>NC_041812.1:30865474-32065474 GCF_900964775.1 Scleropages formosus | reverse complement strand
GTACGACCCCTGAGTAAGGCACTTGCCCTGTATTGCTCCAGTAAAATTACCCAGCTGTATAAATGGGTGAATAACTGTAAGTTTCTTTGGAGAAAAGCATCAGCTGAATGAATAAATGTAATGAGAATAAAAGGCACTGAGTCTGAAAATGGTACATGAAAGCAAAAAATACATGTCAACAAATGAACTCCAGTACCATAGTGAAATGTTTATTTTTGTTTGTTTTTCAAAATCATTAGCATTCAAATCAATAGCATTTTGTTTTTTGTTTGTATTCAGTGTTAAAGTACATAAAATGATTTACTCATTTATACAGGGAGATGATTTTTTTATGGATTCAGTGAGAGCACTTTGCTCACTGTTGATACAGCGGGAGTCTAACTGAAACCCAGGTCATTGTAGTGGATGGTCACATATTTACCCACTATGCTACTCTCTTGGTTGTGTTTTGAAAACATATCTAAATGTTTATTTCATTCAACAAAGAAAGGCATATTCCAATTACCCATGTATGTAAGATGTAAGATAATAAAAATATTAGACTAAGGGTCAGAAAACTACTTACAGCTGAGTTCATGCTGTTGACCTTGTCCAGCAGGGCAATTATTAAACTGTACAGGTTTCCCAGGTACAAAACTAGAACCCTAGTAAAACAAACATCACCTGTTAAATTCATACAACACACGCTTTTCACAAACTCACAACCCTGCTATAATGATCACAGATTTTGTAATGTTTCTCACTTGTTCTTACACACAAGTGGCCCTTCTGTCATGTAAGATCCAACTAATAATGGAATTGCTGGAATTACTGACTTTGGGAGATGGTTTGAAAGGAGGCAAATGTGTCACCAGCTCTTTGTTTTGAAATAGGTTGTCTGATCAGCTGGACTTTTTTGTGACAAACTCCTCATGTGAGAGCACACTTCACCTGGCCAGCTGGAACCGGAGGCAAGTACGGGGGTGGTACATCTCCAGCTGGGCCACCAGCTCAAAAGCAGACGGGGCAATCATGGTGATGAGGGAGACCACCACACTCACCTGGGACACAAGGAACTCAGTTTAGTCACTCAAAAAGCATTCAAATTCTGAGGAATGCAGTATAGACTCATGGCATTATATGTGAAATACACAAGAGACACAACGAGGAAGTAACAGGGGCAAGATGTACAAAAATAGTATAGGATTAGGATACCGGACTACAATATAGACACGTTCAGGTCAAAAGAATCAGGTATGTGGGGCACAGGTGAAATACAAGAGCATGCAGACTTCTGGAGCAAATTATAGCTCTAAATACAGACAAAATGGCAAATCCACTCCAACAATTTCAACATTTGCACTGAGCAGCACATCACCCAGAAGTCCACGTAAAACTGTGAAACTTAGAGCTTGTAAAAGATGTTCCAAATGATCCATACAAGTCATCGTAGCCGCAAGAGACATTGCTCTACACCTCGTTTTTCTCCCACAGGGTCAGTTCCTGCTTCTCCTGCTCCAGCCGCTGGGAGCGGTCCACTACGAAGTAGATGATGTAGATACTGCCAGCCAGGGACAGCAACACCAGGACATTAGCCAGCACCCTTAGGCTGACCAGAACCATGCTGGGTGGAGGAACGGAAACCATTTGAACCATTAAGTTCTGCATCACACATCTATTAACCTTACTGGAAATACAGGATTAAGAAAATCAACAGCCCAACATGACCACTCTAGAAACTTGAGAACTCATTGAAGCGAGACTTTTTTGTGTTTTCCTCTGACATTGGGGTCTACTAAGTATAATACATTATACAAAGTATAATACATTCAATCTGTTGCAAGCAGTCATGAAAAGCTGTGTGCAATTTAAATGGCGCAGCTGAAGAGTTTAAACAGACAGAGAAGCACATTCTGAAAAGTATGTGGATCGTTAAATGTAGATGTGCACATTATGGGACTGCCGTGGTTTCTAAGCAGGTGAAGCAAATTAGCAAGCGGAAAGATAATGCACAAGACAGATAAGATGGTTTAATTAGATCTTTGTAGGGCGTAAGCCTAGGGGACAGATACAAGCACTGTTGTCTCGCTCTCTGAGAGCACTGCAGAGGTGTAGTCCACTAATATGTATGTCTGTGTATGTCTACCCTTTGTCTAGCCCAGACAGAGTCACACTTTGTAATAATGGGTGATGTTTGTGAAATATGACTCAGCATGCATTGTGCTGGGATTGCATCTGACCCAGCCAGCCTTTGTAAATCACACCTGTTTTGAACTGGAGCTGAAAATGTCGACAAGACCCGGAAAGAGTGGAAAAAATACCCTATACATTCAAAGAATAATAAAACGCATGGTGTCAGGGTTGTGTGACAGTGCCTTTGCACCTACAAGAATATACAGTATATATCTATACTATTATACTAAGATAACAGCTGTACGTGTATATTCCAGAAAATGAAAGCTATATTGTGTGCTCAGAATAAAAGTGCTTGTGGGATGAATAATGAGCATCAAATGAATAAGTGTTGATCACCTACAGACTTGTTTGTTTCTTCTTCTCCTGTTCTTCAACAATGGCTTCCTTAGAAGGACGAAAGAACACAATCAGCATGTTCTTCACACAGTGGACTTCAAGCACAAAAGGATTTTGGGTAAATTATTACAATATTCATAAAGAAAACAGAAAAGTATGTCATAGTGATGTACTGTATGGATGACAACTGCAGTATCAGGAACTAAAACTGTAAATGAGGACGCCATATGAGGGGGTCGGTGGAGCACGCTGTGTGTCTCACCCTGATGCTGTTGACTATGGCTGCTCCCTTGCTCTCAGCAGCCTCGTGGTTCCCAATCAGGTAGTCCCAGGCACAGAACACACGCCAGCAGAAGGTGTAGTTTTCGTCAGAAGCACTGACAAGGCTTAGTCGGGAGTTCTTGGCCATTCTTACGAAGGTTTGACAATCAAAATATATATGTCTTTTCAAGAATGTAACGCTGAATCACATAGCATACAGAAACACAGACACAATGAAATGAGCGGTAAATAGAACATTCATATACAGATATTATGGCATGGCAGTTTTTTAACCTTTGTTGCCAAAATAATAAATGGAAAATATTTCTTTTCAGGAGTTTTTTTTTTTTTTTTTAAAAACTCAAGTACACTAATTTTACATTTTGCAGTTCTGTAATCTGAAACAGAGGAGGTTTGTCGCATCTCAGCTGAATAAGCCTGGTGTCAGTTGCAGATCTGAACTCTGCAGTGGTTTGACTCACTGGGGAAAAAATTAATTAGGGAAGCTCTATTGTCTTGTCTTTCGCTTAAATACTTGTCTTTTCTGTGAGTATATCACATGGTCTATAAGAGGCATTTCTGAAGATTACTTTCTCAAGAGGACCAAGAAGCTGTAGGCAAACACAGCCACCCCGACCAGGAAGTAGGCCAGAGGCAGCCTGTATCCCACACTGCCGATCTTCCGGACACTGCCGTAGTACCCATAGAACAGCACCGAATACTGGAGGTAGCCCTGTGGAGGAGGGAGAGCAATGCTAAGAGTTGGAAAGATTGATGAGGTGCTTCGCAGCCTGGTGGATGGAAGACTGGTTCATTTTGACATTGTGACACACGATAGCGGAAAAAGTGGAAAGTGTGGGTCGTGGCCTTGCCCCCAGTGACCAGATGGTGTCCAAGTCCTGGGCGGAGGAGAGCTGTTCCTCAGGAACGGTCTTGCTCTTGGTGCTCCCGTACGGCGCCCCGGCTAGTAGCTAAAGAGAGAAGCAGAACAGTGGAAACGTGAAGGCTGAGGTGTGGAGCTGTGGCCCCTAAATCCCATCCCATCTCCACAGCAGCCTAGTGAGACATCCTGCTGCAAGCCCAGCAACTCGCTTCATTATTCATGGCACAATTTATTGGTGCAATTTTCTTTATTACAACAATATTGCAGTGTTTAGCACAATCTTTTATTTGAAGCAATTCACTTACCTTTCCATGTCGTACTTTTACCCATTTATATGGTAATTACCGAAGCAATTTGGGTTAAGCAAATGGTGTGATATCAGCCCCCCTCATTTATACTATACGTTTATCCTTCTATTTATGTTTGGCCATAGGTTCTGATTGTACACCAACTGCTAACATGCACTCTCTCCTTCACTCAACAGTTCCATCCAGATAAGCCATGACATATACTGCCTGCATTTATTTTACAGAAATCTTAGCAGAGCATGAAACATTATAAGAGTCACAAATGAAAAGTTTGTGCTTGACAGTAAGTATCTGACACGAGAGTGGTGACTGACCTCAGGCAGGACAACAAAAGCTCCAGTCATCGCGGTGAGGACGAGGTTAATCCCAAAGAGCCATCGCAGAAAGATGAAGTAGGAGGCCACGCCAGATCCAAAATGACCTTGAGAGCATATCAGAGAAGTGTAAGTCTGAACATCCAAGCAGCAAACATCAATCCTCAGAGAAGATGTGGAAAAATTATCTGAAGGATCATGCTAAGAACCATAATAATCACTCACACACACACACACACACACACACACACACATTTTCAGAGCCACTTGTCCCATACAGGGTCGCGGGGAACCAGAGCCTACCCGGCAACACAGGGCAGAAGGCCGGAGGGGGAGGGGACACACCCAGGACGGGACGCCAGTCCGTCGCAAGGCACCCCAAGCGGGACTCAAACCTCAGACCCACTGGAGAGCAGGACTGTGGTCCAACCCACTGCGCCACTGCGCCACCGCACCCCCCCCCCCAATAATAATCATTATAGTATTTATGACATTTCTTGCCAAATATGAGATCATTACAGCAGAACTGTATTTATTTACAGATGACAAATTTGTTGGGCCTTACTTTCAATTTTCTTGATCCTCACCTCCCAGGGGATGAACAGCACTATGACATTGTAGAACACGCGAGACACTTTTTTCAGCAGCTGAAATCAATGCCACAAAGTGAGCAGGAGACAGGGCTGTGAACACCAGGGTGAAGGAGGAACACAGAAACAGACAAACACGAAATGTCCCTGAACCAGAGCACTGAATATTTATTGTGGTCAAAGCCTCTGAAAACTCATAGATTTCTACATATTGTGACAAATCTGCAAAACTAGTCGAAAACTTCCTGATTATACTTTGCATCTGTGCTATTGTAGATAGATGTATCTTCAGATAAAATGCCTCACATACACTGTTCTTTCCCCATGGATGCAGGTTAGAAAATACTGATCTTGCGGACTTATACATGTGACCAGGCTCTCTTTGAACAGTGAACACACACACTAGAGTCCAAGAAAAACAGGTCTGAGGTCTTTTGCCTAGTTAACCATCAGTCCAGGTACCTCTTTGCTCACTTTCAGTTTCCGAACAACAATCGAGAGTGTGAGACCTACGTCAGCTCCAGCTGCTTGGTACCCTCGGGTTCGAGTCAGCCTGCCTTCGTACTTAAGAACAATCTCCTTGGCCTGTCTGAGAGAACACACAGATCCATTTGGGCCTGGATCAGACATTTTGTATAATAGGCTGAAAAATTAAAAGTAAACAGATGTTTGCTGCTCCACAGATGACTATTTGTAACAATGACCATTCTTCAGAAAACTGAAATCCCATTTATTCGTAGCCTCTTCACACAGGGCATTTATATGGAGGGTCAAGACCACATTAAATGACTGAAAAGGATGATGGGCAGAAAGAGGCTCTGTATGGTCTGTGACTGTGGCTCAGCGTTTGCAAGCGTGGATGTTAACGGTTATTTTTATGGCCCACTCTTAGGAAGAATAATCTTTTTCTCTCCATAAGTGTCACTTAGAGCTTTAAACACTTTACGAGCCCCACTGGCATAATGAAGATGCATTGTTTACACATCGTCTGTGCAGAACGTTGAGTCCCAGTGCTGGCGTCTGTGAAGGGCTGTGTTATCGAAGCCAGATAGATAAACAGTTACTGTAAATCACCTTGGATCTCGTTCCTGTGCCACTCAGATGTCAATAAGTTAGACACCAACTGTGACAGCAATTCTTGGGAAATGGCAATCTGTCCCATCGCTATTGAAAATGGACACATCTGAATCTTCTGCATCCATTGCTGCCCCCTCATCTCAAGCAGACCCTGCTCATACCCGAACATCCAGCAATAGAAACCACACCATCAGAGTGGTCTCCCAAACCCTGTGTGGTCTCACCTGAGGGCTTTGAGCTTGTGTGCCATGGGCCAGGGTCTGCTGCGGATATTGGCAATGATCTCCTTCTGGAACTGGATATTCTGGAAGACCTTCTCTGGGTCATTGCTGTCAGGCTGCTCCTCATCCTTCTCCTCCTCATCTGAGAACCTGAGAGAGGGGGAAAAATACATCCTCTAAAGGCCACAGATTTCCTGCTGAAGCCAATAAACTACCCATCAATGCTGCACGTCGCTTGAAGAGTGAGATAACACACCACTAAACCATCATACACATTGGTGATGTCTGCAAACATCAGACCCACACAAATTACTTATTAGAATATACTTTCAGAAAAGTCAATTCTAAACAAATTCAGAGCTTGTAGGAATATGCTGTAGAGTTCAGGGTGATGCATTGAACAAGCTAGAAATTATAACTGTTTCATTACTGTTCACAGTAGACCTTTTCAGTTTCAAAAAGAGACCAATATAAATATAAATATAAATATTAAAATTTATTAATTAACTGCAGAAGTTAAAAAGGAAATGGTCAAATACTGAAATGTGCAATTTCAGCTTAACAGCTTAGTCATATGTCAGCATAGTAAATGACACTGGTCTGATGACAGGTCAGTTCCTAAAAATCACCCCAAACTATTACCCTGTAAGTGGTTAATAATCCATTTGGCCAGACTGAGGATCACGTTTTGTAACTATATCCATAAAGTAAGTGTGCCTGATGGAGAGCATGGTGCGAGGATGAAGGATGCTCACCCATACGACTGGTCTTGGTAAGATAAGTAGAATCTTCTGGAAGTCTTCAGGCTCCTCTGCCTCCTGGCTGAGTTCAGGGCTCTGCTGGGGGCCGAAGGATGGGCTGCCATGCTCATCTTGTTACCATGATCAAACTTTCAGCTCTCAAGCCTCGCTGTTCCCCCAGTGATGTATCTGACTGGAGGGGTGGGAGTGGGAGGGGCTAAGATGAGCTCTCATTGGATGGCAGCAGAGACCCCCAAGGGGGCTGAGTTTACGCCAACATGGGGCTCTTAAAGAGGCGGCGAGACGGTGCTCGCAGGGGGCTGGCAGTTTCCCTGCGGGCTTACACAGCTGCCTCTGGAGAGCGCAAGAGATCCCTCATCGCTGCAGGGTGTCTCAGATCAAAGAACAGCCCACAGTGCATTGCTGAGCATCATCTGTAGAGTACAAAACAGAAATGTGAAGCTTAGCAAAAACACAGAGAAAAATTATGTCATATTCCTATGCAGAATATCTAGTTTCCTCATTCTTTAAGTAATTTGTTAAGCTCTCACACAGAGGGTGAATCATCCATTTGTGCAACTGGGTACATCACTGAAGTCAAGGGTACCATGTGGAACTTCACAATCCTAAACTCCAGAAAAATGCTTTACACAAGCATGTTACCCCTAGGAGATTATTTTCAAAACTGCTGAAACCATGACGTTTCTGTACGTACCACAAAGTGATACGCAGATGGCCAGGGAGAACACATGGTGTGTGTGGAGAACTGAAATATCCAAAGGAGACTGACTTTAAGAGGTCTTGGTTTTAAACTACACTTTCATGCTTGGTCAGAGATTGACTACTTATATGTCCTTCGGGAGGTAAGAAAACAAGCCGGGGAACAATATATGATAATATGCCACATGTTCACCGGGCTTTACATATGCTGTCATTTA
This sequence comes from Scleropages formosus, assembly GCF_900964775.1. Taxonomy (NCBI): domain Eukaryota; kingdom Metazoa; phylum Chordata; class Actinopteri; order Osteoglossiformes; family Osteoglossidae; genus Scleropages; species Scleropages formosus. The sequence goes on along the minus strand of NC_041812.1, from coordinate 32,057,631 downwards.
AACCTTAGCAGAAGGTGCACCCGCATCAAACTACACACCTAAAAGTTTTACAGACAAAAATTGTTGTATCTGAATTAAACCAGCAGTCCTTACTGTGGGGTAGCTGCCAGAATGTTTCTATATTTAAGAATCTGGCCAGAAGAGGATGAAAATTGCCTGCCTGGAATACCACCTCTGAGAGAGTGCCAAGTATGAGACCCTTTGCAAAATTCACTTGACGCTGGATGTGGTACCCTGTTGCTGGTAGCATACTGGTTGGAGCTACTGTTTTTTGATTTGAAAGTCAGAGGTTTGAATCCCAGCTCTTGTACTCTTGAACAAGGTACTTCCTCCAGTAAAATTACCCAGCTGTATATGTGGCTAAATAACTGTAGGTAGCTTAGCATTGTAAATTATTTTAGAGAAAAGTGTCAGCTAAATGAATAAGACTTTAAAAAATTCTTGTGGTCACTGAAAACTGTGGGCTGGAAAAGGATGATGGGCTGTCGAAGCCTTTTCATCCCACACAGGAAGTTTCCTCTCCACACTTCCTGGTCAGTACAGGAAGTGTGGAGAGGAAACTTCCTGTGTGGGATGAAAAGGCTTCGAAAGTGTATCCCTACATAATGGAGATAGCCACAGCTCAGATAGTAGTATAATCGTTTGAGTTGCTGCCCTTTGCCTCCAAGATCACAGGTTTGAATCCCACCTCTAGCTATAAGTGAAGATGAGTCTGCACACACTGGCTCTTGATGAAATGAGAGGTTACACAGCTGTCAGCTTCATGCACATACAGTGAGCTGGACAACACAGCAGACAGTGTGGGGTCATTGGGTGATAATCTCGACTGGAAGTTGGACTTCAACACCCCATATTCTGTGTATACAACTTCTCTTCTTCCTGAGAAAAGTTTTGTTCTTCTGACTGCCATAAAGCTCCAGGACATCCTTCACACTGAGTATCTGAACACATAAAATTAATGATCACCAGTTTCACGGATAGGCAATAAATGAGCGAGACTACAATAAAGAGCAAAGAGGACCCATGACTAGACTCAGGAGTTCACAAACAAACACACACACACACATTATGGTATCATTATAGTTAAATGAAGTTTATAGGCCATAGATTCCAAAACGAAGTGAGGAACTTATGAAAATGGGTAGGAATGAAATTGGTTAAAAGGTGCAACAACATTAGGTGATCTTCTATGTTTTATAACTGCTTTATCAACAGCTATAATAGGCTACGCAATTTTGGAGAAGAACGCCAAATATTGAGAGCTGTCTCAAACACAATTCAAAACAGGACCAAGAAATCACAGTCTCCTTTAAACTGTAGTGCAGGAGGAGTGTTTAAGAATACGGTGGACAGCCAGGAAAATGAACCAGATGGATACTGGGTCAAATCAGACCGAGACTCTCAATAGAAGCACAAAAGATGAGGCTGAAGTTGTAGTACTTTGGACACACTGTGAGAAGATCAAATTCTCTCCAAAAGCTTTATTGCTTGGGGAAGCCAAAGGAGAAAGAAGAAGAGGGTAACTAGAAGCTAGATGGAGGGACTCCATCGCCACGTCAATGAACATGCTCCATTCAACAATACACACATAAGGGCAGACGTTTTGGGAGACACTATTTCTGAGGTCACCAAGAGTCAACAATGATTTGATGACACTTAACAACTAGGTAAAAATCTTGTGAAGGAAGGAATATTTAAGGTTAGTCAGGCTCCCTAACTTCTCGGAACGCTCATAAGGATCTGGCTCCACAACTAGCACGTTACATACAGTGGTTCACTACCCAGACAGACTGGACTTGTTCCACTTATCCAGCTTTGCCCTAAAAGCCTGGACCGCGGCCTTGTCTTCGGCTGCGTGCACATAACTCAGCACCCACTTCCATCGTCCAATCTGATAAGGTCCCTCCAGCTTCAGACTCCTCTGAATTTCTAGAAAGGCGGCTCTTATCAGTGGGCACCACGGCGGAATTTTTGCCAGTGATGAGAGCCTTTTCTGTTTCATTAAGCATTCGGAGGTGAAACACAGTCATATTTACGTACTGTTTTAGACCAGGAAAAATTGGGACCATCTTGAAACACAACCTGTGGCTGTGTGTGTGGTTTTATGAAGGCCTTTAAAGACCATGTTGAAGGAGCAGGACTGTGCTGAATGAAGCAGGACTGTGAGAAGGAAATCCTCCAGGATGTTCCCCTTTCAAATGCTGATGAACATTTACAGCCATGACCTCCACCGTTGCCCAGGGAGCATGTCGGTCATCAGTTCCACCCAAAATGGGCCAGTTTAATGACCAATGTAGTGTCAAACTCCACTCTTCTCCTGCCCAGAGAAGTCAGCATGGATCGATTTTTTGGGAGGCAGCTGAGGGGGTCAATGTGAAAGAGAGGGATTATTTAACCCCTGGGAGGCAGCTAAATGGTAACCCCCGTAAACCCGGTGTTAACTGCACCGTGTTTAGACCAGTCAGCTGCAGAGGGACCATGGTGCTACAGTCAGACAATAAGGGATGGATCTCAGACGGAAAGAGGGAAATAGAGTGTCAACTCGTGTCAGCTCTGAAGGTCAGACAGAGCATTGCACATCTTTCTGAAACTTAAAAAGATGTGCCTTATCCTGAATAAACCACATGCTGGGAACTCCTAAGCTGGACAGGAAAGTAAGACAGAACAGCTAAGGTACTCAGGTGTGTTTACTTTGGAATGGGATTACGTGTTCCAGGGTTGATATAAATCAAGGATGTATGGTCTGGAGATCAGACTTGGGTTCCACACTTTCACCAAGAAGTTGTTACTTGGTAGCTCCCATGGAAACAATGTGGGATGTGGGGCTGATACACCTCTCTGCCAGTGGATCCCTGCCTCTCCACCATCTGGTGAAGGGAACATCACAGCAATGCACCCGCATCTCACCGGGCACCAGTCAGTACGGCAGGAGACCAGAGCAAAGACGGCTCAGAGCAGACCGTGCCTGCAACAACTGGCATTACATGGTCATGATTTATTCATGTGGAATTTAATGAAGCCTGGAGATCCGCAGCAATTTAGAGGAACGCGAGAGCAGCTTTTAACTGCCTGTTAAGATAAAGCAGCTTTTATTCCGTTCTCTTAAAAAGCCTCTAATTATGGAGGGCGAGATTTCAGATGATAACCTTTCCAATTACAATAAATCCCCTGAAACAGGGTAGAAAAAAGCCCACGTAAACAAATACATTTATAACTTGTTAATGGATGCCACGCTTTTTTTCTGGCACAATTCATGTCTTGAAGCAGAATAGGGCACTTTGTTGCAAAACAAATAAACAAGAGCATTAAAAACATCCATACAGGCCTTGGAGAGCTACATCAGCAAAGAAAGTCCTGAGCATTACCTGTGATGTGTAATGATTTAAAAACGACTTCACTGCCTTTGTCATCAATGCAGGATCACAGATTGTTCTTCCAGTTGTATTATGTTCTTGAGACTATTCTTAAAAATCCTTCTTTTCTTAGCCAGTTGGTGGACTCTGAGCACCAGGACTGCAGTCACACGATGAGATACAGCTCATCAGTGGACCAAACAGATGTTTGCAGTCTCTAAGCCTCACATTTGTACATCATGTCTGCACATTTGGGTATTTCTTGTTCATTTTCATTCAAAGGGTAATATGCTGTCAAGAAACATGCAGGTGTTAAAAGAGGCATTTTTGTGTCGATTCTCTCAAATGGATAAATTATGTAGTCTGCTGTGAAAACCCTGTGTCTGAACACCAAGCGGACAGATCATGGATGAGCAGCCCTTTCCCTCATCCAAACAGGAGAGGCTTCAAGAAAAAGAATGGCGGCTGTAAGTATAGACTTGTTACCTGAATGCTGCCAGTTCAAGTCCCAGGTGGAACCTTGAGTTAAAAGATAATATAGAAGAATTCCAGTAAGGTTGGAGGGGGCGTGGTGGCACAACAGATTTGGCCAGCGCCCGCAGTGTGGCAGATCTGGGGTTTGAGCTCTGCTTGAGGTGCCTTGCGATGGACTGGTGTGCTGTCCTGGGTGTGTCCCATTGGCTATGCACCCTGTGTTGCCGGGTTAGGCTCCAGCTTGCCACAGTCCTGCTTGGGACAAACGGTTGCTGGTGTTGGTTGGTGTTCCAGTAAGATCCAAGGTACATCTGAACAAAATCACTGTAAGTTACTTTTGGTGAAAAGTTCAGCTAATAAAGAGAAAGCAGTATGATACATCATCCACTGGCCTGCTTCTCTCACAATGGATGCTGAGTGCAGCCTTCAGAGGATAGTGGGGGGTATAGATACTGCACTCGCTGTGTTTCCCTCCATGAAGACTGTATGGTCAGGTCTGATGACCTTATACTCTGCCTTTATTTGCTCTGGCTGCATGACCTATAAGTGAAGTGTGAGCAAAACATTTAGCACTTCATAACTTCATAACTCTGAAAGTAAAAGAATCCATCAGGGAAGGACAGACAGAGTGGGAGTCGAGGCAACTGTACGCCTTCACCTAAATAACGCCACATCATCCTTTCACTCTTTATTTCAAGGGCTCATTTGGACTGCTATAAAATAGTTCATAAATTGTTTGTTTGTTAAAAGGTACTCGATGCCCAGCACTGACTTGTGAATGCTGTAACAATAAAATGGGCTTAAATATCTTTTGTAATTTCATACAAAGTGGTTTTTAGCCATTTGTACACTACACCTGGATACTTTATCTGTGCAATTAAGGCTACACGTACTTCATGTAAGGGCACAACAGCAAGGCCCATTGTGCACCTTGAATGGGCAGCGTGCACGCTAGAAGTCTACATGTTTAACTACCATTACACCTATTACTCTTTTTAATAATTGTACTTCTCACTTTCCATAGCCCTACATATGCGCCAATCTCTTAGTAATGCTTTACTGAGATGTTCGTCAAATGTATAGCATGATTTAAGTAACATTAAACTGAACATGTTAGTTGAGCAGTAAATATCTTTCTGCAATTTCATTCAACTCCATGTGATTTTGGGGAATAGCTGGGACTGCGAGGAAAGTCTGCAAGAATGTTTCGCAGTTTTCTCCCTTGAAATTAGTAGCACAGTGGTCATTATCTAAATAACAGTTGCAGCAATTATGCTGGTAGCGAAATCTTTTCAAAAGTTCAGGGACTATAGACCAACTAAGCGTCATTAACATAACCAGATTTGCTGAAGTCAGAAGAAAAATCAAATAAACACTGTTGTAGTAAATATATACAAAATTTTGTTCTCTTTCTGCATTTTCAATTTAACTCAGTGGTGTATGATTGAACTCTCAGCTGAAAACTACATTTACTTTTTGACACTTCTGTTTTAAACATCCATCTGGGTGATGGAGCAATACATACCTTGCTCAAGGGTACTACAAACAATGGTGGGAATTGAATCTGTAACCTTTGGGCCCAAAGGTAGTAGCCATAACCACTACACTACCAGTTGTCCCTACAATGGCCCTAGACTACGCATGGATACAGCAGGGCAGGAGAGGCACCACGCCACTGGGTCCACAAGTGCATGTTGATCATTGTGTGGACCAGCAGGTAGCAGCAGAGAGCTTCCCAGAGCAGGGCAGTGGGCAATTATCACCCCTTCTGGCAGGATGCCTTCTAGACTAATGCCTCTATTAGAGAGATAATGATGTTCACAGTGCTAATTAAAACAGGCTGCACAATCAGTAACATGGCTGTTTACACTGCAAGCGCGCTGTATAAACATTGATACTGGAACAGCGCGCTCCAGCACCGAGCAGCACATTTTCGGGATTCCATGTCCCCCTGCTCCACAAAGCTAATTTCATAAGTTATTAATGGGGAATTTCAATGTCGGTTTTGCAATAACAGCATCTCAATTAGTGTATTTATTACGACATAAGCTTTTTGTGTTGAGTCGGACGGTAACACCCGTCTCAAAACACCACAAAAGAGGGAGCAAGCGCTGATTATATTCAGCCTCTGTCTTCAAACAGACTATGCTTAGACAAGCATTGCAGACATGAGAGACATATGAAGCAGGAAATATGAAAGGAGCATTGGAATGAACTTTTCATGAACTTGTCAGATTTTTCAGGCGGCTGTAATAAGATCTAGAGCGCATCACTTTTAATAATACCTGCTGCTGTAGTTGCTTTGCACACTCCATGCTGGTGACAAGTTGCATCACAACAGATTAGAACGATATTTACTAGTATTTGAGAGTATGCCATGCATAGCGACATTTTTTCCCTCCACTTTGCAATTCTGTTTAGTGCTTGACAGCAATGCCGACCTCTCCTCCCCAGAGACCTTGCAGAGACCTTCTAAGCCAGGCAGCATACATTCTTCTACAGTTACCATCAGGCCAACAAACCTTGGGGTTAAAAGTTGACTTCTTTAGCCGGTGCGTTCCTCCACCTGTTGTTTGCTATCCAGTCTTGCGAATCGATGGGTGTTTTACACACTGTGTGCTGGACACGCAGCAGGGATGACAGGATACATCCGAAAGCATTGAGCCTAAAGCCATGAGGGAGGATTCAACTGTAAAACTGTGCTATTTTTCTGTCTCCACAAATGACTGCATTTGGAAACTGAACCCCTAAGAAATCACACATTAGGTAACTTGGGTGAATTTTTCACTCCTCAAAGTTTCAGAGCTCCAAATGCAAGTTATATTTTTTTTATTGATATACAATAAATAAACAAATAAGATGCAAAAACAGGTATTCCCTACTGTATGGACATAATCTGTTCCCGAAAACAGTCTGTATATTGGTCTGTAAACAGGAGAACATTTCCCATTATTTTAAATGAAAAATATGTTACATTCCTGGACTTTATAGGTAGATGTGCCCAAATATTTCCATAAACACCCTCCAAAAGGCTCAAGAATTAGCAATAAAATTATTAGGATGATAAGATATTAAACATAATGAAGAAAGAAATTTAAAAAGACCAAATTAGGGCAAAAATGTTATTTTTCATTGCACTACTGTACAGTAAGTACATGTAAACATATGAAGGACACATACAGTGCATTTACATTTACATACATTTACATTTATTCATTTATTCCTGCTTTTCTCCAAAGCGACGTACATCTCAGATAACAGTATAAAAGGTGCATTACATGCACAGAAGGAGAGTTGTGGATGCATAGACGTGATTTCTGAGTATAGTCAATTTGAATTTGTCACATTCTACAGTGTAAATCAGTGTACATTATAAATAGCTGTATGTAGTCTTTTCCATTATTAAACAAATTGTTATTAAAATTATTAAGCATAAAAAACACATACATGTTTATGTAACACTTGTGAGATCAGGGGTGAAGTGAGTTAGAAAGAGTCGAGCTTTGAGATGCCTCTTAAATGTAAAGAGGTACGTGAACTAAAAAACACTGAGAAAAAAAAGGAAAACATTTCTGAAAAGTACAATAAAGCAACTTGCACAACAACAACAAAAACAATGCATAATTAAGAAGAACTCAGAATATGTTGTTGAAAAGTAGGCGCCTCATTGCCTATCGTATCGTATCGTATGGAAAAAGTCTTCTTCAAACACCGGAAAAAATCTGTAATAGCAGGTGCACTGGTCTGTATACCAAACATGGGTACAACTTTTCTAGTGCCTCTATGCTGAAAGTCTGTAAATCAGGAGTCCATATACCGGGGAATACCCGTATAAGTGTAAAATGGTGAGCATCAGCTTTCTTAGCTTTGGATTTGCACAAGATCAGCTGTCAGTGCCATGATCCTGATTTTACTCATGTTGCTCTTCTACAGCAACACAGCAAGCAGACTTATACACAATGCCTACAACTAATTATGTCTTTCCAGTTTGTCTGTGGTTCTGTGGCACTCTATTTAGTATTACCATCTTTTGACAAAAGAAAAACTCTGTCTTGTTTGTCTTGATCCAGGCAAAACTTCCGTCATCTTCACTCCTACCAAGCAGCACTGGGTAATTCTTCAGCAAAATCACTCTCTACCCTAACATCTATTTCTAAATAATTATGTTCTGAAATGTGACTCACTTCACTATCATTATTTTCTGCCCAGTTTGTAAAGAGCTACTCAGCTTCTGCAGCAGAAAACCTTCTTTCCATTATAGAGACAATAACAAAATGGCTGACGGGAAGTGTGTTATTATATCAATCAAAGTGCCATACATCCGAAAGGAAGTGACATCCATAAATGCAAAAATCATTTAGTTACACTGGTCGCTTACAAGCTTTTAGAAATGACATCGCAAAAACTGGCAGCAGGGTATGAAGTGCACCCCATGTTAGCCTCCCAGGGTGGAAGGTTGGATTGCTTCCCTGGTTCATACCAGTTGAGATCTCTTTTTCAGTTTTAAATCTGGAAGAGTTTCACAGAATTGGAAAAGGTGGGATAAGATCCGATACCCTGCTGCAGACTCTTGACTTGTAATGTACTGGGCTTTAACCCACCAGTGGGTCATTTTGGACCTGCCATTCTTAAGTGAGAGATGATCAGAGTAATATTCAAGGGATGTTAGACATAGAGAAAATTGGTAGCCCTAGAAAACTAGTGTCCATCATGACCACCCGCTTACTGGGATCAGCGGTTTACACAACCGCACTTCTCTCCCTTGTTCTGCGTTGATGATGATGGCACCTCAGCTGATGCCAAAACATCCACAAAGAAACTACTCAACCCCGCATGCACCTAAGAATGAAAATACTCAAAGAATACTATGATTTCAGGTAGACCACCTCTCCATGGATAAACCTCCAGTATCGCCTGCAGATCATTCCCAGCTGAACCACTGAGGGATCATCCGTGACTATGGAAGCCCTGCCATGCTCTGATCCCCCACCTCATGGCTGAGCAGCGCGATCTGGACCTGGCGCCGAGTGCAACCTCTCACAGGAGGTTGGACTTAGGAGGTGCCTTTTCACTTTGTTTTATTGTTCTACTCCAAAACTCTTAGTGCTGGAGTGAAGGACACAATCAAGCTTTCCTGCCTCCAAAAACGAGGGCATGTCTTCTCAATAAATCAGATCACAAGGTGTGGGGAAACATCCAGAGAGCATGGGAATCCGAGCGCTCACAAATACGGATTAAAACCTGTCGACTCGTGCCAGCAGGCCTACGGTTTAATCGTTCCAGGAACCCCGATATATCTGCACAACCAGAAGGTTCATCCTTTAAGAGAGCCGTGCATGAAGACACTGGGCCTCCTGGGGAGGCACAAACTGCTGATTAACGCGGGGTAATCGCGTTAGTCCCCTGGGGGAACTGCGAATTTTATCAATTTCCCACAGATTTTGTGGCGAATGAGATTTCGTCTTGTGCAGATGAAGCCAACGATGATCTGTAAACATGCTCCTATACCAGCACAAACAATACTCCATTTTAAGCAGAACCTGCCCTAGATTTCTCTCACATCTTATGATCACTGCACTCTCATCAGGTGGTAGCTGAAACTCTCCTGGAGACCCCAAAGGGCTTGGGTACAAGACTCAGACTGGTGGAGAAGCTCTGTAGGATTTTACCAAAGTGGGATTCTAGTCCTTAGACAGGGAAACTACAATGGTACAGGATCCAGACTGTTATATATAGGATTATACAATTAATTAATTATGGCAACTTTTTAGAAAAATAACTAAATAATAATAATGCATGAAAGTAGTCAACTACAGTTGACATTCACACAGTGCTTTAACCTTATCAGCCTCGCAGGGCTTTGCCTGCCCTTGTTGTCTCTGCTGACCCTTCGGCTCTTTGGCAGAACTGTAGTTACATTACTCTGTTCTTTTCATAATTTCTTGCGAGCTCATTTGTCTCACACACCTGGGATGTAACTTGCCACTGCCATGACTTGATTGTCTTTAAATATATGCGTTTTTAAAAATGCAACTTTGAACATTTTTAAATGGTGGGGCTGTGGGTTAATCCAATGTTGAGAAGTGAGTCTCGAATGTAGCCTGAAGTACTCGACTGCCGATGAGTCACTATGAGAGAGATGGGGGTGTAATTATGGGGCAGACTGTGCCCCACATCCCACGGTCCTTCATGCCTCTTCAGAGTCCCACCAGGGCCTTGGGGAAGGTGCAAAAAAATGCCAGTGAGTGAATTCATTCAGCTTCTGTCATGTATCAAGATTACAATGGATAGTCTGGACGGCTGGAGGAATCATTGGCACCCCCCCACACACACACACACACACACACACACACACACACACACACTCTCCAAGAATTGTACTCCTCCAGAGTGAGAAAAAGGGCTGGCAAAATCATCCTAGACCCTTCGCACCCAGGCCACTTCCTCTGTTAACTTTTGCCGTCTGGCCGACGCTACAGGGCACTGAGCACCAGGACAGCCAGGCACAGGAAAAGTTTCTTTCCTCAGGCCATCTACCTCATGAACAGCTAAATGCCCCCTAGGGAGTAAACTGGTGCAATAAACAACGCTATTTATATTTATATTTATTTTTCACATCATATCTCTTATTTACTTTCCCTTGCATTGTATATAAGATACCTGTACAAACATATAATGTCTAGTGTCTATTTTGTATATTGTGTACTTTATACTCTATATAAAGTATATCTATATATATCTCTTTATACTCTTCTTTTATTATCTGTGTCTTGTCACTGTCATTCTGTCTGTGCTGTGGAAGTTTCTGGCACCAAGACGAATTCCTTGTATGTGTAAACATACTTGGCAATAAAGTTCACTTGTATTTCGTATTTCGTATTTTCGTATCACACAGAACGCTATATCTCCATCAGCTGGAAGTTGCTTTCAGACCTGTCATCCTACAACATTTCGTTTTATTTGATTAGCTGATGTTTTGTTCAAGACGATGTATAATGTTAGGTATACTGCACTTACTGACTTAAAATTATTTACACATTTATACAGCTGAGTAATTCCAGCAATTTAGGGTAGAGTTAAGCAAATTGAACAATTTAGGGTACAGTACCATGTCTGATCATACAAAAGATAATGTACTGGTTAGAGCTGGTGCATTGTAGCAAAAAAAAAAAAAAAAAGATTAAATTCAACATGTTAGTGAATTTATTTTTTCCTATTTTATTTGATTTATTAATGACAGTCTTGAGCTTATTGATTAACAGAATGTGTCAAACATGAGGCATTATTGCTAATCATTGTCACACCCAAAGACCTCGCTCCAAACGCTCGCAGCAGGGTATAAAGAAGCCGCACCTGCACCCACTCGTTGCAGAATCTATCCGAGAAACCCGTATCTCCTACACTCATGAATGAACCATCATCTACCTACCCTTCCTTCCCAGTCCCTCGTACTCCTGCGTCCCTTGTTCCCTGTTCCCGATGTCCACGGCTCCCAACTCAGACATTGCCTCCTTGACCACAACTCCAGATTCGCCCTAAGGTCAACATTTGTGCATTGACTGACGCACGCCTGTCCCCGACCATGACTCTTGCCTGCTCCCTTGTCCATCAACAATAAAGATCCTGCGACTGGGTCCACACACATACCTCAGTCTCCTGTCTGCTTCATTGACAGTCATAGGGTCAGTGCCACACAGTAGTCACCTTTTCAATAACTGCAAGTTGTCTCTCCTGTGAAAAATGTAGACTGTGGGGATTAAGTTACTGGCAGTACATGTGAATCAAAACATGATTTTTCTTTCTAAATTGTATTGATTCAAATCAATTTATCAAAACCAAGCACACACACAGGCTGAAACTGCTTGTCTCGAGTGGGGTCGTGGCAAACCAGAACACCCCGGCAACACAGGGCATAAGGCTGGAGGGGGAGTGAGACAGACCCAGGATGGGACACCAGTCCATCGCAAGTCAGCCCAAGCAGGGCTTAAACCCCAGACACCAGAGAGGGGGACCCGGCCAAGCCCACTGCGCCACCGCGCCCCCAAAACCAAACAGGTGAATCAGTTTCAATCATGAATTGCGCAGCAGTAGTACCTTGCAAAAGACCTGAGTTCCAGTCCCACCTCCTGCTGTAGTAACCGTTGAACAACGTACTTACGTTGAATTAATAGTTACATGACCCAACAATATAAATGGCTAAATATTTGTAAGTATGTAGCTTAGTGTACAGACTGTCACATCCACGCCCACAACTCAATCGACAGCACCTGACTCCAGTTCAGCACCTACCCTTTAAAAGACACCCCGCAACTCCCAGACCTTTGCGGAATCTCGTCAGGGACAACTGCCCTTTCCCATGACTCTTTGTTCACAAGCATCGCTAGCTCTTTGTTCACGTCCTCTGGTTTCTAACTCTTCGCTTCGTTTCCTGACCACGTCCACGGATCCTCGTTCCTGTCCTGTTCGCCGTTCGACCGACCCTTCGCTAAGTTCCCTGACCTCGCCCATGGATCTTCGCTCTGACCCTGACCGCCGATCGACTGACCCTTCGCCTGTCCCTGACACCGCGAACTTGTCTCATCCCTCCTCTCTGGACAAACGACGCTGCACTTGGGTCCAGCTATCCCAGGCCCCTATGTTTCGCCTGGCACAGACCTAGTGTACAGAGATGCCCGCTAAATTAATAAATAAGAGTGATTAGAAGTACTGGTTGAGTGATTCAAACCCAGGTTGTTAGATTAACCAGGAACAGCTAACCACTACAGTACCTGTACCCCATTTCAATTCCAGCTTTCTATTCCTTGTGCAACATTTAAACTGTACTTTTTACCTTTTTCATTATGCACTGTTGTACTTACTAAATTAAGGCTTGGTGTATTACTCTGTATCCATAGCAGACACTAGTAGGTACTTTAAATAATCCGAACGTCAGTCAGAATCACTGCAATGAAACTCAAAGATGCGGGCCTTTGAAAATATGCAAATGGTGAATAAAAATGCTGGCTTGTTTACAGACGACCGTAATGGCTCTCCAGTGGAAACTGGGTTATTGCTCATTAAGGACCTTGACCGACATCTCACCTCTTGCTTAAACTCGAAGATGGAGTGAACATGGACAAGAGAAGGCAGGGCACAAGTAGAAGATTAGGCATCTACATCTCCCCAAAGAAAAGACAAACTTGAATTGTCTGAGCGACGGAGGTAATCAGCCTGTTGTTGATTCAATTTCAGGCACACACTTGGAGTTCCAGGGCTCATTTCTATAGAAAGAAAAGACTGATTCAGCTTGACCCAGAGATTTAACTTCAAGTTCCATGTCTAGAATATTGTGCCAGATTCCTGTTGTTTTGTTTGGTGCACAAAGAAAAGAAAATGTTGCTGTCTCACACAGTGAGGACGTGGGTTCGATCCCTACTCAGTCTGCTAGAGTTTGCATGTTCTCCCTATGTCTGCGTGGGTTTCCTCCGGGGGCTCTGGTTTCCTCCCACAGTTCAAAGACATGCTGTTCTGGTTCCCCCATAGTGTGAGTGACAGAGGCTGTATGACTGAGTGACCCAGTGTAAGTAGTGTATCTAGCAGTATAAGTCACTTTGGTGAATAAGGTGTGTGGGCTGATAACACTACATAGAGTTCATTAGAAGTCGCTTTGGAGAAAAGGGTCTGCTAAATAAATAGATGTAAGTATTGTCTCCTTTTGATTTAAGATGTTAAGAGGTGTCTAACAGCAGAGCTGGAAGCTCAGAAATTAGCAGGAATCTTTCTGGGGGCTTTGTGTTGATAAAAATGAAGTAGGATTGCATGGATTTCCCACCAGAAAGGAGGGTCTAAATTCTTTACACCCTTGATAAACTACAAGTATACTCTGCGGGACTATTTGAGGTCATTTCTGACACCCAGGCTTGTGAGTGCAGGCTGTGATGTTGCCAAATGTGACAAGTCCAACTTGAAGCACCAAACCATGTGAGATGCCAGGGGCACAAACGACAAGCATTGCTATAATCTGATCATTGCTCATCTTGAGTGCAACCAAAGATGGGGTCGTGTTCTCCTTGACGTCATCGGTCCTATTATTATTATTACACAAAATGTAAGGCGGATGTAGAGAAACGGAAACCCTGCAGACTTGTCTGTGCTCCTGGAGAACCTGAGTCATGTAGTGTTTTGTGTCACATACACACACTCGCACACACACCTGTTCAGACCATGTATGAAGACACACTATTTCACACACCATGTGCCCCAGTGTTCCCATCAGTTTTACCTCCTGGACTTAACAGGAAGCCCTGCTTCTTAAGAACAGGAGATGTATGGGCACACAAGCAATAGCCACAGTGCAGCAGAAGGAGAGTGTGGTAAGAACAGAGTATGCTGCCTGGATGGGCGGTGCATAGTCAGTCAACTGACAAACAGACAGCTTTACGGCATCCTTCCTTCCCTTTACTGTCTCTCACGGTAATAGAACCTGATCTCACTTCGTGGAACATTCGCCGGGGTTCATAAACAAAGTCTCCGGGCAAGACCTTGACATTAACTTGAAAGGAGGCTGTGCTGTTGGAACAGCGGCATGAAGCAAGAGATGCTTGCTGACAGCAGACAAAGGGGGCCAGCAGCTCTGTGGCAAGGTGGGGCAGCAGCACAGAAACTGAAGGGCATTAAAATTCATCAGAAAACTTCCAAAAAAAGGTGATAGCAGGACCCTTGGCTTTCTGCAAGAATGTAATACATTCCCAGTTGAGTAAGTGCAGAAAGGAGCTTGACTCAGTATAGGAATGCTTGGAACGGGCTTTATGTAGCTGTCTGCTGGGTACCCAAATCAAGGCCACCAGATTTCCAGAAGGATCCCTTTCGCGAGCCTTTGGAAGATATGGGGACTTTCAGACAAAGTGTGTCCCTGCGTTTGCGTTACCACGCCACACTGCAGTTATTGGTTACGGATAGCTGTTAATCTGGCATAACAGCTATACTTGGCGACGAAGCTGAAGGAGAACAATAGTTGTGAAAAGTTCTGAGAAATTGCCGCCTACATCCTCTGCTCAACTTTAACAAGACCAAAGCGACAACACAAAGTTACGTTGGCACCAAGACAAGAACGGCAGGAGACCGCACGGCAACGCACAGAAGGAGGGACAAGCCAAATACAGAGCCCTCATCAGCTAGACCATGATCCTCTGGGGCAAATGAATGAATTCCCCTCGAGGCCTAGGATTTGTTGAGCTACAGGTCCCTGTGGTGAAGCACAAAGGGGATGGGTCCTTAAAGCGAGGACCCTAATTGCTTAATGAGTGAGAACACCCAAGGAGGATGTCAACGGAAAGGCCCAGTTTGACTTTCAGCCCTTTTCAGGAAGCAATGACAGACAGAACTCCAGAAGAAGAGCAGTAAATGCAGTCTCCTTCCACAACTTGGAGCAGCAGGTGGCGTAGTGGTCACAGCAGCCACCTTTAGACCTGAAGGTCCCAGTTTTAAACCATTGCTCATTCTCTTACCCTTGATCAAGGTACTGACCCCGAACTGATACAGTAAGAGCTACCCATTAAACTATAGGAATGAAGGCAATTTAATGCTGGACTACCCAAATAAGCATGGTACTACCTCTCAGAGCTTTTTGGACAGCTTAGCTTCATGCAGATATTTTGAAGCTAAATGCTTTCAATTCCAATAACATGCCAGTAACGTGGTTTTCAGATGCTGATTGGTTGCTTGTGTGAAAACAGCCCATCTGGGAATTGGATTCTGACTGACATTGTATAGCTGGGGATGTATCTTTGCAGCCAGGCCCATCTCGAAATAACAACCCTTCGCTCCCGTATCCCTCACCAACTCCTCAGTGAGCTTTTCATGTTTTGTTGCTTATTGCATATTTAAAACGAAGGGTTCGGGTGCCAGAGCGAATCTTTCCTGTTTATAATCCCCTTCAAAGAAAATACATGCACTCTCTGCCATCTTAATTGAGCTTTTTTCATTCCTGCTCTTTCTGAAGAAGTCCCGGAGCCAAGCTGTGGGTGTTTGTTTACCTCCAGCCTACGGTTTATTGGCAGGAGAGCCGGCGCAGGAGCCGTCGGTAGCGGCTATGTGCCGAAATCCAGATAAACAGCCTGTTGGGCTCAGCCTGTCGCGTATCTTCCTCGTCTGTATGGAGGACGAGCGGCTGCCAGCAAATAACTAAGGACAGGAAGTGGAAAGGAGAACAACTTTAGCGCGGCACAAATCCGTGATAATTACCTCTTTTTGTTTGTTTGTTTAACTTGCGTGCACGGCGATATTTTAGGAAGAGCTCTAAGGATCGCAACTCATGAATTTATTTTCCAGGAATGGAAAAAACACAAAATCGACAGCATTTGTGGAAAGAAGACATCGATGTGGCAGTGATTATTGCTCCATTAGTTCCAGTCCGTTGTGCTCTTCTTTACCTGTGTGAGTGTGTCATGAACAGTGTGGTTCTAAATGCAGCCTGCAAGGGAAGCAATGCATAGATATTACATTTTACAGCTGGACTGTCAGTATCAATGCCATTACAACGGTCCTAGTCTTATTTCATCTTTCCACAGCAATTAAAATTTCATTATGTGACACTTACTCAGTGTGTGCCAGGAGCAAGGAATATTACATTAGGGAAGATAAGTCAGTGATGAAGCCTAGTGGCAGACAGACTAAAATAATTGTTTTTCTTTGAAAATTGTACATATCCTTTAGAAGCAGGCAGTGTATGGTCAAAATTGAAAGAAGTTAAAACAGATATCTTCAAAGTGAGTGTCTTTAATGAAGAGGTAGTGTGTAAAGGGATCAGGCACAAAACACATGTACAACACACAGTAGGGCTGTTATAGCAGTCCAGACTATGGTAAAATGACCCATGGAAGAGTGCCATAAATCCAGCACACGGTACTACAGTCACATTGCATTCATTTAGTTGATCCTTTTCTCCACAGACTTGTGATGATTTACCCATTTTTTACAGCTGGGTAATTGTACTGAAGTAATTTAGGGTAAGTACCTTGCTGAAGGAGGGGTTTGAAATTGAGTGCTGCTCTAACCACTACGCCACCTCCTGCCCCAGGTCCATGGCAACTAGCTAATCAGAAAATAATCTAGGAGAAATGTGCTACACTGGAGTTGCCATGGAAACTAATTGAAACTAATGTCATTTGATTTATTTCATTAGCCCTTCATCAACCATTACTCAAATAAAAGAGACCTGTCAGAGTTTGACAATATATAGTACCTGATGGGTGAAACCTAGAGCAGCATATGAAAAATGCATAAATCCCCAAAAATCGCTATAACTGGTCCCTGGGTGCACCCCAGCTTGCTCTCTGTGCCAGCTCCGAGCACGGGAAAGCTGTCTATGTACTTTATTTATGGGGTTCAGATGTCCCCAAAAGCATATATCTGCTGGAAAAAAAATACACCATTTTCAGCTGAAGTTCAGACGCAGGACACTAAGTCTGTGTTTAATTTGTTTTCTGAGAGCTATTGTGGCAGACTGGCCACTCGTTGTCCAGGAGGGGTTAGAGATCGCAGCACAGTCCTGAACGTCAGGCATTGTGTGGAGCACATTGTGTTTATACGCTGCTTTATGTTTTGTTTTTGTTGGCCCCGCCACCTTACAGTAAGATGACTTTCCCCCTCCCAGGGCAATGATACTGATTGCTTCCTCGTGGTACTCCAGATTAGATCTGATTCAGAAAACAGATGCAGGGCCAGGCCCGCTCCTTCGCGACGGGGATATGTTTTTCCTTTGGTGTTGCCACACTTGGAAACACAAGCATAGAGGCTATCTGGAACTACACTGAAGAGGACCTGTTTGGAACATCTGGGGGGATACATGGAATTGTAAAAAACTTCATCCAAGCAAAATGTCTGGGAATATAAGTCTTCCATCCATCATGAGGAGTTGTTCCGGAGGGCTGACTCTCAACATGGAACATGTGTAGAATCTGGCCTCGCTCTCCGGACTGCAGCTTCGGCAATGAGTGATTTGTTGTCTGTGGATGGATTCAGGAGCAACGTCTCATTGGATGTGACAGTGACAGCTGAGGACGGAGAAGACCCGTGCTGGGTGCTTGAGCTAGGGACATCAATGCATCCAGCAGTGTGATGCTACATGAATCTTTACTGTCATCACTACTCCAACTGGACGCTTGTGTTCAGCAACACCTTTCGCCCAGGCAGCTGTCTGCAGTATCACCAGAAAGTGAACAAGTTGAACTCAGCGTTTATAGATGATCTATAAACCTGATATGATCTGACATCATGTACAACACAGACATTCCGCACCTCATTCCTCTGCACAGCACATCACCACTTCCCCTAAGAATATTATTTAAAAGGGGCAGCTGGTTGAGCCTTTGAGCCATTGCTTTACAGTCAAAGGAGTCAGTTTGAATCCCACCACCTGCTGCAGTGTCCTTGAGCAAGGTACTTACCCTGAACTACTGTGGTAAAAATTACACATTTATATCAATGAATACACACACACATTTTCCGAACCGCTTGTCCTATACGGGGGTCGCGGAGAACCGGAGCCTAACCCGGCAACACAGGGCGTAAGGCTGGAGGGGACACACCCAGGACGGGACGCCAGTCCGTCGCAAGGCACCCCAAGCGGGACTCGAACCCCAGACCCACCGGAAAGGAGGACCCGGTCCAACCCACTGCCCCACCGCACCTCCTTATAGCAATGAATAAATAATTGTAAGTCACTTTTGAGAAAAAGGTCAGCTACATGAATAAATAATAAGAATAGTGTACCGTGTTCAAGACTTGTTTTTAAAAGTCTGTGGTCACTCACTGGATTCAGAAGGGACTAATGACAACGGACTCATTCCGGCATGAAGCAAGAACACCACTGGTTAGTATTCTGGTGGCCAGCTCACCCCTGCCCCTTCTGTGGACAATAACAGGGTAGACATACCAGAGCGAATCAACAAAATTTGCACCTGAGCAGGCTGCCCTTGCCATGAAATGTAGAGATCTGCACATGACAGCTGTAAGCTACAGCTGGAAGACACAAGTGAACATTTTTATGAGGGTCAGATGAATAGTTGCGTATGTAGAATAAAGCTCTGTTCTGTGCCATCTGGCACCAGTAAACAGGAAATTTGACCAGTGCCATTACAGACACATCAAGCATTTAGTTTATTAGATATGTTTATGTGCGTCTTTCACTCAGATTGAATTAAGGGTTCAATAGTGAAGCCTTGAGCTTTCAACTTTTGATCCCAGTGCCTCAACTACCACACCACTTTCTCTCCATGAAAGACAAAACCAAAACTCCCATCATCTTTACCCTTAATCCTCCTTCATATCAGCGAGGGCACCAAAGTGTAATAAACGGACACAATGGTTTCCACCACAGGAATAAAGCAGCAATCTCTGTTTGACAGGGGAAAGAGGGTGACCTTTTCCTTTGGAACGTACAAC
Organism: Scleropages formosus; assembly: GCF_900964775.1. Taxonomy (NCBI): domain Eukaryota; kingdom Metazoa; phylum Chordata; class Actinopteri; order Osteoglossiformes; family Osteoglossidae; genus Scleropages; species Scleropages formosus. Next base: position 32,038,381 of record NC_041812.1, on the reverse strand, counting down.
ATGTCTGTGACCTACAGAAATAAAAAAAGTATATTTTAAAATCGATTCTAGAGGTTACATTTATGAGATTCACCTGTCAATTTACCTCCAGCAGTCAGGGTGCAACAACATATTCTTTGACATATAAATAAATGAAAAAATGAATCAATACAAGGAAAAAACAGAGCTATTTTTACAGCTTGGAAGATAGCAAGGGTGGGTATGTGGATTGCTTTATCTATTTATTGTACTTGTTGGCTGTCACCACTTGCGCAATCATTCGTCAGTGTATCCCGATCATGCCCAGAAACAGATAAAGCATAACCAAATTAAAAACACCCAAATAACAGATCTGACAGGTGGTATAACTTGGAAACGTGGTTATGAGACTTAAGGTGCAGGGAAGGTTGGAATGAAATGAGAGACTTGGAAAGACTGTGGCTGTGGCTTCCAAAGTCCCTTGGCATGGCGACAGACACAGACTAGGAAGAAAAAGAACCCTTAGTATTGAATGTGACAGACGCATATACATCATTAAGCCAAAACAGCGTTAGCCAGTGCTGTCTTTGAACTAAACATCAGGAAAAAAATAGATTTCATACAAGGCTAGACTGTAGGTAGTCTACAGCTTAGCAACACAATCTTGTAACCTGAAGAGGGTGGGTTCAAGGCCCAGATGGTGCCCTTTGTAGTAACATGAGTGAGGTACTTAATCTGAATTGCTCCAGCTGTTTAAATGGGGAAAATTTAAAAATTGCTTTGAGGAAATACATTGGCAGTGCAGTTTAAAACAGCAATAATTTCTTTTTTCTTGATAATTGGATTTGAGTGATAAAAGGTAGTGCATTTTTGTTGGAAGAAGACCTTTTGAATGCTATCCTTATGGCTTGTTCCATAGGCCTTATGTGCATGTAGGTGTACACATTCCAGAATTAACGGCCAAATCAATGGATTCTATTACTTAAAGGAATTTTTTTTTTAAACTTTTTATACTCACTTACTTCTTTTTCAGTGACAAGGTTGCAGAGCTGGAAAAGCAGTGCTTACACAGGGCGGCGGAATGATATTTCAGAAACACTTACCTAAGGGGTGTATTCTTCCCCCACTGGTTCGGCTTAGGGGCCAGATGGACTTGAGCTTCCCCCTATCCAACAGAACTCTTATTTGCTCACACACACATCAAGCTCTCGCCCAGTTTCTTTGTGCCAAGACACTTCATTTGGATGGAGAGAGTACAGATAAGCAGGGGAGGGGGACCTGACCAGCTGGAGTTGGGGGTTCTGCTGAGTTTCTGGGAGCTCACCAAACAGGGACGGAGAAGATGGAGCGGGAGGAGATGATTAATCACTCGGCGTTTCCCCGCGTAGCGAGCAGCACACTGGGTCTGTCATAACACTTTGCCCAGTCCATTCATCACCACAGCTTCCCATTTTCATCCCCAGCATTGCTGGCAAAATCCAACACGTCCTCGCTGTGGCGATAACCCATGTTTAATGGCTACTTTAATAACAAAGAGAAAAATGTGGTTAAGCAAATGTAGTCTATGGTAACAATAAGGGATAGATAAAAACATCCTAAACACACTACTGATAACATTTTCAAAAGTATTGCAGATGGCCTATGATGCAAGAGAAGCCCTGTCGGGAAGAAACAATCATGTTTACCGAAAAGCATCTTAGAGCTGAATTTCCCCATGTGCATAGTGTTCAAAATATGATATTTAATGCAACCGATTAAGACAATGGTCCAACCGTGGGACATCAATGGAACCAGAGAGAGTGATAATCTAAGGTATGAGGACTGATTCCCATTTTATGCATACTGTACACCAATGCTATGAAACTTTGCTTCTGGAGAGCCAAATCAGTTCTGTATTTTTTCACTAACAAGAGCTCTGAAAGGGATGTGCAAAATGTGTTCCCCCATGAAACCCATGAAAATAGTTATTATTGTTATATTTGGAACAGAGAAAACCTTACCTCTTCCTTGCGGTGGCATCCCAGCAGGCAGCCTATCTGGCCTAGTGCTCTGCGGTTTCAAGATAGGCTCTGGACCACAGCATCTCTGCCTTGGACAGACAGTTATGTTATATAGAACACTGTATATAAAAAAAGTATATATAGGCAGTTAGTTATAGAGAAAATTAATGAATAAATCTTACCTTTTAATCCTTCATGAACCATAGTACTGTCCACAGATGGTTTAAACAACCAGTTGCAGGGGTTCCGATGAGATTCTGAGGTTAATATTATTAATACTAATATTAATTAAGTTTATTATTATTATATTACATTATAATATTAAAATTAACTAAGTTTACTTAAGCACCACATGTCTGCAACTATGTTTCTCTTTCTCCTAATGTAATGCACAAATTGTATTTCTCTGAGATGTAAGTTGCTTTGGAGAAAAGCTTCTGCTAAATGTGTAAATGTAAATGTAAATATTAAATAATTAATATAATAACTAACTCATAATGGGTTGCTCATGAGAACAGCAACATGCTGTTGACATGCATGCAGAGATATATACCATACTCTACCCTTTCCTAGACCTGGGGTCTGTGTGCTCTTTACGTGTGTGTGAATGATTCAAAACTCAAAGAGTGTGTTTCCTACAAGAGGAGTCAGCGGATACCTGCTGAATTTGTGTTTTTAAATAGGGTTACTTTGGGATTTCCTGTTACTGCAGCTGCCACAAGGCTTGTTTGCATCGGGTGCGAATGAAAGGGGTCAGTGTTGGATTTGTGTCTCGGGGCTGAAGCTGTTCTTGGGCACTGTGTAACCCTGCAGTCCTCACACTGCTGGCTAAATATAACACTAGCCTTTCACTGTGCTGGAGAGAAAAAGAGGTTTACCTTTGCAGCATGATGAGGAAGAAGTTTGATGTTGCTGCTCAGAGGAGGCCTTCAGACTGGGTCCTCCTCCTGGTTGCCAGTGTGTGACTAAGCAGGGACTCAAGCCAACCCCAAAATCATTTTTTTTCTCGTATGTTTTCAGCTGGGTGACCTCATTCTGTGGAGAGAACAGTTCGGTGGCCTGCCTCGGTTGTTTATTTGGGCTGCAGATTGGCTCGGGTGCGCCAGCTCCCAGTCTGTGAGGAAGCCGACCAGACAGGCCACCGGGGGCCTGCACTCCAACCCTTGCTGCCCTATGCTCTTCCTAGCGTTTGCATCCTGGACACAGCCTAGGTGGAAATCGATAGCTCCACTGGGCACCTTCGTTGTCAGGAGGGATGTTTAGCATCAGTTTGACAGCTATGCTTGCCACTGGGTGACCCTTGCACCAGCACAAAACACTCGCTCCTCCACCCACTGCTTACAAAAACAACCCATCAACATACAGCTGATCTTCAGGACCTGTTTTGTATGCAGAGATCCTGTAGTATGACATACAGAGGTCTCTGTTATACATAGGAGCCCAGTACCAGCACATTTTTATGAACTCCTTATAAATTTCACCAGTTTTACCTCTTGGAACTGTTGGAAATCTCCATGAAACAATTAAGCACCTTGTTGGAACATACTAATTAATGTTGTTCAAATACAGTATGTTAGGCATATGTTTACATGTATTATTCTTCTATTACTGCCGTACAGAGTCCTGTCATGTATTTTTTAGTTTCAAGAATTGACAGATGTAACTTTTGCTGTGGGGGTGCGGTGGTGCAGCGGGTTTGACTGGGTCCTGCTCTCCGGTGGGTCTGGGGTTTGAGTCCCCCTTGGGATGCCCTGTGATGGACTGGTGTCCCATCCTAGGTGTGTCCCCTCTCCCTCCAGCCTTGCGTCCCGTGTTTCCGGGTTAGGCACCAGTTCCCTGCAACCCTGCTTGGGACAAGCGGTTTCAGACTCTGTGTGTATGTGTGTGTGTGTGTGTGTGTGTGTGTGTGTGTGTGTGTGAGAGAGAGTGAACTTTTACTGTCACTTTTATTTTTTGATTTTGAACCCTCTTTGTTTCCAGGGAGGTCCTATGAGGTGCCAGTTGCTTTTTTGATCTCTCTGGCCTCTTATCATGTTCATAATTTTGTTGTGATGCATTCTTTTTTTGCAAATAAACCAAAGTTGAAATCTGTGTTCTTAACCATTGTGTTACCTCGGACCTGGTGAATTAATAGGATGATGGTCAGATGGTGCAACCCCAAGTGCAATTCTGCTGTTATGGCAACTCAGACTTGTTACTGTTGACATGAAATTCAGTGCTAATAGCTTCACATATGCAGGTCTTGTCCTTTTGTGGTGGACTTGACACCATACAATTGTTAGGAAGGCCTGTTGCTTTCAAACTAGTATTAACAAGATACCCATCAACAGACCCTTGGCCTCATCGTGACTCAAAAAACCAAGAGATCAGGAGTAAGAAAGAAAATTAATTTCTGTCTATAAGGATTTTGGCTCAGCCAAACTCAGGCAGAACTGCACAGGCCATATAGCTGTGGAACTCGACAATATGCTGTAGTCTGTGTGGGACACATGGATGTGTTTAACTAAGTTTCCTTTTCTGTCTGAGAGACAGCATGTTTTCCTCACGGAGAGAGGTCACAGCCCTTGTTTTACATGATTTGCATGTGATGAAAAAAGGATTGAGGGATGCAATAAAATAACTTTTTCCTCCTGGTCAAAACAACAGTGATCTTTTTTATCTGACATTTATAGGCTATTCTTAAATTATTACAAATGAAATATGTTTTCCTACGCATGAAAACCACATTGGTACATAAGAAAGAAATGTGTTGGTTTGTTTAAGCTGATATATAATTTAAGAAATAACTCAGATCTGTATGCATGACCACATTTTAAAATATAGTTTTAAAGCTGCACCTCTGTGTTCATCAAACATGCGAATTAAACCAGCTGGGCTGCCATCATTCATCAGAAACTACCGGTACACACGGAGCAGTTTTCTCATGTGTTAAACCAGTTTGCAGAGTGAGCCATCTGGCTCCTAGCAACAAGAGGGGGGAGCAGGCTTTTTAAAAGGAGCAGGATTAACATTGTCAGCATCTTGGCTTTCCGCAGAATGGAAGTCAATACTTCACCCAACCCGATGTCAGACATCAGCTGTAAAATCTGCAAAAGTTTCCAACAGGACCACAGATAATCCTAAACTCATGCTGTAAAAACCAGTGCTAGCTCTGTGGGTGGGAATAACTTCCAGAGACCCCCGAAATCCACCCCAGCAGACAGTCATGAGTATAAAATGAATGTTGTTCCAAATGAAGTGTTTGACTTTATTTGCAGGCCTTGAACTTGCACACAGTGCACTTGACAACCAGCTCTGAAAATGCAAAGTGAGCACTTCTTTCCTCTGTGTTTGATCTTCCTGGTATTTTGGAGAACTACAGAGAAGTGTATATGTAAAAACAGCCTTATGTGAATAGCAAGCACCTTTGAAACAGTTTGTGGAGTTTTCTTCGAGATCAGACAAGTTTTTTTCCATCCATCCATCCATCCATCCAAAAAATGACATTGATGTTCAAAATCATCATACATCTCCAAGGAGATGAGAACTTGTCCTAGTGGCCCTGCTTGAACAGCTCTTTCACAGATGACCAAAGCATGAAAAGAAAAAAAAAAAAAAAAATATATATATATATACATTCATACACACATTTTCTGAAACCACTTGTTCCAGGCAGGGTCACGGCAAGCCAGAGCCTAACTTGGCAACACAGGGCACAAGCTGGAGGGGGAGAGGACACACCCAGGATGGGACGCCAGTCTGTCACAGGACACCCCAAGCAGGACTCGACCAACAGACCGACTGGTGAGCAGGACCCGGTCAAACCCACCACACCCCCAATACATATGTATATATACACGCATGTCTTCGCACAAGAAAATTAAATGAACAAAAAACTAAACAACCTGAGAACACATGTTGTTTTTTGTGGTTGTTTGTTGCCTTCATTCATTTATTCCCTTTGTCCTTCATTTTCCAATGGCCACTAAAGAGGTGAGATCACTGCTGTGCTAAAACAGCTTTTTCTTTGTGGGGGAGCCCAAGACTGATGGCAACGCCACCACCAACCCCGCCTCCCCAGCTCCCCACTTCCCCACCAACCCCACCCAGCCAACCCTCCACCCCCACCCATTTGCACCCAGTGCAAAGATCCATGCCATATGGCTTACCTAGCCATCTGCAACCAGTTTTAATGAGGTCAACATTCTCAAAAAAGAAGGAGAAAACTTCAAAGGGAAGTCAGCGTTTCCTAAAAATATTGAGTTTATCATATTTTTTTTCCTGTAGTTCTGTGCCTGTTTTATCTTTTTTTCTTTAAAGAAATTCAGCTTTCCCACTGCAATTCCTAGGGGTTAAAAGGTTTGTTTATAACAATGTTCCTGAGCTTAGCTGATGAATCCCTACCTAATCTCTCTGTAAATCCTGCCAGATTATTATTAACAGATCTGAGTTGAATAAACAGCCAACAAAAGCTTTTCATTGCCTTAAAATTTAGCAAATGACATCCATTGCAGCTGCTTACATTATATTTTGAGCAATATTGCAATAAACCAGAAATTAGATCCAATTTATTTTTACGCTACATCTAAGCCTGATGTAATTTTCCTTTCCATAAATTTTAGGCAGGTGTCGGTCATTCAATTTTTCTTTTGTATCAAACAACAACAAGACCGAACAGAGCACTTAGAGTTCGTTAATTTTGGACTGCAAAGTTAAACCTCTTTTCAGGAATGCTGATTCAAATCCACTGTAGTCAGCTGTTATTGTGAAAACAGAGGGATGGTTACATATCCAAGAGCACTAAATATGTGAAGTAAGTTTATGAAGTAAGATATATAACATTAGAGTTGTACAGTACTGTGCAAGAACGGTATTCTGAAAAGGGGAGTGTAACTAAATGAAAAGAGTCATGCTCTAATCTGTTTGCCCCCACCTTTCTCCTGATGCCCTTTGATACATTAAAATTCATCCTACCCATAATGCATCTTGGCAATTTGATGGGTGAGCTCAAAGGTTTACTTGTTATGAAACCACATAGAATAATATTTAATGCACATTAGCCATAAATTAGAACTGTGCTGCAAAGAAGTACATGGATCATTTTGAAATTACAATGGCTTTAATTTAGCTTTTGGTTATCGTTATTTATACACTGTTTGATATTACCATAACTGTAACTTTTTCAGTTGCAAACATTTTGGCATTATGTGAAATGATAACACTTCAGTTTTAGTGTGAGATGACATTAGTGTGCACGACATTGAGAAAGAAATATGCATACAAAAAAATGACTGGAAAGTGGCCGACCTCTTGTTTCGGGTAATGAGGCCATCTCCTGGAGTTTCTGTGGCAGCTGCATGGATTTCAATTCGTTCTTAAAATATACATTTCAAAGGTCACTGAAATTCTAATGTGAAATGCCAATACGAGGTCCTTATGTGGGGGGCAGGATGAACGACACGAGCTCCGAGCTCACACAGCTCGCGGTGACACTCGGTGACACACACGAGCCTTGCCAGCCTCATCAAGCTGGCGTCTTGCTGCGTTTCACACTTACACAAGTGCTAGTGTGACAGCCTGTGGGAGACTATATTCCTTTTGTCTTCTCTAAATCGGCCGTGGCACTGTTTCCGTTGGCTTATTTCAGCAGGAAAAGTTCAAACTCATGCCGTTCTCCATACAATGGAAATACTGTATTTGACCTGCACCATGACCCGGGCCACAAACCTGCTTTTATGAAATTTCGACAAGGCTGATTGCACTGTTGTTAATATGAAACGGAGCTGAGGCAAATAAAGAGGAAAATTAACGCTACATGTCCTGTTGGCAGTCAAAAAATGCACATGAAACAGAACATTAATTTAATGAGCCTCGTCTGCAAGGCTGCGACCTCGACACTGAACTTTTGACAGGCCTAGCCACTCTCATTTAGATAACGAGAGTGTTAGAACGCTGAATTATTATCATAATCAGAATGGCGGAGCAGAGGAAAAAATATACAAGGAGAGGGAAAGGGAAGACAATGGGGCTGGTCACAGTGAACTCAGTGACACATTCCCAGGCTTCCCACTGGCCAGGGATCAGTAATCTGACAGCAGAGGGGGGGTGATGAATAGCAGAGTGGCTTATGTTCCAGGGGCGGGTCCTCCTCTGCACCCATCATCCATCACCACGGCAGAGAAGGAAAACCTCCAGCCCGTGAAGCAGCGCCTCATGTTTGCTGAGAAACATCAGCGTGTCGTCCTCACCAAAGCTTGGGCCCTATTCACACCCGCATCCCATTTTATGCTTATAAGCAAAATGCACTAGATGTAACACACTGCAGACAGGCAACATATTTTTAGCACAGATTTATTGGAACATTAAAATAATGGGGAAATTACAGATTTATTGATTATTTTTACAGTGAGACAACGCAAAAATATACACAGCAAATGTGTGCAAAGCACATAAAGAGCAATGGAGCTGAACACAGAATGCTCAGGAACTGGAAATTTGGTAAATGTGCGAAAATAACATAATGACACAAGGCTCGTCAGAAATCTGATAATAACCCTCTTGAAATAAACTAATTATTTGCTCTCTGTTTCCGCAGCCCGAAAAGCTCCAGCAGACTCCTTGCAGATGACATGAGGTTCGAAGGCAGCAATAACGGCCTTTGCTTGAACAAAGAGTCACCTCTGCGGAGCACTTGACAGACTTATCCATTAAACATGAAAACACTTCTTTCTGAAAAGAAAAAAAAATGAATAAAATCCAAGTAAATAAAATGAAAGGCAGATTGAATGTGTGAGGAGGACAGCTGATACAAAGAAAGGCCTTAACACACAGGGCTTTCAGACAACCCCTAAGCTGTTTTGCTTGATTGAACACACAGAATTGAGAGTTTCACTTACTGCTCAACACCAGGGGTTTCCTGCGACAGCTTTGAACCCGCAAAGCATTCCATGACATGTCTGTAGTGTGTTGTGTGTTCGTTCAGGTACTGGACATGGTTCACGCCACATGAGCTCTCCAACCTTCTCCTTCTTCTTTCCTCGCTGAAGTGCATTAGCCATCTACGCTGTTTGGTGTGTTCAATGAAGTAGATTGTGAGGTTGCTGTGTAACCTCCAGTAGCATCTTCAAGTTCCAGCCACTGGCAATGTGGCAATTGGGGCCACTGCTTTAACAATTGAAATACCCAGGTTCCAATCCCACATCCTGCTGCTGTTCTCTAAATTACTTTGGTAAAAATGACAAAGCTCTATGAATTAGTAAATAACTACAAATAGCTTCATATTAAAACATAACATTGGAACCTGCTTCACAGAAATCCATCAACACACACAGAGTGAAACTGCTTTTCCCAAGCGGGGTTGCAGCAAACCGGAGCCTAACCTGGCAACACAGGGCGCAAGGCTGGAGGGGGACGGGACACACCCAGGACAGGACACCAGTCTGTCGCAAGGTACCCCAAGCAGGGCTCAAACCCCAGACCCACCAGAGAGCAGGCACAGGCAAAACCTGCTGCACCACCCTAGAAATGCATCAGCTAAATTAATAAATACCAATAAGTTGCTGAGGGTGGACTTAGTTCAATCAGTTAAGACTATTGTAATATTGAAATAGAAAACACAACCTGGGCAGTGGAAGCCTCACGGAAGGCCGATTCAGTGCACACACTTCTCTCATCACTAAACCCCTCCAGCAGCCAACAAACATCAGACTGATGGTGTGAAATCTCAGCTCTGATGACAAAGAGGCCATTCACAACAAATCTGCTGAGGAAAGTCAGGAACTCAGGGGTCAGAGGTCTTTGACCTTTGCCCTCTTCTGTCTGAGTGAGTGTGAAAGACCGGGGCTGAGCAAGCGTGATCTTCAGAAGGAGATGTCGTTTCTATCAGCCTTTTGCAGTAGGTTGAGGGAAATGGTGCGAAGCAGGATGCACGGGTCCATTCTCTCACTGCTTGGCTTCACAGCAAACCCACAGGGGCAGAGCTGAAATGAAATATTAGAGACAAACACCTGGGCAGCCCGCACCTATCTCAACAGGCAACTATGGTAAGAGGTGAGGTATGTTTTTTTTAAAGTGGAAATAATGAACAGCTTTTCCCTCAGAACTAGAAATGGAGTGAGACAAAAAGCCAGACGGAGACTAAAGGCATGCCCAGCCCTCCAGAGATGTGTGCGGGGAGATAATGAGCTGCAGAGAAGCCTGTCCCAAGGGAGGCAGGCCCCTCTCAGTTGAGTCCAAGGCCATGGTGCTGCCGGAGTCCATCCATTCAGAAGAGCCTCTCTGCACAAAGGAAATCATTGAAGGAATTGGCTTTATTTGGAGTGGTGACTACATCTGTGTCCAGAGTAAAACCTGGCTCTCCGCAATCACACCCTCCCAGTACTGCTACTCAAGCCGCACTCTGGGTCCATGTTATATATTAGCTACATCTCCTTTTATAACAGCTCAGAGGACAACCAGCTTGAGTGATGGGTGTGTTTATCGGTGTTCTTAGGTAACAAAGTAAAAAGGGAGCTAAACCTCCCTCCAGATTCACATGCTATTAGTGAAGAGCCCACAACCTCCAGCAAAAAAAGTAGATTGCATTTTCCATCCATCCATCCATCCATCCATCCATCCATCCATCCATCCATCCATCCATCTATACATACCCCTTGGATGGGGTGCTAGTCCATCACATGGCAATCACACACACTCATGTAGTAGTCTATGGTAAAACACAAACTGCACCCAAACGGATTTTGTCCTGCACAAGAATGTATTATTCAGTGTTCAAACAAGTATGATACACAACTCCAGTGCAGAGTGCAGTTGTGCTATTCACACAGCAGGAACTTGCAGTATATAAAATCACAATCTTGTCCTCTTACAATATGAAATAATAGAAAAATAATTTGAACATTTAACTTATCACTATGGATCATAATTTCACAAATGTCATTTCCAGTTGTGCTACACTCATTCAATCACATTAACACACATCAAGGGGACCCATATGAACATGAGGAGGACATGTTAACTACATAGATGGAGCCAGATTCAAACCCATGTATGAGCACACAGGCCAGGGTCTGCAAGGCACCAGCTCTACTTGCTGTGCCACCCCCATTTTGTCATAGCAGCAGGAAATGAAACAGAGGAAAGCTTGTAAAGAGAGCGCTGGGAGAGGAACGGTAACATTGAAAGGTCAGGAAAAGCAAGCGCTAGGACCGAAATGTCCCCTGTGAGCAGTTCCTGTTTTTGTACTGCTCTCCGACATCCAGTACACTGGTGCCCAGCAAACAAAGTGAAAAGCCCTGTGTTCCTCTATGAATTTCTCACTTTTGGTGATCATTAACCAAAGCAAGAACACCATGCTAAGCGAACCCAACACTCATTACACTCCCTCTTGAAATCATCCGAACATTACCCTGGTGAGATAATGACACGACTGGAAACGGGCTGAAAAGTCTTGGATGATTAAACTGAGTTTTGGACTCTGTTTTTTAATTTTTTTTTTCCTGATGTGCTAGAGCAGCTGTTGCTGCATCTGGACTTGACTGACTCCCGCCTGGAAGGCACACAAGTCTGACTAATTGCCTCCGTAAATACAGGTGCCTGGAAAAGCATCGGAGCAGCGGCGTGGAGCCATCGCAGAGCGCCCGATTCATCACTTTCTACTCACTCCTAAATACAGACATCCAGGGACTGTCAACTACTCCTGAAGGAATGCATCCATCACACCCCTCAAACGTATCTACCTTTTTACTTGATCATGCAGCCAGTTTACTTTCTCCAAGGAAATACTTCAAAATAACTTTACATACTACCAATCAAAAGAATAAAATAGAATTTATTTTTCAAAAGCACCAGAACAAAGTGGGGCTGGTGGAGTATGACGACTTGTGCCTTGATTCATTTTTACAGCCTTTCCCCCTCACATCTGCCCGAATCTAATGCAGAGGTTCAGTCAGCTTATCTGCATGACAAAGGTCTTCCTTCCTGCCACCCATTCTGGCGGAAACACGATGTCTGGAGACCAGCGAGGAAGAGTGACAAGCTGATAGGGAACACCCTAGTGGCACGTACACCTGAGATCACGAAACTTCCACATCCAGATGTGCCTTGAACATCCTCCTCTGGGCAATACCACTTGGGGACAAACTGGACAGAAGAGTCAATGTAAAGCAATCCATAATCTGGGACCTGCCAAAGAAGAGCTTAGAAGACATGTCGTCATTGCCTCACCAAGCTCGTTCACTAAATGTGTCAAGAAAACAAATTAATATCCAGCAAGTGAAATCAGAAATTACCCTGGTAGTGTACATGTGGTTATGAAGCCAGTTGCTGATGCTGCAGTGGGGGAAAAAAAAGAAGAGTTCCCCCAAATTCACTCTCAAAGACACTGAAAAAAACAGCACTCACAGCTACTCCACTATGACTAGAGCATCAGCGACTGAATGATGTTCAGTTATGTCTTAAGGAAGACACAAACGGGTCAGAAGCTACACTACGCCTGGGCCAAAAACAGTGTTTTTTTTTTTTAATTCTAGTATCATTTACTGTTTTCTACCACACAAACATAGCATGTCTCCAGTCACTGAATATTGATACTGAGTAGAGGAAAAAGAACTTGGACCATCACTGCTTCGCACACTTTACAGTCCCGGCCCTTTTAAACCCATGTAGCCTCTTGTTTGTGACCAGCCTGGTCTGGTCCTGTTGAGTTCTGTTCTACCCCAGCAAGATTCCTTTTACTCCCAGTGCCCAGCCCTGGTCCGAGGATCTGACAGATACTTCAGTTATACACATTCATACAGGCAACATTTGCATTGGGCAGAAACACAAGGTGATGGAGCTGTCACAGCCCAGCGCTAATGAGAACAGAGAGAGGCCTGTTTTTAGAATAAATGCACTCCCCTCCTCAGGTAACGTCCAGCTGGCTCCTGTACGCAGTCCAGCCTCACAGCGAGCTGCTATGCAGAGACAAGTGGATTAATACAGGACACCAGTGGCAGCGTAGCGCTGATGGGGATGCCCATTTTTTGCGTGTAACACTGAAATGCCTCTTCATCTTTTGCCACCACAGAGAATCATGATGTTATTGTCTGTGTGCTTGCTAAAAACAGCAGGTGGCGAAGTGGTTAGTGCAGTCACCTCGGAATCAAAAGACACACATTTGAATCCCACCGCCTACTCTAAGACCCTTGATCACAGCTCTTACCACAAACTGCACTAGCAAAAAATATACAAGAGTATAAAGGGGTAAATCACTCTCATAAGTAACCAACATGAACAACCACTTGTCTCGAGTGGGGTTGCAGCAAGCTGCAGTCTAACCTTACAACACAATATGCAAGGCTGAAGGGACACACCCAGGATGGGACGCCAGTCTGAGCTCTCCAACCTTCTCCTAGACGCCAGTCTACTGAACTTCGGAATGTGAAGAAACGATAAAATTCAAAGCATGGACAAAAAATGTGATGAGGTTACATATAACACAACTGAGGCAGAAATTTTGAGAGCGCAACAACACTCCAGTTTTCCTGCGCTGCTGTTTCGATATGTAAGTTGTTAACACAAAGCGCGTTTGTGGGGAACATTCCGGAGCAAAGTGGGATATGTGGTCCTGATGTCAGGGGTGCCTTATGGGCTGTCAAGGGCAGCAAATTGTTAATGGCCAGGAGGTTAGGAACACATGGAGACCAGTTAGCTGCATCCTCCAAAACAAACAGCTTAGAAATGACACCATGCAAGGAGGCTGTAGTCAACATCACATTCACTAGGGCCGTTACACTTCCAAGGAAGCCAAGCTAAACTTCTCGAAAACAGATCGCAGACCACCTGCATAGTTCTTCTCTGTACATCCGCCAGACGCCAAGGGATCTGCGTGGTGCGACCAACAGGCTGGACGTGGAGGAGTCTGGGGGAATAACACCCTGTCTGGATACCGCTGAGAACAAGCACCCGTCCAACATCCTCCAGCAAAGCACGCCATTGTTTGTCATGTCAAAAGATTTATCTACCCTGCAATGATTTTTGCCAATATGTCTTCAGAGCCAGCATTTCTAGACTTCTGTTCATTCATACAGAGTCTTTATTCTAATATTTATACTAAGTCAAGTTTGGTACTTCTGTTCAAGAATACTGCAACCTAGGATACAAATGTTTTTTCCCCAATGGGGAAGATGTTATTAAAACTGATAATGATGTTTATTGGTGGAGATTGAGGACCCATACTAAGGACCAAAAACTTGCAGCTTTAAAGGACTGCTTCAAAAATCTGCATTTCTTGAGATTTTTCTGTTTATAAGAGTTCATCAAAGGCGTGACACAGGAAATACACATCCACTTCTCAGCAAAAACACTGGTGCGATTTGCCGGGAATGAGGTATTGCATTTCAGAGCCATGTTGCTATTTTCAAACTTCAGAAGGAAAACATTAGTTATGGAGATACGGTGTTATTTTTCAGAATACCACTAAGGACAATGCAACGGGGGAGGAAGGAGTAGCTGTTTTGGTCGCAGGCTGATGAGTGAGGTCCACCCATTAATGAGATCTGAGGCCGCTACCACTTCCCCAGAAACACTGCACAGAGTCTGTTTGAAGCCCCAGCCGGCCCGCTGGGGTTTTGGTTATGAATATTACCGCTGCTGGCAGGGTGTGAGCGGCCAAAGTTCTGGAGAACTTCACTGGAGTTAGGGCCAGAGCGGCAACGGAAGAGACTGAGGTGGGGGGGTCATAAAAAGGTCAACCAATCAGAGCGTAGCTGGAGAACCAACGGAGATTCTGATTGGTGGAGATCTTTGCAGACACACCTCTGCTCCCTGAACAAGCTAGCTTGTGGCGATAAGGAGCGCGCCATTGGGATGTGGTAACCGCAACAGCTTGTAGAGAATGGCAACAAGGCGAAAAAGTAAACAAAGCTTGTCAAAAATTATCCGTGTGGTAAAACCGGCGTTGGCCTCTCTGTGATGAAATTAGCGTTCTGTAGTGAGCAGTTCTCTTGAGTCAGACAGCCAGAATATGTTTTATACATCTAGGTAAGGATTTCCAATAAAAAATAATGTTGCACTCAAAGGCATGTTTTCACTAACTACTCCGAGTGGTCATTTTTGCTGTACCAATCTGGGGTAAGTACTGTGCTTGGGGGTACTAGAGCAGGAGCAGGACTCAAACACTGGTCCTCTAACTACAAGGCAGGGGCTGTAACCACTACGCCACCTACTGAACTGAGCCTGTGCTGCAAAGGTAAAAGAAGCATACAGTGAAAGGCAGAGAGGAGGTAGTGTGCCGGAAAAGAGGCCTGTGAGATTGGTATGTGGAAGCGACCCTCTCAGAGGGGTTTCGCAGCTGCCGGAAGAAGCTGCTCTGTATTCGGATCATACCGAGCAGGCCTGCATGGGAGCACTTCATAGAGCCCGGGGGTATTGCGCTCTGCTGTTCCCCACACATTTCAAAACACAATTACTAGCCCCCCCAGAGAAGAATGAGATTATGGCAAGCTTTGGAGGGGAAACGGCCCTGTTCTGTAAGGCAGAATGATAAGATTCCCTGCAGCAGGTTCAAGATTAAATTGCAAGGGGTCAAGTGGACCGTGCTGACTGCGACACACGGTGTACGAATTCAGTTGACCGCCGTTGACTTCGCCATACTGAACAACGCTGACTGTTTTACTGCCTGGAACACACAGTGTACAGGTTGAGTTGATTGCTCTGAGTGCCATACACAAGGCAAATGAGCAGATGAGCAGGCCAGGTCTCAGACTGGTCTGTCTGAGTAGTTAAGAGACATGTAGTAGGTATTGACATAGTTAGAGGTTTCGCTTTCCAATCAGATGACCTGGGTTTGAATACTGCTCCCTAATAGGAAATCAATATTATACAGGTTAGAGTTTCTGTCACCTACATAAAGTACCCAGGTTCAAATCGCTGCTGTAGTACCTTTGAACAAGGTATTTATCCTGACTTGTGTCAGTAAAAAATTGCCCTGCTGCATAAAGGGGACAATTTAATCTACATATTGTTTATTGCTTTAGAGAAAAATGTCACCTAAATGAGTAAGAATAAAACAAAGGTCTGCTGCAGAAATCCCAGATTAGACAGTTACCACCCAATGGTTTATCTGAAGCACACAGGACGGGTGTCAGTCTGAAGGCTATATGGTGGTCCAGAATGATCGATGGCGCAATACTGGTTTCAGCAGAGGTGAGAAGACCCAAGAAAAAACAGCAGATGAGACGAGGGACTGGGCTGTTGTGGGCAGAGTGGATTTCACGTTACTGCGGGCAGCCTGAGGACTCGCTGATCCCACTGATTAACTGCAAGCAGGAGTCCGTTAGGGTCCTAGGAGGAGGTAGCCTGGGCCTAGCAGAGCAGGGTGCTAAAAGGACCTTGTTTTCGGGCTGTTGCTGCGGAAAGACAACAGCATCATAATAAACATGTCACTTTTGCAAAGGGACTTGCATTGATCAGTTTTCTTTTTAATATGGCAATTACAACTTTTAGATTAACACAGTTTAGGTAACATGCTGAATGGCACAACAGCATTTATGGTCCTGTTCTTTGCACCTGGAAAATTTGGGTCACAAGTCCATGTCCTGAACCTCTACATCACCTAATGGTGTGATGTGCTGCTGAATGCTGTACAGTTGGCCTTGAGCAGAGAAACACAGACTGGTGCTGTTCAGGAAATAGCTGGAAACCCATGTGTTGCGCCTAGCTTTCCATAGCAATCGGCAGTGCTTTGCCCATATAGAAAGTGGTAGCCTGACTGAAACCCTGTCTCCTGTCTTGCGGACCCTTCAGAGAGCAGCCAGCGCAGGGGGTAGGGATTTGGTGCCATTGCTATGTGGGCCACAGGTGGGCACTGTGGAGCTTCAAACACCCAGACACTCTCACTGAGCTCCTGTCAACAAAGAGCACATGGAACCCATAAAAGACACAACAGCAGGCACAAAAGGACTGAAAAATCACCATAAATCTGAGGGAAGTGTGACATGTGCAAAAAAGGATAAAGTCAATTCTGCAGTAAACTGTGTCTGAGTTGGTTCATTAACTGGACAGTCTCCTAAAACTTAGGCGACTGACAGTTCGGGTGTGGTTTCAGCTCGATTAAGTTTTGTGTTCAAGAAATGGAAACCAGCATCCAGTACTACTGCACAGCTGCCTCTCCCAGAATTAATTCAATCATTTTCAAAATCAACAAAATGTTCTGTGAAAGCATGACCAACACAAAAATAAAGTAAGAGACACAATGTGTTGTATTTTTATGCTGTATTTGATTCTTTGGATTTACAGAGACACTTGGTTTTTCCCACCCTTTTACATCTGTGACTGAAGAATCAGGCCCTTGAAAGACTCAAACCATGTTTCGTTCAGTGCTGTCAGACGTTTGGCTACTACATGGTTTATTCAGAGCCATATGACTGGAGAGCAGAGCAATGCTTGTGCTGTGGCTTAATGCGGTCTGTATGTGTGTGCACGCCGGTGTGTGTGTGTTTGTGAGACTCAGTGCTGCTCTGATTCTGAATGGACCTCATTTGTTATTTATTGTTTATCCCACTATGTATCCGTCTGTGAGAGTGTGCTCCTCAGAGTGCATATACATACTTGTGCAGAGGTCATCAGGTAAAAATGCATGGGAGTATGGGAGTGTGTGTGCGCGCGCGTGTGTGTGTGTGTGTGTGTGTGTGTGTGTGTGTGTGTGTGTGCATAGATTGTCTGTGTGTCTAAGCGGCTGAAGTGGGGGGCGTATCCCAGACCCCATTAGAGACTAGAACAAAGGGATTCAATGGAAGTGAAAGGATGAAAACATTGTTTTCCGCACAAAGACTGAGGAATAAGTAGAGGGGAAAAAAAAAAAAACTTGAGAATCGTATTTGAATATACAATTTCCATAATGAATGGACTTGTCAGACTTGACAGCAGAATATTGCAAAAATCACATTTATTCCCCAATTCTGAAACAAAGCCTCAAATAGAGTGGTCAGCTCCTTTGTACATTAATGTTTGAACATGTCGTTCATTCAAAAAAAAAAATCACTTTTTCAGCTGGCAGACCCTCTCTGTCATTACATTGCAAATTTCAGTGTATGTGGAAAAACCCAGAAAATAACATGCAGTGAAGGACAGAATCCCTCTAAGTTTCCACCTTTGCTATAGAAAATCTCTGCATCTTTTTTCTTTATATGATCATCATTCGTACAACAGCAGAGACTTCTCTTTGTTTCTTGCAGCCTCCCCACCCCCATCCTCCACCACCCACTGCCAATCCCTTCCATCCCCCTCCCCCAGGTTTGGACTCCTGCTAATCCTTTGTCTGAGGACGAACGAGTGCTCCCCCGCTTGCTCACTGATGGCTCCTTGCAGCTCCAGCAGCTGTTGAACCTGAGGGTCAATCACCTGGGGTCCAGTGGGGTCCTGGGGAACACATCCTTCGTATCTGCCTGGCTGGTGCTATGGCATACTAGAAACCACAAGTCTTCTAAAAGACATTTATTCTGCTTTCAGTGGAATAACAAAAAACACTCAGTTTTCAGTTTTCTTGCTCAAATAGGGATTTGAGAGCAAATGCAGATCTGTACTGTACTACTGTAGTTTTACATACAAAATAAAAACCATTCTAAATTAAGCAATGAGGTGCTGAAACACATCACTCACAATATGAGCATTTTGAATTTTTTTACGGTTAAAAAACTAAGAACAGCAATTAAAAGTTACTGCTCTGATGGTTAATGAGTAGGAATATATATCTAATATAGATATATAGATATTCAGTATATATATATACTGAAAAGGTCACAGGTTAAACTGCCAGGTGTGCCAGTGGAGAGCAGTGAAAAAAGTTATGCATGTTTGGTTCAAAGCATTTTTAACGTGATTAAATAATGTAACATGATGCCATACTTCACTCTGGGACACCATTTCCACCGCAATGAAGCGGCAGTGCGGCTTTCCAACCAGTGGAAAACAACCTCATGGAGCCATCATCTGCGGAGCTGTGGGTAGGGGGGAGTGCTGTACAGGCAAGGCACAGGACCCCAGGGCTGGGGGAGGCTGGGCACGTGATGCTGGGTGTACTTTTCACACCTGATCTGAGCTCAGCACCTGGTGCCAAGCTCAGCCGCCGGCGTCGCTGGAGGCTGTCGTCTCCCACCAGACGAGTTCCACTGGTTCCACAAAGACACCATGCGAGTGAACCGGGCCCTCACCCTGAGGCTGTGTGACAGCACGCAGAACACAAAACTCGCTGCCAGCCGCCTTCTGCAGATATTTCATAACTAAGCTTTAGTAGCTTCATCCTTGTGTCGGTGTGCCTTTTCTGGGCAGGATGCGAGAGCAAAGGGATGCTCATTAGTGCTCGAGATTCATCCGGCTGGTCTATCCTGCGCACGTGGAACGGCACTGCGCTTGGACAAACTCCATTAACTCCCCCCCAGGGACACCCATGCACTCGTTTTCACAGGTAACCATCCAGAACATGGGGAAAGCAACACCCATTCAAAAGCTCAGCATTCAGAGCACAGCCTTGGAGACAGCAGCAAGAGCATTAGCTCTGCCTTCTTCATTGATGAATTGCTAAATAGTTATTATGAAATTAATGTAATATAATATCCCCGTGCTAATTAGAGTTAACGCTGAAGACAGCATCGCTTCTACAGGCCACTTCAATGTGTCTCTCACGGTCAGGAGACTGAATGAATCATGATTTCATTTTTTAATCCTAACCCAGTTCACCCCTTTCGTCAGCTGCCGATGTGGCCTGGAAGCTGAAGGAGATGAGATCCTCATAGAATTTGACAGTGGAGCGTAGTGACCGTGGACGGTGGAGCAATGTGAGCATTGAACTGGATTCTTGGTCAGTTGAGGGGGAAACAAAAACACAAAAAAACTCAAGTTCCTGGGGAAAGACAGCTGTATATTTATACCTCATAAATTACCCACAGAAATTAAACTTGTAAGGACTCATTTTTTCAGAATTTGATTTGCTGCTGCAATTGTAGCAGGTCTGACCTTAACAGCTGAGTGCTGCATTGCACACAAAGCACTGATATGGATCAAATAATGGAGATTAACTCAGCTCAACTCTATAAGGTCCCGGGAAAGATATGCACTCAGCAAAAATGATGAGAAAAACAAAATTAATATTTCATAAATACATCCATTAGAATTTTAATTTGAGAAGTAATTATTCTCTGTCCAACAGTGATTTAAACTGCCCCTTATCGGGAGAGTATGGAGTGAGAAGAGTGGGTATCACGTAGATATTATTTCTCTGGAGAGCTCAACCATCCAAAACATGGCACATCTCATATCTTGCCCAAGGTAAAAAAAAAAAAGACATACCCCCTTGCCTTACGCCTTCCGATCACTTGTTCAAAAGTCAGGCCAATGGTTACGCAAAAGGCAAAAATTAAAGATCAAGCCTAATGAATAGTAATAAAAATAATGATGAATAAGGAATTAATAACAACGGATAGAATAAATCCTCAAAATGCCCCAGGCAGATAGGAAAAGGAAAATCAGAGGGGTCTGTGCCCCCCAACTTTGACATCATCATGGCAGCTGTAATCCAATAGTGCATGAATATTATTATGGAATACCAGTGTTCTGCCACAGACTGGCTGCCTAGAGAAAGAGAGGGGTTGTGATTTCATATTGTATCCCATTGCTGAAATCAGAAGCGCATCAAATCCATTGCAATGGCAGTAAAAGTCAGACATCTGCCTTAGAAATAGTGAGGTGAAACTTGAACCTAAAGCAGGTGTGTATAGCAGAAACACCCTGTAATCCATCAATTCATGAATGTCTGCCCGTTTTTATGGATTAAAATTTTAAAGGGTGTTTAACGGCATAAGAGTGCAGAGGCGGTCTCGCTTGACACCCCCCCCTTCCAACTCAGACAGTTTGACGTGGGCGTTGTGTCTAGAGTGTCACATTATTACCAGTATTATTACATCTGAAAGAAGATACCGGTGGATGACGGCCTCTGTGGCCAACAGAACAGAGGCGACCAATGTACAGAAGGAGGGATACAGAAACCTGGGGAGTGTTACTGAAAGAGTGTCTGCCCTCTTCTTTGGGGAACAAGCAAATGAGACGTTGTAACATCACAGTGTGAGAACTGATCTTAAACTGGCTGTAACGTTCAATTTTATCCACATAATCTCCTCCTAATTTGCCATTTTACACGCCTGTGGCCCTTTTTGTGGTCTAGCAGTGATCAGACAGCCAACATGGCAGGGGTTCATGGGTTCACACGAAGCTCACTGCTCAGCTATCCTAGTTCAGCTGAAGAAGTAGATAAACACCAGTGGCCTGCCTGGGTACACCTTCTAGAACACGTTCTGCATCACAGCAGCAGAAATCCCAGGCTGTTGTACACACCAAGGATGGGATATGATCTTAAATTTCCTGCGTTACAGAACATTTACCAAACATGCTGTTTGAGAAAGGCCCGAAATATCGTTAAGGACTGCACCCACCCAGCT
This sequence comes from Scleropages formosus, assembly GCF_900964775.1. Lineage (NCBI taxonomy): Eukaryota > Metazoa > Chordata > Actinopteri > Osteoglossiformes > Osteoglossidae > Scleropages > Scleropages formosus. The sequence continues at coordinate 32,016,975 of NC_041812.1, read as the reverse complement.
CACCACCTGTCTGTGACACTGCTGTCTGGCAGACACTTCTATTGTACCCAAGTGGCACAGTGAGTTGTGCTGCTGTTTCACAGTGCCTGGATGGTGTGAGAAGATGTGGGTTCAATCCCTGCTCAGTCTGTGTAGAGTTTGCATGTTCTCCCTGTGTCTGTGTGGGTTTCCTCTGGGTGCTCTTGTTTCCTCCCACAGTCCAAAGGCATGCTGTTCAGGTTTACCTATAATGTGAGTGACAGAGGGTGTGTGTTCCACTGATGTATGGATGAGTGACCCATTGTAAGTAGTGTATCTAGCAGTGTAAGTCACCTTAGTGAATAAGGCGTGTGGGCTAATAACACTACATAGAAGTCACTTTGGAGAAAAGTGTCTGTTAACTAAGTTAATATATCCAATCAAGGACAACAAGACTGAAGAACAGCTTTTACCTCCATTTTAACAGCCAGTATTCCCGCACCGCGACACTTTATTACTGAAACTATATTACTGCCTCTTCCGGACCCCTGGACATTACTACTCAGTATTCACTATTTATTATTTATTGTACTTGTATTTATTTGTACTTGCCTTTTTGTACTTGTTATTTGTACTGCTTTTCTTATTATCAGCACATCCTTGTCTAAATACGTGTTTATTAAAATATGTGTTTGTTCATGTCTGTTCATATCTAATGTGAGCCTCATCGCAAGCATTTCAATGCCCAGTGTACCCAGTCTAACTGTGCAAATGACAAATAAACGACTCTGACTCTGATGATGGGTAGGAAGCAAGAGAGCCATTATCCAGTCATGATCCAGCCATGATTCAGTGTAGCCCCAGTCTTTCTGCCAGGAGGTATGTGAGCATCTCTCCACTAGCTGGATGGAACAGGATGGAAGGATGGAATTTCACATGACACACTGCTCCCTAAAACACAGAGTGCATGGATGGAAAACATGCCACCTATAACTGATGGAGTGCACATGGGGAAGGAAGATGCATGGCAGTGCACACAATCGTGTGTCTCCAGGTGAAAGCACTCTGGAGCACGTTAGGTGACTGCTGCAGGAAGGGATCACAACGCTGACAGGTGCATACCAGACAATGAGAAGCAACACGAAGCTCTTTACAAATATCTCAAAAATCCATTTCCAAGCACAGAGCTTTGGGGATCAGAACAGAACAGTGGGCAGCCTGGACAACACTGAGGTAATGATGGCAAATGTAACGTTTGTCTGCCAATTCTCAGAAGGTAACTCTTCAAGCAGCTTCACAAATATGACAAAAGTTTGGGGAAACTTCTGTGGGGAAAGTGGGAGGCATATGGCTTTGTCTGAGCATAAAAATATTGAAGAATACTTCCTTTATTACTTTATGTAGATTTAATGAAGTGTGTTTTCTCTACCGAGAAAGCCACTCAGTGTGGATCACAAGTAGCTCTCTGGAGGGCCTGGGAGGTTGTAACACAACAAAGGAGGCATCACATGTGAGGACAACACTGCTTGGACAAGCTTGACAGGGATCTTAGCCCCAGACCATCTGTGGATTCACCTCTGCTATGTGGATACGCTGCTCCCTCATCTGAGCAGTGCAAAAGCATGCACACACACACACACACACACACACACACACACACACACACACACACACACACACACGCACGCACGCACATTGTCTGAACCGCTTGTCCCATACAGGGTTACAGGGAGCCAGAGCCTAACCCAGCAACACAGGGCGTAAGGCTGGAGAGGGAGGGGACACACCCAGGACAGGATGACAATCTGTCGTAAGACACCCCAAGCAGGACTCGAACCCCAGACTCCTCCGGAAAGCAGGACACGGTCCAACCCCCTGCACCATCACACCCCCCTGTGTGAAAGCATAGGCTGGAGAAACTCCGGAAAAATGCAGCACATCCACTCTTCCAGATGTTTTGACGAACATTGATCTGCTTTCACACGTTTAAAATGTAAACGGGGCCGAACAGGAGTACCAGACAAATAAGCTTTTATCCTGATGACTGGGCATACACTTTGACATATAGGCAATGTGGGAGGATGAAACACTTAATGTGGTGCTGGTGGCTGGTGGGTGGGGGGGCTCACTCTGAGACACCTCATTTCCAAATGGATACAGACTGCGGAATGTGGCGAGACGCAATCTACAGCATTGTGGTGTGCACCTGACGGGTGAGCTTCCAGTCATTCAGTGCATTTTAAAACATTCATGGCCGTGTTCATTTATTCATCTGTGTATTTATTTGGCTGCAGAGGAGCCTGACCCATTTTCCCACACTCCCTCAGTGCTCAAGCAGGCGACTGGGTACGGGTGGCTCTGCTTTCGGCACAAACTTATGGAGCCGGAGCGTTTCCCCTTGTACAGATAATATTCACCCATCTTATTCGTTCTAAGGGCGTATCTGAGCTGCATGCGATGTTCTTCACGCTCTGCGGAGAAAGTACAGGGAAAATAAAACAAGTCGCCCTTGTGTGTGATGCACAACGAAAGAAAAGATGGACAGCAAGTGTGTTACCACTGTGGAGAATTGAAGTGGGACAGTGGGTTCACAGAAAGTAATCTTTTTTTTTGCACTGCAGTTAAAACACAGAGTAAATGAGTTCCCCGGAGATGGCAGCAAGGAGCTTAGGGCAGGGCGCGAGATAGGTAGGCTGCTTGGGGCAGCTGGGTAGGATGGCCACGTTGGGGTAGTTTGGCAGGTATGCTTTGAAAGGCTACTGAGAGTAGCTAAGTAGGAAAGCATAGGAGTCAATACAGAATTTCAAGGAGGATGCAGCAGAGGCTTAGAGAAACTGCCATGTGTTCATGAGTGTTTTTGTTGTTTGGCACAACCGATTTTACATATGCATCAGGCAGCTTTGCCATTTTCCTTGCTATTAGTGTACACATTTAGTTCTGTTTAGTTTCCAACATTTCAGCATCAATAAAGTGTGATGAAATGGTCAGTTTATAAGGTAAGAGCAAGCTGCACTTCCGCTCTTAGATGCTACCCTATGAAGGCTGCTGTGTGTGAGCCCTGTGCCCCACACAGCATACAGCTGTAGCTCGCTTCCCATAACAGCAACCCTACAAATGGCTCCATTTACTGGCTTCACAAAGAGTGCTCTAAGTGTATCCGCTGAAATCACTTTATTAACAGAGTTGACCTCCAATGCGCAGTCAGCTCCTCGGTTCCACATTAATTAAGATAAATCGTGCATGAAAATCACTGTGCCCAAATAATATGGGGAGCAATTGGGCCAGCCAAACACAGCGGTGGTCAGTCCCCACGGACCATCTGCATGACATTAAAGAAGTATATATCAAGTGCCTACAATTACCCAACATCCACCACACAGGACTCATGAAATCATGAGACTGTTGATAAGCAGTTCTCTACTTGTGCATTGCCACAACTTCCACTCCTCCATGTGTTTCCAGGTGTGGCACTTCAGGTAACGATGTCTTGGTGCAGCTTTAAAGCATCAACACAGCTTCCTAGACGTGAGCCGTGGCCTTTGGAGAAGGCCGACAGGGAAAGTGCCCTACTTCCTGCTAAATGGGTCAGAATGAACCGCCACAAGGCACCAGTCTCAGAGTACAGACTCGTGGGGTTCCTTCATCTCCTTGGTTTTAAAGCAACAGTTCCTAAATGACACTGAAACCTGTTACGCAAGAGCAGATTTTTACCTTTTTTCCTGAAAGGCATGGACCTCCAAAGGCCTGAAAAGACAGGCAGAATTTAAACACAGTTAAGGGCCACGCTATCCTATTACATTCAGTGTTCCACCTTTTGTTGAATAAAAGAAACTCCAAGAGGACGGAGAACTTGCAAAACACTAGTAAGTGCATGTCTCACAATCCCCACACCGTATATGAGTACAACAGCACGCATTCCCAGAAAGGAGAGCGAAAAAGAACTCCAGGAAAAATTGCATCACTGATTCTACAGGAAATACCTCTCAGTATTTGAAAACAAATCTAGGATAGTGTGTCTCTGTCCGTCTACCAATGCACCGGTCATGAGTGAAAGAAAAAGACATGAAAACCAAGGCTGAGCCTTTTGATCCATTCACAGTGAGTGCTTGCCCATCTCATCTGAAAGGTCAGAGACTACATGCGTTCTACATCTCATATTCAAATATCACCCATTTCTTATGTAGGTCATTTAATTTTCTTTTCCCATGTTATGCTTGCCAAACAACACTTTTAAAACACCTAGCTGGATGAAACACATTACATGATCACAATAAAGTTAAAAGCCCTGCTGTTTAAGCCGAATTCACCTCCTGCTTTTCCGAAATAGTCACAAGCTGGGCGTGAGATAGCAGGGTATTATGTCCTTTGGTTATTGACAAACACAGTAAATGCTATTTAACTAGCTAAGGCTAAAGGCTAAAGACACAGACATGAAAAATGAAGGCTGTCATTTGAAATTCATGTCCCATGTGGGGAATGGATGCAGTACCAGAAGCGGAATTGCTCTTGTAGCAGAAAGAAATTTAACAGAAGAAACAGTCAAATTTTAAGTTGTCAAATATGTAGAGTAAGAAATCAAATAATTCTAATGACAATTGTTATAAACATCATACGGAAACAAAGGAGAAGTAGGCACTCTGTATCTGGCCTAAGAAGGTATCCTTCCCTCTTCCACACCTCACATTAAAATAGTCTAATTTAAAGCATATGGGTTTTTGGACATTTTTTGTCATGCAATTAAGGCAAAGACAGTGAAAAGCCCTGGTAATGCATTTTCTTTCTATTGGTGTTACTTTTACACTCACATTTATTTTGTAAAATGCAAACATCGGTGTTTGGAGGAATGTAATATATTGGAGAATGCATAAGCAATATGCACTTTTAAACCTTGGCTGTATGACTCAGGCCCGTGGAGTCGGAAGACGACCTGAGCTTGAGTAGATAGATGGCTGCTGCTGCTCTCAGACTGTACAGCAATCAGCCAATGGGTGCCGCGGTACAGAAACACTTCTGAACAAGAACCACGAGTGCCACAGGAACACAGCGTCTATGTTTAGATCCATGCAGAGACTCACCCACGTTCTGGGGCTAAATTCACAGGCACAGACATTACACATTGGCCCGGTCGTACAAAAACAGCTCTGCATTTGTGCATTTATGTAAGTCCTGTTGAGCCATTGAAAAGAAGGTTCAATGGAACCAATGAAATATATTCTCAGAATGCAGATGATAATGAGTGAAAATTCATTAAAAAAATCAATGCAATTATTTCAGTATTACATGACTGTCATTGGGAAATCAGGAGATGAACTTGGCGGACTTCACTGCTTTATTAGAAGGGCGATCTAAGAGAATGGTCAGGAAAGATCAGAGTCCAAGTGATTTGCAAACATCATCTGAAAAGGGGTAGGCAAGAATCAGGGTCGAGAACTAGAAAACAAGTCGGGGAGCCAAGGGAGTCATCTGAAGGGGAAAGGAGGAGGAGGTAAAGGAAACGCAGGCAGAAAGCAGCACAGAGCACAAAGCACTGGTTGCAGTTGCTCCAAGGGACGTTCCATGATCTGCTCTGGTCGAGTTACGCCTCTTTTTACCCACATGCCCTGATGCTGCACGGCTGTGGGTGTGACAGAACCCCCTGCCCCACGGGCAGCACTGGCCACCCTGTGGCGGGAGGGAAGATGGCCCCGGGTGCAAGGCACCATCCGATCTGGGTAGTCCCTGTGGAAGGCAGAGATAAGTGCAGGATCCAGAATGTAAAGGGCCAGAACCCAGCACTGCTGTTCCGGCCCATACCCCTCCCACTCCACGAGGTACTGGAAGCCTCCTTGCAGACTTCGGGAGTCAAGGAGAGCCCTCACGATGTAGGCAGGACCCCTGTCCACTTGAAACGGAGGAACCAGCGACTCCTGTGAGGGAGCCTGGGGAAGGGACGTAGCACACGTGTAAGCTTGGATGGACCCGCAACCACGGTGGCAGAAGGAGCTTGTAGGTGACGGGGGTGACCTGTTTGACGACCTTAAATGGACCGATGTACCGGGGACTGAGCTTCCTCGAGGGGAGGCGTAACTTGAGGTCCCTTGTGGACAACCACACTCTCTGTCCAGGCGTGAAGGTGAGACGGTGGCAATGTTGATCCATCTGGTGTTTGTATCGTTGAGTGTAGGTCCTCAGGTGCCTCCGGACTGCCCCCCAGGTCTCTCTGCTGTCCTTGTACCATGCGTCCACCACATGGACCTAACTGGGTGAAGACTGCCAAGGGAACAAGGTGAGTTGGTATCCTGAGATGCACTGAAACGGGGACATACCTGTAGATGCATGGGGCTGGGTGTTCTGGGCATACTCGGCCCATAACAGGAAACAGACTCATTCATGCTGCTTCGCTGAGCAGTAGCTACGAAGATACTGCCCAATCTCCTGTTGTAGCCGCTCCACCTGCCCATTAGCTTGAGAGTGGTAGCCCGAGGTCAGACTGACAGATACCCTGAGCCTGTCCCAGAATGCTCTCCAGACCCTTGAGGTGAACTGCGGGCGCTGTCAGAGATTATGTCCTCCGGGAGGCTGTGACAGCAGAAGACATGTTGGAACAGGAGTTCAGCAGTCTGGAGTGCTGTGGGGAGTCTTGCAGGAGGGATCAAGCGGCAGGCCTCTGAGAAGTGGTCAACACAGGTGAGTATCACTGTCTTACCCTCTGAAGGGGAAAGGTCAACGAGGAAATTCACGGTGATGTGTGTCCATGGGCGAGTGGGCATGGCCAGGGGCTCCAGCAGTCCTGCAGGTTTCTGTGTCGGGGTCCAAGCCTGGGCACATGTACCACAGGGCTCGACATACTCCATTGCACGTCGGGCATTGCCGGTCAACAGAAGTGCCCTTGAAGGCGGGAGAGCGTCCTGCGCACACCCAGGTGGCCCGCCTCCAGGACATGATGAGCCCGTTGCAGGACCAACGGCCGGAGCTGAATGGGCATGTACCCCCGCCCAATCAGCTGGTTGGAGGGCCCCAGTTCGGCTGCCTGCGCTGCCCGGAGCTCATCGAAGAACCACCACCGCATCAGGGCCACGACACACTGCTGTGGCAGGATGGTCTCAGGATGGACTAAGGCCGGGTCAGGACCGTACATATGAGACAGGGTGTCTGCCTTAGTGTTCTTGGAACCTTGTCTGTAAGAAATGGTGAAATGGAAACGGATAAAAAACAAGGCCCACCTTCTGTATCAAAGGGAGCACATTCTCCTCACTGTCTAGAGGTATTCTAGGTTATGGTGGTCTGTCAGGACCAGAACAGGGTGCACTGCACCCTCTAGCCAGTGGCGCCACTCCTGTATGGCCCGGACCTTTTGCGGGTCCATAGCCACCCCCTGTCTGCTCAAGACATACCCTAGGAAGGAGACCTGGGTTTGGTGGACAGTTCCTTCGGAGCAGCTGTAGCACTGCCCTCATGTCCCGCACGTGCTGATCCCAGATCTGGGAGAACACCAAGATGTCATCCCAATATACTAGGACACACTCGTTAATCAAGTCACTCAGCACATGGTTCACAAAAGCTTGGAATATGGAAGGTGCGTTAGACAAACCGAAGGGCATAACAAGGTATTCGTAGTGCCCCAGGGTGGTGCTAAAAGCGGTTTTCCATTCATCACCCTCCCTTATCCTGATGAGGTTATTTGCACTGCGGAGGTCCAGCTTGGTGAACCAGGCAGAGCCATGGACCTGCTCGAGTGCAGCAGAGACGAGGGTCAACAGGTGTGGGTAATGCACCGTGAGTGCGTTTAGACCCCTGTAGCTGATGCAGGGCCTCAGCCCTCTGTCTTTCTTGCCCAACATGAAGAAACCTGTGGAAGCAGGAGATGTGTAGAGCTGGATTAGGCCTGGTGCAAGGGCCTCAGTGATGTATGCCTCCATGGCCTTCTGCTCCGGTAGGGACAGGGGATATATGCGTCCATGTGGAGGCGTCATCCCTGGGAGGAGGTCTATCGCACAGTCCCAGCTACAGTGAGGGGGAAGCTGGGCTGCTTTGGCCTTGCTAAAGACCTCACTGAGGTTGAGGTATTCAGGGGGAATGACCACTAGTGCTGCCTCCTCGGAGCATTCGACGGAGGTGGTGTGACAGGGGAATGTGAGATAGGTCCGGCCCCACTGGGGGCCCCAAGCCATTAAGTCCCTGGTGTGCCAACAAAACACGGGGTTGTGTTGTACCAGTCACAAAAAGCCCAAGATCACTGGAGTGTCAGGGGACCGAATCAGGGAGAAGAATAGGACCTACCGTGACACACGTCAACTGTCAACTCTATGGTTCCAGTGACGGAGTCCACCCCTCTGGACCCCAAGGGCTGACCGTCCAGCGCACTGACCTGCAGTGTCACATCATTAGCCGTTACCGGGACCCCCAGTCGTCGTGCAAACCCCTTGTCCATAAAGCAGCCCACCGTTCCAGAATCCACTATTGCCTGTGTGGCGATCTGCTTCCCCTCTCAGGCAAGCAGCACCAGCAGACTTAACTGAGATCGAGACCAACAAGCAGCACTCATCTAGGGGACTGGGCATGGTTTGGGGTCTGATCTTTGAGGGCAGTCCTGTCGATAGTGGCCGCGGACTCCGCAGTACAGATAGAGACCTTCCCTCTGTCTTTGCACCTCCTGTCTTCTGCCTTGAGCTGGCCCTGGCCAATCTACATCACTCCCTAGCTGTCAGTGGCTGGCTCCTGGAAGGGAGACCTTACCCCTTACATTGGGTAGTGTTCTCGGCCCAGGTTGTCGACCATCACCACGTTTTCACTAAAGCGGTCCAGAGTTCAGTCCTCCTGACAGTACGCTAGCTTGGCCTGGATCCGAGGGTCGAGACCAGCCCGAAAGCTGGCCAGAAGTGCTGTAGAGTTCCACATGCTTTGCTCTGCGAGGATCTGGAACTCAAGGGTGTAGTCTGCGATAGTGCGGTTCCCCTGTTTGATTGTCATGAGGTGGTCACTGGGGGTGCGAGAGCACAGGGGATAGTTGAACACCGCCTTCATCTTCCTCCTGAAGTCCACATACATGGTCGGTGAGTGGTTTCTCCAGCCTGCCGTTACCCATCGTCGTGCCGGACGCGTCAGGAAGAAAAGGAGGTACGCCACCTTGGTTTCATCATTGTGGTAGGGATGAGGAGAGCTGAGAACACCACCTTGCATTGCATCAGAAACCCTTGATAATGCTCAGGAGAACCATCGTACCTCTCTGGTGCGGCCAGTAGGGGGCTGTCATGCAGGACATGTTCGTGTAAATCCAACACGGCGCCTTGAGTGGAGATGGAATGGTGCAGATGATAAAGCACCGCTGCGTCCAAGAAGGAGGCAGAACCTTCTGTCATTGCAAAATCAGGAGACTAACTCGGCGGACTCAAGTGCTGGTGCTTTATTACATGGGCGATCTAAAAGAGTGGTCAGGAACGATCAGGGTCCAAACGATTTGCAAATGTCATCCGAAAAGGGGTAAGCAAGAAACTGGAATACGAGGCAGGGAGCTAAGGGAGTCGTCTGAAGGGAAAAGGAAGAGGAGGTAAGGGAAACGCAGGGGAAAAACAGCACAGAGCATGAGGCACTGGTTGCGGTTGCTCCAAGGAAGGTTCCGCGATCTGACCCGGTCAGGTTACATCTCTTTATACCCGTGTGCCCTGATGCCCTGCAGCTGCGGAGGTTGATTGCGTGACTGTGGGCGTGACAATGACACAATTTATTAACTTTGCATATTGTTATATCAGACAGCTTATACCCAACTTGAACCTGAAAAATATCTGCTACTTTCTATAGTACTATTATATTTATGATGTAAAACAAAATAATTTATAGAAATATACAGATCAGCCAAAACATTAAAACCATTTGCCTAATATTGTGTATGTCCCTTGTGCCACCAAAACAGCTCTGACCTGTCAAGGCATGGACTCCAAAAGACCTCTGAAGGTGTCTGGCACCAAGATGTTAGCATCAGAGCTTTTAAGTCCTGTAGGTGGCGAGGTGGAGTCTCCATAGTTTGGACTGGTTTTTCCAGCACATCCCACAGCTGCTTGATCTGACCATAGTTAAGATGGAGGAGGTGCAGTCATCAGATTTCAAAAGAAATTATTCACATTTAGCTAAATATAAGTTGAACCACTTCAGGACAGTACCCCTTAGTCCAAACAGGTTTTCTAGTCTATTCAGTAGAACACTATGGTCGACAGTCTCAAACACAGCATTCGTGTCCAGTAACATAACAACAGAGATCCGACCAGCATCAGAAGAGAAGAGAATATCAATAACCACATGTGTGAGTGCCATTTCAGTGCTGTGTCCAGTGCAGAAATCAGACTGAAATTTTTCAAATATATTGTGACGATTAAGAGATTTTACAGCTACGATCTTTTTCTAAAATTGCTCTTAAAATTGCTGTAATTGGTAATGCAAAAAAAAAAAAAAGATCTCATGAGAAGTGAACTCTGTGGTGTTCTGTTACAGCACACAGCTGGAGAAGTGCAACAAGGCAAATAAGCTAGAAAAAGTGTTCAGGAAGCCCATCCCGAACATTTAAACAACGAGTGTGTCAAAGGGAGCACATTCTCCTCTCCGTCAGGAAGCCTGGCATCTGGTACAGCCAGATCTTCATAAAAGAAAGATTACATAAATATATAAGAATAAGACAGAGAGCAAACCAATTCAACTGACACCCACACACGACACACAAGTGTCGATGTTTTATTTTGAAACCTTATACTACTGCAGCACTGCCAAGAACGGCAGACAGTTGGATGTTTTGAAGCTATCTGTTCACAGCCCTCATTATTTAAAGGACTTTTTGCCCAGTACTTGTTTTAAGAGACAGCACTCCTGTTCGCTGGACTGTTAAGCGTACATAGTTGTAAACCAGATTGAACCGGTTCTAGCTGTTTGGGTTAGACGCAGTCTCTTTCAGTTCTGTCTGCGTTAACTGTTATAACAAGACGAAGAACCGATGAGCACAGGTGGAAATGGAGTGGCACTAATGGTATGTAATCCGACAGGCGCTCTCTTAGGAGGAAAGGCCTTTCAGACTGCTCTCTACAGGCTCTATGGCCCAGTGGCACACATGTGGGTGTGGCCTCAGACTATACACTTGAAAAGTCAAAAAAAAATCAGTGCTTTGGTTTTTAATGGGAAATCATAAGGAGAGCTACAGGACATAGGGGGATACAACAAAAAAAATCTCTTGGCAATTTAATATATAAATTCAGTTCCTTTTACAGTGTTAATGGGGTTATTTTTTACATTTCTGCATTATTTGCTTCCTAAAATTGACCTTGAGTACCAGTGCACTGTTACCATACCCATAACTAGGTGAAGGTCAATAGCATAAAGTTACGAATTGATTGCTCACAATGGTCTGTTGGAAAAGATATTTGGTAAATACCAGATAACGTGGAAGATAGTCAGATGATTTGATATTACAAGCCAATTCTTGTCTTCCTGGGAGCAAGTGCAAGAGGTGTTGAAAAGCACCGGGAGAAAGACAATAAATTCCACCCAAAGAAACTGTGAAAAACGGATGCTTTTATTGCACTGATAGGAAAATTACAGGGATTTTAAACTGTCTTTATAAACCGAACACATTACCTCTTCCAGAGGTGATTAGTGTGGTGTGGGAGCAGCAGGTCCTGAAGGCATTCCATCCCAATGCTGAGCACAGCCCTGTGTGCCAAAGGCTAAACCTGCACTACCAGGAAAAATAATTGAATGAATGTGGTACACAGGATAAAAATCAGAACGAATTTTAATATGTAAAAACTGATGTTTTTTCCCAATATAGAACTAGCTTTTGCAGCTTCAGATGGGGAGGGTTGAAACTATTTTTCTCCTCTTCCTCGCCTAATACTATCACCGTAATTTCTCTGATATTTCCAGTCGCATACTTTGCCTGGAGGTTACCATCGGAGTCCATCCCCCTAGTCAAAAGAGTCAATCAGAGCTGAACTTGGACAATGACATTTCTGAGAGAACACGCCTGCAAGTTGTTTCTGTGCGCAGCTATGGGATGCGACTGCAGTATGTGGTAAGAACAACTACAGATGAGCAAACGCACACTGGCTGTGCAGTTCTACTGTGACATCTTATCATGATGAAAAACAAATAAACCATACAGAGTAGCAAAACATCTCATGAGTGCAGGGAAGAAAGATTTTCATCCATTTGCTGTTTTTTTTTGTCTTGCTAGATTCCTTCAGCTCTTATAGCCTCTCCGGGCTGTCAGGATGTCGCATTAAACCCCACTCCACCAATGACCTCTGACCCCAGGGGCTCACAACACATTAGCGTATGGGGGGTTGGAAAGTTCCAGAAATCCGCATCTACTTAAAATCCATCGCTGTGTTCCATAGTATGAAAATACTCTTAAGGGTCTGGATGAGTCCAGACTGTAAAACTGCAATAACTACAGCCAGCACCACCCCAGTAATAACAACATCAGCAACACCTTTGTCTTAAAGCCCAGTCTGACATGACAGATCAGAAGGCAGACATCTGCTGTGTTCATGCTGATTTTAATCTGACAAAACCATAAGCTGACCCTATACAAACACAATGCACCTTTCTGAAAAAAGGCACTTCTATACCTGGGGTATTTTTGAAGAATTTTATCTCAGCTACTCCGGCCTCCTGATAGTTGGGATTTAGAACAAGCTTTTCTCTTTCTGCCTACTTTCAGTGAGAGGGAAAAAAAAAACTAACTCTCTGCTTTACCATTCCTGCCAGATACAGTATTTTGTGATATTCTGAATTCTTTGGAGAATTGTGTAGTTTGTTGTACTAAAAACATATTTGGACTGCAGGCTCTTTCTGATGATAGGAAAGCTTGCTATTGAACTATAAAGCTGCACAACAGGATGCCAGGAGAAAAGTGCGGGACCCATTGCGCTCTCATCCGGGCCTTATCTGGCCTACAGAGATCTCCATTCTCAGACATCTTGGCAAGCTTTTCTCAGGTTCTAGATGCTCTTGAAGGACTAGAAGAGGCTGGCAACATGAGCAGACTAATCAGAAAAAGGCCACGCCAGCAATGCTCCAGACACACGCACACATTGCCTTTAACTACTTGCTGGATGCTTGTAAGGGTGACATTCCCAGATATGGCAGGTCACTGTCTCTTACAGCCCATAAAGCCTGCGGGGGTAGGTCTCTAAATGCTCATCCAATTCACACCATCCACCCATGGTAATTAACCATATGTCCACTTCAGGGTCGTGGTGGTTTGGAGCTGATCCTAGAAGCATAAAGCATGAGGCAGGGTACACCATGCATGGGCAATCACACAGACATTCATTTGATCACACACATGCACTCTATGGGTAATTTAGACTCACCAATTCACCCAAAAAAAATGCCTCAGGACAATGGGAGGAAACCAGAGCACCAGGAAGAAACACATGCAGACACAGGGAGGACATGTAAACTCCACACAGGCAGAGCTGGATTTGAATCCATAAACTGAAGCTGTGAGGCATCAGTGCTATCCTCTGTTCCACTGTGCTGTCCCTTTATACCCTAACCCCAAAATGGGTTAGCTGTAACCTGAGCCGCTGGCACTGCTGTCATTCTTTTTATCCCAGTTTTTCTTTGGAACACATGGATCAAGCATCTCTTAGTAGTTTATCTTTTCAATTTGCTTTTTAATTCATGCCTTTATTTGACGCCTTTTGCAATTGTTCAGCTTATTGCCAAAGCTGAAGTGTTTTGCTATGAGCCGTATCAGTGGGTGGTCTGATTAATTCCTTACTGTTCTAAAAGCATTGTATCTTTTTCATGCTCAGTGCATGTCCTTCTGAATAAGGGTGCTTGTATATAGTCATGAAAACGATGAATACAATTAATGACAATAAATAGGCAATAGTACCGATCATCTTGTTAACGCCGAGGGCAGAAACTGACACAAAAATGCAAATATGTGCAACTGCAGGTGGATGTCCTTTGTTCCGCTGCTGTCGCTGAGAGGAGGGAATCTGCCAGGGGCGTTGGCGGGGGAATTGGCTGAAACAATAGTGGCGGTGGGGGGAGGAGCCTAACAAGGCGATGGGATTGGACCTCATTAACGTGCCTCAGATGGCGTTCCTCCGCAGCGCGTGATGACTGCAGTGTGCAGGCTTTCAGCCAACAGACTCTATTAAGAACAATGGGACAGATATTTAAATGGCCAATTTCAATCAAAAGTGGTTTCCATAGAAACATTGTCTGCTTTTCAGAAAAGTGTCACCTGCACTTGGCCACTCATGTATTTCCTCTTTTAGAGGTTGCGTCGCAGGGTGGGGCAGTGTCTGAAACATTTTGTTGAAATCTATGTTTTAATTACTTACATGTGCACTGTGGCTTTTATTTCTGAAGCTATTGTATGACACTTGTTTTGTAATATTTCTGTCGAATTTGATTGTTTGTGCTTGTTTGCTCGAGCTAGCTATGTCACAAAATAGTTCAGCTAAAAGCAACCCTTCCGACTATAAATTCTCCATGTATAATTACATCTGCTGAGTGGACTGAAAATAGTAACCTGCTTGATTTTGTTTGTCCTGCACAGTAATAATGATATCAAGACTCAGATATTTAGTGGGAAACAGCGATATTTAAAAAATGAAAAGTTAAAACTAATTCAAGGACAAACTCAAAAATCGCCAACATGGATGTGATCCGTGTACCTTTGGGGGGCAGTAACTTATCTACACTAGAACAGCAGAGAGGGACAGCCTTCACAAAGATGTCCCACCGGCTTCACCCTCTCTGAGATGATCTCCTGAGAACGTCCAAGTCCCCACATCAATCATCCCTCTGGTCGCTGTGTTCCCCATGGGTCCTGTACAGCCCGGGTGTGTAGGTAAATGTCAGGCACGACTCATTAAAGCACTACCCTCAGGCAGCGGCGAGGTCCCTGAGGAGACAGTCATTCCACATCTGTCCCACCATGCAGCCCTCCAGTCATGTCTCCATGTTGACCCAAAGTAATCCACACAAGGGTTTAATCATGGCCAGGCAGTACAACTTTCATCTCCCATTATTCTAAGCACTCAACATGCAGAAGAAGAAATGTCAGCATCCTAAAAATGTGACCACATACTATAGGGATGGCTCCAAGAATCATTATATTTACTTTTTTCATTTATTCATCATTTAGCTGACTCTTTTTGCCAATGCAATTCGCAGCGTTAAACTGCTGACAACGATTACGATGATAGTGCGGTGAACAGAGAAGATGCGAGAGAAGGTGGGTACCATCCCAGCTCAGACAGTGTGAAGTTTGCATGTCGTCTCTGTGTTTGTGGAGATTTCTTCTAGATGCTCTGGTTTCCTCCCACTGTCCAAAGATGTGTTTTCAAGTGAAGTGGAGACTGTAGATTGCTCATAGCGTGTATCGGGGTGTTACATTGCTTTGGTGTATGGATGAGTGATTGACTGTAGGTATCTAGTATTGTAAGTCACCATGGATGAAAAGGTTTCAGCAAAATACGATGTAGTTTTCATTGTAAGTCTTTCACAGGAGAGTAGCATCTGCTAAATGTTTTCTTATCATTTTTACAAGTACGTATGTTGTACTGTGTCGATTCACTTAGTCCTTTGGGTAGAGAGGCAGCAGCTCTAAACATTATGCCACCAACTGTGGCATACAACTTCCTATAATTTGCTAAGATATAAGACTAAAGTGTTATGGTATGACCACATCCAAAAACACATGCAGGAAAATATCCCTCCATATAAAAGCCTGAACATGTCAGTACAGCAGTGAACAGCTCTTACAGATGGACAGAAGTTTGTATATTTTCACATCATTTTAAAGGTTTACAGATCTAGTGCTGGTGAAACATATAAATGCTTTGAACTGAACATGAAACCTCTGCGTATGAATGTTTTATGGAATGTGAAGACCACTCATGTTGGTGCTCTTCATTTTATCAACTATTATTTCTGACACCCAAACATCTGCCAAAAACTGAGCAGGTGAAGGGACCCAACCCATGCTGCCCAAAAGGGCACAACTACATAAGCTAAACATAGAGAAAATCTAAAAGAAAGAGTTTCCTAACAGTGACGTATTAGGAAGCACTATTAGATGCAAGTTCGGCATTGTAGTGAACGATAAACATTCCGTTTTTTTTAACAGAAATACTTCTTTTCTTCCTAACGACAGGCGTGGAGGAATTCCAGCGAGCCAAGCAACATCAAAGTCGGCGATTAAATTTTGACAGATGTCCGCCATGAAGGTGTCCAACCTAATTACTGGGATGTGAGCAGATTTCCACCCCCATTCTTGGGTAGGAACATAAAACATTAGGTTTGCTGTCCAAATATATCATGTCTTAGGAACAGAGATTTTCAGTTGAATTAACAAATACTGGGAGAGTGAAAATGATCTGTCGTCCCACAATGAACCACTGGGCAATTGTCCTAAGGTTATAGAAACAGACTAGTGTGATGTACTGGGGCCCGATGAGTCGACGTGGGAACTGACCTATCTGGCTGCTCCAAGGGTAATTAGGTCAGGGAAAGCATCGCTACTGTAGTCACCAAGCATTGGGCACTGAAGCCTGAAGGTCTACAGGACTGAACCTTTTTCTAGGTGTTCCAAAGACACCGTGAACAAACAATGTCCTCCACAAGCTGTTGCAGCCAATTATAAGATCATTCTCATCAGCTCCAGGACAATGTACCCTTAGCACAAGCCACACCCTCCGATGGGAAGACTTCTAAATTGGGGTGATAGTGTATATTTATCAGGGGTCGCGGTGGTGCAGCGGGCTTGGCTGGATCCTGCTCTCTGGTGGGTCTGGGGTTCGAGTCCTGCTTGGGGAGCCTTGCGATGGACTGGCGTCCTGTCCCGGGTGTGTCCCTACCCCCTCCAGCCTTGTGCCCTGTGTTGCCGGGTTAGGCTCCGGCTCCCCGTGGCAAGAGGTTTCAGACGATGTGTGTGTGTGTGTGTGTGTGTGTGTGTGTGTGAGCAAGCCTCCCCAGTCACACAACATAGTCTCCAGGTAAACACAACATTCCATTTACTCATCATTTAGCTGATGATGATGGAAGTGTCTTTGAGCAACCATTTGTGTGGTTTACTAGGCAAGGGAGAGAAAGGGTTTGTCATTGCCTTCTTCTGCACATTTGCAACATGCATACTACACATCATGAGCTGGATTCAAACTCCATGCTCATCATGCAGCTCAGGAACTGAGACACCAGCACTACCTGCTGTATCACCATTTTGCCGACACTTTTCGCTAAAGTGACTTGCGACATGAGGAATCAAAGGAACATGCAATTATTTAACCGTTTATACAGTCCTTTACCCTGGAGCATCTCAGGCTACGTACTACAGCAGGATTTGAACCTGGATCCTTTGAGCGCAAGAAAATTCTGTAACCATTACACTGCTAGCTGCTTTGCTGTTTTGCCAGTTGAGGTACCTCACTCTTCACAACAACTTATTATTATTTTTGTGAACTGGGGACTCGGCCCATGTTCCTAATCAAACATAAATCTCTTAAACAAGCAATTTCACTTCACAGCAGAGCAGCTTTGTTGGTACTTGCCCTGCAATGCTTCTGGAAATATCCAATTGCGTTTACAGTGACGTTGCAGAAATGCGTGTACCGGCTAGGCAAAAACAAAATGTTAGTAATTACAGACCATATTGTCTGCTAGTCTGCAGCACTCAAGTGTTCCAGAGCAGACCTGAGCACCCAGAAAAACAGAATGTAGCAGCAGCAGTAGAAAACAAAATCAGCACAACAACATCGCTGCCTTGGACAAGAGAAAAAAACCAAGATACACCGATCAGCAATACTGTTCTGTGTGCTTTTGCTTAAAATTCTAGTTTTAGGCAGGGTCTTTCTCTTGCTGTGCGACAAACATGGTAAACACTCTGAGTTTCATTTAAGCAAAGCGCATGTATGCTGCAGGAGTCAAAAAAATGACGCATTTCTCTTCTGGGGCCTTCTGAAAGTAACAAGTTGCTCGTCAAGTCCTGCAAAAAGATAAAATGACATGCTCCTGTTCGGATTTGGAAAGAACAAAGAAAGCAGGAAAAATAAACAAATAAATCCCATCTTCAGTGCAGAGCGAGGAAAAATAAGTAGGAGGCGGCCAGCGTAGATCCAAATTGCAGCCTTTAGTTTCTGGGTTACCTTGTTCTGACATTTACGCTGGTGAAGGTGACAGATAGAGCCTTGGGCTGCTGCAGGCTACAGACGCCTCCACAGAGGATGGAAAAAGTGGTGAAAAGTGCACCAGCATCAGCATCAGCACCAGCACCAGCATCAGTAACAGTGGCAAATCTGGATTACACCTGCATTTCACCTGCTTCCACCCAATACCGCCTATGTTGATGTCAGTCACCATGATCACCACCAGAGCCTTTGCAGTTGCATGTGCAAACATCTATTAACACCTCTGCCCATAAGATTATATGGACTTATGAAAACCGAAGAACTTGGATGATCAGTTCATTCTCATCACCTGCTGCTACATGGGGGAAGGATGTCTCAAAACTCTTCTGCTGTAGCACACTTCATTTAACTTTCTTTTCATATCCACACACAATCTGTAAGCCATTACAGCAATAGACTTACACACTCAACCATTACCTTTAGTTCCAAGCATGCACACACGGAATATTCCTTCACATCCACACATCTCCGAGAAAACCATCACATTTGTGAAAACCAAAGGAAAGGAGAATAAGAACAAAAACATTCATTCACAATTCATGAGCCCTCGTGTCCCATAAATAATGAGCCCTTCTATCCAGCTCCATTCTTCACACTGTTAGTGGTCATCATGGTTATCCCTTGACCCCGCCTTGGTCTGTTCTGAGCCACTGGAATGGGAGACACAAGCTGTGCTGTTTCAGGTTCTGCAACTGCTCAAAATATGCAAAACATTTGCATTTATATTCATTTAGCAGATTTACCCAGTTCATTTAGCTTTTATACACATCATTTAGCAACATGCACATGAGTAAAAGCTAAAAAAATGGAAAGTTGAAGCTACTAACCAGAAGGGGCAAACTGACCTACTATTAATTTATAATTATTAATTTATCGTGCACCCGAACACAGTCCCAAACATAAAACTATGGCACCAGGCTGCAAAATGAGCTGAACCGACCTGACGTTTCATTCTTAACAGGAAATAAATAACATTTTTTAACTTATGTCCTCAGAAGGGAGTCATAAATTCAGTTCTGCTAGAAAACGCTCAT
This sequence comes from Scleropages formosus, assembly GCF_900964775.1. NCBI lineage: Eukaryota > Metazoa > Chordata > Actinopteri > Osteoglossiformes > Osteoglossidae > Scleropages > Scleropages formosus. The sequence continues at coordinate 31,997,810 of NC_041812.1, read as the reverse complement.
AAATGCATGACAAAAGTTTTCAGTACTCATTCCTGCCATTAAAAACATGTGCTTCCATTATATGTTGGATGGCATCTGCTGTTGAACAGCGGTGTGTGGGGACAAAATAAGATACAGCTAAGGAACAACCGCATCTGCCGTCCTGGTTTGAATGAATGAATGAAGTGGAGAAGATCATCCAACTGCTGCTTTGAATGTAACATTTCTAAGACATGGTCCTTCTCTGGGATCCTCCGAGTGGAATGCCATTTTTTCCGTGGTGGAGGGGGACAAGAGCATGACTTCAGCTCATCTTGGGGCCCCCATAAATCAACCAACAGGCTCTAGAATGGGCTGCTCTTTGCTCGCAATAAAACAGCATGCGTACATATTGCAACTTTCAGCCAGCTGTTGAAAACAAGGACCAAACAAAAATTGCCAAATAAAAAGGCTAATTAAACAGGGAGTCTGGGGATAAAAAAAATGCTTAGCTGTATATTCATTAAATGTATTCTTTAATATACCACACAGCATGCATAAACAATTGCTGCGAAGTAGGTAAAAGCATGCTTAACTTCACTGGAACAAGCACCTAGAGGGGTGTCAAGGGCAGCTCAGAAATTAATTACGGACTGTGTGCATGTGTGTGTGCATACACCTTGAGCACTTCCTGGGAGGGGGGAGCAGTTATGCGATTTTACACGAAAAATCGGCTAATTTCATTTCATTTGCTGTTTTTGTTTGTGCTAATTTTCGATCAGCGGCGGCGAGGTCGTGCGTGATAACTTCCATCTGCAAGCGTGCTCCAAGGTCACGCAGCTTGAAAACGCAGGCGAGACAGTGTCTGAACATAGAAAATGTAAACAGAATAAAAATTTAAAACCATTTTCCCCAGGCATTTTTCAACGCCATGTTTATATGTGGAGTACACCAGGTTAGGAATGAGGTAAATGGGTTCAAATGAACCTTAATGCTGTTAACCTGGCCTCTAAGGAGTTTAGGCATTTCAAAAATAGTACAAAAAAACAGTAATGAGTATGAGTTTGAGTAACCCTGTGATGGTGCTCCATACTGTCACTAATATCAGATCCTGTCAATGTCCAGCTGCTCTGTGCTAATAGTGATTTTGTGAACAATCACTTTGTCAATCTGGATGTTGTGAATATTGGCTGAAACAATGAACTACCCTGGGCACATTTCTTCAGAGCCACACCAACGATTCCCTTTCTGGTACTGAAAACAAAATATTCTTCTCACATTTTGAAAATTTGGTTCTGATTCACATTTTTTAAGAGATTTGAATGAACAATTTAATGAAAAGAATTACTTAAAAATGTAAACACTTTATGCAAAACATGCATTTCATGAATATTAAATAAATCAAAATGAGGCTTTCCGTTAAAAAATGACCTCATATACACATCTAAACACATGTGGACATCCAAATGCCAATAAATCATGCACAGCAGGGAGATCAAGTCAGCTAGCCTTTTTTACATAAATTAGTTGTTCTGAATTTTATTTCTCAAATAGGCATTACAAGATGTGCTTTACAATTTTATTGTGAAAGATGGGTTAAATTGGGCAAATGATTAACATTGGGATTATTGCTTAGCTCTGCCAAGAACCGAGAACCGTTGTGCACTGCTGCGGAATCTCATTGATTTGAATGCGTCAACACGACTCAACTGCAACTTCCACACATCCATCATGAGGGCTGGGATTTTATAGTCAAAGGTTCAACAAGAAATATGTGGCATATTTAGTTACTCAGAATTAAGCCGTGGACTAAACTAATTCATTTCAGGACGGGGTATGAAAAGCATTGTTTACCGGTATATTACCATAAATATCCACCTCTTGAAAATATGACATTACAGATTTATGGAGATTTCTGAGTTTGAACAACTGGAGAACAGGTGAAAACAGGGGAAATGGTGGAGATTAAATGCGCCTGAGCAGAATAACATTCCCTGTGTAGAACAGCCAAGTTGGAACTGGAGACTGTCCATAATTACCGGTGTGATCTGCCCACTCTCAGCCGGAGAGGCCACGGTGGTACCTTGATGGCCCTGGCATCGCACTCCCCCATATGTGCAAAATTCATTCAGCTTCTCCCAAAGGCTGAGGTGTCACCCAGAACCTAGTGATAGTCAAATCTGTGGGCTGTATCACACATATCAGGTCACTCCGACAGAATCTTCATGGCAGAAGTTACAACAGTATAATACACATGAAAGTCTTGTCTTTGTTGAGAAATTGTACAAATTGGGGTGGAACAAGCTCCTGGAGCCAGTTTAAACATTTAGCATAGAATGCCATCTGTGGAAATCATTGCTAAATTAAAAATATGGGAGCTGTGACTGGAAAAGAAATAGTTGATTCGACTCAGTATATTGAGTTGCAGATGCATTTAGAAGCTCCAGGTCAAGGAGTTTCGCTACATGCTTATCCATTTTAATATGTGAATCTTAGTCTTCCCCAAATTCTTACACAACCCCATCATCAAATTGTTCATTTATTTTACTTGTTCAGATGAATATTGAGAATCTTTATAAATCCATATTTCTTGGCCCAGAAATATGAAAACATAAAATAAATACAATAAAAATGAAACCTAAGGCTTTCTTATATCACACCATGTATAGAAAAGCGAAACAGTCACTGACAATGGAAATGACATTTCTAAAGGGCCCCACAGTTAACTGATAAACCTTAATAACAAGGATTGATTTGTTACAACTAAGACAGGAACATGACACTTTGCACAACACGAAGGCTGGCTTTCTATATGCATTAAGGACTTCTGCTTTCATGCCATCAATAAGACATCAGTTGTCACTGATTGATAGAAAAATCAATTTTTTAGATTAGTGTGAATTTCAATGAGCTTCTCCAGGTGCAGAAGAAATCCTCCAGTCACATTGTAAACGATCTGAATGAAGCCGAACACACTTTTCTTGAGAAAACATCATTTTATCAGGATAAGGTAATCATGTAACTCAGTTAAGAAGGGCAGAAATAGGAACAGATAAATTCGAAAAGGCAGAAATGAAAGTACTAGGTCTTCACAAGGTGTGGATCTTCCAATAAATGCTCAGGTATGGTGTCCAGGATGTCAAAGCATGTCAAAGCTGGTTGCTCTAATGGCAAGATGAGATCAAGGAGGATGTCTGTTTAGAAATACACTCCCATCATTTTTGTTAAATATGGCTTCATGGATAATTTATTGACCTACATTTTTGAACTCTTTATCCCCTCAAGTATAACCAGTGCATTTTCTATTTATAAAAGATCATTTCTATGGGGTTGTTTTTCCCACCAGTAAGAGACCCAGTTCGAAGTCTACAGAACTAACACCACGGATAGAATCATGTATAAATAACCATATGCAAACTGTATGAACACATACAAATTATTAGTGACAGTGTTCTTCAGTCATTTAAGACGCATTTACTGGATGAGATTAGAGAGCTGAAACTTGCATTAAGGAAAAAAATATAACTAAACCAGAATAAATGAAATCAGTTTGCAGTCTCCTTTTCTTGACGATACATTTTGCTTCCATAACTCGCTAAAGATTATATTAACAAAAAAGTTCTCCAGGGTTTACCTACAGTTAGTTGCAATTAATATTCTTTGATCCTTGATGACATGATACATAAAGGCACAGCTGACAAATTTAGTAAATACAGACAATTATATTAATTATATAGACCAGAAAAAAAAAGCTGAGTTTTTGTGACTATACACCAAGTTCCTATTTTATTAGGTACACAAATTGTTCCTGCTTTTGTCCTCAAAATAAGCCAAATTTGTCCAAGCATGGGTTCATCAAGGCGTCTCAGTGCTCCGCTGGCATGTCCATTCTGATTCCATTAGTTCTGATTGTTTTAACAAATTGACTGAAGGTGGATGTCTGAATAGGTCACTCCAACACATCAGCTGGAGATCTAGGGACTTGACCGACCACTAACAGCAATCTGAATTCAGCGTCACATTCCCTGCACCATTCTTGGACAAACCTAGTCATGTGGCAAAGAGCATTATCCTGCTGAAAGTATCATTTAAAGACGAACACACAGCTGGATGTTGTCATTCAGATCTTCTGTGGCAAAGAAAGTTTTTTTCACACATGTCAAGCGACTAAATGTGTGCCAATAATACACACTGTCTCCACCAGCCTCTATTGTCGACACACCATAGGACAATCCATTCGCTCATGGTGTTTTCACCATATCCTGGACCTTTCATTCACATGAAACAGCAGGAACTGGTATTCATCAGACCAGAACTGCCACTGGATGGGTATTTTATGAGTGGTAACCCATTAAAAAAACACAGAAAAAACAGAAGGGTTTCTGTTTCAGAGATGCTGAAACTGGAAAACCTGATGCCTGGGTTCAGTTTTGGCTGTTGCCTATATTCTGTCTACGTTACATGGTGAACCCCTGGGCACCTATCTACATGTTTCAAACAGAATGGGTCAAAGAGATCTTTTCTTTTAGTACTAGTGCACCAAATTATGGCCACTTTGCGTATGTCTGGAGTTTCAGGACAGAAGACTTTTATCCAAAGCTGAACAACTTTAAATTTTAGGGCTTTACCCACAGTGACAAAAGTAATATTTGCCAAGTAATACAGTCCACAACAGCACAGTCCTTCCTGGGACTTTTGGTTGGAAGAAACTTGTCTTTAACCACTACCTATTAAGGGCAGTGGTGGCATAAGGGATTTGACCAGGGTCTCATGTGTGGTGGGTCCAGGGTTTGATCCCTGCTTGGGGTGCCTTGTAGCAGAGTGGCTTTGTGTCCCCTCCCCCTCTAGCCCTGCACCCTGTGTCGCCAGTTAGGCTCTGGCATGCCGTGACCCTGCTTGGGACCAGCAGTTACAGACATCGTATGTGTATATGCACTACCTAGAACTCTCTGGAATACCTGCTATACACAGAGAGCTAACAATTATGTTCTATTTCTGCAGTGAAAAAGCAAGTACTGCTTGAGTGATACTGATGCATAACATACAACACTGCACAACAACGGCACTTTTTCCTATTAAAATTCACTATAGCTATAATTGTGTCAAGAAGTTGAATTAGGAGTGCAAAATTTTCCAGTTCCACCCTTGAAAAATATAACGAAAGAGTATTTTTTTCAGTGATTCATTTTATCCGACTCCAAAAGGGGTCACTGAAATCATTAAACACCTTTCTATAAATTGTATTTGCACTGAATTTGACTGAACCGTTCCATTCACTCTTATAAGTTCATGCTGTCACTTGATTAGCATACTGATCTGGTTCTGCTTGATGTCACGTCTCTGCGCTCCTAAGCACTCTTTATACGTGCTGAATGATGAGGCCTGCCTTTTCTCTCTCGTCTTCTCATCAATCTTTGGGCGAGAAGGTCTCACAAGAAGGGATGTCCGAGGCAAAAAGGACTTGTCTTCGTGACACGGACTGCCGGACAGCTACCCAACGTTGCATACCAATTGGTGATGTCCCACAATGTGACACAATGGGTCAAACCCATGCGGAGGTCGACAGAAGGGCAAAGGAATGTGAGAAACACCAGATGAATAATGGAACCCAAGAGAAAGGACTGTGGCTGGGAAAGTTTCTCAACAACAGCTGACTGGTTGTCTGAAAGCCTTTGGTAGCTATAAAGCAGCACAAAGGCAATCTTAGCCAGTCAGTGCACTGGATAAAAGTCTCACATTGTCAGCACTACAACAAACTATTCCTGCATGCTTTTCATACTTTCCAGCTAAGGGTATGAGATCGTATGGTGTTTAAGTAAGGACAAGTGTCAATGGATACAGCTTGGATGTTATAAAGACAAATCCCTTGAGATGATCGACATCCCTCAACAGGCCAAGATCCAGGCAGAGGGTCAGAGTGGATCGGCCTAAATACTTCCTAAGCTCCGTCCATCCTCAGTCTTTACACCTTTAGACCTTTGTATTCCTTTGTCGTGTTACCTCAATAGTTTTAGCTACAGCTGTTTGCATCACTTTCACGTTAGCTTTCTATGCAGACATATTTACTGAATTCTGGTTAAGTACTTTGTACAACAGAAAGCACCAAAAGCCCTCTTGGAAACTGAGTCTCCACTTTCTTATCTGCTATACAACCTGGTAAACTCAGTCTTCCTTTGCTATACCATACACACATACACACATATACACAGAAAACTACATGAAACCAGTCAAAAGTTGGAGTTCTGGTGGGAAACCTGAGCAATAATTGTACAGAACAAACTGGACTGAAGAGTGGCAGTGAAATAACCCAGAAGTGTCCCACATTTCGGGAACTTCTGCAGAAGAGCAAGGAAGACATGTCGGTTGCTTTCCTGGTCAAAATTGTTAACCGAATTCCTCATGTTAAAAAAAGGGGGGGGGGGCTCATGAGAACCCATGACTTTAGTAGACTTCTCTTCAGCAGTCTCTACAAAGGAGGGACTGAGGAAACTTCAAGCCCAAGATGACACACAGGACATGTACTCCTTTGTTTCCCTCCTCCTGCACTGCTTCTTTAAAGTCTCATAAAAACACTATAAATGCATTGTTATTGTCCTGTAAACTGTTACGCTGTATAATGCATTGATGGCACTACCTGCTTTCTTCTCCAGACCTCATCTCCTTTCTGAAACAGCAGGTCTGTCCCTGAATTGTTTGGTAAAGGCAATCAGCACAATAGTGAAGAAACCCAAAACTACATAATTACTCTTCTACTCTTAGACTTTTAAAGTTTTTTTGTATTTCTCTGTTTTTTTTTTTTTGTATTTCTCTGTTTTTACAGCACATGAAAAGACCATTTTATATAGTTTTCTGTTTTGTCCATGCCAGATTTCATTATACAGAAACTTTTCTGCAAAGTGAAAAGATTATTGACTTACAAAGCTAGACGGACTACAACCCCAACCATCATTCATTCATTTATACAGCAGACACTCATACAGACAGTGCAGGCAATATGGACCCACCAGTTTACCTGAAACATGTCTTTGATCTGTTGAAGGAAACCAGAGCACTGGAAGACTATCACACAAACAGAAGGAGAACATGCAAACTCCACAGAGACTAAGCAAGAGTCAAACCCACATGTGCAAACCATTCTAAACAGTACAATGTTTTAATTAAATCCAAACCACTACGCTATCTGAAATTACTGATATCAAATACAAGCCTGAACAACCTTCACATCTAATACATAAAGTGTTAGTCTTAGAAACAGCATGGCCATTATATCCCTGTTCAGCTCATTCAGAAGTATTTGTCCAAGTTCTTTTTCATTACTTTCAAACCAGTATGGGTTGCGTGAAGGCTGAAATGCAGTTTCAGCTAAAAAAAAGTATGCAGCTTGTATTTTTTTTTTAAAAAAAAAAACAAAACATCTGTAAATTAAGAAAATGTAATCCTGGCTATTCAAGTTATTTTAGGTAGTTTAGCAAAACATCAGTGATTAAATTTAGATTTATTTTTCCCCAGAGTTGTACAGGTTTGTCGTTTTTGTTTTTGTCTTTGTCGATTAATTGTACCTATAATTTTTGAATGTATCCATTGATTTACTCATTAAAATGCACAGGTAATTAGAAAAAGTGACTCTTGCTTAAAAATCTGCATATGATGAATCACAGGTCTGATTATAGGTCTGGTGCTGCTCTGGTAAGGCATCCTCCATCCAACTGTGCAGCACTCACACAGGGCCCGAGTGAACAGCCACGGTCGGTCTGACGAATTAACCTTCCTTCACAAAGCCAACAAACACATTTCACTTTCTTCACTCAGCCCTGCGAGTGCGAAGGGTCTTCGTTTTGCCGATCCAATAAAAGTATAACAAATGTCTGGAGTGAAAGTACATTGTATTTTTATGAGAAAACACCATGAGCATTCATCTCCACCAAAGCAGAAACAGATGATATTTGAAGTGTCCGTTTATGAGCTGCCTCAATGTTCTCGATTGCTGCAAACCCAAAGACTTATTCTGGTAAATGGCTTTCCCCAGCAGGGAATATCCTTATGGAAAGTAACTTGGGCTTTATGCAAACGGAACACCTTGCCTCCGGAAGACCCGCTGCTCTGACGGTAGCCCTCTTTTACATTTATTCCTAAGAGGTATTTGAGAAATGTAATATGGGTGCACATACCAGGAAGGCCTCAATAAAACCTACCTGGTTGCGAGAAAGAACATCTTCTTAGCGTGTGACTTGTAGCTACATGGACGGGAGGTACAACATGTGACTCAGACACATTAGCACCTCTGAACTTTAAAGTGCTCTAGTTCCCGCCACGGGCTGCTTTTACGACCTGAGGCCTCGGTGCGACGCTACGGATTATCAAAGGATGTATTTCTTTACAGGCCACTTCCTCTCAGGAGCTCTCTTTTATTTTCCCTGTGTTTGTCAAAGGAGGGCAATTAAAGCAGAACAAGGCAACGTCTCAGCAAGTCAAAAGCTGAACGCTCGTCCTCACCTTCCGAACGGTAAAAACACAGCAGCCGGTGCGACAACATGCCCCAGATCGGTGTCATCTCAATTCAGAGAGAGTTCGCGGTAGGACACCCAGCTGGCGCAGTCTGTTAGCATTCCCCCGGCTGCAGATTCTCGGTATGCAGCACCAGTCGACTTCTCCCCAGACGGGTAGGAAAACCTGCTCCAGTCAACTACGACAAGCAACTGTGGGAAATGTCTCAGCGGTCATAAGCGTTTCATGCCTTCCTGTACATTTTGCATGTAACCCACAGCAATGGCCCAGCCCATCTTTCGAAAGGCGCCGCGGTGCATAGCCAGCCTGTGTTCAGTGATCCAGCGCGGCGCCAGCGGGCCTGCGGTCAGGCGGTCCACCTCAATCTGGTGTCTTTATAGCAGGTCGAGTTACCCTGAGGTCTGCCCCGAGGTTCTCGGTGCACCTCAGAAACTGCAAATGCAGGTTTGTTTATAATGAGGATATAATTTGGTTTACTCTAAGTCAGACACCCTCAGCCGGCTGATCCCGAGACTGCCGGGATGGCTGGCGCAGGCGGTAGCGGGGACCGTGGCGACTGCAGTAAATCCTCCAAACGCAAGCACAAGGACGTGGCGACCATGCCTGCTGAGACAGCCACTCGGCAGCCTGCAAATGACCCCAGCAAAGAAAGCCCATCAAGCTCTAGAGGTGGCAGAAAGTAAAGACGCCCAGGTGACCACCAATTTTCACAAGGCTTTTACTGTAATCTGTGGGAGTGATTACAGTGAGACAGAGAAAATGTACTGAAATGTCCTGAAAATTCATGCTGGTACGGGGGACGGGCTCATCCAGCCCAGTGAAATCCTGGGTATTTTTTTCTTTGCTTTTGTTGTGTCATTTCCCTATGGAGGTAACTTCAGCCCCTAAAACGAACCCCTCCGCCATCGACACATCCTTAAAGCTGCCCAATTGTTCAAGGGTAGACTGGTTAGAGGTTCTTTCAGAGCGCTTGTTGACACTCTTTTAAACACGGAAGGTTTTTATTTTGCTCCTTTGTGGAGGCTGTTTTATTGCCCTGGGCATCATTCCTGCTGAAAGTCTGGCTCGGAAGTCTTGTGGTCTTTACTGTTGAAATGAAGTGAGGCACTCATGCATTTGGAGGTGACATGCACTGAAAAACTGCACCTATACAGCAGCTTATAACGCCCTCCCTCCATGTACCTATATCGCAGTACTGTTTATGTTCTCTATACATCTCTTCCTTCAAGTGATAACTGTCAGCACTGAGCAATTCTGCTGCGTGGAAACATATTGAGAGAATTATTTATTAATAAAAAATTAATCATTTATAACCTCCGCACCCCACTCTACCATTATGCACGCAGAGAAGTACATGCTGCACATTCTCATGTCAACCTTTCAGTCTGATATCCATTAAACTCGAATCACAGATAACTGGACCTTTCTGGACACAAACTATATATTTTTCAGCAGATGAGGTCTGGCTGCCTTTCTAAACGAGCTCAAGGATAGCAAAATGACTTTTTTACTCATCTCTTCAATATGAGGAAGAGGTTTAGTCATCAGCAGTGGTCACCAAGGGGGTGTGCAATTGTAGAAGGCCAGCCATCCCAAACCACCACCTGCTCTTCTCCCAAAACCAAGTGTTTAAGCCGACTAAACAAAGGAAGCAATAAAAGAGATGAGCTCAAAGTGGGACTTGAACCGATAACCTGCAAATTACGAGTTAATCAATGTTACGACTTCCTGCTTGCTTTAACCTACATAGTGGAACGAGCCTGCACTTAGATTTGCTGTCAGCCCCGTTCTGCTATTTGTTTTTCAATAATTTTGACCGATGACAGGTTTTCAAGAAATGCTACGAAGAGTCTTCAATACTGCATGTTCAGAGTGTCTACAGAAAGTCTTCAGTATGCTGAACAGAACAGAACAAGTGTAAATATACAGAGCATTGCAACTAAATACGCAAAACCATAAGTAGTGATGCTGATGAATCACAGATGACTGTCAGATGGACTGAGTTCAGGAACAGAAGACAACTTCGATAAGGGATACTTTCTCAAAAGCAGTGTTGCTCAATTCCCTGTAGCTAAAGTGGAAGAAATGACCCGCTCTGCACAAAGGAGATAACGTTACATATTTATCTTTGAAGAATAGTCCATCCAGCAGGTATATTACCCAGCCAGAAATGGGTGTGTGTATTTCTGGATCTGAACAGGTTTGTTGACACTCCATTCATCCCACAATGCAGGTGTCTCACAAAGCAAAACCTCAAAGCAAGGCATCCAAACACCTCCCACCCTCTGCCGCCACCAGCCCTTTCCCCCATCAGACCCCCTTGCCCCCACCCTTCTTTCCCAGGCTGCAGTTGTCTGTCTTCACCAGACACACGGAAACCAATATCACACCTTCCCACACACCCTTCGTCGACAAGCAGTGCGGCAAAGATATGCTGAATCCTCCCATCCCAGAGGATGCAAAGACATGCATCCTGATAGAGCTACCTACACAAGCCCTCAACTTCCTGAGTCTGACATTTAGAAAAAGAATGTGAATATCTGACGATTGGATAACAAATACACTATACATTGCTCCATGGGAATACGCCAAGACATCCATCACATAATGCTACAAAGCTTGTGTATTTGAATTTTTTTTCTGCAGAGCCAATGATCCAAAGCCAGGAAATGCTCTGTGAATGACATCATGACCAAGACTCTGCAGACGCTCAGAAAAATCATGGAATTTGGTCAGGAAGCCCATTTAGCGAGATGTTACTCCTTTTAACCCCTGTAATTATTTGTTATTATAACCTTGACTTCATGTCATTGAGGTAGGCCGTGTGCTGTCTTTGAGAATGTTTCTACAGATATTTATAAGACACTCCAGCCAAGAAATAATTGAACCTCGGTTGTAAAATTGACATGATTATTTGTTATGTCTATTAATGAAACTCAGTGAGTTAATTAAACTTCATATCTGAGTGAGAGCGCTGGCACGGAATTGCAGCTTGGCTTGCCAAGAAGAACGGTTTTTAAATCAGCCAAACACAAAAGGCCTACATCGATCTTGTTTTAAATAGATATTCAGATTCGTGTTCTTTGAACAATGTTTTCAAAACTTCAGGAATAAGTCACAGAGGGCTGAAGAGAACATTGCGCTGCTCAGAGAGTGCGAGAAGTCTCTTGTTCCCTCTGGCTAAAGAGCTCTCGCTTACTTCCTGGCGAAATCCTGCCTTCCCACTATGCACCGGTCTCATGGGAGGAAAGGGCAACAGCAGCTCTGAGGTCCTGCACCATAAAACTTCAGGAAAGACTCCAATCTGCAGGAGAATTTATTTCCTGCTGAAACCAGAGCCCTGCCACACATCTCCATATCCCTGCATCTCAGGCTTGCTGTCGGATCAAGACTGACTTTCCCAAACAAAAATCCATCTCCACCATTTGTTTGTCATTGTGTGGGAATTTTGTGTACCTTCTATTTGTGCCCGGTGGCATCCTCCCTACGTCATGAATAAACCTACCTAGTGTGAATAAGGCAGGAAGAACAAACCCCGCTGAGATCTCTGCATGAACTCATTTCAAGGATATAAATATCCGAATGAGATTCTCTTACTCATATGATTTCTCATCATTCAGAAAAATGCAAAGCTCTTGGTATAAAAATCAGCTATGTTTTCTTGTGGTTTTTATAAAGTAGTTCTCATGTATGACTATGTCTCATATTATTTTTTGTATTATTACTATAGATATTGTTGTGTTCCACGCAGTGTCATTTCTCATATGTTATACTATAGGCTCTCACTCTTTCATTCATTCATCCATTCATGTTTAGTAACTGCTTGTCCATTGCAGGGTTACGGTGGTCCAGAGCATATCCTGGAAACGCAGGAAAGCAGAAGTATGTCCTGAACGGGATGCTAGTCCACTTCAGGATAATGGCACACAATAGGGCAATTTAGAATCACTAATTTGCCCAAAACACATGTTTTTGGATTGTCGGAGGAAACTGGAGCAGATGGAGGAAACCCACATGAACACAGGAAGAACATGCAGACTTCACACTGAGTTGGATTCAAACCCACTATAGGGCCTCACTTGATCAAAACACAAAGAAAAAGCAGAGTAGCGATGAACACCTACGCATTTTTACAGATGCCATATTTCCCTTGGAATCGTGTTAAGATGGTGACTTCATCGTTCCTTCCTGTGGTCAGAGGAGTACATGCCTTCACTCCCTGTGTGTCCGTCCATGTTGTAACGGCTGCAGCCTCATTTCTTATAGCATCACCGACTAAAATTCCTCGCGTCCTGAAGGCAGCGGGAGCACAGCTGCATGTTGATCTTACCCAGGATTCCTGGCAGGGCAGGAGGGGAACTGGGATGGGGGAGTTTGGACGTGATCCAGTGCTGGAGATGTACACACACAATCACACTCATATTCAGGGTCTTGAGAGGTGTGGGTCGCTGGGGGGGGTGATCGACTGCAGTTTGCATTATCTGGCACAAAGCATGATACACATGAGAAGCAGGGCCCGCACTGTGAGGCTAATATCGGCAGCAAACAAGAGCGGTAAGAGGAGGTTAGGGGGAAAGGGGGGGGGGGGGGGGGGGCTGGTTATGCCCTCTGGTCTTCTTATCACTGCGGTGTATTGAGCCTTGGTTTAATGATCCACCATGCTGCACATGTTCTCCATCCATAAGACAATACAAGAAGCAAACAAACACCAGAGCTGCATGTTCACCTACACCATCCTTTTTGGGTGCTGCTTCATGATCCAGGAAAAAAAAAAAAAAGAAGCTGCAGTAGGACCATTGACTGGGAGTCTATTCTGAAAAACTAGACACATTAGCATAACAATGAATCACGGGAGTTCCACTGACGGAGTTGAACGTACAGTGTGCGACATTTTGTTATCTTTGCAAATGATATGCTGTTCCTTTGCATGTTTGTTTTTTACTGCACAGCTGGCTAAGGATCAGCACAGTAATTGAATTTGTGCAAGTGTAGCCGCAAGGTCAGCCTGTTTCAGAGTTGGGGGCCGGGGTCGTTTCAGTGGACCGGAGCCCACCTCAGGCCATCTCAAAGAAAACGAAATCAATCACACGCTGACCCCCATCGGATGACGGAGGATCACGAAGAACCAAGGACCACGAATGAGTGTGAGGTTTGTAATCACTGAAAATAAGAATGCCTGCATCCTTTTAGTGCTATTTTCATGCTGGAAGGGCCAACTGAAAGAAGGGGAGAGAAAAACAGACCCATGAAACTGTGCCCAGAAAAAATGCTGTCATCCAGCAAGCTCCATGACTTGTTCTGCCAGGCATGCCCACAGGTGAGACTTCTTTGCTTTCCAAGAAGCTGTGGAAGAATTAATTCACAGGGGCGCAGGCGTCACAAGATTCAGCAAGGCTGAGTCTCAGCAGAGTCTCTTGTGGATTTCTGAGCTGCTTCCTGCTGAAGATCCCATACTGTGTTTCAAAGACAAACTATTCCGGAGCATCTAGACAGCAGTGGCTCAACAGATGTGTTTTATTGCTGAGCTCTACCAGTTCCTGAATTGCAAATATTACATTCAGACAAATATTTCCTACATGTATTTAACAAAGCGCTATTAGTCACTGCATTTACATTTACATTTACATTTATTCATTTAGCAGACACTTTTCTCCAAAGTGACGTACATCTCATAGAAAATACAATTTGTACATTACATTAGGACAAAGAGACATAGCTGCAGATGTATAATTCTTAAGTACAGTTTTTTCTCGTCACCATATGCAATGATGTTCATCACACAAGTAGCTGCATAAAACTGTACCAGAATATCTTCAACTCCTGATCACCTTCCGAGTAGTTTTTTCTTTTTTTTTTGAGATACATATAAACATTTATGTTATATTGCAGGAGTGGCTCTGTAAAGGATTGAGCCAAGCATTATCATGAACATGTATACTTTATGGGCATGAACAATTACACCTTACATGAACTTAAGAGATCATGGACAAAGTGAGTCTGGAAGAGATGAAAGATGACCCTTTTTAAATCTGGACAGAGATTCAGCAGTTCTGAGTGAGAGGGGGAGGTCGTTCCACCACAACGGAGCCAGAACCGAGAACCTCAGTGCTTTACCTTTCATATGTGGGACCACTAAGCGGGCAGATGTGGATGACTGTAGCAGTCTGGCTGGCATGTAGCAAATGATCAAGTCCTGTAGCTATCTGGGAGCAGTACTCTTAATGCATTTGTAGGCCATAACCAGAGTCTTAAATTTAAAGCACTGTAGAAGACAAGTCCAGCTGTACTCTTGAGAATTTTGCTTAACCCAAACATCCAGCTCTTTAAATTGCATTCATCTGACACTTTTTCCTCAAAGCAACTTACAGTGTTAACCTACCTACAATTATTTCTCCCGTTAAGTACCTTGCTCAAGCATACTACAGTTGGAGGTGAAATTTGAACCTGCAACTTTTGGGCACGAAAACAGCTGTTCTAACCACTACGCTACCAACTTAGCCAGTTAGCCACCTCCCACAAAAATTATGCTACTTTGGATAAATGTGTTAAAAACAACAACAGCAACCATGCAGTTATGCAAGAAAAATCTGAGCACTTCAGCTGATAGATACATGGCTAAAGGAGCATAAAGGAAATTGTCTTGTAGCTACAGCCAAAGGCATTAAAGGCACAGTGAACCAAAACCATTTGTGGACCTAAACATCCATGACCATCATCAAACCCACGTGCACAGATCGTTGGAATATTTCTGGTATAGAAAGCTGCATTGTACAACTGCTTCCATCCCAATTACAGGCTGTCAGCATGGCCACTATTTGCCTTTGTCTCTGTGTCGGCAGAGCTTGTTAGGAGCACAGTAAAAGGTACTTGGTGAAGCGCAGGGTCATGTTCCAGCAGAGATGAAGGGGAAACAAAGATTCATATCTTTGTAACGAAGCAGAAGAGAAGCAGGAAATTTTATTTCTGGTAACATTTTGCTTCATTCTTGATTTTTTCTTACATGGGAAGTCACGCCAGTAAGTGGCATTGGCTGATTGATGGGGATCCATTAATACATCCTTTGTCAATAACTGCATGTCCATTGCAGGGTTGCGGTGATCAAGAACCCATCCTGAAAGCATGACACATATCTTTGGACCGTGGTAAGCAACTGGAGCAGCCAGAGGAGACCCACGTGAACCCAGGGAGGACATACAACCTCCACATAGACTGAGCAGGATTTGAGTCATCTTCTGCATGGCACCAGAATCTCCCGCTACCCCCCCAGGTCGTCCTCATTGATGATTGATGCTGAGGGAGGATAATTCTAGGATTTAAGTTGTTCTGCAGTCCATCAAAACTGAAGATTCTGACTCTTTTCAGTTTCATAAAAACCTAAAGCATACACATTAAAGACATTCCCCCAGTCTTGCTTTGGCTTCATGAACATAATTTACATGTTGGCAACTGTGTCTTCAGCAACTGCATGAAGGATACGTTTTATAAGATTGCAAACACACCGTAAAGGGCATTCAGTTCACTGTCCGCAGATGACACTGTCAACACGAGGCTGAAATCCATGCAAAATGTGCACTTAAACACAGGCCTGACTTTCCACCGTGACATTATTTTCGGGTGACGGTGCGACCACAGCATTGCTTTAGGGACGTCATAGTCTCCAAATAAAAAAAATTAGAACGAGCGGGCGTTGGCACATGGCGAACCAACACTAATGCCACGCAGCACAATTAAAGATCTTGCTGAGTCAAAGCCGTAATTACAGGACGACCCAGAGTAAATGACATGAGCCAGCAGGTATACATGACTTCGACCTGTGGACATTTGTCACAGTAAGAAACACAACACGGAGGGAACCAGTCGTTACTGCGTTCTACGGACTGCAGGTTGTTCAGGAAGACACTAAGTTTACAGAAGAACTACTGGGTGAAATACCAGCACAATACATCCTTTGCGGTACCGTAAAAAAACTTGAAACCATCTTGTTGCAGCGAAAGATAACAATGGTGTGACGTAGTGAAAAAATTAATTACGAGAGGAAATAATCCTGCTGG
Source organism: Scleropages formosus (assembly GCF_900964775.1). Taxonomy (NCBI): domain Eukaryota; kingdom Metazoa; phylum Chordata; class Actinopteri; order Osteoglossiformes; family Osteoglossidae; genus Scleropages; species Scleropages formosus. The sequence goes on along the minus strand of NC_041812.1, from coordinate 31,981,296 downwards.
GGGGCATGGTGGTGCAGTGGGTTGAACTGGGTATTGCTCTCTGGTGAATCTGCGGTCAAGTCCTGCTTGGGGTGCCTTGAGGCGGACTGGCGTCCCGGCATCCTGTCCTGGGTGTGTCCTCTCCCCCTCTGACCTTATGCCTTGTGTCGCCAGGTTAGGCTCTGGCTCCCTGCGTCCCCACCAGTGGTTCAGACAGACAATAATCCTTCTTAACCAGTCAGGAGCAGGAACTCTTAAAATTTCGACCTTTGCCTGAGTGCATGTGAGCTTCCACCGCTGTGACTGTGGAAAGACGAGTAAATGTCTCTCTGCTTCTTCTTTCCTACGCCTTGAATGCAATTTTACATGATGGAGCAGAAACTACACGGTCAAATCTCAGTACTCTTCCATGGCAGCAAAGCAGCCTGCGTGCAGTTAACATGTAAGAGCACTCGTGAGTGATGGAGAGGGTTAAAATTCTCACAGCTCAGCACCAGGGCATCTGAGGTATTTTCTAATGACGTCCTTGAAGGTTGGATGGGGGTGGATGGGGACGTTTGCGACCTTGGCCTCCCCCAGATGGCGTGCCCTACGTGTGCTGTCTGGCGTTCTTCAGCCTCCGCGGAGTCAGACACAGCCTGCTGTGCTCACCAGAGCTTAAAGCTCCATTATGCACTTGTACACACAAGTACGCGTGCGCTCACACACCGGAACAGCACGCTTCTCTATAAGGCACATAGACACATTCTCAGCAACTTACTGCTGTTCAGAAGCCACCCGTGGCAGCGTTTCTGGAAACTGAACTTTACCTTGATAAAGGAAGAAGGGAGGATTGACTGGTTTCTGCCCCGCTGTTCCATCGATCCGCCCGTTAACGTTGCTCGATAGCGAGAGGAGACGGCTAACTCATCGGCTCAGGCCTGAGGTCACGGTCGCAAACGTGGCAGAGTTCACAACCCCCGACCAAGTGGCCTAGGGTGGGCTAGTGGTTGCTTCCCCTTTGCTCCCAGTCGCAATAACAAAGTCATTACCTCACAAAGTCAACTCACTTGGTGTTCCGGGGGTTACTCCAGCGTCATTTACAGCGTTGTGAAACTCGCAGGGCTCCGCCTCTTGAGAAGCACCCCATTCTTTTCGACCCAACTTGGCGTCTCATCTTTTTTTTTGTGGTAATTATTTTGATGGTGAATGGCCTGACTTGGAGGGAATTGGTCTTTAATTGAGAAAGGATTGTAAAAACATGCAAGACTGAGATTTTTCACGTTTTCACAGTTATCCCCTAGAGGGGTTTGGGATTACACAAAGCGGTACTGGAACCGGCCAGGCCACCGCTTCCCTCGACAGTGCGCAGCACCGCACACTCATGCTCTAACCGTAAACACTGACCTCTTTCTGTTCCCTGGGCAGGGCCACGTTCTCGACCTTTCTTCGCCAGCGTCTACGACTTCATCCGTTTTGCACTCTAGTGGTAAGTATGTGCACTGCAAGACATGCTGAGACTGCAGTCAAGGCCAGTCCATCTGGCACAAATTAAAAATAATTTCTATGTTGGTCATCAAGGTGATGCAATATGACTCAAGTTTAATTTTTTTTTTTTTAAAATCTTTCTGCCTTCAAGAAAGTAACAGACTTAAATGTTTCTGGATACTCTCTGATTAATACAGATGTTCTAAGCCCACAAAGCCCACAGCCCTGCTCTACAATCCGCAGCTGTTGTGTGCGTATCACAAGGTTAGGTTCACCTAAAATAAAATCTAAATAAATGGAAGCAGTTTTCTTTTTTGTGGGGACTCCTCATTTAGCATATAATATTGTTCTCTGTTATTGACTTTTACTGTGGTGAGTTTGGTATGCAAATACGAAGCATTCCCCAGTTTACATCATCAGACCCATTGACACCATCCCGCTCAGATGGCCTAAACTAGATTTTTAGCAAGAGGTAACACACAACCTCTCTATCCCCATCACCGAAACAGTGACACAGCGAGTGCCAAGGACAGGTATCCATTTCCAGAAGGAGGTCCCCATTGAGGGGCCCATCGTTGGGCTAAACCACCCTGCGAGACCCCACCGGCACCAGAGGCGAAAGCCAACATAGCCCAGTCACAGCTCCCATAGTAGAGTAAGTCTTACATCACTTTCTGCAAAACGCTCACTAGTTACAGCAAGATCACAGAAAAAAAAAGGGAGTCCTGCAAGGCCTGAGCGTTTCCCGTTTTGAAAAAGACACAATCCCTACAACCGAAAGAACGCATGTGTTTTGTATTTGAATAAAATACTTGTCAGCACTTTTTTAAGTACTGGAATTGTTTCCTAATAGTATGGTTTATGAGGCCAAATGCCTGCAGTCTGCTTTTGGATATTTCCATTTTAAACTTATCATTAAGGGCTGCTCTCTCTATATTTACTATCTCACTGTGCGGCATGTGTTTTCAGTTCTGCAGGCTTTCCAAAAAAACCGCTACGCATCAGACTGCTGGTGACTTACCAGAACCACATAAATCCCTGGCTGCAACACAGACGTGTACACACACACACACACACACACACACACACACACAGACACACACACACACACACACAGAGTGCTGGCCCTGTAATGCTCCCATTTCTATTGTTGTTCGCTTGATGAGTAAGCGTCCAAGTCAACTGACACAAAGCAACTGTTTCTGCCCCGTTTCCCAGGACTGCAATAAAATTTAAAATAAAAAAAAAAAAAAACTCGTCCAACCAGAAAATGTGGTAATGTACCAACAGCTATAGCTTCCTGGCCCTCAAAGAGCTATGCAGTAGCTTCATTGTTGCTTCCAAGTGTCAGGCTGAATTTAAGAGCCAGAGAACATCGCTGAATCAAGGTTACAATCAAACCTTCAACATCTGATGTGACCAATTAGGAACCAGAAGAACGTCCAAAGAACTGAAACACGGAGCTCCAAAGGATCAGCAACTTCTAAAACCGAGAATTCCAACTAGCTGTACTTTCTAGCACAAGCAGCAGCACAGTGGTGGATCCAGACTTGTGCCCAAATAGTCGGCACGCTCAAGTATCAGCAGGATGCCTCCCGTTGTACCTTTAAGCCAGGTGATTAACCCACAAATGCTTGAGTAAACACAGAGCAGCATGCAAGGGGGCCCTCCATACAACTGTCATCTACACTGTAGAGGGCGGTGCTTTATGTCCGAGAGAGAGAGAGAGAGAGAGAGAGACTGTCTCAGGCGTGCCAGGAGGCGTGGCCATCCTCCGTCACTCGTACCCGAGACTGTCCAGCTAGTCATAGTGACAGAACCCATGCCCCTGGAACAAAACCTGCACCTGAGCACAGGAACACAAACTGTGGGGGAAACAGAAGGAACTGCAATGACCGACACACACAAATTTATGTACCATTTTATTGGCTTTGTATAGAAATACTTAAAAAAAACATGGAGTAGCACCTTTACTTAAGTTTCACATCAACTGTGAAAAACTTCAAAATGTCAGAAAAATAAAACTCTTGATACATTTTCAAATCTTGTTTCAGCAAATATAATATTAGTATTCGCCCATGAGGTTAAAGGCCGTTTATCATAAAATAAAATATACTTTTTTTAAACTTTGCTCCATAAAGTACATTTACGCTCAAGTAACGTCACCTACATATACATAAACAAGTGGTAAACAAATGTATTAAAATAGAAATACTAAAACTATAGTGGTGCCACCGAAGTCTGCAATTCCCACCGAAATTTAAGTCATACAAATGTAAGAAAGCATAAATGGTTCCTTTTTGTCTGACTTACTATACATTTTTATGTTTAGTAATAATATAGAATAAAATATGCTTTATATTAGGAAATAAAAAATATGCTGGGTGAAGCAAGACATTTTTTGCTGGACCTATAAAAGCTCCATCCCAACAGAATACTGTTTAACGTAGTACACACACTGAGCGCCTTGTACCTCTGCCCAGTGGTGCCATATTAAAACAATACAGTGTTTGCTGCCATAAGGCCATACTAAAAATAAAATTGATATTTGAACCTAGCTACAAAAAGTTCACTGAACTTAAATTAAAATATCTGTAAACATCTTTGCAATACGAAATATAATCTTTCAAGTCAGAATAGAATACTTCAATCTGTATTATTGTAATTAATATTTAAACCCTTAAACTCGTGGATTTTTGTTATATATATGTAGGATATGTCGTTGCTCCCATTGCTAAACTAAAGCTGCAGTATCATTATTTCCGGAAATCAATCATCTTTACCCCCCCCCCCCGACCCCCCCCCCAAAATCCCTCAAACACCGACTGTTAACTGTCCTACCAGTGTACTCAACCAATGAAACTGGAAGGTCAGTTTTATTAACAGCCTCTAACTGAAATGAGTACCTCAGTCATAACCTCTATCCTGTCTATAACCTCAATATATGAGACAATTTATCAGAACTACTAATTACTATGCTCAAATATTTAGACCATGCATTAGATGTTGAAAATATTTCCCAAAGCTACAGTACATTATAAACAAGTAACTGTGGAACCCTACCGGGCTTCCCTTTTTTGGATACTGCAGCTTTAAATACATACATACGAACATACATACATACAAACATACATACAGAAATGTACATGTGCACACATACGGAATCCATGCGTGTGGAACGCAGTCGGAGCTGCTGCCGCCGCTGCCGAGGACACGGGGCGTCCTAAGAGAATATGCGTATGGCCTGAGAGACTGCAGTGTGGCAGACGGGGCAGACGGGCTCGCTGCGCTCACAGATGCGGTTGGCACACTCCATGCAGAACAGGTTGTGTCCGCAGGGCACCAGGGCGGCGATCACCTCGCTCTCGAAGCACACCGAGCAGTCCCGGCTGCCCTTCCGGCTCGTGCCGGACGACGAGCTTGATGTGGAGGAGGCTGACGAGTCGGAGGGCACCCCGGGGAGGTGGGAAGCGGGACCGTAGCCGGGGAGGCTCAGAGCGCCTCCCCCGGGGTCGCTGCGCACTCGGCGGGTCAGGGGGTGCTCTCCGACCCCAGTGGCGTGGTGCAGCGGTGGGGACAGCCTGGGCTGGGGGGTCACCCCGCTGGACCTCCGTTGGCTGCCCACCATGCCCCCAGTAATGGCGGAGGTGCCGGGGGGAAACACTGAGCCTGTGGGGCTGGAGGAGGGGGCCACGCCGCGGTCGTACTGCGACCAAACCAACCCGGGTGGAGTGGGCGTGGGGTCGAATCCCGGCGAAGGCTCAAAGGCCACATCAGTGCAGTCAGGGGACATGACATCGCTCCCGTAGACAAATCCATTGCTGTTGCCATTCACGCTGAGGACATGGTTGTTGTTGTTGTTGTTGGCGTTGCTGGCGGCACTATAGCCCAGCTCCGGGCTGGGGGGGCTGTAGTCGGTGAGTCGGGAGCTGCTGCCATTCCCAAAGTAGGAGTCGGTCGAGGCGCTGCCCAGTGAGCTGGAGCTGTCGTTGCGGTAGCTGGAGAAGGTCTTGCGTGCGCCGGTGGGCCGGCTCCATAGCCCGGTGTGGCCATGCAGGTCGAAGCCCACATCTGTGCCGTTGGCATGGAAGTCGTTCTCGTCAGCCAGCTCGACGAGCCCGCCCGTTCGCACGGCGATATGGGCTTCGATCTCCTCCCGCGCCCGGTCAACATTCTCCGGCATGCCCGTCACCTCGAACACAGGTTCCTTGTCGCGGCTGGGCGTCACGATGTAGGTGTGCGTCTGCTGCTGGATGCGCTTGATGGTGGCCCCCTTGGGCCCCACCACTAGGCCCACCACCCTGTAGGGAACCCGCACCTGGATGGTGGTCTGACCTGGAAGGTTTGGCGGTCCAGGCAGGGTGCCAGTCCCGTTCGTACTACCATTTTTGTTCCTGGAGGCCCGGATCATGGAGAAGTGCTCAGCGGCCGAGATGATCTCCCTCCTGGCCATGGCTACATCCTCCCTCCTGCCCGTCACAACGAAGACGGGCTCCTCCCCGCGCATCGGGGTCTTGATGTAGGTGTTGGTCTTTGCTCGGAGGGCTTTGATTTTGCAGCCTGCACAGAGCAAGGTTAAACACACAGCATAGCGTTAAAAGACAGACCTGTAACCTTCAGACCGAGCTGCGGCTACGGGGTTCCATTCCACCATTCACACTCGTCCATTAATGAACTCATGAATGGCTAGGCAGGCTGGCACGCGGCCGCTCTGTTCACGCGCGGTTGTCAAGACGCACACAGAGAGGGGCGCGTGCACCCGCCGACCCTTTGTTTCCTTCTTTGTCATCGTGACAGAAGGTAACAGTAATAAAACCGAAAAAGGACGAAAACGCGCGCGCAACGGAACAAATCGCAAAAGAAGAAGTTGAGGATGTTCACAACCGGTCTGATCGAAATACTAGGCAGATATTGATTTTGTTTTCCCTTTCAAGTTTAACCTACACTAGTCTAGCTGCTGTTAACTAGTTTGGTAGTTTTTACTGTGAATAAAAGCGCAGACAGAGTGGAAAGGAAAGGCTAAAGAAATTACAAGGAAGCGCGGATGCGTGCGAGGAGGACAGCCGAAGTGGGACACACACACAGTGACACAATGTGGCGAAGGAGGCAGCGCCACGCGCACTCCCCCTCCCTTTGTCTTTGTTTTGCCCCGGACCCGTCTCACTGCGTCAGGAGCCTCCAGAGTGCGTCCCCCCCCTGACGACCCGCGCGTTTGCGGGAACGGCTGCCCGTCCGCGTTCCTGCGCGTCCTGCTTCCCAAGTGACCAGAAAAGCACACGGACACACGCACACGGAAGCCCACGCACCTTGTCTGCCCACGATCTCGGCCACATGCTCGGAGCTGGGCACGGGCACGCATTCGGTCATGTTGACGCTCTTCTTCCTGGGTTCGCCGTCATAAGGCGCGCTGTCATCGGCGTCCAAGCCGAGCAGGGAGAGCTGGTCCAGCGCGATTTGCAGCGCTCTCTGCTCGTCCAGCGCGTCCCCCTGGCCGCCGCCGCCGCTGCCGCTGCGCTCCATGTCGGCGAACAGCGAACTCGGCATCCTGCGTGAGTCCGCGGTGTCGCGGAGACGGGAGGACCAAACAAAGGGAAGGAGAAGGAGAAGGAGAAGTGAAGGAAGGAGGGCAGGACTGGCGGAGCGGGAGCGCGCGTGCAGCTGGAGTCACGCCAGCGGTGCAGAATGAGCGCCGCTCTCTCTCCTCCGAGGCAGGGGGTAAAGAAGCGCGATCCGGCCGCCGACGCCTCCCGGAGCGTGCGGGACTGTGGGAAGAGGCGCAGTCCGAAGTTACCCGAGTCGCTGGAGCGCCGGCTGTATTCCTTCAAGGAGCCCCTCCCCGCCTCGCCTTGCGTCGCCTGGCCTCGCTCAGGTCTTCTGTACTCCGTCTGCTTTGCTGCAGCCAGACAGCGCCGCCGCGGGGGGGGTTATGTGAGCATGACGTAACACAGGGAAGGGACGGTGCGGTACTGCTTGTATTTGCATACCTGCAGCTGATTGGTCAGGATTGCCGCTGGGGCGGGACCGAACGCTTAACCTCGGTTGTCTCGCGAACGGCGATGCTTACATATTCTGGAAGTCTGAAAGCGTGTGCTGTGACAATTTGAATATTAGTCGTATTTTTATGCTAAAGTACAATTGAAATATCTCACAAATAGCTGTGGTTAGGAAGATGCACATTACCCGTTCTCTTTTTCTATACAACAGGAGTCTCGGGTACACTGCATACGTTTAATTTTGATAACAGTTGGCCGTCGCCCAGTTCGATTAATTTTGAAGGTATTCCTTAAATTACAGGTGTCCCTGCAAAATGTGCATAAATATTATACAGGTATTGCAAATGTAATAACAGTCGTAAGAATTGACAGTGACAATTAATTAATTGCCTTAAAGGTATCAACGCCTGAACAACCCTTTATATACTAATAAATATGGTATTACACTTTAAGGATACTTATTATCAGTTGGTGCAAGTACGAAATGTAAGGACAGTCAGCTGTATGTGGATTTAAAGGTTATTAAAACACTTGGCACGCTGCCATTACAGTATTTTAAAAAGAGCATGTCCTGACATGTTCCCAGTGCGTCCACATCTGGAACAGTTGCTGTGTTCTGGAACGCGCGGCGGGCGCGCGGGCGGACGCTCACACCCCCCCAAGCGGCCGCGTCCCTTTGGCCCGCACGTGCGCGCGCGCAACACCTTTTGCAGGTGACTGAGGACTCAGGTGGCGCGAGCTAGGATAGGAAGGAAGAAAGGGTGAAGAGGTGTGTGCGTGTGTCTGCGTGTTTGGGGGGATGAGGGCACGGTGACGGTGTGTGTTGAGACCGTATGGGAATGTGTCACTGGCTGTTCACACAACACACACAAAGAAACACCCTCACCGCTGCAGGTGCGGGGTCCTCGTACACACACACTCCTCGAGTCATAATTCGTGCGGTCAATTTGGGAAAGTATTATATTTTCATACTGTAGCAACGCTTCCTATACTATAGTAATACTATAATCATCAAGATAATAAATAATGCATCTTTCCGTTGCTTTTTTTTGCAGCGACTGCCGTTTATAGTCAAGGAGATTTTAAATAAAGGTGCTCAAGGGACAACATTGAAATATAAGTTAAAATACTGAAGTGCAGCGGTGGGCGCGCATGTTGTACATTTTCATACTGCTGCTGCATTTTAAAGACACATCGGCCCTTTGTGGACGTGTTGTAGGGGTGTGTGTGTGTGTGTGTGTGTGTGTGTGTGTGTGTGTGTGTGGGGGGGGGTGGGGTGGGTTGAGGTGGGGTGTGTGTGGGGGAGAGAGAGAGTGTGTGCGTGTGTGTGTGCGTGTGTGGTGTGGGGTGGGGGGAAGGGCGACCGCCTTTCCTGCACAAAAGACATTTCTGCTCAATTCAGGAGCATTTAGACGGAAAGCAGTTGCTTTGTCACCTCGGCCCATCGCCACAATGCCTATGCTAATGGGAGCGCTTTAAAACCAGCACCGTGGGCCGGAACGCCTCTTTCTTTTTTTGTTAATATTCCTCCCGTTTTTTTGCATAATCGCATTACTGATGGAGCACAAAGTCTATATCTGAAACATCTGGACACTCATTCTTTTGGCCGTGTTTGCTGCACGGCAAACCTGTGTACAGCATTTCATCCAATTTACAAGTGATCGCACAAGGCTAATTTTTAAATTCACGTGCTGTATTATTCCTACTATTATATAATTCAGAAGGATACGTTTTAGTGTCTGAAAATGACTGAATATTAAGTTATGGCTTTTACGTGTAGAAGTCTTTGTCGGACAATGCAACACCACTGCTGTCCCCGGCAGTCTGCAGCGGGTGGATGGTCTAGCGGGAAAGCGCTGCTCCCTGGGGTTTACCATAGATCTGTGTTCTACAAGGTTCATGGGTGTGAAGAGGAGGAATATGTGACTCTGGATCATTGGGACATGCAACTGAAACACACATTCACGCCATCCAAAATGAGCTCTGCAGATGCTGGGAGTTTCTTATAGGGGTGTAACAATTTGTCAAGTGTTGAAGGACCATAAAATATTACCAAGAGTGTAGTAGGAGTCATACATGAACACGGAGGGGGGGTGGCAAATTAGGCCTTCTTTAATACTGGGGGGTGTACCTTGTGCTCCCCTTATGCCTCTTTTCTCTTGTGGGATTTAAGTAGTTGTCCTCTCCATGCACATCCTTGTGTTCATGCATTATAGATGAAATGTCCCTGGCGCAATTAAGGCACACAGCAGTTTGTTTGATGGTAAAGCACAGTCTTTAACAGGCAAAAATAGATATACAAACTATTAAGATGATATGAAATATGTCACGTTAATGAAATAGTGGTTTAATTACTTTTGGCCCCATCTAGCATTTTTGGCTTGATTAAAGGGAAGCGCTGATTCACTGGCTCAAGTTTAATTTGAATGTGTGACAAAATCAATTTCACCTCAATGCTGGTGTGTTTACACGCTCTCTGTTAGGGATCTCTTCTTTGGGCAGATGGAAGACTGGAGGTGGGCTTTGCCATGAACAGATGAACCAACCAGCTCTCATTTCCATTGCGGTTTACTCTTTTCATGTTGAAAAGTGAATAAACTGCTGGGTTTGTTCAGGAAAATTGACTCAGGATTTGTCAGAGGTATCAAAACCCTGGTGAAAGGAAGGGGTGTCACCAGTAGTTTATTTGAGTATGACTGGAGTTAATAAGTAAGGAACATCTTATAAAGATGACCTCAGGCAGCATGTTAACCTTAGACATGGTCCTTCTCTGTGACCACCAGTACATATATAGTATATATAAATAATTGATTAATGATTAGTAAAAGGGGGTGCGGTGGCGCAGTGAGTTGGATCGCAGTCCTGCTCTCCGGTGGGTCTGGGGTTTGAGTTCCGCTTGGGGTGCCTTGCGATGGACTGGCGTCCCGTCCTGGGTGTGTCCCCTCCCCCTCCGGCCTTACGCCCTGTGTTGCCGGGTAGGCTCCGGCTCCCCCGTGACCCTGTATGGGACAAGCGGTTCTGCAAATGTGTGTGTGTGTGTGTGTGTGTGTGTGTGTGTGTGTGATTAGTAAAAAAAAATGAGTGGCACAGTAGGTAGTGCTGCCTCTCAGCATCTGGGCTGTTTGGTCACAAGGTTTGAATGCAGCTCAGTCTGCATGGAGTTTGTGTGTTTTCCCCATTTTTATGTGGACTTATTTGGGTGCTCTGGTTTCCTCCCACTGTCAAAAGGAAAGTTTTCTGGGTTTAACTGGCTATTTTAAACTGCATGCAGTGTGTGAATGTGTGAGTATGTACCCCTCTTAATCCACTGACAGTTCTCTGTATCCCTCAGAAGGACAAGGGGTTCATGAAAGTGTTAGTTTAAAAAAGCTAAAAAAAGAAAAGAACTCAGTCCAGTAGTTGTACAATGGAGAAGACAAGTTTGTATAGTATATTCTATGTTATGTATAACGTGATTACTATTTGTCTGCCATCCTTTCTCACTTGCTTTACCGTTATCTTATGTTGCTGTTCTTTGTTGATATTTTATTGTTCTAATTTTTATTACATTGGTTTTTATTATACATTTATTTTTATTGTTTTATTATCACACCTGCCATGTATCTTTCATTTTATTGTAGTGCACATTGAGAAGCTGCATTTACTGGTGTTATATAAAGCAAAGTTTATTGTGATTATTATTACTTTAATCCAAAGCAGTTTAAATTTATGGTTTCCAGCTGGTAATTTTTACTGGAGCAGTTCAGGTTGGGTACCTTGCTACAGGAGATTAAAGGACTTAAGCGTGCAACTTGCTGCTACTGTTCATGGTGTCTTTATGTGCCACGATACAGAACCGGAGCATGAACAGCACGTGGAGCCAGGTGGAAAAACAAGTGCGATAACAGAATGAAGACCAGGTTGCCTTTTATGCTGTTTAGGGAGCACTGACCTGGTTCTGTCCCTTCCTCGCACTGGTGGGGGACCGTGGTGTTTGCTTCCCAAAAACAAGTGCTGAATGTGTTCCTTTTGCCTGCTTTGTGCTGAAAGCGAGGCTTTTGAGTGGTTTAATAATGCTATTTGGATTAATTTGCTAACCCAATACAGTCCATACCTGTATGTGTCAGCTGGAGACCTGTGCACAGATCGTTGGCACCAGTATATTTCCCCAGTACAGGTTACCGCCCCAACACCATTACCTAGATAACACTGAGCGTTCTTCACTGTTTACGAAGTGTAATGGCTTCTCGTTTAAAGCGGAACGAAACGAGCGTTGCAGTTCAGCTGCGCGAGACTTCCCTGCAGTTGGCCTATTTTATCACACTAGGAAATTACAGCGTTTTGTTTTCCCCCAAGCCTAGACACAGATTAACTGATGTACTAGAACACGGTCCCTGATCCCTGACGGGAGGCGTGATTGGCTGTCTCACGCTGCAAGGGTCAGTGGCATGCGCTTATGTCTCACGGCAGAGCGCTGCGGTACCAATGGGCCGCCTCTTCGTGGAGTGCAGGTGCTACTTTTGATAAGGGCCTGGCCTTGTGACCGAATAGCCACAGGGCCAGATCCCTCGGTTTCCTTTCTGCTCAAAATGATCCTCTTATATAAATATGTAAATGTTGTCTGAAAATTATAAGCCATTTGAACTCACTTTGAATTAAAAGGGAAAAAATTATGATGTGAAAATGAAGATGTTCCACAGTTTGTGGTAAATTAAACTTTGATGGTACATCCTTCAGGGAGGCAGTGGCTGGGGGTTAGAAGCCCATCACAACCCTCTAGGGAGTCTAATAGGGTTGTTAGCATCTGTATACCGGCAGGTTTAAATACAGTACAGGTGGTCCCCGATTTACGATGGGGTTACGTTCCTGGAAAATATCGTAAGTCAAAAATGTATATAATACACCTAATACACACCTCTGCGTGACAGACTGGGAGATGCGGATCGCTGCCGCTGCCCAGCATCGTGAAAGAATATCGCTCCACCTATCGCATGCCGGGGAAAAAAATCTAAATTCTAAGTATGGTTTCTACTGAATGTCTATCGCCAGCTCACCATCGTAAAGTCAAAAAACTCGCAAGTCGAACCATCGTAAATCGGGGACCACCTGTACACAGGTCACAGCCTGCCTTACATTAGAGCACTGAGTGCGGCTTAAGCCTCTTATTCTTTACCTTATGTTACAGTATTCTGGCAGCAGGCCTTGACAGGCAAATTGTCGGCAATTTTTTAAAAAATAAATAGATAGAATGTTTGAGTGACAGTTCATACAGAATATGATGCTGATATTTCTGAACATTTGAGTTGTTTTACTGAGCTCTGAAAATCACTCATGGAAGAAAGAGCGTATCTCAGCATGTCCTGATATGATACTGTAATATTTGGGTTTTGGTGTTAAGGCTGTTAAATCACAGCTGCTGCATCGTGGGCTGCCTCAGCTGCGCAGTGCATCTGCAGGGTGAAACGCGCCCTGCGCTGACACACTGAACTCAAGTGGCACACATTCTGCAAGCTCTGATTGGCTGCCTGCCAGGCGTCTGGAGAACCTCAGCAACGGCCCAGCGACACACACACACACACACACACACACAAAGGCACACACGCACGTACAGATAAAGCCACCCAACCCAGACACAGAATCACAGCGACACATACAAATCCACATACAGTGATATACATATAAAGCCACATATGTGCATGCAAATCCAAATTCAAATCAAGTTCAGTTGTATAAAAACGGTAAATAATGTAAGTAGCTTAGCCTGCAAACCTAATTTTCAAGTGATTTTGCAAAATAAAATTATTGCTGTTAATAATAATAATAATAATAATAATGACAATACATACATACATTCATACTGTACATACTGTACATACATACATGAGAAAAGCTACATACATGCAAATCCAAATCTACATACATGGAAAAAATGTTTTGATGGTTAAATAATTGTAAGTAATATAACACAGCAACTTAACTACATAAGATGTTTTGGGAAAAAAATAAATACATACATACATACATTGTCTGAATGGCATGTCCCGTATGGGGTTGCGGGGAGCCAGAGCCTAACCCGGCAACACAGGGCGCAAGGCTGGAGGGGGAGGGGACACACGCAGGACGGGATGCCAGTCTGTCGCAAGGCACCCCAAGCGGGACTTGAGCCCCAGACCCACCAGAGAGCAAGACCTGGTCCAACCCACTGCGCCACCACGCCCCCCACATACACACACACACACACACATTTTCAGAACCGCTTATCCCATACGGGGTCACGGGGAACCGGAGCCTACCCGGCAACACAGGGCGTAAGGCCGGAGGGGGAAGGGGACGCACCCAGGACGGGACGCCAGTCCGTCACAAGGCACCCCAAGCGGGACTCGAACCCCAGACCCACCGGAGAGTAGGACCTGGTCCAACCCACTGCGCCACCACGCCCCCCACATACATACATGTATATTTATTTTTTACATGTTTTATACACGTATAAAAAAATTCACAGATATACAAATCCAACCTCGCAGATAGTTTTGAAAAGCTATACATCAACAGGAAACAGATACACTGGTGTATATATATCATATATATTGCTAAATAGACACTAAGATGTACGAAAGCACACACAGATACAGATGGATGCACAAAGATCATGTTTGAGTGCACACACATTCCCCACGCTGAATTGGGAGTGGTCTGAACTGGTGCAGATCTCACCATGCGGGTCAGGCGAACGGGCTGTCAGTCACACACAGCACACCCACACTCCGCTTGGTTGCAAGGCCCTGTGTCCCTAACTTGGACTCCACTTTCACCAGTGTCACTTTTTCAGTTTACCTGATGTCGTAGTGTATCGAAATAAATATGGGCGGCCTAGAATTTTGAGTAGCGTAGAAGTTATTGCTGTCACCTTTCAGCAGAAGGAGCCATGATTTAATCCCACCTCCTGCTGTAGTAGCCTAACCCTGATAACTGATACCCTAAAAATTACCCAGCTGTACAAATGGGTAAATCATTGTAAAGAGCTGAGTATGCAAACCTAATGTTTTGAAGTCTGTTTGGAGAAAAGCGTTGAACATTGTGTAAACAAAAAGGACACAACTGACAAACATGTTAATGATAAACTGGATTAAAATGGACTTTAAGCAAGGCTGCAAGTATCTTATCTCTGTCACACAGACTGTAAAGCATGGCCTTGGATTACTTTAAACTGATCCACAACCGTAATGATTTGACTCGGGATTCTGCTGTCTCTTAGGATACATCTTTTTAATCTCTTGCCATATTTTTCTCCTAAATGTTTCTGTTTTTCTTTATATTATGCTCTGTTCACAGTAAAAGACAGTGCTAATAGAGCACCATAGTAACAGAAAAAGGCAAAAAAAAAGCTTCAGTAATCACTTGTCCTGGTTAGGGTTGTGGTGGTTTAGAACATATCCCAGAATACTGGGTTGCAAGGCTTTGGGGAGGGGTGGGGTACACCTTGGATGGGAGATCAGTCCATTGCAGAGCAGCTACAATAAACACACACACACACATACTCACTCTCCCATTCACACACTATATCACCAATTCACATGAACTATGTGACTTTGGACTGTGGAAGGAAACCAGAGCACCCAGAGAAAATGCACACAGGCTTGGAGAGAACATGCAGACTCCACGTGGACTGAGCTGAATTCAAATCTACACCTGAACAGCCCAGGTACTGAACGATGGTAGTGCTACCTGCTGAACCATTGTGCCCCCCCCCCTTAAAAAAGGGAAAAATCTTAACACAAAAGCATGATTTGAGGGTATAAAACTGTATTATTGAAAGAGGTACCAAACTGAACAGAGAACAAAAATGTGGGGTGTATATGCTGGGCCATCTTGCTGAGTAGGGCTTGGTATTGAAAGCATAAACATTTATTTTAGACTCTGCAATGACCCACAAGATTAATGATCATATGATAATCGGCACCGAAAAATGAATGACTTCATATCCGTTCCCTTATTATAAGTCAGTGAATGATTCACCAAGATATTTAAAGTGCTCTTTGGCTATGGTAACAGTCTGCCATCCATTTTACACCTATTGAAAAGAAGAAAAAAACACACAGAACTTTTCTAAGAACAGCATGATGACATGTGTTGATTAAAACTTGTAGCTGGCACAAAAAATTAAAACTCAGCTTGATCTGGGCCGTTGAATAACCTAGTTTATTGGCAATGTAAAAACCAAACATCTAATTTCCTCTGAGTTCTGTATAAGTAATAAAGTGCAGAACATCACAGAATTTAGAGTGACAACTCGGGATAATCAATTATTCAAGTCGCTGCAGTGAGATCGTGGAGCAAAGTCCAGCAGGTGACTGTCTACTGGAATAAGATGGGTCTTTAGTCAACAGAACCACTGGAGGTGTACTACCCTTAGATACCCGGTTGCTTCCTCAGGGCTAGGGTGTAACATCTTTTTATATGGACACACACACACAGGAGTAATCCAAAAAGTATCCGCAATAATAATTTAGTTCTACAAGAAATTCTTGTGGATACATTTTGACTGATCATTGTTTGTCTATGTGCATATACAGTATTATGTATATGTACTATAATATATATACATACATACATACATACATACATATGGGATATACTTTATATACATTTTGTATGTGAGATTAGGTGTGAATGTTGCCGGGTTAGGCTCCGGTTCCCCGTGACCCCGTATGGGACAAGCGGTTCTGAAAATGTGTGTGTGTGTGTGTGTGTGTGTGTATAGTATTCTGTGAATCACTCTGCATGGATTTGGGTCAGCTAAGATATTCATTTCTTGTTGCCCTGGTCTTCCTCCGCAAGTGTCCATGTTGTTCATCACTGGCCAACAACCAGTTCATTCATATTTAGCTGACCCCTTTGTCCAAGTACACTATGGGATACACTACACTAAGCTTTTTAGAGCTGTTTGCTCATCCACACATCAGAGGAGTGTAACACACACTGATTCACTCAAACACACTGCAGGCATCTTAGAGTCACCACACACACACACACACACACACACACATTTTCAGAACCGCTTGTCCCATACAGGGTCACGGGGGAACCGGAGCCTACCCGGCAACACAGGGCGTAAGGCCGGAAGGGGAGGGGACACACCCAGGACGGGACGCCAGTCCACCGCAAGGCACCCCAAGCGGGACTCGAACCCCAGACCCACCAGAGAGCAGGACTGTGGTCCAACCCACTGCGCCACTGCGCCACCGCGCCCCCGCTCTTAGAGTCACCAGTTCATCTGAAACATGTACCCCACCCTCCCACGTGCTCTGCCCACCTGACCAAGGAGGGTTGTTCTTTTTTGTTTGGACCCTCCCGCCCGTTCCAGCAGCTAATACCATTGGAGACAAACATGACCTCTGCGGGGAACTCTTCATATTTGTATCTCTCCAGGCAGTCTGTCCCTAATGCACATCCCAGAATGCCGCAAAGCTCCACCAAATGGAGCTGCTGTGTAAAATGTGACTCTCAGGAATCCATGGATCAATAGCCCTCCCTGCCTGTAGGGAAGCATGAGGCCGACAGCACGAGCCGCTCGATCAGCACAGCATAGCGCTCCCAGTAACGGTCCCAAATTCTATTAAATCTCATCACATTCGTTTAGTACGTTATTAACCAGCTTCACTTGGGTTCATCTGTAATGCTTTACTCGTCTTTTTGGTCACTACGTTAGCGCTGTTAGCAGCGACTGCTGTCGCAGCGGGTCATCTTGCCCTTGACCCGTGCTGTGGCCAAAAGCTGCTGAACTTTAAAGGTGGACATGAAGAAATGGTCATCGTGGAAACATTATCATTATTGTGGTCATCATGGGTCAGTGTACTAACTGTGTCCTATACTATACTAACATTGTGTCCACAGAATAAACTCCAGTCAATCTCATGGGATGAGATAAGTGTCCCATGTACAGTGCTGCTTGAAAGTATGTGAAACCCTTGTGTCCCTTGGTTTTGCCATGGAATGGTCATTTAATGAAAAACAATCTTTTTCATGTGACATAATAGGTGTGTAATGACCAGTTGCGTATGCTTCTTTAGAGGGAATCGTGTGTGTAGTAGAAACACTGAAGTAGTGCAGGTGTAAAAATAAGTGAATCCCTAGCTGCATTGGTTAAAACAAGTAGTTAAGTAGAATCAGAGGTGTAAAGGTTAATCATTTATTTAGCATATAAGTTCCTTTTAAAATTTTAAATTTAGATTTTATAAGTTCATTTAAATATTGGGGGGCACGGTGGCACAGCGGCACAGTGGGCTTGGCTGGGTCGCACTCTGTAGTGGGTCTAGGGTTTGAGTCCTGCTTGGGGTGCCTTGCGATGGACTGGTATCCCGTCTGGGGTGTGTCCCCTCCCCCTCCAGCCTTGTGCCCTGTGTTGCAAGGTTAGGCTCCGGGTTGCAGTAACCCCACTCGGGACAAGCGGTTTCAGATAGTGTGTGTAATTAAATATTTTAATACAAGAATAATAACCATCCCTGTAGGGTTCACATACTTTCAAGTAGTACTGTACCTCCTGTCTTCATCTCTCCCCATTAGCTGCATGTAGGTGCTTATATCAAGTTCAGGACTGTTTGCAGTCTACAAAACCATCAACAGTTCTGCATTGCCATACCTGCAGGACCTGACCTCTTGTTACGACATGACCACACTGCTATGGTCCTCCACTTCTGGCCCCTTGGTAGTCTCACACAAGAGGTCCAAAATGAAAAGCCCAAAGGTTCTTGGTTTTTTCTCCATTGTAGTGGAATGAGCTCCCTCTCTCACCCAGCACTGCTGAATCCCTCTTAATACGCACATCACACAATGTCACAAAGCACATCTCTTTCAGACCCACTTTTCTTATGATCCTGTATGTGTTCCATAAACCTTCACTACTTATCTGTTAAAAAAATCACTCTCTGTCCATTCTATTTAAAGCTATTTATGTAATGTATGCTGGCAAAGACTATGTACTGGACTGACAGACTGTACTTTGAGAATCGTGTATCTGTATTTCTCCCTCTGTTGGTGAAATGTGGCATACAGCTCAGAGTAAACAAAAATGCATTTCAACAACAGGCGGAGAGGTATAGATGCAGACACTCCGTTCTTGATATACAATCAGTTTGTCCGATGTCACACCAACATACAGTACATGGATTGCAATCGTATGGAGTTGACAGGAAATTACAAAGGTAATTGTGTCAAATGACATAATGTGAATTTATTGAGTGGAGTATAAATCCAAACAGGAGAGAATGAAAGTGTGTAAACATGCGACGTCATCTTTAATACTTTAATTCCATAACAGACTGAAAACAGGAGAAACTGCAGTAAAGCAGGTAAAACAGAGGATGTTCAGTCCCATTACAGTTAGTGCTTTCCATCAGTATCGTGGTATTCCCTGCGTTATGCTACTGCCTGCTGTGCACTTTCCTGTCCTCTTCCCTACACCGTCCCATTTTGTACATTGTCTCTCCCTCAGTGATGTCCTTGCCTACCATTTATGGGACACGTGGCCAGTGTCCCCTTCCTTCTCCAGTGTCGATCCATCATTCGAGAGCCCACTTCGAAGTTGTGCAGATTCGTCAAGCGTGCCAAGACGCCCGGCCACCCAAGAGGGGTGAGGTGAGTAAGAGCTGGGTGAGACGTGCAGGGTTTCTGTCCTTCCCCCACACTGAGTCTGCAATCCTGAGAGATGAAGTCAAATACTGCCTAGGTTGCCTCTCACTCCCACCTCAAACCCCTGTTATTCAGCCATGGGGCAACGACAGTCGGTCCCCCGTGGAGCCATGGGAGACCACAATGGAGTGAAACACCGCTGATTGTGCCTGTGTGTGTGTGTGTGTGTGTGTGTGTGTGTGTGTGTGTTTATATGCTGTTGTCGGCCTGCAAAAGAGGCAGTCCCATTGATTACTGAATCCTGTCTCTATTGGATTTCTTTTAGCAACAAGTTCAGTTCATTACCTACCAGCTAGACCCCGTAATTTTTCTTTTCTTGGCATGTATGGGATCTGAACCTGCAACCTCCTGGGCCTCATTTCTAAACATTTTTCTTTAATATTAGTGAAAATCTTCAAGGATTTCTGCAGTAGGCACTGCATGTGTGGCGCATTCAGAATGAAGGATGGTCTCTATACTGGATCACACAGGATATAAGGGTATAAGGGAGAGAGGAATGGCTACATGCTGGAGAGCATTAGTGCTGGCTTCAACTGATGGGTGTAAGTTTTTATCAGCTCAGAGGACAGGGGTGGCACATCTGTGTAGCGTCTAGGGCTGGTGCCTCATAGTTCCTGGGCTTTGCAATTGGACATGAGTTTGAACCTGCTTTAGTCTGTGTGTTTGCATGTTCTCCTCATGTTCACGTGAGTTTCTTCTGGGTGCTCTGGTTTCCTCACACAGCCCAAAGTCACGTGATTCAGGTGATCCACTAATTCTAAACTGCCTGCATTCTGTGTATGTGCAGCTAAATGGATGTGTGTGATTCAGTGACTGGGTTGAACTGGTGTCTCATCCAGGGTGTACCCTGCCTTGTACTGTTTGCTTCCAGGAAAGCCTCCAGACCACATTGACCCTGCAAGTGACAGGCAGTTAGTGAAAATGGAATGATTAAAAGATGTTGACAGTGGGATGAGGGGGGTTTTACTGCTCCCTTACACACACACATTTTCTGAACCGCTTGTCCCCATAGAGGGTTGCGGGGAACCAGAGCCTACACGGCAACACAGGGCGTAAGGCCAGAGGGGGAGGGGACACACCCAGGACGGGACTCCAGTTCGTCGCAAGGCACCCCAAGCGGGACTCGAACCCCAGACCCACTGGAGAGCAGGACCCGGTCCAACCCACTGCACCCCCATTGCTCCCTTACAGTCCTTCCTTATAACTTAATTTCTTCAAGAAATGGAATTAAAGCTTAAAGTGAAGCCTCATATAATATAGCTTTGTATATTTACCTGTTTATGGTGACATCTACAGAAAAGTCATGTCCACCTGTTGAGCCACTGGCTGGCAGCAAGGTCCTAAATGCGATCAGACCCACTTACAGGGAGTAATTATTTAAACTACGGGTAGTTAACACATTTGGAAACCTGATTTCACACAAAAAGGCAAAAGGTTCGACTTGCACTCTAAATAATCTGCTCTTTAAAATGCATGGACTGTAACCAATTTGCATTTTCTGCGGGGGGGGGGGGGGGTGTCTGAATCAAACGACCCTCTAATCGACAAGGAGAATAGCGACTCAATGGATGCTCCTGATCGGCGTGGGCGTGTGGAGATGAGTGAGTCGAAGCCGTCTGCATGAAAATACATTTAATAAATAAAGCGGCTAGTGTGCGCTCTGGCAAGCTCATCGACCACGGCCCATCAGAGGTGACAGACATGGGTAGGGGGGTAAGACAAGAGACATTGTTTGGGCTGGACCGTGTACTCGCCCACGCTCCAGTCAACCAGTTCATTAGACTTGGAAACAGGTTTAGCATGGCTCGCGCCATTTCTCTCGCAGAACTGCCTTCTTGGGCGTCGCGCCGTGAGCTGATTTTTTTACTGTTTGAAAGAAACCAGAAGGTGATCAGAACACCAGCGGCGAAACCTCCAGCCTTTGAGTCTTTAAATCATAAACCAGATCCAGCTTATACATTTAAAATCAGATTTGCAAAGGAAAAGCTGCACAGTGTGTCCTCAAGAAAGAGTTCAGCAAACTCATTGAGGTTTCAGATGAGGGTGGGACCTCTGGGCCCAGAATAAAGAGATTTAGTGGAGCAGAATGGAGTGAAACAGAATACAACAGAAGAGGGTACAAAAATAACAGTATTACTGTATATATCAGCCCGTGTTGTGCAAAGTGCTTAGAACTTGTGCAACATCTTTTCATATCACTGTAAACACTGGAGAGCAAAGTGAGCAAAGTGCCCTGGTGCCTCACAGAGGTGGTTCCATGACTACGATCTCAAGCATGTGTGAATGAAGAGAGGAGTCCGAGTGCGGTCAGATCGAGCACCCCTTCATGGTCTTATCTCTGCTGCTTTCCCGCAGGAGGACAGGTGATTTATGATGTGAGAGGTGGATGATATCGTGGATGTTAGTGGGAAGACACAGGTCTTCATGAAAAAGAGCGAGATCGCTGAGGATGTGTTTGCCCCCCAGGGTGGAACCTACTTGTGAGAGCAGAGGTCTGGAGTCGAGGTGGATGACTCTGGACATGCTGACACCTCTCAAGATGCAAGGGTGTTGTACACATGGCACATGGTGGTTTTGACCCCACTGCCCCTTCAGTGACTGGGCTTCCTTGCCACAAAGCGCTGGTAACATGCTGCAGTGAGGCAGGACCTGCTGTTATACCCTTGAGTGTGGTAACTGCTTGAAGTGCTTCCAGAATATTCACCAGTATAAATACCAGTGTAAGTCGCTCAGCATAAATTTATCTGCTGAGCAACATAATTTAATGTGATTTTTTAAAATAAAATGTCATGCCTAGAAACGTTGGCTGTGTTGGTGGTCTGTAGAAAGACACAGCTCCAGTGCGAGTGTGTGTCCAGTCTCCTGTGACCTCATCAGCAGTCCGGCTTCATGGTGGGTCTGAGAGGAACTGCTGAATTCTCACGGTGTGAAAAAAACTCTGCGGATCTCATTACAGTGACCAGCAGAATGGAGCTACTTGTGCCAAAGACTGGTGGCCTGGGTGATTCAGACCTGCAGATGCCCGTGGACCATGACTAAAACCCAATGTTTGGAAAGGCACATCGACATAAGTGTCTAATTAAAATATGCAGACCAAGCTGATTGCTTGGGAACCCAACCATCCCACCCCCCGCCCTTAGCTCACCACATGGCACTCCTCCCCTTCCAGTGAACAAAGGACTGACCTTACCAAAGGTATTCCCTTCATGCAACATCGAGCCTAATTCACTCACATCAGAACGGCTCAAAATATTTCACTCTTGATATGAGGGAATATGTGATGCAGCTCAGTACTGAGACATCATGTGTAAAGTGAACCTTGAGCAACATGTACTGCTCTGGGTATAGGCACCTGCTGAGTAAATCAAGGACACCACAGAACTGGGCTGGACTGATTCAGCACCAGGGGTCTGCAGCCAATCACGGGTTCTGTTTTCAGGACTACGGAAGGTTCTCGGGGCCGACTGATTACCAGGGTACGAGGATATTATTATTGTCATTGTGTTATTTTTAGCTGACGCCTTTATCCAGTGTGGTTTACAACAATTTATACAGGGTTTTCTTACAGAACAATTTATGGTAAGTACCTTGATCATGGGTACGATGGCAGGGTGGGGATTCAAACCTGCTGCCTTCAAATTACAAGGTTTCAGAACTAACTGCTAACTGTTAACTAACCCCTCCCCTGCCTGGTCTATAGAAAGTAGCACCTGTGCAAATGGGCTAAGTTGAAAACTGCTTTGAATGGCCTTTAAGGGGCTCGGGATGAAGGGTCTGGGGTCGCAGCTCAAAGAATGACCACACGGCTCTGGAGTACCTGTTATGAGTGCAACAAACTCTGCAGCAGACTGTGTTTACTGGGTTCCTGCAGAATTTACCGTTGGCACGGTACTGCTAAACAAGTGCCTTTCATCGTATAGAAGCCTGTTTGTATAAGAGCCAGGCTGTCAGAAAATCCTTCGCGCGGTCAGGAGCTAAACCACACCTGACTTCTGCTTCACACAGAGCACCGTTCAGTCATTTCCCATGAGTCTCCGCTGCAGACGCCACACAGCAGAGTCATAAATAATGTATGGATAAACCCCCTCCGGTGACTCGGCTGTGTACTTTGTTCCAAATGGGGCCTTGTGGTCCCTTAAATTGGTGTCTGTGTTTGCATTCAAGGTCACTAAAGGATTGCTCGTTTTACACAAGAACCTTACATAAGAGCAGGAACATGGAAAATGACTTATGACCACAAACTGGCCTCAATTTCAGGGCGTTTGTGTCCTACTTCACGCTGCCTCCATTATGCAGTGGCTGAGGAGCCTGTCGGTTCCCTCTCCACCGGCACGCTGGCAGCGCTGGGTCAGGAACGCGGCAGTTCCGTATCATTAAACATCCCCTCTCTGTCTCGTGGAATAAAGCAACGGAAGCGCTCGAAGGACAGCGGCAGCATAGTACCAGGCTGCTTCGTTACTGCAGTGTGTGGGCCTGTGTGTTTGCATACACACGATAGACTGGTTTCTATCGTGTGTACTCACACACACACAGACAGAGGCACACACACAATGCAGTCACAGCAAGCCGCAGCTCTGTGAAGAATATCTCAGCAGCGTCCTTCTGGAGTCCGGAGAGAGAGGGGAAAGAAAACACCTTCCATGGATGTAAAGAGAGAAACCCGGGTGACCCTCTCCTAAGGCTCTCATGTGGGACAGCTGGCCTGGCGACCAGCGTGCACATGTTGGTAAGTAATTTATCACCCCGTCCCCCGCCACCTCCACCCGCCTCACTAGGTGCTCTAGTTCCTTTGTGTAGGTCTCACATTACCCCCCACCCCCCACCCCTTATTGCAGCAGGGATGATTATCTCTGGCTGAAGCCTCTCCAAAGCATGTCCATGTGTGTGATAAAGATCTCCTCCATCCAACAATAGGATCCTCCCATGGAAGCTACAGACCCAGCCAGGTTCTGTCTGATGTGGTCATCTTGAGGTCATCCTTGATGGTCTTATCTGGAAAGATGACCATCTCACCAAACCTATCAAGCAATAGTGGCCTTGCGGTTATGTGTTTATTTTTTCATTCTGCCTGATTGGGCTATTTTTCACCATTTTTTTTTCCACACATCCTGTTATGGGGGATGATTAATCTCTTAATGATAGCCCTGTAGTGATGTGACCACAGTAAACCTTCGTATTTACATCTCTTATCTGCTGCACCTGGGAGTCTCTTCACATTCTCTGTTTCACACCAGTGGAGCCCATTGTCTGTACTCATCCTAGAAGGTTCGAGCTCGGAAGGTCCTAACCCTAACCTAACCATAACCCTAAACCTAAAACTAAACCTAAACCCTAACCCCTAACCCCTAACCCCTAATCCTATCCCCAAAATCTAACCCTAACCCTAACTTAAGCATAACCAAACATTAAACTAACCTAACTGTAACACTAACCTTAATCAAACCATAACCTAACATTAAACTAACCTAACCCTCACCTAACATTAAACTAAGGTAATCCTAACCTATCCCTAACCTAATATTAACCTAACCCTAAACCCTAATTCTAACCCTAACTCTAAGTGTAACCCTGACTCTAATCCTAACCCCTGACCCTATCACTAACCTTAACCCCTCATCTGTAACAGGTGTCAAAAAGCTATGTGGGGGCGATCAAGAAAAATTCCACCTAACCCTGTCCTTAACCCTAACCGTAACTCTAACCGTAACCTCTGACTCAAGCCCTAACCCTAACTCTAACCCTAACCCAAATTTAACCCGACCCTAACCCTAATCTTAACCCTAAACCCAAAACCAAGCCCTAACTCTAACCCTACCCTAACCCTAACCCCTGACCCTAACCCTAACCCCTGACCCTAACTCTAAGCTCATAACTCTCCTCAGTCTAACCCTAAATCTTAAACCTAACTTTGACCCTAACCTTAACCATAGCCCTAACCTTAACTCTAACTCTAACTCTAAAACAAAAGGGACACGTTACAACCCGGAAGAGAACACGGTGTTGCCAGAGCAACCAAAACACAATTGTGTGTACGAAGCCCATAACTCTCCTCAGTCTAACCCAAACCCTAACCTCTAACCCTCACTCTAACCCTAAGCCTTTCCCTAACCCTTTCCCTAACCTAACCCTAACCCCAACCTAAGCCTAACCTAACATTAAACAACCCAAACCTTAATCTAACATTAACCTAACCTAACTTAACCGTCATCCTATCTCTAACCGTAACCTAACATTAATCTAACCTAATCCTAACATAACATTAACCTAAGCCTAACCCTATCGCTATTCCTACTCCCTAAACTTGACCCTGGCCTAATATTAACCTAATTCTATCCATAACCTCACATTGATATCCAAACCCTAACCATAACCTAACCCCAACTTAACATTAACCTAACCCTGACCCTAACCTAACCATAACCTAACATTACAGTAACCTAACCTTAACCCTATCCCAACCCTGACGTAACCCAACCTTAACCCTATCCCTAACCTCACCCTAAACTAACCCTAACCTAAGATGAACCTGACCCCAACCCAAACCCTAACCTAAAGTTAACATAACATTAAGCAAACCTAACCTAACATTAACCTAACCCTAAACTAACATTAAGCAAACCTAACCCAACCCTAAAATAACATTAACCTAATCCTAACCCAACCCTAACTTAACAGTAAATTAACCTAAACTAGGGGGTGCGGTGGCGCAGTGGGTTGGACCGCAGTCCTGCTGTCCAGTGGGTCTGGGGTTCAAGTCCCGCTTGGGGTACCTTGCGACGGACTGGCGTCCCGTCCTGGGTGTGTCCCCTTCCCCCTCCGGCCTTACGCCCTGTGTTGCCGGGTAGGCTCCGGTTCCCCGTGACCCTGTAAGGGACAAGCGGTTCTGATAATGTGTGTGTGTAACCTAAACTAACATTAACTCAACAATAACTTAACCCTAACCTAACCCTTTCTCGGCATGACTTCGCAAATTAAGTTTAGGAAGGATAGAATCCACATCTGTTGCAGGCACGCTGGTGACTGATGAGGCCAATGTGAGACAGGCAGAGTCTGCCACAGTGGCTGCATGGGAGGGACTGGTTCATGGTTGATGCTGAGGGAATAGGGTTCTTTTGCTTTCTTCTCTTCTCCTCCATGCTTGCCCTGCAGTTTATCTCAAACTGTATAGCAGCCTGCTGGACTGTCAGCAGACACAAGTCTCTGTCGGCAGTCTGGGATGTCCACTGATGGTGATCTATACCGCAGAACGCGAGGGACTTTTTCAGACTGTCCTTGTATCGCTTCCATGGTGCCCCTTAGTCGCAATAACCTGTAGACAATTTGCCACAGAGTAGAATCTTGGGCAGGCATTGGTCATCCAACCTGGATACATGCCTTGCCCAGCGTAGCTGTATCCTGAGGAGCATGGCCTCTGTGCTAGTGCACTCTGCTCTTTGAAGGACTTCGATGTTGGTGACATGATCCATCCAATGGATATTGAGAATGGCGAGAAAACAGCATTAGTGAAAGCACTCAAGAAGTCGTAGGTGGAGACGATAAATGACCCAAGACTCAGCGCCATACAACGAGGTGGTCAGAATGATGGCTTTGTACACCCTGACTTTCGTGTTTGCTTTCAGGTTTTGTTGTTCCAGACACATCTGGAGAGTCTGCTATAAGCACTATTGGCTTTGGCCAGTCTGTTGTCCACCTCTTTGTCGATTTTTGCATCAGGATATCACACACCCCAGATAGCAGAACTGTTGGGCTGATTTTAGCTGTCTTCTCGATGAAGATGCTGGAGCGCTTATACTCTTCTTTGGATGTGGGTTGATGAAGGACTTCTGTCTTTTTAAGGCTGACCTCCAGTCCGAAGTGCTAGGCAGCCTCTGCAAAGCAAGATGAAATTCATTGCAAGGCTGATTCAGTGTGAGCAACAAGGGTGGGTTCATTAGCAAACAGAAGCTCTCAAATCAGCTGTTCCATGGTTTTCATGTGGGCCTGTAGTCACCTCTGACTGAAGAGGCTGCCATCAGTGCTGAAGTAGATGTAAATGCCATCACGGTCATCAAAGTCTTGGATGGCCTGTTGGACCATCATACTGAAGAATAGGATGAGCAGAGTAGGGGCAAGAACGCAACTTTGTTTCATGCCATTTACAATTGGGAAAGGCTGTGAGATGTTGTTTCTATGTATGTCTGACCTGGCCAAGCTAACCCTAACCCTGACCTAATATTAAGAAAACCTAAACCTAACTGTAACCTAACTGCAATCAAACGCTGACCTTACCCTAACCTAAAATTAACCTAACACCAACTTAACATTAAGCAAACCTAACCCTAACCTAAATGTAAATAAAATGTAAATGTAACCTGACCCTCACCCCAAACACTAACCAAAATCGAACCCTAACCTATCATTAACATTGCCCTAACCTAACCATGAGCTAACATTAAATTAGCCTAACCTTATCCCTAACCTTAACCCTAACCTAACCCTAACCCAACCCTGACCTAAGCCTAACCCAACCAGACCCCTATACTTAACCTAACCCTAATTTAAGATTAACCTGACCCCAACCCAAAGCCTAACCTAACCCTAACCTAAAATTAAGCTAACCTAACCCTAACAATAAGTTAACCTAACACTAACCTTAACCTAACATGAACTGCACCCAAACCTCACTCTAACCCAACCCTAACCCAAACCGTTAGCCT
Source organism: Scleropages formosus (assembly GCF_900964775.1). NCBI lineage: Eukaryota > Metazoa > Chordata > Actinopteri > Osteoglossiformes > Osteoglossidae > Scleropages > Scleropages formosus. The sequence goes on along the minus strand of NC_041812.1, from coordinate 31,953,494 downwards.
TACCCTCACCCTAACCTAACATTAAGCTAACCCAACCCTAACCTAAGATTAACCTGACCCCAACCCAAACTCTAACCTTACCCCTTCCGAACATTAAACTAACCTAACATTAACCTAACCCTATCCTATCATTTAGCAAACCTAACACTAACCCTAACATAACATTAACTTAACCCTAACCTCACTCTAACCCTAACCTAACATTAAGCTAACCTAACCCTAAACTAACGTTAAGCAAACCTAACCCTAACCTAATATTAAGCAAACCTAATACAAACCATTATCTAACCCTAACCCTAATTCTATTTCTAACCCTATCCCCTAACCCTAAGCAAAACCTAACCTGACATTAATCTAACCCCAACTGAACATTAAGCCAATCTTACACTAACCATAACCTAACATTAACGTAACCCCAACCTAACCGTAACCCTAAATCTAACCCTATTGCTATTCTTATTCCCTAAACCTAACCCAGACCTAACATTAACCTAACCCTAACTGTGAGGGTATGGACGGTGCATGGAGGCAGCAGTGGAGAACAGATCTGGAGGCACCAAAAATATTTACTTTTCTTTGCTTGAACATATTATCTTTACTAACAACAAAATGCTTTAGTCCAAGTCAATTACAAAAATAAACTCTGGAAAAATAAACAATGATTTACAAAAGACAATGTGGCATGTGAGCCATGGGGCTTAAACCCCTGCACCAACAGCAAATCACAGCTCTATTCCTTTTTGTTTTCTCTTTCTTTCTCAAGTAGTGGCCTAATACAGCATCTTATAGCTGTAGCCCCATCCCTCTGGCTCCATCATAACACTCTCACCAAAACTAAGTCTGAAAGACATCTCACTCACACACACACAGAAAACGTCTACAACCGTTTGTCCCAAGTGGGGTCACGGCGATCTGGAGCCTAACCTGGCAACACAGGGCGCAAGGCTGGAGGGGGAGGGGACACACCCAGGACGGGATGCCGCTCCACCACAAGGCATCCCAAGCAGGACTCGAACCCCAGACCCACCACAGAGCAGGCCTCGGCCAAACCTGCTGCGCTCCAAAATACATGCTCACCAAAATAGCACCCAACAAAAGAAATACAAGACATGAAACATACAAAACACTTTTTTGTTATCAACATCCTTATTTTACAATGTACAAAAACATTAACCATGCTACACAGTAAAACACCCCTGTCGAGCTGGTTGTGCCCAAGACCTCCCACATAGAAATACACCCAGTGGTTCACTCCTCCTGGTTTTGCAATACAAGCTAATCAGCAAAATGGAAATGTTAAGTTACTGAATGGCAAGTAAACAAATTGCAGAGATGACAAAACTACAGAGATAAATTACAGAGATGAGTATAAACGTTCATGATCATGCTCGGATCAGTCCTTTTCACAGCCACTCCTGCAATGTAACGGAAATGTTTATATATGTCTCACAAAAAATTCTAGGTAGGTGATTCGGAATCGTCGATACTCTGGTACAGTTTTATGCTACTACTTGTGTGATGAACGTCGGTGCATATGGTGAAGGAAACAAACTGTACTTAAGAATCACACATCTGCAGCTATGTCTCTTTTTCCTAATGTAATGTAGAAATTGTATTTTATATGAGATAGATGTCACTTTGGAGAAAAGTGTCTGCTAAATGAATAAATGTAAATGAAGATGATTTTTGAAAACTGCAATAAATATGATTACTTCCAAAAGTCAGCTACACGTGTTTGTGATATTTAAAACAAACGGATGTTAGTAGTTAATTACAGAACATGGACACCGGTAGGCCTTTCCCGGCACCCAACCTGGTTCAAACAGAAAATGTTTTTTTAAGTGAAATAATGGACCAAAACAAACAGTTAAACAGTACAAAGTGAAATGCATTTAAACAAGCGGCAGCAGCAAGAAGATTCACTATTTTATTGATGGTATTTTTGCCAACATCTTGCTCAATCTTTGCTACCAGCACAGCTGTCACAGCTCAGTATGTGACACTAACCCTAACCTAACATTAAGATAACCTAACCCTAACCGTAACCTAACTCCAACCTAACACTGTCCTCACCCTAACCTAACATTAACCCTAACCCCAACCTTATGTCTAACCCTATCCCCTAACCCTATTCTCTGACCCTAACCTGAACCTAACTTGACATTAACCTAACCCAACCCTAGCGTTCACCCTAACCCTAACCCTACCTCTATCCCGTACCTAACATTCTTCTTTTTCTTTGGTCCTTAGCTGGCGATTTTGGGGGGCAGGTCACCCTCTCAACCAATACTCTGCTATAAGTACTGCAGGATTCCGTATGTCATTCACAATATGCTTCCACTTCTGGCGATTGGTGGCGATAATTCTAGCCTCGTTGATGGTCAGTCGCTGGTTAACCTAACATTAACCTAACCCAAACCCTAACCTAACCATAAACTAAGATTAACCTGACCCAACTCAAACTCTAGCCTAACCATAACATAACATAACATAAAGCAAACTTAACCTTAACCTAACATTAAGCTAACCTAACCCTAACCCCTTGGGTTAGGGGCACATTGAGTAGAGTTGCTGTCTCAGAGCACCTGGGTGGTGCGAGAGGACGTGGGTTCGATCCCTGCTTAATGTATGAGGAGTAGGGATGTTCTCCTTGTGTCTGCGTGGGTTTCCTCCAGGTGCTCTGGTTTCCTCCCACAGTCCAAAGAGATGCTGTTCAGCTTCCCCGATAGTGTGTGAGTGACAGAGAGAGTGTGTTCCACTGATGTACGGATGAGTGACCCATTAAGAAGTGTATCTAGTAGTGTAAGTCACCTTGGTGAATAAGGTGTGTTGGCTGATAATACTGTGTAGAGTTCATTGGAAGTCGCTCTGGAGAAAAGCGTCTGCTAAATAAATACACGTAAATGGTCCTACCCAGAACTGAAACTGCTAATCTCTTGGTCCAAATGCAGATCCTTATCCACTATGTTACTTTCTGCCCTTTATATAAAATGCATCAGCTCACCTCCAGTTTTGCTGGGTTCAAGCTGAGACTGACCAACAAGGAAATGCAGAACAAGGATTATCTGAAGGTGTTCTAAATTGCTCTGCTCAAAAGCACCAAAGATAAAAGTGTTTGAATATCTGCTGACACCTCCTAGAAAGTTACTATTATTAGTCATGATTTAGTGGGTGCCTTTGTCCAAGGCAGCTTACAATATTATGATTTTTGCACAGTGAGCTACCCATTTATATACCTGGGGTTTTATTTGTTCTTTTTTTTTTTTTTTTTTACAAGAGCTATTGTGTAAGTACTTTGTTTAATTGCACTACAGTAAGGAGAGGGATTTGAACCCAGGTTCTTTGATTGCAACACAACAGCTCCAAGCACTATTTTACCTAACTGCTGCCCCACGTTAGCAAATGCTGCCTCTCGTCTAGTGGCGATACACCACTTGCACATCGAGACAGTGCTTCCTCCACAGCACTGGCATCCTTGAGGACCAGCAACCCGTCAGTCACCCTGCAGCGCCACCCACTCTTGTCAGCTTCCCAGCACGGCACCCGTCTCTGTGACTGTCACCAGACAGATGATGACGCTCGAGATTAAAGGCATTCTCTGTACGAACCTGCTCTCCACTGCGAGTTCAGTCAGGTGAGTGAAAAGAATCATGGGACACCTTCCAGTGTTTCCCCTGACACATGCCATCAATGTTAATGTATTATGATGGTAAAAGGAACTTTTTATAACAAGGACTGGAAGTTTTTTGTGGAAATTACTCCGCGCAAGTGGAGAAATGCGAAAAGGGCCAAAACCAGGAGGAAGAGGAAAATATTGTCATCCTGGATAAACAAAAGTTTTTCCCATAATGACTTTACCTCGTGCGTTAGTTTTACAGATGCATGAAAACCCCCTGGAGAACATTCGCAGACAAAATAAAGACAATAATGTATGGAAAACAAACCAGTGGATACTGAAGACATGACCACTAGTGAAGACCAAGAAATAATTTTTCCGTGATGTGAAGCCATCCAAGAAGTTTGCTCTGGAGCTCCATGCTCTAGAGCTCCAACTCCCGTCAATCCCTCGAGCTTCCAGTAACAAGTATCAGGAGAAACGTAAAAGGAGAAGGGCTGACAGCTGCATTTTTAAATAAATTGGGGACACATTAAAGAAAAAGGTTTTAGCTTTCAATTAAAAAAAAAAAAAACTGGGCCTCTACCCTGGAACACAAGGGCCATGTGTAAAAAGGAGTACAAAACCAGGGGGATAAAAACTCTCTGGTACAAGGTTTGAATTTAACTGTGAATTTAATTAGCTCCTCTCAGTGAAGCTGACATGACCTGGAAGTGCCAAACCCAGCAGTCAAAATTGGGCCTGTAGAGAACTGCTCAAGCATACACACACAGGAAGACTTCAGTTCAATGACTGTGAGTCTTGGTCTTAGACCCATATTGGACACACAGAATTCTAGCCATATTCTGAGACCAAGTGTTATGTCCCCATTGCATTCTTTACTGCTTAGACTGGTTAGAAGTGAGTGATGCTTTTCAAACTGTACAGCAAATATGTTTTAAGGAGAGCAAATATAGGACATTTGAAACGGGTGGGTGGACAGCGAGTAGTGCTCTGTCTCACAGCGCCTGGGTGGTGTGAGAGGATGTGGGTTCGATCCTCGCACTCTATGGAGTTTGCATGTTCTCCCCGTGCCTGCGTGGGTTTCCTCCAGGTGCTCTGGTTTCCTCCCACACTCCAAAGACATCATGTTCAGGTTCCCATGATAGTGTGTGAGTGACAGGCAGAGTGTGTTCCACTGATGTATGGATGAGTGACCCTGTGTAAGTAGTTGTATCTAGCAGTGTAAGTCACCGCGGTGAATAAGGTGTGTGGGCTGATAACACTACATAGAGTTCATTGGAAGTCGCTTTGGAGAAAAGCGTTTGCTAAATAAGTAAATATAATGTAAAATAAAAGGCCCTAAAAAGACATCCATGTCTCAGTTAGAAAATGAAGACTGCCTGAAAAGGGTATTGGTCAGCCTGGGGTACTGATCCAGTGTCTTCTGTTTGCGTTCAAGAGTATGTTCGCCTGTCATTATCTGCTTCTTTAATAGACAACACTGATCCTAAGCAGGATGATGTAATAAACCAGTGTGTCCCGCACAGTCACAACACTGCTGCAACAGCTCGAGACACACCTGTAAAACTACCCAGGTTCTCAGCAAAAGAGCATTTCTACTGTACACATGGCAATCTACAGCATACAGCTGGCATTCTGACTTCACTCCACGAAAAGGACTTCCTGTAGCAAGTCTCTCATGTCAACCAAACCGATCAGAAGGGAGCTCAACAGCGATGGACGTCACAGCCAATATGTTCCACCCTCCAACTGACTCATTAACATGGTTCTCCTAATTGTGTGTTATTTTGTCCATGAGGGTTGGGCAGCCAGGCCCAGGACCCCCAGAGATTTTTTGTCTCCTTTTTCAACTTTAAGACTTTTGTTTCGTTCCCTCTTTCTTTCTGACTTTCATCCACAATTGTTTTGAACTCTATCATTGTCAACAGTGCTGTGCTGTGCATCATTCTCTGATGCATCCTGCTGGGAAGGGCCCTATACGGAAATAAACTGAATTGAACTGAGCTAGCCTGAGCTACCAGGCACATCGGCTGTGGAACTGCAGCAGCAGACAGGCCACTTTAAAAGTAAATAAATACATTTCTATGCGCAGCTACTCATGTGATGTATACAGGTTCATGCGGGTGGCGGGGGGATCAGACAAATTGTACTCAAGAATCAAGTGTCTGCATCTACATCTCTCGTTGTCTTGGTGTAATGTACAAGAGATGTACAAGTTCCCTGGCTTCCCATGTGTAGTTCATCAGCAGACAGAAAAGAATACGGTGTTGGATTTTGGTCTTTTCATCCCTGCTTTAATTCCGATGACATTTGCTGGTTCAGAAGCAAACATGCGTCCAGGTGGGAGACGAAAGGACAAACCCAGAGAGGAAATCAATACTTTATGAAAGGTCACTGTGGCTGAAAGTCTCAGCAGCACAATGGTTACTGGCCTTTCAGTGCCTCCGGGCCCCTGCTCCTCCTAGCGTCCTCGGCAGGATGATTCCGTCACCCTCAGTGACTTGGGGACGAGTGCATGGGGACGGGGCATGGAGAGTCTCTGATGGGCTCGAGAGTGGAAACTCTGACCAACCCCAGGCCTCAGCGGCAACTGGGCAACCTCCAGTGCCAAAGCAAAGTGAAAAACACAAATCAAAGTGAAGGGGAGGGTGCAGTGTACTATAGTGCCGCTACAGGTCAGGAGGTTTTTGGTTTTGTTCTTGACCGCATAAATGACATAAATGCCAACAGTACTTCCCAAGTGTCCTGAGCGCGGACTAAGAGAACGTGAGGCTTCCATTGTGGAGAACCAGTAGAAACCAATGAGCAATGGCACAGATCAACCAACAACAACAGGGACGAAATCGTATTCCAAAGCTGCAAATATGTGTGTATTAACATGTATTAACATGTACATACAGAATTTAAGCTTCCTGAAAAGTGCTATAGGAAAAAAGAATTTAATAATCATCAGACTTGCCCAGAGACTGACAAAGGCGGAAAGCTTATCTGAAGATGACACATCCTGCAATTATTCAACGATTTAACCATGCTGACCGGTCATCCTGAACCACAACCTGTGTACGCAGCACAGTTTGACATTTATGAAGACACGCGCGTAAAGCGTGAAACGGTGCTGGCAGGAAAATCCGGGCGAAACGTTTTCAGTGTATGATGCTGCAACGCGCAAAGGAAGCTTTCCCCTACCATGTGGTGTGCCGTGTCTCCCTGCTGCAGCGCTGCCACTGACAGCACTTATTAGAGGACTTTTGGAGGAGCCCCCATTAAATCGTCATGTAACGCCACGGCAGCGAGCGAAATCCCTTTAATGGCGCTTTGTCGCTAAGCTCAATTTAAACTTCACAAGGATAATGGGGGAAGCAGTCAGCAATCTTGCGGGCCAGACTCCTTTTCCGTTCCAGAGATGAATTTAGAATACGCTGCAACTTGAAACAATGCTGATGGATGGTGATCAAACTGTGATTGATAACGTTACTGAATTATTCCATTTATTCCCCCACCCCCCCCTCAGCTCAGCGATCCGGCCTAATCAAGGGTCCAATTTACCGCGGGATGGATTTCAGTTTTCCGAGAGGTTATCTACTCTCAGGAGGTAGGATCCGGTTACCCCTGCTGATTGATTCATGCAGTGGCAATGCTTTCCCAGCAGGCGGGCGTCCTTGGCTCCGGAGCTCTGCACAGTTACATCACTGCACCTGAACCTGTGAGGTCCTGTGTAGCCTTCGGATCACACACAACCTGACCTGCATGCATCGTTACCTGAAGCCTGAGGCTGAAGGGCTGAAATTCCCCTGAGTGTCAAGTAGAGCTGTCGTTTCTTTGCGGAGACAATGACGGGACATTCGTGTTGACTCGATGCTTTGTTTAATCCTTGAACCCTGCTCCTTTGGAGACTCAGCAACGAGATGAGGAGACTTGGTTTCACAGCCTTTGTTTATGCTTTGAGGTGCTCCCCTTCTCAAGGTATTGAAGTCCCTGTTACCCTTCTATTCCAATTCCTCAACTCCAAAACACGTGTAACATTAGTGTTTCACATTCCCCCAGCCTCCTTTCAAAAGCCCATAAGCTTCTTTTCAGAATCTTTGCCCTTCATGACTCCCAGGTTCTGGAACATTCTGCAGAAACACAAAACTAATGCAAACTAATGTTGCAGTAGAACACACACAAAAATATTAACGCTATACAAGAAATATAAATAATAATAAAAGTTAAACAACCAAGGAGAAACCAATTAACGGTGTTGCAATGGTTAAATTGTTAGAAAAGTTGTTAGCGAGGCAATTAGTTACTAGTTGTGATTGTGATATGTCTGAATTGTTGCTTCATATTATAATTAATATTTTGCATCAATGTGGCAACTAGGCATTAAAATGGAAACCTTCACAACACCATTAAGAGCTGTAGAAAACGGTTGTTTCATTCTTGTGTTCCTCCATTCGCCCGGTCTGTGTGCCATAGACACTGAACATGGCTTTAGGCTCCAGTTTTCAGCGTGACCCCGAGCTCCTGGCTTGAGTGCAGCCCAGGGCTCCAAGTTGGCTCGGAGGTCCACGGGGTCACCGATGCTCCTTACGTAGAAAACCCTGGACCTCTGCTGGCCAGGATCTACAGGAAATGGCAAAACCAATGCACTCCGATTAACCTTGTCTCACCATACGTTACCACAAAGATAACCCTATGCCTGTCACCCATCTTGCAAAAAGGCATAACCGCTAAATGTGTTTGACACCAATACTCCATCCAAAGTGCATCTCAAGTTTCACCTGATGGATAGTTCCACTCCCTTCCCTGGGCATTCAGGCTCCAGCACTCTCACAATAACAGATGAAATGACTCCTTTGTCTATGAGGAGTCACAACACCCTCTGGCTCTCTGGCTGCTTCCTGGAGAAGGAGTGGGACCTGTGAGTCATGGAGGTGAGCCTGAAGGCAGGGAGTAAGAATGGGTCAGCAGGGTCCAAATGCATGCGCTCGGGAAGATGACTCCATCTTCATAACCTCATGCATCTCAGCCTCATGCATCCCCTCACCCAGGTCCACACTGGGTGGTCCTCTGACATCTTTTAAAATGTTTGGATCTATTCTGCAAGCTAACAGCTAAAAGGGCATTTTTGTTTAGTTCTGGTAAAGAGAGTATATCTTTCAATCGGAAAAATATATCTTTAAAAACGCATTTGTAGATGAGGATTTATAGCATCTGCTTGCCTGAAAGATCCCCTGCAATTTTATTATATGCAGAGGTAAAAAGTTTGTGCCATCTTCTCAAAATGACTTGCAGAAAATCAAAAAAAAAGAAAAAGAAAAAGATCTAAGACCTGTCTGAGCGCGGTTGTTAAATAATTCAGCTTTTATGGAGTGAAAAATATATATAAACATGGGTCAGAAAGTAAGCAAACATTCCAACAAAGGACAACTGAATCTGACCTACAGGAAGGATTGCATGTCAGAGTGGAGACTGCAATGAAAAACAAGGTTACGTCAAATGTTCTCAGATCCAGTCATTTCCATTTAAATATATATATGTGTGTGTATATATCTATATACTGTATACACACACACACACACACACACTGGAGGCAGTTTAGAGTCAAAAATCCACCTAGAACACATTTTTGGACTGTGGGAGGAAACCTACACAGATCGAACCCATTGCACAGCTCACTACAATGGCACCCAGACCATTCTGGTCTTGCTCCTCTGCAACTATTTTCTGGCTTATGCGCCGTTAAGTTCTCGACCCCCATTAGCCCTCGTGTGCTGGTTTCACGTTTGCTTATAGTGACCCTGTTTGGACCAAATGATGCCAACTTGTTTGGTGAGTGTGAATTCGTCTGCATTGTTTTCGTTGATTTCTTTTGCCTGTATTGTTTTGTTTTGTTAATTTGGATTACTTGCTGTATGCATGCGTTGTATGTAAGCATTTGTTAGTTTTCCAGTACGCAATAGTTACACAAGAGCTGAGCAAGTGCGGTGCACAGCCATACAGTATTATGGAGTAATTAATGAAAGGAAACTGCGCAGTTATGTTAATACATGGGTGTCCCCTGTGGGGCTCAGCAAAGCATAAAATTTTCACCAATAGTTATTACTTATTCATTTAGCTGACACTTTTCACCAATGCAGCTTACAATGTGAGGTTTTTATACTAACCTACTTACAATGATTTTACCATTGATACAGTAGGGCATTCTTACCGCACCCATTCGGGGTAAGTACCTTGATCAGTAGTACCCAACACTACAAGTGGAATTCAAACCCGTGTTCTTTGATTACAAGGTAATGATTCTAACCACTATGCTCCCTGGTGGCCCTAGAAATCTTGGAATAACCAAGTTATTAGAGTTATGTCTTCTTACTAGCCAAAAGAGAGCAGACAGCAGACACACACACACACACGTACTGCCACACTAAGTCAGCTGCAGACACAGGTAATCCGTTTAGACCGATCAGACATGCAGATAACAGGTTGAAAACTAGTTCATCCTTGTCAGAATGATTCCAAACTGGATTATTTCACCGGAATTGCTAGTTCGCAGAAGGCTCACAGTGCCGCGACTGCAATACAGACTATTATTATTGAAGATTCCAGTCAGTTGTTTAAAGGGATATTGAATAAGACAGAGTCTCTGGCATGGTGGCCACTGCTTTGTTTGGACACCACTGGCATTCTCCTTCAATGAGTCATCTAACATCCTCAGTCAAAGCCGACTTGTTAAAGCAGAGCGGCAGCAGTATAACATAAACAAATGCTCCCTGACTACAACTCAACGATCTTTTAAAATCCGCAATGAATCTTTTGAAGATGTCTGTCCACATCGGTGACGGGATACTTGTAAAGGTACGGAGGATTGTGTTTCGCATAGTTCCGACCGCAGCCCAACATACAATGCATAAGAGGCGCTTAATGCATGTGTCTAGTCACTATTAATGCTGTTGAACTTTCTTGACCTGCCATTTGACCCGCTTTCAAAAGAGAAATGCAAACCACAGAAACAGCTCCCACCTGGCACCCTTTGACCATCCAGTGACTTCTACATGGATGATCTCTTCTCCGGGGCTGGCTGGGGTCAGGCTACATGTTAGCAGAGCGTGCTGGGAATTGCTTGATATAGACATGTGTAAAGACACAGACTGCATGTTTTCACCAGTAGTGACAAAAACTTAAACTTGTGAAACTCCTTTTGACCCTTGTTAGCCAGCTTGCCAATCCTGGTTTAGGAATGGCATAGGTCCTGGGTTATTTTGGCTCACCTTCACCTTGCTGGTATGAAACACACTTTCCTTGCTGCCAAAAACCTGCTCAGGGCTGGGTGCTCCTGCACTGTACCAGTTGGTTACCTTCCTTCTTATCATCCTTGTGAACTGAGTGGTGGTCAGAGTAAATCCTGATTTTAAGGCTCCATTTTTGTTTATGTGGCACAGTGATGTATTGGGTAGCGGTGCTGCCTGCTGGCCCTTGGTTCTGGGCTCAGGTGTGGATTCGAATCCTGTTCAGTCTGTGAGGAGTTTAACTGTTCATTATATGTACTTGAGAGTTTCCACCAATTGCTCGGTGTTCCTCCTTCAGCCCAAAGACATGTCTTAGGTAAATTGTTGAATCCAAATTGCCCTGAGTTTGTGTGTATCTGAGTGAATGAGTGTGTGTGTGTGTGTGTGTGTGTGTGTGTGTGTGTGTGTGTGTGTGTGTGTGTGATTGCCCTAAAATGGACTGGTATCCCATCCCTCGTGCCCTACCTTTCTAAGATTGGCTCTGGACCACCACAACCCTGACTTGGACAAGCAGTTACTGGTAATGGATGGATGGATGGATGGATGGATATTCATTGTTCAGTGAATTTGTTGAGCTCTCAGGCAATAACAATGGGCTCAGATGGCTGCAGTGCTACACATAATCTATCATCAGTCAATCTGCACAGGAGCATTTCAATGAAAAGCTGGAACAGCCAAAAGTTTAATCTATGTTCTCTTTCCTACAAGCACTCGAAGGGGTTGACAGGCACCGCTGGAGGAGACAGCACATACACTTTAGATGAGCAATGCTCACCACAGTACACCATAGGAGGGCAGACTGCTGAGCCGCTCTTTCTACATCTTTTCTGAGCGCCAGCTGGTCTCCTGACTCGAGGAGCACTCGGGAACAATCTCCTTGTGATGATGACGGGTGGGTAGCAAGGATAGGAGGGTGTTTCTGCATTGTGAAAACAATCAATCAGTAGCAAATCTATCTGAGATAAAAAGGGACAAAGTCAGTCACTTGTTCCTCTTTTCTCCATTCGATCCTCCAGGCTACACAATTGGAATCGTGGCTATCCTCGGATGCTGCAGAAGCCTTTGGCGGATTATGCTGAGTTACGCTTCAACTGCATAAAAAATAAAACTGATGCTTTGATCCACTTGTTGTACAGAGGGTGGTGAATTTATTTTGAAACCTTCAGGACGGCGCTCAAACGGTCTGTATGAGGTATGGGTATGAGAAATCATACCCAAGAAACTCATTGTAAACCCCACCACGACTCTCGAAGCCAAACCTACTTGGGTAACGAGAAAGAGTGATGGTCCAGTTTTTGCGGCTAAAAAACTCAAGCACTTATCCAAAGTGAATGAGTCATGAACATGATTGCTTGCAAAAGGTGACAGGAACCTCCAGATGCATATGTTTTTTTGACCCCTGACAGCACTGCAGACACTTTTCCTCCACTTCACCCCCATGGCTCCATAGCATAAAGGAGGCCTATATGACCTCGGTAAAGTTTAACTTTTAGACTACATCTCTTCATCCTGGGTCAAAGGCCAAAAAAACTACCATGGCACTTTGTTTAATGCCACATCCCGGGCCCACTCAGCACCAACATCCCACAGTTCCCCTGCCTGCTGAAAGGAGTAGAGCAGGGTGACCTCATCATTCTCTTAACAAGGCTCTTTAGCTGCAGTTTGATAGGCGTTTGTGTTCGGAGGCCAGGGAAATGATTCCCGCTACTCGCAGACCACTCCTGAACACAAACACAGACTTAGCTTTCTAAATTATGCATTTCCCCAAAGCCGTCCCCGCGGTGCATTTTTCATGCATTTCAAAGGAAACGAGCAGACAGATCAAACTGAACACCAAGAAGCAAGGAAGAATGAAAAGGAAAGAAAAGGGTGCTTTTAACCGTTCTCCCCTGTACTGCGTAAAAGGAAGCCTCATTGCAAAAAAAAAAAAAAGAGTTTTGCAATTGACAGCTTGCCTGTATAAATGTTAAACAGTTCATACTTAAGTGCTTTAAAAATCAGCTTCAGAATGAAGCTGGTTAACTGCCTAAATGTGCTCCTTTCAGGACAACGTGTTCCTCCATGAATTGGGCCAGAGGCTTTATAGGTATCGATCGGTTTTGTTTGGCGCCGTGAGGAACGGTAGGTGCAGAGGGTCATGGGTACCCGGGTAAGGTCCGCGCTGCACAGCAAGCTGCTTGTGATGAGTCCTGACTGGCAATGTGGCTCCTGTCAGCTCTTTGCAGGCGGCTCATTACGGTGATATCTGTCCATGCGACAACTCAGCAGATACCATGCTGCTTTCACAATGTTTGCTTGCTTCAAAAACAGGTTTATTATAAGCCTGGTTGCGTGTTTACCTTGCGGAGATTGTCACTACGGAGACTAAGTGCAATCAAAGCTCATTAGCCAAAAGACCGTTTGGGTTTGTATGTATTTCTCCTTTTACTGCACAATCCGCTGATAATCACTTAAATATGGCCAAAGATTTTTAAGGTTTAAGAGACATTTGTGCACTGTTTTTCTCGTTGAAGACTTCTGCATTGCTCTGTAGTAGGTTACAGGTGCAATATGCTTAGATAGCCAGGCTCAAGGAAGAGATCCTGGAGCGTTCCAGCCCAAGAGCGCTGTGTGACTAGGGCCAGACGGGCTCTCAGCAATGAACCCCCCGTGGGCGGGAACACGGAGGGAGAGTAGCTGTCAGGACCAAGGGAATGAGGAGCAGGAGCCTAGTGACCGTGCCCCACCCACACATTCACAGGGCTGTGTCTGGGCAGAAGACCTGCATTCGGGATGTCGGGGTGTTTTCCACCTCTTAGTCGCCAATCAAATTCCTAAGGGCTGACACCCTGTGGCTCACACAAGAGCTTTATTTTTCTTGTGGGACCATTATATCCCAGAAAGAGATATGATGTAATGAATCCCTCCCAGCAAAATTAATCCTCCTCCCACAGTTACTTTGTAACCTCGAGCAACTTTATCAGAGGGAACACATTAAAAAAAAATAAAAACAAGCTCCAGATGATATAGAAATATATGTAGGTGGTTTCTCAGGATGACGAGACACCGTGAGGCAAGAGCAAACATAGCGTGCTGACTGGTTCTCATAAAACAGAAATCTTGGCATGTTCCAGCTTTCTTGGAAGCTTAAGCATAGGGCAACAACAGACAAAATGAAGTTATTTCTTTCTGGTCATCCTGTAACACAGCTTTACTTTCTGTCCGGGAACACAGCTCTTCTCCCTCTGTGATCTTCTCTGCAGTCTATCCGATTATGTCACATATATGCATATTCCATCGCCTTTCCACTATTTTGCACTCAGTTTCCAACCAGTTCTAGATAGCATCACTGCGGGTAACCGACCAACTCGGCGAAGGATGGTGGCAGCAAGAGGCCTACCACCAAAGATGGAAGCCCTGCAGCTACAAAGATGCTGTTTAAACGTTGTCGCTGACATTTCAAGTGAGTGCCTCTGGAGGAAAGGAAAAAAAAACTCCAGCATTTTCAAAACACAATGTCTTTGCATGAGGAATGAACCCTACACAGTAAATTGTTCACACCAGGTTTGACACCTCTAATTGCAACATCATTTCAGTATTTCCTCCAGAACCTTCCCGGACACAGTCTAATGCATCATTCGGGGGATGTAACTCCATATGCATATTTCAATTATCCTTTTTACGCTGAATAAGGTTTTAAAGTGGCAGCTGTTGAGTTGCCCTTTTCCCTTGATTTTGTTAAAATTCTTTGGGAAATGAGATTATTCCTTCTCTCCCCTAACATATTACTCTAAAACCTGTACACAAGCAATACTGCTGGCTGTCCAGTGTTTTCTCCAGTGAGCACTACATAATGAAAAAAATGAACTGCTTCCATATTACAGTAAATAACAGTACCAACGAAAGGCTTAAATAAATGTTTAATACAACATCTATCCCAACCTTTCAAACTTTCAAACTAATTTAACCCTTGAAACTTCTCAAGGTGCCAGGAAAGAAGACTGGAAGCACACCATCGTTGGACTTTTAATCCATAGTTGACTCTATTGGCTAGAGAGAATTGGTCGGAAGTTTCAGTCGGTTTTTACAGTCAGCACTCTTGAAGCAACCTAAATCTAATAGAATTAAAACTAAGAGAATTCAGAAAGAATTACTGCAGTCATCCAGATTTTGCCATCCAGCTTTGCTCACTGGTGGCAGCAACCATCACTTTTGAGTCTCCGCCCCTTCTTCTGCCAAATGCCTTGGAGCATAAATTCAGATCAGAGGTGAACAGGAGAGGCCTTTCGGTTCTCCCTAAATGGACCCATTAGTTCAATTGCATCAAAAAGTTAAATGTTAATGGCTTGCCTGTAATAGTAATGGGATTTTGGATGGACCCCATCTGACAAGACAGGGGGCTAATTACTGACCCTTGGCTTGGTCAGAGCCATATATAGGTCAGTATGGTAAATTTGCAGTCAACTGATGTAGGCTGACTTGCTATGGTTTAGGACTGTTGGGTTCTAACCTCTTCCTAAGAGAATTTAAAAATGTGTAAATTACTTTTCAACACTTTATTACGTGCAATGATTCTGAAAAGGTGTCAAAAATAAGCTCAGGCAGTTAAAAAAATTTTAATAGTCCTGGATTTATTAAAGTTTAATCTGAAACAATCACAGATTTCTAAAGTAATGGGTGGGTGTTAATAGACCTAAATGCTTTCATTTGTGGCGCTGGAAATATTGGGTTCCATCAGCACAAAATGTTTCCAGAAGCCCACGCATACATATTCATTTCAATCGAAGGAGAAAATGGAGACGGTTCTCTCTCCAACTGGTCTGAGCCCAGGACCCCTGGGACAGGACTGTATGCTATAATGGCAGACTCTGAGTCGAGGATACTGTACGGGGGTGGAGCCTAGCGTCCTCACCCTCTGCTCAACGGGAAACATCCATCTTCGCTCCACGTGCTCAACTTACGGATGCCCAGTCAGCTCCTTGACCCAGAGGTCTGTCATCGGCTTTCGACAGCGAGAGGAAAAGCAGAGAAGGAGCATTTCCACCTGAGCTGCCACCTCACATCTGTATCCTGTAGCTTTGCCCCAAGGCCATTACCTGCCAGCACCCAGTGAGAAACACAACTAATGCACTCCGTCTTCCACCCAGCTCTTATCTGAACCCCTTTTTAAAAAATTGTTCCATACAAATTTTTAAAAAAGAAATAAATGTGCACATTTGAAAAAGACTGGTAGGCTATCAGTAATGATTGTCTGCAGCACGCGGCCCTCTTGGCCCTCCCGCCATGCTCAGAGAGAAAGCTTCACCCTTCTCTACCTTTTTATTCAGCGAGTACGGATTGGAAGGAAGACAAGAATCACTTGAACAAGCTCACACCACAAAACTCCATGAACAAAAATGTTTCCCAAATAATAGACTGGCTCTGTTGGCTGTGGAAGCATGTCCCTGGCCTTGCTTCACTTGGACCAGAACGTATTCCAAGCACCCAGCAGAACCAGAGCAACAGTTGAACTGATCCGTCTTCTCCAAAGATTACTTAAGGCAACTAATTCTGTCACTTTTTTGCTTACTTTGCTCAAGTTGCAATTGATTCCTAGCACTAGTTGTAGATTTTAAATGCACGAGAAACACTTGTAAGTGGAGGTTTGAACAAACAAGGAATTGAGAGAAGATTCAGCCATAAATGCTGTTATGTGCATTCTTTGCCTATGAAGAAGAGTCTGATGTTGCTTTTAGACTTTCCAAAAATGACAGCATGCATCTCCAGGTGAAATATTTCATTGGCATGACATAGTATCACTGCGTCGACATGTATCTAGAAAGCAACAACAGATATCAGTTAATGGATGGTTATCTTTGTTCATAGCAGATCACACCCCCTCTGTCACTGTGACAGCTCACACATATATATTATTTCACTTAATTTTCAGAGCAGAAGAAACTTAAAATGCAAAGTGATGTTTATTTTTTACACATTCCATTCACATTCATGCCCACAGCTTCAGTGTACGTGTGAAATTTAATAATGCTGTTAAATCATTTGGGTGCCTTATTTTTACCTGAACATATCAATTTATATATTGATGGAACTCTATCACTCATTCTGAGAAATTTTAATAGGCATCCATCTTTTGCTGTGTTTTTGCTGTGTTACTTGAACACTGGTGTCCAAAAGACCAGCACTGTCATAATGCACAAAACAAAAAAATTGACTAAGTACTTGAGTGCATTTGTATTTTGCAATGTGGACAAGCAAATATGAAATAATGATAAAACGTTAACCTTGACGTTTATTTTCTGAAGGCCATCAAAGAGCTCCAGCGAAGGAACACAGAACAAATGTAGTCCATAAGAAAGTTTTTAGCCCAGAAAATCCAGATCTCTAAAGTCACCTCATACTCTGTGCCCAAGTGTTTCCAGATGTTTAATACTGAAAACCATTTTTTTCCAAAGAGAATAAAAAATCTTTACCAAAATCTTCTCTCTGTTGTGGCAAATGTTTCTGTTGCACGCCTGGACTAGAACTGTCGAGTGGTTTGCCAAGACTCATTTCAAACGGGGCCTTCTCTGCGCATTATCTACCTCCACGAATGTACAGGACTTCCTTCTTTTTTGGGATTCCCCACCAGACGGCTTCAGGGAAGCTACAATCACTGCCAGATTAAAGTGTTTCAGCAAAGCAAACTCTGGCAATCGCTGGCTCTAGATGATATTATAATTATTAAAATATAAATCCTATATCTCTTCAACTTTTAACCTCACATATGTTTTTTATTCCTCCCCTGGAGGTGTCCTTTGTGAGCTTTGCAGCAAAAAATGAGGCGGTGTGATTAATTCTCAATGTGAAGGGAGCAGCGGGATTGAGACGCTGAAAACAGTGGGCCCCGGTGTCCTCTGATCCATCACAGGCCAGAGCAGGCGGTGCTGCTCACTGCGGACGGTGATTAATTTTAAAAACAGCAAGAGCAGTCTCGCATGTAACCCCAATATCCAGTTACAGAAAAGAGACCCAGTTTCCAAAGGGAAAAAATGAGAGCATAATAACAGGGAAAAGACTTCTCAGTGTAAAAAATAAGTGATCCGCAGTACTGCATGCTTTCTCACACAATGTAATTCCCAAGGAAAGAAAGCAATTTTTAAAATTTATTTATTAATATATTTTTATTATTAAATTATTACATTTTTAAAGTTGAATTTGGACACAGCAGCAACCAGACTACTAATGCGTTGAACTCAGTGTGGACATGGGGAAAAAAAAAATCACAATTATTGATCAGCCAGTAGGGCATCGAGAATATCTATACTGTTCCCTGCAGTTTAACGCTCTTTAATGTAATGCAATAAAACAGCAGATTATAGTTAAAAACAGGTCTTTAGCCTTGTTTGGCAAAATAAACACGGCAGAAATACTTCCACAATTTGTCTGTCTTCATCAGATCATCAGCGGCAAATAGCTCGTCCCATTTGTAAATGAGAAGAGGCTATTCAGCTCAGGCCTAAGCAGGCATTACAGATCCTTAAATGATAACAACCAAGGGATTTTTATCAGCTTTGAAAACAACCAATGACAGCCCAAAAAGATTCATATCAACACTGAAAAGGCCAGTCACACCCTGAGAAGATTCTTATCGACTTTTCGGAGTGCGGCACTTCCAAAAGCAAACACATGTCAGGATGTCGTGGAGGACCCATCAGTCACCCAGGATTGATTGTGTTACGCAAAGGAAACACTCCTGAAGCAAACCCGAGTCCCGTCCCACAGGAACCCTCCGCAGTTACCTGCCGAAAAAGTCCATGGACAGATGCATTCAGCTGAGAGACACAGTTAAGTGTTTGTCGGCAGTGATGTCCTTAGACGTAGCATCATGCATTGATTTGGTGAGAAGTGTATGATTTAGGCAAAGCATCTCTTCACACAGTATTTCTAGCGGACCAATTCACGTTAAGAACTTTGTCAAGGGTACAAGAGCAGAGCCCTTAAGTAGACTACAGCCAAGTTAAATCTAAATTCTTGATACTTGCGCTGCCTTTTTTGCCTGTAAGTTTTAATCAGTTATTCAATACAGCACACGTTATTAAGAGCATTTCTCTTTTTGTTGTGTGTATAGCTAAGCTGTGTCAAACAACTTGTCAGGTATTGTGGGATCAAAAAATTACTGGTAGTCTTCAGCGGAGTTACTCATAAACTAAGGTGCAGCACAGTATGGGTGGCGCTGGTCTCCCTTCGATCTCAGGCTTCAATCGAGCTCAGACTGTGTGAAGTTTATCGCCATGTTCACACGGACGTCCCCTCACAGTCCGAAGACGAGTGCCTAGAGAATCGATGACACTAAATTGCACTTAACGTTTGTATGTGCGAGTGAATAAGTGTGTCACTACCCTGTAATGGACTGGAATTCTGTTCAGGGTGTACCCTGCTTCGTACTCTATGTTTCTAGGTTGGGCTCCACACCACTGCGACCCTGTGCTGGGCAAGTGGTTAGTTATCCGATGGATGGATGGATGGATGGATGGATGGATGGATGGATGGATGGATGGATGGATGGAAGGAAAAACTGAGGCTTGCTTGAGTATCGGGAGATACATTCCTATGTGGGGAGATCACACACCTATATTGCAAACTACCCTCCGACTGGATATGGCACGTTCAGGAGCAGACTGTTGTCCCAGCCTTCAAAACTGAACAATACTCAGGACCCCAACTGAAAAATAATTGTGACAGAGCGCAGAAATCTTGCGCTTCAGCTCGGCTGCACAGTCAGGAACGCAGCCGTGAAAGTGCGGCGGAAGAGTTTAACACCTGCGCTCCTTCAAAGGGCTCGTTGCGCTGATATCCTGACCTCTGCCTTTACAGATCAGTTCATTTCCACAGGAGGTGAAAAGCCATCTCCAAGCAACGTACCTAAATTCACTCATAGCACACACACCTATAGCCAGACCTTGACTGAGGAACAGGTTCGATTACAGCTATAGCTGAGTGATTACATGCTATCACTAATGAAGGTGTTGTCTCCTCCATACCTCCCCTTGACAATCTAAGAGTAAATCACCGGTGTTCCAAGTTTCTTTGTGTATCTATTCTTAGGCTCCCCTGAGCGGACTGTGTCCTCAAATCACCTAAAAGATAGCGAAATGCTGTGAGATTAAAAAACTGTCCGTGTGCCACCAGTCACAGCGAGTGTTTGACTCGGGGACGTCCCCTGCCAGAAATCCAAAATAGAAACAAAGGAAAATGTTCTTTTCTGTTCCTTGTCTGGCCGAATCAGGAAACAGCAGCTAGGAATATAATTTCATAACATGGGCCCCGGGGGGTTGCCGTTCCGCCTCATTACGTGGGGCTGAGCCTCTCTCTCTCACTCTCCTCCTCCACATTATCTCCGCTGGTGCAGAAACACGGCGTTTAGGAAACGTTTGCAGGGAAGGCGTACTTTGATGCTGCCCGAGCGCATCCAGAGGCAGGGGTGCGAAAGCTGGGAGGGGCGACTCTACGAACCGGAGACCCATCACCGAAACAAAGCCTTGGGATGGGAGGTGTCAGCCTGGCCTGACTTGGTTACTTTCAGCATCTTTGCAGGAGACTTGAAAGAGCCAGATGTACAGGGCATCACATCAGGCCGAAGTGCAGCCAATCTGTGGCCAAACTATAGTACAGGATGTCTAGGTATGGTACGAGCACCGGTTTGATCATCCCCACCAAATAGTTGGGTATCAAGGCATCATTAAAACATATTCCCCTATGGTACGAAGTCCTTATTTCCCAGAAAATCCCTTGTAATGTTTGTTGCAAGTGGCAGAGTTTCCCAGAGACGGAGCTTTTCATCACAGACCATGCACTTCGAAGAAATCTGCTTAATGGTTTTATGGGACTTGATGGGTTTATGGGATTTGCAGGAAATGACACCATGTCCCCAAGCAGACACTGAGTGGTATCGGAAGTTGAGCCACACCAGTACCAAGCCAGGACACGGATGTGGGAATTTTCTTGATGTGGGGTTGAACTACTGGGTTGTGATCACCAATGACTTTCAGCGCAGAATTCCAGAACTAACGTGTTCCCATAGCGGGCACTGGGGAGCCCAGGGACCAAGGAAAGAGACTCAACTGAAAGGTTGCCTGTTCAAGTACAACTTCAGTGGCTTCAGTACCCTTGAGCAGGGTGAAGTGTCCTATCTGAAAGCGTTAGCTAAGCAACGAAATGATTATAATAGAATGGAAATTTCAGGGCTTTGGGTTTGCTTTGATTCAGAGTTTGACTAATTAGCTGTCCAACAAAAGGTCCATCACAGGGAGCCGTTTCGCTGCATTTCTTCATTATGTGCTTTGAAATGAACTACAAAGTGTAGTACAAGTTAACAGTGAGAAAAAAAGATGTGTTACATTTTAATTTTTGCAGCTACACTGAACACTTACTCATGCAAATCAGGGAAAGTATCGTGGTAAATATTGCAGAAGTATCCTCTCGACATGGACCTCCAGCCTCCGAGTTGCTGTTTTTGCCGAGACGCAATCGACTCGGCGGTCGGGGTTTCATGCTAAGCTCATTTCAGGATTCACCGATATAACAAGTCACTTTGTGTGAGCTGAAGATGCCCAAAGCGGCAAGATCTTGCTGACTCAAACAGCTCTCAGAGCCCCTCCAGGTGTGGTGAAGGGGACGGTTATCCAACATGAAGGCGGCTGAACAGTGGCTTCCTGAAGGCAAGGTGTTTGAAGGGTTTCCACCAGGACATTTACACTGACATTTATTTATTTAGCAGATGCTTTTCTCCAAAGCAGCTCCAACGTACTCTATGAAGCGTTATCAGCCCACACACCTTATTCACCAAGGTGACTTACGCTGCTAGATACACTACTTACAATGGGTGAGAAGGATCCCAAATTCCTCCTTACACAGATATGGCCCAGCAGCACTCAGGATGAATTAACCTAGTTGTGTATTGATCAGTGGGCAAAACCATGAGAATTCTCTGCCAGTAAATATAGCCACGAGAAGTGTAGGAACCACAGGGCAGCAGGTGGCATAGTTGTTAACAGTGCCATCTGAAAGACACAGATTCGAATCCCACATCCAGCTGTAATAACCCTGATCAAGGTATCTATCCTGAACTGATATGGTAAAACGTATCCAGTTATAACTGTAAATAACTGTAAGTAGTCAAAAGTGTCAATAAAATAAATAATTGTTTTTGTGTTTGAAGAAATAAATGAAAGCTGGATTTGTAACGAATATGATTTCTGCTTCCTCATCAAGTTGTGGCAAACAGAAAGGATAGCGGTGAACAGTGTGTCACCCTGATCCTTCTCAGACGTTTTCACACTGTGCGTTTCATGTACTTTCTTCAATTGCACCACTTTCAAGCCCCAACGTTCAAACATCCAGCTTGTACCTCCCAAGAGGAGAGGGCTAGAAACCAGCTTGTATCTCCCTAAAAAACGGAAAGACAAAGAGAGTTAAAGACTGATGGTGTAGGATGGGGGGATGGAGTGACAGACAGAGAGGAAGAATCAAATCAAGTCTCCAGGACAAGGTGCGGTTCAGAGCTGTCCGTAGCGGCGAGCTGTAAAGCACACAATCTGAGGGATTTGGACCACAGAGAGGGAGGGATCAGCAGCGGTTCGAGATGCTGTGTGGGGTGGAGAATGAGGAGCTTAGCCAGCGAGGACGCCACTGGCAGTGAGCAGAACGGACCAGACGGCTGGGCCTGACAGCAAAGGGGAAACCTGGCGCCAGGTGGTCGGGGAGGGGGGAGTCTCTCACTGCTCCCTGGCTGGCATGGGCCCAGGAGACAGTGCTAACCCCCAGTCCTGCACTCTGGGGACAATTTGCTCACAGAAACCTCCTGGAGGAGCTGCAGGGGCACTGTCCTGCACCATCCGCTGTGATCTGTAAAACTGTAAGTGTGTTGCTCAGAAAGTTCAGAAAGCAACCAGTTAGCATAAAATAAATGCTGCATCTAGAAACTATCCGTTGTAAAAGGGATAAGTTGTCAACTCCTTTCACAAAAACAGAGAAGGCATCTGAAGTCTGGAGTGAGATTTCCGACTTTGGCCCATGCCGTGACCTTCGAGGGCAAAGATGAGCAACGCAGTTCTCTCAGCAAGCTGCTAGGGGGCAGTAGAGGGATTGGCTCCCAGGTCCTTCCTCATGGTCCAAGAATTACAAAAAATCGGTTCCTGATTTCCCCCAGAGTGAAGCGTGGCTCCCAATAAAGTTTCATTAGCCCCACTGCACAGGCCACAGCACTGCAGCAGTATAACAGAGTGCCGTTTCCATGGAAACCGAGGGTTGACTGGCATGTCAACCCACTAACAGAATAAAACTGTCATGCCATTTGATTTGAGGTCGTCACAACTGGGCTGGCTTTTAGAAAGAGCCCTTGTCATGACATTTCAGAAATACCTGAATCCTCACTCTGTTTCTGCTCTTACAGGTTCTTTAAATACGTGTCAGCGATGCAAAGAGCTTCACCACATGAACTCTGCATTTTTTCTTTAATGTGCAGAACACACCTGGTAATAGGTATGTCAAGTCTGTCAGTGTTTTCAAATCGCCAAATTAAATTTAACGGTTAGGTGATGAAAGGCGGTTCAAATATTTGTTAGTTCAAATATTTCAGCATATTTGCCATTGTTTGAGTGCTGACAAAGTCTAGTAAGGTCACCACTACCTCAGCAGCACCCTTTACACTGGCTGATGGGTGAAGCTGCAAGGAATTATCGCCAACTACCTCCATGTCTTAAAACACTCCTATTGATCTTAGATAGGCTCCAAGAAATGTCGTCATTCGGGGATCAACTTTTTCTTCCTCAGAAGTGTCAGAAAAGCTGACCTCAGCAGAAGTTAAAATCCTTAAAATTTCAGTCCTGAAGCAATACTCAACCTAATTATAATTATACGGCAATATAATTAAAATTAATAATTATAACTGATACTTATTATGATTCTACAATCAGATCCAGTGAAGTAATAAGAGTAATAATGATTGTAAATACAGGGGGCGCAGTGGCGCAGTGGGTTGGACCACAGTCCTGCTCTCCGGTGGGTCTGGGGTTCGAGTCCCGCTTGGGGTGCCTTGCGACGGACTGGCGTCCCATCCTGGGTGTGTCCCCTCCCCCTCCGGCCTTACGCCCTGTGTTACCGCGTAGGCTCCGGTTCCCCGTGACCCTGTATGGGACAAGCGGTTCTGAAAATGTGTGTGTGTGATTGTAAATAGTCTTCCATTCATCCTTTATTAGTAACCATTTGTCCAAGGCAGGGTCACAGTGGTCTGGAGTCTATCCCAAAGCCCTTTCCATAGAGTTAGGCACACCCTGGTCAGGATGCCAGTCTATCAGAGGGCAAACTCACACATATACAAATACAGGCACTTTAGAGCTACCAGCTGACTTGAAACACGTCTTTGGAACGTAAACCCACACAAACACGAGGAGAACATGCAAACTCCACACAGGCTGAGCAAAAGTGAAATCCTTATCTGAACCCACAGCCCCGGAGCCGTGAGGCATCAGCACTACCTGCTGCGCCACCATGCAGTCGAGATTTTAAGTACTGTGGTTTAAATGGTCCAAGTTGTTCAGTAAATATTCAGTAACAGCCAACTCTCCCAAATCGTCAAATCGGATGCTTTTCACCAAACCCTCTGGGGTATGTTTGTACGTGAAAGTAAGCCTCGTGCTCTTAAACGCACTTCTGGTTCTGCACACTACCGAAGGACTCAGTGTTCAGTGTTCAGTGAGGTACAAGCTCATTCTTGTCTTGTGCAATACCAATCCATTCTAGATCAAATATTAGTGTATCGTGTTTCATCTGGGTGTGCAGTTGCCTCGCGAGCTCTTGCAGCACATTGGAAACGGAAGGCCTAGAGGTGGGAGAGCAGTGCAGAAACATTAACTAACAAGAAACTGAAAAATGCTCTCTGCGGTACGCATCACACTGACCTGTCCATGCTTAAAAACAAACACACAATATCGCTGCATTTTGTATCTTCCTTTAAGCGATGCACTGAACTCCTGAGCAAAATGTATACCCTCCTTCAGGAAACAGACCAACTTGTTGTTTATTTTCCCTGCCATGGGAATAGTTATTTTAAGTTTTTTTTTTTTTTTTTTTTTTACAAATAGGCCTCTTCGTACAGACGTTATATAAGCATAGCTGTCATTTTTTCCCCACCAGCTTGCATGTATTTCTTTCTCCTTGGCAACCAGACGACGTGATTAGGAAAAGGCGTTTCCAGACAGCCCTGCTTTATTAGGTGCATGGAACACGATGCATGTGCAGAACACGCCAATCAATCGGTCAATCCGTTTTTATGGCCGAGGCTGTCCAAAGAAGTGCTCTGTATCAATGGGGAGCTGAAAAAGCCATAAAGCCCGCAGCTGACATCTGGGGAAAAATTTAAAATTATTCTTTACAGCCTTGATGGAAGGAGACTGAAAACATATGAAATATCAACATGGAAATATATCAGAAGCACAAGACAGTGGTGGCCACAGCACTTCGGATCCATCGGTTCTGATGGTGCTGAAGCACAGAATGGAAAAGATGATAAAATCTGCTCAGAAAATAATTTTATTGCGATTTTGTGTTAATTTTTATTGTGTCCGAGTTGCTGTTCAGAGGTTAGCGGTTTGAGCCTGGCTCCGGCACTCTGCAGTTCTTTGTCTGATCCGAGTCCACGGCCAACAATAGGAGCACATGGTTCCTGTCTGTTTAGCGCCACCTACTGGTGTCCGTGGCAGAAGGGAAGTTTCTAGGGAAGCAACCCGGCATCGGCCTCTGTGACCTGCAGCAAAACCAGCCAATGGATCCTGTATAATAACTGTGATCCGCAGAGTGGAAAAACGGTGCATGACCACCCATGTGTTTGGGGACAAGTCAGAGCACGATGGGTCAGGAGCAGCGACCGCATGCTGGGTCCGCAACCTGGAGGGTGAAGTGCCCTCGCTACGCCTCTGAGCTACTGCTGAAGCAGGACTGTTAAATCACAGGCAGCCAAAGGTGTAAACTGAGGTGTAAAACTGAGAAGGCTTTAGACAAGACCATCTGCTATGTGTCTAAAGAGTCCAGGGTGAGAGCGACGCTCAGGTTGCTGGAGGAAATCTGGGTCGCTCAGGCGAGAAGAGAGGGGAATATGGATCAGCAAGGAGAACAGTGACAGAACTGTTTCACCGTTATTAATGCAGCTCATTGCCTGTACTTTCTGTGCTTGGTCTGATGTGAAGTGCTCCTGTGTTACGGCCACCTTGTTGTGACGCCACAAAAAATAGAGGTAATGTCACAGACCTGAAAGCTATTATTATTATTATTATTATTATTATTATTATATTTGGTTACTTATGTGTCTTCATATGTATTTTGTACATTGTATAGTGCTGCGACCACTGAGAATTTCCCTCTGGAATTACTAAAGTTTCATTATTCATTATTACTTTTAATTTATTTAACTGATTTTTTTCTTCACAGTGGCTTACAGTGCTAAGCTTTTTACAGTGTTTTATCTATTTATACAGCTGAGCAATTTATAGACCTTTTTACCGTGTCTGCCTTTCTCAGGGGTACTATGCTGAGGGCAAGGATTCAATCCTGGGTCTTTTCGATAATAAGGACATGACTCTAACAACTGCACCACCTACTGCCGTATTTACCAAGTCATCTGTCCCTGTTCTGGTGATACCAACGTCTCAGAGGTTCATCCCACAAATTAATGGTCAGATCATGTAATGCAGGGGCACGGTGTGTGAAGATCCCGTGTTCACTGCTCGGTGCGGTGAGCTCGGCACTGCCCACACACTCACTCTGTCATGGAAGGTGTCACACAGCCTTTCACTGATGGTGGGGGGAGTGATCTCCAGCACCTGCAGCCATTGTTCCCCTCAATCCCTCCCTCCTGTGCCTCTGATCACTTCCTGTGGCAGAAATTTCCCCTCCTCCGCATTGCACTGTAGGACTGAGCGACTCAATTTCCAGCACAGGGGTTCAACCACCCGGAAAGGAGGGAAGACAGTTAGACACAAGCATGAAGAGCACATTTCTTTTCCAAAGCGCTCTAACATCAGCCAGAGGCATCCGACACCTCACAGAAGAAGTTTGTGTAAGATACGACACTGGACACCTTCAGATGCACATTCCTACATTTCCAGGGTGACCGTGGTCAAATGACAGTGCATGGTGGGATGGGAGCTCAGTGGCAGATGGTGAGAGGATCCCCTTCAGTGGTGTCTATTAAACAGTGACAGGAAGAGCCACAGGAGGTGACAGGAGGTGATAGGGGTTGAGGGTGAAGGCAAACTTATACTGCCATATACAGTAGCCCCCCCCCAAAGCCTGGCAGCCAGCACGAGTGCCCACAGTGACACAATCCCATCAGCTGTTCCCCCTTCAATCCCCTCTATGGAGTGGGATCACCCATGGTCAAGACACGCTCACTGCAACACGGTGGCACATCCTGGGTTGTGTGACTAGATATGGGTTTGATCCCCACTCAGGCAGTGTGCAGTCTGCATGTTCTCCATGCGTTTGTATGGGTTTCCTCCAGCTGCTCTGGTTTCCTCCCACAGTCCAAAGATGTGTGTCAGGTGAACTGGTGGTTTTAAAATGCCCTTTGTGTGAGTGTGTGTGTGTGTGTTTCATTTCTCTGGTGTAGAGCTGGAATGTATACAGGGAGTTTAGTGTTGTGTATCTGGTAGAGGAAGTCACCTCGGCTAAGGCTGTCATTTAAATACTGCACAGTAATCATAGCACATCACTGTGGAGAAAATGAACTGAGAGACGTGTGCACAGCATCCGCCGTGACACAGTGTGCTTCCGGCTGAGGGGGTTCTGAGCAACTGTATCCATGTGGGACAGTCCGATAGGAGGACACCATGCAACAACTATTTAAACAGATGCATAACCAGAGATTTTAACTAATACGCAGGGGGGTGATAAACCGGATTTAATTTCAACCATAATTGAAGCAGCAATCATAATTACGAGCAACAGCTGGGGGCTGAAATTACACCTTGTAAAAATACCGCCTTGTACTCCACCGCCGGGCCTTGATAACATCTCGTAACATCAGCAAATCACTGCGGTCCCCGTTGCCCATAAATCATGTCTCGCATTCCTCGGGTCAAGCAGCACGTTTTGGAGACCGTGCTGTAGGAGCATATTTAATCTGAGTTTGCACATGGACCAGCTCTACATGTTAAAAAACAATGGAAACGCACATGAAAGCACTCATTCATCAGAGCTGTCACAGCACTGCCACGTTTTAGTTAATGATTAACATTAACTCTGTCAAACATTAACAAAGAGTGGGAATGTACATAAAAAATCAATTTGTCTTTCATCCTCCAGTGCTCAAAATCATGACATAAATCTGCAAAAGCATTTGAGCGCTCATGGAATCTGTACAGATGTGCATAATGTATGCATACGGGTGTTGAAATCATAAAAATAATTCCAGCAATGAATCAATAATGGGATGAGACTCAGACTGACCTGCAGGTCATGCTGTGCTCCTCAGCGGCATCCAAGCAAGAAAAGTGTTTTGTCATACATGTGCATGCTGAATAAAGTTGATTATGAATTTGATTAATGATCATTGTGTCTCCTGCTGATGGTTTCTGATCCCCATTCACGCTAAAAAAATCAAACTACACTGACCACACTGTATAACACCACTTAATTAAAGGTTTTCCAGTCAGAATTCACTTACTGGTAGCCAGGCATGCAATCCTGAAAGGACTGATGTCATTTCACTAGTAGAGAAAAAAAACACATGCAGCAAAATGCTTACCTTGAATTGTTTTACCACCCCATCATCATTGTGTAAGTCAGGCATTACCATGTAGGTAATGAGGAGGCGCTCATAAAAAGGCATCTGCCCTTTGGATAAGCCACTCATCATACATTTATTTTAATGGCGGCTGTCTGTAGCGGTAAATCTGCAGCACAGACGTGTAGCTGGCCGTATCGCCTGGGCGTGTAGCAAAGAATAGACTTACTTGAGCACCAGATAATGGCACAGACGAACTGCACCATCAGTCCTTGCTGTAGCTTCTATCACCAGCCATGTGTGTCCCAGGCCGTGGGTAACGAGGTCTCCTCACTTAAACTTCTCTGATGAAATGACCCCCCTCAGAACTGCTGAATCCCTCTCTACATTTAAGAAATGGGTAAAAACTCTTCTCTTTAGGACTCACGTCTCCCTTGATCTCGTAAGTGCATGATAAGTGTGTGTTTATGTTCAATAATTTTTAAGAATAATTTGTTTAATGGGGGGTGTGGTGTTGCAGCAAGTTTGGCCGGTGCCCGCTGTGTGGCAGGGCTGGGGTTCGAGTCCTGCTTGGGGTGCCTTGCGATGGACTGGCGTCCCGTCGTGAGTGTATCCTCTCACCTTTTGGCCTCGTGCCCTGTGTTGCCGGGTTAGGCTCCAGCTGGCCACGACCCCATTTGGGACAAGCGGTTGTTGACAGCGACAATTTATTTAATAATTTACACATTCGTGTGATGAACATTGTGCATATGGTGAAAAAAACAAACTAGCTGTACTTAATCACACGTCTGTAACTATGTCTTTCTTTCTCCTAATGAAATGCAAAAAATGGTATTTTCTATGAATGTATAGTGCTGTGAAAAAGTATTTGCCCCATCCTGATTTATTTTGTCTTTGTGTAAATCTCATGCTAAATGGTTTCCGAAATTTAAAACAAAGACAACCTGAGTAAACACAAAATACAGTTTTTAAATGATAATGTTATTTACTGAAGAAAAAGTTATCTAATACCAACTGGGCCTGTGTGAAAATGTATTTGCCCCTGTAGTAGATTTCCCCAAATCTATGAAACTGCATTCATAACGGGGTTCAGCTGGACTAGATGCAACCAGGCCTGATTACTGCCAGCCCTGTTCAATCAAATCAGCATTTAAATAGAACTTTTTGAACAGCATGAAGTTGGTTAAAAGGTCTTCTTACCCAGTAACACACTAAGCCAAATGTGAAAGAAATAGACATAATTCATCATCATCATCATCATCATCATCATCATCATCATCATCATCTTCTTCTTCAGGAGGAAGAAGAAGAAGATGATTGAAATGCATCAGTCTGGGAAGGGTTACCTAGCTATTTCAAAGACTTTGGGACTCCAAAGAACCACAGTGAGAGCCATTATCTCCAAATGGAAATACTCAGCAGAGTAGTGAACCTTCACAGAAGTGGCCGACCTTCCAAAATTCCACTAAAAGCACAGTGACGACTCATCCAGGAAGTCACAAAAAAGCCAAGGACAACATCGAAGGAACTACATGCCTCTCCTGCACCAATAAAGGTCACTGTTCATGACTCCACTATCAGAAAGACACTGGGCAAAAATGGCATCTGTGGAAGAGTGGCGAGGCGAAAACCACTGCTAACCCAGAAGAACATTAAGGCTCATCTGAATTTTGCTAAAACACACCTTGATGATCCTCAAACCTTTTGGGAGAATGTTCTGTGGACTGATGAGTCAAAAGTGGAACTGTTTGGAAGAGAGGGGTCCCGTTGTATCTGGTATAAACCAAACACCAAATTCCACAAAAAAGAACATCATACCTACGGTCAAGCATGGTGGTGGCAGTGTGATGGTGTGGGGGGGGTGTTTTGCTGCTTCAGGGCCTGGGCAACTTGCAATAGTTGAGGGAAATAAGAATTCTGCTCTCTACCAGAAAATCCTAAAGGAGAATGTCCGGTCATTAGTCCATCAGTTGAAACTCAGGCGCCACTGGATTATGCAGCAAGACAATGATCGAAAGCACAGGAGTAAGTCAACCTCTGAATGGCTCAAAGAAAGCAAAATTAAAGCTCTGGAGAAGCCTAGTGAAAGTCCTGACTTGAACCCAATTGAGATGATGTGGCAGGACCTTAAACGTGCAGTTCATGCTTGAAAACCCTTCAGTGTGGCTGAACTAAAGCAATTCTGCAAAAAAGAGTGGGCCAAAATTCCACCAGTGCTGTGAAAGGCTAACCTCCAGTTATCGGAAGCATTTGGTTGCACTTATTGCTGCTAAAGGTGGCACAAGCAGATTTTAAGTTTAAGGGGGTGAATTAGTTTTTCACATGGGTGATTGGTGTTGGATAACTTTTTTTTTTGCTTTAAAAAACAAAAATTAAAAAATGTATTCTGTGTTTACTCAGGTTTCCTTTGTTTTATGTTGTATTTTGTTTGAAGATCTGAAACTATTCAGTATGAGATATAGTCAAAAAGAGAAGAAATCAGGATGGGGCAAATACTTTTTCACAGCACTGTATGTCACTTTGGAGAAAAGTGTCTGCTAAATGAATAAATGTAAAATGCAATGGTAAAGCCTTTATGCAGCTACTCATGTAATGTATATTGGTT
The DNA here is from genome assembly GCF_900964775.1 of Scleropages formosus. NCBI lineage: Eukaryota > Metazoa > Chordata > Actinopteri > Osteoglossiformes > Osteoglossidae > Scleropages > Scleropages formosus. Next base: position 31,922,265 of record NC_041812.1, on the reverse strand, counting down.
CATATGGTGGACTGTGACAAACTGAATGTACTCAAGAATCACATGTCTGCACCCAAATCTCTCCTTCTGTTGATGAAATGCTTTAATTGTATTTTTCTCTGAGATGTATGTCACTTTGGAGAAATGCATCTGCTAAATGAATGAAGGTAAATGTAAGTAAATATACAGTATCATTTATATGTAATAGCAGCACTCGTCTGCATCCGTCTGGAGAAGGTTAGGGTCCTTTGTGTGGCCACAGTGAGTACTGCGCAAAGAAGCTAAGGTGACGCAAGTCGTGCTAATCTGTTTTTTGAACTCAGCAGTGACAATATGATGCTGTAGGCACCTGCTGGAGGACATCAGCGGAACAGGGATTCTCCTCTGTCTCGTTTTGAAGGTAGATGTTTAAGGTCTTTCTACATCTAAACAAGTCATCTGCCATGGAGCACCAGGTTAGCAAATTTAATAAAACTGCAGAATCATTTTCTCCTTGAATATGCAACATGATAATCATAAAAGAGCTCTTTCCACCTAACCTGCTGGAATGCGAAAAATCATGCTAATAGCACTCCAGACATTGGCTTGCAAAAGTAGTTTACATCTCCATTCTGAAATATAGATTGACTGGGTGGATGAGAACGACATCTCGCCATGTGGTGCACTCCTCCTTTCTCCTGCAAAAAAACCCACATCCACGTAAACCATCACACCAGACATCTCAACCACCACAAGTCAACTGTTAGCACCCTACTCTATCACTTCTAACTCCGAGACTCCTGCTTCTGAAGACTTCCTCCAAGCAAAAACAAAGACCTACACTTTCTGGAGAGCAAACAGCAGGTAATGCAGTCAATGCACAGGATTTCTCAGTCTTACAATGTTTACTTTAATTAGCTTCCCTTTCACATTATCGTTCAATCCACAAATCCAAGCTCTACTAGGACATTAGCAGAAACAGTGAAGGGAATGGTTTTTCACACACCACAGTCATAACACATAATAAAGCTAGAGAAACACAATTTAATAGCCAGAAATAACAGAGATAAGGAGAGTCAGACTGGTGTAAGAACAGGTACCAAGTACAGCCACACTGCTTCTGCATTGCTTTCCATTGTGTACAGTGTGATCAATGAGAGCTCTCTTCCATAGCTTCTTGAACCTGTAACGTGCAGAGATAAGCAACAGATGGATAGCAACGGTTCCTGGGAAACTGAGAATATACAAGCTGGTCAGAAAGTGGCCGTGTGGGGACCACATGTAGAGGATCCAAAGCAGCAGGTCCAAGTGTAGAATCACAGCCAGTGGTGTAGAGCTTCTAGTTGCAGCCAGCTGGAGCTTTGTGGAGCACCCATGTGAACTAGACTCACAGGTGTATCAAATACAGATGAGATTAAACAGTTTGCCTTGGTAACATCAGCAAAGTCTCTCACTAGAAGTTGCGTCCCTTAGCCTAGTGTTTCTTTCAGGTCATGGGACAGCAGTGGTGATCAATCACTGTTTGCCTGAAGCAACCATACTAGTTCATCCAGTCTGCACCAAAGCCAGCTTGTGCCTTCCTCTGCCATCTGTTGGACTGGTGTCTTTCTGCCTCGGCCACTGAAAGCTAACTCCCAGTATTCTCCAAGGTGACTGAGCTGGAAACAAGAAATGACCAGGCTTTCCAAGGATGTTTTTGCACCTTCCTTCCCAAGGATCTTTCAGCTCTATGACAATCATGGCCTTGATTTGGGGGACCACATGACTACAATGGGCCATAGATTTCTTTGAACTATGTCTAGCACCTCGAGTTGCTTGTCCAGATCATTGTCCAGTTTGTGCTCAAGTAGCTTTGAAGGATGCCGCCACGTTTAGTTTAGGCTGGGGTTGTGCTCCTTTTCCAAGCCCTGCTAAAACTGATGTTAGATTGTGTCTGTCAAGGTTTTATACCTTGGATTTTTTGCAGGTTCTAGGGTATTGCTGTTGTCCATATAATGAGACGCTTGACTGGTCTTCCCCAAACCTGTATGTAGGAAAGGGTGAGGCAGTGGGTGGGCCTTGATAAACACTACAACCAATCATTAGCTTTTATTGTTCTCTGATATCATGCCCCCAAGTTCCACCCGGGACACCCCACAGCTTGAAAATTACACTACAGTCATTTATGACCCGCAAAACCAGATTCATCTTTTTTCGTCATTTTTGTCTGACACTTATTAGCAGCAAAGAAGATGCAGCAGGGTTTGTCCCAACAGCCCCACTACAGTGCTTATACACAGGTTACTTAAAGATTTGAAACAAATGGCGGACAGCGGGGATTGGGGGAGGTCTCCTGGGGAGACACGTTTTAAAAAAACCACCCACTCATCCAGCTTTGCCTACAGCATGGACCCTGGCACCAGAGTATGAGAAAGCCAGCGGGAAGAGAACATTTGCCGGTCCAACAGAGCAGGCTGTCCGCTCTGATCCAGGAGCACAGCCACCCGAGGCCCATTGACAGAGATCTGCCACATTTCACAGCTCACTGTTAGCTTTGTTCAAATTGGATGCACTTATTATAATTGCATACAGCAGGATACTCGAGTGTATATTAATGCTCATAGTATTTCCATCTTTGGAAAAATATATTGTTAGTGGCACAGACGCCGGCCACAGCTGACAACACCGATTCTATTTTTTGTCCGTTTTCTAGTGTTTTCTACTGTTTCTGTGGAGTACTGTTGCATTTTACCATTGTACATTATCGGCCCCCACTATATTTTCACCATGATGGTTCAGTGAGTCTCTCTCAATGACTCAGCCTTCTGAAAACGCTCAATGAAGTAAAATGGCATATAATGCATGAGTCTTGGTTTTGAGTCTGTAAATGGAACATCTGAGTGGTTCTAATGACTCCACAGCGAGATAACCATAGAGGAGTCAGTACTGAGTCAAAGTAAACCGGATGCAATGGGAGTGAGATGCCAGCGGATGACTGATGAATGACTTGTCTTTGGGGAGCAGCCCCACATGCAATTTCTATGGGCAGTCACCCCCCTTCGATCAAACACACATACACATGCTGATGCCTTTGATTTTACATGTTGATGTATCACACTTAATCCCACTTTGATGGCATAAATGATTTCAAACTCTAATGCACTGAAACTCAAATGCGACAGACGGTTTAACAAACCAAAAAATGTTAATACTTTTCACACACGTCTTATAAGTGGATTCAATTTTTAAGATATAAAAACATAAAAAGAAACAGACAGACGCACACACCCCAAAGACCAAATACATTTCCTAGAACTCTTGTTTCCATGAAAAGAGCACAAATAAATACCACTGTCATAAAACACACATTACCTTGATTTACACCATAGGTTGTAAAATCACTTTGGCACACATCTGCGTTCCTCTGTGGGAAAGCCAAACATTTTCTTCAAAGAAAAAAATGTCTTAATGATGCCAGTCAATATTAATTAACTTTCCCAGCCACAACTAAACCACTAATAAACAAGCATAAAACCATAACCTAACTTACTATATCACTTCATAGCAGTACCTTTAGCCAATATGACTAGAGGGCATTTTCCATTTCCTCTAAGTGCTAATTTTGCCCTTTGATAAGAATCATATGAATTAAAGTTTTTTTCTCCTACTTGCAGTACTCATGATATTACATATTATGACCTACATTGATTGTTGCCATGGCAATGACACAAACTAGAGCAAGTCCAAAGCTTTAAGAGCTTCCCCAAATTTCTCCAGGACAAACACAGAGAGAAGCTTGTTAATTATGTTTTAAAATCATGGATTAGAAAACAGTTCACTAAAGCCCCTATTTATAGCAACTGTTCAGAGCTCGCAGCAGTAAATTATGATTAATTACATCACATTTTTTTTTTACTGGAATATTTTATTCTCGAAGTTGGTACAAGTTTTCAGTTACACTGGGTAAATTCCACGAGACCCACTGTGCATATGTATCTCCAGTCATAAAGGTACTGGAGGGGTGCATCTCCTACCTCAAGTGAAGAAAGTCATTTGGATAAGTAATTTTCTTGTTGAACTAGACTAAATAGATTTTCTTAATGATAATATGAAAGCATTTTATACTCTGGTGCATTCGCATTTTTAAAAATGACTTTTATAAATATATAAACGTGTGTGTGACTAACTGCTAACTATACCAGCTAAGCCAGAGGAAAGGGACGTAGGCAACCAGCAGGGACTCCGGGAATTTGAAGGCGACATTGAGTCACTCGGCTAGCGCTGTGACTGACAGATTAAACACAGGTGGTCTTTGAAAGCACACCCACTCATGGACATGACTCAGTTCTTGTCACATATGCGCCAAGGTGGCTGCACTTAAGGGAGTGTGTGTCTCCTGCAGGTGGTACCCTCGAGTGCTGACATTAAGCTGCCCATGTGTGTCAGTGCAGTGGACGTCTCCTCCTCCGGGGTGATGAGGCTGCATGGGCATCTCTCTCGGCTCTACTGCAGCCCCGTGTAGTGATGGGACTAGACGTTCAGGAGCGCGTCAGCGCGGAATAGCTGGGGCACAGAGACCAGACGTCGTCCCAGGTCAGAGGGACCTCAACTCATCATGGTCTGGCTCTGGATACAGGATGTCAATGGTGACGAAGGCCTGAGTCCAAGGCTTGTGAAAAACAGTTTTCTGAAGCATTCTGCAAAGCCAGTCAAGAATATCTCCAGTCAATCAGAACTTCAGTATGTTGGTCACCTGCCCACCGTGTCTACGGAGCAAGCCAGCACTGTAATTAACACAAAAAAACAACATCATCGAAGCCTTTAAAAATCCTCCCAGGAGAATATCACCAAGGATCTTGTCTTTTTGAAAAAGAATGTGTCTAAAATAACCATCTGTCACTTTCGCAGCACAAATGGGGGGCCTACGCTGTCTGGACTGGCCATCGCTAGTCCTAATGTTCTTCTTCCAAAGCACTGACTTGCCATCACACGCTGCTTCTTAAATGCTTCACATTTTCATTTTTAGCTTTCGACATAATAGCCAGTCATCATTTAAATGGATCTCTGCTTCATAAACTAACCACTTCAGTCTGACAGCCACAAAACCCTGTATTAGGAGAAAAACAGAGATCTGCAGGTTTCCTCTCCTCCCTCGACAAAAGAGTGAATGAAGCTGTTTGATGACCCCCCCGCACACTCACATACATAAACTACACAAATGCAACACACAAAAGTAGCTACAGCCACTCTCTCTGCAGATACAGCCGTGATCAGAGTTGCTGCCATTGGACTCAGGGGTCACAGGTTCAACCCCCACCTCTTGCTGTAGTAAGCAAGGTAGTAATGTTGAGCAATGGAGTTACCTTTAATTGCTCTAGTAAAAATTACCCAGCTGTACAAACGGGTAAATTATGTTTGGCAGCTTAACACTGCAAGTTGCTTCGGAAAGAAGTGCCAGGAATAAAAGTACATCTGATTGCTTCACTGCTGTCACCATGCAACAGAGTCCTACTGAGGTGCTTTGTACTCACTTGTTTCGAGTATCCTTCATCGTATAGGGAAAAAAATTTATTTACATTTAATTTTAAAATTTTTTTTACATTTTAGCTTTAATTCAGTTCCCTGCACATTTTCATTTTTATTTGTTTTAACTTTAATTATATTCTCGTCTTTTTTCTTTTTAAATATATTACTCTTTAAATAGGGGGCGCGGTGGGTTGGACCGGGTCCTGCTCTCCGGTGGGTCTGGGGTTCAAGTCCCGCTTGGGGTGCCTTGCGTCGGACTGGCGTCTCGTCCTGGGTGTGTCCCCTCAACCTCCAGCCTTACGCCCTGTGTTGCCGGGTAGGCTCCGGTTCCCCGCGACCCCGTATGAGACAAGCGGTTCAGAAAATGTGTGCGCGCGTGTGTGTGTGTGTGTGTATATATATATATACTCTTTTAAATATATTGTCTTGTTTGCACAGCCTACAGGTTGTATGTGTGTATAACTGTGTATGTGACAAATAAAATCTTGAATCTTGAATCTTGAAAAGAAAGTATTTTCCATCAAGGATGCTCAAGCTTTTGACCAGGACTGTATCAGCACAAGTGAGCAGATTATGTGCTACAAAAAACCAGAGGATCATAGAGAGCCAAAGAAGCCACTGTCCTAAGCACAAACACAATAACAGCAGCAGTGTGTAACCAGAACAATCTGTAACAGCAGAGTAACAAAAGAGTTTTGGAGGCATGGTGTGCAGATGCAAGAACTCTAGTGACCCTGAACTTTCGCCAGTACTTGCCTTCTTACAAGCACAGTGTGCAATATCTGTGGCCCAGGTGCACTCCCAAAAATTCAAACCTGACAAAATTATGGGGAGTCAATGGAGAAAGACACATTTGTCACAGTCCTACTTTATTAATATTAGAGACCAATCAGACAGTTCTTTGCTATGTTCATCTTGTATGAAAATTTTATCATGATGTACAGCCAAAAAATAGCCCTCCACACTTAAAATGGGACAGTTTGGCTGCCATGATCTCAGAAACAAGCAGAAGAAACTTTAGCACCAAATCTTCTCAGCAACAGCTTGGACCAACCTGACATCAAAAACTGGGATCTGGAAACAGGCTAACCGGGCCAACATATCCTTCCACAGCCAACAGCTAAAACTTCTTAAACACCAAAAGTCACTCGGCAGAAGGAATTAGTTGCACATTGCAATTAAGTCACCCATTTGAAGGCAGCATAAATACTGTAGCGAAAGCTAAACGTGAAGATCTCGAAATCAGACGATAAAACATCTTGATCCTAAGTAATTGTCCACCCAAAAGGTCAAGCAGCTTTTCTTGAAATGGGGAGGAAATCCCTCAGACAACCAACTGTCCATGCATTGGCCAAAAGACAGGCAGCAAACATCTCATAAATAAAAACAAGCCAAATGGAGGTTGTGCTGGCTGGGGCAGAAGGAGACCATGTGGAAAGGACTTGAACAAAACAGTCATGAAGAAGAGGGGGGGTGCATATAAAGTGGAACATGCAGTACTTTGAGTCAGACTGCTGGGAGTGTTAAAACAAACTCAGGTCAAGTAGACAATGGTGCCTCTAAATGGTGCCTGTAGGCTTTCAAGCACATTTTAGAGTACGAACAATGAACCCAAAGTGCTCCATTTCTGTGAGATATGATTCAGCCGGAAAGGCCAAAGTCATACATTACAGTTGCGTTTTGCTGATGGTCCTGGTGACATTGTATATCTGTTGTATTGGACAGGAAGGATAACGCATGCAGTGGACCCTTTATGATCCTGCGCTTAATTACATTTTTTTTCTGAACATTACTCTAGTATTTATTCACCTTCTGATCTGTTTCATGGAAAGAAATGTTGGATCCACCTTTTTCGGCCATGAAATCACACCCAAGCTGGTATGAGGACCGTGGGCTTTCTGGAGGCTTCATATCAAACCTGTTTAATGAAAATGAAACTTGACATTCCATTGCTGCTTTTGTCTTCACGTTGAGCACATGATGGAGGCAATACCCATCATTCTTTTCTACTGTTATAGGTTTTATAACCCTCTACAAACTGCATAATAGGAAATATTACCAGCAAAACTCTTTCCATGGGAGTCATATCATTAACTGTCCTATTTCCATAACAAAAGGACCTCAAAACATTTTACATTTGTTGGCCAGCAGACCTGAGCCAGCTTTTAATGGGCCAATTTTTATCTGTCCATCATGAAAATGACAAAGCTGCTTTTAAAACTAGGCCTCTGTTCTTCAGCTTGAAACCACTGACCTTAAATTGCATGCAGCACGGTAGCTCAGTCTCGTTCCAGAGGTCATTATGCAGCTTTACAACGGCCTGAGTAAATTAACCACTTTGCAAGGCCTGTTCTGAACCCATTTAAGTGCCCAAAGTCGCTCTTCAGCAGGCTGAAATAAAGTATAATCTTGATGCAAATTGACTAGGTCCTACCCTTGAGATACATCACCATATCATGTAATCTGCATGAAAATGGCAAATGTTATCAATGAGTTTTTCCAGTTCATCTCATGTGAATGCAAAGTTACGGTATTTCCACAGTAAAGAAAGGAAGTCAAAAGGTATTTTGTTCTGACGGTTGATGAGGACACAGAAGCCTATAAGCTGGGGATTTGAAAGTATGTAATAACCCAGTATATTTGCTTAATAGCTCTAGCCAGGTATGAATGACAAAAACAGGAATTTATAAGGTAAAGTATATACAGCTCTACCCAAAACCTAGTGCAAGATTCCTTAAGATTTAAGACTCTTTCAAAAGACAAAATAATGTGATAAGATACTGGAGAAACTCACCCAAGTGCAAACTTCTTCTGAAGTAAAGCTGCTAACTTGGTCTTTAACATATAAAGACCATCAACGGGTTTACAGTTGCCTATGAAGATGGTCAACAAAATAAATTAGCAGCACTCAAGACATTATTATTTTATAATGAATTCAATATGTTGCTAAACATATTGTGCAGATTTTTATGCTGTCGCAATGTGTGCAGCAGCCCTGCTTTCAATCACTTCTGTGAAATCAACAGTCCCATGAAGAAGGGTTTCAAAAAGAAGACCAAGGCTCCACCTGCTGGATGTTGTCGTGTCTCAGTGATGTGGTTTGATTCCCGCTGTACGAAGCTGAATGAGAGGAAAGGAACGCTTGTCATAACCAGGCTGCATATAGTGTGGCTAATGTGGACCGACTAAAAAGCATGGAGACCTCTTCAGCCTTTCAGCTTATTTTTCGGGAGGGATCTTACATTTTGTTTGGTCAACTTTTAAAAAGCAGACAGAAGGCAAATTCACTTCATATGGCACTAATAAATACTAGTAAATACTATGATTGTGCCAGAAGTGTGTTCTGTCCAGACATCACAGGCAATTCTTCCATGTCTTTCATTTCCACAGACGGAGAGTATTTGTTAACATATTGGTGATTTTTTTCCCTAGCCAAAGGGTGTTTTTTCCAAAGCCAAGTTTGCGTATTAAAGTTTTCGTTGAAAAGTGTTTTTTATCAGTAAAAGTTGCATCACTTGTGAGCTGTTCTGGCTTATACTTGTTAAGTTTTACTTGTTACGCATTGTATAGGACTGTGTCCTGAACAGACGATGGAAAACAAAGAAAGCCCAGTGCCTGAGGTTACGTCATCGCCAAGATGCTCCCTTGGGCGATGACAGTTTCTTTGCAGATGTTCCACCACACAGGTGATGTTTTAGGTGTTTGTGGAGCGCATGCAGTGATCAAGGGCAATGATCCTGTTGGTGGTTTTACTGCTATCTACCTAGAACTTGCGTATATGTTCATGTGCAAACCATGTACAATTATGTCTTTTAAAAACAATTTACAGAATATTGTTGTTACGAGAGCAGTGCTATCAATACAGTAATTCATGAATACGATTATTGTTGGCTCTTGATGCAACTTTTTTACCCAAAATTCCAAGATATTAATTATGTAGTGCCACCCACTCTTATCCTGACTATGAGGGCGATGCCCTGGGTTCTGTTCTGTAGACTAAAATGTTATAACCCAACACGAAAACAGCGTTGTAACAGAATAAACATTCAATTTATTTATCATTCCCAAAGTTTGCAAATAGAAAAAACCAAATAAGTATTAACCCTAAAAAATTGTGCTGTACAATACACAAAGGTTAATCCAAAGTCCTTTCAACAGATTACTGAAATAAATGCAAATGACTAAACCATTAACAGAAGAAAAGGCTTCACAGCAAATACTTAAGTATTAGAAACAGCAACTAACATCAGTTATACACTCATGCAAACAGAGTCTAGAAGTTTCTTAGAGAACCTTGCCACTCTTAAACCAAAATTACACTGGTATATATAATAATCCAGAATACACACACACACATTTTCAGAACCGCTTGTCCCATACGGGGTGACAGGGAACCGGAGCTTGCCCGGTAACACAGGGCGTAAGGCCGGAGGGAGAGGGCACACACCCAGGACGGTACGCCAGTCTGTCACAAGGCACCCCAAGCGAGACTCGAACCCCAGACCCACCGGACAGCAGGACGGTGGTCCAACCCACTGCGCCACCGCACCCCCTCCAAATAAGTATTAACCCTAAAAAATTGTGCTGTACAATACACAAAGGTTAATCCAAAGTCCTTTCAACAGATTACTGAAATAAATGCAAATGACTAAACCATTAACAGAAGAAAAGGCTTCACAGCAAATACTTAAGTATTAGAAACAGCAACTAACATCAGTTATACACTCATGCAAACAGAGTCTAGAAGTTTCTTAGAGAACCTTGCCACTCTTAAACCAAAATTACACTGGTATATATAATAATCCGGAATACACACACATTTTCAGAACCGCTTGTCCCATACGGGGTGACAGGGAACCGGAGCCTACCCGGTAACACAGGGCGTAAGGCCGGAGGGAGAGGGGACACACCCAGGACGGGACGCCAGTCCGTCGCAAGGCGACCCAAGCGGGACTCGAACCGGAGACCCACTGAAAAGCAGGACCCGGTCCAACCCACTGCGCCACCGCGCCACCGTGCCCCCGCGCTAATCCGGAATATTTTAACTTTATTTTTAACACCCTTATGTTGCAAGCCTGATCACAGCTTGAGGATGTTGAGACGAAAAATATAATGGCCGCTTCACTCTCAAGAGCAAGAGAAAACCTCGCAGTTTACCTCGTCTGCGGTCCATGCAACAACCAGGAAAATTCAGGATAGTCCACTCGCGTTTCAGGAGTGTGTGAGAACTCGAGTGAGGCATGAGAAACTTCACGCATTTCTGGTAGCATGAAACGCTATTGGGTTCTTCTTCTCTATGGCTGCTCAATGTGACGGGCTGGAACCCTCAGTTTTCTACAACAATGACTCGTTGGACACAAACGAATACAAAATGGAAATGTATTTTTATCAACTCTGCAAACAGAACGCACTGCCTGTCATTGCACAATCTAAATAAATATTTTCTCTCTTTGGTTACTGTTGGAGCAACCAGAAAATTTGAACTCCCCTTCGTTTTTGCAACGTTTTCCCTCTCTTGTTTCTGGGGTCTCTCGCTCTCGTTTGTGCTGAACCCTGCAGTCCCAAATTGCGTCGCAACGGTTTGCCACGAACGATGTGCAAGCTGCTCACAAAACTGACTCACTCACTCACACTTTCAGAACCGCTTGTCCCATACAGGGTCACGGGGAACCGGAGCCAACCCAATAACACAGGCAGGAGGGGGAGGGGACACATCCAGGACAGGACGCCAGTCCGTCGCAAGGCACCCCAAGTGGGACTCGCACCCCAGACCCACCGGAGAGCAGGACTATGGTCTAACCCACTGCACCACTGCACCACCGCACCCCCCTGACTCACTCCCTTCTCCTTATACCTCAGACACTACAAGAACACACCCTTCTTCCAGAAGCATCTCAAAGCTCCCTCTCCAGTGTGTTCCATCCCTCCTATCTCTAATTGGTTTCCCTCAAACCAAAACCCAATCAGCCTGTAATCAATACAAGACTGACAATGTCACACGTGTTGTAACCATTCTAGCACGTGTTGGCAAGGCTTTGCGCAAACTGTTTGCTGAAATCATTAAACTTTATTTAAACCCTCAAAAAAATAAACATGCAAACTGGTAACATTACGGGGCTATACTCTTCCCCTTCTAAACAGATTAATGCCCTCATCAAACTTACATATGGTGGCTTTACAAAGATTTAACTATCACCTCAAGTTAAGTGTACCACAACAACAGCAGAGTGCCATAGGGTGACCCCAGACAGTATGGCTGGAACAGCGTCCATGACCTCCGTAAGCTCTGCAACTAATAAGTACTCCTCTGCTCAGAATATCCAGTGGCTGATCTGAAGGTTTTCCAAGCTCATCGTTCGTAAACCGTATCGCTGGTCTTGTCTCTCTCCTTGACCATTCAGGTAATACGCTTTCCTGTACCGCCTCACAAACATCCTGGTCACTTGCTCACTCTTCTAGAGCAGTTTCAACCACAGAGCCTGAAACAGGAGACGCCTCAATCTTAACAGCATTTTTTAAACTGGTAGTGTGGTGACCGAAGGGAAGGTACACCATTCTTTGGAGGTTTTACTGAAACAAAGCACTGGAACACTCAGAGTGCACAAATAAAAGAGTATATTAAGAACAGTAGCTTGTGTCACAATCTGACTTCATATCGCAGAACCTCGTCTCTTCTCGCACGAAAAAGCCCGCGTTATATATAGTGCCGCCAATAACAATTCCCGTTTCACTTAAGAAATAACCAATGACAATTACCCTTTGTCAACTTACACCCTACAGGCTGGCAGGAACCTTTCTTTTATAAAACTCTCAATGATTCATTCTTGGTGTAAAACACCACAGGTAGCATCAGCCCCTCCCAGCTCAACTTCACCTGTGACCCCTGCTAAAGAAGAATTGTGACCTCCATTTCCACAGGGGACCTGGCTCACCCCAGATACACCAGCTAATGGTAACACATTCTCCCAGTTCTGTCCGTCAAAAGTAAAAGGCTGAAAAACAACCTCGGAATCTGAGTCATAAAAGGGTGACACAGTTGTCCTCATCATGGGATCACTCTTCTGCTTGCAAGCCAACTGTTTTGCCTTAGACAGACTTTGTAGCCCAGTTGCTCATCTCTGCAGAGGATCTGATTCATCCATGTTCCATGGCAGTTTCACTAAGCACCAAATGGGAAGTAGATGATTACAGTGAACTGTCATGCTTGCCCCAGAACAACTCTCAAGCTTAATTTGGTACACTGGGAGGTTTTCCATTCTTCCCCACCACAATGTAGGGTAAGGATCTCAACTTACTCTGCAACTTGTGCTTACCGGTAACACCAAAATCCCTCCGTAGTACATGGTCTTCTTTTCCCAGAACCTGCTCTTTGACTAATTTGTCGTGTGCTCTCTTGTTCCATTCATGACTCTTTTCAGTAGCTTTTTTAGCTAATTAATAAGGTCTGCTTAAGTCTACTCTCAATTTTGTGACCTACCGTTGATATTGGACTCCATCACCCTCAGGTGACACACCAAAACACGAATCTATAGGCAGACAAGATTCCCTGTCAAACATCAGCAGATAAGGGGATTCATTTCTCCTGCAGTTATGTTCCCATCATGGACAGCAGAGTCCTGCTGAATCTCTCCGGTTGGGGATCCCCCTAAGGTTGGTAGGGTGTCATGCGAGACTTTCTGATCCCCAATATTCTTAGGAGATCGTGGATCAGCTTTGACTCAAAGTCATGCCCCCGATCAGAGTGAATGCAAGCAGGGAGTCCATAGTGTTCAAAGTACTTCTCAAATAGTACTCTGGCAATGGTTGAGGCCTTCTTGTTTGTCAGAAAGGCCTGAGTATAATGAGTGAAATGGTCAGTCACAGAAAGCATGCTCCCAAATTCCCATGAATCTTGCTCAAGTGACAGGAAATCAGTTCACACCAAACCAAGTGGCCCTTTACTCTTAATTTTGTTCAATGGAGCAGCTCTCTGAGGAGGAGTCTTACGTGCAATGCATCTGCCACAATTCCTAACATACTCCTCAATATCTGCACCCATCTTCGCCCAGTAAAACCGGTCCTTGACGAGCTCTGATTACTTCTCCGATCCTAAATGGCCACAATCATCATGAAAGGGCTGGGGTACCATTGGAACATATATTCTGGGCAAAATGAGCTTCTGTGCCAAATAGCCTTTGCACTACTCTATAAAGCAGATTGCCAATCATTCACAGCTCTGGATCCTGTCTCCGTAATAACGAGATTTGCCAATCTTCACCTTGCACATGAGCAGATAAATGCCCATTCTTGATAGACTCCTTTACCGGGGATATAATGGGTCAAACTCTTGAGCCTTTCCCAGCTCGGTGCTGCTTATCTGTTCCAAGCACCCTACATCAAGAGCGTTGGAAAAGCATAACAGTCCAGAATGGCTCGAGGTGAAACTCCCAGGAACTCTGCACATGTTGGCAAGCCTTCATGTTCTTTTCCACAGTGAATTTGCTTGCAGAAAGGCTTAATGCTTTCAGAAGAATACTCTTGCCACTTCTCGCTCTCCTTGGAGAACACATTTTGTGACAATGAGTCAGCATCAATGTTATGGCAAACTGGTGAGTACCGAATGGCAAAATTATATGTAGAAAGCGCAGCAAGCCAGCAATGGCCTGTAGCATTTAGCTTTGCAGTAGTTAGAATATATGCGAGAGGATTGTTATCTGTTCTCACTGTAAAACTCATTGCATACAAATAATCATGAAATTTGTCCGCCAAAGCCCACTTTAGTGCCAAGAACTCGAGTTGGTGGACAGGGTGGTAGTTCTCCGAGGGGCTGAGCTTTCGACTTGCAAATGCGACTGGCCTCAAACCCTCTGGGTAATCTTGATTTAAGACTGCTCCCAATCCATGGAAACTGGCAACAAAATGCAATATATAGGGCTTAGCGGGTCAGCAAAAACCAGATTGGGTGCATTAGTAAGGCAATGAATGATTTGCTTGAAAGCAGTGGTGCATGGGGGGGACACACAGGTGGAGCAGCGGGCTTGGCCCGGGCCCGCTGTAGTGGGTCTGGGGTTCGAGTCCTGCTTGAGGTGCCCGACGGCAGACTGGTGTTCTATCCAGGGTGTGTCCCCTCCCCCCCAGCCTTGCACCATGTGTTGCAGGGTTAGGTTCCGCTTTGTCACGACCCCATTTGGGACAAGCGGTTGTAGTCATTGTGTGTGTATGCATTGGTGCATGACTCATTCCATCAGTCACTGAATGGCTCACTCACTTTGTAATATTCTTGCTTGTTGATCACGCCAGCAGCCTTCATGCCCTTTTGGCATGGAGTATAGCCCCTGGTCAGCTCGGTGAGGGGTCGGACTATGATGGAAAACTTCTTTATAAAAGAATGGTAATGCCCAGAACCCCAGGAAGGACTGAAGAGATGGAATATCTGTTGACTGTTTCCAGTGAGCTACTGCTTCAATCTTAACAGAATCCATCACAATACCATGCTCTGACTTGATATGCCCCACGTATGTCATCTGTGTGCGACAGAACTGGCATTTGTCTATGGATTGTTTTAGACCGTTCTCTTCCAGTAAGTCTAGAACTTTGAAAAGGCGTTCTTCATGTTGCTCTAATGCTTGTCCAAAAATGATTAGATCATCTAAACACACCACCACTTCCAACAGATGCATGTCTCCCACTGCCTTCTCTATGAGTCTTTTAAATGTCGCAGAGGCCCCGGTGACTTCCTGCAGCATTCTCTCGAACTGGTAGAAACCCAGTGGGCAGATGAAAGCAATCTTCTCTTTATCTTCTTCCGCCATTGAAATTTGGTAGTATCCACTACGTAAATCTAACACAGAGAACCACTTGCTTCCATTTAGACAATCAAATGCATCGTTGATACGTGGTACAGCATACTGGTCAGGGATAGTGTGGCAATTCAATGTTCTATAATCCACACAGTTTTGCAATTGACCAAATTTCTTTCAAGTAATGACTATGAAGGATGCATAAAGACTTCTGGATTCCTTTATGATACCTGCTGCTAACAGTCCCTGTAGATGACGCCGCAAATCATCCAGATCAGCAGGTACCAAACGGCAGGATCTCACTCGAAAAGGCCTATCATAAGTGAGTCTGATCCTATGTTCCACCCCCTTTGCCAAGCCAACATTTCATTCACTCAGTGAAAACACATTGACTCGTTCAGCTAATTTTTGCAATAGCCTCATATTCCACTCTTCAGGAATAGATGAATTTCCAAAATCAAACAAGGCTGGATCAATCTTTGTGGATTTCTTGGTGTCATTATTATTTGCAACAGTCACTGTCTGCGACATGTAAGTGTGTGATAATAGTGCCAGCTGGAATGGAAACGTCTTTGTTTGACTCACTGCGCAACATGACCAGAAAGTTGTCTTTGTCCACAGCTGATGAAAATAATACTGTGGGCTGTACCAGCACACCAGAAGAGAGAGCAAGAGTGGGAGCTCGCTCTGTAATGAGAATGCTTTTCTCAAAAGACTGGGTTTCTTGAATTTTACAGACTGCAATGCACTCACCAGCAACAGGAATGATCAAAGGGCCAGGACTCACCCATATGACATCAGCCATTTTGTCTCCAGCATCCAGAAGGACATTCCCGATCTGGGCTGGTGTCTTTGCTTGATGCCAAAGAGAGTACACATTCAATGAATAAAGGGGATCAGCACTCATACCCTCGTGGGTGCCAAAGGTGAAAGGGCGTACCCTTTGAAAATTAGTGCCCAGCAAAACAGCAATGTTGTCAGAACAACATGGATCTGGGCAAACCAAAAGAAGAACAGTGATGGGATTTACATCAGCCATCCCTTTTTGTGGAAACTCCCAACTCCACCTGCACATATCCCCGATAAGGGTGACTATCAATCAGAGTCACTTAGACCCCAGATTGCTAACCCGCTTACAGGACACAGTGGTATATGTGTCAAATGCTTATTATACCAGCTGTCAAAAATAGTCACCTGTGACCCGTTGTCAAGCAGGGCTGTATAGATCCTCCCCTCCACCTTGACCTGAGCAGTGGTACTGCCAAAGCCTCTACTCACATGAATATTTGAGGGGCTGCCCTCAAGCAAAACACTTGACTCTTGTTTAGTGGCTCTCACTGTGCTTTGTGCAGAAATTAACTTCTGGATCACTTCCTGTGGGTCTTCTGGTCTGTTGCATTTTGCAGCAGAATCCCATCTTCACCACAATGAGAACAGAAAAACCCACTCTGTTGACGACATGAGTGCGAGCCTCGCTGTGGTATATCTGAGGATGGCAGCATGTGATCTGACTTCTCTATGACTGCAGTAGCAGGCTTAACTTAACTTAGAAAACAGATAAAGGTTTTCTTATCTCTTTTTTTAGAGCTTTCACATCTTTGTCATTCTCTGGATGCTCAGTGGAGTCAGTTGTTACCATGCTGGACTCCTGAACCACTACGTGATGAGGTGGCAGCAAGGCGGAACATTCAGATAACTGAAGCTTCAAGGCTCTCACTTCAGCTTGCAGCTCTTGCTGCTCTTGCTTCTGGTGTGTTGGTACAGCCCACTATCTGCATGCGCCACCACAGTTTTGACCTGGACAGGCTTCACTGTGGACTTGTCAGGAAGCTTCATATCCCTTTTCAGTGCAGATCTCACTCAGCACTTGTAAGAAATTAGGTGGGTTGTCTCGTCGTTCTCTCAATCTCAGATTAAAAAACATCATGTTAGCTCCCACAGGTCCCTTAATGAGCTGGTCTGGGCGTCCAGTGTTTGCATCTTTTGCTGCAAGACCTCTGTTCTGTATGACTCTGCTCAAAATTTTCTCCATTCTTGAAAGAAACTCAGAGAGCCTCTCCCCAGGTGCTGACAAAGAAGCCTGAATGCAAAGGAAAATTCCTCACCAGTGTCAGCAGACCCAAAAGAATTCTCAATAGCTACAATATACTCTTCGGAAGACTCGTCAAGGTTGCTAAACCGAACTACCTGGGCTATCTCCACTGCTGGACACCTTAAACTCTCTATAATCTTTAACCTCTTTTCTCTGTCTTGCCTCTCACAGTTATCTACCATGAGACGTACTTGCTCTATCCAGTTTTCAAGCTTTTCTTCACCAGGTGGGTTAGGGACAACTCCTGAGACAGTACATAACCTCCTATACACACTGCTATCCACAGACAGCCTGCCTTGCCTCCCTCAATTCAATTCAATTCAATTCAATTTATTTTTATAGAGTGCTCTTCTCACGCAGTGACACAGAGCGCTTTAACACAGACATAAGGCAAGAAAAAGATACAAACAAAGAAGACAGTCATCTAATGGCTACCATAATAAAGTACTTTTACAGAGCTATAAGTATGCCTACTGGCCACTAGGGAAAGGAACAAAAACTCTCAACTGAAAGTTGAGGGAGAAAAAAAAGCCTCTGGGGGTTCACAGGCCAGTGGTTGCCCACCCCTCCTGGGCATTCTAGATTCAGTAACAATTGTAAGTCAGTGTGTGGCAAGTAATAATGATTATGTTGCTAAATGGCATCTTGGGTCCCCAGCTCAGCATGGAACGTCTCGTTCATCATGGCACATGGACATCATCCTCAGTCAGCATGGGATTCATCTGTTACCACCGGCTGGCCTCCTCAGGTCTTATGTGGCGAGGTAGTGCTCAACAAGAAAATAGAGCAGAGTTAGTAATACACACACATTTTCAGAACCGCTTGTCCCATATGGGGTCGCGGGGAACCGGAGCCTTCCCAGCAACACAGGGCGTAGGGCTGGAGGGGGAGGGGACACACCCAGGACGGGATGCCAGTCCGCTGCAAGGCACCCCAAGCGGGACTCAAACCCCAGATGCACCGGAGAGCAGGACCCGGTCCAACCCACTGCGCCACTGCACCCCCTTCGAGTTAGTAATATGTTACTTAAATTTAATATGCATTTTTATAAAGATGATAAACAACCAAGGCAGGTAAAATTACATTTCGAGGTGGAATGCCTGAGTGAACATGTAAGTCTTTAGTCGGGATTTGAAAACATAAACAGACGGGGCATTTCTGACAGTAACTGGTAGACTGTTCCACAGTTTAGATGCTCTATAACTAAAGGCGCGACTTCCTATTGAGGTCTTATTGATCACAGGTACTTTAAGGTAACCTGCATCTAATGAATGGAGATATCGTCCTGGGATATAAGAGCTAATGATCTCACAAAGGTAAGTCAGAGCAATGCCATGTCCTGCCTTATAGGTCAAAAGTGCATATGATGGCTTTGGGGGAGCAGGCCTGGAGGGGCACAGTGATTTCCTCTGGTCAGTCTGACTCAAAAGATTGTTGACTTCTTGCAACTTCGACCTGTTCATCTAAGACTTATGATCCTCCATGGCTTGTCACTGCCCTCTGGCAACATGTCCAAGGGGATTGCATTGACATTTACCCTTTCACGGCATTCACATAAAGCCATCAGATGTTGAGTCTGGGGGTCATACATTCTTCCCTGGACTCTAACTTGTCCTAATGCTTTGATGTATTTCAAAGTCTCTTCAATGAGATAATCATTGTATCTTCAGGGACATCTTTCACCGGCAGTGCATACTCAGGGTTAATAGCTTCTCCCTTACACCAATTACAGACTTCAGTCTTGCTTCAGTTGTGGTCACTGTGCCTTGCCTGATATTAAACTTGGTTTAACAGCTAAATTCCAAGAGTTCTAATGGGCATGTAAGTTTATTAATGATAATTGATAAACTGTTATGGAACTTTAACACACTAGTTTTCCTTTCATAACCTCACACTGCAAAGGTTACATATTCTATATAAAATTAAACTGCAGAGTCAGTTCAGATATTCTGTTGCCTACTGTAATTATCCAAAGTTAATTTTATCCCAGTAGTGCTTCCATTTCCTGTAGCGCTACCCTCTGTTAACCTGACTAGGAGGGTGGTGCCCTGGGTTCTAAAGACTAAAATATTATAACCCAACATGCAAATAGGATTGTAACAGAATAAACATTCAATTTATTAATTTTCCCAAACTTTGCAAATAGAAAAAATTCACCCTAAAAAATTGTGCTGTACAATACACAAAGGTCAACCCAAAGTCCTTTCAACAGATTACTGAAATAAATGCAAATGACTAAACCATTAACAGAAGGAAACGCTTCACAGCAAATACTTAAGTATTAGAAACAGCAACTAACATCGGTTATGCACTCATGCAAACAGAGTCTAGAAATTTCTTCGAGAACCTTGCCACTCTTAAACCAAAATTACACTGGTATATATAATAATCCGGAATATTTTAACTTTATTTTTAACACCCTTATGTTGCAAGCCTGATCACAGCTTGAGGATGTTGAGACGAAAAATATAATGGCCGCTTCACTCTCAAGAGCAAGAGAAAACCTCGCAGTTTACCTCGTCTGCGGTCCATGCAACAACCAGGAAAATTCAGGATCGTCCACTCGCGTTTCAGGAGCATGTGAGAACTCGAGTGAGGCCTGAGGAACTTCACGCATTTCTGGTAGCATGAAACGCTATTGGGTTCTTCTTCTCTATGGCTGCTCAATGTGACGGGCTGGAACCCTCAGTTTTCTACAACAATGACTCGTTGGACACAAACGAATACAAAATGGAAATGTATCTTTATCAACTCTGCAAACAGAACGCACTGCCTGTCATTGCACAATCTAAATAAATATTTTCTCTCTTTGGTTACTGTTGGAGCAACCAGAAAATTTGAACTCCCCTTCGTTTTTGCAACGTTTTCCCTCTCTTGTTTCTGGGGTCTCTCGCTCTCGTTTGTGCTGAACCCTGCAGTCCCAAATTGCGTCGCAACGGTTTGCCACGAACGATGTGCAAGCTGCTCACAAAACTGACTCACTTCCTTCTCCTTACACCTCAGACACTACAAGAACACACCCTTCTTCCAGAAGCATCTCAAAGCTCCCCCTCCAGTGTGTTCCATCCCTCCTATCTCTAAATTGGTTTCCCTCAAACCAAAACCCAATCAGCCTGTAATCAATACAAGACTGACAA
Source organism: Scleropages formosus (assembly GCF_900964775.1). Lineage (NCBI taxonomy): Eukaryota > Metazoa > Chordata > Actinopteri > Osteoglossiformes > Osteoglossidae > Scleropages > Scleropages formosus. The sequence continues at coordinate 31,901,794 of NC_041812.1, read as the reverse complement.
TATCACACACATGTTGTAACCATTCTAGCACATGTTGGCACGGCTTTGAGAAAACTATTTATTGAAATCGTTAAACTTTATTTAAACCCTCAGAAAAATAAACAAACAAACTAGTAACACTACGGGGCTATGATTACAATAACAAATTGCAAATGTCTAAGAATTCTATTGAAATTCACAGGTATTATAGAGTGTTTTTACCCAGCCCTCTGTGCTGTGGTCCTCAGTGACTGCTAGTGGACTGAAGGCCCAAGAGGAAAGTTTGTGTATACTCCGATAGCAAAATAAATACAGTAGCTGGCTGCTGCTTAAAAGACCAGTTAAAATGAATCTATTTGTCATGAACGATTTCATTTCGCGCTGCACTAGACCCCCAGTCCCCTGTGCGAAGTCCACACCAAATGTGCCCTGAGGCTGTACCAGGGCTTCAAGATGATACTTTTACCACATCTCACTGGTTTGGAGATCCTGCCAGGCTATGTTTACAAGTGCACAACCGACCAACAACAGCAGTTTTTGTACAGGTTGTCTGCATGAATACACAGTGACATTCATATTTGGAATTCATCAGTCTGCGGGCCACACCTGAATGCTTTCAGAGCTCTTTGAACTGCTTGTGTCCATGAAACATCTCTGACATCATGTGTCACTTGTGCTTCGTCTGAAAGATGATCACCCAGATCCTGGTTTCAAATCACTGTCCCCCCATAATCTACCTTCTCTTACTGCTCTAGTAGGTAAAATATAGTTATTGCTATAAAAAACGTGATTTGCACAGTGCATGCTATATGCATAATATAAAATAATGAAATGTATATACAGCACTTAGTAAATACTGTATTAATGTTTTGAGAGTTACATTTTATAAATACTAAAACATTCTGAAAATGTCACCAACCATTTTATTTTGCATTATGAGCGTAACACACATCTGTATCTTAAGGAGGTTTTGATGTAGACCACTAGCTATGGCAGAAAGGTGCATTTAATAAACATGTTCTTCTCATTCACATGCCACAGCAATATACAATTCTAGCAATACTGTCATCAACCTGCATGCTTCTGGAAGACAGAAGAAAGATATTATACTTACCAAGTGTGAAACAGAGGCCACATTTGAATGATAAATATAAGGTATATGGAAATGTAAATTATAGCATAGTTATAAGTAAATAGTCACAAACATCTACACTCAATGTACAGTATTGCATTTTAAACATGGATTTGTACAGGTTGTATTTTACAATGCACTACAAGAATATAATACACAAGCTGTTAAAAAAAAAAAAAAAAATCACAAAAACACACACACCAAAGCCTTGTAATAGATGTTTAGGAAAGACAAAGAATAAAATCATGGCAATGTCATTCTGTAACATATGTTACTTCTCTTTCCATGTTGGAATTCAGTATAAGTTATCAAAATGGACAGTTCATTTATTTACAAAGGCAACAAAAATTTGAAATACTAAGTATCTGATTTCTGGTACCTTCGATTTTAATTCTCATATTTGCTAAAATGGTCGATCTTCATTGTTACTCATTCATCAATAAATTCATTATGTATATACAGGCAAAGAAGTGATTTGACATGAAGGAGATGGATTTTTATAAGGTGCCAGATCACATTTCCAGGCACTGGTGAGGGGTGTGCCACACCCACCTGGAAGAAAATTCTTATTGAATTACGTGAAAATCCACTATTTTTTGACAGGTAAGGATGCTGGGTTGCAAAGTCTTGGACATTACAGTAAGATTTTATTGGCACTGTAGATGAATAAATATTTATGAATAAAAATCTGAGATGGGGCTGCACTAAACCATTTCTTTAGCGTTGTTGGTGATTCAATCAGATGTAACAACAGTGTCTTTCCCCCCCCCCCATGAAACTTCAGTCTTGGCTGTTCCTGTGAATTGTGGTTCGCCTTTAAACTAAACTCAGAAACCAAAGGTTCACATGTGGTTTTTTCAACATCTACAACATTTAAACTATCTTTTTTTCGATGTAGACCACAGTTTAAACCACTATTTAAACCAGCATAGAACCTGTTTGACCCACAGGGGAGCAACAGCAGTGTAACTTCTGTTTCTACAAATACATGTGAGTGGATGGGTATAACACATGTGATACTGGTGTCTCCTCAGTTTGTGGGGGGGGGGGGGGGGCGGTTGTCATATCAAACAGTCTATTTAGGCCCGTAAGCTGTGATTGCATTTCCTCTTCTACAGCAACTTTCATTTCCTGTCCTTTCTGCTTCAACAGCCGGTCATGAAGGGTGAGCGAAATGCCAGAGCAGCATCTGTGGAGGAGTGTCTTAGCAGAGGAACAACACTGTGGAAGTAGCCCGGCAGATTTCATTACTGTCCCCTCCATCCAGCCACACAGGGAGACCTAGCCAGAACCCATCATGGGCTGATTGGAGCCTCCTCCTGGCAGGTCTGGCAGCAGCGCTGCTTATAAAGGCCCAGGGGGCAGAGCTGGAGCCTCCTCACTGCGGTACAGTAGTGGGTGGAGTCCCTGCAGGCACCTGAAACACAAGACAGCAAAGCAATAAGGAGACCTTCGAACCTCCAGCTTCAGACCAGGACTACCACTTCTCCTCCAGCATGCAAAAGAAACAGTGCTAGAGATCCAGGTAATCACCATCATTCTCTGGGAGCCTTAGGGAACAATATAAACATGTACATTTACATTTATATGAAACATAATGTATATATCACACTTTTACAGGCACTTCATATAAACATGTGCTTTAAGAAGCCTCAGTTAGTGGCTGGTACAAGAACTGTAACTTTCCTCCAGACAGACATTATTTAGTTACAGAAATTCATGAGTTTATTTGAACATGTTGGACTTTTATTCTGTAATATATTATCAAAAAAGCTATCTGAAAAATTTAAGAAGCCAACGAAGGAGAGGCCTTCACAGCATGTGCACACGGCATAACACAACCTGTTCAAATAGTTTGTTCTGGGGCCTGGCGCTGCTGCTCTTACCATCACAGGACATCACATTGCAGTGTTGCCAAGCTATCGGGCGGCGCTGCCAGGCACAGTGCTGGTCCGCCAGGATCCTGCTGGTCCTCCTGTGAACACACTCCACCTTGCGAGACTGGAACCCGCTGCCACAGTCGGCACTACATGCCCGCCACGGCCCAGTCCTCCACTGGTTGGCACACACCTCCCAGGTGCAGTTGCGTGCTGATGCTGGCCTGCAGACACAGCCCCCACAGTGCTGTTTCACACTGCATTGTATGGTATCACACCTCACTGGATGACATCATGCTACATGATATCATACTACGGTTACCACCCAGCTCTAAAAATAACTACCTGATAACACACTGTTCTCTCTGACATCATACCTCCATGCGTGACATCACCCAAATAATATAATGTACATTTTTGAAGTAGATGGAATATTGGGAGAGAGTGAGTCTGAAAGAGGTGTTTTTCCAGACACCTCCTGTATTACCCCATCAAGTACAATGCCCCATTGGGAGCTCCAACCGACCTGGTCCTGTGGTCGCAGTGTGACTCGGGAAGGGATGAGCCATTGGTATGCTGGCACACCACTGGCCGGCTCTGCATGGCGAGGGCGGGGCCAACACACCTCCCGGAGCACTGTGGGAAACAGGATGGTGGCATGTCAGCCTTCAGCTAAGGTGGATGTGGTGCAAGGAGAAGAGGGGTGTGCCCTTACCTGTCCCCATGGGCTGGTTCGCCACACCGCACACACGTGTGAGTGACACTCCTCTCTGTCCGGCGGCCGCAGGGCCGCACCACACATGGACTCAGGCAGGACTCGCAACGTCCCCTGGGCCTGCCTTTGGTGGCACCGCACTTGCCTCTGCCGGAAGCCCAGCCCACAGGAAACAGAGCACTCTGACCACACAGTTGCCTCCCAGCTGCCAATCAGAAAGGGTTTTGTATTAGAACCACAGACTCTGGAGGGCCCTTGACCTATATGCTGACAGCTGGTCAGAAGATCACTGAACTGTAAACAGCCACAATGCCCTCATGCAGCATCTTCTCTGCTCAGCATCGACAAACTGAGAGCATCACTGTGCACCGTGGTATTTAGAGCAGCGCGCGAGGTGCCGTGTGAAACATATTTCTCACCCTTCTGTTTTGGCTTTGGAAACACTCAGAAGACCAGAACATATTTATAACCTCTTCCCACATGGCGTCAAATACCCTCCCTGGAGCATTACGTCTTTGCATCATCACTAAACAGCTTCATCACAGGTGTGCTTGCTGTCACACACGTGTACACACTGTCCTGTAGGTGTCACCTGCTAGTACTGTTGCTCCGCAGGGGGCATTCCGGAGACCCACGTACCTTGTGGAACGTTTAAAAACCAGAACCTCTTTTGGTTCTACACACGGTAGGTGGTAACACTGAGGTAGCATCCAAGACAGGAAGGTGAGAGTGTGTGAAAGAAGGAGTTTGCGCAAGAGAGCAGAAAGATGTGTGTGTGTGTGTGTGTGAGCAAGTGTGAGGGGGGTTCAGAGACACCTTCAGGAGTATGTGAGCAGCCAGGGCTGAGAGGCTGTCGGGGGGACAAAGCCTCGTATTGTGTGAGGAACCCCCCCCACTCCATCCCTCGAGAGCGCCGGCACTGAGTGCTTTCCCAGCTCTTGCTGAGGCTGCCATTACAGTGAGCGTCAGTCCATTGTGGGACCCCAAACTGTATTGCTGACTTTGGCCTGGGCATCAGCAACCGTGGAATCCTGCTTTTATTCACCACGCTGAGTTACGCTTTCTTAATGTTTTAACCTCCAGTGCTCAAAGATTAAATTTGCATTTCAGCGTTGTGGAGAAACGTTACACATCATTCATTTCTTCTGCCCCAGGGCCACCGTTTAGATGGTCCAAATGAGGTGATACACACCAATTCCTCTTCTCTGAATGTTTCCTCTGTCCACAGAGGTACTTCTTCACTGCGGTCCATGCACTGGGCAAAGGTCACAAAATGGGGACAATGGTGGCCTACTCCTCACTGCAGGCCACATTAATGTGTGCAGGGTGTGTATCAATCTGTGTGTATGTGTGCAGTGCATACCTGGGTGGGCAGTCTCGTACGTTGCAAGGCTGAGAGGGGCTGGCTGGACGGGGCAGGTGGAGACACAAAGCAGGAGCCATATCCTGGCCCCCAGCACTGGTGCAGCGTACCCTCCTGGACTGGACCCCTCTACTGCCACAGCTGACACTGCAGGCTGTCCACACACCAGGCCTCCAGTCAAACACTGGCAGACACACAGCACGCTGTTAAGAGTCACACACTCTACAGTCACCCATTATAAATAACACTATATAGCCATGCACCATATAATAAACTGTACAGTAACACATTGCACATTCATACACTCTAGAGTCATATACTATACATTCACACACACTATAGTCACACTGTATAGTAACAAACTGTTTAAAAAAAATGTTCTTTTTTAAACTTTACAGTTGCGCAGCTGCTGATGGACAGTTTCTAAGTCATACAGAGCCAGCTCGCACACTCACACAATTGCACAGCTATACAAAGAAACAGGCACAGTGCTCTCTTTATCTGAAATTTCAGTATAATGGCTCTTGGCTTTTAATGCTCAATTTCTGATTTATGGAATAAAATATCAGTAAAAGAAAATTTGAAAATGAAATCATTACAAAATTCAAATGAAGCAGAAATGCATAAATACACTGTAACTGGTGCATCTGCATCCAAATCTTTCCACCTGCTTAGTGCAACTTAAGAATGTGAAAGTGTTGCTTTAAGAGAGTGGGGTATTATGGGATGTGTATGAAGTTTTGCAGAATTGTCTGTCGATCATATCAAGTTTGTCATTTAATTTAATGACTAGAGCAATTAGCAGGAAAAAAAAAAACGGCTGATGGTTTTATGGATACGTATGCACGTTTTGGCAACAATGCACAGTTTTAGAAAGTTGTTCACAATAAATGTGACGTGTTCAGTGGATCCATGCTTGGTTTATTGCTTATCTTGTGAAGAACTGATCAATTAAAAAGAAAAGTGGCAATTACCCTGGAGCTGCAAGTGTGCTATAGGTACATTTTATATTGTGCTGAAATAATGGGATCATAGTTGTATCCGTGTTTTGCAGTGTTGTACTGATACTTGGGAAAATTGGTTTTGGGGTACCCTGAAATAGCCTGGCGTCCCAACCTGGGCATACCCCTAAGCCTTGCACCCAATGCTATATGGGATACACTCTAGTCTAGATCACCAGAACCCTGATCAGGACATGCAGTTATCGAAAACAGATGGATAGGTGGATGAATGGATGGTTTTGGATGAGCTGAATATAATGAAAATAATAGAAAATAATTTTCTGGCATCCAAAATTTTGCTATCGGCATTGTTTTCAGGAACAGATTAATTCCATGAGCCAAGGAATGACTGTATACTTACAAAATATATCTTAATACCTTCCCACATATATGCACTTTAATTTATTTGTGTTTCATCAGACTGCTAACATGTAACTTACAGTTGTTAGATTCCACTTTATGGGAAATTAATGTACTCATGTTGGAGGAGTCAAAGGCAGTACTCAGTAGAAGACAAAGGAGGCTCCAGGTTCCCAGTGTCTGTGGGTTTGCTGCCGCACAGCCCAGGCCTTTTATTGTCCACAGCGTGGAACGAACCCCCAGCGAAGTATCACAGACACACTTGACTGACACACAAATGGCTAACAGTCATCTTAGAAATTAAACTCTGAGATTTCTCTGTTTTTATTTTCTGCAGCTGTCAGATAAACTCACATACCATGCAAATAATTCTTCTTCGGATAAATCACGGTACCTTTACACATTAAACCTCATCCAAGAGGCTCTTTGAAGTGTCTCGGTGGTCAATTTATTTATTTATCTGTTCACTTATTTATTTAGGGTCTTGGCTGTGTCGCTGGGTGAACACGACTCAGCTAGTGGGGCTTTCAAAGCTGTCCAAATTCAGCCCACCTGCCCTTCCTGCTCTTCAGGTGCTTCGCACATCAGATACTTCAGAGCAGAGGTTTTCACCTTTAAGGGTGTTGTAAAATACCTTAGTAATTCATGCTTAACTGAGACCAGCTAGCTAGGAGCACAAGCGGATCCAAAGCACTCAGAGAATTCCGAGACGACCGTTATTATTCCATCCAGGTGAGCCCTTGGCAATCAAACACCGGTGCCGGAAGGAGAAACGCATAAATAATATAAAATGAAAAAAGTCAGCGCAACCATCACAGTTCTGGGACAAGTCCTAGTGCTGTACAATAATATTCACACTCACTGTCCATAAGTACTTCTCAAGTTCCAGAAGCTCAATCAGCCTTCAGTCATTCTCTTAATATCTCTGTAAATTGTTCCCTGAACTTGGAAGCATTGTTATGACGGAGGGTGACATGCTGGCACAGGGGTAGCACATGTGCCTTATAGCTCCTGGGTTGTTGGTTCAAATATCAGTTCAGATGTTGCTTAGTCTGTGTGGAATTTGCATATCCTTCTCATGTCTGTTTCCTCCTGGTGCTCTGGTTTCTTCCCACAGTCCAAAGAAGTGGTTCAGGTGAACTGGTGACTCAAAGTTATCTATCGTGTGCGATTGCTCAGTGATGGACTGGTTTCATGCCCTATGCTTCCAGGATAGGCTCCAAACCACTACAATCACAAGCGGTACCTGATAAACAGAGTTTTGTTCCCTTTCCTTTACTGCCTTCTGGCTCTTTCCCACATTTGCTCTTTAACTGTATATTGTTAATTAGTTGCACATCCATCTGTTATCTGTTAAGTAATGCCAGTGTTTGTCATTAGGGGCACTTTGTCTTTCTGCGCTCGATCCTCTTGATCTTATGCTAAGCAAGTGAGGAAACTGCGCGGAGAATGGCACTGTTTAAAGATGAACCTCACTGAGCTGAAACACATCCATAGTGAACAAAATGTGGACTATAAAGACCTTCTAGCGTACACATACACACGTATACACACTCACCGTCTACGCTCACGTGGACCCAGGCGGACACAAGCTGAGAGTGAATGGCACTCTGACATCTGTAAATCCCTGCGGACTTCCCAGAGAGTGGGTTCACCTCGAGCACCCGACCTGCAGCCAACACCCGGTATCGAGGGCCCAGGACCTCCTGCAGAGTGCGGTTCTGGAAGGACCAGCTGATGGGCTCTCTGTGGTTTGGATGGATGGGACACCCTGAGGGGGTATCAATAGACTCTGTCAGTTATCAAGGACCCAACCAGGAAAAAAACCCAAATAATAATCACCAAATGTTCTCAGTAGTTTGTTGGGATGTAATTAGAACCCCACACACACACACTCACACACACTATCGTGTTGACAGGTCACGGATGAGAGGGCCTTGATCTACCTATGCGGAGGTGCTCTCCAGGTCGGACGGTGATGTTGGTTCCTAGGTGAGAGGCCATCAGCACCTTTCTGTGGCTCCCATTCTGGTGCTGCAAGTGCCCTCTGGTGGTGGGATCTAGACAAACAAAGTATACAATGCGACCACACTTTTCTACAGCATTCAGATACACACAACACACACAACAGATGCTCAGCACAAAGTCCAGCAAATGGGGGCCACAGCTGTGGGATGTAACAGGCTTAACCCAGCATCTGGACTGCAGAGCTCCCCTTGGACGACCACCAAACATCTGTGGCACTACGTTGAATGTGAATATGCCACACTTACTCCATAATCAAGTGACAGCTTCAGAGTCCTGTGACCCAGAATCTCCCTGGAGAAGAGGATTGATCCTGTCTGGTGTTGTCATGGAGGGCCAAACTCACCATGCTTCACAGTGACTAGTTAAGAGGCAGCTGACGGCTGTCCTGCGGAACAGCCATTGAATTTCCACTAGGAGGTGTGACATCAGCCGGGATTGGAACCTGCTCTGCGACCTCAGCCAACATGCGCCAGCAGTGTGACGGATCCTACCTCCTCGACCTAAGTCAGCCAGGACTCTAATGGATTCTACTGCCTTGGCTAGGGCTGGCTTGATGCAGGCTCCGTTCCCCTCAGACCTGGTCCTGGCTGGGCTCCAGCCTCACCCCATCCCTCAACCCGACACGCCTGCCGGTGCCAGTATCAACACCGCATTCGCCGTCAGTGTCTGTCAGCGGGGCCCACAACTCAGGGGTACTGGGCAGGTCATTACTAACAGCCTCACCGGGAGCTCCAGCATCCATAAATCATGATCAGCCCCGGACCGGACGGGGCATGACGGGACCTACCGACCACATGAACGCTGCTGGAAGCCACAGATGTCCCAAAGGAGTTGGCGGCGGAGCAGGCGTACGTCCCAACATCCCCGTATGAAATGGTGTGGATCAGCAAGGAGCCACCAGGTTGGGAGACTGCATTTCGGGTCACTGGCCCCTCTTCCCTGGCCCAGGTGACATTGGGCACAGGGAATCCTGTGACAGGAAAACACAGGGCCATAACGGCAGTTCATGAGAGCAGCTGCAACCAGAAGGTTGGTGGTTCAAGTGGCTTGATTTCACTTCTTTCCTCAACTACCTTTGTAAACGGGGGAAAAACTGAAAGTCGTTTCAGGTAAAACCACAAGCTAAACAAGGAAATAATGACAATATCAAGAAAAACTACAGTAATAGCAATTGTAATGGCCATCGTTTCACCACATGTGCATCTGAAAGCCGTGCAAAACACACTGGAGCAAAACACACCAGCAGGAGCAGATTTCGGAACAAATTAGGAGGACAAATGAACTTAATGACTCTAAATTGCCTGCGCTCGGCACACCGCGCTGAATGGCCTCCCTGTACACTAATGAGGAGCACATGGCAAGGACTTCGGTCCAGCTGAACCTGGAAAAGACGGAACTTTCCGAATGATTCCGCCAGGCCAAGCGGGAACGGGGCATGTGCCCGTAAACCAAGCTGCTGTCAGACCCGTGTTTGGCACAGAGAGAAATGCCCGCTGGGCAGATCTCGGAGCAACCCGGCAGCACTCCATGGCACAGCAGAAGGGAGCAGAAAGACCCCCCCCAACTGATCACCTGTCACACGGAAATACACTTTTTGTGAACTCTCGACGTCTACCACACAATACATAGATGTATGACAAAAAGGGAACCGACAAGCTGGATAAACACATTTTCACTGACCGTACCAATTAGTGGGAACTATTAATTACTATTTAAACTATACTATTTAAGTCTGTCCCTCAGTGCCTGGACTCCCTTCATCTTGGAATTCATCATCCTGCAGTTTGTATTCTCTATCCATAGGGGGCGCCATTGCAACACATGGGCCAAGGATCCCTCTGAAATATGACGCTTTCAGTCCAGAGAGATGAAGGTGTCCCAGGTTTCGGGGGGCCCCAAAACAAGCAGCACGGTGTGCATGATTCCCATAGCCAGATACCCCCTGGAAGGTGAAAAATGCCCCAGTCTGGACCCCAGCTGGGTCTCCAGTTTCAGACTGAGGTCTTTGTGCCACACGTCTGGGGGAGCACTGAGAGCTGCCCTGCTGTCAGGACCGTGGGGGCCAGTTTGCAATACCCAGGCTGAGGGGGGCCTCCCAAGTGTGTTAGGAAGGGAATGAAACACCCAGGGGCATCTGGTGAGTCTAACTCACACACACTCACAAGCAGACACAAACTGCCACGGTAATGGGAATGCAATATGAAAATACATTATGGTAAAGTTAATATTTGACCATGAATGCTTCTATAATTGTCTGTTTCATAAAATGTCACGCATTGCTCATCAGGAGTGTGCAGCTTAGTTTTACAAAGGCCCACAGGTGTGGTGGATTAGTGAGTTGCGCGACTGCCGCTGGACGGGGGCACAAAGAGTGCTGCGCATGCTCAGCAAGCGAGGAACGGCATGGAAACCCTCCAAGAGTTCTCACAGGCATTGAACCTCACGACAGCATCCATGGGAGATTTAATGTCTAAATGATGTGAGGAAAAGATCAATAAACTTCAAGTTCCGCAGTGACGTTACAGGCCGTTTCTTCCCAGAAATGTCAGTATTTCCTCTTTCTAAATGCACGGGACCAATTGTGGTTATTATACACAAACACTGAACATGTGCCAGGATAGCTGCAGGATGGGACTTTTATTGGCCTGTGGCATCCATGATTACATCATGCATTTCAGAACGTGTGCTGCGCAAGACCAACGCAAACCCACCTGAGACTGGACACAGCAATGTGAGGTTAGCCCCTCGGCGCACAGTCACTCTGCCACCGACCACAGCGTTCAGCTCCATGTTCTCCACATCTGACACGTCCCTCCCAGAGGCAGCAATGGAGGGGGCCTCTGTGTCCAACATACAACAAAATTAATTCATTTTAAACTCCGATCGCACAAAGGAACACTAAAGACATTCTAATCAATAGGTTGTTGGGTCCCACTCCGAAGGCGAATCTTCAGAGTCTGGGCACACAACGTACAGAGTGAAAATGTGGTCCCAATGTGGTAACATTGGCCTCAGCGTGGACATGTTGTGGTCAGGGTGTCATGAGGATCTCACCGGCCAACAGCAGCTGGGAGGTCTGCGTGTCCGAGCCGAGCTCGTTGGTGGCGGTGCAGCGGTACACTCCTTTGTCTTCTTTGCGTGGCTCAGAGATGTGCAGCACTCCGGTCTGGTCCCAAAACACCCTGCAGGCAACAGACAGGACTCATCTCAATCAAGCTTCAAGACCAGAACTCTCATTCCCTGCCTCCAGCAGGGTATATTACACTGTTTTGCACAGATTCGCTTACGGAGAACATGAGACGGGTTATAATTTTCTTTTCATAAAGAAAAATATATGCATTTTCTGTCAAGTCAATCAACCTTTAACAAAACTAATATCCATTGTTTTTGTTTAGCCTTTTTTCTCCCGACTAGAATTTCACTAACCAGTCTGAGCACAGAGGAACAGCCGAGCATTCAACTCAGTGTCTCAGAAGCTGTTTTAATAACATGTTTAAGTGTCTAATTATTGCATATTTATTATTGCTGGGTGACCATACATGATATGATCCATGATATGGGTTGTAGCTGGAGGGCAGCTTCAGGCAGAACGTTTGAGTAAACATGTCAGACAGCATTACGATGTGCCAGGAGAGCTGGCCGTGCACCTTCTGCGCTCTTCCAGGCAGCTCCTCAGCTTGGGAATCCCGACCAAGTCAAATTCACAAAAGGTAACAATAATATTAGGAGCATTTGGTTTGAAGTTTTAAATGAACATTTGGTTGGCAACTTCAAACAATCTTTAAATAACTGAATATCCATTAGCATAAGAAGGGGTCATACCCCGTCACGTGTAACTGGCTGCAAAATCTCATCTCCATCCAACATTCATCCGTGAGCCATTTACAATGTCCAAAGCAGGGTGGATGAGCATGTCGACTTTGACCAGTCTGCCAGGCTCAGGCTAACTCCAGGTCAAAAATAAAAAGAAGTGATGCCAGTCCTGTTCTCTAGTATATACTGGAAGGAGGGTGCATGGAAGGAGGGCAGTCTTTTAACTCGCAGTTCAGCTCCCAGGAGGTGTCCTCCTGTTGTACCCTTGAGTATGGTACTTAATCTATACATAAACTTTTAGCTGTTCTGGATGTAAGTGTCATATAAGCAATAAAACACTTATACTGTTAGCTGGAAACTTCTGTATTCTAAATGTTTTTCAAATGTTTCATGCTGTTCCCGTTGCAACAGCTAGACCCTTTAGCTTCAGCAGAGGAACCATCTGAACAGAGCCAGAGTGGGATATGACATTGTACATTGCACATCCCCAAACAATTACTACAGTTGGCCATTCGGGATTCCAGAGCTTGGGTGTCCCTCAGCTCCGAGTGGGTGTGAGCAATGAGCCACAGTGATAAGGACATGGGTCCTGTAACACCCTCAGGGGTGCTGAGAGTCCACAGTAACCTGGGGGAGTCTCTGGAGGGTGTCCAGTGTGACCTCCAGCCACGTCCATCCTTACCACTATGTTGGGCAGGTGTGGACAGGTTTCACTGTGAGCAGAAACTCTTCACTTGGGGAGGAAAAAAAAAAAAAAAACCACATCTAGCAGTTGCCAAAAAGCAACAAAATTATTTCAAGATATAAGGCAGAAAATGTTTTAATATAAGCACATGAACAATCCAGTAAAGGAAAAGCAGATCCACTGGAAAGATCATTCAATCAAAATGAAAATGCTACATGGATTTGGTTAGTATCTGATTACTGGTGATGATAATAAATAAATAGGAAGTAAATATTAATCCCAAGTTTCAGGATCAATTAAACTCTTAACTGTTATAGGAGGGAAGACATGTTCACAAGACTGGCCACCTAGAAGTGACGTGTGGAACATCTCAGAGGCCACATTTACTTTAATATATATTAACTGGATATCCCCGTTTACTGTCAGCTGAAAGAACTAGGAGTACTAAGTTAAAGGAACAAGACTGCAGCACAATGGACGTGCGCCATGTAATAAATCTCTACCATATGGAACTGAACCAACTGGCACACATGCTGGTCGCCCCGTCACTTTTATGTGGATATAGTGAAATATAGCGTGGACGATAAAACTCAGACCAAGACAAACGAGGCTTAACCAGAACAGTAACTCCACAGTCTTGCTGTTGCACCAGTAGAGTCAAGCATGTATTCGTCCCACAAAATCCTGTGGTTGTTTTAATCAGATTATGAAGTTCAAAGTTCAGCATTAGTATTAGTAGTAGCTCTAGTTCAGAATGTCTAGCCAGTAGCAGATGAGTCACTGATCAGACCTAGCCCAGAGTCATTGACTGGGCCTAGCTTAGACTCACCAACCAGGCCTAGCCTAGAGTCACTAACCAGGCCTAGCCCAGAGTCACCAACCTGGACCTTGCTCAGAGTTACAAAGTTAAGCTTACAGCCACTCAGCAGTGGTCTTACAGCACATTCTGGCAGCTATCAGTCGTGCAGAAGGCTGTCAGCCTCATGCACCTATGCAATTCTCCACTCTGATGCTTTCTTTGGCTTCGGCTTCCAATAAGAGCCAAAATTATAAAACCCATAATGTTGCTGACCACACGTACAGTGGATTCCACATGTCCTCACGGACTACACCAGCAGTCAGTCAATCAAAAGTGAGTCAATTAACAGGACGCATGATCGACAGTACCACTGTTTTTCCAATGTTGAGTTTTTTCATTTTTCTACAAGAACTAACTGGAAAAACCATGAAGAAGCCCAGTCATTCTCAAATAGCATAGTATTTCTTATAATTGCAGTGTGTATTATCTTCATTTAAAAAGTCAAACATCACCCTCTCCCTTAGAGAAGTCTAATATTTTTAAATAAATCCAGATTCCCAATAATCCAGCATTTAAAACCTAACATATATCTGAAACTTGCTTGACTAAAGAATGTTTTCAAACACTGTATGTCTGTATCTTGGTTCTTTTGTGTACTAAAATTACACAGAACTGGAAGCCAAAACTCTGCAAAGAGAGGTCAAAGCAGTCTGTGGTAGCTTAAATTACATGTAAAATTTCTCTCCACCAGGATCCAATAAAGTTCTAATGAACTTCTAAGTCACCACTGTAAGTGCTACAAGTTGTACTTCTGGCAAAAAGAAACTTGAGTGTCATGCTTGGTTTACAACCCCTTCCGAAGGATCAGTGTAAATCAAGACCAGCATCAGAAACAAGGCATGGCAGCAGCAAGGCAGAGCTATTCACAGCCAGGAGAGCCATCTTTTTAACTTAACAAGCCATGTTTTAGCCTCTCTTCAAGAAGGACTGTTTCTGTCTTTCGCAAAATCAGCTGGCAACAAGGTGTTGGTAAACAGCACTGCAGCGTTTATAGGCCAATTGTGTCAGATGGTATGTAGCTCAGGATAACACTGAAAGTTTACACTAATGCTCGAAAGGATTTAAATCATACATAGTTTGGACATGAAACATAAATTGATATACATAAAAATAATGCTGGTCACTCACAGGATTGCTGAGCTAATAGGTTGTCATTATTAGCAGTGACTGTTGAAGTAATAAGGATCAGAAACCAATATTTCAAGGCTGATAATGTAGAAAGGGGTATGAGCTAATATAAGTTAGTAACTAATAGGGTAATATGACATAAGAACCAATCCCATTTAGTGACTGATTATGTAATAAAGGAGAACAAATGCCAGGCAGCGACTGATGATGTAAAAAAAGGGTGAGGACCAATACCAGTTAGTGACTAATGATGTACTAAAGGATGAGGACCATTGCCAGGTAGTGACTAATGATGTAATAAAGGATGAGAACCAATGCCAGGTTGTGATTGATGATGTAATAAAGAATGCAGACCAATACCAGTTAGTGACTGATGATGTCATGAAGGATGCAGGCCAATACCAGCCAGTGACTGATGATGTCATAAAGGATGAGGACCACTGCCAGGTAGTGACTGATGACATTATTTAGGAAAACTGATGATGCTGTAAGGGGCTGCCTACTAATGCAAGTCAGTTACTGGTAAATCAGGGAAAGGAGGGGACTGGACTGTCACTGACATCACAGTAGACAGAACCTGTGTGCATCTGTGAGGGCAGCACAGAGGAGCCAAAGGGAGTTTGAGTTTTGCACACTGAACTCTGAAGAGACTGCCAAAAATTCCACAAGTTTCCACATTGAGTGCTTCTGGCCCAAGCAGACATCCCCAAGGGAAGAGCAAAGAGCATATTTGACGAGGGTCTGGGCAAAGGCCGTTATGAGTAGCTCTACACCAACAATTTCTCAGCACTCTGATGGCTTTCAGGGGCACTGTTTCATCTGTAGACCGTAACTCAACATTACTATCCACTGAGATGTTCACATGGCTGCCCAACAGGAGGCTGGGAAATACAAATGCAGACATGAGCTCCAACAGTGGCACCATAAGAGTATGGAGGCTGGGAGCGAAGGGTGCCAGCAAGCCTAAGATAACAGTATGCATAATCTCATACCATAATGCCACTCTGGAGAGCAAATTCAACTCTGAAAGTGCAGAGGCTACATGCACAGTAAATTAACAATTCTGATCATCGAAAGCATTCCTTATGGACTCATTTGTAAGTCTTAATGGAAAGCAGACACAAGCCTTGACGCTAGAAGTTCCTTTCCCAACATTTATGTTGGTGTTACACGCTAGTGTGTCGAAGTTGATCTCACTTGCTTTGCACAAATGTGAGAGTCTGCAGTAACTCACACAGTGCTGGCAGCCCAGTGCTCTGTGGGACAGGGACAGAAGCATGCATCAATTTCCTGTTTTCACGGTTCCGGAACTACGAGCCAACCCAGAGTGTGAATGTTCAGGGTCCAAGAGCAGCTGTGCTCAACCCAGGTTCTGGCTTTAACAACCGGTCTCCTTTATCCAAACTGTACACCCTCCCACAAATTTTAGTATTTCAAGACCCAGACCTCAGGTTGTTTAGTGAGAATATCCAGATAGATATATGCACAACTAGACACAGCAAGCCAAAAAAAACACCAACAAGGTCCAGAAAGAGAATACGGTATATAGTATTGATGACATTTTGCCATTAAACAACGTGGCTTGTGACTTTTGTTTGAAACGAGCAGTTCCCATTTTTCATGTAATTTCAAGCAGCAATCTGTCAAATCAATTTGTTCCATTTATGTAATACTGGAGGTTGTTTGTTTCAAAAAACTCTATTCATGAGAGAAATGAAGAGGGAAATCAATATGCTATTAACTGAGATGGTATAAAATGTGTCTATTACTCTCTGTCTCTAGCAGTTCAGGCATTTTCCTTGATAAATAAAGTTATCATTATCCAGTCCATTAAGCCAACATGAAGTATGTCCTTAAATTAACTTGGAACAAGTGTCAGTGTTATTTTTTCCTACCTATACAAAGAAAATGTGCAAATTATGAGAAAGTGACAGTCAATTTAATTAGCTGGTTACGGTTGAGAATGAACATCACAACCATTTAATCAGGAATGATCCAAACTGCTGAGAGATTAGGTGTTCACCTGTCTGTCACCTGCAGCTGCTCTCCGTCTTTGGTCCAGGTGATGTTGGGCTCGGGAGCTCCCTGGCTGATGCAGAGCAGGAGCACACTACGGGTGGCATTGGTTAGGATAGCCTTTTGGCCAATGCTCATCCTAATGTTCTCCTGGAAGCCTGCCACAGGGTAAAGCTTCTGCTGGACTATGGCAGGCTTCTTGGACTGGGCTTTACTTTCTGCCAGCATCTGTTCTGATGCATTGGCAGTCCTGTTGAGGAGAACGGTGCTCGGCTTGGCCTCTCCTCCAGACGTGGGCCGCTTTCCAGGGCTCGGTGTCATCTGCTCTTTGGCCACGTTCCCATTCATCCGTTCACCAGCCACGCTAATGTTCCTCAGCAGCTCCTCGAGATGCCGGGGCTCCAGGCTGTGCCCCCCTCGCAGGACAGACAACTCCAGGTGTGTGTCAGGTGGCTGAACAGTGCTTGTCAGGTAGTTATGGAGAACTTGCAGGAAGGCTTCATCGTGACCCTGAGCCTGGCTGTCATCCAAGTAGTATTCATTCTTCTGGCTCCAGTTTTGCCACATGGTGTTCATGTGTTTCCACATCTCCTCTGAGTGGCCCTGGTCCTGCTTGGCCAGAGTGTTTCTGGGCGTCACCTCAATCCCGTTCACTTTTGGTGGGTCAACAAGCCTGTTGTTGTTTCCAATGAGCTTCAGGACAAAGGTCTCAGAGGCCAGGCCAGCCACACAGCGGTAGACCCCAATATCAGCTGCCTCCAGCCCATGGATCTTCAGTGAGCCAGACTTGGTGATTCCTAGGCGCCTGGAAGGGATCAGGCCCTTACCATCCTTTTCCCACCTGATGTGATGTTTCTGGAAGCGACGCACAGGGCACTTGATCACCACAGATGTTTTGGGCAGCAGATAGGCCCTGCCCCCGACAGTGAGGTGGATGCGCTTCTCCTGGCGGGTCTGAATGTAGATGCGATGCAGGCCCAGGATGTACGGTTGCTTGGGCTTCGCCACCTTCTCGGGCTCTGAGGACAAAGCGTTATGCTGCTGATAAGCCAAAGAAACTTTCAGCTGAAGAGAATAGAAAGATTACATCAGGATGCAGAAGCTAACAACTTTCAGTGTGTGTCTTGCTATACCAGTGTGACCTACAGGTCTACAGACAGAAAGAGACAGACCACTTACTGGGGCATGCATTCATACGGCAGGCCCTGACAAGTGGTGGTGGCGGAAGACCATTGCAGGCGGTTTGGGCCAGTGTCACCTGGTGCCCCGTAGCCGTCAGCCTGCGACACATGGGCTCTCTCCGCTGGACCCCAGTCCCACAGCTCACAGAGCACTGCCACGGGACACAGAGTGCACACCACTGGGCATTTTTGAAACATCTTCAAGTGGAGCTCACAGGTAGTATGTCAATGTCGCTAAGCTGCTATATAAACTGTGCCACAGCTGCATTTAAAATGCATTCCTCCTATCTATAAATAACAGTGGGAACATTAATGCCACACTAAATCATATTATTATGCATCTTTATGAAAAGTGACATATATACCTTATATTTTACCCATTTATTCAAATAAGGGCAGATGGTAGAACAATAATTCAGAGCCATTTCCCCTGGACTTAGAGGTCACAGATTTGAGTCCCACCTCCTGCTACAGTATGCTAGAGCATGGTACATACCCTTAATTGCCCCAATAACAATTACCCAGATGTACAAATGGATCAATCATTGTAACATGCTTTAGAGAAAACCTACAGCTAAGAGAATAAACCTAAAGCAGTAAGTCAAATAAATAGTGTAACAATGAGGACCATCCTGGAATTTCTAAATGCAACACTGGGATCACAAATTGAGATGCTTAACCACAGAGTTAATGAGTTACCATATACAGAGTGTCAATACCTTTGACCAGTCTCCACCGGCCATCTGAGGAGGACAGGATGTCCTAGCGCAGGACTTATGGGCCACCGGCTTCACCCCAGGGCAGGATGTGTCTGGAAGTTTCCGAAATCCCCCAGTGGAGAGCCGCTGCTTGCAGTGGACCTTCCGTGACTGTGTGCCTCCCCCACAGGTGTGCGAGCACTGCAAAGGGTGCAGAGTCCGAGCGATAAACAAATGACTCCTGACACCCTGAAGCATGCAGCTCTCTTTGTGGGCCTGGAAAGATCACCTGCTGCCATTCGTCCGTGTGCCAGGCTGCCGGGCAGTCCACCTGATTGCAGGCCCTGAGCACAGATGGTTTAAATTCCAGGCACTCAGCATCAGGTACGGCCACCACATCCATAGGCTTCAGGGACCGCAGCTGCCTGCAATACACGCTCCGGGTCTGGATGCCAACCCCGCAAGTGGCAGTGCACTGGGTCCAAGGACCTGACTCCCACCTGAGGACCAAGAGAAGATGTCCGAGTCTGAGCGGATCCCCAATGGCACCCGTTCCCAGCCTCACAGCACCTGGCTCATTTTTGTCCGCTATCACTTTTCTCGTACACACCACAGCACGAGTCCTCATGTGACTTAAACCTGCAGTGGCTCCACTTGCCTGACCTACGTTGCATGTTTCCCACAGTGGTGACAGAAGAGTCTCTCTCCTCCCTTTTTGCCTTTTATTTCAGCTGAAAGCTCCTAAATCTGGTCCACCTACCCAGCATCCCCCCAGGAGCCCATACCTTCAACGTTCTCACACAGAAAAAAACTGAAACACTGCACACATTGGGCAACAGTGTCACGGATCTACTGTGACTTTTGTGTGAAGATTTTTTTAAAGACCAGGCGCTTCGGTCAATAGCAGCAAGACAGCAGGGTTTCATGGTTGCCCCTTGACACTGATACTGTTAGCACATTATTTGGCAAGAGTCTGTGTATGGCCTCACGTGTGTGTGTGAGTGAGTGAGAGAGAGAGAGAAAGAGCATGCTAAATGTGGAGGTTTAGCACTTAACTTAGACCTCCTCAATCGAGAGTTTGACGCAAACACTTATAGCGGCCCAACAAAAACTGACAGAGAAGCTGGAGCCTGGAGACCACAGCTGCTTCCTGTCCGAGACCCATTAGCACCCGGGACAGCACTAAATCAGGATCCGTATCACGGTCACAAGTGGACCGGACAACTTCTCACACACAGGCAAATAAATCTGGTACATTTAAATTGTGATCTGGGGGAAGTCAGGGTTAACCTGTACTGGTTATCCACTTGGTGGCAGAGGCGAATCATGACAGAGAGGAGGTGCAGAATGGGGTGAGATGCTGAGGTGTGTAAAAATCTATGTCCACATTATTTCAATGCTTTTGTGTCCATTTTTACACCTCTTTTGGGGACTATCTATCTATTCTCTGAGCACCCCCAAAGTGCTTCATCTAATACCATCACTCCCTAGAGTTATTCAGACATGTGAAGCCATTCATACGAGCTTGATAAGCAGACAAACATTTCTGTCTAAAAGCAACAGATACAGTTTGCAGAAGTAATTCTGCTTGAGACCCTTGATCAGTACTACTAGCAGTACTACTCGGCTGCTCTCTAGGGATGTGCAACCTTTGTATCACAAATCCACTTCCTTAACATTGAATAATTTGCCAAAAGTGTTTTTTGAGATAAAACCAAAATTTTGCAGTGGAGCTGGCATAATACAGATAGTGCAGTATGTATAAAATACCACACAATATATCACACGGTCGTGGTAAAACCTTGTCCTTTAGGGATAATAAACATCTGATTCACCACGGTGATTGTGACCGATAACTGACAAAGCTGGATTGTGCATTAATATCGTTCCTTGCTGAAAAAAGAGACCCAAACTCACAGACACACAGTTCTTTCTTAGGTAACAGACAGGTTGTGATCACTGCCACAGATAGTCATTAAAAGCTCTAAGATTATAAAATGTTACCCATAACAGGGCCCACTCCTCTAATAATCTGCCTTATTCCTTGATACACAATGAATGGGAAGAATCATTGCGAAGGCCAAAAAGATGAGTAATATAGACCATAATCTCCTCGTGCACAAAACTATAGCCTCTCCCAAGCACCTAGTTTCACCAACTGAAATCTCCTCTATACCTCAGAAAAACCACTTGATTTACCATTTCTGATTTGGCTCTTGTTAAAGGATGAGGATTGATTTATTGGAAAAACATCATGGTAGTAGGCCATGACTCCTGTCTCTGTAGACTCTATATTTGTGTTGCCGTTGTACTGACCTTTTAGTTATAGCCATGACTTCACAAGGCTTCTGTTATCATATTAGAACGCCTAGGATGGGTGGACAGTCACTGGCACTCAGACTTCCGGAGGTTTATTTTTCTCTCCTTATTTGCAGTTAGGGTTTTTTTGTTTTCCTTTCTTCGGCTTGTACAACTTTTCCAAGCATTATCACTATTTTACGTCACTTTATTGAGCAGAGTGCTCTTTAAGAATAAATAGAATGAAATGGTAGGGAATTGTAGGGAATTGTAGGGAATTGTAGGGAATTGAAGGGAACCAGAGGGGTGAATGGTGGTGCAGTGGGTTTGGCCAGGGCCTGCCGTATAGTGGGTCTGGGGTTCAAGTCCTGCTTGGGCGGGCCTTGCAGTGGACTGGTGTCCTCTCCCCCTTCAGCCTTATGCCCTGTGTTGCTGGGTTAGGCTCCGGTTTGCTGCAACCCCACTTGGGACAAGCAGTAGTGAACATTGTGTGTGTGTGAATGGGAATGGCTTCAATTTTCGGACGGAAGTTTTAAAGGGTGGCTGACTGAGGCTCCTCCGTGTGCCGCTTCTATGGCACGGTCTCCCCCACCTTCTGAGTTGTCACCGTGGACAGCACTCTGTCACAGGAAGTGGCTGAACCTGTGGGCTCTAATTCAGCCCTGAGACTCTGCTTTCGAGAGTTTTTTTGGAACAGGGAGGACACAAGCTGGAGCTGCGGAGGGGATCACTTTTACTCTCCAGGGAGGAGTCACCCAGTCATCTGTTTGAAAAACACACCCAGATAATAACCACCCACCCACACCCTGGTAGTCCCTGACAGGCTAATTGGTCCATCAAAGATACCACTGTGGCTGTGAAAGTCTCACTGTGGAGCATGAAAGACAATCTCCACTACTCCTGTGTGTGGGAGATACCTGCAGAAACACACCCTCTGGCACCAGGCACAATGTGAAGATCCTCAGAAGGTCTAGGCAACTGAGATGGTGGATGAGAGCGTTTTCCCACATTTTATCAAGTGTAGCCCTGACAGAGGTTTATTTACCAAGCAATCCTGGCAGGGTACGAAGCTGAACGTCCCCTAGCACCTTACAGGCACAAACACCTGCAAACATACAAATATCCACACTGAGGTAAATTTTACCTTGGGGGGCATGGATGGGGGTTACAGACTCTAATGGTTGCCAGGGGTCGCCTTGACCTGTTGCAGAAGCTCTCATCCACCGTTTCCCGTGTCTCCAATCTTAGGCACTTCACCATGGCTTCTTGTGTTCCTGTAGGGGGATGGGAAAAGCAAGATGGTAGGAGGAGAACATGGCACTCCTTTGCTCATCTGGCCATACATGTAGGTTTCCAAACCAAAGATCAAATGGTCATAACCACCAGATGATCTTTTTATAATTATTATTTATCAGTGAAGGTTTGCTCATATCAAGATCATGGCTTACCTGCTGCACAGGTGGAGGAGCAGGCAGTAAAGCCCACATGTTCCCAGCCATAGTGTGGCTCTTTCTGGTGGGTTCCAGATATTCCCCCACAGGAGCCCAGGTTGCAGGGCCTTTCCGCCAAGGGCCTGTCCTCCCCACACTCCTCATCTGGGAGGTCCACCTCAGTCTGGGTAAAGGACAGCAAGACCTGACACTTCACCCAGCGGCTCTGCCAGCCTGGGCCACAGGAGGCACTGCAAGGCAGCCACGGCCCACTGATGAACCTGCGCAGAAGGCAGAGAACAAGCTGGAGGTCAGAGGTCTACTCAAGAACCATTGTTAAGGGTGTGGTCAGGGTATAGCCTCTTTTGAGGACCCCAAATAAGGGCGAAGAGAGGTAACAATCTGGTTCACACATCCTACGAAAGCAAATAATTAAATTATAAAACAATAACAACATTTAGGCCTACTCATTCAACTGACACTTTTCTCCAAAGCAATTTACATTTACCCATTTACACAGCTGAGCAATTTTTACTGGAGCAGTTTAGGGTAAGTACCTTGCTCAAGGGTACTACAGATAGAGGTGAGACTGAAACCTACAACCTTTCAGTCCAAAGGTAGCAACGCTGGCAACTATGCTACCAGTAACCCTCACATTGCTTCTTGCTGTAGCCACTGCCAAACTGCCAGGTGCCATTTCACAATACCCAGTAGTTGCTAGTACTCTTAGAATCTGGACACAGTTTTGATGGGCCTTCAAATTAAAAAACGTTTGCCTACATAGTCTTATGTGCAACAACCACCTGTTCCTCCCAGCGAAATTAAATTCTGTTTGCAAGATGGAAAAAATTGAGCATCAGCATGTTTAGGGATTTCTGCATTGCTGGTACTTTTATTAGTTTCAATAGCCTGGACATTAAATTACAGTTATCGAGCATCAATCTGTTCCATTACTTTCAGATTGGTACCTTCCTTAAAACATAAAGTCCATCTTTTCCTGACTGACCTCCAAGATCAAGAGTTGATGCAGTTTTAGAAATTCCTGCATCCTAAGGGCTTGAGCACAATTATCCATGATATTATTATGTCAAAAAATAAATAATTTTTTCTATTTTTTCAATCAAATTTACTGTGCTTATCTTGGCCTGATCAAGGTTCAAAGTTTGAGGTTCTCCATTATATCCATCACAATAAGGCTAAACTGACTAAGACACATCCTGACACAGATAGAGCTTCTGATCAATGTCATTCTCCCATCACTGACTTGATACACATATTTTTGGTAATGTCCCAGGTTGTCAGGCTTTTGGTCTGTTGTATTTAAAGCCCTATGAGAGGCATTTGGAGTAGAAATGCAACCAAATTCTGTAATGGCTGTTTTCAGAGTTTGTGATTGAGAAGAACCAATTGAGGCGGTTCGGGCATCTGATAAGGATGGCCCCTGAGCGCCTCCCTTTGGAAGTATACCAGGCACGGAATGACTAAATCTAAGTTATATTTTTTCCCCTAATAGAAATAAATAGATAAAATAAATAAATATACATAAAGGATATTATATTATAAATAATACGGTGCTGGTGCTTATAGCTCCTGGGCTCTGGGTATGGATGTAAATGGACAGAAGGAATAAATTGATGGAATGTAATATGTAGTATGTGTTATGTGTAACATATACAATGTATATATGTTTTTTTTTTACTTAGCACAGCACTGAAGTTTGGAGATTTTTTCTGAAAGCTAACTATAGATGCACATCTAACTGCAGAAGCTGTGCATCAGATATAATGAAGAAAGTACTATTAGAAGGTACTCAGACCTGTCTTAAAAACATTTTATTCTAGAGTTCACTAGACTGTAGTATTATAGTTTCTCTTCACAATTAAAAACACAAAAGTAAAATGTCACTGAATATCTATCTAATCAATAGTCCAGTAGATTAAAATGTCATATAGCCAGTAACATCAATGGAAAAAAAATTAAGCAATGCAATAAACATTGGAGACATCTTTTGGAGTGGCTGATTAACTATAACTAATGGTTGACAGATGACAGAAAGTGTTGCTGGCAGGAATACAAAAACAAACAGAAAAAGTGTCATTTCCTGAAGGGATTATATCGCCCTTGTGTGGTAAATCAATCTAATCCCGAGGCCGAGGTTGCAAGGTCGTCTGTCCCGCTTGACATGAACGGCAGCTCCGGATATACATTTCATAGGCCACTGAAATTGTACCCGTTTAAGAAACCACACGCTGCAACTCACTGCTGGAGTGTATTTTGAAATGCACCCTTGTGACAGGACAAGGAGCAAGGTCACCTGGACCCATGCTCTGCTCACTCTCCATCCATGGGAGGATCACCTTGGACACGGGCTGCTCCACAAGGAGTGAGAGCAACATCAGGCCACCGGGTCTGCGAAAGTGCTTAAAATGCGTCCGGTGACGAACAACCCCCCCCCCCCATGCACAGCATGTACCCTGCGGTCCTGCTGTGTAAACATTCTCCAAGCTTATGGGATTAAGTTTTATGGGTCCTATAACTCCCCCAAAGCCACACCATGTCATGTTTTGACTAATGTGACCGTGTTATTAAGGGATATCATGCATTCAAGTGAAAAGTCATTGTATGATCGAGGAAACAGATTCTTTAGATTCGGGGGAGTTCAGGTGGACAACAGTAACGGCGATTTGTTTCTCAAGGTGAGAAATGACCAGTCGCACAGATGAGGGCTACAGCAGGTTTGGTCATATGGATTTAGACTGCCCAAACAAGCAGCAGGTAGTGTAGTAGTTAGCACTGCTGCCTTTCAATCTGAAGGTTACTAGTTCACCTGTTACCTACTGCTGTAGTACCCTTGAGCAAAGTATATATCCTAAATTACTCTAGCAAAACTACCCAGCTGTGTAAATGGTAAATACTTGTAGATAGCTTAAAATTTTAAGTCCCTTTGGAGAAAAGCGTGAGATAAATGTAACCGTAGCATCCAAAGGGCATCACCACTGTGATTACTGGGAGAGCCTGTAGCGTAGTGGTTAGAACCAAAGGTTGTAGGTTTGAGTCTCACGTCTGGCTGTAGTACCCTTGAGCAAGGTACTTACCCTCAATTGCTCCAGCAAAATTACCCAGCTGTATAAATGGGTAAATAATTGTAACCTTAACACTGTAAGTCTCTTTGGAGAAAAGTGTCAGCTAAATGAATAAAAGCAAATGATTCAACCAGGCCTTGACGCATGTGGATCAGTCCAGTGGACCAACCATGAGCTGCCTTGTGGAGACTCAGAGAAGATCCAAGCACCCTGCTGTTGAGGGGTTGAGAAGAAGAGTTTCAGAGAGAGTTGCTGGAGATAAAAGGGAAATATCCCTGCCAAAAGGAGCCTCTTCCTCAATTTGGGTGGCTCTCTCAAGGGATAGACAGCCACACAGGCAGTAAAGTTCTGCATGTGTTCAAACTTTAGCGAAATGAATATAATTATTGAACTAAAAGAGCTCATTGATGTTACATTAGAGAAAGGTAGCTTGGGACAGAGGTCTTATCATGGCCGTTACGATGCAAGATCCCTACTATACAGGTCACTCTATTCTCATCATCCCCCTGGTGAACGCTTAAACCCTTTTTGGTTCACATCCCTCTTTTATGAGATTCTGAGACAGCTAACACATTTAGAGCATAGCAGAATGTGCATGTGTGTGAGCATGTGCATGCTTTATATATCGGTCATGTAGCACAGCTCTGGCATGTCTTTCCTCAGCAGCTTTGAAAGGAGATCTGGATTTATTCCCCAGGTCACCATAACTTAACATCTTTTCAGAATTCAAAAAGATAACTAGAAACTGATCAAACCCCGTTATGAAAGTGAAATTTGTTATTTGAAATTTCTTGTCATTTGTCAGCATAGTGGGAAGAACAACTGGTTGAAAGCACCCTGGGAGGTTGCAGGCAGCTCTGAAGAAATAAAGTGGCCGAAGATTACACTGGGCACAAACTATCAAAGTGAGTTGTGGGAAGTGATGCACAAACAGAGGCGGCACCCAAACTCACGTGGGCTCCTCCGATGCAGCTTTGGGTTCCTCCAGCTCCTGGGCCAGCTTCTGCCAAGGCATCTTAGCCTCCACAGGAAGGGTCTCTGGAAGAGCAGAGGGAACGGAGGGCTTGTTTGGTGGTCTCGCAGTTAAACAGCATGAGGTCCCACATCCCCTTCCCCAGAAGGCCTTTGACCCACTGTAAATGCACTTGGGATGCCAAATCAGCTCCAGCTTTACAAGCAATCAGTGACAGAGCAGGTCCGCTACACTCCAACTCTGGCGGCAAGAGCATCACTCCGCTCCCCTACCAAGCTACGTTGGATCTTATGGCAATCTGGGATCACAACATCAGCAACATTCTCCAGCCATGTAGCTGGTTCCTTTCTTAGGCAATTATTTGTCTTTGGGGGGCCCAAGAAGGCCATAAGAGTTGGGAGGCAGCTTCATCTCAGAACAAACTGTGCTGTTGGCCTCCTGCCCTACCGGTGCACTCTCCACCATCCATCTCCCTCACTGTCAGGAGGTCTACTGTAGCTCAAGAACCAGATGACTGCTTTCACACCCTGAGATGACTACCGTCAGGGTAAATCTCCACATATGCCAACTAAATATTTATGTGTTCCCAGCAACAAATTGGATTTGCATCCAGCTATCGCAGCTTCTTTAGTCAGTTGCATGATTCATTACAAACAGACGCCAGCTCTGGCTGCACAAAGTCTCTTCTGGAAAGATCTCATAAGGAGAGGCAGGCAGGCGTGGCTTTGGAGTCTTATCAATAACTCCGGTCTCTCCTAGCATCTCCCAGCGAGATTTGTCAAAAACTGTGACCACATTTGGGGGCTTAGCTTGGCCACCTGCTTGCTGGAGACCACACCAATCACAGATGGGCATTGACCCTTTGACACATGACCCCTCATGAAACACATGGTGCTGAGGGATTTCCAGAGGCTCATAAAGCTTGTGGTGTCATGGGGCAATCAGGTGTCCCATTAACTTGGGCCCTCGGAAACACAAGATGCCTCAGAAGAAGCAGCTGCATTTTTAGAAGGTGTGAGGAGTGCGTGAGTGGTGCAGTCAGCTGGTGTGTTAATGCAGAGAGTACAGTCCACCATGAAGAGCAGATCACCCCTACAGGTCACCCCAGGAACGTCCTCATTGCCAAGGCCTACCTCGGGGCCTGTAGCACGCGACGGGGACCAGGCAGTCCTCTTTGACGTGAGGCTTCCGCCCAGCATCACATCCCCCAGCGTGCTGCCCTCTGTGATCCAGGCACAGAACCACTCTGTAACGCAAGCCACGGCCACAGGTCACTGTGCACTGCAAAACCAACAAGCCATTACAATGCCACACTCCGTGTGTGAACCGCAAAAACAACACAGCACAGGATCACAGTTCTGCTTCCATGACGGGGTAAGGAAGAGGGAAAGAGGACAGTAATGAGGGGACTGGCAGCAGGTGTTTGATGATACGTCCTCACCTGAGACCACTCCATTGCTGCCCACTGGGGGCAGTCGAAGGTGTTGCAGTCCTGATGCTCGGCAGGGCGGCTCGAGTGGGCACACTTCCACTCCTCTGCCTGGGCCACCTGGCCCTGCACGTCCTCCTCCACGCATACTACACTTCTGCTCTGGGTGCCCCCTCCGCATGAGGCTGAGCACATCGTCCAGGGGTTCAGCTCCCAGCTACACCCGGACGACAACACAGTGAACTTCAGTGTGCTTGCAAAGCTTCAACAGGAACCACCAGCAACACCTCAACAGTATCTAGATGGACAGTCACTGGCAACATGGATTGTTCAGTGTGAACCACTAATTGACATTGGTTGGAGTCCAGCCCAAAAACACACTCATGTTACAGGCAGCAACAGAGCGAAAGCACCAAAACGCACAAAAACACACACATCAGAGAAAACACAGTCAGACAAGCACTGGGTTATCCTAGGGGGAAGTTTGGGTACCTTACCGGGGCAGGGGCTGGAACTGGTCATATGGCATGACTTCCTTGAAGCCATCACTATGGGGAGAGAATGTCAAACATCATATCAAAGCCGTTTTTTTCTTTATAAATGTTTCAAATCAAAAGACCTATAATTATCAAGACAAGATAATATGGAATCTTTAAAAATAATCATTGCATTCGGCTTTTTGTTCATTTCCACAGCCACCTGTGACTCTGCTATTCTGCTGATATAAGATGTAAAAGGACCACATGTAGCTGCCTGGTGGAGTTCCCTGGAGAGTGACTTTCTCACAGACCTTTCCGGACAGAAGTCCAGGTTACACTCTCTCAGCTTGGGTTTGGGTTTCTTGTTCTCAGGGTAAAGGTTGCAGTGGTGGTGGTCGGGCACCACACGGTTCAGGCGAGTGTCCACGCATTCGGCTGAGTTCAGCTGGTACCCTGAGGGAAGGAAGGAGGGAAGAAAAAGAGTCACTCATGGTGGCTAACCATAACCACCCCAGAATAAGCTGGCCACACCCACCCCCTCCACAGGTAACGGTGCAGGGGAAGAAGTCTGTCTCCCTCCACTGATAGCGGATGGGCTGGTAGAACATGAACTGGACCAGGGTGTTCCTGGGAGCAGTGTCCTTCACCTATAATGGAAACAGAGTTTGGTATCCAGTGTACAGCATCTGTTTGGAGTCTCGCTGTCTGCAGTCTTAAATACCTTAGTCAACGCTATTCTTTAAAAATAAAAAGCAGTGAACTTAAAGGAAAAAATCATTTGCTAAACATTCTGATGCTAACCTACCATAAAACTGTGCAGTTTGTATGATTCTCACATTTGCAACTGTGATCTCTACCATTTACCTTCAAACCATGTAGCGTCCTGGACTCTTCTCTACCTCAAGTCTCACGGTCATGGGGAACATGAAGCACTCCCACAAAAAAAAAAGACACTTACTACGCTTACCTTGATGATGAAGTCTGCTGCCAGGGGTCCAGGGGCCCGGAGGGTCAGTCTTTCCAGTCCCTTCTGCAGCTCCACGGAGGTGTTACCTATGACGTGGGCCCCTGGGGGGCCGGGGATGTACTCCTCTCTCTGCCCCTGCAGAGTGTGCATCTCCACGACTGAAAGACAGCAGAGGCACAGAGCTGAGGCAGGTCTGCTATCATGTTTTCCGATCTGTTCCCACTGCTGAACAGCAGGGTAAGCCATCTGTGAGCCTGAAGGAGGCCTGTGTCTCTGCAGAGGTGTGGAAAGAAGCAGGTGCTGCACGGAACAGTAAACCTTCAGGCAGACAGCAGTAAATCAAGTGATACTGGAGCATCAAGTCAAGATTACAGATTCAACAACCCATAAGCGAAGCAACTCAGAACTGGACTCAGGGTAAAAGTACATCTCAAATAAGCACCTTGTTGGTGACAGCTGGTAGCATAGTGGTTTGAGCTGTTCCCTTTGGATTTTGGAGGTTGCAGGTTCAAACCATACCCAGAACTCCCATACCCTTCAACAAAGTAAATTGCTCCTCTAACACTATGCAGC
The DNA here is from genome assembly GCF_900964775.1 of Scleropages formosus. Taxonomy (NCBI): domain Eukaryota; kingdom Metazoa; phylum Chordata; class Actinopteri; order Osteoglossiformes; family Osteoglossidae; genus Scleropages; species Scleropages formosus. The sequence goes on along the minus strand of NC_041812.1, from coordinate 31,871,727 downwards.
TGTATGAATGGGTAAATAACCGGAGGCAATATAACACTTAAGTTGCTCTGGAGAAAAGCATTAGCTAAATGAATAAATAGTCTGGCTTTTCTCCAACTGAACATAATGCACTTAGAATGGCACTTGAAAGGATTCAAGAAAAAACCCACTTCTTGACTGTCTTTCTGCTACAGCTACTCGTCTATGTGGAGACAAAGTTCTTTAAATGGAAACATTCCTAAATGACATTTTCCGTGACAGAACGAAGGATGAACTCAAATCGTTTCGACAAATGGACTGCGTATTTGATGTCTTTTGAAAAAACTGTAGTCGCACACTGACAGGTCTATAAATAGGACCAGTTAAACAATGTTTAAGTTCTGCCACATCATGCAAAAAATCATTCTTAACCCCATATCCTACTGTGGCAATATATGAAGGAAATCAGATCATCCATTTTCTGACTTGCTTCTGATAATATTTAGCTTAACTTCAGTTCATGCATTGCTCCTTTGGGCATTTGGGGTTTGAAATGTGGATTTAATGTTCCTGTTCTCTTTCTGCACTCCCTTTAAACTCTGTTAGGCTTTTCCATGCGTACATCATTAGTCTCTACATAGCTGACAGATGACCTGCTAAAGCAATCCGAGGGTCAGTCCTGACATGTTTCTTGAAACATAGGACAAAATAAACACTATGATGTTTGCCACTAACCCATCACACTTCTGGTGAAACAAGTGGAGGGGAAACAGCTGTAGGCTACTCACTCATGAGATCGGGTCCCTTGGCCGTGACCCTCACGTTGCGGCTTCCCAGGGGGATCTCCACCACCATCTTCACCGCTGCGGATGGGAACCCAGACAGGTGAACTTTTACAACCGTTGAATTTTCATTTCAAATACACTGGCACAACTTTGACACGGTCTTTAAGTTTCTGTGTATGAACTTCACAAAGAGTGTAATGAGTTGAGCATGAAGATACTCAATTTGGGGTTTCTTTTATAGGTGGATCCCAGGTCCCTGCAGAGCAACGGGTCATTAACATCCCCCTGCCAGCCTGAGCATGGGAACACACCACATCACTGAATTATGGGAGCTTTGCTGCGTGATTCTCACAACCTGTCTGCTCTAGACCCTTCACTCCACATACACAGACTAACAATGTCAGCTGTGTACTTTCCAAGAGCAAGAACAGTTCTTTACAGATAGATGCCGATAAAATCCAAACAGCTATGTTTCCATAAAAATGGCAAATTAAAGTTTAGGGGTTACGGCTGAAATGACTGCAAAAATGCTATGAGACTAATCTCCTTTTGTGAGCCCCAGTATGACATCATAATCATTTCTGCCCTACGGACAACTGAATAAGGGAAAACCCCACCTCCTCTAGTTGTGCTGTGATTGACAATGTTTTTATTATGCCCAAAACTAAAGACCCTGGGCATAAGAACATTTTATTGATTAGGAAGCTGATGTGGATGGCCCAAAGGTTGCAGTAGACAACTGCATGGGTTCAAGCTCTGCAAAGAGAAACATGTTAACCTCTGCTATAGGAGCCTTAGGCACCTCTCTTTAATTTCCCCAGTACATCAATGAGTTGGGCTGCATGGTGCAGCAGGTAGTGCTAACACTTTACAGCTCCTGTGCTGTAGGTTCAGTTCATACTCAGTCTGCATGGAGTTTGTATGCTGTTCCTATGGGTTTCCTCTCACAGTCCAAAGACATGTGTTCCAGGTGAACTGGTCACTTTAAATTACCCACAATGTGAATGAGTATGTGTAACCGCCCTGTGATGGATGGACTGATGTTCCCTGCAGGGTGTATACTGCATCGAGTCCTACTCTTCTGGGATAGGCTCCCAACCACTATGACCCTGCTTTGTACAACCAGTTCATAAAAATGAGAAAAAGTAGTTTCATTTATACAACTGGTTATTACTGTCTATTGCTTTGAACAAAGGAACCAGTTAAATAAACAGTAGTATTTGATTAGTACTGTAGTGATAAAAACAGAAATCTACAAAACAGGCAAACTAAAATAAAACTGAGCATGGATCAAACCTACATCCAGCAACCCGCTGTGCCACTGTGCTGCCCAACCCAGGAATAAAAGGCTTATTTTTCATACATTATGGTTTAGAAGTGACAGAGTGAAAAGATGTAAGAATTTATTTGGCTTCCTGGTTGTACATTGATAGATGAAGAAACAGATGCCTTAACCAGTCAATTCTGGGGCCCAGGGAAATATAACCGGAGAGAGGTCCGGCATCCACCTGCATATGCAGTCTGTACAGAAGAGAAGGTCATGGGGTCATGACTCAAACCTTCATTCATGGGTGCGCATGTGTGCAAGCACACAACACTAATAAACACAAGTTCACATGTTGAGTCCCACATGGAAACCCAAAATAACATTTAATAAAGCTTTAATTTAACACACACGTATGTACAGTGTGACATATTGGAATGCATCAAATTTTTCAGCGCCTTGGGTAATGGTGGCACGTTAATTAAAATCACTTTGTAACGAGGCGTTTAGAAAGGGCCTGAGACTAAATGTATTTTTTGGCTCTGCCAAGACACAGCCTCCCCTCTGGCACCAGGCAGACACTGGCGGCGAGCGCTCAGTGCCACAAGAAGGCAAACGTCTGGGTTGTTCTTCAAACAGAGACCTCAGGAACAGTGCCTGTACAATACCCTCTCAAAGCCGTTCAAACCGAGGAGCGTTCTCCAGAAAGGCTCCATAATGAGACTGGCGTGGCTCAGCGCATCTCTCATTACAAAAAGGCCTTCTGGAAGCTTCTGAGCTCCGCTATACACAACAAAAAGAACTAGTGATTAACACTTAAGTAAATTTAACTTGATGTGAATTCCACTACTATGACTTTTCGTTCCCCTCCTGTGGTCTAGGCCTTACAAATGTCCCGGCCAAACCCTTAAACATAAACTGTAACGGCCTGCGTCCTATTACAAGTTTTACAGCAGTGTAATTGTCAGGCGATACGGTGGAACTGTAAACGTTGGAATTTAATCCCGTGCAGCAACGGGCTGACAAGGCACGAGTCTTTCATTCCCAGAGCTGTGCTGGTGTGCCGGTGGTGTAGCGAGCGTCCCCGACGCAGCCGCAACACGCTTAGCTTGGGACCCCCACCAGATCTGATTAAAGCAGTTTTTAAAAAGAAGGGCATATGGTGGAAGAAATCCCAGGGGGAACCAACACCACTGCTTTCCTCCAATCCAGTCTCATCTGGGGGGCTGGACAGGAGGAATGACCCGAGGGCAGCTGGCAGCATCCAGCAGGCCAACAGAACCAATTGGAGCCCCCGGAGACAGAGGTGCACAACGCTGTTTCGCACAAGACCCCGTGTCGCAAAGGCAGCCCTGTGCATATGTTCTGAGTACAGGGGTCAAAGCACTAGGATTGGGGTCACTGGGAAGCTATTCTCAGAAGTGCGTGACTTGCTTCGTTTCACTCAAATGTCCTCGCAGTGTTACAAAACCACAGAGACATATCTGCCTGCTAGCAATGTTTGAATGTTACAGATTTTCTTTCTCTATCTCACACACATATACACAGAGGGAATGTAATAAATTATATGCTCTATGATGATGTGAGATTTTGCCTGGCAAATCTCAGAGTTTGAGGGGAATTAGTCAATCTGCTACATGAAACAGTTCACACGAGGCTAAGAGGCAGTTTACCAAACACTAGACTTTATATTTCAACATTTTATATATTAAGAGACCAGCCCTGTGTAAAAGAAATAAAGTGTACCATTATATCTGGAGAACTGTTATACTTCCAATTATTAAAAATTTATAAGGAGTCACTACTAGACAGCAAATCACAAAGTTCTAAAACTTTACATTTTCACACATCCTTGTTTTAAGATGTCTTGATTTCCTTGAAATGATGAAACAGTAATTGTACTTTCCAGCAAGATGGAAGACACCATCTCCACAGTCTTGTTCAATGAACAGCAGAGTATTTAAAGCCCAATCAAAGCAACATGGTTAGAACCTGAACCAGATACTCAGAGTGTAACCTAACATGGTCAAAACCTCACCCACATACTCATAGCATAACCACAGAAAGTATCCCAGCAGTTGAAGGCACCGGGGGGGGTATAAGCTGGTACAGCTGTACAGCACACGTTCAGAAAGCCCAGTGGGACCGGGGTTCTACCTGCAACTTTTTATTTAGTCATCCACAGGCCACTTGAACTGCGGAGCAGAGACAACAACCCATATCCGCTTTTCAGAAATCATCCGTGAAAAGCTGCACAAATTACCTTCGCGGTAAAGTAAACGCAGTGAGGCAGACCGAGTGTGGCAGCCAGGGCAGGCGCAGAGTGAATCGAGGCAGCTGAGGAAAATGTGGTTCTGTAGACTGAGTCTATTCAATAAAAAGGCCAGTTTGAAATGTTAGTTACTCCACCAATTACTCATAACGGGTTACATTAAAAATACATCTTAATCTGCAAGCAGATAGTAAATATATAACACCTATCAATATACTGATCTTTACTGAATAAATTCAATAAGGGTAATATTTCTGTTAATAGATCACTTTATGACCTAAGGCTTTTCAAAATGGCCAAAGATCAAGGAGGGAAAATACAGGGTTTGCTCACTCCTGTTCACTAACTACAATTAATATCTTTGCGAAGGTTATTATTTTATTAACAACTTGAGCTACAGGTGTTTTCTAGAGTGCCAGATTGTTTTATTTCTTTATTTGATTTTTCTTTCACTATTTCTTACTTTACAAAAGCTTAAAGAAATCCTGTGAACTTTTTTGTACATTATCATTATTAGATTCAAGATTTTATTTGTCACATACACAGTTATATACACATACAACCTGTAGTGAAATGTTAATCTAGTCAGCTCTGTAGACTGTGCAAACAAGACAATATATTTAAAGAGAAAAAATATTTTAAAAAGACAGGGGAATATAATTAAGTTAAAATTAAAGAAGAAAATATACAGGGAACTGAATTCAACCAAAATGTAAAAACTAAAATTAAGATTTAGAGAACAAAAAATGTGCAAGGCAATAGATATACAATATGCAATGTGCAATATGCAATAATAAATTGCAATGTGCAGCACTGATGAATAACATTATGCCACCAGAGTCCTTAAAGTGCAGGATGTGTCCATATTGAGGAGTCTATTATTATTATTATTATTACTATTATTATTCAGCTTCTGCAGTGGGGGCCAAAATTATGCACTCGATACAAAATAACAGCTTTCTCTACAAATAAATTTAAATTGACGAAAGCATTTGGTCTCCACAACTCTTTATTGCACTGTTAATACTACTGAACCTTTGATTTTTGTTTTAAAACTCAGTATAATGCTTTGGCACACCCAAGACTCCATATCTGGTAGCAGAGTCTCAAAGGGCAAGGGTGCCAATATTTTCGGCCATGACTGTATCATTGTTACATAGATGCTAAAAAGTAGAGGAAAGTAATTAAAAATTATAGGCTTCATTGCTCAAATCTGAGTTATATGTGTTTACTACGCAGCACAGCACAGACCCCCGTTAATGCACGTCTGGAACACTGAGCCCAAATTTTACACACACACATTTCCTGAACCGCTTGTCCCACACGGGGTCACGGGGAACCGGAGCCTACCCGGCAACACAGGGCGTAAGGCCGGAGGGGAAGGGGACGCACCCAGGACAGGACGCCAGTCCGTCGCAAGGCACCCCAAGCGGGACTCGAACCCCAGACCCACTGGAGAGCAGGACCAACCCACTGTGCCACTGCACCACCGCGCTCCCCCGAATTTTACAATTACCAACAAATAGCACAGTTATGGGGAAAATTAAAGTTATACATCAAATCAGGTGGAGGAAATGCCCAGTACATGAGGATGATGCACAATCACGTGACGAAAGCACCCAATCATGTGACTGGGCAGAATGGTCTCTGGGAATTCTTTGATTGTGCTCACCTCTAAGACAAACTATTGAAATCCTGCCATAGTATAGTTTCCTGCTCCAATTTAACAAAAGTCTCTTTCTTATATTTGAAAAAATAAATCAAAGGCAGCCAAGAGGCAGTTAAAGGTTTCTTTAGACAAGGAATTCTATCATGACACCCTCAAGCAAACATGAGCGTTGTTTTTCAGCTGCTTGTGGGATTTCTGGGAACTGCCTGAGTCAGATGGATGGAGAACTATTACAAATGTTCATAAAAAAGAAACAATGCAGTAATACACACCTCTAGGCAGCTACAAAGAATGCGTGTGTGTTACTCAGTAGGGTGTATGCATATACATGGTGTCCAGGGGTGTTTAAGTCAAGGTGTACCTACATTCCTCTGCAGAGACATGTGACAGAGCTTGTCCCCTCATCAGCCTGCAGGTGGAGCCGTCTCCCGCACACACTCCGCAGTTGTCTTCCCTTGCATTGCTGCCCAGTTGGTGATCGCAGCCAACCTCCTGCCAAGAACAAGGTGCCGTCAAAAGGAGCTCAACACAGACCACAACAGCCCACTCAGTTTCCAAATCCACTCTGTCATTAGGATCAGTGTCCAGGTCCACTTAGTCTCCAGGTCCAACCAGTCTTCAATTCATGCAGTCCACTTGTCCAGTCAGTCTCTAGATCAGATCAGTCTCCAGGGCCTATCAGGCATCGGATTCAGTCAGTCTCCAAATATGCGCAGTCATTAGATCCAATCAGTCTCCAGGTCCACTTAAAGGTTTTTTCCAACCTCATTCTTCAGGTCAGATCAGTTTCTAGTTGCATTCTCTCAACAACCCTGTCTTTCTGCAGTCACACATTTACTAATCAAGCTTCAGCTGTTTTCTTTTCAACAGGGACTATCTTCTGCTGTTGCGCTTTAGTCCGTCCCACCTGTTTGTTGCCCAGCACAAAAAGACGCACACAAAGATACACAAATGTATTCTACACCACCTTGTACAGCCTTCCTTTTCCACCCATACAATGTAAAAACACTCTTTAAGTCACTGCAGGCCAACATTTGATTAGGAGTGCACGTTCCCTTCAAAAACTGCTCAGTCCTCAGCAGTGAAATCCCACAGATGACGCCCTGGAGCCTTCCTGACTAGTTGTGGAAGGGAGCTGTGTGACAGCAGAAAGCGCTTCTTAATTTGACAAGGTTAAATCCAGAGGTCAAGCTGATGGCTCCATGGCTACAGGGCTGTAGTCACTGAGATCTTTGGATTACACCGAGACTCTGCATTCTCCAGTCAAAATTCCAGAATTTGCCTGCCAGTTCCTGCTCCTCTTCTCTCCAGACTGCCTGATTCAGTGTTTCCATCACTGACAGAAATCCAGCTTCAGCCTCATGCTTCCAAATATAGCGGTAGTAGCCTTACGAGAAAAGACTGTCAACGTTTGCGCTAAGCCTGCAGATCAAACCTCTCACCTGCAGCCTCACCCTTTGTACGAATGTGTGCAATCAAATCTGTGAAACGAACCGAGGGAAAGCAAAAATAAACAGCGTCAACCGTGATACCAAACATCGCGATCCTGCATGTCACTCAGTCTGACAGGAGTTTGGGAAGAGAAGCACTGTCTTTAGTAGACGAGACTGTGAGCGAGCAACACGACGGGCATCATCGTAGCAGCCTTTGAGCGAAGGATCCCCTGCCCCATCCACACTGTTCTCCCCGAATGTGCAAATTGCATTGGGGAACGCTGCCAGATTTCACAGTCCAGCAGCTCACTTCAGAGGCCGGTTAGCATTTAACGGTCTGAGAACGACAGCCAGTGAAAACAAACAGTGGCGCTCTAGGCAGGAGCTCCAGTAAACAGAGGCTTGAAAACAATCAGCCTTCATTTGAGGCAATTTTCTCCGCAGCCTGGTCAATGAACAAGGTCAAGAAGAGAGAGAGAAAGTCTTTCAACTGGTAAAGAACTGAGTACAGAATTGAACAGTACACACACCATCTGAACCACTTGTCCCATACAGGGTCACGGGTAGCCAGAGCCTAACCCGGCAACACATTGCCCAAGGCTGGAGGGGGAGGGGACACACCCAGGACAGGACACCAGTCTGTTAGAAGGCACCCCAAGTGGGACTTGAACCCCAGACCCACCGGAGAGCAGGACTCAGTCCAACCCGCTGCACCACCGCGCCCCCCTCAAAATGAACAGTAGCGCCACCAAAATTAAAATTAGAGAGAATCTTGGATATGTTTCTGTCCACACAGGAAAAAAAAAAACCACAAGGGTCTAATTTGGCCAACAGATAAATAAAATTAATAAAAATGTGTACATTTACTCATTCAGTTTACACTTTCTTCCAAAGAAACTTCCAGTATTAAACTGTTTACAGTAAATCTTACTGGAGCAAGTTACAGTAAGTACCTCAAGGCCATTTTAGCAAGGGGGAGTAGGAGTTTGAACTTGCAATTTCCAACTTCAAAGGCAACAGATCTAACCACTACACTGCCTGCTACCGCCCACTTCCTTGGTAAAAACAATAAAAGTACAAAAAGTAATAACAACAATAACAGGTGATTATGATAAATGTCGGAAAATGAACCATAGTGAGTTCTGAAATTTTCATCTTTAGTTAATAAAGTGAAGTGAAGTTTTCACTGGGCCACATCCAGAACTCAAGGGAGACTAAGCATCATTACAGGCATACTCCACTTACTCAGCCAGAAGTGATCTCTTCCTACTTAGCAACAAAGCTGTACTGTGCCGAAAGAGATGGAGCACTTTCGAAAGGTATGTGTGTGTTGTGTGTGTGTGTGTGTTCACCTTGCAAACCCCATTGATGCACATATCCAATGAGTCAGCTCTGCAGCGTGTGCCATCCAGCACCTTGGGGGCCAGTTCCACCACCAGCCCCTGGCCTCGGGCCTGGCACCGAAGGGTGCAGGGGGCTGCCGGATCATGTGTCGCTGGCAACCACTCATATGTGTGTCCCTGGTACTTCACATCGTTGTGAGCAGAGCACTGCTGGGCTCTAAAGTCCCCTGCGTCCACTGGACAATCCTGGAGAGGACAGAGGCAGCAGAGTAAGGGCGATGAGAACACAAGCACCATCAGAACCAAGACTGTCAATAACCGTCATCTGATTAACAGCACGCTCATCAACACCAGGGAAACGAAGAAGGTCAGAAACACCTGAGTCATCAACGTTGGTGAAATCTACAGCTAGGGTATGAATACCTGTTTCAGATCAGGAAGAGACCTTCCATTGTATCCTTTCACAGGTTAAACTGCTTTATTTCACAGTTATATTCATCAACATGAGAAGTCAAAATTAAATATGACACTCGGGGGATCAAAGTTTTGGCTCAGCTAGTTATTAATTGGCGCCAATAAAACTGTTAGAGTGCACCGTGACAAAACCATACAGATCACTGTGTGAGCATGAGGAAAAGAGAGCAGGACCCCGTGGGACACACGACAGCTTCTCTCAGCCAGACATCTGGTCCAGTCTCTGCTGGTGACCCACACGGCTGCACCACTCCCTCCTCATTAGCCAGGGATCCTAAGCTTCATCTCTGAATTCAATGAATGAAGAGCAACTTCTGAAATGGCTTCATCCCTATGAAAAGGGACACATTGTGTCCCTTGAGCGAGGCACTTCCATGCACTGCAGCAATACCCGATGAAAAAAAGTTTCATCCCCGGATCAAAGAGGAAACCAGGCCTCTAAATCAAGTGAACCCAAACATGAACTCCAACAATTACGACTCTATAACACAAAAAGAGCTCTCTTTGTTTCTTTGTTCCAAGCTCATCGACTTGAGTGAGATGTTAAAAATAACTGGCCTGGGCTGCTTCCCATTGGTCTTGAGTGAAATCATTGCTTGTCCGCGATAAATCCAGACGAAACCACTTCAGTGGCACAAAAAGCGCTCCTCCTTTTGATTAACATGGTGTGAGTATTGCTCCGAGCCGCCCCCTCTCAGCAATATGGGCTACAGGGAGTCTAGGCCTGTCTATAATATGATGGAGATGACATTAGCAGAAGATGTTTCTTTTCCATCGTGTCTTCTGAGGAGGAGAGACACCGATGTGGATTTACCAGATGGGAACACGCAGAAGTGCAAATGGCCACCGGGAGCATTCCTGATGGATCACGTACAGACAGATCTCTTGCCTCATAATAAAGATCTCCACTGCAGAAGATCCATGCTCTACATGGGACCTCTGCCAGGCAGAGACACACATCTAGGGGCGGTCGGAATGGAGAAGTGGCCACCTTCAGGACCGGGATACCAATGACTAAGGAAACTCCAACAGAAGCCCCTCTGACCCAGTATGCAATTTTCACAGAGTGTGCAGCTTTCCAAATGTGAGGGTGGTTCCATGCCAAACAGTGTGCTAGGTTAGCTTTGGTGATGCTCACCTTAAGCACTACCTCAAAACAAAACCAGCTTCAATCCTGTCACCAGGAGTCACCCAAGAGGGATCATATGATCCTCAGGATTAAATAACTTTACTTACCATGTTGCTGCATGTTCTGTATCTGATGTTCCTGCCTTCACAACTCCTGGAAGAGAAAGAGTTGAAACCAACCTTTAATCAAGCAGTTAGGCAGTGAAATTATATTGCCTGGTGTACATTTTTTTTTAAACTTGTCTATGTGACATGGGGTAATAAAAATAAACCTTGACAGGTATTCTGTTCTGAATTATGAGCAGCATCATGTCCTACATACTATAACTTGCTCCAGTAAGAGTTACTGTAAACAGTTTAATACTGGAAGTTTCTTTGGAGAAAAGTGTCAACTGAATGAGTAAAATGTACACATTTAGATTAATTTTATTTCTTGGCTCATGCAATGGACCCTTTTCTGAATGGGACACACAGTAGGTCAACCCTACACTGAGCTCAGACCAGGAGCAGTAATGGGAAGTGACATGTTGGAGAGCTTTGTAATACATTGCTCAGGTCCCAAATCAAAGGACAGCGGAATCAGTGTCCCCAGGAAAAAGAACACCACCCATGAAATGATGCAATTCTGATGAATTTCTTACTCTGAGTTCATTTTGGAGAAAAGCATCTGTCAGAATCCCGTCCTGGGTGTGTCCCCTTCCCCCTCCGGCCTCACGCCCTGTGTTACTGGGTAGGCTCCGGTTCCCCGCGACCCCGTATGGGACAAGCGGTTCTGAAAATATGTGTGTGTGTATGTGTGCATCTGTCAGATGAATAAAGGTAAGTTACCAGCTGAAGACCACAGAGCACAACAATGGAGCTACATGGGCAAGAAGGCACATCTACCACTGTCAGTCGGTGGCAAAGGGACGCTTCTCTTCTTCTATTTACTGCGTCCACAGCTCATCATGTCATCTCCTAGCTTGACAGTGGACCTCATGGGCCACACTCTCTATCAAATGACTGGAATTAACAAGTTAGCTAAAAGTCCTCAACCTGCATTTCTGTATGCTCCTCTACAGTGTACAGAGCACGAGTGTGAATGTCTCACTCACTGCAATCCCTTGTGTTTGCACAATTTCATCATCAGTGCTGCCACTCTGATAGCGAGCAATGTTCTAAAAATTAGAAAGGAAGTGTACACCTTGGTGTATAAGCAGCTCTAATTTACCTCCACAAGGGAATCTCACAGATACTGTCTAAAATCAAGGCTCAGGGCTCCTTCAATTGAAAGGGATATGACTACCTTATGCACTTTGTCAGCGTCTAGCCTTGTGCCCTGTGCTTCCGGGATAGGCTGTGGACTCAGACAAGTCAAAGTAAGGCACCTTGTCTCGGGCTCCATGAGTACACACACCATAAATTCCATTCACTCATTCTTAGGGCACGAGCAGGAATTTATTAAGGGAAGGGCTCTATTTAGAGGTTCATAACATTAACTGGAGAGTTGTGGGAAAGCATGGGCCAACAAAGAGAATCCATGGCACTCCTTCAAACTGCTGCACTCTTCTGCTCCTGCTACACCTGGGAAAATAGGCAGCCTCTTGGAAGCGAGTGATATGGAGAATTAGCCACTGTCTTAACAAAACATTCTCTTCACCCAGAATACATCTGAGGTTGTGGGTTGTAGCTGGAATTTTAGGGCAAACACAGTCATGGAGAGATCTGCATTGGTGCCTTGGGTTGTCAAGTAGATGGATCTGTACATCATCAGACTGCACAGCTTTCCCTTAAAAGCCAGTCCTCACCTTAATGAGTTCTATCAAAATTAAATTTAGCAAAAAAACTGAAGATGCTGAGGGAAGAACGGTCAATGTCTTCTTTTTGAAGAAATTTTAGAAATTGACACCACTTAGTTAATGACACTGAACCACATATTAACACTAGAGTAAAACAGAAAAACCATCAATGTTCATTTATTTAGCAGGTAGTGTAAATATGGCCCAAGAGGACAGAATGGTGAGTCCAAGTAAAAACAAAGTGACCGATACCATAGATGAAGAAGATTTAAGTTGTGAGAATTACTTCGTGATAGTCTGACACCCATTTCTAGAATTTTGCCATAAAATTTTAACATGAACTTGAAATGTATTTAATGTTTTTATCATTCGTTTATGATCTTGACTGTTCTTCCCACTGCGTCTTCTATTCAATCCCACATTTATCACTCAATATCATTATAAGAGTAGCAGGCTGCTGTGTGAAATGCATCACCTCCCAAAATGATACCATAAGATGGAATTTTAAGGTTGCAATCGTGCAATGCTGACTTCCCACACTGACATTTGTCTACTGTCATAGTTTCCCAGGCGCACTGCACAGTTGGAGCCCTCTGGGCACAAAGCTTTCACAATTCCAGACAATATGTAAATGTAAATCTTGAACTGAAATAGACACAAAAGAAAACAGCTGCCACATTGAAATCCAAAGTTGTTAAGCAGTAGCACATGTGGTCAAACTCATGCAGAGATTCAGAAACAAACAGCTTCACTGACCCGCTGAGGCATCTGCGCAGTGAGTAGGAGGCACCGCCTCCACAGGTGCGAGAACAGTCACTCCAGGTGCCCCAGGCATCCCAGCCCACCTCCCGGTCTTCATCAGAACGCGTCATCCTCGATGACTGGACAGGGCGAAACAGACGGGTTACACGGGACTGCATTACTCAAGTAAAAGTTGAGAGTATAAATTAATTTAAATTGTTGTACTCCCATCTTTGAAAATAAGAGAGCAAAAGATTGCAGTGCTGTTTACACCATTACTACCTGGAAGAAATGGGAATATTGTGCAGACGATTTAAATAAACTAGGCTCATGAGAAGACAACTGGAGAAAAGAACTGAGGCAAGACAGTTTTTTTGGAGTTCAGTCATAACCTCATCACCTATTTATTATTGCATCAAGTACCTAACGGGGAAGGCAGTACAGTGAGCAAAACCACACCCTCTGATTCCAGATCAATATTATTCACCTATATTTCTATCATAATATTATTCAGGGGGCGCAGTGGTGCAGCAAGTTTGGCCAGAGCCTGCTCTGTAGTGGGTCAGAGGTTTGAGTCACCTTGGTGAAGAAGGTGTTTGGGCTGATAACACTATATAAAGTTCACTGGAAGTCACTTTTGATGAAAGTGTCTGCTAAAGAAATAAATGTAAATTATTTAATTCAGGCAGAGAGGGATGGCGGGTGCGGTGGTGCAGCAGGCTTGTCCGGATTCCGCTCTCTGGCAAGTCTGGGGTTCAAGCCTTACTTGGGGTGCCTTGCAGCAGACTGGCGTCACATCGAATTGAAGGGAACTGAAGGGGTGAATGATGGTGCAACGGGTTTGCCTGGGGCCTGCTGTGCGATGGGTCTGGGGTTCTAGTCCTGCTTGGGGGGCTGTGTGGCAGACTGACATCCCATTTGGGGTGTGTCCCCTCCCCTCTGCACCCTGTGTTGCTGGATTAGGCTCTGGCTTGCTGCAACCCCACTTGGGACAAGCAGTTGTAGATGTTGTGTGTGTGTGTATTATCAAAGGGAATTTACCATGTTTAGTAATCAACTGTTCAATCATTTTCCAATTTACACTACAGGGTTGTCTCACTATATTAAATTAATTCAGGCTAAGTAAATTGATCAAGGGTACAGCAGCAAGAGGAGCAATCTGAACCAGGAACCTTCCGTTTGCAAGAAAAGAGCTGTAATCCCTACACCAGGTATGGACTATATCTATATTAGACACCTGAAGTGCAGAGGCAAGTGTGTGTGTGTGAGTTTCTGGGATAATACGATATTGTATGTTTTCATTGCTTGGCTGCACTACACAGAACTATGCCTTTGCGTTTTATTTGGTTGTTTAACTTTTGGCTCTCACCTGTGCTATTTTATATGTGCAGCAAGCACAGCGGTTAAGGAGCTAGAACTGTAAACAAAACATTTCAAACATCAATTTGTGGGTTCAAATTGTAACAATGTAGCTGCTATTGGACCCTAGAGAGGGCTATTTGAGCTGAATTGCTGCAGCAAATTATCCATTTGTCTACACTGGACAGACTTTGGATAGAAGTGTCTGCTAAGCTAATTCTGAAATAAATAATAATGTCCTGTGGCAGTCTGGTCTCCTTTCCACAGTGCAGCCTTGCGGCCCACGCCTGCCAGGAAGGCCCTCTTCTCACGGAGACCCTGGCCAGGGTAAGTGGTCTGGAAAATGGATGGATGGACGGATAATGATGTTAGCGGTAAGTGGTATAGCTAAGAGGCTCCAAAAGGAAGTGTTGAACACTTTGAAGAGTCCGGGGTGGCCAATTTACAGCTGCCAAGGTGCAGGTTGTGAATTCATTGAGCTCTGGTTCAGTGCATAGCAGACCTCGGTGTATAAACACTTCAAAGAAAACCTGTCTTCCCTGGGTTACTTGCACCCATCCCAGCCACATCTCACGCTGCATATTAACCACACTGGACTCTTGAAAATGCTCTGTGATGGAGCCCAGAGTGTTAGCTAGGCTCTGGCTCTTGGTGGGGGCCACGTTCGGGCCTGCAGTGCAGGCCGACTGTGGGCTTTAACCAGCAGAATGGAAACCGTGATTTTGCCAGCCTTCCAAGGACAAAGAAATCCACTGACCCAGAACAATCAAAGGGTTCCGTCTAACAGCTAGCTATCAGGGTAATAAGGCCCCGAGAAGACAAAACACATTTAACGGACATTAAAGAAAATATTGACAAAGAGGCAAAATTGTACTTTGCAGATTGTATAACAGATGAAAGGCAGCTAAACATTATGACAGGCAGAGAGCATCGTGGGTGAGACTGAGGGAGTGGTTCCTGTGAGCTGCTCAGCACTGTGATCTCTGAGCGGGGCATGCAGGGAAGGACCGGGCAGGAGGGTCTCGTCTGGCGCCCAGCCATAGCAGGAGGTCTGCTGCGTGGGAGGAGGGTCGCCCGATCCTCTGGGTGAGCTAACAAAGAGCTCCTGTTTTAAGCTGACCCCTGGTCTGTTTTGAAGTGCGGGTGAAGGAACTTAGGCCAGAAGAGCAGGGCTGACGACTCTCAGTGTCATCCGTGCCATCGGACAACGACTAGTGTCAGACCGGACGTACTCCTCCATAGACACCGAGAAGTCGACCCAGACTGAGGATGGGACCACGAACATAAAGTACCACTCACACTTGCAGGTGTAGTGCTGCCCACACAGGTCTGTGCACCTTTATGAAATCTTTAACTTTCAAGCACAGCACAAACTGAGCCAGAAGTATGTTTTCCTGGCTCTCTCCTTCCAACAATAGGAAAATTGGCCTCCCTGAGCATGTGATGTCAACATCTTCTGTGGTGCCAGCGATCGCACACGGTGCCATTTTTAATAAAACTTGAGAGCAAACCAATACCTTTACTGGGACCTTGTAAAAGTCCCTTTTGCTGTGAGATTTATTGTCACTGGTTCAGAACACTACCTTTAAATGAAAATCAAGGGCAGGTATTCCACTGTTTCCATGCCAACCGCACATGTCCACCTGGCATTTTCCGAGCACCACTCAAAGGAGAGCCACGGGCATCTCCCTGGAGAGGTTAACCTTCATGGGTTCATCTCAGCACCTGTGGCCTCACCACAATGGGGAACTTCTCTGGAATGCAGGCCTCTCGAATGGCGATCTCTCCAGTGCAGGAATATACTGGAACAAGCAAACAACTTTCCACTGAAACTCTGATGCAACAGCAGTGCCTCGAATGGAAATTAGATCGCAGCCGGAGGGTGGGGGGGCTCCACTCCAGCAGTTGTCGGTGAGTAGTGCAATGTTCTGCCACGGTACACATAATGCGTCGCAAAGCAGCAGCACCCTTTGCTCGCTACAAGTACAAATACTTCCATTATCACTGGCAGGAAAAAAAGAACTACAGGTTCTCTGAATTCAGTTCTCCCAATAGACTCTACCCACCGCAATGCAAACAGCGCTTGTGTTTCACAGAGGAATCTAGAATTCTTTCAGGTAAAGGGAGGCGGCTGCCAAGAGCACCACGGTTGCTGGCGGTGCTGCTGTTGCATCAGGTATTTGTTTTAGCTGTGCATTTCCTCCAGTAACCCTCAAAATAGGACTACCGAGAAACCAGAGTCATGGGAAATCGCTCAGCTGGCAGCGCAGCCACAAGAGGCCGGAGCAGTGGTGGAGTCAGAACTTCCACAGCCCGGAAAAGAATGACGTATGTTTACAAGCATGTGCTTGTCTGTTTTTGTGTGCGTGTGAGCATGCACATGTAAGTGTATGCAGACGTGTGTGTATGAATACATAAGTGTAAACACAAGGGAGCCTGGGTCCCCGGTTTTGGACGAGTACTGCTGAAACCTAATGCCCCGCCCCGCAGGGAGGTTAGAAACCCGTAGAGTCGGGCCAAAGGAAACATCCGTGCAGGCTAATTCCGTTACAATCACTGGGCCTTGCAGCAGCCAGGGACTGGGGGGCTGACCGACACCACGCTCGCCTCCTCCCCAGCGGACACTGGGACTTCCAGTCTCCATTACTGCTGTGAGACGGCCTGCCGCATCCACATGCCCCCCCTCCTTCTCTCCCTCCCACAGTTACTGCACTCATCCCTGGGTCCTTTCCAAGGGTGCTCCAGTTCGGATCAAAATACAGACAGCACCTCGATCTAATCCACGCTGTGACCTTCACGGTACAGAACAGTCCTTGTTCTCAGTGTCAACTGGGGGCAGCTTTACTTCAGTTGTGGATGGACCGTTTGAATCAGCCCTTCCAGACTGCATCCTCAATGGTTTGTGAGATATCCAAGGTAAAGTTCACCCTCTGGGCTCTTTATAACACTGACATGGTTGCGTGTCAATACTTACACTGTTTGTTGGAAAATAAATATTTTAATCAGCTTAGGTAACCTAACAGTCCCCACAAAACTCCGTTCAGTAGCGAAAATCCGTGTTACATTCCTGAACAACCATTGCCTCCCATGACTGAAATTGTTCTTGAAATGAAATTCTCTGCAATATTTTTCTGACAAATTATTTCAGTAGTTCAGTCTTTCCTAGTTTTTTTCATTTTTGTTTTATAATCCAGAAGGTGATGTTAAATCAGTGTACGATGATGTCGTGATGGCTCTTCCATCAGACAGGAAAAGAGCACATGGAAATTCCACAGAAACTCTCAAATTTGCACCTAGACATTTACAATTTGCAGTTAGAAAGAATGCTCCTAATATTTTATAGAAATTAAACATTAACTAAGGTGTTTTTATGAGGAAGGAGAGAAGATTTTGACTCAAGTGTAAGAATTCTTGTTGAGGGTTTAACTGCTGAAGACAAAATTAGGAGCCATGAATGACCGTGACAGCACTGGTGCAATGTTTATTGCAACTGCCTTTTTTAATAGGGACCCTGACTGTACGAACGCTGATTTAACACCGGCTGTAATTTCCATTACCTGAAGCACTATGAAAAAGGAATTATTGATGCAAGGCTGTATAGTTTGTCAACAGGAGCATAGGGTAAGGGCTGAAGTGTTTATGAGAAACAAGCTGAACTCCCTCGTTCCCAATGAGATGACAACAGCCAAGTAGTGGAGCAGCCAACATGCTCCTCCACGGCCACCCGACCCCTAGGGACACGCAGCGGGGACTCTCTCATCCGTCAAATTTGAGCTCCAGATGTGAGCGTGGGGGCGGAGGCCGGAAGAGCTGCATCCCGCTTCTCACTGAACAGAAAATCACTTCTTCTACAATGCCAAACAGGCGATCATGCTAGAGTCCAGGCAAAACATGATTAATAACAAATAATGTAATTCAATTTCAGATTTTCCTGCTACGGAACATCTCAAGCAAAGCACCCAAGAAGACAAAAAAAATAATTGAGATTTCGGTCTTCAAAGCCTGGATACTGTAACAGTCTATCAGCAGGCTCATTATCGAAAGTACTCGGTGTCCTTCGGATCCTCCCGGTGACGATACCTCCTTTCAACCACAGATCTGCAGTTTAATCAATACCCACAGAGCCTCCAATGAGCTCTCTGACAAACAGGAATGAGCGTGAAGTGTGGGAACCACAGGCCGATCACAGCAGGCCTCCAGCCACACAGTACTGCAACCAAAGTACCTGACTGTTGATCGAAAGTCCATGGAATGGACCAAAGGGGGCAACACCAGTACAGCCATATTCTCTCTCTATCTTTTGCTTCCTCTGAGCAGCCCAGGAACCTTCAAATCCATGCCTATATCAATCTGTTATTTAACACTTTCAGTCAAGGAGTGTGGTCAAGGAGCCAATAAACACTTTGTTCACTGGCGATTTAATCTTGACAAAAGTAAGGATGAGGAAAAGGTACTTCAGTTCAAAAACATACGGACACGTACGTTCTTAAATGAACTTCCTGACAAAGGCATCAGAATGGGATATGTTCTCGGCAAATTGTTTTCCACAAATATCTCACTCCTGCTTGGCCCGTGGTGGCTGGTTCAAGAGATTATGGTATATTCTTTTTATAGATACTGTTTAGAAACACCATGCTAGTCACAGTAACAGCAATGAGAGCATACCTCTTTACAGCAGGTTCACAGAAACAATGGAAAATACAGTTAAGAGGACATTTTGTAAACTGATTGAGCAACTTCATTGAGCAGATGTAGGGCTGAACACATCATATAAGCATAAGAACCACACACACACACACACACACACACACACACACACACACACACACACACACACACATTTTCAGAACCGCTTGTCCTATACAGGGTCACGGGGAACCGGAGCCTAACCCGGCAACACAGGGCGTAAGGCCGGAGGGGGAGGGGACACACCCAGGACGGGACGCCAGTCCGTCGTAAGGCACCCCAAGCGGGATTCGAACCCCAGACCCACCGGAGAACAGGACTGCGGTCCAACCCACTGCGCCACCGCGCCCCCCATGCATAAGAACCAAACGGAAAAAAAATTGAAGATAAAGTAAAAGAAAATAGTCCAAAACGTTTCTGTCCCCGTGGGCTTTCTGAAGGCTTCACATAGATGCGGCTGTCTACAACAAACATGCTGAGTCCACCGGAGACCAACTCAGACCACTGGAGAACAAGGTTTTGAAGGGGGAGACCTGCAGAGGCCAATGCAGACAAGGAAAGACCAGCAGAGACCACATGAGATCTACAGAGGCCTAAAGAGACTAACGTGGTGACACCAGGGTCAACTAGGTCTGGCTGACTCAACCAGACTACAACAGGCCTCTTCTCTGAGAAACCAGCCAAGGTAAACACTCCCCACTTACAGGTATACAGAGCCACAGATTGCTCAAATTATCCTTCTCTCTTTACAGCCAAGTCGACCAGGGAAACCTTCACAAGCAGAATTTATATATAATTGTACACGCGGAGCATAATTCTAGTCTGGTGAGACTGTCAAATAAAAGCAAACTGGTTGGAGCGCATGGTAGGAGACTCAGCACGCTAATTTTGAACCCCCATCACTCCACTGATGTCATGGAGTGTGCAAGGAGCCAGTGCCGGCAGACTGCCGCTGTGCCTGCTTCTCCAACCCATCAAGTAGTCAACCATCCAACAGGTCCGTTCTGCCCAAAAATGGCGCACATGACTCAAAACCACAACACTTTACAACTATTATTACTTTCCAAAAATTCTTAAGTATGAGAAAGCATACATTTTATGTGCTGTATTGAAAATGGTATTTACAATAGCTTGTACAAACATCTTAGTGTTTCATTCAGATACAGTATCCTCAAAAGCTCCATAAGTTAAGGTGAATGAGAGAATAAATCAAATAAACAAATAAAAATGTGGTATTAAAGATATATGAGGAATGTGACATCAATACCGCCTGCCTTAGGTTTCTTTTGACTATTTCCCCGTGTGGAACAATTGTAATGAATGCAGACAGGAATGAAGAGGGCTGCTATGCGCACTGACCACAGACTGGCAAGCCACAGAATCCGACACGCCTGCCGCAAGGTCCCGACCACTGAACGACCGACGAGGACCTGTAAGGTCACAGAAATGTAGAGACTACGGGCGGTGCTCTACATCATTTTCTCGTGCTCAAAAACAGTCACTGAGGAAAGTTTTATCAGGAATATAAACAGCAATGAAGTAAAGCAGACATATCAGATAAGCAGTACGGTGGCATTGTGGGTAATGTCGTGCCGCCTGCGCTGTTCATTTGTGCATGTGTTGTAACCCAGTTCAGGGTGTGTGGTGTTTGCATTTTTGCCCCATATTTGTATCCCGAAAACATACACTCATCAACCACAACATTAAAACCACCTGCCTAATACTGTGTAGGTCCCCCTCATGCCGCCAAAACAGCTCTGACCTGTCGAGGCATGGACTCCACAAGACCTCTGAAGGTGTCCTGTGGTATCTGGCACCAAGACGTTAGCAGCAGAGCCTTTAAGCCCTCTAAGTTGTGAGGTGGGGCCTCCATGGATGGGACTTGTTTTTCCAGCACATCCCACAGATGCTCGATCGGATTGAGATCTGGGGAATTTGGAGGCCAAGTCAACACCTTGAACTATTTGTCATGTTCCTCAAACTAATCCTGAACAATTTTTGCAGTGTGGCAGGGCCAGTGCCATCAGGGAATACCGTTGCCATGAAGGGGTGTATGTGGTCTTAAACAATCTTTAGGTGGTACGAAGTAACATCCACATGAATGCCAAGACCCAAGGTTTCCCAGCAGAATACTGGCCAGAGCATCACACTGCCTCTGCCAGCTTGTCTTCTTCCCACAGTGCATCCTGCTGCCATCTCTTCCCCAGGTAATCAAGGCACCCAGCCATGCACATGATCTAAAAGAAAACGTGATTAATCAGACCAGGTCACGTTCTTCCATTGCTCCATGATCCAGTTCTGACAGTCACGTGCCCATTGTAGGTGCTTTCAGCAGTGGACAGGGGTCAGCATAGGCACTCTGACTGCTCTGCAGCTACGCAGCCCCATACGCAAAAAGCCGTGATGTACTGTCTGTTCCGACACCTTTGTATCAAGGCCAGCATTAAGGTTTTCAGCAATTTGTGCTACAGTAGCTCTTCTGTGGGACTGGACCAGAGTGGCCTTCGCTCCCCACATGTATCAATGAGCCTTGGATGCCCATGACTCTGTCTGTTGTTAGTTCACCGGTTGTCCTTCCTTGGACCACTTTTGGTAGGTACTAACCACTGCATACTGGGAACACACCTCAAGACCTGCTGTTTTGGAGATGCTCTGACCCAGTTGTCCAGCCATCACAATTTGGTCCTTGTCAGAGTTACTCCGATCCTTATGCTTTGTCCATTTTTCCTGCTTCCAACACATGAAATTCAAGAACTGACTGTTCACTTGCTGCCTAATATACCCTACCCCTTGACAGGTGCCATTGTAACAGCGTTATCAATGTTATTCACTTCACCTGTCAGTGGTTTTAGTGTTGTGGCTGATCGGTGTACAGTGTTGCTTGAAAATATGTGAACCCTGTAAGGATGGTCTTTATTCTTGTATAAAATATTAAAATAAACTTTAAAACAACTAAATGACTAGGCTGCAACTTCAGTGTGTTGTCAGTAGGCATGTTGCAACCTGTTGGGTACCTGGGTTACAGAAACAAATCGTACTTAGTAGAACAGCACAAATATTGGGGGACAATGGATTTAGATCAACATTTGTGGGGAGATCCCTTCCAGCAGTTACTCCTATGGTTGTCAGTGTCTGAGGCCCACATTGCAAAAGCATCACATGAGACAGCTGTTCACATACATCTACCTACATGTCCCCCTCCCAGCCACCCCATGAGAAGGTGAGACCCAGCCAGGCTGCACAAACACAGGCCGGAGGCTGGAACAAATGAGAGCAACAGACTTCCTCACCATAGAACCAGCAGCCCGGCCTTTTTCCCGCTGATGGCAGAGCAGATACTGGACTGCTGGTTATCGCCACATGCCCACCGGTTCCCACCGGCTGCGACTTCACAGCTTGAGGTGGGTGTGGGGTTGGAGTGTCGTGTGTCCTGCTTTGATGAACTAAAGACCGGAGTTGATCTCGGGACACTCCAGCCCAGCAACCAACTGTGATGCCTCCTAAAACCCTTAGAAGTCAGAATTCAACAGCTGTTACTGAACACAGTAATCAAGAATTGCTTGGTTTATTCTGTCTGTCACAGAAGGGGAAATTGTGGATGTTGGGGAAAACAAAAATCCTGAGTTTTTATTCTAAAATAACTCTTCGAAAACAAGACAGAGAAAGTGTTCTTTGGACAAAAATGTGTTTTAGACAACACAGTCAAAAATACTTTTGATGTTGCCACAGATATGGAAGTGTCCAGGCCATCATTTCATAATCGGTTTTAATAAATGGCACATGTACAATCTAATATATGACCAATGAAGAGTGAGGCTGAGCAACGTGCAGGGAGAGGATGAGGACATCCAAAGATGAAGACAAGACTCTCTGTGTAATCAGTCCCCCCTCCCCCTACCAGCAGTATCACCCTTTGAACCCGTAGTCGAGACACTGGCTGATGCCATATCCTGTTAATGCTTTATATTTATGGGCTCAGAAAATGGGCAAATGCTGATGGAGTCTCCCCACCAGTGGCGACAGGGACAGCAGTGGCCTCCACTGCAGGGATAAATTAAATACCAACCTTTGCAAAACAATGTTGGATGGTAATCAGGAAAAAAATGGAGCTAACATGCAATAAAAGTGTAGTCCCCACCTAATGCACATTTCAGAAATGTATGCAATTTAATAATCCAAAATGAGGTTCTTGGAGCAAACTTTTTTGAACTGAAAAAAGCCAGAGGTTCGAGAGATGAAAGGCTGAGGAAGGCGGATTTCCACATCCCATAGGAGAAAATGGTCCCACAAAGTGGATGAAAGGAAAAGGCAATCAGGCAGAGGGCCCTAGGGATGGAGAATGGCGCCGGAAAAGATGACATCGGGGCCATTGGCTGAGCAGCGACCATGAGGGAGGTGGCCCGAAAACAGATGCAGCTCAAGTTAAAATAAACAGCGGCCCCAGGCCATCTGAATTACAAAGTCCGTAGGGCAGCTATGGTCAAAGGGAGAGGTTCCTGATAAGGAGAGGGCAAGCCGTTCGCTCTCGGACAATCATTTCGGGTAGAGGCAGTGCCTGTTCCCACTTTCCACGCCAACACCCTCAGACTCCCTACTGCTAACATCAGGATGCCACCCAGGCCAGCCCACTGTCCGGCCGAGGTGTCCCACCCGAGGGTCGGCTTTGTCATACAACATGGAACAACCCCATCACATTGCCAGCTGCCCAAAAGGGTAGTGTCCGCAAGCTGTGCGTACCAAAACAGTGTCCAGTGATTTCGTGAACCTTGTATCTTTGCAACATAAACACCCGCGAGCCAAATTAGCACAATGTCGTCGTTGTCGCCGTCTGTTGAGTACCCTGCATTGTTGTAACGCCGGGGCTGTTTGGGTGTAGGTCTGAATCCAGCTCAGTCTGTGTGGCGTTTACATGTTCTTCCCATGCCTGTGTGGGTTTCCTCTGGGTGCTCTGGTTTCCTTCCACTGCCCAAAAACATGGAGTTCAGATAAATTGGCAATGCTAAACTGTGAATAGTTTGTGAAGGGATGAGTGAGTCTGTGTGTGTGTGTGTGTGTGTGTGTGTGTGTGTCACTATCTGGCTACCCTCTAATGAACTGGCATCCCATCCTCGGAGATCCCCTCCAGTTGTGCAACCACTGATTCCAGGCCATACTGTGGACCACCCTGACTTGGACAAGAGGTTAGTTATCTGAGTGAGTGGGTAATTTTAAATTTAGCTTAATAATTTAATAAACCCAATTAATTTAATAAAGGTGTACAAAGGGTGTATTTGCAAATATAGTGTAAATCTCAAACTTGCTTAAAAATGTCACTGTACTTCCTGGAAAATAGGTTTCCTGACTGCATTAAAACCTTCGGACTAGTATTAGATGGAAGTAAGTCTTAAGTAACATATTTAAATATACACCGAAAATCAACCTAAGAACTGAAATATCTACCAAGACCATTCTTATGTCAGGTCACAATACCGCAGAGGAAAAAAATAAACAAATTTCAAAGGTCCGTTCTGAACTCACAGGATTTCCTCTGACAGTTTCAGGTTACTCTGTTCATTAGCCTTAGGTTCTCTGTGACCCCAGGGGAGGACAACGCTGTTTACAATTCGGTCGTGAACCAAGTCATTAACATGCCAGAAGAGACACAGAAGTCCTACAAATCCCTTCATAAACAAGGTCAGTCTACGGCTTGTTCAGGCAAATGAGGAAAAAACACGTCACACTGCCCAGTCTCTCTGCAGGCATAAATTGGAAAGGGCAGAAAATGTCATAAAGCTGTGTACCTTTGAGAAAAGTACAGAACTGTTTGCTGAATTGTTAGAGTGTCCAGTTGGATATAACTCGGAAATGTAAGTTGCTTTGGTCGGCACAGTAGAATATTATTTAAATCTGCTTTCCCCCATGAGCTTCTGACATTGTCATTATGGTGGCAGAAGGCAGATTATGCATTTCCAAAAACCAGGAAATAAAACTGAACTGTACATTTTCACCATGGTGTACTGCAGATGTCTCAGCTTCCAGACGAGTTAATAGAGCTATAAAATTCTCACCACTGCTTTCAGAAGCATGGAAAGGATAACAAAAAGAGGAAAGAAATTACACTGAAAAGTGCTGCATCCTCCTTAGCTTGTGGACCTGAGAGCCAGTGCAATGACAATGTGATCACATTGTCAGAGTTACTGTGAAAGGTGTGCAAAAAACATAGTCATAGCAACTGCAAGCAGGACCATCACTCTCCGATTCAGAGACATCAAAGGCCGTCAGCAGCTAAGGTCATCCAGTTGAATAAAGACAGCTTCTAGTCATCGGTGTCATGACATCATCATTCAAAACAAATAGAGCAGTGAAATCCAAGCCGTTGCTATGGGTGACAAGAAGGAAAAGGCTGTGCTTTGGATAGTGGACCTGGCCCAGTTCTGGCATCTTCCTCACTGGCTAAAATGGGGCTCATCTGAAGTTGAGGTGCTTTACTGGCTTAGCAATGAACACATGAACCCATTACCACTTAAGTTAGAAATACACAGAAAAATAAAACTCCATTTCATGCTGATGAGAACATCTAACAAAGAGAAGTTAATTTTATGGCAAATCCTTTTTTTCCTTCCAGATGAACAGACTGGAATGCTCTGTGCCTTAAAGATAAGAAGAACACATGAGTGGAGCTCAGCAACCACATGACCCGTGTTTTGTTTTCCCTGTTTTAATCTGATTTGCATGCTGAAGAGTCATTGCATGCCGTCCCGTGCTTGCACACAGCCAGGCTTTCAGACCTGAGTCTGGCCACTGGAGAACAAAGCTGAAAGGCCAGTATGGAGACAGCAAGCCAACCAACACACATCAGATCACTCCAACTAGGCCCTCGCCGTGACAAGTACATTCACGGTAAGGCCATCCGAGGGCGCACTCACGCATTGCAACTGCAGGCCCCTCAGCAGCACAAGCAGCCTTGCAAAGAGGACCATGCCACAGGTACAGCACTACCCCATTCTGATCGCCAACTAGAACATGGCGCCTCGCTCGTTAGGGAGGAAATGTAGTAAAGCACCACGGTTTCCCAGAGAGAATCCTGGTGCATGATTCTCCACATGAATCTCGGTGGCAGAGAGGTACGCTGGACAAATAAACCGTTGACATTCCTTGCTCCTCATGTACCCCGTTCCTCTTCTTTATGGCGGGGGACCACCTACGAGTTGGAGTCATTAATTACTCTTCACACAGAACTCACACAAGAGGAAGCAAAGGAAAGTTAAAAAATCAGGAAGCAATAATAAACTTAGCGTGGGAGGGATCATTCATTCCAGTGAAATTGCATTCCGTTCAGACTCTGGGATGTCAGTAACTGGGAGAAAGACCAGGTTCTCTCACCACCGTGTGCCAGCACAGTGTTGGGTTGTCTAATCAAACCCCAGATCTTGTTGGTTAGGACACCAAACCTGGACCCAACCCAGAGATAGAACCTCACAGAAATCGTGGATGAAACTCAGGATGAGGAATGCAGAAAAACAGACCCACAGGGATCGAGAGACCTTCAAAGGCAGCTGCAGTTGTAGGCCAGCACCCTAGTGTAAAATCAGTAGAATTTCCTGTGATCTGCCCTGTTACAGTGAGGCAAGGAGTGAGCGTATTAAGAGTAACTCTTCCTAAGAAGGGACAACAAATCAAGGTTCTACACAAAGCAAATCTCAGCAATTCTACAGACAAAGCAAAAAAAAAAAGATTAAGGGATTACACCAGTCTGGACTTCCTTGTTCAGCAAATTCACCTCCAGATAGAGTTGGACTTAGAAATGGACTGGCCAACTAGACAGAAAAAGTGAAGAACCATTAGACCAAGTTGAGGCGGTTAGGACCTGCCGAACACACATGCTCACATCGAGGGAGAACAAGGGGGGAAGATTCAGTCTGGATTCCAAACTGGACGCCTTTCCCTCTGAGCATGTGGAAGCACTTGCTGGACGGACCTCTTGTATCTCCAGCTAGGAATCCGCTTAAGCTATTTTGGTTGAATTTGTTTTGCAGCCCTGCGGTGAAAAGGGGAAATTTGTACACTTAAGATGAGAACTCCCGACCGGACGGAGGCGGGGAAAGGAACTGATGGGCTGCATGTATTATTTATATGAACATGACATGCCTTGCTGTATGCATAGGTTTGTTTCATACTGAACTTCAAGCCTCACTGCACCTACTCTGCTGTGTATGTCAGTTAACGGGGGTGCTTGTGTCTGGAAACATCCATGTAATTACAGGCTGCTTGGTGAATGCTGAACAAGATTACTGTAGTTCACATTGTGCTGAAGCTGGCTGCCGTTGTGGTCAGGGATTTCGTACAGGAGAGGTCACACAAGTGATGTGACTGTGCAGCAGGGCTCTGCTTTGGACCTCCAGAGCAAATTCACAAGGCAGAAGAATGGAAAAAAATCAGCACGCTGGATCAGAAGTGGCCAAAAACAGTAAATTTACATTTAGACCTACTCATTTAGCAGATGCTTTTCTAAAAAGTGACCTACATTTCAGAGAAAAACAAAAGTGCATTTTACCAACAGATGGAGATAGAGATGCAAAAGTGATTCGCAAAGTATTCGCAATCTCATAGTCTGACACCACTGTTTTTTGTCAGCATACATTATTGTATATAATTGACAGGAAGTAATTTTTTTAAAATATATATATATTTATCATAATAGATAATTTAATGAAAGTACAGTATATGGAGTTCATAGGAGAGGGAAGAACTGGGCCAAAACAGCATGTTTTGAGACTCTTCCTGAATGATTAAAGGATTCAGTAGCTCTGAGTGACAGAGGAAGCACATTCCACCGCACTAGAGACAGAACTAAACTGTTTTGAACTCACTGCCATTAGAGTTGCTGAAATGAAGTCTTACCACATGGGAGTCACTGATCACCCAATCAGAGCAAATCCTGAACAAAGATTCTTAGGAGAGACCCACTGTATTTACTGTATGTATTTAGTTTTTAGTAAAAACTTTGTCACTGCAGCTGCTGCTGCAGGCTGAACGTAGGTGTAGTACCATCACACTTTCCAGCACCGTACAATGTCCCTACTCTATGCAAATTGTTTGCAGTGGAACAGCTACATGTAAATTTGTGAGTTTCCTGTTACAGAAACACTAAGGACTGCCAGGGTGCGGTTGGTCTTGTACAGTGTGTTGGGAATGTAGCTTTGCAGTGTTTCTTTACCTGTGTGTGTTTGGTTGTTCAGTGTGTGCACTCGTGTGTCTTTTTTTATTTAAAAAAATCTGTTTATGTGGATACAAGCAGGACTAATTGTGGTGGTTGACTGCTCTCTTTTTACATAGGCATTGGATGGAGATGAATATTAAATGGCAATAATACTCTTACATGTATAAGACAGTTAGGATTCAAATACCACCCAGATTGTTAAATGATTGCCCAGTTTTGTATGTGTCCAATTGCAGATGTCACTGAAAATGAATTTAGAATGCAAAGCATTGTTTTCAGAAAATAACTCAGAACAATGTTTAAAACTAATCTCTGTCCTCTGACAAGTCTGTCGACCCAGTGTTAGTACAAACAAAAACACTGGACACAGAATCAAGATTGAGTAAAATAACATACTTTCATTGCAAGTTTCTGAGCATGCTCAGTTCACTCACAAGGCTGACAAGTAAAACTGCCTGCAAGTGTGGTAATCTCAGAGCAGCCCGGAGTAGTGATTGGGCTGGGGAGGTCAGTCAAGGTGCAACTCCTCATGGAGAGACTAATCTCAGCCTCTGGCAGGACTGAGGTCTCCTAGATCTTAGAAGGATGCTTCATCACGTGCTAGTAGCTCTTTACCACTGGCCTCACAGACTATCTACCCCTTCACCCTTACTTCCACTCTTTTCTGGATATCCCTTCAGAGATCTGCTCCCACAGCCAGTCATAGACCCAGCAGATGAAATGCAGAAGCTGTGGCTGCGTGTTAGTGACAGTCTGCAGGCATCAAGGGTGACCACCCCAGGTACACACACTGACACACACATTCTTAGCTTTTCAGCAGCACACAGCTTTGCGGAACTAAAATGAAACGACGACACATAGGAGGGCTACAATGAACGATCCAAGAAATACGACCGGTTGCTGGCAGTTGAGGAAATAGCACAAAGTACACACACAGCCTACTAGCAGCCATTGTGACTCAAGAAAGAGCACATAACTCACAGATATCACCTCCTGCTCAGATAATGTCAGAGTTGACAGCAAATGCATTAAATTGCCTCCAGACTGACTTAGTGCCATGCAAGATGAGAAAGCTAACATTTGAAATGAGAACCCTGGTAGCTGGCCCTCAATACCACTCTAAAGGTGCAGTGATATCAGCCGTTTGGTTTTGGAATGTGACCTAAAATGTGTTCTTCAAGGTAAGGAGTACCGTGTTCTCACACCGTCTCAGGAATAATCTTTGTGTAATTGAGACAGATGATCAGCTGAGTCTACAGAGATAACTGCTCTTGTTTGCATTAAAGATCCTAGATCTAGCTCGTCTATCGACATGGCTGGATTACCGAGGGGCCACAAAGCAGCCCTTCGGGGAAGTCGGACGTATTCTGAGCACTACCTGCGAAAGCGACAGCTGTGTCGGCGGAATCTTTAATCTAAAAACGTCCTGTAATTGAGTTACCCCCTGACAGCATTTGGGGGCCCTCCGCTACCAGGGAGGTTATTCCTGTCTTTGCCGCTTCCTTTCACAGCGGACAATGCGACCTACAGAAGAGAAGGCTTACAGGCAAACTTCACTTCTCTTCCCCACCATGTGAATGGGTAATCACCTTTCTCAACATTACAACAGCACTAGATGAAGGAACATCAGAAGAACTACCACCAAAAAACTGAGCATCAACAAAAAAAGATGTTCCCAAATCTCCATTATTCCAAAAACTGCACTGCTGGTTTCAGACAGTAAGCAACCAGTAGAAGGATGTGCAACACGTTGGTCAGGGGAAACTGAATTAGTATCTGTTCCGAACACATGAAGAAAACCATACAGCTCGCAAGATTGTAGCAGCAGTGGATCCATCCAAAGGGAACTGAAAAGGCAAATATCTACAATGCAATGCCAGTCTTTTGTAGAAAGTGGGACAGGACAAATATTTCCACAGCACACTGTCTGAGGTCTTTGCATTGAATAGAAGTTGGGCTTTTAACTATAAAAGGCAAGAGCTGCAAGTCATTCACAAATATGAATGTTTATACAACGTCACTAGCGCAGCTGGAAACAGACATCGACTCCGGTCCGACATTTCTGAGCCGCATATCTTTTGTCTGCTCAAGTATTTTCGGAGTCTTGTGTAAAGGACACCGTGGGCCAAATGACACATGTAGTATGAATCTGCAGTGCCGCCACCCCCACCTGCCCCACCCCTTTGTCAAGTCTATTTCCCCAGCAGCGGTTCTCCGGAGCAGTTCACAGAGTCAATACATGAGTGCACAAAGAAAGCCAGCAGCAAGGCCCACGGGAGCTTGGCCGGACGCTTCCGAACAGTCACAGGCCACAGCACCTGGTCGCTCAACCAGCCTCCTGAGTCGTACCTAGCCCATGACCACTCCTCACAGTATCCACTGGGCCACAGCTCTCACAATGGCAACCAGGTGCTCATCCATAATACATACATGCCTACCTCTTTCTACCATTCATTCATTCCCATCTACACTATCTATGTCAAATGCAAACAGAGAAACTTTGAGCATATTTTGTTTCCCAGAATCAAATAACCAACAACAACATGTGATCTGAAGCATGTTAAATTAAGATTGAATTGTTTGGAACAAGGAATTACTATTCTGACAGGAGAGCTGCTCACATGAAAGACACCGCAACATGACAGACAGACATCTCTGGATCAACCCAACTTTTGCTAACAGCCTTGGGGAGATTTTCACACTGCAGTCATGACTACATCTTTCCCTATTCCACAACTTTCTTTACCGGAGAATACAATACAATACATGCCAATCGAAATCATTAAAAGCCTTGCATGCTTAAAGATTATTATTTTTCATTGCATTATTTTCTAAAAAGTTGTCTTTGGAATCATAATAAGATTGTGGTGGATACTAACAAAGTGGGTATGGAAATCCTCATAGTAATCACTATGAAGAGCACAAGTCCACCCCTTGCCCTCAACTCCTGAGCCCAGAGTAGTGCTCTACATGCTCCAGAGAAACATTGTGCTGCTCTTTTATTGTGTTGGATACAAGGGATCTGTGTGCAATAGTGAATAATCGCCTAATAATTTAAGCTCTTTTGACCTGAATGCTGAATTCGAGGCAAGCTGCCTTGAAACAGTTGGCGCTTGCATCGTCTCCTAGGACAGCCTTTCAGCAGATGTTTCTCTGAAGCTTTGCATTAGAAATGTCCATCATACAATTTCCAGACGCTCCATTCAGCCCCTGTGGATGGAAGTCATGGACAGCAGGTAGTGCAGAGCTTAAGGATCTTCAAACCAGAAGGTTGTGTGTTCTCAATTGAAGATTGGCTCTGCAATTACACATTAAACTACGATAGACAAATTAGTCAGTTTATAAATGGGCGAAGAGAAAAGTATGCTGTGCAAGTGTTTTGGACAAACTAAATATGATCAGAGTATGGGAGGTTATGTCTGTCGCTAAAGAATGGTATAAAGACTTAGAGTTCACAGGTTTTCCAATTACGGCTGCTCCTTAATATCACGTTTCGCACGGACTCTGTCCTTTTGACAAACAACTTAGGATTACGATGCAAATGCTTCCTGTTTCTGGACCAGGGGATTTTCGGTCTTTATTCAATGCGAGGTATTGTTTGAATTCTCGGAGGAAAAATACAAAAGCCAGCGCAATGAGAACGCTCAGCGGTTTGCCAAAAGGACCGAGCACAACTGCAGCCATCTGATGTAGTTTAGCCACAAGCAGAATTAACTAACAGGAGTCATTTTTTTCCCCTCCTGTGATTTTACAAATAATTACAATTCTACACATGCCGGTGTTTCGTTACACGTCGTCAATGGAATTGCTGAAGGCGGAGGAACGGCTCTCGTTGAGACAAAGCAGGTACGCACGCAGCTGCTCCCTGAGGCTTGCTGAAAACTGAAGGTAGTGACTTTTCCCAGGATAGGGTAATAGAGCGGAAAATCTATGCATGGTGCTCTTTGTCGCGTTGTAGGGCTAATCCATTTAAGCCACGCCAACTGAAAGTCAGCAACCGGTGCCTGCAACCCCGAAGCAACCACAGCCGACAGATTGCGACTGCGTGCTTCCCTGGAGCCCGGTAACCATGGTTATCTGCCAGGGCACCACTCGATGGCCAGACTAGTAAATCACTAGGTTTGTATTCCAGGCCTTTTAAAGAATCCATGTGACACTCCTCTTTGTACGGAGCATCATCGTGCTGTAGTCAGGTCAAGAGGCTGTAAAGAACATAGTATGGTACGTTGGTTTTAGCAACAGCTTGGAACATGAAAAGTTGCCGTTGTCTGCATTCTCCGGTCTATTCATAGCTCAGACAATGCACCCAATCAGATTTTGTCAAATTCAAAACACCTTACTGTCACATAGTGCCATGGCTTGAAATAAGACAAGGGTTCTACTAGCTTTCACCACTTCTTTTTTCTTTTCCAAAAATTGCTGCATTTCACAATTAGTCACTGGCAACCACCACAGCTCACTCACAGGCTGTCAAATTCTTGTTGTACCCATAAAACAACACAGATTAGTTTGAGAAAAACAGTTCTGACATGTGCCATGAAAAGATCTGTTCCATGCTTGCAGTAAGATGGGCAGATGGCCCACAGTGCAACAGCTAGTGATCCAAAGCTGAGGGTGAGGGAAGAGATAGCACTCACTATAGATACTCCATCCAGCACTCAATGGAATAGTTTTGACAAAGCCAAACCCTGCTTTAATAAAACAGACATCAGTGATGCATGACATGCGCAGACTTACAGAGAAGATCCAATCCCTAATATTTTGATCGAAGCTGAGCTTAAATTTTCAGCCACATAAATCTGCAGGGAAAGGACAATATGTGCGATAAGATGATTTCTGTCTCTGGCTCTACTTTTGCCTAGTAAAAGTGTTGTAGCAGCATGATTTGCAGGAAAGCAGTGCGAGGGCTGGCCATCATTCAAATGACAAGCCTCTACTGGGGTTAAGCTCCCAACTCTCTTTGCTTTCAAGTTTTCCTCAAGACCAAGCCACACCTTTACTTTCCTATAGGCCTTAATAACAGCAAAAGCCCGAGGCGTTTGCATATCTCAACAGCAACAAAACCAAACCTTCTTTTCTGTCATCATCTTGAAAACTATTAAGCTACACCCTGTATGTTACAGTTAAGCCATAGTAAGAATTGAGCACCTTAAAAGTCCTCTCACAGTAACAACAGCACAATGGCCTTTCCTTTCAGAAGACCTGACCATGAGCCAATACTTTCTTCTAGTTTCAAGTGGCTTGTGTCTAAGTGAACTTGAAAATTTTTATATGACATCTCAGGGCATACTCTGTTGTGTGGATCTCATTCCCAAGTCACTTCTCTAGCTGACGGTGGTACATCTGCCTGAGAAGTCAAAGTGGGCTTTAGTTAAGTTCTCTGGAGATCTCCGCACTCCATTAAGGAAGCAAATGAAGTGTGAGTCTGGAACATTCTTATCTGGCTGTAAGTGGTCTGCAGGTTAGATACTTGTTTTCTGCTGCCCCATGTGAGGTCAGTTAAGAAGTCCCACCTCTGAGATTCTTGCTCAAGATCATCTCAGTCTTTGGATCACATGTTGTATGCTCTTGTTGACTTCTTGCTACACCGTAAAGCTATAGGGACACATGTAGCTGCTTCATCCTTCTATTCCCACCTCTTCCTCAGAACTGAGTTACGTTTCCACATTCAGAGGTCACAAAAGCAACTGCTTTTCGCAGCTCGTTGCGCAATGTGCTGAAGCCACTGCTCTTCCAGGCCTTTCAGACCCATATTAGATCACACTCTAAGCCCACACTCTCTTCTGCTCAACGAGCTGCAATCTTCCCACATCAAGGTTTTGGTTAAAAACTTTTGAAACCCCATTCTTCTTTGATTTTGTGTTTTTATATCAACTGCCTTAGGGGGCCTGTTTTTGGCAACTGAATTAGAATATAAAATTCAAGGGCAATTTTCTATTGTTGCTTTTCTCCTGCTCTTGTTATTATTGTTGGTTCTTTTATTTGATTGGTTTTGTAAAGAATCTTCAGAGTCATTGTGGTTGGCTTTCTGGCCTGGCTGAAGTACACTTTGAATTCCGTGGCATAGGCTAAGGTTCGTGTCTGAGTTATACCATCCATCAGCTGTGTGCAGTCAATCTGTCAGCTTTGCAGCAGCAAGAATATAAGCAGTATCATTCAGCTGGGCCCAAGTCAGCTGCTGCGTAAGCACTTCCCTGGAATGCATAGGGTGCCTGCAAGCTGTGTACTGCTGAGAGATGCACTGCTCCTTCACATCAGTGCTGTTTTTTTTTTTTTTTCTGCGAGTTATCATGTAACACAGAAAGTGGTGAAGAGTCATCAGCTGACAGGAAAATGCACTGTATATAAGTGCCTTCCACCAGCAAACAGGTGTCTGATTTGTGTCCTCATGCACAGATATTGCCAAAATCCATCACTAACATGGACGAGTGACAAACACATTCCCAAATGACCTTCACACCATCTAAAAAGCATCTTCACACATGCACACATTGTCAGCAGCCCACATGGTGAAGAAGTGCACTCACGTCAGTTCCACGGAAGCCATCTGTAGTCAAATGGATCATGTGTGATGATGGAACCAATACATAACAGACATAACATTCAGCTGAGCTTGCCTGCCATGACTGCATACCTCACACCTCAGAGGGAAAATGGGGAATACAAGTGAAGCAGAATTATAGGACAAAAAAATTGGTTTTCATATGTCCCTGCATTTTTCCCCTTCTGTCCGACACATTCCTGAACGATAACTGGTATCAAGAATGTCAAGGGACAACTGGAGATTTTAAGACTTTTACACTCCCATCCAATGTATGTCCAGGTAGTGTGTATTTGTAACTGTCTGTCATGTGTGTGTTCTGCACCTTGCATATGCAATGAGTCTGAAACCTGGTGGAGTGCTTCTTCCTCACAGCTGCAGTGAAAATATGTTTTTAAAGGGGCTTTGAAATATCAGAGAGAAATACCCAGTGGTCCTAGATGATGAAGGGGGAAAAAAAACATTGCCACCATGTCACCCATTATAATACTTCATTTCATTTAACAGCTGACCTTTATTTGGAAAAGTTTCTACTACATGTTTAAACAACCTTAAATAACAATATTGATATTCTAAGGGGTCTTCACTCAAAGTGACCTGTGGTTCAAGACAAGCAGATGCAATGAGGTCACTGGGGGTCATGTTTTCAGTGCCATGGCTGAGGCATGAGTCATGCTGAGCGAACCTCATGTAGAAGAGGGGTGATTAATGAAATGCACTCCTGAATGAAACACAGCAAGAGGTTTGTGTACAATGCGATCCATGTCAAGGAGAGTAACAGCGGAGCACTAATGCAAACTACAGTGGGTGAGCACCAAACATTTCAAAACAGAAGGCAAAGACCCAAGAAAACCATCAGCCACCATGGCAATGACACACCACACAAGGCAGGAACGACCTCCCGAATAACAGCCAGCACAACCATTACTGGCTGAGATTTTAAAAAGAGAACTTAAGGTAGCGTTTGCAACATAATCCTATATCATTCCAACCATGGGTCGTTTTTTTTTACAAACCAGTTTCAGCCTAAGAGTCTAAGTAAACTGAGATTGCTGTGATCTGAATGACAGTTTTATGATCTTAGGCTTTAAAATTCCAGGTTCTAACAGATTTTTACTGTCTTTAAGCTTTTATTATTTAAAAATGTATAATTTAAGACACCTAAAGTACAATATTGGCAAAACCCAACGGACGAAGCAATCGTATTGCAGAGCCTCATTTTTAATAGAATGTTCGTTAGGACCTGTAATTCCAAGGTCTCCTTTTATTAGTAAGACTGAGGCCCCCAAGCCGACTGGCGCCTAGCAGCAACAGACAAAAAAACAGAACTTTGCTGGATTCATTAGGCGACTGACAGTGACGAGCGGCATGCAGGAGCCAGGCCACGGGAGCAAGAGCGTCTTGTCATAGCGGATAACGTTCCCTGTATGTCAGAAACAGGGCTCTCTGGTGAGCAGCTGGGCCATGACCCCATTCACATTGAGATGAGGAACTCAACTGTGTCACCAGCGCACTGGACTAACCCTCACGTTGCGTGCATCACTTTCCAAATAACCCGTTTAGATACTGACTATAAGAAAAGTAAAAATGAGCAATGAGTCCGTTTAAATGTGGGAATGCCACTGAAATGACACCGCATTTTTCACACAGGACATGGACATCCAACACAACTGACCACTCTCCAGAAGTGAGTTAATGAGATAAGGCATCCCATGCAAAATCCCATGTGAACAAAACACTCGTGTCAAGATCGGGAAACTGCTGTCAAAAAGTGTTGAAGTAACCAAAGTCTTGACTGTAAGCTACTACACGGATTTACTGTCATGAGTGCAGAGGTCTGAAACACCATGCCATACCTTACATTTATTTAGGTAATGCTTTTCTCAAAAGCAGCTATCTCCAAAGCAACACTACCAGCTATCCATGGTGTTTGGTGAAGCGTTTTCTCTTAAAACTACATTTGTTTACTCTGAAGGTTATTTTAGCTCATTCTATCCAAACCAAATTATGTAAAATGTAAAACTGAACTAATATGTAAGAACAGATATGAGCGTTTCAAAGGACCATAGAGGAGACAAAATAAAATATGGACACTGGCCCTAAGGAAAAGAAAAACAAGAAGTGGACAAGAGGACCATAGTGCAGTGCAGGGAACTCACGTCTTTTGATAGGTAACCAAGCATGGTAACTCAACTCAACTTTCTTTTCCTGAAAAGGTTTGTACACTAGTACAATACACCAGAGATGGTGTAAGGACACAGTGGGAAACGTGACTGGCTGAAAACAGAACTTCTGGCACTGTGCAGGACCTGGACATTCATTGAAGGGCTTTAAGGTTGAGTGGCCAGCTGGTACAACCAGATCTCCCAGTCACAAGCTTGACAGAAACCAGCATGGCACCTCCTGAGGAAAGTGAACAGAAACAGCCAAGGCACCTTATTAAAGTACACCACAGCCTGATACAAACTGGAGTGTGTACTTCAGCCCCAGAGCCAATCGATACCCAGGATTCATGAGCAGCTTCCCTTGGTGTAAGAGAATGTAGGTACAAACAAAGGTCTTGAGGATGGGTTCTAGGACTAGTTCTAGTGAGACAGAAGGTAGTGTAGTTGTTGGAGCCACTGTCTTTGGACTCAGGGAACTCATTGTAAATCACAGTAATTTACTCTGGAGATCAGCTGAATGAGTAAGTGCTGTTCAATATTAAGCAAATGAAGAAAAGAAAGGTTGCTGCAACGCATTTAAGACCTTTGCAGAGTGTGTGTAGGCACGAACAGTGTCAATGAATAGGATGAAAAGAAAATATAGCTGTACATGCTTTTATGCTCTTAAGACCACCAACAGAGGGGTTGTAATGGTCTACTATAGAGCACCAAACTGGGATCCAGCTTAAATTAAGCACAATAACAGAGCCATTCACAACATTATAGCCATGAGTTAATAGCAGAATCGAGAAAGGATGATATCTTCACCCAGAGGCGACTCTAGAAAGCTACTTTGAGGAAACCCACACACACCTGCGAACCCAGTTAGTTGAATGTGCCTGCTGTTTAGCTGACTCACTGGGCATAATGTAATCAGGGAAAAGCTGGGACAAACATGGAGTGGAATACACAACATACATTGGCCACCTTGTTCCACTGCAGGGGAGTGTGAGATGGCACTGTACGATATGTTTTAGCTTCAGCCCAAATTGTCGTGAAACCTTTGCCCTACCGATCAATATAAGAATGCAACTCACATGCAACCTGTCCTCTTTCAGCCCTCATAAAGAAACTATTGGAACCTAATGGGGCAGATATTTGGGCTTTTTTTCCCAGAATGTAAAAATAACATCAGCCAGCACTAAAAATTCTATGTGAAAATCACAGCAGCGTCATTATGTTTATAAAAAGCATGTGGGCAACTTATTTTTGGCAAAAAGTGCTGAAAATGACTGATAGGATCTAATTGAGGCAGATTTTGGACCAGGAGAACACAGATCCCATCAACATGAGTAATATGCAGTCTTTTATGGACAGCTATAAACAGGGCACCCAGTGACTGGGGCAGCAGGCAGCTCAGAGGTTCAAGCCATCACGTTATACTCAAAGGACCTGGGTTTGAATCCCCCCCCCCGCTGTAGAGTCCTTGAGCAAGGTACTTACCCTGAATTGTTCTGGTAAAAATGATCCGGGTGTATAAATGGATAATCATTGTAAGTAGTCTAACATTTAAAGTCACTTTGGAGGAAAGCATTTGCTAAATAAATTGAAAAGAATACAATGATTCATTATGGTTATCAAGGTAATGTCATCATAGGTGAAAAAATGGTAAGTAGCTTAAAAACTACTCAATGAGTAAGTACGTCACACCTGTAAAAGCTTGGTGGTGTTTCTTTCCATCAAACCAATGACTAATTTTTAACTAAACAAACAGATTTGGTGTCCCCAGCCCTTATATTGTTGCTGCACACCCCAGTTCCATTCGATCATCTCCTCCGTTCCCACTGGAATATCCTCCCTAGGCTTTCGCTTACTGCACACCTACCTCAACCATCCGAATCACCCAGAGCGGCAACCAGGCACCTGCTTCACCTCTCCCCATGGCCAGGAACAGGGTTATACAACAATGACAGCGACCCGCGCGCAGACGATCATCATGGACCCCGAACGACCTGGAGAAACAGCTCCCAGTGCTCGTCTCAAATGTACCTGTGAACCAACTTTACGAGAGGACCAGGCCAGGGCGGCGAGCTGGCAGCAATGCAGGGCCCTTCCTGGTTTGAGCAATCCCAGACTGCAGCCGTTCCAGGAGCTCCCATTAAACCTGTCCCCAAGTCACCTGCATGGCACGGTTTCAGCACTAGGGACTGGTCTGCTCAGGCCTACGGTGTCGGCTTCCGCACAGACAGGAAAGAACCTTAAACCGTAAACGTATAACAGCACCAGTATTAAGATAGCTTGTTATAACTTTAAAAACACTCCAGATTTTTGTACAGTTGGGTTCCTCTGCTGTTGGCAGGAATGAATTTCACCAACCATTAAATAGTGAGATAATTCAAATTTGATAATTAAAATTGCCAACATTTCACAGACTGTGTGTTTTTTTCTCCCCTCAGACATTCAGCATATTTAAACATATAGGTAGAAACAGGTTCCATCACAGAATTCCATTTACTTGTAAAGGGAAGAAACGTTTTGATCGATTCCATGACAAAAACAGGCGAATCACTTTTCTTAAAAATAAGGGAAATGAATCAGACGCCTGGCCTTGTAACACAGGACAATAAATCCAATTTGTCCCTCACTGAAATTTTCTATTTTCATTTCCAAATAATTTAATTTAGTCTCAGCCCGCCCCCAATCCAAGCTCTCCATTTCAAGCAAAATTTACCACCAGCAGGCACCGGAGCTCCAGCTGGTCGGGGACATGGTGTCTGGGCTGCTCAGGTGGTACCGGCGAGACCCGCGATTGACAGGCCAGATAAACCCATAGAGCTTGAACACTCACACACAAAGGCGTTCTTTTAGTCCACGTCATCTACAACCACTGGAAGGAAAACACTTTGCTAACCTCTTTGTAGAGAGGAGGGCCCACCAACCCCCTTGCCCTGAATTTTAAGACCCAAATGGAATACAGGAGTAATGGATCTCTTGTATGCGAGATGAGACACTTTGAGCAATAAAAATTCATGCCCTTGTTCTTAACAAAAATATTTCTGCTGTCTGTGCTGCTGGCCACTTGGGGAGGTATCTCACGGGCCAACCGTTGGA
This sequence comes from Scleropages formosus, assembly GCF_900964775.1. Classification (NCBI taxonomy): domain Eukaryota; kingdom Metazoa; phylum Chordata; class Actinopteri; order Osteoglossiformes; family Osteoglossidae; genus Scleropages; species Scleropages formosus. The sequence goes on along the minus strand of NC_041812.1, from coordinate 31,831,842 downwards.
ATGACAAGCGCAAGGCCAGCACTGAAAGGCCAGGCCTAAAGCCCACACTGTACTGTTTGGCACCATCTGCCTCGTGATGGCTGGACAGATGGTCTCCCCTTACAGTAACGCCTGCCAACAAACGTTCTCCCTCACAGGTCCATAATCGGACAATGGACAGCAACAGCCGGTGTCTACAGCCTGTACACTGTTGCATGGCCTGAGACTTCTCCACTTCATCCATACCAGACACTTACAGGGAAACCTTTAAAAAAACTTTAGAAAATCACAAGCAAATAGCGATATGCAACAGCTTGCTGGTAGCAAAGTGGTGAGAGCAGCTGTCTTTGGACCCAAAGGTTGCGGCTTCAAATATTCCCTCCAGGTGCAGTATCGTTAAGCAAAATGCTTAAGCTGCTCCAATAAAAATCGCCCAGCTGTATAAATGGGTAAATAATTGTATGTTGTTTTGCAGGAAAGTGTCAGGTAAATGTAATGCAGCCTGAAAGTAAAATGTTTCCTCCCAATTTGTCCCCATTGCCTTCATTTAGTTTAGTATTTTCAGTGTTTGCAATATTACTGAAATTCAAAAATCTGAAAATAAAAGTGAGCTAAATTCTATTTATTTAGGGTTTATTATTATTATTTTTTTAAAAAAGAAATAAAAGCATATATAAAAATATTACATAAAAATGCAGTAGGTGGCTAAGGAGTAAAATTGTTGTCTGGATTTCAAACTGCTGTTATGACAGAGGGTTGCATGGTTGGACTGTAAGAGTGTTGGTTCAAATCCAGCTCAATCTGTGTGGGCTTTGCATGTTCTCTCAGTGTTCATGTGGGTTTCCTCCCTCAGTCCAAAGATGTGTGTTTAAGGTAAATCAATGGCTGGGGGGGGGGGGGGTGGGCTACCCTGTAACAGACTGGGGTCCTGTCCAGGGTGTACACCTCCTACACTGGCAATTCTAGGATAGGTGCCAGACTCCTGTGACCCTCACCAAGACAATAAAACATCCTCAAGTTTGCTGGATGACAAAGCTCTTTTTTTATTTGGTCAAATGAAAACGGTTAAATATGGATTGCAGGGTTTCCTTTAGATGAGACCTCTGTGTCACTAATTGTCTACACAGGACTCAGGAAACAGGAATCAGGAAACAGGAAGCTCCATTTCTGACACACACAGCACCCACTCACTGGATCACAATGTTTGTCTGTATGTGTGTTACATGTGTGGCCCTGCGAAATCAACTTACCTCAATCCTGTATAGTAAGCAAGCAGCTCCCTTACAGTAGTCTCTGTGTGTGTGATCCATTCATCTGATTGACCGATTGTCATGCCAGTAAATGAATGAATGAGGTTCCATATTTTCCAACACCCGTGTGTTTGCATGTGCGGTCACCTGGTCATCATGGCGGTAGGTGAGCAGCCGCTCCTCGGTCGTATCCTCCTGGAAGCTGCCCTGGGGGGACAGCGCAAACTCAGGCAGGAAGTAGGCACTCTGCGATGGCTCCTGAGACCGGCTCGCTCCTGCCTACGAGAGAAGCTGCATTTCAGCAGGGATCACGGGTTTCAATAGCAGCACTGTATCCCATCAAACCTCTTATGTTTCATTAATGTTGTTAAAACATATCAGACTTAATGCAGCGCCCAGATAAGAAACATATCCCAGATCTCTTCCCATTAGGAACCAGGAACTGACCTGCCACCTGGACAATGGCCCCATTGTATCTGGGATGTTAGAGAGGTACGGAACTGTAAAATGTCCAGTGCAGACTGATTGAGCTCACAGTTTCAAGTAATTTATGAACGTCTGGAGAGCATTAAACCAGAAGATGAGGCTGGTCTATTCATCTGGTGTGCTGGAGAAGGTCGTCAGATGAATAAAAAAGGAAGAATGAGATTGTGGCAGAAGCAAAAATGTTAATATCATTAAGTCCGCAACAAACATCTATGTGTAAAGGCATGTGGAGGTATGCTACGGTAGTAACTAGGGACACACAGAGGAAGGTATGAGTCCAGCCAGCCCTTGGAGATGTATTCATTTTAAAGCCCTTACAGTGGGAACCACAGATCCATCTGACGGGTTTCAGAAAAGGTGCTGATCTTCAGGAAACCCACGTGCTAATGCACACCACTTCCATTTAGTAACTGCCGGTTGACCTTCACTGATCCCTCGTACTAAGAGAGCAGTAACTGCTGGCTGACTGTTTTATTGCACGGCAGTATGGTCCTTTCAGTGACGTGCACCTTCTTTTGTTCTAGCTCAGGCATCTGTGCTTATCCTTCACAAGTGCATGCTGGCTTCTTTTAACTAGGTTACAGAAAAAGTGGATTTAGAGGGGCTGCATGAAGAATCAGAGGTAAAAGTGCCCACTTGTGCTAACCTAGAGAGGAACCCATTAACCGTGAGGAGGAAGAGTAGGTTTCTTGACAGCAGCTCGTCAGTTATGACGGCGGGAAGCAGCTTATCGGCTTTGTAGAAGAGGATAGATGTGGACAAGTCACAGAGAGAAACTAGTGGAAGTGAAGAGCAAGTGACTTGTCAGCTTGGGAGAAGTGGAGAGTCACAACTATGGATTTTTCAAAGTGGAGAAGACAGGGTCAGTGACGAAACTATTCCCACGCACATCCAAGTGTCCACTGCATGGTGTTCATATCAATATTTGCCTCCACACTCCTCCCCAGTGGTATCCGACTATGTCAGACGTGAAACCTGTCGTACATAAACTGTCATCTTCCAATGTTGTCGGGCTGACTAGAACAGCCCAGGTAACAGCTACACTTGAAGACATTGACATTCACCAGGTTCTGGGGTGGGGGTTCACTGTATACGGTAATTATTGGGTGCAACACAGAGTACTTGTGTAGGAATAGCCTGGCACGGTAACCCTAGACCCCCCCTGACCTGTAAGTGTGAAATTCAGGGGGCAGGTCATTGTCATTGCAGCAAAATACTCCATCGACTAAATTTCGTCCTTAGAACAAAAGCAAACCTCTGGAGTCCGTTGGACTCAAGAACTTCACTTTCAGTTGTGCATTGCAGGAAAAACTATTTCTTTATCTTCTGTAGAAAACAGCGGGTGGACCTTAGACAGGGACCAACTGACAGCTGGACACCCCTTTGACCATATCAGCACCGGACCAACAGCAGATGACCAACTACGATGGCCGTAGCTCTCTGGGTGTGTGCGCAGTATCTTTGTACGGTCTGTCCATCTGTGTGCACTGTCGACAAGTCCAGCACAAGCAGATGGTCACATCTGGCACACACTTCTCATGCGGAAATAACAGGATAGTCACACGCGGTCTCAGCAGAGGAAGGCGCCAACCTCCCACCCCTCCCAACACCAAAACCTACACCAAACATCTTGTCTCCATTGGCCACAATGCTCGGCCAAAGCGAGAAACCCTGGCGTCCTTGACGTTCAGCATATGCGTTTCATCAAAACTTATTTTAAAATCATTTGTTATCCTCAAGAGTTTTTCGATCTAAAGAAACATATTTAAGCGCGACATAGACTTTATCTGTAAAATTGCAATTACAGGCAGGTGTGCAAGAGCAGGGAGGGAGCAGTAAATAAAAGGCAGGAGGCCCTGCAGGTGTCAGATATAGGAAATTGCTATGGTAATGGAGGAAGTAAAAAAATTTACACAATCATGTGTAAATGCATTTTGTTATGGAGAAGGGGCTATAAAATTTGAAGAAGCCAGACTTAAAAAGCCATTCCAAAAAAATAACACGAGTAAGAAAGTGCAGAAGTAATAAATTCGCTACTGAATCATAAGAATATGCCAATCTTGAGATAAAAATCTAGGACCTAGGTAGCATATATCTTTCAGTAAAACATGGTCAGAATCACTTCTTCTCCTGATTAAATTTTAATCGTTCTCCAGGGGAACAGAGTTTCCTTTTAAAAACCTGCACTTAGAACGGAGGACATGACTGAGGCTCCAGGCGAATTTGTTATCGGCTTTGGAAATCCAACGGTTTCAGATTTGTAAGCGATTTCTTTGGCCCGCCTCATAGTTTCGCCACAGCTGAACTTCGAGTTGGGTTGCCTGCTAAGATGTCAGATTCTCAACGAGACATTTCCCTTTGTCTAACGCCTTCCAAAACTAAAACCCGAGACACGAAAGCTGTTGCGTGTCACACTTGGTGTAAAGAAGTGTTTTCACTGTGCACCAGCAGCCTGGAGAAGGCAGCGTGACATGGCCCCATCTTCAAGAGCAAAACATCAGGTGCCCTCTAAGACCACAAGCGCAGAAGGTGCCCCGAGCCTCATCAGCAATCTCAAAATCCACCGGAATACAAAAATCCATAAGCATCTGTTTCTTGCTCTTTGGGGGAATTTCCAAGTGTTTCTTGAGAATGAATATCCACTATGCCAAAACCACCAGTAGGAAGACGGCCCAAATCACGCCGCTAATCTGTATGCCACAGAGCTGATCACGTTTTGATCTATGAGCCAGTAAAGGCTGCTGAAGACCTGGGTGGAATCTGCAGTTTGGCAGCAACAGGCCTATCCATCTTGTCAGATCCAAAGCTGAGCAGATGACGGTTATTAACGTCTTGCGGTTCAACTCCAGCTTGTTCCATCACTGTTGCATTTCTGCCAACTTTCCCATTAGTCTCCACAATGGCTTGCAATGACTGCCTGGAGTCTAATGCACAGGTGTCCTGTGAACAAGTGAAAACCAACACACCCACTCATTCCCACCCAGCTACAAGGTAGGAAAGACCCAGACTTCATGTTCGTACCATGCACCACGACAAAGACACGACGTAATCTAGTCAGATTTTTGGAAACACCAACCATGTCCTATTTGAGCTGGAAACAATAACAATACATTTATTGGGTTCCATCTATCCATCCAGTTGCAACAACTGCTTCTCCTGATCAGGATCACAGTGTTTTTTTCTTTCTTCATTTGTGCCGTTTGTAGGGGGGGGGGGGGGGGGGTCAGCTTCATGGAGCTCGCATGGCAGAGGGGGCTACACCCTGGACAGGACACCAGTCCATAGCAGGGTAGTCACTCACACACTCACCTATTCACACATTAAGCTAGAGTCACCAACCTACCTGAACTGCACCTCTTTGGACTGTGAGAGGAAACCAGAGCATCTGGTTCTATTTTACATAATTGTTTAATAATAATAACTGTACACAAGGGTACAAACAGTCTGCAGTATTGTATTCATTGACCAGTGTCTACAGAAGCTGGAGCTGGGCTGTAAATATGAGCTCCATCCTCTGCAGCTGTGGCCCATTATTGCAGCCACTGAAGGAGCGGTTGGGGGCCCCCTGCAGTAGTGTGTGTGTTTTGTGAACCCAGCTCTATTTAGAAGTGCTAAAAATAAGCACACCCAGCCCATAAAGTGCAACAGCACAGAACACGCCATGGGCCTCGATAAAAAGGTGTTTACTTTCCATCAGAGGAGACGCATGCCCTGCTGAGGCCCCGCCCCATCCGTAGATGATTGACAGCTACCTGCACGGCTGAGGAGAGGAGAGCCACAGCCAGGACGAGTTCCCAGGGGTGCATGCCACACCCGCCTGCTGCCATGGTGCCCGATTCACAGCGCTGACGGCCTCTCGTTGCGTCTCGGCCTGCGGAAGGCAAAGACGGGGAGGACGGGCACGAAAAGTTTCAGCACAAACACATCACACCTGTCGCCTCGACCACCTTGTCTTTTCAGAAGCATTTCCAGATGTGAATCTGCCTTTGGAACCACGGCAGTCAGTGCAAATGAAATAAAAGGTCTTTCTGATCTGCACTCCTAATTTGTGAACTCCACAAGCACACAGAAAGAGATGCGGTACGTGTAAAGGAAAACGTGAAAACTTGTAAAAGGACCATCGAAGCCTCCTGAGTCACTAGAGTCCTTTTGTATTGGAAAGATTTTTAGTCTAGAGGTGTGTGTGTGTGTGTGTGTGTGTGTGTGTGTGTGTGTGTGTGAGAGAGAGAGAGAGAGAGAATGTGCGCTTGGTCATTAAGTTTTTCTGTCTTTATTTTTGTCCTTTGTGCCTCTGCAGTTAAGGCTACCTTGAAAAAATAACTTTAATGAGTTCCAAGTTCCTTGCCACTCACAGGTCAGTACAGCACAACCATCTGGTCCCCCAACCTTTCGTACCCGGGCTTAACACGAGAGCCAAACATGAGCCAACTGAACGCTGGAAGGGACCAAGTGCCAAGGTCCAAAAGAACTCATCCGGGCCAGTTCAGCCAACTGCACCATTATTACATTTGCATTTACTTCACCGACACTTTTCTTTAACCACACCTTGCAGTGTGAAGAACTATTGACCCATTTAGTAGCTGGGTCATTTTTATTTGAGCAGTTTAGAGTTTTACCTTGCTCAAGGGCACTACAGCAGGAGCGGTGCTTCAAACAAGGCAGCAGCAGGGGTTAGCACTATTGCCTTTAGATCTGTAGGTTGCAGATTCAAGTCCCACATATTACTATAGTGCCCTCGAGCTATGCGCTTACCCTAAGCTGGTCATGCGAAAGTGACCCAGCTGTATAAATGGGTAAATCACTGTAAGTGGCTTAACATTGTAAGTTGCTTTGGAGAGAAGCATCGATGAGCCGAGTAAATGTATGTACCCATTAATACAGCGGGGTGTTCTGCATCAGTTCTGTCTTGATCAAGGGTACTACAGCAGGAATAGGGTTCGAATTAGGAACCATCTGACATTCCCTGACACTGCTGCAAATAGGTGGCCCACTGGGTGAGTCATGGAACCGGGCTGTGATGAGAGGTCCAGTTGCGAAATCAGCAGCAGAGTCCTTAAACTGATGTGTTCACCCAGCTGTCATTCAATGCTGCGAAATGTCATCCTTCCATCCTGGGCTTTAATAGGACTTTTATAAGCAAAGCGGAGCTGTCAAAGAGTTAACGTCACAAGTTCAGTATAAAATAGAAATATTTAATAATCCAGGCACATAAACTGTCTGCTGCAGCCATACACTGTCATAATGCAGCGTTCATTTCCATTTCAGAGCTGTTTCAGATCACTCTGAGTAACTGGTATGATTCTCCAGGACTGAAATAGACACAGTCGCCCAAAGCATATGTTAGTTGCATTATAATCATAATGAGCAATGAGTGTCATCGAACCCTGGCATTGCACCAGCACTTCTGCAGGACCTGCCGTGTGGGGCAGCTCTCCTTGGTCAAAAGAGCTGTGTGTGAAATGAGTGTCTTGCCCCTCTTTCAATAATCCCTTGCAACCTGTCCTGCCGCACCTCATGATGAACATTTTCTTTCTCACCACAGCGAAGGACTCCGTGCAAGCAGTTAAAGCTGCACCTCACAGCAGCATAGTAACTGTCTACACCTCCCTGCCCTGCTACCCAAAGTCTCTCTCACAATATCTCACTGTGTTCCTTAACCGTGATTCTTTGTAATAGCTAGACTTTGCCTTTGACATTTTGTCCTTGTCTTGTTTAACTTTCTTTTGTTAAACAACTGAGTCTCTCTCGTGACCTGGCGAGCACTTTTTTGCACAGACCTCACACTGTAAATCTCCTCGAAAAGACCTCAGATAATAATAATAATAATAATACATACATACATACACACACACACACACACACATACTTACTTTTTAGTTGTGCCAGGGGTGCATATTTAAAGAAGCCAAGGCTTTTGCCCAAAAATCCTGACAGCCAGTGGTGGGTATGAGATCCACAGGAACACACATGAACACCTATGATTGTGATAAATCGGATCAGGAAAGCGGCGCAAATCTCACACACACGTTGTCCATACATGCAGTCCAGCGCAGTGCTGTTCGCTGCAGTGAATGAATTACCTCCAAAAATCATACACAAAACAGGCAAAACTGCACCTAACAAAAATTTTAAAAATTAAAAAGTGAAATATGTGACCATCCAAAGGCTGCATATTAAAACTGATTAAACCTGCTGATGCTGCACACAAGCATCATCTGTCACCCAGATGTGTTTTTATAAATCATTACAATGACAACAAGCATAAAAGTGGAACTGCCAGCATTATCTTTATTCTATTATACTATCATTTTAATATCTGATTATCTGAGGGTGGCCATATGATCATGGAAATAATACTACATAATGCATACAACTATATATAAAATACATTACATATAATTATAACTACAATGCTGATACGCATAGGACACCAAATAAACGAGAATGTTTAATAATGGTAATGTTTAAAAAAACAGCCTGTTTTTAAAAAAAAATAATAATAATTTCTGGGTGAAAAAACTGACAAAAGTTCCGATCTGCAACGCTGTGAACGAAATGACAGCCAGCAATTAACACCGGACACCTTTCAACCGTTATTTATTTCTTAATAATATGTGACCGTATCGTATGTAAAGGCTGTTCTTACCTTCACTCTCGTTCATCCCATGTACATCATGCCTGCATTTTCTATTTAATACCGAGGTAAAATCCCCAAACCCAGCCAGCGCAGCGGCACCGACGCCGGAGAGATCATAAATAAAATTAAAAGCCCGAACCTGCGACCCGGGGGCTATTTTCTCTTTAGGAGACAAGCGCTCTGGGGTGGGCGGGAGGGGACACTTTTTTATTCAGCCCCTCGTTTCGTTCCCACCCGTCCGTTCCCATCAGTGTGTTTCCACCGGTCTTCCGAGCCGCTGCTGCTCCACCTGAAGCTCAATCCACACTGATGAAGCCCGAGTGCGCGGTGCGCTCTGGGGACGCGCTTCACACCCGACCACTAGGGGGCGCTGCTGCAGAAATGCGCTTTTTTTTTATTCCCTTTACATTTATTCATTTAGCAGGAGCTTTTTAGCTGACCAGCAGTGACTTACACTGATTTACCCATTTCCACAGACGGCTTTTATTTCGCCTCAGTTTATGGGAGCGAACCTTGATCGTGAGCACTAGAAGAGGCCCCTGTTTTAAACCAGAGACCATCATATGAGAAGCCCTAAACCACTACGCCATTTACTGTGCAATACAATAAATAGTCCCTCTAAAATACTGATTTTCTAAAGAAAGTATTTATTCATGCAAGGAGCAGCAAAGTTGTAAGCAGCTGCAACAGACAGAGGTCAAGTGTGTAATTACGTTTTATATGTTCTTTTTATTTAACCTGCTATAGATAATTACTGGAGGCTATAACTATTTTTTCCCCAAAAACACAAGCATCCTTTTGACATTTGCGGTTTAAAATGGTTCTCGTTCTGCAAGTTTGATCTGTTTGTATCCTCAGCTTTCCATCCTCTTGTGATTTATCTTGGACTTCAAGCTCTTTCGCTGTGAATCTATATATGTAGTTTTTTTGTCTTTTTTAATTTAATGTCAGAATATATTTGGGATTCAGCAGCAAATGGTGCCGTGTGGTTTCTCTCACATTTAATCACCAGACATGAAAGGTCCAGCCCCCGGGCTGTGCCAAGTAGGCCAGGCCGCTCGCTTTATTATCAAGTGAAGAGTAAATCCTGGCAGTGAAAGCAGGGGTCATTTTTTACTTTAATCACCTGCATTTCCAGCTCTGGCCATACAACAGCCCCCCAGCACTGACTGAAAGCACCCTGGTGCCCAGAGCCAAAGGGATGGGGGCTTTTCATACATCTCACCATCTCAGCAATACACCTAATTCTGTTAACATTATAATGTAGTCACAGTTCTTATAATACTGCATAATTTTATTATAGTACCAGCTATGCACATTTATGTTAAATACTGAAATAATTTCAAACTTGTAATGCCTTTTGTGAAAGCCCTGGGGTGCACAATTTATGCTGTAGTTTACTTTTCTGGCACAGATTCATGTGTCGTTACAGCAGCATGGATTGTAATTTCAATCCATCATCAGTGACCACTTGTCCAGCGCAGGGTCACAGCAGGTCAGAGCCTATCCTGGAAGCACAGGCTATGACGCAGAGTTTACCTTGGGCAGGACTCCAGTCAGTCACAGTGCAGATGGTCTGTTTTTTTACCTATAAGGCAGTACATGGCATTGCTCTGACTTACCTTTGTGAGACTGATTCTTATATCCCAGGACGACATCTTTGTTCATTGGATGCGGGTCACCTTAAAGTACCTGTGATCAATAAGACCTCAGTAGGAGGTCATGCCTTTAGTTAGAGAGGACCTAAACTGTGGAATACTTTACCAGTTAGTGTCAGAAATGCCCCATCTGTCTCAGACTTCAAATCCAGACTAAAGATTTATATATTCACTCAGGCACATCACCATGAAATTTAATTCTGCTTGGCTGTGTTTCAGCTTTTCCCAACCTCTGTATCAAAACGTGTTTAAGTTAGAAATTAATTTCTTCTTGTTGAGCAGTTTCCCTACAATAAGAGCTGAGGAGGCCGGCCACCCATTACAGAAGCACCCCATGCTGACTGCAGATGATGACCAACCACCATGATGGACGGGACGTATCTTGCTGAACCGAGAAATCAAGTTACCATACAACAATGCCATTGTTACCTGTAAACTGACTTAGAAGTCTTATTTAATCTAGAATGCCCAGGAGGGGTGGGCAGACACTGGCGCTTGGACCCCCTCGACTTTCAGTTGGGAATTTTTGTTCCTTTCTTCCGTGGCCAGTAGGCATATTTATAGCTTTATAAAAGCATTGATAAATGTATTTTACTAGTGTGTAGTCAATTGTCTTTGTTTTGTTGCTCTATGCCTGTGTTTTTTGGTAAATATTGTTCCATTTCTTTGTTAGCCATGACCAGCCTGTGCTCAGTGTTTTACCTTAAACCCCAGGATCTTGAACCTCACCTCCTTCTGATTTTTTTTTTTTTTTTTCTGTGTCCTGGGATCACCCCTGGTCCAGCGACATTCAGGGAAGGTGATGAAAAAAAAAAAATTCACCCAAGTTTTGTTCCAATATGAAAAACTACAAAAAGACAAACAGTTCAATGCAGTGGGGAGGGGGAGTATTTCACCAGTTCATGAAACAATGGTACAGCGCCCCCTACTGCAAATTCACCTCATCTTCCTTTCACTCCAGAAGAAGTAGAGGGTATTCAGTTCCTTCTGGTACTTCCTCAACTTTTAGTTATTTGTAACAACTGTTCTTCTACAGATGGGAATGCTTTGTTTGCAGCTAATTCTATAAAATTTGCATAATAATGATCTGCTTAAACTGCTAATTCGTTAACATGTACGAGATGTACGTTGCTTTGGATAAAAGCATCTGCCGAATTAATAAATGTAAACACCTGAATTCCAGGAAAGATTTTGGTGAACACTAAATTATATTTGCTACAGGCGCACTAAACATTTTTTGAAAATATACAAATGATTTTAGTCTTTATGATCACATCACTACCTCGCTTTAGGGGAGGGCATCTCCTACTTGCAAAAGCTCCTCCAATTTAGCATTGCTGTTACATATGATTAACAGAACTAAGAGTAAAATTTCTTATGAAGCACAACTAGATGAAATGACAAGGGAAAATGCCAAAAATGCACATTCCTGATTCCTTTATTTGGCATCTGCAAAAGTGTAATTAATCTGAATCGATATTTCAATCAGTTTTATTTGGTTAACTTTAATGGTTACTTTAATGGTGCTTTTTATACAGCAACATCAGGCAGCGTAGGCAAAGAACAGTAAAGGTAAGATCTAGAGCAAAAACACGTGTAGAAGGTGGCAGTGGTAACAGTATCTTCACTGTAACGTTACGCATGCTGCTATACTGTAACAGTCCAGCGCTGAGATTACATTCAACATTTATATCATTAACACTTTCTCGCTCTTGGTGACAAAAGGAGTACAGGAGTTCAAGGTCATGTCAAAGCGAGAGAACCTGCGCCATGCGCTTTTCACAGATGTGGAAATAATTGGGTTTATTGATAGTCATTGCTTGACCAGATGTCATACCATTTCAGAAGGCTCTTGTGCCAAATGTTTGAAGTTAGGAAGGGATCCCACAAATGCCGAGGTTAAGACATGGCAAAGTCATTTGTGCGTGTCCTCAGTTGCAGATGATTTCCATTCACAAAAATGACATAACTAAACATAATTTGTTAAATATTACACCAGCCAGAAAGCCAGGTTGCTTCAGTTTTCCATTGAAACTGAACCCTAGGTAGACAACTCTTTTACTAAAGGCACTGATTATGAATCTTATTCCCTGCCAGTCTTGTAATTCCTTCACTGCAAGGAGATTTTTTTTTAGATTACCACTTACAATCCTGTGTACAAGTAAAATTAAAATGTAATAATCTGAGACAAGACGGATCGGTGCGGCGTCCGCAGTAATGCAGTCATTGTACCGGTCTGTTGTGGTGAAGAAGGAGCTGAGTCATAAGGCGAAGGTCTCAATTTACTGGTCGATCTACGTTCCTACCCTCACTTATGGTCATGAACTCTGGATAACGACCGAAAGAATGAGATCGCGGATACAAGCGGCAGAAATGAGTTTCCTCCGCAGAGTGGCTGGGCGCACCCTTAGGGATAGGGTGAGGAGTTCAGTCACCCGGGAAGAGCTCAGAGTAGAGCCGCTGCTCCTCCGCATCGAGAGGAGCCAGTTGAGGTGGCTCGGGCACCTGTTCCGGATGCCTCCTGGACGCCTCCCTGGTGAGGTGTTCCGGGCACGTCCCACTGGGAGGAGGCCTCGGGGCAGACCCAGGACACGTTGGAGAGACTACATCTCCCAGCTGGCCTGGGAACGCCTTGGGGTTCCCCCAGAGGAGCTGGAGGAGGTGTGCGGGGAGAGGGAAGTCTGGGGAGCTCTGCTTGGACTACTGTCCCCGCAACCCGGTCTCGGATAAGCGGAGGAAGATGGATGGATGGATGGATGGATAACCTGAGACATTCAGGATTCACGGGGCAAGATGTTAAGCCCATGCTTATATTACAATGGCTGTACACAAGGACCCAGTCCAACCAACCTCACCATTAAGCCACAGAGAACAACATCCAACATTGCTAACACACATCTCCATGACTTGAGATCAAGTAGTGTGAACTTCCTTCCCTACCCAACACAACCACAGGGCACCAACATGGGTATTTCATTGAAGTTGTCAAGAGGCACCTCCCTTCATAGGTATACTGTTGAATTAGGCTCACGACACCTCCGGAAAGTTCAAGAGTACAGCCTGGCATCCCAGACCCACCCCCCTTTACACACTTTGATGCCCTTCACCCTCAACAAATACTGCAACTCCACACACTCAACTACCCCAATTAAACCACAGTTCCAGACATACTGGCAAACACCCCATCTTCACAAAGTCAAACCATCATGGATTACCTCCATACCTGCCAGGGGAAAAAAAAAATAAATAAAAATAAAAAAATAAATAAAATTTTTTTAAAAAAAAGCAAGTGCCCCACCCACAAGCAAATTACTGTAACAAGGCCACACCTTAATTACCACCAGGTGTCTCCCATTACTAGCCACCTGACACTAATTTTACCACCACTACACACCTCCTTCCTACCTGTAACCCCAACTATCCTGCTCTCTTCTCAACCACAACCACTGACTTGCCTTCTCAGCTGCCTCAGACAGCTCCTTCACCGTCTCCTTTAACAAGCAGCCTCTAACATCAAATTCTGCCAACAACGACTTGGCCAATTCAGCCACAAACCCCCCAACACCTACCTCTTCCAGTCTCACATGAGCTCCACAGCCTCTTGCCTCTGTCGCCAGATCTGCATATTTCAGTTTCCGCTCATAAGCCTCCCCAGTAGCATCCTTGAACAGTACTGTTAACCCTACAAATTAGACAATCCGCTCGCACTCCGAATATAACACCATGTCTGGACGCAACGAAGAAACCGCAATGACCTGCAGAACCTGGAGCTGCTTGCCCACATCAGCGAGCAGCTTCCAGTCCCGCACGTTACCCCACCTACGAGGGCACGTCCTCTCTTGTAGAGTGTTACCCTCTCCTGCCTGCACAAAACCGTTTCATCTCTACTGCAAACAGGCAAAGAATTCACCACTTACCGCTTGCTCCCAAAATGCCTGCTAAACATGTAAGAACTTGATTATGGTGCCAAGTATAGCGCCCCTGCACCAAGCTATCTTTACATCCTGACAAAAAGCGCCTCAGCATCACCACACAACTTACAAGAACCATCACCACCTGCCCACTGCTTAACATTCATGGCGTTGGCAACAGGTTAAAAGTTGTTCCAACAATGAACTTAAGGTGGCTCCCCTCCATAGCCCATACATCTTGCTAGAGTAATTTCCTGTTCTCCACACCTTCCCTGTTCACCCACTGACTCTGGGTAACTAACGTGATCGCCTTCGCACACCTCACCTCCTCTTCCTGCTCAACAACCAGCCACCGTTTGCTTCCAAGGCAACACTCCACAACCCCTACATGCGGCCAGAGCCAAACCCTGTCTTCCCTCTCTGGACATGTCCAACCACGTTTGACAGCATCAGCGGCCCTTTTGCACTCTGGACCGCATGTCAGGGGTTCTACTCCCCTACCCGTTCTCACCGATGGCACCACTTTGTCACAAACCCATCTTTTGATTCTGCTAAAGTCAGCTCCAAACACACCTTCACACACCTGTGCTCCTCAAGCAAACTTGTCACCGGCAGTTCCAACATGCCCTTACCATATGACACTACATGACTTAAACGGTGTGGCACTCCCAGCCACTTTCGTACTGCCATACTAATAACCCGCTCGAGCTTCTCAACCTCCCAGACAGAAAGCTCATACACCGCAAGTGGCCACCTAATACGTGGCAAGAACCCAACCTGCAGACAACACAACTTCAAATTCCCAGGAAGGAGGGATCCATCAATGCTCTTGATACCTTCCACAACCACCTCCCTTAGTGCCATAACCTGCACCTTATCACTTAACATAGAATTATACCACCTGCCCAGGCTCTTAACTGGCTTTTTTAGAATGGATGGAATTACCTTCTCATTAATACAAAACTTCTCTTGCACCAACTTCCCACCAAAGAGAACTATTTTCTTTGAACTTACAACCTATCATTCTCATATATATATACACACACACACACAGTATATGGGACAGTTGGTAGAGTAGAAATTAGTGCTATAGAGGTTGTAGGTTTGAATCCCACCTCCAGCGATAGTACCCTTGAACAATGTACTTACCCTAAATTGCTGCAGTAAAATTACCCAGCTGTATAAATAGTGTAATTCATGCAATTATGACAGTAACTGCAAGAAGCTCAACATTGTCATAAGTCCATGAGAGAAAAGCATCATCTTAATGAATAAAAATATATTGTTGTGCTTGAAAGCCTTCAGGGATGGTCATTATTCTTGTATAAAATGTTAAAATAAACTTAAATAAAAGAAACATTTTATTAAATAACCATTTCATGGCAAAACTAAGGGAATGTATAATTGCACAAGGGATTCACATATTTTCAAGCAGCACTGTATATATATTTTTTTTCCCTATTCTTTGATTTCAGTCAGTCAGTGTTAAATTAGTGTCCATTTCAGTTAATACTGAATAATGCAAGACAAATGGCTGGGCCAAGTCTGATGGTACAGAAGGAGGGAAGTTCCCAAGAAGAGGGCAATTTGGGGTTTTCAGACAAAACCAAAGCTGCTGAGGGGCTGAATGTGCTGCTTCAACAGCAGGCAAGAGGGTTCAGCTTCAGGCTGATGTCAGCCAACAATCCCAGAATCATCAGCAATTAGAAACAAGTTATGAGTTCTTACCATGCCTAGAGTTTGATGCCAGGCCACTGGCCAACCACCAACAGTATCATTCTTAGGTTTCAATCCCATCAGCTGGTAATGAGACCTAAATTGTTTCCAGACTGGTCATCAGCCGTTAATGAAGGCGTCGATCTTTTATTATTGGCTGTGCTTTTCACAAAAGCCGAAACTTTAGCTTGATTTTGGCTGGGTGAGAGAAACATGATATTGCCCAAGCAAACCATGCTGAAAATCACTGAAAGTCTCCCTCTAGTTATAATTGGAGGACATTTCAGATATTGAAAAACAATTTAAAATGTAACAGAACCAGCCTTAAAGATTAAATCTTTAAGAATAATTTGCTGCCCTGACCATGCTTTTTTTCCTTGCCTTGATCCCAAGTGGTGGACCAAGATGCCAAGGGACATTAGAGCTGCAATGTGTTTCTTCAGCTCTGGTCGCTCTGTAGAGGAACAATCTCGTCACCTCAGTGAGGAGCTATCAATCTTTTCTGCTCTTCAAGGACAGATTTAAGCCTAGTCTTCAAGCAACATTCTCCCATAACAGGTTGTGTCATCAACCTGCCTAGTGTATGGAGTGAATAGGTCCATCTACAACACAGCCTTTCCGAGACTGAGATCCTTCACCTCTCAGCAGGTCCATCCACCCATCAGGAACTCTTTGCCAAAGTGGAAAATTGGCTTATTTTATGGACTTCATCAGTTGAGAGACTGGGACTCTGAGACTAACAATCCACTGAAGTCTCTGCTTCTCCCAGCATATTGAACCTATAACTTGATCCTACAAACACCTCTAGGATAACATTTGTAGGATCTGTCCATATCTCATAGTGTAACCTACACAGCTCCTGGTTCAAGCCATAGTCATATCCCACCTGGTCTACTGCAAGTCCCTCCTGCTTGGTCTTCTGGCCTCTACCATAAAACCTCTCCAGCTGATCGAGTGCTGTGGTGCAAGTTCGGTTTGACCAGCTGAAGAGTTCCTATGTCTCCCTTTGCTTCATCTCTCCCCATGGCTTCCTGTTGTTGCCTGTATCGAATTCAAAAGTCAAGTTATGGCTAACAAGACCATCAACCCATCTGTTGTCCGATATCCACAGGGCTCGATCACTCGCTAAGCTCCAACCACACTGCTGTACCCCTCCACCTCTGGCTGCTTGCTGGTCCCACACAGAAGAGGTCCAAAATCATAAATCTTAAGGTTAGTGGTTCTGCCTCCACTGTGATGGAATAATTATCCTCTCTCCCTCAGGACTACTGAATCCCTGTTAACATTGAAGAAGGATGTCTAAACTCATCTCTCTTTGATCTGGTTCTTTCTCGGTCACCTGTCTGCTCCATGAACTTACCAGGCACTCTCTCAGTCACTTACTTCACTAAACCACTTGTCAAAGTCTGGATTTAAATCTATACCCAAACAGCTCAGGTGCTATGAGACAGCAGTCCTAACTGCTGCACCACTGTGTATCCATTATAAAAAAATAAAAACTGTAGTCTCAAAGGAGTGGAGCAGTGGGTTTGGTGGGGTCCTGCTCTCTGGTGGGTCTGGGGTTTGAGCCCAGCTTGTTGGGGTGCCTTGCGATGGCCTGCTGTCCCATCTTGGGTGTGTCCCCTCCAGCCTTGCGCCCTGTGTTGCCGGGTTAGGCTCCGGTTTGCCATGACCCTGCTTGGGACAAGTGGTTTCAGCCAGTGTGTGTGTGTGGTCTGAAAGTACTGACAGTATCTGTATCCCTCTCATCTGTTGCTAGTGCACTTTTGATGACTCTGAGTTATGTGTTGCTTTGGAGAAAAGCATTTATTAAATGAATAAATGCAAACGTCACTCATTGCTTCCTTGGCCACATTTGGTGCTCACATGGTTTCCCAGGTGCAGCTGATAGTCCAGGAGGTGGGGTGTGGTATACATCCCTGCATGGTACACAAAGCAACCTACAAGAATCCTCCATCTCCGTGAAATGGTGGAGAAGAGCTGGGAAGACGGCCGATCTCCTGCACAGATTTGTTCACACTTTTCACTGGTACCATACGTGGCGTTATACCTCCATGGGGCACTTTAACAAGAATCTCTCAATTCACACGGAAAGTTCTTGTAACTATAGACAGTTTGTTACTCTGTTAGGATGTTAATTTTGTTAGTTGTGAGTAGAGGAGATAAGGCCCACCCTTGCTTTCATTGCTGCACTATGTGAAGTAAGTCTGTGTTCATACTGATGAGTATTTACACATTCATAACCTCGCTTATTTGTGGCTGGAGTTACTAGGACCAGGAGCAGACAGATGTTTAGACGGACACCGTTGTGCAGCTTGACATGTTGCTTGGAGGGCCACGCAAACACACAACTCCCACGGGTCTTGCTCAGCCACAATGACCTGCCCTGGGGCCACATTTTCTCAGCACTTTCTTTTCCCGTATGGTCAAGGACAATATTTAGCTCACGTTTGGAGCTACTTACCGCGGTAACAGAGCAGGGAGCATGGGCCTTAGAGAGACATGGGACAGAGTGTTAATTCCGGGACACGGCGTGGACAACACAGTCTGATGGGTACGGTGAAATCCAGAGGCCAAGGAGTTTTTTCACTCAAATTATTTTGATCAGAAGCAGAGTCGAATTTATGGCTCCTTTCACATATTTCAGACAAATTTTACAGTTTACTTTTGCATGGTGATGTGAATTACTTTCATGTGGCTCTTTTGAGTGGTTAACCGAATAGCTCTGATTTTGATGTAGCTCGAAACAAGAAGTGCTATTTGTTTTCTTTGGCATTATTGAAATAACGGGAAACAAAATAATTATGGTTAATGAAGAATGGAGGACATTCTAAGACCTTTTAAGGGCATTGGGAGAGTACTTCTAAGTCTTGTTTTTGACAGATTTTTTTTTTTTTGGCATAATTTCCTTAACCTCTTGTCCTGGTCAGAGTGACAGCAGTCCGGAGCCTATCCCAGAATCAATGGGCAGAAAAGTTGGGGAGGTTCGCCCTGTATTGGATACTAGTGCATTGAAGCACAAAAAAAATTGCCTTTTGAAAAACATGTATAATTGCTAAGCCAGCAATTTGTTCTTATACCTTTATCCACACATCTTTTATTCCTTTGAGTCTTGATTATTTCAAATTCAGCTGGATTTCATTTCACAGGGTTTCTAAGTGCATCCTGGGGGAAGAGTACAGAGCTCTGTCCTCCACATCTATCTTGGGTTAAACTGAATCAGTTCCTGCACTTGGAACCTTGAGACATCTGCAGGGGTACGACCCATCCCTGAGGACCAGGGGTCTGATTGACCGCCTAGTCAACTGACATGGGTTAACCTGGTGTTATAGCATATTGTAATGACTAAAAATGACTTGCAGATTGCAGGTCCTAACGGTGAACTAACTGTCATACGGGAGTAGATATAACAGCAGGGAGACCTGTACGTCCCCACGTCCATAGTGAAGGGGACAGGTGTTCCCTTCTGGGCTGCTGCTTATTGTTCTGCAGCTTTCCCCCCTCCAATCTGAAGGCTCTATGTGTAAATTCTGTCAGACCTGTTCTGTGCATCTTCAGTATCCTGTTGAGTGGCTTTGAGTTTACGCCTCCTCTGCGTTTCAGTGATGGAACCGGTGAATAACATCAATAATGTCAAACACCTGGGCTAAACCTAAAAGGGCATCCCCAGATAGAAACGAAGCAAAGCTTAACACATGTGCCAGCAAACAAGTCCATAACCAGGTTTAGATTTATTTATTTACATAATATAAATTATTTTCATTTACAACATCTACAGAACACTTCCTATGTGACTTACAGAAAGAAGCGAAAGCTCTTTGACGCACGGTCCCTTCTCCATAACAAATGCTAAGTTCCAACCTTCTGCAAAAAACAAAAAAATACATAAAATGTGGACATCGTCACAAGTGTCCACTAGCAATAGGTACTTCATTTTTATTCTTCCACACTTTCTTGGACCAATGCTTGTTTTCGGCATGGAATAGCATATGAATTGCGTCATAAGACCTGTGCTGTCATGAGTGGACGACCGCATCAGAGTCATTCTTCTGCTGTCCAGCTTGTTTTAACCTGCAACTCTCCGTTACTTTAGAGTCAGAGTAAAGTCCCCAAAAAAGTGCAATTTCAATACTTCAATACTCCAAACTGCAGTAGTACAACAGTATGCTGCCAGAATTGCACAGTAAATATACTTTTAATTTTTTACAGCAGGTTTAGCAATAATAAACATCATAATTGAAATTAAAACACTGTAAATTAATTCTTCATCTACTCATCCTTTCCATATGTTTACTGAAAACACCTCTGGTATGCAGAATCATTAGGTGTATATACAGTACACCTACTGTACTAGCACTATATCCACAAACTAATTTAACTAATTCTACATCATTCAGGGGTTAGACATTTGACCAGATTTAACCAAGATCACTGCATGGAAAGTGCAGAATGGCTATTGGGGGTGTGCTGCTGCGGGGCCAAGAACACATCATTCACGCTCTTAAAATGAACCACGGTTGGCCTGATGTCACATGGCAGGTAATAAACCCTTTTAATGTACAATTCAGATTAATGTATGCATTTTCTGGCACAGAAAAATGACAGTACACATAGAGACTTTGTCTAATGTGATTCTTCTCATCATGGAGACAAAAGTGCAATGTCAAAAAAATTAAAATCACACAAGTCAGTCCCAAGGGATCAGTGCAAACAAACGGGCAACATTTAAGTACTTAAAGGATGAATTACAGGGTGTTGAGGCTGATTAGCATTGGGTTTGTTATACCTCTAAACAGAGAGGACATTCACAGAATAACAGTTCCCCCCCATTGACTCATGGTCCAAAACATGCTTCAGATGCGCTTAAGACCACATGAGGCGGGTTACGGTCTGTTTCGTGTCAGGAGGGCTATAATCTATCTCACGCTGCAGCGGAAACATAGAGAGACAGCAGAAGAATACAGTGACGCACAACAGCATATCTCCAGTACGAGCACACCAGGCAAACCTTGGGCCGAGAACTGGTCCTGGGTGTCGTGGGTAGAAGCACACTCGTCTTCCAGCTGACCATGAGCAATATACAAATAAATAGTGAAAAATTCAGTAATCTAAAAAGATCTGTGGAGCTGCAAGGCTTCCACTGAGTTAGGTGATGGTGGAACATCCTGCCGAAGGGTTCAGTCGGAACCGCAAGGCACAGAGCAGGCATCACTGGGGCAACGGCACAATCACCTCCACGTAACTGATGGGGAAGAAGCCCGACTCCCCCTGGAGCATTCCCTCGTACCAGTTCTCATCGATCTGGTTGGTGAGGATGATGAGGTCGCCCTCCTTGAAGCCCAGCTCACCCGAGTTCTCTGGCTCGAAGTCGTAGACCGCTCTGCAGCATGGCTGATCCAAGGGTGCTTCAGACTCTAGGGTGGACAATTGGGGAGGAGTCCATTAGCCTCTAAACATGCAACACCTCAGGTTCTCCACTGATTCACGTCTAGGAACAGGGAGATACTGGATTGGACACTTCATAACACAAGTAGTGGCAGCAGGCGTCGCAGTGGTCAGACCAGTCAAAGCACCCTTCTCTGAATCCCATTTCCTGCTGTAGTACCCTTGAGTCAGGTACTTACCCTGAACTGATCCAGTAAAAATTACACAGCTGTATAAATTATCGGAGAACAGCAACTGCTACATGAATAAATGGACATGTAATTTTCAGGGGGGCATGATGGCATGAATTGGGAAAGGGGCATGATTGCAGGGGTATACTCACGGTCATCATGTGGGCTCTCTGGCCATGCCTGTAACATGCAAGAGCTTGGCTCATCTGGACAAGACACAGGGACAGGAAGATGGGGATGATATAGGTTAATGGAAGTGGACATGACATGATAGTTATTATAAAAATGCATCATAGTTAGTTATTGATTTGTGCTGGTGGTTACAGTTTTGCCCTTCAACAGAAGAACCTGCAACCACCGGGTTCTGCTGTGAAAAGGCTGCTGCTCTTAACCGTATCATTTTCCAATACCGTTGTATATAACTGATCAAAAGAGGCCATGAAGACAAAATGTTTCTGTCTCAAGAACTGTCACAGTGATGGTGACTACGGCAGCCCCGACACAATCAGCGCTGTTCTAAGTGACGGGAAAGGAACCATACGATACTCATGAGTGCTTTACACTGGCTCTCTATCTGATAAAAAATAGCTGAATGATCACTGCACAAAAAACAGCTGCCAGGAGGACAGTATTTACTAGAGCATATATGTACAAAAGTCCTACCAGCCCAGACAATAAACAATGAGGTACCTACTTTTTCCATTTACAGTGTGGTCGATCAGGATACCTGCAACAAATAATTAATAGATTAGCAACAAAGCAGCTCCTGTTATGAGCACCGGCCAGAGAGAAGTAGGTCTCCAAAGGCACAGTGCAACCAGCAGGTTGGCACCATTATAATACAGTAGTTACTTGGGAGGTTTTCTTAAAAAGATAAAATTCACACCTTAAGGTATGTCCATCAATGACCTCAGTGGTAAAACATCTGCTCTATGCCTCACAACTAATTCTATCCTAAAATGTCTCTTTGAAGCTCTAACAATAATGGGATTTCACATTAGCCACTTGCATTGATGAGAATTTGGGAAAAGGACTTATCGTCCCATCTAGTTCGTATGAGGAAGATCCACTGCAGCTTCGGAGTCTTAACCATCTGGTTCTGGTCTGCAGGTCTCACTGCTTCAAACACTAAATACTGCTGAAAAAAAGTGAAGTGGCTCCACCCTGAGGGTGATTGAAATCTAACGCCAACGATCAGAGGGTGCAGGTGAGAAGGTAATTGCAGACAAGATGTGTCTCCTGTGGACTGTTCGATGGGACGGAGCTCACACGCAGAATGGAACACTGAGTACTGAGGCATGACACAGGAGCGAAGGAGGTTCTGTGATCAAATAGAGGGAAACCATGAAGATCTTGTGTTCTCTTCCACCGTTGTAGTTTGGAATCGTGGGGCGGAAATGCCATACCTGAGGATTTGAAGGATGAGCTGTATGACAGTCCATTCTGCGGTGGGGATTCAATGGACTCCAAGCTGTTCATTATGGACTTTGGTTGAAACTCCTTCTTGGGACGTGCACCTGCTGTGGAGATCCTGGAAGAGGTGCAGGAGCACAGGGTGAGAAATGGCTTCACTACTGACTGATGGAACACCTCAACTATCCTTTTACACTACTTACAGGGTATTATGCTTGCATGCCCTCACCTGCTCTGCAGCTTTTTGTTCAACTCCTCCAGGATTTCAGAGGACTGGCGGTGGTAATCCAGGGCTGCCTCCACCAGGGCTACCAGCTGACTCACCTGCTCCACCTGGTGAGCAAAACGGCAAAAACATCATCAGTCACTTCAGTGGCCTGGACATCTCTTACATTTACATTTATTCATTTAGCAGACACTTTTCTCCGCAACAATGTACATCTCAGAGAAGAAAACAAGAAATGCAAATACAATATACATCTCTTGAGTGACAAGGTGCAAAAAAAGAAGACAGCAGAACTAGGTAGGGTCTGGTACTTCTGGAAAGTATTACAGGAATGAACACACACGCACACGCATTTTCAGAACCGCTTGTCCCACACGGGGTCATGGGGAGCCGGAGCCTACCCGGCAACACAGGGCGTAAGGCCAGAGGGGGAAGGGGACACACCCAGGACGGGACGCCAGTCCATCACAAGGCACCCCAAGTGGGACTCGAACTCCAGACCCACCAGAGAGCAGGACCCGGTCCAACCCATCGCGCCCCCCGTCCAGGAATGAACATTTGAATGAAAAAACATTGTACACTGCCTGGCAAAAAAAGTCACCACCTGGATTTAACTAAACAAAGAGGTAAAAGCCTTCCACTGGATAATGACTGCAGTGATTAATATGTTTCAGCTGGCAACAAGTTATTTAACCCTAAATGATGCAGTGAGTAGCTTCTCATTTCTTAAACAACCATGTCGGAAGACATATCCTGTTGTCATGAAAAGATGTTACTCTGTTTCAGAAGGGTCAAATTTCTGGCCTGGCCTGCAAAGAAAACAACTAAGAAGATTGCTGAAACTACTAAAATTGAATTAAGAACTGTCCAATGCATTATTAAAACCTGGAAGGATAGTGGTGAACCATCATCTTCGAGGAAGAAATGTGGTCGGAAAAAAAATCTTGAATGACCATGATGGGAGATCACTTAAACGTTTGGTGAAATCAAATCGTAAAAAAACAACAGCAGAACTCACAGCTATGTGTAACAGTGAAAATAAGAGCATTTCCACACGCACAATGCGAAGAGTACTCAAAGGATTGGGACTAAACAGCTGTGTAGCCTTAGGAAGACCACTCATCAGTGAGGCTAATCGGAAAAAAAGGCTTCAGTTTCCTAGGGAACATAAAGATTGGACTCTGGAGCAATGGAAAAAGGTCATGTGGTCTGATGAGTCAAGATTTACCCTGTTCCAGAGTGATGGGTGCATCAGGGTAAGAAGAGAGACAGATGAAGTGATGCACCCATCATGCCTAGTGCCTACCATACAAGCCTGTGGGGGCAGTGTTATGATCTGGGGTTGCTTCAGTTGGTCAGGTCTAGGTTCAGCAATGTTATGTGCCCAAAAAATGAGGTCAGCTGACTACCTGAATACTGCATGACCAGGTTTTTCCATCAATGGATTTTTTCTTCCCTGATGGCACGGGCATATTCCAAGATGACAATGCTAGGATTCATCAGGCTCAAATTGTGAAAGAGTGGTTCAGGGAGCATGAGACATCATTTTCACATATGGATTGACCACCACAGAGTCTAGACCTTCTTCATCATAAACACCTTTGAGAAGCTGCTTTTAAATCAGTTCAAAAAAATAAAGATTATTATAAATGAACTGTGATGGACTAGTGTCTCATCCAGGCTATAACCCCCAGTTTTGTGTCCAGTGATTCCAGGATAGACTCTGGACCACCGTAACTCTTACCAGGTCATGTGGTTACTGAAAATGAATGAATGAATGAACACACACTTTTAAAAATATTGTTTGTATAATTAGTTGAAAGACAGTGGTTGGCAGCTGGTATCTGCACTTACATCATTCTCCAGGAAGTTGAACATGCTCCTCTCAGCCAGCTCTTTGGATTCATCAAACTTCTCCACTGCCTGCCTCACCTCTTCATCTGGTATCTTCCCCTGACGCTTCTTCTTGTAGTCCAAGTCAAGCCGCCGCCCCTCCAGCTTTTTCAGATGATGCTGAAGAATAAGATACAATGAGTGTGTTGGACAGACACATGATGGTTAGCAGAAAACTGGGAAGGTGTAACAGTGTCTGCATACACTTATAATCACATTTATTCATTTAGCAGACACTTTACTCTAAGCTACATACAATTCAGAGTAAAGAGATGTGTATTTTACAACACACAAAGTACAGCAGATTTCAATTTGCGAGAGAGGTTAAAAAGCAGCAAATGAGGCTTTACTGGAACTCTTAGTATGGATGGGATTGATCAGTAATGATGCGTTGCCCCATTAATCACATTTCCACCTCTCATTATTGATCTAAGGCCTCTCTACGCAAACCACTGCAGCTGCTCTTAGACTCAACTCCTAAAGCTCATGTTCCTGGGGGTCCAAGACCTCAATTCATTTGGAACAATGAAGATAGGGGTGTGAGGGTGTAGACTGATCAATATCTAGAGGTGGTTAAAGTAAACAAAGGGGCTGCTGTTAGCTGGTCATTAAATCTGCTTATAGCACTTGGGTAACATCGATATGCCCATTCCCTCCGTTTTCCATAAATCGCTTGGTTTATACATTGGTGATGAAAATATTATTTCCATATTGCCATAATGGACAGTAGAAGAACAGAGCTGGGGATGGGGTTCAGTGTGGTGCGGTAGTATTTGAGCATTCCATATTACAGGCATGCCTGTCCACATGCTCAGCACGCTTTTAGACTATATGTATAATGTTGCACCTGGACCAGAGCTGCGTAAATTACTGCAACGTCCAAACACGGATGTGCAGGGTGGTGATCTCAACAGCAGAGTGATATACAAGTGCCCTCCTGCTTGCCTTTTATAACCTGTTCTGCGATTAGGAACAGGAGCACTGATTCCTGCCAGATGGCTCAAAACGGGACTTCTGGTTCTTACTGCAACTGCTGCTCATAACAACATGACTGCCCTGACTTGATTTGTGTAGGGAAGCCCTGCCCTAACCCCCACTTCACTGTGTATCCACACTAGGGCAGTAAACAGTTGGCTGCTCCAGCCACAGAGGATGTACATTTAGGTTTATTATTGAACAATGGGGGGGGTAGGTGCAGTGGTGTGGTGGGTTGGACCGGGTCCTGCTCTCTGGTGGGTCTGGGGTTTGAGTCCTGCTTGGGGTGCCTTGTGATGGACTGGTGTCGTGTCCTGTCCTGGGTGTGTCCCCTCCCCCTCCAACCCTTTGCCCTGTGTTACTGGGTTAGGCTCTGGCTCCCTGCAACCCCATATGGGACAAGCGGTTTCAAACAATGTGTGTGTGTGTGTATGGAACAATGGCCACCTGCTGACACAAATGAGCACAAAGCCCAATGAATAAGATCTAACTGTGCACTCAGACTACTGTTACCCTGCCCATCATGCCATGAAAGTGCTGTTCTTAGGCCCTAGTGAGGGCTGGGGCTTTGAACTATGCTGCCAAGTCATACCCCAATCTCCTTCAGCTCCTTGTCCTGAAGCAACTGCAGTGGGTCAATAAAGTTCTGCTTCACACTGATGTCCAGGGAGTCTTTCACCTCAGCCATCAACTTCATGGCTTCACCCACTTCCACCAGTGCACAGCCTGGGAGGAACACATGGGAACAGTTAGCAGCAAAGTAGAGCGGTGGAGATGTCACAACACACCTCACCTTTGATTAATCTGCCACGAGCAGCAGATGGAACAGCGGTTAAGGTCAAAGATTTTTAAGGTAAAGGTTGCTGGGCCACTGATTTGTTTCAGTAAAATACCCAGCTATCTAAATGGGTAACAACTACAAGCTATTTTGAATAAATTGTTAGTTAAGCAACTTTTACATTTAGCTGATGCTTTTCTCCAAAGCAACTTATAGTGTTGAGGTTACAATTGTTTACCCCTTTATACATGTGGGTAATTTTACTGGAGCAATTTAGGGTAAGTACCTTGCTCAAGGGCACTACAGCTGGAGGTGAGGGTCAAACCTACAACCTTTGGGTCCAAAAGCAGTAGCTCTAATCACTATGCTGCCAGCTGTCCAATTAACTTTTAAAGTAACAGTTGTTCATATCCTTAAGGATAATCATAAAATCACATTTTGATTTAGAACAGCAGCTCAAATAATCTTTGAGGCTGTGTATCAAATTGATCATTTTTGGCAAAGGAATGCAGTATTAGTGACCGAAATAGAGTAACTTGCACAAATCAGGCGGAGGCATTTATGTGAGAGTGAAACCTGGTCCGGCCACCAGGTGGCAGAGTAACTATGGAAAAATTAACATGAAAGAGAAGGTTTCTCCCCCACTGCACCGTCTTGGTGTGTGTGTGTCTGCGTTCTGCAGATGTCCCACACACTCCCTGCCAGGGTGCTCAGAGCCCACTTACCAAAGCACGAATCTTCACCCAGTTCCCTGCCATAGCGCATCATGACATCTCCCAGAATTCCCTCCGTCTGGGGGTACCCCATGGTCTTCACCTGCCCTCGCATCTTGGAAACCGTGTTGAGCATGCCCAGCTTGGCTCTGTAGGCTGCCGGGAAGCAAGTTCAGCACAGTCACGTGAAGTCTGACAGCTATTTAAAGTCAGAAGATTGCGGAGGATTGTGTTAGATGCGAAGTTCGGGCCCTCAATTAGTCCAGCGCGGCACAGGTCAGACGTACAATTGGAAGTAACTGCATCTCAAATGTTAGTCATCTACACTTTAAACACAGCCTCCGCAGCAGCCCGAAAGCACAGTTCACAAGGGTACGAATTAACATAGCGCCGAAGGGCTGATATCATACCTGGGTTTGGCTGGAGGTATTCTGTGGTTTTGGACAAGAGCTCAAGAACAGCTTTGTTGGTGGTATCAACTTTCTGAAAGAAAAAATCATTTCAAAAGGCTGGAGCAAACTCCGTGCGGCCTTCAGCGAAGTAATATGTCCAGCGGGGTTCTCTGAGAGAGCGACCGGCGACCGTCCCCACGCCGCCACGAGCCGACCCCAGGCCGCATCTTACCCTCTCCATGTCGGTGAAGTCATCGTCAAACTTCGTCCCCTCTGCCCCACTTATCTTCTCGCTGAGCAGCTGTGGGACACACAGGGGAAAGGCATGAGGGACACGCTGGAACCAGGAGACACAGCGACGGTGGCCTCGTTCTCGAGGAAGCCCAACCGCGCTGACCTCACGTCGCACCTCCCCCCCAGCCCCCAGCGCACACAGAGTGTCTCTGAGGACAGCCTGCGAGATGCAGGACACGCAGCCTGCAGCAATCATCAGAAATGAATACGAGGACATCCAAACACCAGGAGAGCGCACAGAGGCTCGAAAAGGACGAGGGGACCGATCAAAGTCGAGAGTGCGTTGTAGAGCCAACGGAGCATCACTCTGGCAAGTTTCTCCAAAACCTCCGCTAGTTCGGAAACAGGTCCGTGACACTCCCCTAAAACAAGACCCATCACTCACACCTGACCTGAGTTCCACTACCGAAGGGTACAGTGCCGGGTGTGACGTTTTTTCTGTGAACGAGCATCACGCGCCATCGCCGCCTGTGTGGGGACCCGGCGCAAAGGTGGACGCCGACCTGTAGCTGGAGGGCAGAAAAACTCGCTGGTGAAGCTTTGCAAATGTAGCACACTTTCAATGAGTGGGAAATGGGTGTGTTCCGCTCAGCGGAGAGGCAACTTCCACTAAGAACTCGCAGGTAAACAGCACTCACACACACACCCCTCCCCCCCCACAGCGCAGTTCATTAAAAGTAACTGCTGTGTGTGTAAAAGAAATCCACTCGTTCAAAAATCAACCAGAACGGAAGATCTCGAGCACCCGAGAGTGGGTCAGCGATGTGGGGCACCGCACACTCTGACGCAGTGTGTACGGACCCTCCGAGGGACTCTGAGTTTACTCAACCTTGCGATATGGCAAGGGCGGAAGTGCGGTAAATGAAGGGGTCGCTCTCCAGGGCAATTAATGTCTCGCTTCCCTCAGAGCGTTCAGAAGCGATTGGATCCACGGCGCAGGAACCTTGCCGAAGACCTGCACGCCACCAAAAGCAACGAAACGCTCATTTTCTGTTTGGAAGCCTGCTGAGCACCATCTGTTCCCAGCGAATGTCTCATTCAGTGTCCATTTCAGAACCAGCTGGGCAGCACAGCAGGCAGCACTGGTGCCACACAGTGCTTGGGCTCTCAGAATCCAGCTCGGTCTGTGTGGAGTTTGCATCTTCTTCCCGTCTTTGCGTGTGTTTCCGCCGAGTGCTCTGGTTTCCTCGCACAATCCAAAGATGTGTTTAAGGAGAACTGTTGACTCTAAGCTGCCTGTATTGTGTGCGTGTCCATGAATGTGTGTGATTGCCCTGTGATGGATTGGCCCCCATCCAGAGTGCACCTAGCCTCACACCCTGTGTTTCCAGGATAGGTACCGGACCTCCGCAACCCCACATTGAAGAAGTGGTCATCGATGAAGGGCGGATGGATAAAACACAAATAACAGGTTAACAGGCCCGGGTGGATGTCTAAAGGAAGGAGGATCAGCCCCAAAGCGCAGGAACAGTCAGGATCACAGCAGTTTGCAGCGGAAAATAATCTCTCCAGAAACTTCGGTGGGCTGGAATTTTCACTGCTCACACTAAGGGACATCCATGGCTGCCCATAAACAAGAGGAGCCCCGCCCCCCTGCCCAGCCAGCCCCAAAAAATCATTACAGCTACTGGGAGGAGGGTGGAGGGAGGAGGGAGGTACCACTCAGCCAAGGAGGACCTAAATTTAGAGGCATAATAAGAAAGACACCGCAGAGATGTGCTCCACTTAACCAGAGAGCGGAGAGGGGCGTTCGCAGCATCCCGCAGACGGGCCGGGCGCTTCGATACCGAGAGAAATCCGATCTGCGGTCCCAGCCTCCCTCCTTTTCCCTCCACACACACACACACGCACACACACACTTGCGCCTCCACACACAAGGGCCACCGCAGGGTGAGCTCTCCCCACGGAAGCAGAAGATGACCTGTAATCTCAGCAAACGTCACTTATCCACCCAGGGAACAGGCAGGAAGGCGGGGGGGGGGGGGGGGGGGGGGTTGTCATTTTTCATAAATAATTTCAGCACCATAATCCTACAGCCACATGGAGTGTTTTGCACAGATTTATCATCTGATCTACTTAGCATGTTATATGTATACCTGCAGAGTTGTTAGCTACCCGAGCGAGTGACTGAAGAAAGCCGAGGGATGGGCAGAGTCCTAATGACCCAAGGGAAAAAGGTCACTTACACCAGTCTGTTCTCTGATTTAGGCCCTTGAGCCGACAGCTCTTGTGCTGCACCGACACTTTCGTCTTTGCACTGTTACAGTTTTACTTCATCGCTTCAGGGTAAGGACCTCCCTCAGGGATACTACTGCAGAAGGAAGGACTTGAACCTTGGGCGTTCGAGTCCAAAGGCGACAGCTCTAACTAGATGTCTGCAAACATGGGTGAGAGTTCAGAAATTGTTCAACTGCATTCTCGGTGTTTTAAGGACGATGGACCATTTGGACGTAATGGTTTCATCTCCTTGCTAGAAAAAAAGTAAGCAATAAATAAGAAAATGAAGAAATGACTGCGGAAAAGTTCTGCTAAAATGACTAAGCTCAGCTGGGGTTTTTGCGGTCTGTGTGTGTTCGCAACTCCTTTCACAGAAACACACACACACGCCACACCACAGTAAAGGTAAAATATGCTGTTTCTGCACCGGGGGATGGCAGCTGCAGGGGACGAGCTGGAGCCTCGCAAAAAGCGGGAGGGGAAAGCACCTCCTGGCAGCATCACCTTTCGGCCCCGGAGCCGAAGCTCTGCGGCAGTGCAGGGCCGCCTGCCAGCTGGATCCCGAACTGAGCAGCGACATGACATTTCCCGTGTCCCGGAGGAGGGACTCAGCACTGCAGCAGCGTTTCCTGAGAGACACTGCGATGCAACACCCCCCCCCCACCCCCACAGCCAAACCCCTTATCCTACACCTGCAACTCCATCTCTTGGCTCCGCCCCCTTAAACCATCCCATTGCACGTTCCCTGACCAGAGAGTCCACCCTCTGCTTTCTGGTCCCGTCTCCTGTCCTCCAGCTGAACACCGTGCAGCAGAGTGTTTCATTGTGCTCGGCCCCCTCCCTCAACCCCCTTGGTCACCCCAGTAGGGTGCTCACCATGGCGATGCCTCCGTCTGTCCACGAGGTCGACGCCAAGGAGGAGACGGCCCTTGTTCAGGTTGCTAAGATGTGTGTAAGACCTTTGTTAGGGAGAAGGAGGCACTCCTTTCTTGCCAAAATTATGGATGACCCTGAGGGTCGCCTAACGGGCTGTGAGCAATGACCTCAGTGCAGAGAAAACTCATTTGGACACCGGAGTAACTCACTCTGCCCGTACAAGAGCTCCAGCAGAGGTAACTCGCTTCCACACTTTGGTTCAAGTGCTCCGCAGGCCGAGCACGGTCTCCATGGTACCGTCGCTGCATTAAATCAAGGAACTACACTTTTTGCATAAAGGAAAATATATTCTTTATCACTCATTCATGAGGGGGTGCGGTGGTGCAGTGGGTTTGACCGGGTCCTGCTCTCCGGTGGGTCTGGGGTTCGAGTCCCGCTTGGGGTGCCTTGTGATGGACTGGCGTCCCATCCTGGGTGTATCCCCTCCCCCTCCAGCCTTGCATCCTGTGTTGTTGGGACAAGCGGTTTCAGTCAATGTGTGTATGGCAGGGTCATTTTTACCGGGAAAATTCAGGGTAAGGACCTCACTGAAGGAGAGTACAGCAGGTGGTGGGATTCAAAACTGGCTCTAAACACCACTCCACCTGCAGGCCATTGTACTTGTCTAACGAATTTCGTTGAGGCCCAAAAACTTCACAAGAACCAAGTCAAAGCACGTTGCCCTCGCACCTGTGAAACTCTTTGTCATGTCTGGAGATTTCCGATAGTGCAGATCGATATCAGTTTTTCCACTGTGCCTTAGTCTAGCACCGCGTTTTCACCCCGTTCACCTTACACCCGGAAGGCCCTTAAAGGGGAAGTAACCACAATGCATCAGCAAAGGATAATTCTGCTCACCAGCATTAACGGGAACGGGCCGGGGGTTCGGCAGGAAGTACAAACCGAGAGAAGAGCTCGGGAAATGAGTGAGTGAAAGGGGTGGAGAAAGAGCCGTGCTGCTGGACGGCGGACGACAAGAGACGACCGGGGTTTTGAGCTTGGGCAGCACCATGGGAAATTTACGAATGACAAATGCTGCAGGCAGGAAGTCGTCTGTGGGTTTTCAACTGAAAACAAAAAGAAGATGTTACAGTTACAGCAACATCTGCAAATAAGGCGAGACACTTCCTATAGGGTAACAGTCACAGGGGATGTCAACGAAGGCCAGATATGCGCTCGAAAAGTTCGAAAGTAGCAGGACGCCGGTGTGACGACCGCGTACCTGCGTTTCGTTCGGTGAGCTACGCTTCCTACGGAATCTGGCTGGAGCCATGAGCTGGAGAAGTGCAAAGTGCATGTCGCAGAATCGTGAACCCATTTATGGATATCCTCCTGAGATCCAGCCATTCATTTTTGTCCAATGTAGAGGACATATATTAAGCGCACCCCCAATCAGTATATACCCCAATGCCCAGTCCCGATGCACCTTAGAGAAGACATTTTTCCAAAATACCACGTCTGGGGGGTGGCGCTCGGGCAACTTCATATAAATCCTAGAAATGTATCCAAAAGCCTTTTTTTTTTTTACTGCATCCCGAAACGCGGCTGACGTGGCGTTGAGGATATCAGAGCCGGTCCCACCAACCTCGGCTCCGATGTGGAATTACAGGGCGTGACCTTTGCTCCACAAACAGAGGACATGACTCAGCGTGAGGAGCACGCAGCGCGGGGAACGGCCGAGCTTATCGAAAGTGCCTCGGCCATAAATAAATTATCACGTTGCATAAAGTAACATTTGAAAACCTGAGCAGGAGGAACGCGTGTCCCACGCACAAAAAAAAAAAAGCAGCGTTCGGCAGCACCCTGCAACAGGTTGGTTTCCTGAAAGGTCCCCTGCAGGACTCAAATCAGCCCCCAGCCCCCAGTCACATATCACCACGGCAACCAGATGCTGGACTGTCCAATCACAGGAGGCCACTGCCCCTTTTACATACAATTACTGAATGCAAAATAGCACTGTTTACTATAAAATACAAAGTGTCTTTATATGAAAATACAAGAAACATCCTGCGGACACTTTGCAAAAGCAATGAATACACAGGCAAAAACATATTACACCCTGAAAGATGGATACATGTAAGGTGTGGTATTCAATTTACATGGAAACACAGTAATCATTACACCACCGGTGATTAGAGCACACTGTAGTGCATTATAGTCCACATGTGTTGCGACACACTAAAACGGAAAAACTAGGCCTCTGACACAGTGGCACGGCAAAGCCGCTGATATGAAGTTTCACTGGAGGGAAGTGCCTCGTACACGAATGACATCATCAGTGATCTCACACTCGATCCCTCTGCCACGCAGGGGATGATATGCAAATGTCTAACATTTCATGACTGATAACATCCATCCACGCAATTTCAATAACCACTTGTCCTGGTGGCAGTGATCCAGAGTCTATCCCATAAGCATTGGGTGCAAGGCTGAGGGGGTACAGCCTGGACAGGACTCCAGTCCATCACAGGGTATCTACGCACACACACTCACCCATTCGCACACTGTGGGTAATCGAGCATCACCGATCCACTTGAAGTGCATGCTTCCGGACCGTGGGAGGAAACGAGAACATGCAAAATCTCCAACCAGATCGAACGGGGATCAAACCCATGTTCTCTCATGCACACAAGACATTCAAAGGACCTGCATCCCAAGGCTTGCAAGACCTTGATCTCTTCCAGTACTCCAGCCAGAGTGCCACACTCCTCCACCTTTGGACGTTTGGGGGTCCCATTCACGAAATGTCCGATCAATAGCGTCTAAGTTCTTGGTTTCGGATTTGATGTGGTGGAATGAGATACGTGTCAACTGCTGGATCTCTTCTAGTACTCAGGAAGGATTTCGAAACCCATTTCTTTCGGACCCGCTTCTCTCCTGACCTGCTCCGTAAATTTCACCCCCGCCTTCAGTCACGACTGCGGCCAGAAAAAGTGCGCAATCAGACAAACTACCTGTGCTCCCACAATCAGATGTGTGTGTGTGTGTGTATAAAGCTCTCTGTGTATTGCGAAATGCACTTTTTATATCCTGACTTTGGAATGTCCACTAAATTAAATAATTTCAATTTCAATTTCAATGTACTAACTCTGAACCGTAACAGAAAAAATTACCCAACGGTAGAAATGGGTAAATAATTGCAAGGAACTTATACACAAATCTAACACTGTAAACTGCTTTGGAGAAAAGTGTCGGCTAAGCAAATATATGTAACTTTTATATACATATAAATGTAACTGTAAAATACCCAGTTACATAAAAGGTCCAGGGTGATCCAGGGTTCAGCACAAAGACCTCACGACAGGCCTCCTTCAGCCATCCAGCCCCTAGTGTTCACACTCAAGGCTTTCAGTTTCTTCATAGATCATACATCCTCCTCGTGGTGTGTGTGTGTGTGTGTGTGTGTGTGTGTGTGTTCGGGGGGGGCAACACGGACAGGTGAATAATGAGATGCTCGCATCCCGTTGGTTATCTGGGCTGACTGCCATGGCCTCAGGACACTTCCTGCCAACCGGTAACTTCTGTCCTTTGTTTCCACAGCTCTGACACAAGTTCACAGGATGACAGTGCGGTTATGAAACCGCTGCATCTACACACAACTGTCAAAATTATTCGCCCCAGGC
Organism: Scleropages formosus; assembly: GCF_900964775.1. Taxonomy (NCBI): domain Eukaryota; kingdom Metazoa; phylum Chordata; class Actinopteri; order Osteoglossiformes; family Osteoglossidae; genus Scleropages; species Scleropages formosus. The sequence goes on along the minus strand of NC_041812.1, from coordinate 31,797,151 downwards.
ATATGAATATCTCTTTCAGAAACTAGATCACTTCTTAAAAATAATCTTCCTGTTAATTTAAAGCAACTACTGTATGCTCAAGGGCCTTTATTAAAAAAGTCCTAACTAAATATTATGAAAGGAACAAACCTCACTGTTAATTAGATCATTTAAACTAATTTGAATGTACAGTGGCACAGTGGGTTGGACCGGGTCCTGCTCTCTGGTAGGTCTGGGGTTCGAGTCCTGCTTGGGATGCCCTCTGATGGACTGGTGTCCCATCCTGGGTGTGCCCCTCCAGCCTTGTGCCCTGTGTTCCTGGGTTTCTGGGTTAGGCTCTGGCTCCCTGCTACCCCGTATGGGATAAGCGGTTCAGATGGTGTGTGTGTGTGTGTGTGTGTGTGTGTGTGTGTGTGTGTGTGAACGATCCAATAAGGTATTATATACTGTACATGACATGTATACCTTATCACTGATAATCACATCACAGAATGTATGATAAAAAAATGGAACTACAACATCCAGATAAAAAGTGTTGTAACTGTGACAATTAATTGTGCATTTATGTATTTTTATAATATTCTTTTTCCATTAATCCCATCCAGTGTATTCCATTTACATGTTGTAACTTATTGTAAAATGTAAATGGAAACATAACTTATTGTGAGTGTAAAAAGCAGAACGCAGAGCCGGTGCCCTACCTATGTCAGGCTGTGGGTTCGCATCTGGTTCAGTGAGTGTGGAGTTAGCATGTTCTCCCCAAATTTCCATGGGTTTCCACAAGATGCTCTGGTTTCCACCCACAGTCCAAAGATGTGTGCTTCAGGTGAACTGGTGATTTTGAATTGCTCACAGCATGTGTGTGTGTGTGTGTGTGTGTGTGTGTGTGTGTGTGAGAGAGAGAGAGATTGCCTTGAGATGGACTGGCACCCTCATACCCTGTACCTTTGGGATAGACTCTGGGCCGCAGCATCCCGGCACTGGAAAAGCAGCCATTCATAATGGATGAATATATGAATACAAATTCTATTTATATCAGTTAAAGTCATTCAAACAGTAACAAAGAAAGTTTATTTAGCTCATGCTAGGAATGTGTTTTTTTCCCTGGATGAGAAATAGCAAAATGGAAATATAATAAAAACATTAGTTGTAATTACATTTTCTGCAGGACGGTGAAGCAATAACTAACCTGTTTAATGACACTCTAAACAGGGCGGCACAGCAGCAAAGGGAGCAGTGCTGCTGTCTCACAGAGCCTGGGTGGTGCAAAAGGATGTGGGTTTGAGCCCCACTCAGTCTGTGTGGAGTTTGCACGTTCTGCCTGGGTTTCCCCTGGGTGCTCTGGTTTCCTCCCACAGTCCAAAGACATGCTGTTAGGTTCACCCATAGTGTGTGAGTGACAGAGAGAGTGTGTTCCACTGATGTATGGATGAGTGACCCAGTGTAAGTAGTGTATCTAGCCATGTAAGTCACCTTGGTGAATAAGGTGTGTGGGCTGATAACACTACATAGAGTTCATTGGAAGTCGCTTTGGAGAATACACACACACACACACCCAGGACAGGACGCCAGTCCGTCGCAAGGCACCCCAAGCGGAACTCGAACCCCAGACCCACTGGAGCTTTGGAGAATAGTGTCTGCTAAATAAATAAATGTAAATAAGATTCACTTCCCAACAAATCTTGTGCATATCACTTACATGATTTGTAAGCGTAGGTCATCCAGCTAAGGATGAAACGTGGCAGAACAAGTTTTGCCTCCATGACATCTGAATAAAGACTAGCATCTGAAGTGAAAAAGAGTAGGACCTCCAGTGCAGGAAGGCTGCTGTGCAAAGAGAAAAGAGCTCCAGCCCCTGGATGAAGAGATGATGTAACAGAGAATTCACCATGTCACTGTGACCTTTGGAAAAAAAAACACCTACGATGTCTCATTACATTTCCTGAAAGCGAAAAAAGGCAATGCGGTTAAGGTTCCCCTCGAAGAGAAAAATTCAGTCAGAAGTGCCTGTCAAGATTAACTCCCTTCTAACAGAAATCACAAGCACCTTTAAGCCCAAAGACCAACAGAATAAAAAATCTGCAAAGAGGTCAGGTGTGGAGCCATGTTTATCCCGCAGAGGTGCAACATACAGCTTTTGGATGTAATTCTAAGATTCCTGTTGAAGCCCCACCCCCAAATATGTGGCATCACGTAAAAACATAGAATGCCCCTATGAGGCACATTAGGACACCTGTAACATGTGTAGTTTGGGAGATGCACTTAAAATACATGTCCCCAAGAGAGGACGAAATGAATGGCTGGTGTCAGAATCATATGCACACAAGTACCGCAAGAAAAAAGTGACACCAGTTTATTCAGATGATGGGAATCTTGGATTCTACATTACGACTGGTCCAATTCACTGGAGCAGCTAACAGTGCTGTACATCTGGAGCGGTCCGTGGAAATTCAGAGGACAAACACTGACACACGCCAGTCCCGCGCAAAAAAATGAAGATGGAACGGAATCCCAAAGCAGACAGAAAATGGGCCACTAGTGTCTAGCATGCTGAGAAAGCAGAGCGAAAGCAGATAAAATGCTCGTTGAGTTTTTTACCACAGAGAACGTTACTTTAGGTCATCTGCAGGCAGCTGAACACCATGAGACACCTCAGAGCCTAGCAACATCAAGCAACATCTCAACTCTAAGCATAACCTTGACAGCAACCAACAGCTAAAAACCAGCTAAAATCCGAACACCAACCAATGTCTGAACAACTAACATTGCTAACACCAGTTAACACCTCAAAACTTACCAACATTTAAAAAAACAATCAAAACCTCAACACAACTGGTATTTCAACACTAACAAACATGTCAACACCAACTGTCTGAGCACCAGACAACATCTAAAAACCAATGAAAACTTCAACATCAACTAGCATCTCAACACCAACAAACATCTCAACACCAACTGTCTCAGCACCAACCAACATCTAAAAGCCAGTCAAAACCTCAACACCAGCTAGCACCTCAACACCAAACAACATCTAAAAATCAATCAAAACCTCAACAACAATAACTGTCTCACACCAACCAACATCTCAACACCTACCGTCTCAGCACCAACCAACATCTCAACACCTACCGTCTCAGCACCAACCATCTAAAAATCAATCAAAACCTCAACAACAATAACTATCTCACCACCAACCAACATCTCAACAACACCAACCAACATCTAAAAACCAATCAAAACCTCAACAGCAGCTAGCACCTCAACACCAAACAACATCTAAAAATCAATCAAAACCTCAACAACAATAACTGTCTCACACCAACCAACATCTCAACACCTACCGTCTCAGCACCAACCAACATCTCAACACCTACCGTCTCAGCACCAACCAACATCTAAAAATCAATCAAAACCTCAACAAGAATAACTGTCTCAACACCAACCAACATCTCAACACCTACCGTCTCAGCACCAACCAACATCTCAACACCTACCGTCTCAGCACCAACCAACATCTACCAACCAACATCTCAACACCTACCGTCTCAGCACCAACCAACATCTCAACACCTACCGTCTCAGCACCAACCAACATCTAAAAATCAATCAAAACCTCAACAAGAATAACTGTCTCAACACCAAACAACATCTCAGCACCAACCAACATCTCAACACCTACCGTCTCAGCACCAACCAACATCTAAAAATCAATCAAAACCTCAACAACAATAACTTACTATCTCACCACCAACCAACATCTCAACAACACCAACCAACATCTAAAAACCAATCAAAACCTCAACAACTACTGTCTCAACACCAACCATCTCAACACCAACTGTATCAGAACCAAACAACAAAAAACTAGCTAAAATCCACCAACCAACGAACATCTGATTCTGAACACCCCGACTCTTCAGCTACGCTGCGGTTCTCCTCGCAATCCATATTCACTGAAAAGATGTTGGAACAAACAAAGTAGCGCATAAGTTAACTTTCCGAAGATGCCATCTTACATTTTAATAAGGAAGCAACGTCTGTGCGCTAAAAAGAGGAAGACCCGCGCTAAGTTGTGAATGAGGAAAAGACGGGAGAAATAACACTGTGTCCGTTTCGTGCGGAAATGCATGATTTGTGATTCTTAACTGGCACATGAAAGATGGATGAGAGGCGCAGGAGAACAAGCGCGTGGTGCCATGCAATAACGGGCTGTGCCGCGCGCTACTTCTCCGGCGAGAACGCGCCGTCTAATGGAAGAGCGACTCCGCGCGCGGATGTGGATGTTACTGACAATTTTTAATCAAGTGTTGAACAGATGTGTAGTGTCGGCCCGGAGGAGCTGCTCTCCCTCCTCGCAAGGTTTCCACAAGTAAGGGCAGCTGCGAAGTAAGTGCCGCTCGCGCTGCAATGAACCGCGAAACGCGCAGCGACGCGTGCTGACAGATGTGTGCACGAGGCGGCGGGATTCGCGAGCGCTGAGTGACGTTGATGGTGCTGAATACGAGTATGATCTCGATCATGGGACGAGCTTACCTGGCTGGCTTTGTGAAATTGTTTCTTCAAGCCCGCTACCGACATCCTCGACAAGGAGAAGTGTGTGTGGAGCGCGCCAGAGCAGACGGAAGAGCGAGAGAAACCTGAAGAAAGGCGAAGTGAAAATGAACGCGCTCGCCGTGGGTCGCGGGGGCGCGCAGCTGCGGTGCGGATTTCAGCTCTGCGTGTCCGTCTCTCGGCTTCAGGTCGCCGCTCGGATGCTGATTCCAGGAGGATGGGAAAACCCAGACTGACCACTGCGTTCGAGCGCTCGAGCGAGGCAGGACGAAACGTGCGCGTTTATGTAAATTAGGGAGGTGATCGGTCGCCCCCTGCTGGGCGGAAAGGACATCTGCAGCGCAGGATCGCCACGGGAAAGTGGCTCTTCCACTCGGTACAAATACATACACATTCAATTATACACACACGAGGGTAAGTCTCTCCAAATATATTTCCAAAAAAAGTAAAAAAACATCCAGAAAAAGTTAAACATCGCTGCATATGCATCTCTTCAACTCTTTCCCCCAAAGCAACTTACAAGCAGATGCTACAGGAGTGTTAAAGCCAGAACCTCAAGGTTGAAAAACAGTTCTTACCCACAGGCCACCAGGCTTGTGAACGACACCCATCCACTGCCCCTCCACCCATCACAGCAGACACAGATTACCCTCTGAGCCTGAGAGGTGTCAACTACTCCCCATCCCTCCTACACACACAAACACATCCACAACGCCAGTAACATCAGAGACCACAGACTACCTCCGCATACCTTGCGTACGCAAATACACCCCCGCCCCCAACTGCGAATAGACCAAATCTACCTCTGCAGGACTTTGCACATGTACGACTTCCATGTTTACATTGCTAACTGCACACTTTATATACGTATATAACCTCGTTTCTTGGCTTTTTTGCACTAATAGTAATCTAAGTAATTTTAGTAATTTTTGTAACTTGCGACCTTGCACTAATAGTAATTTTTGTAAATTTGTGATTTACGCCCTGTGTTTTCCTTTCCTTATAATTTATGTCATAGGCTGCTGAGAGGATTCACAGAGTAAGAATCTCATTGTATGATGTAACAAACTGTTTACTGTACACATGACAATAAACTCTTGAATACTAAGCTACTTTTTCAGCCCTTTATACAACTGAGTAATTTCAGTGGTGCAATTTGAGGGTAAGCACCCTACTCGAGGGTACTACACCTGGAGGTAGGATTCAAACCTGTGACCTGTAGGGCCAAAGGTCACAACTCTAACTACTACACTACCAGCTGCCCGTTGGACTATGAAAAAGCTTCCAGTGACCCAAATTATGTACCATTATGTATCTGATTTGTTTACCGGTTCCCCAAAATGTATATACCCTATCATAATGAAAAATATTAATTACTGTCACCTTTTTAGACTCTTTTTGAATCATTCTTCTTGTATGTCATTAGTCCACAAAACTGCTGCTGTTTCTGCTGCATCCATTACCAATGACCACTTCTTTAATGTAGGGTCATGGTGGTCTGCACGGACAGGATGCCAGTCCATCACAGGGCAATTACACACACTCAGATTTTACTGGGTTTGCATGCTAGGAAAAAATTTGTGAAGTTTTTCAAAACCTTATTAGGCTATTATCGAGCATATTTGATGTTAATAAGTAATTTGTACACATTTGAATCACTGATCATTTAAAATCCACAGCTAAGTTTGCCATATTTACATATTCTCAAGGGCCGTGGTACAGAATAAATTATAAGAAAGTACAGTATTGTACTGTATTGGCCCTCTTGTCTCACTTTAAGAATGCAATGTCGCCCCCTTGTGACTCTTTTAAATACTACATTTTCGTGTTCCAATTCGAGTGAAATGATGTTCGAATCTCGAAAGATGTGTGATCCGAACACATCTGTGCTCACAATAATCTGACACTGAACACAGGAACAGGCCAACATCACGTGGAACACTGCAAACTGCACTCTCAGAGATAAATATATTTTAATCAACTTGTGTACTCCGAAGGGGGTGCAGTGGCACAGCCAGTTTGGCCAGATCCTACTCTCTGGTGGGTCTGGGGTTTGAATCCCACCGGAGGTATCTTGTGATGGACTGGTGCCCTCTCCTGGGTGTGTTCCCTCCAGCCTTGTGTCCTGTGTTGCCCGGTTAGGCTCAGGCTCACCACAAGATACCTTCAGTCAGTGTGTGTATTTTAAAATGGAAATAAGAGCATGCCTTGGTTTAAAGGGCACCAGGTGGTGTTGTGGTTAGAGCTGCTGCATAAGCGGGTAAATTGTTGAAAGCTGTTTATGCCATGCTGTATGTCTCGCAGTGTCACCAAAAGAATTTATGATGATGATGATGATCCAGTAACCTGCACATTACAAATGTGTTCTTCTAAACAACTGCAGCTGCAGACCTTAAAATGACTTGACAATAAAGACACCTTATCCATCCAGCATCCTGATATTGAGTATTGAGAATCTGATGAAATGTTTGGTGCATCAAGGAAAATGTACTTTAACTCCAGCAGGTGGCCAAGTGATGAGCGAAACGGGGCGATGCTGCAGATGGGCCCCCTGTCCAGGTCCACATTTCAGTGTAAAACTAAAAGTTATTAAAAACTACATGTGCCTTCATATTATTAGTAAAGTGGTCTCTTGATTAATTTAAGGCTCTGCCATAATGTAGCTAGGGCACCAAAACACGTGCAGTGGATGTTCATTTTAACATCATCAGAACACATTTACTCACTTGGCTGATGCTTTTCTCCAAAGCAACTTTCAATGTTAAGATACTTATTCAATTTCACTTATTTTTGTAGAGCTCTCTTCTCACACAGTGACACAGAGCACTGAACAAAAACATAAGACAAGTAGATAGTAGGCTATATTTCTACAAAACTATGCCATTATGAAAGCTGTAAGTAAGCCAATTGGTGATGGAGGAAAGGAAAACAAAAAAACACCCAACTGAAAGGCAAAGTAAGAAAGTGCCAGTGGCTACCCATCCCTCCTGGGCATTCTAGAATAAAAAAAACAAAAGATTTTTCAGTCAATCTACAGCTATTTATAACATTTTAGCTGAGTGCTAATAACTTGATGTCCCGGTTCACACAGACACCTCTTGTCCACCATCACATGTGGTCATCAGCTTCCATCAACATGGAGATCTGGTATCACGGCCTCCACAGGTCTCGTCAAGGGGAAAAATGATCACGGAGGAGGAAAGGGTTAGTAACTGATTCAACAATTTACCCATTTATACAGCTGGAAATTTACTGAAGCAATTTAAGGTAAGTGCCTTGCCCAAGAGTGCTACAACTAGAGGTGGGACTGGAACCTATAACCTTTGAGTGTAAAGGCAGCATGTCTAACCACTACAGTAGAAGTGCCTCCCTTGAAAGTTTTGAAATTATCAAATACAGTAATGATTCAATACTGGGGGGGGGGGGGGGGAGGGTAGTGATGTGGTGTTGTGGTAGCATGGCAGGCTTGGCCAGGTCCCACTCCCTGGTGGGTCTGGGGTTCGAGTCCTGCTTGGGGTGTCTTGCAATGGACTGGCATACCCTCCTGGGTGTGTTCCCTCCTGCCTTTCACCCTGTGTTGCCGGGTTAGGTTTCGGTTCACCACAACCCTGCTTGGGACAAGCAGTTTCAGCCAGTGTGTGTGTGAAAGAATGGAAGACATGTGCTTCTTACGCTGCGCGTGTATATTGCCCCACACCCCGACCAAACAGGGACCAGTCCGGTATGAGTACATGCTTCTATTCAATTTTTTACATTAGGAGCCCACTTGTTATGCTTCCTCTATTTATTCAAAGTATCTCTAAAAGTTGCCTGAAGCAAATCGACAGGGACACCCAGCAAGGAGGGCAATAGCTGAATAGATCACAGTGCTTGTCACCTGTTTAGCTGTGTCACATTGTGTCCACATTCACCACATTTTACATTATTCCTAATGGAGAACATGATCACCACCATACATTGTTTTGACAGAAGACACAGTTTTTGAGTCCCGATTAGCATCGTAGGGGGACCAGCACGCTGGAACACGTTTTCGCCGGGAAGCTCTTATTGCAGGGGAATATCTTGGGGCAGCCAGTGTGCGAGTGTCCCCGACGGCGTGTCCTGCCTTCCACCGCCTCTGCGAGTGCACAGCTTCTCCAAACCTCGGGCCTCTCCAGCCCATTCCGTATGCTAATGGCGCGAATTAATGGAGCCGCCCGTCACCCCTCGTGACCTTCGAGTATTAAACTCGGTGAACGTGGGCTGGAAACATGCACTCTAAAAAGCAACGGTCCTTACCATGGTGTATCTCTAGTGGAATTTATAGACTGCTTTCCTGTGAGAGAACGTCACATTGGTATAAAATGTGCTCCTTTTCCCCAGGACATCCCAGAGTTTGGGTCGCTGGGTTGTTTTACAGCTTTGTAATGCATGTAGAAATTAAACTTGCCGAGCAGCTGGTTGTGCCATGATTACACATGATAAAAAAAAAAATGGTTTTTTGGGAAGTGTAGGTGTTTTGTGCAAAAAAAAGTGTCCATCAACAATAATAATTATTAGTAACTTGTGTTTATGTGACACTTTTGTCTAAGGGAACCCTGGCTTGCACTGTTAGATACACAAATTTACAATCACACACACTTTCAGAACCGCTCGTCCCATACGGGGTCGCGGGGAACCGGAGCCTACCCGGTAACACAGGGCGTAAGGCCGGAGGGGGAGGGGACACACCCAGGACGGGACGCCAGTCCGTCACAAGGCACCCCAAGCGGGACTCGAACCCCAGACCCACCGGAGAGCAGGACTGTGGTCCAACCCACTGCGCCACCGCACCCCCTAATTTACAATCATTTATCTTTTAATAGAGGAATTTATTTTGCTATATATATTTATATATAGGGGGGCACGGTGGCCCGGCGGGTTTGGCTGGGTCCCGCTCCCTGGCAGGTCTGGGGTTCGAGTCCTGCTTGGGGTTCCTTGCAATGGACTGGTGTCTTGTCCTGGGTATGTCCCCTCCCCCTCCAACCTTGCCTCATGTGTTGCCGCATTAGGCTCTGGTTCACTGTAACCCTGCTTGTGACAAGCGGTGGTAGATATCAATACATTTTGGTAGACAGCAATACATTTTGCTCTCTGTGTGTGCTAGGTTCTGGACTGCAGCCATCCTGAACTAGACAAGCAGTCAATGAAAATGAATGAATGAATGAATGAATGAAGCTACCCTGTGATGGACTAGTGTCTCGTCCAGGATGTACCCCACCAGCATTCCAACCAGTGATTAAAGGGTAGGCTCCAGACCATCACAGCTCCGACCAGGACAAACAGTTAACAAAAGAGAGTACATTTTTACTGTATCAGTTCAGGGTAAGTTCTTTGCTGAACGGCACTACAGCATGAGGGGTATCTGAAAATGGGAACTTCATTCACATTTACATTAATTGGGCACAATTTCCTCGAAAGGGACCCACAACTTAGGGTAAACAAAAGTGCATTTTACAGCTGACAGAGCTTTGGATTCACACACAAAATTACTGAAGCAGTTACTTTGTCGATCGCACTGTTTATTCTGATGCACATCACACAAGTAGCTGCCGATGGAACTGAGCTTCATGGGAAATACAAAGATAATTATGACAGATTATGTGATGCAAACTTATGTAGATGTCAGGAGATCAGTATAAATGTGAGATGAGAGATGTGTTTCAAGACCCTTCTTGAATTCTGAAAGTGATTTAGCAGTTCTGAGGGAGAAAAGAGGCTCACTCCACATCATCCAAAAACAAGAATCTATGGACTTTTGGTATGGTACCTCTCATCGGATGACCGCTGAGCTGCTGGCGGTAGGGGAGAACATCACTCTTGCTGCGGTGTAGGGAGTGATCATTTTCCCCAGATGCAGGGTGCATATACTTTGTTCCCATCTTGTAGGCCGTAACCAGAGTCTTGAACTTGACACAGGCAATCACTGGAAGCCAGTAGAGAAAGTGGAGAAGGGCAAGGAGAGGCAGGAAGGGAACTGCGGCTGTTTCCCACCACTATTAAGGTTTTTGGACACTCTTTCCAGTGCACTACAGTCAAGACACTTGAATGACCTCGTAGCTGAGGGCAGTGGCCTTACGCTGATGGCTCCATGCTTTCACCGTGATCGTCCCCCAGGAGTCCCAGCGACTGAGCAACTCTTCTGCAACATTACAATCAAACACATGTGGCCTTGAAACTAACCTGTCAATGATAAATAATTAAAGGACTAGACTGAAAGCAACCGGAACATTGATGCCTTAAGTAAATTTCCCGGATATTATAATCACAGTTGTCACGTTAAAGTCCTTGTCTATTGCATTCAAAGTCATAGTCTTACCTTTCATTTTTTAATTTCACTGCCAAGGTTGACAATTGAGGAACATAAATGAGAGTGCACGCTTTTTTGTCCTTGTCAATCACTGGTGCTGGGGGCTTCTGTCAGGGCCAGGCTGTGGGGCGGCAGTCAGAGACTGGGCCGTCATGGGCTGTTAGCGTCCTGCTTGTGACGCCAAAACCTGACTCGCCCAAAAGAACAAAAACCCAGTCATGCATTATTCACTATGTGGAACACGCAGCATTTGGGCAAAGACCTTCGGTTCCAAATTCGGGATCTGGATGGAATATCCAACGTAGAGCTCAAGATGGTCTCGGCAAATTCTACAGTAGGCGAGCTGGTTTGGTCTTCACAAGATGCATTGCTTTAGCAAAGCAACAAGCAGTAGAACTGGCCAAAGACCAGTTTTCCAAACTGTGTGACAGAGGTTGGGAGGGAAAAAACAAATCAGAAGCTAACAGAAATTTAAGAGGTGCCATCGCAGTGGCTTTGACCACAAACCTCTTGCTCTGCAAAAACTGTTTCCAGAGATCTTTGGGGTCACCATCTTCTAAACTGAAACGTTTGGTCTTGCTGGATCACTGAATGTGACTCCCTTGGGACGTTTTCTGGTACCTTCCACGAAACATCTGGCAGTAATCGGACAGGCAGATCAGTTCATCCTCAGCTCTCCTCAGTCGCTCGTAGCACGGCACTTCACGTCACACTACAAGTGAAGTCTCCTCTTAGGCCGCAAGTGAAGCATCAAAGCACCAGGTGACTAAATGCGTCACTGTGGAAATTTTAGACTGTTTCACATGAAGACTTGAGTCCAGCTGAGCACTTACCACAGCAAGGAGGGGATCGATAGCCTTTGTGCTTGAGTGGAAGTTTGAGAAACAGATGTTTGTGACATTTAAGTTCATGGCTTTTGAATGAACACAGTCTGAAGAAGTGATTTTAGTGACTGCTGGCTCAATAGATCAGTTTGTCTTTGCCGTAAGAGTGAGCTACATGTTCTAAGCAGTTTACAGTTAACCAAGTCAGAGAGTAACAAGAGTAAATACACACACACTTTCAGAACCGCTTGTCCCATACGGGGTCACGGGGAACCGGAGCCTACCCGGCAACACAGGGCGTAAGGCCAGAGGGGGAGGGGACACACCCAGGACAGGACGCCAGTCCGTCACAAGGCACCCCAAGCAGGACTCAAACCCCAGACCCACTGGAGAGCAGGACTGCGGTCCAACCCACTGCACCACCGCACCCCCACAAGAGTAAATAGTTGAGGATTTTCAGCCTTTGACTGTGTTTTTTTCATTTGAGCTTCCCACCTTTTCAGGTAAATTCGTCATCAGGTAAATTGGCAGTCGTAAGGGCCGACAGGTCCGGAGGTCTAAAGGTGAAGGTGATCTAGTTTCTTTGCCCAAAAATCAAGAGAGAGAAGGCAGGTTCAAGGGGGGGAATTTAAATGCCAGATGAAGTATAGTTTGAACATTGCACTTTAAATGTGTGTGAATTCAAGAATTGCACACTGGTGGAAACCCGTCGAGCAGAGCGGTGTACCTGGGGTATCTCACTATGTTAGTCTTTAGAACAAGTCATGGATATTTAGAGGTCTGGTGAAATTTACACCTCATATTATTTGGGGATTAACAATAAACACAGTTTTTTTACTTAGCACTCAAGTACCGGGAAGACTCTTGGATCTTGTAAGATTCTTGAAAATCTATTGCAGGAATGTGCAGCTTAGGAAGGAGGAATGTTTGAAATATTTGGCACATCTGGAATATCTAGGCACACTGCTTCACCAGATCGACTGCAAGAGCGTAGGGCTCAGCGCTGAAATGGGGATCCACTGAAAAAGGTGCATAGTAACATTACATTTACTCTATCACTTGTACTTAAGCCAATTTCTCTAGATGTATTTCTCAGAAGAGCGGTTGGCAACAATACTTTTCAAGGTTACGAAAGTACACCTTTATAAAAAGAAATGCGGTTTTACTTTTCATTGTTCAGTTTCTGCCACCCTCTTCTTACTTCTTCATTTTCACGTTGAATGTTTAGGTGTTTCCGCCACAAAACTGGCCTCACCACAGACTGTTAGCAGCACCTCGTCACCATCTGCTGACAACTTCAGTGGATTTCAGTGGCCACCACGGTCCATCGGTCACAGTTTTCTCCTAGATGAAGAGCCACGGAGGAGCTGCCAGCATTTAGAAAATTCATGGAAACTCATGACCTCACATTGTCTATGTTTATAAAGAAATAAACTTTTCATTTTTTTTTTGTCATTTGGCTGACAGCTTTATCCACAGTGAATTAAAACTGTTCATATTCATACTTTAACAGTCCTGGATAAGTGTGTAGCTCAAGGTCAACCTACAGATCATAAATCACCATCCGTAACTGCTGCTGTTCCACGAAATATGGCACATCCTGTATGACTCACATAACATTTGAGTAATGTGTTCATCTGATAAAGGATTAACTTCTCTCTGACCAACAAGAGCTTAGTATTGACCAGTCAGTGTTTATTCAAGTCAAGGTTGTCTCAGGTCGCCTGACAGCATAGTTCATCTGCTAGCAGGCAACTAACAGTACAAAAAAAAAAAAAAAACTGAGCTTAAATAAGTTTGTCAGAGTATAATTTTATAAAAGGTTGTTTAAATTGGTCTTAAACTGAGTTATTCAGCAAGGTGCTTCTATATTATATTACTGTGATCATATTTACTGACAACAGAAAAAGCATTTCTTGTGTTCGTTATATGTTAATACCAAGTTGAACGCTTGAAATAGACTTTTAAAACATACATGTTAAAACATTGGCTAATTTGATTTAAATATATTCAAGGTGGGGGGACGTGGTAGTGCAGTGGATTGAACCAGGTCCTGTTCTCCGGTGGGTAGGGGGTTCAAGTTCCACTTGGGATGCCTTGCAACAGACTGGTGTCCTGTCCTGGGTGTGTCCCCTCCCCCTCCAGCCTTATGCCCTGAGTTGCTGGGTTAGGCTCTGGTTCCCTGCAACCCCATACGGGACAAGCGGTTCAGAAAGTGTGTGTGTGTGTATATTCAAGGTATTGTTGGTCTGAAGTATTTTAACTTGTTTATAAGTGCTTCTAGGGGGGTGTGGTGGCGCAGTGGGTTGAACCACAGTCCTGCTCTCCGGTGGGTCTGGGGTTCGAGTCCCGCTTGGGGTGCCTTGCGACGGACTGGCGTCTCGTCCTGGGTGTGTCCCCTCCCCCTCCGGCCTTACGCCCTGTGTTACCGGGTAGGCTCTGGTTCCCCGTGACCCCGTATGGGACAAGCGGTTCTGAAAATGTGTGTGTGTGTGTGTGTGTGTGTATAACTGCTTCTGAAAAACTGCAGTTGAATATAAACTGATTTTGAGAAAGTTTCTAAAGTTATATTGAGTCATGACATATTTTAATATGTCCAATAATGTGCTAATTGACATAAACTGTAATGATCGACAACTCCAGCACGCCGATGCAGTATTTTTTCCATTGCCTGATAATACTCAGTGATAAAGGCTAAGTCTAGGTTGTGTTATGACAAAGTTATAGCAAGTATTTGACCACTATATTCTGTGGACCTTTTTGCTTTTTATTGTAATGTAATGGCAAGCCAATGATGACAACCGCTTGTCCCAAAGTAAACGGGAGCCTAACTCGGCAACACAAGGCGCAAGGCTGGAGGGAGAGGGGATACACCCAGGATAGGATGCCAGTTTGTCGTAGGGCACCCCAAGCAGGGCTTGAATCCCACACCGGCCACACAGCAGCACCAGCCAAACCCACCACGCCACTGCACCCCTTGACAGAGAGGACGTGTTCCTACTTTTCTAGTAAAGCTGGCTACTTCTTCCACTTTAAACCACCCATGACAAAGGTTTTTGGATCACTGCTTTAAGTTGAAGGGGGTGCGGTGGTGTGGTGGGGCGGGGCAGTGGCGCAGTAAATTGGACTGGGTGCTGCTCTCTGGTGGGTCTGAGGTTCAAGTCCTGCTTGCGGTGCCTTCCGACAGACTGGTGTCCTGTCCTGGGTGTGTCCCCTCCAGCCTTATGCCCTGTGTTGCTGGGTTAGGCTCTGGCTCCCTGTGACCCTGAATAGGTTCAGACAGTGTGGTGTGTGTGTGTGTGTGTGTGTGTGTGTGTACTTTAACTTGAGTAATTCTTTTTCTACAAGTTACAGTACTTTCACTTGAGCATTGTTTTCGGTGGCCCACCGCCCCTCAGCTCAGGGGGCGTAAGCCTTGAAGGGCAGAGGAACAGAAAGCCAATTAGAAAAGCAGGTCTACAGCACAGAGCAGCAAGCAAGCTGATTGTGGTTCAGCAGCAATCTGAGGAGTTGCCTGGGACTGGGTAACACTGCCCCCAGAAACCCCGTCTCTTCACCCGGCTTCCACACAAGAGAGAAGGAGAAAAAGATTTACCAGACTCACTGTTCTCTAATGAAAGCCAGCAGTCTCTGTATTCTACTGGCTGGAGGCCACCATTTCTTCTAGGCTTTGCTGCAAAGCTCTGTAAATAAGAGGACATGTGAAAAAAGCTAAGCGGTCAACTGGTGACAGTCTGCATCTATTAGGGCATGATTGCGTTTAATGTATTCATAACAGGGAAAAAATTCAGGTCTTACTTGGCGAATCCCAGGACTGCTAAAGAATTCCTTTTGAGGGGCTTTTCTTGAGAAGTCTTGCTCCCGTAGCCTCAGGGCTCTGCCTCAAGAGTGAATGGTGATATTAATACAAACAAGTCGAACCGCACATCGCAGCGCTACGCAGGGGTGTCCCAATGTCGAGGTGTCGGATTCCTGAAATAAAAATTTGCTTTAATATTCCTAAGCAGCACACAAAACAGCCTTTTGTGTGGAAAAGGGATAAGGGCAGTGAATATTTCATGATATGTCTTTCCAATAAAAAACCAAAAGGACTCTGTAATGCCAGCTGAATGTGGCCCTGCTGCACAAGCAACACCTTTCAAGAGATCACAACCTCGTACCAAACCAGAGGACCCCTTCTGCTTGGACTCCATTCAAACAGGAGTCAAGGACATTTAATATGGAAGACCTGTCACACCCACGCCAGACGACCGCACCTGCAGCTGATGGAGGGAACGGGTTACGTAAGGACCGCTCCAACGCACCAGTTCGCGGAACCTCGTTTGAGCAACCGCAACCACCCAGCGAACCATGACCGTGCCTCCTTGCCCTCCTGAATCCAGTACTCCGCGCTTACCCTGTATGCTCCTTGTTTTGCTCTCCCGGCTTCTGACCTTCTGCCTCGTTTCTTGGACCCTGTCTTCTGGCTATTCCCCGGTACTGACGTCTGTACCTCAGCGACCCTCTGCATGTTCTGGACCATGACTCTGCCTCCCCCAGTATCACCAGCACCAAACAAACAGCTCCTTCACTTGGGTCTGACATCCCGGTTCCTTGCGGTCGGCATGGCAAGACCAATACTGAAGAATTATAATGGAGATTATTTTATCATTTTAGCTAATGCATGGATGTGTGGCGGTTCAGCAGGTTTGGCCTGTGCCTGCTCTCTGGTGGGTCTGGGGTTCGAGTCCTGCTTGTGGTGCCTTGCAACAGACTGGCGTCCCATCCTGGGTGTGTCCCCTCCCCCTCCAGCCTTGCGCCCTGTGTTGCCGGGTTAGGCTCTCGCTTGCCACGACCCTGCTTGAGACAAGCGGTTTCAGTCTGTGTGCTAATGCACATTCAAACTCCGAAGTTACTAATGTAAGTGTTTTGTTAAGAAATTTTCCCAGATTGCTTATTGTCTCAGACTTCAATACACTCAGCTGTCATATAACAGGATCCCATACAACAAAAAAACCACTAATACATGCCCTTTCATCTATAGTGAGTTTATTAGTCAGAAGAACAGCATTTTTGGCCAATATCCAGTCATTCTACTTCTATAAACGTCAATAAAGATCTACACATACATCCACTCATCCCGGAAAAGTGATTTTTGACACCACAACTCCCATCCCTCAGTTCAGAGTGGTCAATCATCACAATGACAAGGTAAACATGGAATGAACATGAATGAATATTTTAAGAATATCATAGAACACAATAAATTTAACTATGTACAGAATCTTACTAATGTTTAGTACAAGGTAGCATGAAAGAACTACTTCCTATCACATTGAGAATCTCAGTCACCAATTACATTTCCATTCCTTCATTTAGCAGACGCTTTTCTCCAAAGCGACATACATCTCAACTTACAATGTTAAGGTTAAAATTATTTAGCCATTTATACAGCTGGGTAATTTTACTGGAGCAATTTAGGATAAGTACCTTGCTCAAGGATATACCCACAGGAGGAAGGATTTGAACCCAAGTCCTTCAAGGGGAAAGCAGCTCTAACCATTGCACTACCTGCTGTCGCTGTTGTTATACAACACCTCTAAAGGCACAGTGTCCATGTGTTCTGTAGAGTGAAAAACACAGGCAGCAATTTTTTTAATTTAATTTCTGTCCATTATAACAATCAATGACCTAAGTTATGAAATATTCTTGTCCACAGTGTACCTTGTCTCACTTTGTGTGCTTGTGGGGTGGACTCTATACCATCGCAATGAATGAATGAAAAGGTAACATTAAAACACAAGCTAGAAATAATAGTTTTGATTACAAAAATTACAGCGTCATCATTGTCATGCATTAAAATACCGCTCTTTCTGATATTTCAACTACTGTAAATTTTAGGTAATATTTTTCATCTGGGAACTCAGGAAATAAATATTTATTAATCTATAACAAATAATGGTTATTTGACTCTTTTGCAGCAAAAATCTGCCTAACAAGGAGTTTTCACAGAGTCAATTAACAACATTTTGTGAGGAATAGGTACACCGGTAAACATAGTGGCTAGGCGTTTTGTCTAGAAGACTAGTGATGTTTAAAATGTATTTATAATACCCATGACACATACATTAAAATCGCATATGTTAGGGCGATACCATAATGTACACATCACTTAAGTACTGGTACAGTGGTCATGGAGTTGGACTTGTATAAAATTTCCTGAAAAGACTGAAGTATATCAAAAGGCACCCAAGTACCTTGATACAAAACATCAGCTTATATCTATGAATCAGGAGATTTCTGATATGGCTGCTCATATCATATCACTCAGGGAAGCCGGGCCCCTGGTTTCTGCATTAGAACCTTGCCTTGGATCAAGCATTATACATAAAAAGATGCATTCTCCAAGAGAATCCCGTGCATCCTGAGAGGATGACCCATAACATCGCTGCCCCAGCAGCAATTAGCCCTACCCAGAAACCTGCAGCACATCACACAAGTTGGCAAATTAGAGGGAATATTTATTTTCATCCATATCTAAAAGTTCCAGCACTGAAGTGCAAATGCTGTTCCCTTCCTAAACTCTTGACCGGAAAATATTCCTCCTCTCTGCTGCACTTTTGATATGAGAACTACGAGCCCTGATCGCGTGTCTGGAGAAAGACCTGAGGCAGTGCTTCTCTCTGGACCTCTGGTCCAGTGCAGACAGAATCACCCAGTCCCTGAAACATTAATAGAGCAGCTGGGTTAGTCCCCACCATTGCATCCTGCTCCTTCTCACTAGAGTGCATTGATTTTTTTTCCCTCCTGCTTTTCAAAAAAGAGAAGGTCTTGGTCTTGCCTCCTGTGCCTGAGATCAGGTAATTCTGGGTTCTGTTTTGAAGACATCCTGCCTCCAGCGTGCTCACCATTCCTGGTTCATTTCTGCAGAGGTTTGGGGTGTTACTTAGACTTGGCAATAACTCCCATCTTTCAGACCAAACACTCTGATTGTACACAGAGAGCACAATCGCCTCCGAGTGCACCTGGAGTCAAAGCAGAAACAAAGTAAGCAGCTGCTCAGTGTTCTCCACAAGCACACAACTACTTGTATTTCATGGTGAATATAACACAGAACGCAATTACAGTGGCAAAGGCTTGTACTACATCCAAACATGTCTGATGTTCTGAAGTCACTGCTGAGATATTTAAAGAAGAAAAAACAGTGCATAGCATCTTTGTGCTGTAAATGGTGGGGTCAGGATGCACATGGAAGACCAGTGTGAAAAGTGCGAAAGAGATCAAATCATGCATATCTGGTGAGTGCATATGCATGCATTGTGTGTTTGATTTAGTCGTCACCTGAAGCACAAGAGAAACACACCTGAAAGCCTATAAGCATGTCAGTCCCAGGCTACTTCCTACAGGTGTCACAGGCTTGGCTGCTCTTCCATGTGAATTATTTGCTCCACCCAACGAAGGCAGGATGCATTATGTCAGAGCAGAATATCTTAAAAATGACAAATAGTATTGAAAAAGATTAACACTGAAAACATTAAACATACAAGTTCCTTTTGCCACCCAGAAGGTACTTGCATCGTTAAGGAGCAAAAAGCTCCAAATTCACTTTAAACTGAACCCTGTGAGGGTCTGTTGTATCCGTTTTATACTCCTGCCCATGGTAATGGTTTCCCCATCCTTTTCTCCATCCCTGTCCGTGGTCCTAGTGACAATGCACGATGGAACAAGGGGTAGCTGATAAAATAAAATCGTCTTTGGACTATTTGGGAAATGGGATAGTATATCAGGATCAAAACCACAGAAGGAGATTGTCAAGTTGAAATGTGTCACTTTGGAGCATAATATGGGGGCATTCAGTTTAACTGTGTGAAAAACATTTCATGGACCAGGATGGATAAGGCTGAGTGAAAAATGCCATCATTAAAGCAAAGACAACGGTGGTTAATGAATAGCCCTGCAAATATGTATGCAAAGTTTCACTCATCCTGTGAAAATAATTTTACCTAAATTAGATCGGGTTATGTGTGGGCAGCTGGTACTGTAGTGGCTAAACTTGCTGTGTTTGGACCCAAAGGTTGCAGGTTCACCTCTAGCTGTAGTGCTCTGGAGCAAGGTACTTACCCTAAATCGCTCAAGTAAAAATACCATGCTTCATAAAAGGCTAATTAACTGCAAGTAGTTTACTGTTGTAACTTACTTTAGAGAAAAGTATCAGCTAAATGTAAATGCACCAACCTCAGGCACTTGCCCAGAGCTTGAACCTGAGAACTTCTGACACGAAGCTGCTCTCTTCACCCCTACAGTACCGGAAAACCAAATTCTGCGGTTCTGTATACATCCCATCCTGCGGTAAACTCTTCTGTCGACTGCACTTATTGTCCCTGCCACCCACAGCAGCAGGAGAATCGAACAGCAGCTGCTTCGGAATGGAGCTCGAACCTCACATTCTCGCCAGGTACAGATCTGGCTCATCGTTGCTACTGTCTGTGCTGCCATTTACAGTCTGAAATAGGCCGACTAAATCTCAGTCAGCGCAGCCTCTCTATTATTGGACATTGCTGATGGCTTTCTGTAGTGCTCTTTAGCAGGAACTTCCAGAAAGTTTCACTCCACCCCCGCACGCCTCCTAAAGAGGCCATTAGACACCGTTGTAATGCAAACAGTAATTCTAAAGAGACCAAACAGGTGTCAGATAGAAAGGGATGTGCCTCTAATGTACCCATTATATGACGCGAACGCTCGTTATTATGAAAGCCTCTCCTGTCTGATATGGACACGTCAGATCAATACCAGACGACCAGGATGGAGCGACGAGGAAGAGGAGCAGCTTCATTAATCTCTCTTCGCTCTGTTCTCCGGTGACCCCCATGTGCATGCAGTCATAAGGCTGAGAAAAAAATGACTAGTAAAGGCTCTGGGCTGTCTTCCAGTGGGATGCTGGGAAGACCGAGGGACAACGCCACCCCTAGATTGCACAGAGCGTTGTCTAATGTAGGCATACATGTCTACATGTACACACGCATGCCCAAATGCATATTATAACCAAACATGTCAACAGTGTCAAAGGTCATTATCAGAATCCTCACGAACCACATTGTTGGAAGTCAGTGTCTCCTGCCTCACATTTCACAGAACACCTGATTTCTATTTATAGAAAGAAATATATTTATATATGTGTTGTACAAAGAGATTTTATCCAATTTGTACATGTACTGCGCACTCTTCCAGAGGGTCAATTTTTAACATGTCGACCATCAAAGTCTTATATGATAAGCGAGCCGTGCGACTTCGCCACCGCCAGAGACCTGGGCGCTCCCGATGCTACAGTAACTTGGTCTATCCTCACCTGTCTAACCTTCCATCTTGCTTTACTTTCTCCATGGGGCCCTGGAACTGCCAGTCTGCTGTGAGAAAGGCTGACTTCATACCAGCCTATGCCTACCATCTCTCACTAGACCTCCTGGCCCTAACTGAAACCTGGATCACTCCAGACAACTCAGCCACACCTGCAGCACTCTCTACTAACTACTCCTTCTCTCACACCTCTCGTTCCTCCGGCAGAGGTGAAGGCACAGGCCTGCTCATCTCTCCCCAGTGGGAATACTCTGCTCTTCCTCTTCACTTGCATGATCTGTCCTCATTTGAATGGCATGCTGTCTCTATCACTGCCCCAATCACTCTTGTTGTGGTAGTTCTTTATCGCTCTCCTGGCCCTCTTGGCTGTTTCTTGGATGACCTCGACATCTTGTTGAGCTCTCTGCCAGGAGACAACACTCCATTGATTCTCCTGGGTGACTTCAACCTGCATGTCAATGACATTCATTCAAGCAGCCTTCTGTTGCTCCTACAGTCCTTTGATCTGTCCCAATCCCCTGCTACTCACAAAGCGGGCAACTGTCTTGACCTTCTATTTTCCCGCAACTGTGGCTGTCCCGTTCTCTCTGTCACTCCGCTGCATGTCTCTGACCACTTCTTCATTTCCTTTCAACCCTGCCTCACCACTAACTCCTTGCCTCTTTCTGCTCCCGTTGTCACCTTTCGCTGCAACTTAAAATCTCTCTCACCTTCCAGCTTTGCCTCTGCTACTCTGTGCGCTCTCCCTTCTGCTGCACAATTCTCAGATCTATCTACAGACGATGCCACTAACACTTTCCTCTCTGCCCTATCCTCCTCCCTTGACTCTCTCTGTCCTCTGTTTTCTAGACCAGCACGCCCCATTGCTACCCCATGGCTGTCTGATATGTTACGTGCTAACAAGACCAAACTGCAGGCTGCAGAGTGAAGACGGCGTAAATCTGAAACTCCATCGGACCTAGTTGCCTACCAGTCACTCTTAGCTGCTTTTCACTCTGCTGGCTCTTCAGCTAAAACCTCCTTCTTCTACAACAAAATACAGCCTGCATCTAAAAAACCACACAGACTCTTTGCCACCTTCTCATCCCTTCTGTGCCCTCCGTCACATCCTCCTCCCTCTTATCTCATTGCTGAGGACTTCACTTTGTTTTTCCAAGACAAAGTCAAAGCAATCACTGACAAGTTCTCAGCATCAACCTGCCCGGTTCACACTAGACCTCCCTGCAAAGCTATCCTCTCTGAATTCAAGCCACTCTCCCAATCAGAAATCTCTGACCTCATGATACTGCGCAGAGCCACCACCTGTTTGCTTGATCCGATCCCATCGTCACTCCTACAGAACATTTCCCCGCAACTCGCCACCTTCATCGCTAAGATCATCAGCTCCTCGCTCTCCTCTGGCTGTTTCTCAGCTGCCTTCAAAACCACTCTAATTTCGCCTCTGTTAAAAAAAACCCTCTCTGGATCCCAATCTGGTTGAAAACTACAGACCGGTCTTTCTCTTCTCCTTCCTGTCTAAAACCCTAGAGAGGGCAACCTGTGATCTATTGTCTGATTTCCTCACCTGGAACCATCTCCTTGATGGTTATCAGTCTGGTTTCAAAGTTGGTCACGCCACTGAGACGGCCCTTCTGGCGGTGTCTGATGCTCTCCAAGCCGCTAGAGCCGCCTCCCTCTCCTCGGTCCTCATCCTCTTTGATCTGTCTGCTGCTTTCGACACAGTCAGCCACCAGATTCTACTCTCCTCTCTCAACCAGCTTGGGTTCCAAGGTGTGGCACTAAGATGGTTTGAGTCCTACCTATCTGGCAGATCCTATCAAGTAGTCTGGCGGAGCTCTCGTTCTTCTCCTTTGCCTCTCTTAACTGGTGTCCCCCACGGCTCGGTATTGGGTCCTCTTCTTTTCTCGATCTACACCTCCTCCCTTGGTCCAGTCATAGCCTCCCATGGATTCAAATACCACTGCTCTGCTGATGATACCCAGCTCTTCCTCTCCTTTCCACCTGGGGCATCAGACATCTCCGCACGCATTGCTGCCTGCCTGTCGGACATCTCTTCGTGAATGTCTGATCACCACCTCCAACTCAACCTCTATAAAACAGAGATTCTTTACCTCCTAGCTGGCCTGTCCTCTTGTCACGATCTATCGATCAAACTGGACAACTCACTCATCTCGCCTACCTCCTTGGCTAAGAGTCTGGGAGTAATGACTGACGCGAGTCTGTCTTTCTCTCAGCACATCAAAGCCACAACCCGGTCCTGCAGATACATCCTGCATAGGATCTGTCCCTACCTCACAATTGACTCTGCCAAGCTACTTGTCCAGGCCATGGTGACTTCCCGTCTGGACTACTGCAACTCTCTCCCGTGTGACCTTCTTGCTACTGCCATCAAACCTCTGCAGCTTCTACAAAATGCTGCTGCACGTGTTGTGTTTGATTTGCCAAGTGTTCCCAGATATCTCCTCTTCTCATTTCTCTGAACTGGCTTCCTATAGCTGACCAAATCAAATTCAGGACCCTGGTTATTGTCTACAAAAGCATCAATAGAACTGCTCCCAACTATTCACAAATCTTGATCAACTGCTACACCCCAGCTAGACCCCTCTGCTTGTCTACTTCTGCTCGCTTGGTGGTCCCGCGCATGAAAGGTAAAGCGCGGAGGTTCTCGGTTCTGGCTCCGTTGTGGTGGAATGACCTTCCCTTTATTCAGCCACTACTCCGGCATTGTTTTTGCTTGCTTGTGTATCTTATAATTGTCACACCCCCAAGAACAAGCGGAGCAGTAACACCTGCGGCCAATTGATGACACCGAGGATAAAAGGAGCTCAGAATCCAAACCACAACGCGGATTCTTGCAATCGCCCTAGTGGTCTTGCAGTTTCAGCGGTCTCCTCATGCTCTTTGCATTCTGCCTGGTTACCTAGCTCTTGGTTCTTGACCCTAGCCTGTTTTCACCGACTATTGAGTTTGCCTTGCCCGCATTGTGACGTTCGTGCCCTAAAGATCTTCGCCTGTCCCTGACCCACAAGTTTTGCCTTGTCCCACGAACCCAGTCATGAAATAAAACCCACACTTGGGTCCAACACTCACTTGTCTCCAGTCCATCCATCCTGGCGATGACAGTAATATTATAGATTTTTTTTTTTTTAATTTTGGTAGGAGGGTATGAGGATTTGTCTATCCTGTGTTTTATGCACCTAGCTAAACAAGGAAACTTGGTGCAGCAAGTGGCAGGCAACAAACTGGGTTTACTTGAGTCACATGTCTGCAGCTCTGTCTCTTTCTCTTAATGTAATACATAAATTGTACCTTTACTGAGATGTACGTCGCTTTGGACAACAGCATCTGTTAAATGAATAAATGTAAATGTAAACGTAAATGAATAAATGTACTTTTTAAATCTGGGGGACAAAAACACGATTGGTGAAGGTCAGTTAAAATGAACACTGGTTCAGTGTAGTGTTGTGTTATCTAAGGGCTCAAATGTTGGTCTAAGGCACAAAGGTTTGAGACCGAACAAATTTCCAAATAGCACCTTCTAGTTTGCACGAGGGGGGTGTGGTGGTGCAGCGGGTTTGGCCTGTGCCTGCTCTCTGGTGGGTCTGCAGTTTGAGTTCCACTTGGGGTGCCTTGTGATGGACTGGTATCCCATCCTGGATGTGTCCCCTCCCCCTCCAGCCCTACACCCTGTGTTGCCAGGCTAGGCTCCAGCTCACCGCGACCCCGCTCTGGACACGCGGTTTCAGTCTGTGTGTGTGTGTAGTTTGCATGACATGCCTTACACAGGTGTGGGGAAAAAAAATCCACAAAATTCTATTAATTGGTTATTTTCCACAAGGGGGTGCGGTGGCGCAGTGGGTTGGACCGCAGTCCTGCTCTCCGGTGGGTCTGGGGTTCGAGTCCCGCTTGGGGTGCCTTGCGATGGACTGGTGTCCCGTCCTGGGTGTGTCCCCTCCCCCTCAGGCCTTACGCCCTGTGTTACCGGGTTGGCTCCGTGACCCCGTATGGGACGAGCGGTTCTGAAAAACCCGTCCTGGGTGTGTCCCCTCCCCCTCTGGCCTTACGCCCTGTGTTGCCGGGTAGGCTCCGGTTCCCCGTGACCCCGTAAGGGACAAGCGGTTCTGAAAATGTGTGTGTGTGTGTGTGTGTGTGTGTGGTTACTTTCCAGCAGAGGAGCATCAGTGTTTAGGTACGCGCTGTGTTTTACTTACACTCTAGAGCTTTCAGATAGAATGTTTCGATGCCCTCAATTGGCTGTTTTTAGTGGACTTTCAGATGTTTCACACTCATCGGTCCTCTTCAATTAGTCAATGAGCACACCATTAAGACCCCAGTAATTGCATTGATTTTAGAAAAAAATATATTCTGCTCTAGAAAAAGTGGTATGGTTGATGATTTTTGGAGAAGCATTATCAGAACTGGCACTATTGCATTAGTGTTTCTGGATTGTGCACCTAAGGGGTCACATCAGAAACAAATTTTCATTTATAGGCTTGTAGAAGGGTTTCTTTTAAAGTGTGTTGCCACGAGCTTTAAGGAACGTAATTCTCAGCGTTGGCATCTCTCGACTGCGACTGTTTGCTGCCAGGCAGCCAGGTGGTGACAGGAGCAGTGTGTTTAGCTGTACCACACCCTTCCTATGCTTTGTGCTGCTGGCCTGCAAGATCAGGCTTGTACTGCAACACAAGCAAAAACCTAATTCTTCTTCCTCTCCCATTTCCAGCTCAAACTCTGAGAGACATTTTGAGGCATGCCTTTCACACTGCGCCGGCTTCTGCGTCACAGACTGTACATGTGGAGTAAGAAGAGCACACACAAAAAAATGTGAAGTCACACAGTCACAGGTACAGGCAGAATAAATAGCAAACACACTGATCCTCAAGGCTGAATCTCTCCAGACTTCATTAAGCCTTTGCACTTCCCTCTGATCTCTGTAAAGGTGAGCGACACCTCCTTCGGGGAGATGCTCGGTGCCTCGTGGGTGCTGGTGCTGTACACACTGAGACACAGCAGCGCTGCCTGGAATCGGCTGCGAGCTTAGCGGAGAGCGCAAGTTTGCGCGTCACTCTCCCAACTGCGCGTATCTTCAGTGGTTAAGATACAAGAGGGGAGGAGCGCGGGGGGGGTGTCAGAGGTGTGCGTAACCAGAAAGTGCGAGTGCGAGTGCCGTGCGGGAGAGTTACAGTCCGATCCGTGTGTGTTCCGCGCTCGAACGGAGAGGACAGCCGGAGACGCGCAATGAATGGCGAGCTGCGCGGGACCTCGCGCCGAAAACCTCCGTTCAACCGCAATGGCTGAGGTAAGACAGGCTCGTTTATACTCTGTTTTTGACCGCGTTTTGCGGATCGTGGAAGTAAATTCAATTTGTGTGTGGCAGCGTACAAATGTGTTTCACTTTTTGCTTTGAGAGGAGCTTAGTTTCTACGGGCATGACATGAGGTGGGCGTCGAGCTAAACAAAAAAAAGTACGTGAAATGAAACAAGTAAAAGTCATGAAAAGGAGTGTATCGCGGAACGAGCCCTGTGTGTGTGTGTGTGTGTGTGTGTGTGTGTGTGTGTGTGTGTGTGTGTGTGAGTGAGAGAGGTGTCCATGTAGGTAGTGAGTGTCCCGAGCGTCAGCCCACGCACTTCCAGTCTCGTTGCCGGCCGATCGTATAGAATAACTGATCTGCGGCTGGAAACTCTGCGATCATTCTGTTCCGATCTTTTTCTCCTTTGGCCTCGTGCGGCTGGCGCGCGCGTTTCCTCGGGCTGTATTTTCAGGTTGTCTCCGCAGCAGTCTCTTCCCATGCCACTATGATCCTAGTCCTACCGCCATGAACTCCAGTTTTAGTGTCCTATGACAGTCGGTTGGATGGCCGGAGCCCGGAGGGAGGGCAGTCACCCCTGTCGGCTGGAGAACATGTGTCCAAAGGAGCCTCCATGATCCCTGTTTGCGCATCACGCCGCACTTTCCAGCTGTTGCCCCAACAGCGATTCCGTCACTGTGTGGAAACATTTGTTTGTGTTGCATTTTCAGATCCGCTACGAAACATTGTATAAGCCCATGTTAGGACGAATATATGGAGCACCGGACACCTAAAACAGCGCACTTCCGTCTTCACGCGCCTCCCAAACACCATTTATTACCACGTTTTACAGAGGTTTTTGCCGCGATAATGAAGTGGCTTCGTGCGATTTTGCCAAATCAATATGAAGAGTGAAAGGAACAAAAACGCATTTGCTGGGGTTTGCGGAGTAAAAGTTATTCCACCGGTCTGGGGAATCCGTAGTGAATTCGTCCGAACCTTGATTCATGTGGCCCTCTGATTATTTAACGTTAAAAATCCTCTATTCTGCGAAGAATCAACTTTTTCGTGTTTTTTCTGCATTTAATTTTGGGCAGCAGACAGTCCCGGGTAGTTTGGACATAGGTTCGAATCAGGCTCAGTCCATGTGGAGTTTGCATATTTGCCTTGTGTCTGCCTTGTGTCCTTTGGGTGCTCTGGTTTCCTCCCACAGTCGAAAGACATGCAATTTAGCGCCAATTCAGTTGAACTACTAGTTTTGTGTGTTTGGCTACCCTGTGATGGATTGGTATCCCATCCATGCGGTACCCCCTCAGCCTTGTGCCCATTGATTCTGGGATAAGCTCCAGACCACCATGGACCTGACCAGGACAAGCAGCTAATGAAAGTGAGAGACTGAGAGCACATTTCTTTGGTTGAATGAAGTTCATTTGTAATTCCTTTTACATAAACAAGTCTAAATAGATATTTATCTTTATAAAAAGCTCCCAATTTCCAGGAATGTTTCACAATTTTACTACCTTCAGGTTTCTAGATACAGTATCATTTTGTATGTAATTGAAGCATATACCTACATTACACTGCCACTTCAGAAAGGTACCTTCCTGTGAATTTAGCAGGACCAGCACCGAGTGCATTGGATATCTCCAGGGCATTAAAGCTCATCATTTTGTAAACAGGGAGAACAAAATTAAAACATGTATGTTGATCGTAAACAACATTCATTAACTTTCCACTCAAAGGTCAACCCAAGCTTTCAGAATCTCACGGTTTTTCAAATAAGTTCTTCTACTGTTCTGTTTTCAGTACAATAGCATTTTCCTTCCAAGGATTAACCTGGAAACCTTCAGGGTGCAACTTTGGTTGTTTCATCACTGTGCCATCAGCAACCCTACAGCACATAGTCCAACTTAGGCTGTTTCTTCTCGACTTTTTCCTCGCAATTCTGTCAATGCTGTGATCACATGGCTGAAAGACCCCCTGAGCTGTAATGATTGTAGTGCCCTTGCCATAGTTTTGCCAGCTGTACTTTCCAGTTCCATCAGAGGAATTGTGGATCTCAAAAATAAGAACTAAACTCTGCCTCGCATGGAACATAAAACTGCTGTAAAGATCATTTTCAGTATTTATTCAGGGTCAGTGAGAAGCTACTGATCCATCTTTCCTGTATCCTTTTAGATTTTACAACCAGGATTCCGGCGGCTTCAACCACAGGGAGACCCACAGCCGGTTCTAATGTCCTACGTTGCCATGAGATGTGTAGATGTTCGAAAGCTGTGACTCACTAAAGATTCTTGTTTAAATAAAAGCCCCATTCAGGAAGCCCAGATGATGAAAAGTCTTGTTTCGTGGGGCAGCGATTTCACAATCTTGGGGTGGGTGTTTGAGGAGTCATGGGCCAGCTTGCAGCATCCAAACAGATGCTGATGTAAAGGCATAGTAGTCTTGTTGATTCATGTCCCAAGGATTGTGTCTGACATAAGCGAATGCCACAAAGAGGGACAGGGTATGGGGTCACAAGGTCACATTTAGTGTCAATGTCAGCCTAGACACTTGCATGGTACAGTGAGCACAGTAATATGAATAACTTGTCAACTAAAGGCAAACCGACTAAGAATGTGCTGTGACGCTATATCAGGGCTCGTGGACCTTGAACCAGCAACCTACCATCCGTGTCTTTCATCACTGCCGCACCTCCTATCTCGAAACAAAGGAAAGAGTGGATCTTGTGCACTCATTTCTGTCTACAGTTCTGTCTCACACATATTAGCTGTGTGTATACCATCCACTGCACGTTTCACCTTCTTCCTTCTTCTCATCCTGGTAGAAAAAAAGGCATGATTCACTTGTCGCGTGGAATCCATTAAAAACCATCGCCTTGTTGTTGTGAAAGCACAAAGCCGGTAGATGGTGTCGCCAGCCCAAATGTAATCAGAGACATCTCAGTGCTTGTTCCAGAAGCACTAATGGCCCCCATTAAGTAACCCTAACTCCTCACAATCCACCTAAACACAAATGATCATCACGTAGGGGTGCGACGCACTCTGAGGCACAGTGCCTTTGCCATTGTGACTTGCCAGCACTGCACGGAGAACGTGTCAATGACTGGCGGAGCCATCTAAGAAAGCTTTCAAAGCACTTCTTTCAGGGAGGGTTTGCGTCCGTGTCTGCTTTAACTTCTCCTGTGACAAATGGTCCCGTCTTGTTCGGTCATGTTTGTATTTAAGGGGAGGAACATGCATGTTTTTTTATCTTAGCAACCATTTGTCAGCAGAGACTGTTAATGGTCTTCGCAGTTAAAATCAATATGAGTGCATTGCAACTGCAGACTAGACAGGATATTCTTTGTAACAGATGTGCTTTTTTTCCTCATAACCAAGTGTAAAAAATACCAAAAAAGCTAAACTTGTTAAATTTAGTACATGTGATTTAAAAAATAATTTAAACAATTTAAATTTTGCCATTATAATGATTTGTTCAAGGTGTTGCCTTGAAAAGAGTTAATTTGTCCTTTCGGGGATAATTATTATTATTATAAATTATAATGAATTATTATGTCTGGGGACAGCTGGTAGTGTAGTGGTTAGCACTACTGCCTCTAGATCTGGAGGTTGCAGGTTTGATCCCCCCTGGCTGTAGTACCCTGAGTATGGAACTTACCCTAAATTACTCCAGTAAAATTACCCAGCTGTATAAATGGGTAAATAATTGTAATCTTAACATTGTAAACTGCTTTGAAAAAAGCATCAGCTAAATGAATAAATGTAAATGTCTATCACTGGCTTGCCAGAGGCCACAGCTAATGCTTTTAATGAAAGGACAGATTTGGATTTAGGGTGTGTGGATTGCTACAGGTGTGTCCCTCACAAGAGCTCACCTGTGCATGGGAGTGTGGTTGGGTTGTGGCCTCTCCTGATGCTGCAGGAACTTACCTCTCTATGAGGTAAATTACCTCTCACTTATGGTGCAACATCCCCCTCTGCAGGGAGTCATGTCTCCGCAGTGTTTTCTACTCAGGAAAAAAGAAAGACAAAACACATTAATGCTGTAATGACATGAAAAACTCAGATTTTTTTTTTTTTTTTGCCATTATTTCCATCTTTTCACTGCCCATCACATGTTAAATCTAAAGTTGAAAGCGATGAATAAAATTTTAATGTCCATTTTACCATACCTTCTTTAATAGTTCCACCATGCTTTGTAGATAATCTGACACATTTTCAAGACCACAAATGTATTATATAACAAAAGCCATAGTACTGAATTTGAGAAGTAACTTGGGTGAAGTATATTTGACAGTTACTTTGCACTGTCTGTCTCCGTGTTCCCACCAGGAGATTTTCTGTACATCGGTGAATTGCAACTGTAAGAGTTTCAGACCAGGAAGGCTGCGGAGACGACAGTGCGAGATCTGCGGACACGGATGGGTTGCTCACGGTGAGGCCAACGCAGCTGTGAATTTGACATCTGCAGTGGAACCGTTTGGTTCCACACAGACACCCCAGTGCAGTGTTAAAACCAAGCAACTATAGAAATCGTACAAAATGTTCAGACAAAAGGATGCCCTGCCTTCTGATATTTACCTATTTACCATGTTAAGATGGCTGAACATAGAATAAAGAATTTCATGAAAAAATAACGTTTAAAAAAACTATAAAGTAGAGAGCTTTAACTATGTATGATATACCATGTTGATACAGTTACTATGTTACAGTTTAGTAATGGAAATGCACACAGGACATCGGCAGTGTTCAACACTCCAAATGCAGTACCTCCTCTCGGTCTTGAACCTGCAGCTAAGTGCTGTATCATCTGGTGTGATAACCACCATAACAGCAACCAAACTAGTAAGCTTTATCTGTGTTCCCCTGACAGCACTGAGCAAGCTGAGGGCACAGCCCACCCATCACGATGGCCAAGTGGAAGTGGTCCACTGCAGTGCAGCTTTCGATATCTGCAGCCTCATGCTGTTCGGAACCCAGGCCATCCCTGTACGACTTAAGATACTTCTGGACCGCCTCTTCAGTGTGCTCAAACAGGAGGAGGTCATCCAGATCCTGACTGCACTGGAGTGGACTTTGCAGGACTACGTCCGAGGATACATCCTACAGGTAGTACATCTCTTTCTGGAGAGAAACCCTTGCGTCATGTTTGAGGTATGACAATAAATGGGTCACCATAGAGGTAACCCTTGATCTATAACTAATTCTTAAAGGTTTTTGCAGTACCTTTAATTCCAAGGTGATTAGAGTGAGGGGAAAAAAAAACTTACATTCCCAATGCACTTGACTTTATAAAGCAAACGACTGAAGGTAACAGGTATTTATGTTGGCTTTATAGGATCCCTCAGGAAAGGTTGTGGATCGGTGGGTCATGATGACCTTTGAGGAGGAAATTGCCACCCTGCAGCAGTTCCTCCGCTTTGGTGAGACAAAGCCCATTGTGGAGCTCATGACCATCCAGGACAAGGAGGATCAGGCCATTGCTGTGTCCGCTGCTTGCTCTGAGTCAGTCATTCAGGCCTTCATGGAAAACAGTCCTCCTTCCTGCCCTGACTTCACTACAAATGCCAGAAACTGGACTACTGGGGCCGAACATCATTTTGTGGACTCTTTCAAGAACGGTGCATCCATGTTGCCCTTCCAGTTCCTCAGCTACTTATCCACTCCCCTGCTAGACTGCACCCCTGGTATCGGGCCATACCAGTCAGAAAAGATCCAGATGGAAGAGGATCAAATTAAAGGGTGTGGCCTTATGAATATCAGCACCTCCCCCTTTGCTTCCAGAATCGAGAAGAGCGATCATACTGCATCAGCCAAAGTGGTGGCTGATTGCCGCCCCATCAGGGACAGCCCTTCTGAACTATTCAGTGTCTCTGCAACCTCCAAACTCCTGCAGGTGTCCTCCGAGAAAAAGACGAGGCGCCTAGAGAAGAGCAGTGTGAATGATGGCAGCCTGAGGAAGGGGAGGGTTTTCTGTAGTGCCTGCAAGAAGACATTCTATGATAAGGGTACGCTGAAAATCCACTACAATGCCGTACACCTGAAGATCAAGCATCAGTGCACTGTGCAGGGATGCAACATGGTGTTCAGCTCCCTGCGCAGCCGCAATCGCCACAGTGCCAACCCCAATCCCCGCCTCCACATGCCCATGAACCGCAACAGCCGGGAAAGGAACACGGGGCGCTGCTCAGCTATGGACAAGGTGTCAGAAGGTGAGCGTAGACCTGAATCCAGCATGGCTGTAAGTGCCACCACAGATAGTCCAGGACCCAGCTACATATTCCGTACTACCAACCACAATCTGCTCAGCCAGAGTGAGATGCTCTTCTCAGACTTAAAGCCCATTTTGCCCTTCTACTGCAATGGCTTGGTCACACCAGCGGAGTTCACCAATGTCCCAGGTACTCCACCCTCCCCTCCAGTGGTACCTTTGTCTGTTCCTGCCAGTTCTGCTGAAGCAGATATGCAATCTAGCATCGTACCAAAGAAGAAGTCTCGCAAATCGAGCACGCCCATTAAAATCGAGAAGGAACCATTCGAAAGTGCACATAGCCAGACGGAGGCGAGAAACTCTGACAACGAGCTGGAGAACAAACAAGTAAATGGGAATCTTTCTCAGCTCACATACACGGAAAGACCACGAGACAGAGGGCAGAGGCAAGTGGACTTGAGATTAAGTGCAGAGCTGCGCATCAGCATGGGCACCTCTTCTTCCAAAGATACCAACTCATCTGAATTGCCCAAACTTGACAGTGCACTGCTAGTACCTGACCCAGGGGGTCACACCGGTGACCAGCCAGAAACCCCACTACCCAGCAATGACCATGTTGAGAGTAACTTCCAACCATCAGCTGAGGGACTGTTTCGAATATTGACTAATTACACAGAAGCCCCCAAGGCCTGTGTGGAAAACTGTGAGAGTGACCAGCCCCAGTTAGAGTGTGTTTGTCAAGGGGATGCAGCTGAGCCCTGCAACATCTGCACAAAGGCATCCAAAAGCTCCTACAGCATCAGGATGCACTACCACAGCTCACACATAAAAGAAGTGCACCTGTGTGGTGCAGACCGCTGCAATGCTACCTTTCTTTCCCAGAGAAGCAATCACAGATGAAACTTCATCTCTGTGGAGTGGTACAGCCCAAGAGTACAGACCTTGACCTGAAACAGTAACCTCAGCACTACTATTTAAAAAGAAAATGAAGTCACACACATGTCTCCAGAGAGTGGCCTTGTGTGTAACCATCTACTTTTGTAACCTGTGAGGACGTGGCTAAGCCTTTCCTCAAACTTCTGGTCTGTAACCTCTGGGGTGGGCCTAGCCCATCAGCTCCACTCGGATATCTCACTAGGGACAAAACCAGCAACCTTGCCTTGAGCAAAGTTTCAGACACCCACTCCAGGCAAAGCCTTTCCTATGGCTGAGACCTCTGATGGTGTGGAGTGCATTGTAGAAGAGGGCTGTGACAAATGTGCTGGCTCACGGGACAAGAGCTCACTGACTCCAGGTGCCTGGATTTAGTCGTCTTTATTCTGGAACTCTTAAGCTGTGTGAGGTCTCAGGGAGAAAGGAATCAGAAGCAGTCCTTCACTGTCAAGCAGAGGCTTAAGTAGAGGAGTTATGGCAACTTGGCATATAGATTTTTTTGTGTGACATGGTTACCAGCTAGGCAAGCAGGTGTAGCTGTTAGTGTGTATGATGTTCCATATATAGTATTGGTAACATCGCAATGCATTGTGTTCCATTCTGTAGGTATGTGTGTATTGTGTTCTGTATACTGTATACATGTGCGTGCCCTGTCTTCCCACACACAACAAGGGCGTATATTAGATGTCAAAGCACGTCCTTCCCTAAGGCATGTAATGGTGAACACTTCCACTTGGACCCCACAGGGGCTGCAATGAGGTTTCGTTGCTCGAGGAGTGTTATCAGAGCTGAACAAACCAGACTGTCCACACTGACTGAAGGGGAGAAGAACTTGGCTGGCTCTCCCATGAACTCCTGCCTCTGCTACAACTAGTATTCATACTAGTGCTGAGTATTCCTATAAACTTCAATGTTTTTTAAGGACATCTTTTGCAAAAAAAAAAAAAAAAAACGTGTTTTCCTGTTTTGTTCTAACACTGAAGATGTACTTGGGAATTATGCTTTTGTCAGCGACACATTGAGTATTTGTTTATGACTAAGTGCACAACACGGAGCTCCTCAGAGGAAAGCCCGTCGATCACGTTCATTTAGCTCTTGACTACCTTTATAGTTCTTTGACTAGAAATTTGACTCTGAGTTATTGTACAATTTAAACGAATGCTTGTCCCTCTGTCTCAAATGGCCCCGATGGACAATTTTTTTTTTTTTAAATGAAAAAATCTGCCACTAGTTTAAAACTGCTTGCTAAGTTTGCGTGACCTACAGTAGGCTTTCAGAAAAGAATCCGCATTACATTTGCATACAGCAGATGGCACATCTACAGGACAATTGTACGAACTTATACACGTTTTCAGACTGACCATATTGATTAAAAATTCATGGAATCACCAGGATTCACACCAAACAATTTCTTTCAAAATGACATATGTTCTTCTCAAAGTGAGTACAGTGATCACTCATCAGCGAAAAAAGATATCTGAAGAAAAAAGTGAACTGTTCAATGGCTGCTTGGTTTTATATGTTTTTGCTTTTAGTGGAATCATTCCCTCTGATGGCAGCTGCTGTAAAGCTTTGGGTTTAATGGATGTAACAAGACTGTGGTCCTTAAACCTCCTTGTGGGAACAAAAGCAAGATGGGCTGTGGAGCAGCTGTTTAGTACTGGCAGTACTACAGTCAACACTTTTGTTTAGTATGCCAAAGGCTAAGCTGAACAAAGAGGTCTCATCATTAAAAAAATTAACACAATTAAATTTAAATGTAATGATTATAAATTATTTTTACATAATGCATAAAATCCTTGTATGATAGAAGCTTAAACACCACACCATTCAGTGTTTGTGTTTTGTTATAAAAGCACAAGATTGTATATTCTGTGTTGTAATATATTGTCTACAGGTGGAGTCTGATCAATAATACAGCCAGGCTTTTGTGGTCTTCGCAGACATGGGCGTTATGTAACTATACGGACTATAAGCTTTCGTTGCTTAGAATGTGTCAGAATTATGGGTCAGAGAGCATGCATTTAGCAAGTCACTGTCAGTATTAAGAATGCAAACTGCAAAAATCCATTTTCAGGTTAAATGCATATTTGGTTTTGTGTTTGATTACATATTTATAATTCCTCTTTATTAGTAAAAATCTTTTATTCACATGAATGTGTTGATGGAACAGTTTTTACAAGATTATACTGAAGAATAACTCATTTAAAAACTGCATGATAGAAATTGACAGTTACTGAAACCATGTGTCTAATGTGTTAGTCTAGAGTGGTGGTAAGTTCTAGACCTCATGTCATTCAGTAATGCTCCTGCATCTGTCTACTTCATTTGCAAACTCACACACACACACACACACACACACACACACACACACACACACACACACACACACACACACACACACACACACACACAAAGGTACAGCTACTAAGACAGCATTAGAGAGGTTGGCCATCAGTAGCAATGCACAGATTCCTGTTATTATTAGAGCCTCTGGTGGGGTATTGGTTATCCTGGAGAAGGAGGCTGAAGTGCCAGCTCAGTTCTGTGGTCGATTTCTCTAATCTGTTTACACAGCACCACTCACTGTATCATCATACAGAGCTGCCTGTTGGAGATTAGGGAAGGAAATAGCCTGAATTACAACTTTTTTTGACAAATTGCCACCTTGTGTTATGCCTTGCCTGAGAATTAAAAATAATTCCTTCCAAGTGCAGGAGAAACTGGACACACCTGTTTTGACATTTGAGTGCATGTTGAGTTCTTGCTGCAGCATTCAATGTGCTATGACAGAATTATCCTACATTTCACATGCACTACGTTGAAGCATCATCCATCATCAACAACTGCTGCTGCTTGTCCCAAGTAGGGGTCACAGCAACACAGAGCCTTGCCCAGCAACAAAGGGCGCAGGGCCAGAGGGGGAGGGGACACACCCAGGATGGGACGCCACTCCGTCACTAGGCCCTCCAAGCAGTGCTCGAACCCCAGACCCACCCCACGGCAGGCACCAGCTGAACCTGCCACACCACCACACTCCCCCTTTCAAGCATCCCACAAAACAAAATTGGAATCAACAGAGCACAGAGAACGAAGGACCGGATTTGTGCACTTGCATTGCCACCATTCCTATCCAGTTTGAGAGTAAAGGCCTATGTGTTTTTATATAACAAGCTGTCTTTTTCTAAATTTCCAGTTCTCGTAAATGGCACCTCCACACAGACAGAGCTGACAATGCATATTGTTAAGGCTCCAGACATACACAGTGTTATAAGTGGTGTGCAGGAGAATGTGGGTCCCTTTGACAGGGAAACTGAGTTCGACTCATGCTGCCTTCTTGAGTGTCAAAATCAAGAACATGCTTGCGAAACACTCAAGTCAGCATTCTACCACAGCTCCTGGTAAATCCAAGGATTATGCATTCAAAGCGGTGGGAAGTAAGAAACACACTTGACTGATTTCTTTGAATTACAAAATGCTGGGACATTCTGTAAAATCATACGTTTTCTGTAACCTGTAAAGTACCAGTACCGATGCAATTGGAAGGGCCCTCAACAATGAAGCTGTCCCAGAAGGCTTGACACATAATGAAGTTATGTTACCATGGCTGTTCTTGCCAGTTTCTTTTGCTTCAGACATACAAATTATAAATTAATCTTGTAGCCACTTATGAGGACAGCCCAAGGCCAGAACCAAGGCCCAGTCAACTAAACTCAAGGCCTCTTAAGAAGATTCTGAGCAGTGCTACAGTGTCTTAATACACCTCATTCATTTATCTAAATTAATATGTCACATCACATTTTTTCCAACAGAAAACCTTACTTTTAAACTAATCCTAACTTAAGTATTGTATCTTTTCATTCCAAGGTTTCATATCATCCAACACTGAAAAATAAACCGGGAGTTCTGCCACTTGGAGTCAAAAGGAACTTATCTGGCACCTGCTTACCAGTTATATCGAGTGAGAAACTTTAAATATTAACAAAAAATAATCCCACTCCTGCACCCATTAGTCTATAATCCAGCTACAAAGTAGTCATTCCATCTTCCAAGAATGTCATTACTAAGTGATCATATCATTAATCATGTTGCTCACGACCAAATTAATACTTATACTCAGAATATAAGTGGTACGAGAAAGAATCTGAAACTACTGTGTTACACACATAAAAATCAGATCTTTATTTACTTGTTTGTTAGTCAGATGAGTCAATTTTCCAGCGAACCCTGTTGCTGCAGTAATTTTTACCTCACGAAATGTACTCAAATGTGCAACCCTCGTCCGCAGTTATGTGACATTTGTAATAGCAATTACTAACTAAATTACTAATTACTCACATTTCTGTCGTAATAATGTTAGCCTGAATTCTTTAGGCATTCAAAAAATTTAAATAATTGCCTAAACAAAAACCAAAAAGATGAGCTATCCAGCTCAGTGAAAGCATCATTTCGCTCATTTATAACAGACCATTTAATTACTTGCTCTTTTACAAAGAGAAAGTTTACAGTTTAAAAAAAAAAAAAAAAAAGCTGCGATTCTAGAAAGATGATTATCATGAAGTGCTAAAAGTCGAGGTTAGAACAAGAAGGAAGAGGGACGGTGAAATTGGAAGTGTGGAAAGGTGCGGGGCACGAGAGGAGTTCATTGAGGAGCCCGTGTTTTTTGTGTGGGACCGCCGCGCTGTGTGTCTGTGCATCAGGAGGAGAGGGACCGCGCGGCTTCTCCCTCCGCGGTGGCCCTACATCAAAGGACCGCGCTCGCAGCTCCGCGCCGCCGCGCTCTCCGCGTTTCGTAACGCGTTTTTTTCCACATCTCACCATTTTTTCTGGGGTTGCTGGCTAAGAAACGAATGGTATTTTTCTTGGGCCATTCTCAAAATATTACATGTTTTATAGCCGTAAAGGAAAAGAGGTAACGCGCGCTGTGAAACCGTGGTAGTCGCTCATTTCCCGTTTCGTGGCTGTTTGAAAAATACTTGATATTACCTCAAGAAAATCGAGTACGGAATAAAAAAAAACCGTTTTTTCAAAAAAATGGCTCGTCCGAGACCTCGGGAGTACAAAGCTGGAGATCTTGTTTTCGCCAAGATGAAGGGGTACCCACACTGGCCGGCGAGGGTGAGTACGTGGAGCGACCGGGCTGCGAGGCTACGAGGCGGGGAGGCGGGGTTCGGCGGACGGCTCGAGCGGCGGCGGGCGGCTCGCGATGCCTCTCGCGCTCGCGCTGTCCTCCCTGCTTATTGTTCGTGCTCCTAGTGCGCGCTGTGCGGCGCAGGCCTCCAGCAGGCCTCTCTTATTTACACATCTGCGCTGCTCTGGCCCGCGCGCTCATCATTTGCGTGTGTATTATTCGTGGGTTCTCCTCGAGTCCCTGCTGGCCGTGCTGCGCAGTGGCCGTGGGCGCCGTAGCGCTGTTTTTACCACCCTTTTCACCACCCTTGATCTATCTTACCCCGCCGAGGGGGGCGGGGAAGCGAGCTCCAGCCATGTCGCTGGAGTTACAAAGTTTCTCCTTCGTGCTAAAGAAGCGGTTCTGCGAGAAACGTGGGGCTCCAGTGTTAGTGGCTCAGAAAGGTGCTCCCCCCGCTATTAAAACGGATCATAATGAAAGAAGTCATCGCATTTTATCTTTATCTGAGAAACTGTCGGCAGATGAAAGATCCGCGGTGAACCCTCTGCATTTAAAGGCTTATTTCATATGAGTCGATCCCCCAGAATCTGGTGATTTTCAAGCCGAAGCCATTACTACCTGACGTTACGGCCGGGTTATAACGTTACGTGTGCTGTGGGTTTTTTAAAAAAGAGTAACCAAAGAAAAAATTTCTGTCATTTTATTCCTGCAGACGCGGTGATGCGTAATAACACTCGGTGGAAAGGAAGCGAACAGTTGAAATAACCTTTAACAAATCAAGGGCGAAGTGGCTCGTGTCGCCTGCGTTCGGGCGGGGAGTTAAGAAAAAAAGCGGGAAAGTGGGGGCGTGGTGCGCAGCGTCGCCACTTACTGTAGCGCTGAGTGGAAACGGAGCTAAATGCTCCTTTTCATCCACACTTATTTCTAGGTTATCATCCTCGCTAGTCCAACCAGAAAAGCTGTAGCAGTAACCGAAATTCACTGTATAAAATCTCCGCAATCTCTTCGCTTTATATCTTTAAAAAAATAATATAAAGCGGCACGCGACATTTCCAAACGTCGTTTCAACGGTTACAGGCTCTGCATCCGCAAAGAGGCAAGAAAATGGATGAATAAATGTTGGGGTAACAAGAGGGCAGAAGAAGTGTGAAGCATGTTTTCGAGATATGTCACAGAAGCATATGACTGATGTGGAAGGTGCAGTTCTCTTCCCACTAGTCCACTCATCATATAATTATTTACTAATTTAGCTGACACTTTTTCTCCAAAAAAACTTATGCTGTTAAACTACTTACTATTATTTACCCATTTATACAGGTGGGTAATTGTAGGGGAGCAATTTAGGCTGAGTGCCTTATGCAGGGGTACTACAGCTAGAGGTGGGATTCAAACCTGTAACCTTTGGGTCCAAAAGCAGCAGCTCCAACCACTACACTACCAGCTGCTCCCATATATACTATAGACACCCCTCGACTTACGCAAATAGACCGTTCTATAACCCCTAAGTTACGTAAGTCAAAAGTTACATATGTAAGATTCCCCTCCTCCCCCAGCATTCAACATCATCACGTGCTCCTTTCTACGTCCAACGTCCTTCACTATCGTATTCACAGTCGATACGGCTAAACCTGGTTCCTACTGTAGACGATAATCTTTTTCCACCTTCATACTTCCTTATTATTTTCAATTTCATCTCCAAATCAATCGCTGTACGCTTGCGAGACGGTTCTCATTTTCCTTCAAGTGCACGTTTACCACCAGGCATTGTGAATAATGATCAAAAATACGGGAAAAAAAGCACTACACGAACAACAGGAGATGAGTTCACAACTCAAAACACGTGGGAACTGGGAAGATGCAGCTTCCTGCCTTGTCTGGCTACGCCGACTTGCGCTTAACATATTTCAGATGTTTTGCGTAAGCACTACTCGTAAATAATGTGTATGCCGGGAATTTTTTACGTGAATCCGGATTTACGTAAATCAATTTACATAAGTAGAGGGGTGTCTGTATATGTCACGTACATATAGGCAGTTTATGATTACAGTCTAGTGTTACAAGACCACAGGGCCGCTGTTAGAAAGCCTCCTGACTTTAAGCACCATAAAACTTGTGCTGCAGTTGTAGTAGTGATGGGTGATAAAAGTTACAGAAATTGCTATTATGGTGATGAAAGGCTGGGTGAAAAAATAACACTCCATCACCAAGAAGGAATACACACACACACACACACACACACACACACACACATTTTCAGAACCGCTTGTCCCATACGGGGTCACAGAGCCTACCCGGTAACACAGGGCGTAAGGCCGGAGGGGGAGGGGACACACCCAGGACGGGACGCCAGTCCATCGCAAGGCACCCCAAGCAGGACTCGAACCCCAGACCCACTGGAGAGCAGGACTGTGGTCCAACCCACTGCGCCACCGCACCCCTCCAAGAAGGAATAGTAGGCACAAATCCACACTCTCATCCAGTCATGCTGGGGTGTTTGTCCTTTCTAAAAGCAGCCAAAGAGAATTAGTGAATGAGTTGTGGAAAGAGGTGAAATGTGGGTCATGAATTTCACAAACAAAAAAAAAAAGTCAGTGGGAGCCTAACTCTCATACCTGTGCATGGGCTGCCTGTAATGTCTTGCCCTGTAGAGCAATGGACCTCTGAGCAGTAGGAGGATAAGGTGCTTATGAAAAATGCAAGCGTGTATATGTGGCAGCAGCCCAATAAACCCAACATCACTTAAATTCCCTGTTTAGTGTAAAATGTCCTGGCAGTTCCAAAAGGTTTTGTGTTGCGTTCTCCAGGAATGGACTGGGTCCAACCCTTCAATCGGACATCAGAGTTAGTGCAGGTTGGATTCCTAAGCCATAGAGTCCTGTAGGCCTCTCCACATCTCTGTCCCATAAAGCAATTGTGGGTTTATCTGGAGAGGCGCCTACCACGGCATTTTTTCCCTTCATTAAACTAGCATGAATTGGATGAACTCCTAGTGGAAGAATGGCAAATGATTCTTAAAGATCAGTTCCAGACCCTTGCTGAGTCGTTGCCTTGAGGTGTCCCGCCTTCCTGGCTGTGCTTGGTGACTGCAGGCTAACAACTTTCATTTTCTTGATCTTTCCATTTTTAAGTTGTCCACCTGTAGCTGAATGGGTGCATTTGAGTGGTGGCTATTGATGACATATTAATTGTACATGCATCAATCAATAAAAATGGAACGGAATTGTTCTGGAACATGGTATTGAACACACACACACGTAGGTGTACAGTATCTATGCTGACAGTTGTATGTCTTTCTTTGTCCCATGTAATTTGAATGTGAAGAGGAGACAGCGGGGCACTATCAGGATCGGACAGTTATGAGACAGATTGATGGGCTGCGAGTGCAGTGTTGTGTCACATGAGCTGGTACAGGACCTCAGGGTATGACATGTACATGGAGATAATGTGAAATGCACACACGCACATTGTCGGAAGCCACTTGTCCTAAGCGGGGACACGACGAGCCGGAGCCTAACCTGGCAACACAGGGCAGAAGACCGGAGGGGGAGGGGACACACCCAGGATGGGACGCCAGTCTATCACAGGGTACCCCAAGTAGGACTCAAACCCCAGACCCACCAGAGCACAGGCACAGGCCAAACCCGCTGCACCACCGCACCCCCTACATGTGAAATATATGTTCTGTTTATTTTTGAACTGTAGAAAGCAAAAAGCTGTGTCTAAAGGCACAGGAGCATTAGGTAGCATGGTGCTTTCAGGCATCACCTTGCAAATGAGGGACTATGTTTGAATCCCACCTCCTGCTGTAGAACCCATGAGACAAGTACTTACCTTGAATTGCTCCAGTAAAAATTGTGTAGCTCTGTAAACGTGTAAATAATTGTAATTAGTAGCTAAATATTGCAGCTGCTTTGGAGAAACCAGAGTATGCGACTCCTCGATGGTTAGGATGTTTTCTCATAATGGACATGGTTTACCCTTGTTTGCTTAGAGTCCAGTATGTCGGTAATAAAATAAGCCTGGAGACATCTAGCACGTTGGCTTAAGTGATCTTAAGAACGAAAGAGGAAACATGGTACTGTCTCCATACAGTACCATGCTGTGTTGTTGTACAGGTCCACTTTGAACAACAGGACAGACTGTTACAGTTATAATTACTATCATTGGTATTATTTTTATAGCCAATATCCAATTTTACTTGAGTCTGTGTGTGCACTTTGGCTTTTCATTTTTGCAAAAAATGTTCTACATAAAGTGTACTTTCAGCATTATTATATATTACTGTTGCTAAATAATCAGGACCTTTTCCTAAAACAATAGGAGAGCAGTGTAGATTTCAAGTTTTTGTCCTTGGATGTTTAACAGTGTGATTTACCCAAGATTCCCACAAACATGAGAGTGCTGTTTTACAACTATTGTCTGGGCACTTTGCCAGCTGTGGTGACAGCTTGCAGCTCTTGGAAATATGAATGTATGTAGTTCCAAAAAGTCTTTAAATCTGCAATGATGAACAGAAGTGCGTGCTAAGAGATCACCAGCACAGTTATCCCTAAAATCACCTCTAAAATATTAGGCTA
Organism: Scleropages formosus; assembly: GCF_900964775.1. Classification (NCBI taxonomy): domain Eukaryota; kingdom Metazoa; phylum Chordata; class Actinopteri; order Osteoglossiformes; family Osteoglossidae; genus Scleropages; species Scleropages formosus. Next base: position 31,753,994 of record NC_041812.1, on the reverse strand, counting down.
ACCTATGAAAAGGCCATCTGAAATGGTGTTTTAAATGGTCTTCAGGGTGTTAATCTTTGAAATGAAGTGCAATGCAACGTTTTTAGGTAAATCTAAGTTTGCCATTTCCACAATACTTATAGCATACATCATTTGGAAGATAATTTTGCTAAATTTAATTTGACCAATTTTTGACTTGGGAACCAATCTCGTAGTAAATATGACCGAAGAGTAACAAAAACAAATATAGATTGTAGCACCAAGACATTGTCACAGAACATGGGCACCGGTCTGTGGAAGTGAGTGGAAATTGTGGGCTCACTGTTAGAGATAATAATTGCATTCGCTTCTAATGGTGGCTCTGGCACATGCAATGGTGATTCATCAGTAGGGTGCTCCTTTTAATTGCACATTGATTTCCTTTCACCAGCTCTTTGCATGTTACAGCAATGAACACAGTTATTGCTGTCTTGCAAGCAATCAGGCCACACTGTCACATTACTGGTCCCTTTATTAATGTTGAAGCATGTGGTAACTGAATAGAGAATTGATAGTCTGATCATACTTTGTGCCAATGGACTTGAAATCGTAATACAAACTGTGACATGAAATGCTTTTCTAATTTCTCCAACAGATTGATGAACTCCCAGAAGGAGCTGTGAAACCTCCCGCAAATAAATACCCAATATTTTTCTTCGGCACCCATGAAACGTACGTCCTGTGATCACCTGTGTTGTGTGTTTTTGTTTTTTAGTGCGTGTTTTTAGTGATAAAATCCTGGGAGCTTCAGTAGCAGTTGCCTCCCCCAAAACTAAAACAAAAGATTGCTGGTAGGATAATATGATTATGACTTATATAAATGAGAACAGAATGTCATGTAGTCAGAAAATCCAAGACATCCATTTTTATTCAGAATTAAGTGAAGTTTACATATTCATTCTATTAAGGAGATACACTGTAAATTTGCTAGCTTCACATCATAAATCTACCTACATTGTTTTGGCTTGAGCTCTTTTCTTCTCAAATTGCAGAGCATTTCTGGGTCCGAAGGATCTCCTGCCATATAAGGAATACAAAGATAAGTTTGGAAAGTCCAACAAGAGAAAAGGATTCAATGAGGGGTTATGGGAAATTGAGAATAATCCAGGTGTCAAATTCACTGGCTACCAGGTTAGCATTATTCTGGAACACAAAACACCCTTTACTTTTTCTTTTGCTGAAGATGCGTTGTAATATACACAACACTGTCTTGTAACTTAACTGTTAATTTTATTAATCCTCTGCCTATTTTTTTTTAGCTACAATCCATATATTAAGAACAAAAAGGCAGTAGATGAAAGCATAGTGTTAGGTAGCGAGTGGGGGAAACTCAATTACTTTTATTTCACGCGTTCAGGCTATCCAGCCCCAGAGCTCCTCAGAGACAGAGGGGGAGGGGGGCAACACAGCGGATGGCAGCAGTGAGGGTGAGGAGGGGGACTCTGTGGAAGAAGATGGACAGGGGAAGCAGAAGGAGGACAGGGCAGGAGCCAAGCGGAAAAAGACTGCTTCCTCCAAGGTAGGATGGTGGACACATACCTTATCCCCAAGAGAGACAATAACTGTCTTCAGTTCCTAATAAGCTTCAATTCACTGCTACAGCCTCAGCACTATGGATCTTGTGGCCATTCCTGAAATTCCTGGCTGCAAGAATTCCTGCAATCACTACCACTATGCTTGATTACCAGTGATTATACAAATAGCTTCCAATGCACTGGATACTGAGACACCCGAAATATTTAACAGCAATCAGTGCTGTGATTTTCCTGTGAAATGGGCAGTGGTATGGGGTTCAGCTGTTTTCAGCACTATCACAGTTTGGCAAATAAACATCTGAAAAGGCTTTGCCCCTCTACAGGATTCAAAAAAAGCAGCAAAACAAAAGGTTGGCAGAAATGCAGCAGGTTTAGTATAGGTAGATGAAATCATTTAGGTGCAGCTCCAGTTGTAAAAAAAACCTTCTACAGTACTTCTCTGCCGAGTTCTTGCTTAGCAACCACTGTTGCTAGGCAACTGTGGGGACTAGCATGCCCACGTTTCCCAGGGAGTGATATATTAGAAGAGCTCTGTTTTAAACAGGGAAAGGTTGATGCCAGAACACAGCATGATTCCACTGTACATTTCACAAACGGACAGGTCCAGTTTGCATAGAATTACTACAACCTACATTTTCTGCTTGCCAAGATTGCCTGGCTGTTATGTTTTTTTAAATGGTTGTTTTAACAGTGGATTGAGCACACTTGTGTTATTTCTTTAATGCCTAAGGATCTTTTACAAGGGCTCTGATAACACCCTTTGTTGTAAGGGCACGCAAAGGCTAAGCATGAGTCTGCACACCAAGGGCTTTGACCCTAGTGGGACACTATAAGGGCACGGGACCAGGGCCTTGATCCTAAGTGTTCCCCCCCACCCAGAAGTCGTCCAAATTGTCACGGAAGTCTTCGGGAGAGGAAGAAGTGGATCAGGACGGGAAAGATGACGACCACAAGAGCAGCTCAGAGGGAGGAGATCCCAACAATGACACTCAGAGCGCCCCAGAGAGCAAGAAGGCCAGTCAGGGGGTAAATTCTCGACAAGTGTAAAGAAAAAAAAAAAAAAAAGAATTTAAGAACGTTACAGTTCTACTTACCTGATATACAGTACATACAACAGAGAACGCGCTGCATTTGTCCCCATTAAATGTTGTAGCCGTCTGAAACTGACTAAACCTAAATCTGAGTTTGCATTGTGAAGATTCTGTGGCAGTCTGGTTACCGTGCCGCCCGCCCCCATAATCCCAAGCTCCCCTCATGTCCCATGTTCTCTGCTTTCCCACATCAGCGCTGCTCGTCTGTCCAAGCTACCATTGCTGCTCCGGCCCTTAGGCATGAGAGCGCTTCACTCTAGTATAAATGTGACTCTCATACATTAAGAGACTGATTCAAATGTGTGGTGTTAGGGTTATGCGCATTGTCCCTTTGCTAATCAGTTTTCCATCACAATAAATATATAGATAGTTAATGTTGGTTCCATACACTGATCTCCAGTTTTATGTTTTTGTTTTGAAATTTCCCATTTAACTGTGTTATAATGGGAAAAACCTCTCTGTCCTGACTGGTCCAGAGAATACAGGGATAGCTTACAACCTGGGACACAAATAAGGAAAATACATGAACAACACAAACTCAATAAGAATTATTCGGAGGAAGATGCACTCACCACACTATTAGTACAGTACACAAAGTATACAGGCAACTGATATCAAGACCTGGAAATATGTCTATCTCTAGTACTCTGCTGTAACAATGGAATGCCAACTGGTTAATATGAGACTAGCCTTCTCATTAAACAAAAATTCTTAGACCTGAAGTGCTGCATCTCATTTGTTGTAATACTACAGTATGTGTTTGCCTTCAATAGGCAAATTATAATTTCACAGTAGGATATAGATATGAGCAACCAGTTGAAGCAGATATTTACAAAGAGACCAGCCTCCAATTAATTACTACTTTAGGCTGTGTAATGTATTAAGGCCAGTTTTTTTAAACATATTTAAGTTCCTACAACTACTGAAATTCAGTCGCATGTTAATATAGTTTTGTTACATTTCCTTACAGAGCCCCTTAATGGGGGAAGGATTAAGATGATAGTTTGAAGAAGTCCCTTTAGAAGCATTACTACTGTTGGCTGTCTAGGATTATTTGTACAGTATAGTGAAGTCCTCATTGATATGCCATGTTTCATTATGTATCAGGCCATTCACTGAGACCCTGTTCAAAACAGATACTTTATACATCATGACACACAGCAAACCATTATTGAGCTTCATTTTACTTAAGTAGATATAAAGTATAAAGTTATGAGGAAAAAAATATGACAGTACTTGTTTCCCTATCATACTGAAATTCTGGGTTCCAGGTTAATACTGAATTCATTTAGAAAGCTTTAGCTTGATGCTTTCAATTAAAAGGACTATTATAATACATTTTATTTAAAAAAATCCTTGTTGATTTTGAAGAAGTCAGAGTCTGGCTCTGTGTGGAAAAAATGTAGTTACAGTACATTCTTCCTTTTGAACATCTGCCTGTAGAGAGTTTTCTGCACAATGATATACCACTCCTTCATGTAATCAGAAGAAATATGAATGGAAAACTTAGCATAAATGTATGAAGTAATGTGCACAGTTACACAATTGTATATCATATAATTTAAATCTATATTTATATTTTGATGTAGAATGTAGGACCACTAGTATTCTACAAAACTAGACAACTCCTGTTCTTTTTACAAAAAAAGTGAAACATTAATTTTCTCTATGTGTGTGAAATTAGTTATGTTTCGTAGACTTTTTAATGGCATGCAAGACCATTATACACATGTACTGAATTTAGCACACACCAGGTGACTATTATTATGCATTACATGACTATTAAACATGTGCCCATTGTACAAATCACATGACTTACATACAGTACAGATTTTCTCATTTCTTAATGTTATCAACAATCTGTAAATTTACCACTGTGTATTAGTGCATAAGGAAGTCCAGAACTCCTGGGTTAATCCTGAGCTGGGACTGTTTTAGAATTGGATCCACCTCCCCATGGCCACATTCCTTTTCCACTCCATTAACATGACAGAAGTTGCCTTTTGATTTGCATTTTTTGTCAAAAATCATATTCTATTTATTTTTGATTATGGCAAATAAGCTGTGGGGAAATATAAAGTAATTAAATTTTCTGTTCGATACCATTTTAATCTCTGTTATGCTTGTAATTGGAATGTTTTACATTTTCAAGGTTTGTAGTCAAATGTCAAATGTTTTTTGCTGTTTATGGAGATAAATTTTACAGAATAAAATCATTGGAATGCAGACTGTGTGACAAGCTGTTGTAGCTGATAAAAAACACTTTTACAAGTTTTCAGCATCTCAACTGAACTTCCTGAAAGACTGAAAAAATTACATTCTTAAATTTTACCATTTAAACAATAAAAAGCTTTAAAGATTTCACACACATTTGAGGGAGCCTTTACTGTAAATGGCAAATTTTGCATATGTATACAGCTTTTTTTTTGCTGAAGTAATTCAAGTTAAGTTTCTTGACGAACAGTACTGTATCAGGCGCAGTACCATTATACGTAATATTAACTGTATGGTACATGTGAGAAAAATAAGGAGGGCCTTGCTGTAAAACTGTAAACAACATCTTTTGTGCACCTACCAACAGAAGAAGGGGATAAAATTCTGAGTAGTTATTCATAATCCAGGAGAAGTGATTTGCTGTTTCTACAGTCTCTACTGCCCTAGTCTTAAGGAGCAAGTCCAGCTCCACATCACAGTCACTTGTGAGAAACCTCACATTCCTCAAAGATTATTAAAAACAACTGTATTAGGAATATTTGTTTAAAAGTTTAAATCTCTGCTCAAGATCTTTCAGTAGGCTCTGAATACAGCAATTCTCATTAGCATCTTCAAGCCTCTGCTTACTCAAAATTTAATTTTTTTCATTCATCCTTGGACAGAGCTTAAAGTTTGAACACTTACAGCAGGATATCAGAATGAGTGAAAAAATAATTCACACTTCTCCTTCCGCATTATGAAATCCACATGTCCTGGCCCCCAAAATTTTTTGGACAATCTAGCATGTGTCCCTTTTCTGAGTCAAGAAATGCACATTATTTCAGCACCAAGTGGAAAATCCTGTGGATTGAGAAATTAATGCCAGTCCATAAAGATCTCGTTTCCGAGCTGAAATATTAACACGGCAAAATTACCCTCTTCTTAGAGATGTGTCCACTTTTTGGAAGTATTACTGTGAAATTTTAATTGGAATATCCTTGAGCATTTCTCCAGAGTGTGTCGCTATAAAGCTGCTTCTACCAGAAGAGGGTTACTGCATTGTTCCCATGTATTTAAGTATTACTTCCTTGCCAAAGGACTAGAAACGTCAGCGGGAAAATTCTATTTTTAACACCCTTATTTTCCACTGAAAGGAGACCGAGTCCAACTTAATTCCACAAGTCAAGAAGCGATCAACATTAATTTAAATTGCCGCGGTCTTTTGAAAATGGCTGCTTTTCACGGACTACTAATTTAGATACCTTCCACTTTAAAAGTTAAAGAATTATAATAGCAAAATGTGCGTGTCAGAACCTTAGCCTGACACTGGGTGTGCAATTTGAGTGAACTCCTTCGTCTCGCAGTGGCCATAGAAACCAGGAACAGCGGAAGTCGCGCGTCTCTGACGTCATCGGCACGCGTAGTAAACAAAAGTCGAGATATCGGCAGGTTCTCCGTTCCATGGAAGAATGATGAAAGGGTCAGTTGTCTCATCAAAATGCACCGTTGACGTTGTAATTCGCCAGAGACACTGACTTCAGAAACAGACGGTAATGGCGACGGGTGGAGGCGCCGCGTACAACGTGGAGAGGGAAGCGTCTAACCTCGCGCGCGCCGCGGCCGGCAGGAACGCGGCAGCAGCTCCCAATGCGGCCGCTGCGGTGCTGACTGCTCACGGCGTTGCCCCGGCAGCTATGGGCCTCCATCGGGAGCCCATGTATAACTGGCAAGCCACGAAGAGCTCGGTGAAGGAGCGTTTTGCCTTCCTCTTTAACAACGACCTCCTGAGCGACGTGAAGTTCGTGGTGGGCAAGGGCCGCCTGGCGCAGAGGATTCCGGCGCATAAGTTTGTGCTGGCGGCTGGAAGCGCGGTTTTTGACGCCATGTTCAATGGGGGCATGGCCACCACGTCGGCCGAGATCGAGCTTCCAGACGTGGAGCCGGCCGCTTTCCTTGCTCTGCTCAGGTTGGTTGTGAAAAGCGGTCGTGTGAGAAAAAGGCAGCGCCCGCTTTCTTTGAGACACAACGGTAACGGTAACACTAACACACACACACACGATACATTCGGACGCCTGCAGGCTGCAGGTAACTGGCGGCTGTCGGCGTATACATTTCCCAGACCCGGCTGAAGAAATACTGGATATTACACGTTTAATTATAGTCACCGTTACGTTACCTTGTGAGTTTGCATTATCCTGCTCGACAAAGCATCTTCAGCTTTCTTCCTGTGTAAACATGAATCATAATTGGTTAAATCTGGACTTCAGACATTCATTCATTCATTGTTCGTGTGAAAACGTACGTTTCGAGTAGCCGGCCGGCGGAGAGAGCAGTGAAACTTTTTCAAACCACAGTTCCTTCTTTTTTTGGCATTTCCAGCAAGACAGACCATTTTCAGAGGCAAAATTACCTGTAAAAAGTGATATCTCAGGCTCATTCTGGTGGTGACGGTACGCGCGTCTCCCGCCTTCGGCGCTTCATAACGGCAGCTGTCTGTCGGCTCGCGCCCCAGGTTTCTGTACTCGGACGAGGTCCACATCGGTCCCGAGACAGTGATGACGACACTCTACACCGCCAAGAAGTACGCGGTGCCGGCGCTCGAGACGCACTGCGTGGAGTTCCTCACGAAGCACCTGCGCGCGGACAACGCTTTCCTGCTGCTCACACAGGTGAGGGGGGCGCGCGCGCCCTCCCTATCCCGCCTCGCACGCGACCGAAGAAAAAATGTCAGTGTTGAGTGATGTTCTTTGAAGTCACGTTCAGGTGTCAGGAGCCCAAAAAGAGGTGTCCAATTCTTTTAACATATTACTGTGTACCTTTGACTAGTAGTTCTTTTGGAAAAAAAAATATTAAGATTTTGGTCATAATTTGATATATTGTGCTTTTATTATAATTTATAGTGAAATAAGTCTTACTAAGTTTTGTAATGCTTACATTAATGGGGCTTTTTGAAGGATTCAAGACAATAACATTTGTCAAGGATAATATTCGCTTAATAGTCATCAGATGTTGGAGGTTCGCAAAAATATTAAAAAAAGCAGTGCCAGTGTTTGACATTTGAAGGGGTCACAGTGACACATCCCCCTGTTGTGCCTACGAATATTGACATGGGCTACATCTGCCGACTGGAATGCTGTTTTATTATTAATAAGTGATTATTAATTCATCTAGTCAACAATAAGTGATTGAATTCTTTTTTTTTTTTTTTTTTTTCCCAGGCCAGATTGTTTGATGAGCCTCAGCTGGCCAGTCTGTGCTTAGACACTATAGATAAAAGTACAGCAGATGCTGTCAATGCCGAGTGCTTCACTGATATTGACTTAGGTATGATAATCATTTCTATATTGTATATTGTTTTCTTTCTATTTGCTATTGTAAAATTGTTTAGATAGCATACAGGTATGTATACATGTGACTTTTTTTTTCCTTCAGTATAAATACACTACTAACTTCAGTGGCATACATAAGTTTCATTGGTGTCATAAGTAAATGATTTTTGGACCTTCACACATAACTGATGTATAGCCTTGTTCTAGGTAAATGTATATAGTAAGTAAAAAGTCATTTATTCTTTCATTCATTGTCACTGACAGTTCCAATCCAATGTGGGTCATAGCTGTCCAGAACCTATCCCAGAAGTGTACGATGAGGCTGGGCACGCCCTAGTCCATCACAGGGGAATCACACACACTCATTTAGGAACATATGCGCACTGATCGCCATTTGTAGTGACCACTTCACCTTGGAGCACATCTCTAGACTGTGGGAGGAAACCAGAGCAGCTGGAAGAAACCCATGTAGTGAAACTCCACACAGACTGAGCTGGATTCAACCCCACAGTGTTACCTGCTGTGCTGCCCTGCCTTTCTCTAATAGCAGCAGTTATATATGTAAATGAATATTAAGATGATTCGAAGAAGCTTGAGTTACAACTTCTGTTGCTTTGTAGGTTTAGGTCTGATCAGCATTGTGCTCCTTGCTCAGTCATGACATGTGAGACTCTGACTTGCAGACACCCTCTGTGCTGTGCTGGAGAGGGATACTCTGAGCATCCGAGAAAGCCGCCTCTTCAGCGCAGTCGTGCGCTGGGCTGACGCTGAGTGTTACAGGCAGCAGCTTCCTCTCACTTCGGAAAACAAACAGAAAGTTTTAGGGAAAGCGCTATCACTTATTCGCTTCCCCTTGATGACTGTAGAGGAATTTGCAGCAGGTAAATTTTAATCAGTGTGAAAGACTGTTCTTTTGTGTATAATTTTTTGTGAGAGTGCAACATTTAGCTTTAATTTTTTTTTTAAGGTGTATATTTTTACATTGTTCTGTACTGAAAGGTGATGGTTATAAATTAGAGAAAAACTTGCTTTTCCTCTGAATTGCTGTTATACAGTTTTCAATCTGTTTTATTTGTAAACAAAAAGAAATGAAAAGAATGATAGAAACCGGCTGATATTCTTTCTTGTACAACAGGGCCTGCCCAGTCTGGAATATTGTTCGATCGGGAGGTGGTAAATCTGTTTTTACACTTTACAGTAAACCCCAAACCCCGGGTTGACTACATTGACAGGCCCAGGTGTTGTCTCAGGGGACAGGAACGCAGCATTAGTAGATTTCAGCAGGTAGAGAGTCGCTGGGGATACAGTGGAACCAGTGACAGAATTAGGTAAGATCACTGATTTTCTGAGTCTCTCACACATTCTGCGCTGACTTCCTAATTTCTTCCATCAGGAATCATTAACTTTTTCCTTTTTCCTCTTCTTGACCGTTACAGGTTCAATGTAAGTAGACGAATATCTGTAGTGGGGTTTGGACTTTATGGTTCTATTCATGGACCAACAGATTATCAGGTCAATATACAGGTATGACATAATGTCATTTTGTACAAGATTCTTAATTTTGATTCTGATGAATGTACAGACAGTGGAACAGTTTTAAATAACAAAATTATTCATTTTAGATCTTTGAGACTGACAAAAGCCAGATGCTTGGACAGAATGATACAGGATTCAGTTGTGATGGGACTGCAAACACATTCAGGGTGATGTTCAAAGAGCCAATAGAAATTATGCCTAACGTGAACTACACTGCATGCGCTACTCTTAAGGTAGGTTGACATCTAAGCAAAACATTAAAATCTGCATATTGTTGTTATGGACGTGTAGAGTGACACTGATTATATGACGTCTGTGCTTCACAGGGTCCAGATTCCCACTATGGAACGAGAGGATTAAAAAAAGTGATTCATGAAACATCACCTGGGGCCAGGACAACATTTATTTTCTTCAGCTCACCTGGGAATAACAATGGAACATCAGTGGAAGATGGTCAAATACCTGAAATTATCTTCTATACCTGAAAATGCAGGAATGGCATGTTACCAGTAAATGTTAAATATTTTTTAAACTGTACCATATACAGAATGCCAAATTCTAGTTGGACATTGTTCATAAAATTCACATGAGTTTGGATTTCATACTAAACTGGCTTTTTTTTTTTTTTTTGCCTTGGCGTGATGTCTGCTTGAACGTAGGAAAAGAAGATAATTCCATGAGAGACTTCTACGTACAAAGCTACATTATATTTACCATATGTCCACAATGGACAAGCTGTTGAAAACTGTTCAGGAATTGCTCAAGAAGCTTTACTTTTTTGGAAATAGCATACCTTGTTTAGCGACTGTTGTTGTTTGGTAATTATCGTTACAATGACTGTGCTCCTGTAATATTTTGTGCTTGTTTATCAGTGTTGGTTGTGCAACGTGCAGGAAATACATCATATTTTCAGGGTCTGTGTGAGTGCTACCTCTGACTTCATAGCTACCGAACACACAGGCAAACCAGTTAAGAAGTGTCTGATTCCAGTGCAGCAAAGCATTCAAGTGCAATTCGAAATGATTTATCATAAAGTGAATGGAAGGGTATATTTTAAGCCTCTCTGGTAAGTAAAGCATGTGTATATTCCTTCCAAAATATGTATATTACGGCTTGAAACGTTAACTTACTTTCATTTGATGCCATTATGCAAGGTAGTTGACAATATTTGGTTTGTATACTAAGGTGCTTACAGGGCCCTAGCCATTTATACTGAAAGATCATTTCTACTGGAGGAATTCAGGGTCTGTACCTTCATCAAGGATAGTACTAAGAGGCGAGGATGCAAACCATATGTCTCCAGCTGCCACCTTTGTTTAATTATTGTGCACAAAAGTTAGTGTTTTTTAATCTGTCAATTTAACTTGTTGGTTTTTAATGTTTGAAACAGATAAAACAAAATTTTTCCTGAATATTACACAACATGTAGACATTAATGTGTCCTCTCCTTGGGAGAGGAGTCCATCAAATTACAGTAAAACTGTATAAATGTTAGAATTCGCAATGATTTAACGATACAATTGAAACCAGGTCCCTTTAAGAGCCGCGCATGCGAGTTGAGCACTCACTGCATCTGACCGGAAGTTATGAATAACGTGTGTGTGGGGATTAGTAGGGACGTGTTAATGTGTCAAAACTGTATTCGTTTCAATTACTTAGTGCCATACTTGGTTATACGAAAATATTCCTTAAGTGGCCTATTTTACAAAGGACACAAGTTGAATTTTCCACCTTATCGAAAGACAAAAGTCGCTTCTCGTTATTTTTCACGGGAAACTGTGTGTCTCGCTATGCCTAAAAAAGATAGAACGGTGAGAAAACTGTTTGGAAAACAGCAGTTTCATTACATCATGTTTTTACTGAACTCCAATTATAGCAATGAATGAATGAATGAATGCCACGGTTCCGTGTGACTTAGTAAACCCATGATACTGTGTACACTGAGTTGAAGGAGTTAACGCTTGACGCCGATTTGTGCAGAGCACCGAGAGCAAAGCTGTGAAAAAAGAAGCGGAGTCCGCTGGTCCCGTCATACGAGACAAAAACGGACTCGTCTGTATTGCAATACATGCAAAACCCGGATCCAAGCAGAATGCCGTTACAGGTAAATATGCGGGGCTAATACGAGTTAAAGTTCAGCCAAAAAGTAAAATAAATGTGTGGCTAAATCTGTGGCGCATTGATCTGACCAAAGGCGCTGTATGTAAATGAAAGGGTAAACTGTAAACTTTTTTTATCAGATATATCTGCACAGACGGTAGGTGTCGCTATAGCTGCGCCTCCGTCCGACGGCGAGGCGAATGCGGAGCTGCTCCGGTATCTCTCCAAGGTGCTGGAGCTCAGGAAAAGCGATGTGCTTTTGGACAAGGTACACTGATTTCCTGGGGGTCTGATACCGAAATAACTGCCTGGATCGGCAGGATGAAGCCTGTAAATGTTGTCTGTTTCCGAGTTAAAATATGCAAGGGGAAGGTTTGGTCGTGCTATGCATGTTTCAGGTATGTATGATCTTAGGTAACCTGCAGCAGGGCTTTCACTGTGAAGGAGGACTTTGGATCGTGGAGGGGTTATAACTGTATCAGTTGAGATGAATATAACTACAGCTTTCTCTCTTTTAGAGTCAATGCTCATCTATATTCAGATTTTTTTCTGTGCCTTGCCTTCATCTTGGTTATCTTATTGCCTTTTTTTAAACTAGGGGTGTCGATCCAGAGAGAAAATTGTAAAGATTTCAGGCTCATTAAGCCCAGAAGAGGTCCTGGAAAAACTGAAAAGAGAAGCTGCACAGTGAGTGAAAAGAAGATGAAAAGGAATTGAGGCATCTTAGAGATCATCACTGAGAATGTTGACCTAAGATGACAGAAAGCAGGTGATATCATCTTTAGTGTGGTGTACAGGAACCACAGACTAGTTTGCATAGTCCTTGGTTCTTCTACATCACTCTACAGATGATAACCCTGTGGAGATCTGTCCTTCACCATCGAAGCTTTACTAACTGCCCTGGTCTTGATGCATTTTTAAGTTTTGCAGTTCATTCTGCCTTCTGTTGTAACACTCTTGACCAAGCTATTTATTCTGAATTGCTCCAGTAACACCAGGCTTTTAAATACGTGAGATACTGTCTTTTGCTTTGCATAAAAGCACCAAGTAAGCAACACTGATTAATAATAATTAATAATAAATGCCTCATGGCAAGTACTTCGAGAACATTTGTAATAGAGACTGGGCAATGAAATGTGGTAGACTGTGAGTTATGAATTGGGAATTTCTAATATGATGCAAGAATTATTAAAATTTAATTTTTTTTTCCCCTCCCCAGGAGTAAATGAATGCATTTAATCTCACAGTTGGACACATTTGGCAGCTTGTGACAGTATAAGCACACTCCCCCTCAAAATCCAGCTTCTCTCATGATGTTTGCAGTAGCAGCAGGAAGCATGAAGCTTAAGTGGCTTATGCTCTCTCTGCTCTTGATATAAACCTGTCTTTCAAAGACATGACGGAATTAGCAGTGGATTGAGCATAAGGGAAACCGAGGCAGAAAAGAAGGGGTAAATTGAAGGAAAGGTAGCAAGATCACCTGGACGCATGAAAGAGAAGGCAAAAAATGTCATAGAAATTGTCAGCTGTTTTCTCACATAAATAGATGGACAAATTGTGTTATTTCACGTTACAGCTATTAAAAACACCCTCCTGAAGGCAGAGGCCCATGCCTGTTTTTAGACACACCCTCAAGTCAGTTTCTTGCACTGTTTTTCTGGCAATTCTAAAGGGAGCTGTGACCATAACATAATACACTAGTGTAATAGTGTTCTGACTCTTTTCATGGCAAATAAGAAAGACAACATGAACAAGTATTTCTATTAGCCTGATGTTAATATTACAGTCAGTTTAAATGGTAAAAATGGTTTTGCTTCCATATACATTAAAAACTATTCAAACATGTAATTAGGGGACTGTGGACAGAGACTAGTTGTAGCTGAACTGATCTGATATTTAATACAAATTTGTAAAGTATCAGGTGAAAAGAATGCTTTTAATAATTTGACGATAAACATTTAGTAAGGAAGAAAATAATTAAGTGGCAAATTTTATAGCGCAGAAACTAGCCTGAGTATTTGATTATTTGCATTTTTTTTTCTTTTCATTATACCCTGCTATGGTTAAAAACACCAGCCTCCTCCAACCATCTGATATCCTTCACTGAGAGGCTGTTGCTTTGAGGAATAATAAAATCTGGAAATGTTTCACTGAGTCAGTGAGGTGACTCATCATTCTATCATCCTCGCAAAGAGATCTCTGATGTCTGTGTTCCAATTCGTTCTTCCTCATGAGGAGCTTCTCCATGATGACAGCCAAGCTGGAGTAGTAGAAGTTGAACGATCAGGTTGGTGGCTTTACCTGCAGGTTCCCTGAGGTTCCGAGGCACCTTCTTGCACAGGTTAAAACCGAGCCCTCCCTGTGAGCCGTGCTTCTTGTGCAAGTTACAGATTCACAAATAAAAGATGACAACTATGTCAGAGGTGTGATGGGAAATAATGGCACACAGTGTTCATACTGTACAGTCTCTCTCCACCATAATGACTGAAACAGGATGTTGCATCTATGGCACAGTTCCCACTTCATTTTTTCATTTGTCTTTTTAAAGCCACATACTGTCATCTCTTTTCAGTGGAATGTAGAATATAATGGTAAAGGGCTGGTATCGTACCTATGAGGCATATTAACATAGCAAAGCATTTAGTGTAATATAAGGTGGGTCTTATAAGGACCCAACCTATAAAATGTAACAAAAATATATGCCTTACTCTTTTAGTCTATAGTGTTATATGCATACAGGCTTCTGTAAGAACAAAGTATGAAATTTGGGAGATCCTAACTTGTGTTTTTTATGAGGGTGTAACTGGAAATTATTATTTTAATGTCTCTTCTACTGGCACATTCATTTCCAGCATTATTTTGCCAGGAGTCTGAATCCAAAAGAGTCAATGTCATCCTCTTTTTTTCCAGAGGGACACAAAGCTGTGGTTTTCATCACAAGAAGTTCAGTTAGCAAAAGCGGGAAGCCCGCATGCTTTTTTTGCCTGGATGGCAGCGATTAACTATGTGCAAGATTATGCAAACTGGCACAGGGGAGGAGGGGCAGCATTAGCTGTAAGAGGGCAGCTAAAAAACAGCCGTGCAAATTGCTTCCTGCTCCACTCTGTTTCATTCGTCAGGCTGTGTATCTTTGGCACAAGACACATCAGCTAGAGCAGGGGTCTCAGATTCAGACAGGCTATGTGTAAGTAGGATTCTCCTCCACCCACTCCTTTGAGTTATTATTACTACAACCTGGACCAGTGAAGTTGCTGCAGTGTGCTGGAATGAAAACTGACATACTGTTAAGTATAAAATCCTCTGACTTGGGGAATTTTCTTAGTGCACAGGAGACTACTGTCTGGGTGATCTGTACAGCTTGAAGGTCCATCCCTACTGTTGACCCTAGTCTGATCAGTGACCTCAGAAATAAGCGGTTTCTGCATAGCTCCACATCCATACCTTCTACAAATATTAACTTGACTAATGAAACGAGTGAAGAATTAGAAGCCAGAAAATTAACATTATGCTTCCATATCCCTTGCTGTGATTCAGTTTCTGCAGAAAGGAGTGCATATTTATGGATGTTTACAAAGTGGGTTTGTATAAGAAATCCAGTACAAAAAAACCAGTCTCTTTCAATGAGCTCCCGTCACTGCAGTGTCCAGAATGTGACACATTCATATTCCCGCAGTATGTCCACATCCATTGTGAAAAAGAGACGTTTGTGAGCAAAAGAATCACAGAATGGCAAATGTTCATCGCACACCACTTAACTTCAGCAAATGGTGACCAACAGTGTAAATCTGCAATGAGGGCTGTGTCCCTGTCCCACACGCAAAGAAACTTTACAAAAAAACAATGTCCTGTAAACCACAGGGAGGGTGTTACAGCAGTATCAGTGCATGAACTTATGAGATGCCCTGGTGGAAGATTCTCCTGTGTGTAGGCTTCCCTTCTTAGCCACATGCAGCCTCAGAGTACTTTATCTGAACACTCTACACAAACACTCAGCGAATAGGAGGGTTGAGTCTGCCACCTTAAGTGCCGTTTAACCTTTCAGATGCACTGTACTACGCATTATCATTCATCCAGCGTTTATGGTGAATCTGACGCCCATCAGTTTTAAAAGCATCAATTGTGGTTATATAAGAGCAGCCTGCAGGTTTAAATTGTCTTTCCCCTGCTTTATAGGTCTTTTCTCGCAACAGTTTGACCTTAGCAACGGACTATTACCGGTTGAACTCATAGTGTTAGTGGAAGGTAAATGGGCAGAAACAGGGTAAAGCAGGTAACGGGTCCCTGGCCTTGTCTGTCTCTTTCCACACAGGCTGTGCAGGAGAGTCGGCAGCCTCTCGATCCGGGAGCAGTCAGGCTGTCGGATCGGGTTGTGTAACAGCACAGTGTGGCTAAGAGCTGTTTTTCAGTCAAAAGGTGCCTGTTTAGGGGACTTTAGAGGGAAAATTAAATGCATTAACAGCGCGGGACAGTCACAACAGGAATCAGTCCTGCATGGTGACACTCGGTGTTATGACACTGCCAGGTAGCGAGTACTTAACAGCACTTTCCACTCCAAGAGGTATTGCAGAAATTTCAGTGTCACACACCTATTGCTCTCCCTCAACTGGAAAAAATATTAGAACCACTGATTCAAATGTGTGCAGCATCTGTGGGATAATTAGTCAAAAACGACTTACAAATACAAAGCATTCAGCCACGAGACACCTAAAATGACCGCTAACTGCACTGTCGAAGAGACTCCCGCTGTCCAGCTGGTCACTGTTACACAACCACTTTTGATATTTTAATGGGTGACCTGGGGGATTTGTCACTCATTTAATTCCCTTAATGAAGGCCTAAGTGATTGGCAGTTTTGACCACTGATTAATGAGAAAGGGCGATTTATGTCCGCTCGAGTGGCCCCCTGTGCGGCAGCACAGTAACGTCACTTAATGTCAAGGCCACCGTTGGGTCTTGAGGTTACGGAAGCTCTGTCAAATAGGTTCGATCTCGCATTCAAATACCACGGACTGAAAATATTGTTGCATTGCTGAGGTTCTTAACCTACGGTCCTCTTGCCACATACCTAGCTGTATAAACTAGTGAGACGTTGCTTTGCATGGAACCATCCTTTTATGCGAAGACCTGCAGAGGTAGAATTTCAGTCACACCTGATGACCCCAGCCGTTCTTCTGTGACAGTTCCTGTCTGCAGTCTCTCAGCTCACAGCAAAGGACAGAAATACAGGTGAGCTCACTTGCAAAAACAAGCAGCAGGCAAGCCGGCACCCCAGCGGCTAACAAGACATCTATCTTCCATACAGCATCACTCCTCAAAGTTCACATCTTGATGCCGAAAGCTTCCTTCGCATCCGGCGGTTCACTCTGTGACGGATCAGGGTAATGTGCACCAATTTGTCACCTCAAATTTTTTGACTGCCATCAAAGCTTTTGCTTAGAATATACCAGTTAATACAATACTCAACAAACACTTAATTCAGATGAATTCCAAATTCCAGAACTACACTTTTAAAGGACTTTACCCTCCCCCTCACATCTACTCTTCCAAAATCCTCCACTTCCTCACCCTAAATTTTCCCATTTACAAAATCCTTTTAGATTGCAAGTAATGTTCTCTGCAAACAATTGCTTCCCCAAGGAAATGTGTTCGTCTTTGGAAGTAAAAATAGATGACAAAAGAGAAAACGGCGCGCACAAAGGCACAGCTTCCTACACAGCTCAGGGGCAACAGTGCTGAGGAGGACTCGGAGCCACTGCAATTCTAGAGAACATGTGGCCTCTGAACAGCCTGGACCCCTCCACACACACCAGCCCTCCTACTGTAACTGGTTATGTTCGACACAGATTTTAAGACGGAGAGGGAAGAACGATCAAAGTCCGTAACCATTCATTCTGAGAAAAATAAAATATAGTTTTTCAATGCTCTATGTGTCACGTTCATATAAAAATTTCACGGCAAAGCACTAGAAATGGGTATCAGACCATCATGAAGTGCCATATCAAATCCCCAATAAACTGATCACTTTGTTCTCATCCTATGGACTCTGATCCTTTCTCTGATCTTTCAACTTGGACTGTATTTACACTGCCTGCAAAATACATGGACATTGATCATTTGTCCATTTTACTCTAGTGTTAATATGTGATTCAGCGTCATTAACCAGTTGGTGCCGATTTCTACATTTCTTCAAAACATGGACATTGATCGTTCTTCTCTCTCCATCTTCACTTATCACTGACATCTGCGTGGATGAAAAACAGAAAATAAAACCAGGTTCAGGTGTGTGGGGAAAGGACTTGGAGCAGGTAGCTGGACAGGTGATGGGTGGCAGGAGAGGATCAAGGTTTTGAACTCAGTGTCGCGCCCGGTTGCCTGACTGAGGCTCCAGCATAAACCACCAGGCGTGGCACACGGCTCCCCCACACGCCACCCAGCAAAAGCTGTGACAGCTGAGCAGCCGTGAGGGAGGTCACAGCTCCTGTGAGTCATGCTTTTCCCACACACCACTTTAGCTTCTCCATCGCAGATGATCATAAGGCAATTAGGTATGAGTATGTGTGTGTGTGTATATATATATATATATGCATTCTATTAAGAAATCTAAACTGAATGAAACACAAGCATTTATTTTTAACATCTACGCACTGCTGTTAGTAAGAATTCATGCACTTCATCTTTTAAAATGTACTGGAGCTCCTGGTGGCTTCAGAACACTGAATGTTTGGCCTGCACTTCACGCCATATTCTGTGTGTGTTCGCGGTCCAATGGACGAGGACTGCGTGTGCTCGATGAAACAGCTGCAGCGTGGCCACCTCTTACCACCCACTCCTGTGTGCATCCCTCCCGCTCAGCTTGCTCAAGCACTCGGTGGTGGGAGGTAATGTTCTTGTATCTGAGCAGATAATTAAGAAGGCTGCACGAGGTCCCGTGGGGCACCACGCCTCAGTGCGAATACAGCACCGTATGGCAACACAGCAACATGGGTGTTTGTCTCAGGGAGCAGCGCCGCCATCAGAGGAGGAGTTTGGCAGGGCAAACACAGCACAGCACTATTGAATGTGCGGCATGCCTCACATAATGAACAATACGTCACATTATTTACACAGGATCCTCAACTTACTAACACAATTCAGACCAGATGTCTGTTCATAACTTGATTTGTTCATAAATCAAATCACTACATCACAACCAATGAAACCTTAATAACACAGACATCCCTTGGGTAGTGTAGTGCTTACAGTTGCCACCTTCATATTCAAAGGTTGCTACTTCAGATTCCATTTACTGCTGTACCACCCTTAAGCATTTACCCTAAATTTAAGTCAGTCAGTCTGTTTCTGCCCCTTTGTCCTGGCAAGGGTCACTATGGTAGCAAGCTGAGCAAGTAGATCCAAGCTTTCCTTACCCCAGCCACCATCTCCAGCTCCTCTTGAAGGATCTCGAGGCATTCTTATGCCAGTCATGAGACATATTCTCTCCACCATGTCCTAGCTCTGCCCCCCAGGGTCTCGGGCTAGGAATACCTTCAGTTGGATCCTCCTAAGGGGCAATTCTTACAACATGTCTGAACCACCTCAGCTGACTCCTCTCAGTCCAAAGCAGCAGAGACAACTCCGACACTGAACTTCTCACCCTGTCACACGGTGCCCAGTAGTCCTGCAGAGGAACCTCATTTTGGCTGCTTTTATCTAGTCTTATCCTAGAATTTCTCTAGTAAAAATTCCCTAGTTGGATAAATGGGTAAATCAGTGCAAGTAGCCTAACACTGCAAGTTGCTTTGGGGAAAAGTGAAAGCTAATTAATAAATGTAAATTAATAAAACACTTGCTGTAACACTTTCATTTATTTCATTTACATTAACAACAGAGTCCCTGTGCTCTACAATCTATTGTGGAAACATTGGTCATGAGGCAGGGTACATGCGAATGTGACCCCAGTCAAACACGTACACACACACACACATTTTCTGAACCGCTTGTCCCATACGGGGTCATGGGGAACCGGAGCCTACCCGGCAACACAGGGCGTAAGGCCAGAGG
The DNA here is from genome assembly GCF_900964775.1 of Scleropages formosus. NCBI lineage: Eukaryota > Metazoa > Chordata > Actinopteri > Osteoglossiformes > Osteoglossidae > Scleropages > Scleropages formosus. Next base: position 31,734,152 of record NC_041812.1, on the reverse strand, counting down.
GGGAGGGGACACACCCAGGACGGGACGCCAGTCCGTCGCAAGGCACCCCAAGTGGGACTCGAACCCCAGACCCGCTGGAGAGCAGGACCCGGTCCAACCCACTGCGCCACCGCGCCCCCCTCCCCAGTCAAACAATAGAATTTTATTTTATGAATTTTTTTTTAATTTATTTGAAATGGTGTACACAACATTCATCAGCACATGGCCACATTGTTTGCTTTATGACTGACTGATTCCATAAACATGTGCAGCATTTGTAACTTTGCTACAGTAAAAGCCATAAACACTCAATGTGAGCTGGGAAGAGGCAGTCTCACATTCCTATTCTGTTTAGGTGCTCTTTACTGCCAACTAAAGGCTGGGTGTGGAAACGCAGGTGATTTTTGCACCACAACAAGCAGATTTTTGAAAATAGACAAGTGAAGAAAATACAATTCTAAATAGTTAAAAAAAAAAACTAACTCACAAACCGAAAAAATGTTTGTATCGCCAACAATCTGAAGCCCGAGCATTCACGGCTTCAAGACGCAGTGTATTTTCTTAGCGAGATTACTTTCTGTGTCATCGCTTCTTTTGTAGCCTCGGACAACTCGGTAACTGGGACATGTGGCTCAAATGTCAGCACAGCTCAGGCAGCAAGAAGGAGGATGATGCAGGGGCTAAGAGCTCAGTAGCAGCAGGCGCAGCTGGCTTTGCTCTATCATTGAGAAAGGGCCTTTAATCGGCCAGGTTATCCAGGCTGTGCTGAGCACAGGTGCCTCCGAAGGACACACCTGGCATCTGCGGGTGACAGTTGTCCAAACCAAGAGAAGAGTTTCTCATCTAATCTGCACCGGCTCTCCTATATGCCATGTGACTCACAGGCTCACAGCACGCTCTCTGCCCTTGATGCCTTCTGGCATGTGGGGAGCAGAGGCAGGGAAAATTGCAGATGAGGTGGAAGAGTCATTTGGAAACAAGATATTAAGGAGGCTTGAGCGACACAACACACTCATTTCACAGATATTATGTGTTAACGGCTTTTTATTAAATGACTATTCAATGTTTGCCTGCAGCATGAAACTATGATTAATTAACTGGTTAATTAAATGAACAATGCCAATGGAAGCCGAAAACAACAAAGAACTGAACTGAACCGTGGAGCTGAAGATATTAAATGCAGACTAATGGGACCATGCCTAAGCCATAATATACTATGTTTCAGCAAATATTTCTGATCTGACATCTAGCACACTGACCCCAGCTTCTTTAGCAGCTTTGAATTCATTGGTCTAATCATGGATAAATAAAAATGAACAGAAACAACAAAAATACAATTCAGAAGTACAAGCAGTCCAAAATTTCCTCCAGGGGCTTCGGTTTTCCTTCCACAATCTGAAAAGGTTAATTTGTATCTTTGAATTACCCTCCACTATAAATTGTCAATGACTGTGTATGACTGCCTTGTGATGGACTGGTCTTTCATCCAAGGTGTACGCTCCTCAGCCTTGCACCCTGAGTTCTTCTGGGACAGGTTCCAGAGAGTCACACCCTGAAGTGGACAACAAGTGGTTACTGATATAGAGTGAATGAGTGAAGATGGTCCCAACTAAACATCTCTCCTTATTTATTGTCTCTCACTGTAAAACAGAGGGATGTGTTATAACTTGAAAGTTAAAAAAATTGCATATTTATATTTTTTATTAAAAATCTTCAGATGTGTTTCAGGTGAATTGGTGACTGTAAATTGCCTGTAGTGTGAGCACATGTTGTCCTGCAATGGACTGGTATCCTATCCAAGGTGTACCCCACTTCTGGGGTGGGCTCCAGACCACTGCGACCTTCCATCAGACACACTGTGAATGAAAATAGGAAAATGGAAATGATTGTACAAGATGAAGAAGAAATGAAGATTACGAAAAAAACACTTTACCAGTATATGAAGTAGCGGAAGTGAGTTCCACCAGCAAATTGAAAGAGCAAAATTTGCTTAAAGTAACAGTGCACAACACATCAAGTGTATGTGTTTTCTACAGCAATGAAAATATATATTTGTTTTTCCTTCATATTGTCACAGCTTCCAATTCACTGTACTAAGATAAAGCAGGTACAGCATCCTAAAATGGCCTAAATACAGAAACTGTTACTATTACATCAGTAAAATAGCTAAGGATAACAATGGAATGCACTGTTGGTCCCTGACTTCAGAACCTACAAGTAATACATTTTCACAGATACATGTTTTTTTAAGTACGTATTATTAAGGTTGGTATACCAATTCAAACTGTACACCTGATGGACCAACAGACAGCAATCACAAACAGTAAACACCGCCTTCAGTTTTTCAGAAGAGTTGAGAAGGTCTAAAAGAAACAGAGACAAGTTGAACAAGCTGTAGATGATCCCATGGCTTTTACATGTACTAGTTTTGAGGAGTCAATGAAGTGCCACCTCTCCTTCCTCCCGTACCTCCACGTAAAACCTCTGGCTCTGAGTTGATGTACAGTTGTTGTCTGCACTTCAAGGTAAATAACATACAACTTAAATGTCCTAGAATTATGCTTTCATTAGTATGCTTGTAATTTGTACTAGTGAGGAAGCACACTATCACAAAGCCTTGATCTCTCAATCAAATGATCATCTAGTGTCAATTATTATACAGCACCTGCATGTGTGCAGTGAAAAACATGACCAGAGACTGTGTGATTTTGTCATGAAAAATCTGTGAGCAAAATTAACATTTCCAAATAGGATGTAAAGGCAGAGGAGAAACTAGAAAGAAAAAATGTTAACACCATAGAAATCAATAAGCACACTGAACATGGTGAAAAGCAGCAGGTTATTTCAAGTACTGGTTTAGCTTTTTCTAGTATTTATACAACTTTTAAAAACAAAGCACAGAAATTTAAATTGGTGGTGATGAACTGTGGAAGGTGTATCCTCAGCACGAGAAGAGAGATCAAGAAAAGATAAGGAAGAGAGCACCACAGAAAAGTGAAGTCAGCACTGATACTCATGAGTTCTGAGCTGAAAAGGTGAACCTGATGGTCTAAATATCACTCACTTTACCACACAATTCAAGGCATTGGTATTATCTGGATAAGTTATGAAATTCAATAATTTTTTATCACTAATGTAAAATCTGTCTTACCATGCATATCAATGTTTTATTTTGGGATTTTAATTTTAGGTGACTTTTTATATGGGAGCTTATATTTTTCTGTTAAATCAGGGTGATTCACAACAGGAATTAGCCTCACAAAGTGATTTCACTGAACAAATTAACCTCTTTAGGCAAAGGGTGAGTGTATTTATAATGGGAAAAAACCACCCTGTTGTAAACTTTGCAGTAATGTGCTCTTAATAGGTTCATCCTTGTGTTATAAAGCACAGATCATCTGCAAAACATTTTTCAAAGGTCACACAAGCTAAATAGTCAATGCATGAGGAAAAAAATACTGTACATCTCTAGAACAATATATATCCTTCAGATCAAAATTATGTGTAATTGGTCTCTTTTTAATATCTCAGTGAACTTGGGGCAGGACTGGTTTGTGTTTAAAAGAAACATCCCACTGCTTCAGAAGCCAGCACGGGATCAGATTGCTCAATAATATTTCCAACAAGCCATTCTTAAGGCTTTGCTGTTTGTGGTATGTTTAATAAGGCTGTTATTGCTGTCTTACTTGCAACATAGGAGTGCTATAGATTTCATCTCCAGTGACAAGATCTTCTCTTCCTCTTGTTCAAAATTAATTCCATATCTGCACACTGAAAAAGTTTAGACCTGGATTTGATCTAAAAATATAAACTTTATTTTCACATTCACAGAGTGCACAGCAACAAAGAGGGCAACAACATGACAGATGTTTCCTTTAGGCCTGCTAAATTTCAAATAAAAATAGGGTGGGAAGTACAAAGTTAATTAAAAATTGATATCATGAAGCCTCACTGACAACCCTTATACTGTGGAGAACAGACAGACACACACACACACACACAATACACAAATATGTATATTTTCATAGTACATATGCCAAGATTCATATGTCCTGGTTTGTTACAGTACATGCATTTAATCAAGAGCCAATTACATAAAAAAATAAATTAAAAAGCAAAGCTTAACCTTTAAAGGCCACTATAAGCTGTCCAGTGTTTGAAGGTGTACATACACACTTTAATAAAGCTGCCCCACACAGACCACACTACTGACAGAGCAGAGTAATCCGGCAACAGTGCAGTACACAGATTTAAAAAAACATTCCTGAACCCATCAGTGGCCTTCTACACATTGATGTATTCATACAGCACAAATAAGGAACAATTTGAAGAGGGGGGGAGAAAAAAAAAAAAAAAATTTCATCCATTTTCTTGCTAACAACCCCAAACATACCAAAGATAAACATTTCATAAATTCTGTCAGTATAACAACGACACATGAAAGTCCTCAGTACTGGCTGTTTGGTTTCCGCTGACTGTATGAGCTGTGGCCCTGGTTGTAAGAGTTTTGGTACCTGGACTGAGACTGGTATTGCCCAGAACCCTGAGCCCGGTGTCTATCATGCCATTGCCGGGACCCCCACTGATCCCCAGACCAGCCCCTGCTTCGATCATGGCCTCTGTATGAACGGTATTCATGGTACCTGAAAACAAGATATATTTATTACACATGTATTGGTTTTAACCCTACACAACAAGTTACAACAGTAATGAGTTTTAAGAAGCATTAATGAATATAAGAATCCTTAAAGCATTCAGTATGGAAGAAATATACCGATTGTCTCGGCCACGTGCACTGCCCGCTCCGCGACCCCTCCACTCTTCCACCATGGGCGGAGGGTCCGACTCACGCTTGAGGTACTCCTGATAGGTGTCATCTGCAGTTGTGAATCTGTGTGCAAACTGTTCCTCGTAATTCAGCACCGATTCAGGGAAACTGGGTTTCCTGAAATCCACAACAACATTACAACTATAAGTATCTCATTTATGAGGTGCATGAAGCTAAACAGGTGGCATAGTTATTGCAATGTCAGAACAGTCAGCTTGACAACTTCTGTAAACAAATTAGAACTAGCCCATACTATAGGAAAAAAATATTTTATGTATTGGTAGGTCTGAGGTAAGGAGTAAACTTGGACTGGTGGACAGTTACACGTGACGTAGGTGAGGAGAGGAAGAGGCCAACCTGTCGTCATGTTCGGCTTTCAGTCGGGAGGAAAACTGCTCCTCACAAGCAGACGCAGACTGGACACCACCCGACATTCTACATGCACAAACAAAACCAGAAGCTTTAGCTTGTGTGTGTGTGTGAGAGAGAGAGAACTTAAAACACTTGAGCCTCGCCTCGCCTCGCAGGCCCACCGCACACACAGCTAGCTTAGCTTTGTTTGCTCTGCTACTAGCTGAAGCTAGTAGCTAATTCAGCAGAGGAATCAATCAAAACCACTACCAGGCTTAGTCCACCCTCAGCGTACGACATAATAATAAAAACAATTCCATTAAATATATACATTAACTTACTTACTCAGCTGTTATCGTCTTCTGTTAAGAATCCAAAAAAGTTACGCTACAGCACAACCACTACGTTCGTCCTCCTGCTAAAATAGAGCAGCGTCTCAGTGTTGCGTGGTGTAACAACGAATCCCGTCCCCTAAACCCCCAGAGCTGTTAGATAAACGTTCCGGATATCATTTTACTGCGTGGGTAGTTTTATTCTGCATAGAAAGTTTGGATTTCACATTTAAACGGTACAGTTCTTAGAAATCATATTTAAATATTTTTAATTTCTTTGAATATACGATTAAAATCGCTATTACAAACTTGCGGATATCGTCGTACGCTCTCTGACTTATGCCTTTTTCACGCGTTCTAACGATTTTCAAATAAAAATTAATTTACATACTCAATTAGCATGTAACATGTGCATTTCAGCAAATTTGAGTAAATAATTTAATTCACTGAAAGATTAATTAGTCGGTGTAGGTCTTCATGCGCGCAGCTGAAATGTTCCAGGACGTAACCACAGACTTGTAGCTTACTGTACCACATTTTTCGATTCTGTAAATGATAGTGTAATGTAGTAGGTAGGTTGTCGAGATAATGTTAGGTAAACTAAACGGATCACTTCCGTCCAGAATAATTAAGCAACAAGGGATGTTGCACGGCACCCTTGAGGAAAAAAGTAACCAAAACCCATTCACAACAGTTGGGGTCGAGGCCCCCCGAGGCGGAGCAGCGCGTGGGAGGCTCCCGTGACGAGCAGGTGGGACTCGCGCGGCGTCGCTGCTGTGGCCGCGCGCTTCACTCGCGCTCGAGGCTCGTGACGGGGAGATCGGCGCGTCGGTGCTGAGACGCACATCGCGTTTCCAGAGAGCTTCGGGTTTCTCTGCGTGTCACGCATAAAACACCGACGAGGAGGGGACGTTGTTTTATTTATTTTCTCTTCAACTTCATGGACTTTTTTTTTTTTTTTGTAATGACGTGAGTGAGGGCTCGCGCTGGACCGCGTGAATCAGTCTCGCGTTCACACCGGGACTCCCACCGCTGGCAGCGCGCGGACCGCGATGGACCTGCGGGGAAACTAAAGCCCGCTGGATTAATTTCTTTTTCATTTTCTACACATAACCAAGTTCACCGCACATTCCGGTCTGGACTCTAGCGGCTTCTTTCAAAACTCCGTGAAAATGGGGTGAGTAAAAATCAATAGTTTCTCCTAGTTTCAGCGAGAATTCTGTACATTTTTTATTACCTGACGCGCGGCTTACTTTTCCTCCAGCGACTTATGTTATATCTGCAATTATTTACCCATTTACAGCTGGGTTAATTTTCACTGGAGCAGTTAGGGTAAGTACCTCGGGTACTACTAGCTGGGATTCACCTGCAACCTTTGGCTTTGGCTCCAAAGACAGCAATCCTCACCAGCAGCTATCAACTGCCCCTCACCTGGCTTGTTAAAGTGCACTTTAAATGTAAATTTATTTTGTATCACACATGCCCTGCTCTTGAACAGTATGCAGTTTACACCTACATTACAGTGCTTGATGTAGTTTTCGCCCGTACAGCTCCCCCCCCCCCAGATATGCAAATGAGATGTGTTTTCTTCAGCTCTTCTTGCTGTTTTGTGAGCTGCTCATTGGAGTGTGTGAAGTTGAGATGAACCTGCAAGCCATACTCTGTTCCAACAAGACTGCTGAGGATCCATCCTGAGCCCAAGGTCAAGGAAGAAGCCTGCGGGTTGCAGACCTGTCACTGACAAACAGCCTGGCTTCAGTCTTTCTCAGTTATCATCCGACGTGGTCGTAAATCATAAGCTGCTGGTGAAATATTAGTTGAATAACACAGCACAAAGGCCACTTTGAAAGCTAAAGATTCCATGCATAACATGCGTATGGATTTCAAGTGTATGTAAGATCGGCGAGTGAGGTGTTCCTGAATGGGGTGTGGTACGGTACGGGACAGGAGGGTAAGCGAAACCTCAGAGCAAAGAGAACTTTATGGTTTTGTGTTTGGATGACATGCAGAACTGTATGGACATCATTCAACACGCCTATAAAGTCTAGACACAACTGTTTGCTAAATGTCCACATTGCTACATGTATATTGGCAAGACCCCTGTGATCTTTTTTTTTTTTTAAAAAAAAAAAAAGCACTGGGCATCAATTGTCAGATGTCTTAGATTTGCACTTGGCTGAAGGCCCTGGTCACTTCTCGTATTTTTCATGAATGAATGGCGAAGAGGCACACATCACTTTTTGGATGGACATACTGTACCATGTGACTGTACACCCATAGTGTCACAGCTCTCTTTCAGACATAACACATGTATTTTGGTGAGACTGAAGGCAAAAAGCAAATAATAGCTGTGTGTGTGTGTGTGTGTGTGTGTGTGTGTGTGTATATATATATATATATATATATATATATATATATATATATATATATATATACACACATCAAGAAAATGTGATATGATGTATATCACACCTTTGTGATGTTTTGGACAAATGAGGCAGCTGTCAGTTATCTATAGGTTGACTGAGACGTGTGGATTCGGTCATGTTTTAAGTGATAAAAATATCTGCAAGTGTTTGTGTACCTGGGGTGAATGCATCAAAACCTGAACATCGATTTAACTTCCAACTTCTGTTGGGTTTTTTGTTTTTGTTGCTGTAGGGTGAATCCTGTTTGTTGTTGTTCTTGTTATTATCTCCTCCATCTAAAGCAGGATTTCTGTGTGAAACTGGTGTACTGGCCTAACCCATATGCAGTCATTTACCTAAACACTGATCTGGCTTTAATGAGATGTGTCAGCCTGATCTATATCCCTTATAAAGTAGCAAAAAAACAATAATCAGAGCTGGGATCCAAATTGGAGGAAGTCCAAGTTATTGATAAGAGTGACCTTTCTTGATTTAACCTCTGAAAGCAGTCACAAAACCAGACCGATGAGGTTCAGAACAACCAGTTAATGATGATGGGAGACGTCGGCAACTGAAAATCGCAGTTATGTTCCATCTTATTAAGAAACTCCAGTAAATTACTAGAAATTCAGGTCTAGTGGCAACAGTAAAAGCATTTCAACTGGAATTTCCTTTTTGGTTTCTGCCATATTTACATGTCTTTGCTACTTCTGTATGCCACGTTAACAGGTATATTTAAGAAAACATTTTTGAATAAATGAGATGTATGTCCTTCTGTCATGTCTGATTTATGTTGTTAATCTGCACATCAGTCACTGTATTGTCATCGAGTGAGAGTAGCTGTAGTGTGATTTGGGATATTGATTTTCAATATTTTCTCTTACTTTTTGGCTCTCCAGAATATGTGCATCCTTAACAAGGTTACGGATTAACTCTGTGGTTCAGAACTTGTTCCCATGCAACCTGCTTAATGGCTCTCTTGCAGCTTACTAATTTTGACATCAAAAATCTGTGAAAATTGTTGCTGCCTTATATACTCCTCAGCCTTGATTTGAGAAGCATCACCAGGGGATCAGTGACATGGAAAAAAAAAATTATTGGTCTGACACAAGGTTTACTTACACTCCACATCTTGGTGTTTTTATTTAATAAAAAAAAAAAAAAAAAAACACTTCTTTGTTTCCGTCGCCTACGTTTTCCTCACCCACTGCCAGGATATTCATCCCGCTGTTTTAAAAAGGAGGGAAGAAAGTGTTTTTTAATCTTGCACTGAGGTAGGAGCGTGTCCTTCCGCCGAGCCATAGGAGTTTTTATCCGAGCTGCTCTCTGTTTATAGTGAGTTGCAGAGAGGAGGAGATGGGCTTTACAAAGACAAGGCAGACTAGTGATATGAAGCTCCGGGAATCCTCCTTTCATTCATTCGCTGCCATGTGTCTGATTCTCATCCTGGGCTGGAGAACCCTGAGCTTAGCTGAAGGCCTACTGATGAGAGGTGACGTCATTGCAGGCCAGGGAATCGGGGCAGAATGGCCTGGCCCTGTGACGGACGGTGAAATGCTGGGTTGCGACAAAACATTATTACTTGAAGACTCCTGATGGAGGGAAATAGACTGATGCGGACTGAAGACATCGAGACCAGATGGAGAAAACTAAGGCCATCTGCTGCTAGTTTCTGCGGCACTGCAGGCACCTCCACTCTTGGTGTAAATTATGCAGCGAGGACTGAAGTGTTTCCCCTCTTCTGAACTTCATGTGGTCAGAACAATCCCATTGCTCGAGCTAAACTGACCCCTCTGCGTGGTTCTAGTGCCAACAGATATGGCATGTAAAAACGAAACCTTACTGTTGGCACTTACTCGAGTGCCTGTATCTAGAGATATTTCTTTAATTTTTTTTCAGTATTATTCAGCTATGCTGGATGTTCATATTTTTATGTATTACACAACATCAGCAAACCTGACACTGAAGTGTAAACACTTTGCAGTCCTCATGTGTTTGACCTCGCAGCACGAGCCCTTGCACAGTTAGACTGTTTCAGCCACAATCCCAGGATTCCCTCCAACTAGGAGAACACGGAGAATTGCTGGCACCATAAGCAGCATTTACCACGTACACATTATTTTGAGACAAAACGAAAACGAGACCAAGGCTCAGGATTACATTTGCTTTCATAGCCAGTGTTGTCCTTTGCATAACTTTGTATCAGTGGTTTATTTTAAATGCAGAGCAGATATGGAAAGAGATGGGTGTGATCCCCCTACAGTTTCACAGGGCTCTCTTCTGTTGACCAAGTTTTCATAGTAAATGCAGTCTCATTTCTGAATTGCTCTTGTTGTTTTGGCATCAAGATAACGATTCTTATATGTGGTTAGTTGTATCTCTTTGTATTGTAGTATTTCTCACAGTCACATGTTAGAATTTGTCGCAGCAGCATCTTCAGAGCACCGGAAACAATTAATAGTTGCTGTTTGGCCTTCTCACGCTGTCTAACTTAAAACATCCTAATTTGGGTTAATGTTGCAAAAATGTTACTCTGACTGTGAGCATTAGTCTACAGCTACAAAACAGGTGCAGCATTGTTCAGTGTGCTAAACAGGTATGAATTCATCAACCTGTGCAAAGTTGAGAACATACTAATTTGCATATAACTCCAAATGAGGTGTTGTCCTTTAATTTCTGTTTTGGAGATTTTTGTTGTTTCAGGAATGTTGTGTGAGGATGAAATCAATTTCAGCCACTGTGGTCCACATTATTCTTAGCACCTGATGTAATGTAATGCATTTTCTCTGTATTGTTCCAGAATACTTTTTTCCTCTCAGAAGAAAAGTTTAAAATACACATATATTTTTCAGCACTGCCACTGTAGTTTTGAAAAGATATGCTAGGACATACAATAAGTGGCCCACATTTTGCAGTAGTTCCTGGTTACATTCTTTCGAGACTACCAGACAATAGGCACTGTGATCATTCATGCGGACAGATATTCTTATACTCGGAAGGCTTTCAGAAATGAGTGCAGCGTTACACACCTTGATAAAGTTGCTTTGTAAGAGTTTGGCTCCTAGGCTTTCTCACTGTAGTTTTTACCTGGCTGCATATAGTCTCTCCCTACTCGCACTCGTAACAAAACAGAAAAATTATGTAGCTGAAAGCAAGGGCAGAGGTATGCTTCAGCTGGCGGTTCTACCTTGCGTTCGGTGGGAACCGCTGAGTTGCTTCTCACCTCCTGCGCGTTGGCAGGCTCCGCGGGTGCCATTCCCGCTGGCTCGGTTGCCCGCGCTTGGCGTCTACACCACCAGCGTGCCTCTACCAGGTAGGGGATGGGATGGACAAGCAAGTTCCATCTGTGAGAACAGGTTCTGTGGCATGTCTTTGTGCGCTGGTGTCAAACATTTCAGGAATGTTCCTCAAAAGGAAATGATAGCCCAAGTCACAGTTGTTTATGCAGGAATTCTGGGTTGTTATGTAATGTTGTCTTGACCTGCAGTTGAACATTCTTCATGTCTTATATGATGGTGGAGTGGAGCAATGTTTTGAGCTTGTGAAATGAAGGGATCAGTTTCAGGTCCTCATAAGGACACTGCAGTTACACCTATCAAATCATCTGCCATGTGGAATAACCATCTACACATTTATTTCAGTCTGCAAGCTGGATTTTCTAAACCAGACAGACTGCAGATTACCCTGGCTCCAGCTGAAGACATGACAAAGCTGGACGTGATCGATGGGTGACCAACTCTACGAAAGTGAGCAAACCAAAAGATGTTTTAATTGCAGTCCATGAGGAGGAACCAATGAGCCAGGAGGTACAGCTCTTGCCAGGAGTACAGGGCTTCACATCTGTCAGAGCTAATTTAACTCAAGTGCTGGACCTGATTGGCTTCTGGTTAATGCCAATCAATTTAGCACTCACCGAGGAAATGGATCATTCACAGTACATGCACACTAGTGCAGCTGTGTTGTACACTCAATTTTATCATCAACACATCCTTGGTATTATAAAAGTTTGGGCATTGGAGACTCCTAACCTCTCATCCATGAATGGCCCGCAGATGAACCATGGTGTCTCGTGGAACGGGCAGATGGAAAGAGCTTGAATGTCCCAGTATTTCCTTGGGAGGGCAGGACCAATACCGATACCCCCAGTGCCGCGCGGTTCTTTCCCTGCATTGCAATCTGGGTGTGTAATACAGAGGAAAACACATCTCTTGTCCCTGAGTATCAGTGCAACTCAGCATTGTTTGCAGTGTAATTTAACAGATCCCTTTGAATGTGGCTCCCATACGCTCAGCCATATTAGCCTTCCCCTCATTGCTGTCGCGGTTTTGCTCCAGTTACCTCCCGCTTCTGTGTCGGCACCCTCGATGTGCTGCAGCTGTGGAGTGACTCTAAGCCAAAGACTTTAGTGTAGCGGCGTTTCAGTGCCTTCGTGCTTTGCTGTGCGAGTGGATGCTGACAGGGCTCGCATAAGCCCGTGTTTAGCATGTGCAGTAAATACCATGCCAGTCCTTCCTTCCTGCTGTGCTTGCTCTCGAGCAGAAGAGGAACAACCGGTTTGAGGAATTTTATTTCTCAGGCTTGCATAGAATGCAGCATCCCGCTGGACAGTTGCCCTCTTACTTTTTTTTTTTTTTTTTTTTTTTAAACTTTAAGTATGTGTATACACACTATTTTAAATTGAAATCAGCTGTTTCCTGGTATAAGATAATATCATTAGTTAAGGAAGTTACAAAAATTTTCTTCTGGTATGCAGTTTTATTTCTCTCTTTCAAACATACTGGTCTTATACCTGGGGAAAAAAGCACAGGTTGTTCTGTGGTTACATCTTTTTCTCTTAGACATTTAAAAGATCTATGTACCTGAAGGAAGTACTTTTATTGAGTGTGGCACCTCTGGGATTTTTGATTCTTTCCATTGGAAGGCTTTTCGCCTCACATTTCTGTTCAAATGCATTCTTTTGGCTTGAAAGAATTTTCAGCCGATTTTGAGGATTATGTGTTTAACATCAAACCACTTTGGCCTCATCTCATTACTACCAAGTACTAATGGACTACTAAGCTGAGGTTTTCCCCCATGTCTATGGGGGAAATTTAGGGACACATCTAAATGAGAAGCAGCAGCTGAGAGTACGTTTTAAGGTGTGCTTTTTTTTGGAGGGTAATGCAAACTCTTCCCCTTCGCACAGCTGAGCAGTTCTGCTGTGAGGCACGTGTAGTCAGGTGTACCTGAGTTTTTGAATTATCATCTGCCTTGTGCTTCCCCCCCGGGAAACCCACACAGGGAATGTGTGTGTTGTGCCATTCATGTATTCCTTCAGTGATTCTATTCGCAGTGAAAGGCCTCCACATGCTTACATGCCACAGGCAGTGTCAGGGATTCCTGTGAATAAATCTGAGCTGGCAGCATGAAGTACCTCCACTTCTGGGGGGGGGGGATAAAAGGAGGGGACACACAAAATAAATCTGTCTGGTGTTTTCTTGAATTTGTTAAAGCAGCTTACCTACCTGTAGGTAACTGTAAGCCTCCAAAAAACAATTCAAGGTGTTCCGCTTTTGCATGTCTGTTTTCCTTGGAGAAACTGTACTGAGAGGACAGTAATGGCAGTGTAGATATACGCCCATCTACATTAATTAATCAAGAATCCTGTTTCTGTGCATCTGCTACTGTCTGGTGAAAGTAAAAAGTCACGGAATGACCTCTCCGTCACCTCACGGCCCGAGCAACTGATCCAGAACATGAGCCAGTGGGAAGGTCAGTTGGAATTAGCAACTGGGTCTTCTGCTTTATTGGAAACATAAGAGATGATCTGTATTGGAAGTCATGGCATTTCCATGCCAGAAGGGAATTTAAAAAGCAGAATAATCTCAGTCATAATCAGTGTAGTGTATTCATTAAGAATTTGTTTGTGTGGTTGTCTATATTTATTTTTAGGTTCATAATCCAGGGAGAGGCAAAGCTTTCCCATCTTATAACAGGTCTTTAAATATTCAAGCTCTTTTCCATACTGTATACTTAAAATGAAAGGGGAAGCAGATCAGTACTTCGTAAGCAAGCTTTAAGTTAATGTGTATTTCCAGTCCGCCAGAATGGCCATAACAGTGGGAGAGCAGGAAGAAGTGTCACATTCACAAAGATTGCATTGAGAGGCTGTGGAAAGAGGGCTTCTTCACCGAATAAAGACCAGTGGAACCCCGCTGCGTCTTTTTTTGTCACATGCTGATCTCTTCAGTGGCACATGTGAGACTGGTTGTGTGGAGAACTTGGCTCCCGCGCACCTGGGGTTTCTGCTGACTTGGAGACGGGAGGGGCCAACACACCCCACCCCCCAGCCCTTGTGTGATGTGCTGAGGAAGTGAAATGTCTGAGCTAATCCATCAACACCCCATCAGGAAAAGTAGTTGAACATCCACTTCGATCCAGCTCACTGTTCCACCAGTATGCATGCGCTGCAAGCTTTTTCTGAAAGTGCAGTGAAAGTGATTTCGAAGAAAATAATTTCTAAAAAACAATAATGTTTGTAGAATTTTCAAACTTTCATATAGACCTGACCTTGTAATTTTTTTTGGAAGTGAAAGAAACGAAGCCGGATACGCACTGCTTAAGTAAATGTAACGTAACTATTATTATAAAGGAGACTTGCCAATAACAGACAAGTCTAGAAACGGTATCAGTGACTCTCATCTTATGTTTAATATCTGCTGAAAATGTTGCATAGAACATATTTATTGGAGTGCTACTCACTTCCCATATTAGCACAACGATGTAAAGTCCAAGTACCGTTCAGAGGGGCACGCTTTAAACCTCACACGGTCTGTGCTGGCAAGTGGGGGGCAGCATTCAACTTCTGGCACCACACACTGCAGAGTTGGGTTTGCAAGCTTTCAGTAGTGACCCAAGAGGCTACACTATGTTCAGAGGTCAGGAGGTGGTTGTGAGGAAGACTGTCCTGCTCTCCAGTTGTCCTGCATCATCTGGGAGGTGTGGGTCTGTCCTCTCTGTGGTCCAGCCAAGGTCCAGATGATTCAAATGACAAACCTGTTCCAAGCCTGTCTGGTGGCACTGGAATCTGGGGCGGGCTGTGCAAAGATGTCCATCACGCTTGTGCTGGAATGTAGAACAGGCTATGCGCAATTACCTCACTGCAGTTGTGCTGCAGTCCTGAAAAAAGATGCAGTCCCTGCTTTACACAGTCCCATTGACACACAGCCTTGTTCTGTTTCCAGTGTGCAGAAGAATGTAGGCGACAAGACGTGATGGAAGGTGAACACCTGTATGAACCACCTAGCCACTCATCTCATTTAACTTCATACCCAAAGGAGGAAACTTGTCATCCTTGCCTTCGCCGCAGGGTGCTTTGAACTGCTGTGCTAGCTTTAGGACTCTCCACTCAAAAAAATAAATAAGTAGCTGTTGCTATGTGAGATTATAGGTGGTGTTACATTAGCCCTCGGTTGAGGTGGTGGTTGGAAACTGGAGCCGTAGCGTCATATGATACACTTGGAAATAGACAGCACACTGCAGGCAAAATGCTGGATAATGATTCAGAGTGTAAATTTAACAGAGCCTGCATGCTGTAATGACTCTGTAGCCTGCGACGATGATCATTACCGTTGTAGCACAAATTATTGCTCTTTCCGGTGCATTCCTATAAATGGAATGTTGAATTAAAACAATGTTTTGTTTGTTTCCTTTCTTTCCATTTGTCACTGTCCCACATACTCATAGCCTCATCTCTGCTCTCCCATTCCCTCCAGGGAACAGCCTATCTTCACCACCAGGGCTCATGTCTTCCAGATTGACCCCAACACCAAGAAGAACTGGGTCCCTGCCAGCAAGCAGGCTGTCACAGTCTCCTACTTTTACGACAGCACGCGGAACAGTTACCGCGTCATCAGCGTGGACGGGTCCAAGGTGAGAGCCATGACCTGGAAAGTGTGAACAGCGTCGGGGCGGTGGGGTGAATTCAGGCAGTTGCTCGGAGTGCCGACAGCAAAGCCTGGAGCAGAGCTGCTGGAGAAAAAGGCAGCAAATGGTCTTTTAACTCCTGATGCCACAACGTTGGGGTTGTCGTCTGATTTTCAACAGAAGAAAACAAAACGATAAGGATCTGGGAATGCCTCTCAATGCAGTATTTGGTTTTAGTAGCTGTGGTTTGAGATCCGGTGGCAAACATATCAATATATAAGCACACAAGTGTTAATTAAGTGATTTATATGGTTAGAGAGGACATTCTGGAATTGGTTTGGGGCGCTCTCTTTCAACGTGCCTTCACTGAAATGCTTAGCCGTGGCGGTCGGGTAACATTGAACTTTTCCTGTGAGTCCGTGTGTGGGTGTTGAGAGATGCCATCATCAGCGCTCTGCTCTCAGCACTGTAGGACCCCTCCACTCAGGCTGGAGTTGTTCAGCATCATCCCCTGTGGTACAAGCGGAGGATGCTTTTTTCCTCCAGAAGGTTCATTTCAGTGTAAATCCTGGTTTCTCTACTTTATGAGATTAGTACAGTCGCTGAGAGCTGCCTCTGGGCTCCTAGTGGAGCCCTGTCTCCCTGAATGTGTTTGCCCACGGAGCCGCACACACTTTTGCGTTACTAATGGCACCGCTGCAGAGTACATTTCCCCTCAGTGTAAGATATGGGATTTTAACTGAATTTAATAAAATATTTTATATCACTTTGTTGAAGAATAGCCCACTCTTAGCTATTGAAGATGCATCTGATGGCTTTATTTTTTCCTGTTGTATGTGTTTGTGCTTTAAATGCCTCCTTTTGCAGCCTTCTAGAAATATCCTAATAATGATGTCTCTGTGACGAAGATGACTGCCTTCTGTCTTGTACCTTATGAGCGAGAATATGTATTTCACATTTTGCCCCATTTTGCTGTCAGAGAAGGAAATAATAGCAGTGCAATTGCATTAGCCATCCATCATTGTCTGCAATACCCCTACCAGGTGAAGGACATTTCTCCAGCTTCCTGTGGTCCCTTCTCTTGACTGTGCCAAGAGACACTGGAAAAACAGGAAATAATGCAGTGAGTCAGACTGAGGATGTTCATGATGAAAGTCATAGTTCTTCTGTGATGCTCCTTGAGGGAGGAATGAAAGAAGTTTTCAAAATGCCCGTTGTGTATCATCTTGGATTGTGTAACGCTAAGAATGACCATCTGGACACCTTCTTGACCTCCCTGGGTTTCAGGAATGACAGCAAACAGTTCCTTTATTGCAGGATGACAGCACTGAAGAAAAAAAATGCCATTAAAGGAGCACTGGGTTGCTGGCATTACCCCATTCTACTCTGAGTCCGAAGTTCAGACAGACTTGGTCATGATGCCATGAGACAAAGGATGCATCTTAATTAAACTGTCATGTGCTTTGTCTTAATTGTTGTAATTTACATCTCCACCTCCTACTGGTCTAACGGGAGGCAGCAGGAGCTGGGGTTGAGGTTCCCATTTACTGTCCCCGGGGCTTAATGATCATGATGGGGCTGCAAAAGACGCTATCTGCTGACAGAGT
Organism: Scleropages formosus; assembly: GCF_900964775.1. Taxonomy (NCBI): domain Eukaryota; kingdom Metazoa; phylum Chordata; class Actinopteri; order Osteoglossiformes; family Osteoglossidae; genus Scleropages; species Scleropages formosus. The sequence goes on along the minus strand of NC_041812.1, from coordinate 31,716,742 downwards.
CCATGTGTTACACATAGTGTGGGGGATGAGATTTGTTCATAATGTGTGTTCACTATTAATTCACCGTGGTGTAACCATTGATTCGGTTCCGTTAATTCCACCGTGTTAATTTTCATTGAACATTTTAACTGATCATCTCGTGTACTGCCCTGAGACATACTAAGCAAATGGCGTTGTTGATGGATGCTTATTTTCACTGCATATTTCAGGTTTCTTTTGCCTTTACTTAAGCAACAACTTGCACTCTCTCTCTCTGGATGTGTTATGTAGCTGGTGTCTATCTGATGGAAATCAGGTTAAGCACTTTTCTCTGGGATACAGGACAGAAGATTTTCATTATACTTGAACCTCTACGTGGTCAATATTTTCAGTTGTTGGACACAGTGTTACTTGTAACCACCAAATGTGTTGTTTTCTTGTTTCTCTGAACCCTCTATTATGTATACCTTCCTGCTAGGTGGTCATTAACAGCACCATCACGCCCAATATGACCTTCACAAAAACTTCACAGAAATTTGGCCAGTGGGCTGACAGTCGGGCCAACACTGTCTTCGGTCTTGGGTTTGCCTCTGAGCAACAACTGACCAAGGTTAGCAATAATCTTGGGAGATGGTTTCGCCTCCATTCATCCTTACTTTACCCAATATTGGCTTATGTAAAGATGTTATTTTTATCTCTGAAATATTGGTTCAAACTATGGAATTTTTAGTTTCAGGTCGCTTGAGGGATGAAATTGATAAATGTTGTGATTTTTATTTAAAATGCAGTTTGCAGAAAAATTCCAGGAGGTAAAAGAAGCAGCAAAACTTGCAAGGGACAGATCTCAGGAAAAGATGGAAACCTCAAGTAATCATTCCCAGGTAAACTGTCAAAGTGTTGGAGTCACACTTGTGAGGAATTTCTGCTAACTTGTCTTCCAAGCACATTTTTACCTGTAATGGATAAATGTTGCAGCTTTCAATAGATGTCCAGCAGCTGCAAAATGGTTACTCTGAGGTCAGAGGTGAAAGATTATTTATTATCTGCCAGAAGCTGGTCAGCTAAATTTATTCAGCTCTGCTCAAAATAGGTGAGATTGAGTGTAGAACAGGTGTGGGGAGTAAGTAGAGCCACCTCTCAGATGTCTAATACTAAATGTGGGTTTGCTCCAGTACTTTGCTGAGTATCAGAATGAATATGGTTATACCAAATTACCTGGAGCAGAGCTGTCTTATTTGTACTTTCAGATTACAAAATAATTGCGTGTCATAGCTCTCTGTGAAACCCATCTGGTCTGGAGTCCTGAATTTACCATCTCTACATATTGGTACAGTTTATATATTGGCTATATTATTGGTTATGTCTGTAGTTTTGCAACATACACATGTAAAATGTGTACCGTGTTCTTGGGTATAATTCAACTTTGAGAGGCCCTTTAGGGTAAAACTTAAGTTTAATTACTTCAGTTAATTTCTTGTTATTATGCCTCTTATTTGCTTAAGTGAGAAGAACTGATCTGTCCTGGGGTTTACATTTGTTCATTTAGCAGGCGCTTTTCTCCAAAGCGACGTACATCTCGTTTCAGGTGTAAATTAATTTCTAGCCGAAAGACGCTGTAGCTATTGATAAAAGGATTTCCCCATCCGTGGTCTAGAGTGCACTCAGTGATATACGGTGCCCTTTCCCCATTCACTGGCTTTCTCCTGCCATTGTCATTCAATCCATCATATCTCCTTCCTTGTGCTCTTCAGGAATCGGGCCGAGAGACTCCCTCTTCCAACCAGGCCTCCAGCATCAATGGCACAGATGATGAGAAAATCTCTCATGTCGGTCCTGTGGACCCATTGCTGAAGAGTGAGAATGACCGTCTGCGGTTGGCTGTGGAAGAGGGGTAATTCAACCATCCAGCTTCTAAAACCCACAGCCCCACACATAGCACAATGCCCTTCCCACTGTACTTGGTCCGCACTTCTGCTCTTTCAGGAGCTGAGATTGTCTACAGCTGTTTCTCAGTCTTTCTTCAGATAAATGACAATCAGGCTCCCTGCAGAAACAAAGAACACATTCATCTTCCTTGAACAGGATACTGTAGATGGAAGGTGATACTAACTAGCAGTAATGTGATAATCACCCATCCTTCTTACAGAATTGACATTTAAACACAATTATGTCCTTATCAGCGCAGAACACAAGGCTCCTTTAGCGGATGCCTCCGGTGTGTGGCAGACTGCACACCATACAGAACAGGAAGACAGACTCTAGCATTAGTAGAGGTCGCTTTGTCTTGTGGATGTCTTGTCCCATCTGCTGCCAAAACGTGCCACTTTTCTCACTCTTCTAGAAATGCTAATGCCAAAAAGTTGGAAACAGAACTGCAGACCCTAAAGGACAGCAATGCCCGTCTGGTTGAGGCCCTGCAGGAGTCTACCACCAACATGGAAGCATGGAAGCAGCAGCTGGCAGAGAGCAAGGAGGAGGGGGACCAGCTCAGAGCCAAGGTCAGACCCTTCACCTACAATCAGCAGGGTGCAGGCAGGCCTTCTACAACGTTTGGTTTTTCTGGGAAAGGAGCTCTCAAAGGTCTCATTTAATCTAAAGCAAAGTGATCTTTTCTGGGTGTGTATTAACTGTACAAGCAGCTCTTCATATTGTTGAAGTAACAATTTTCTCACAGCCATCTGAGCTGGTTAGTCTTCACACAATTCAGGGAGCTGTAGTTCCTGGTAGTTGGGTGGGATGTCCTGCTGACAGCTCTCTCACTCTGTGGCTTTAGATTGCAGAGTTAGAGGCACAGTGCAAGGAGGCGGATGAGGAGAAGGAGAGGAACGCTAAGTTGGTTGCACAGGTGGAGAGCCTGGAAGCTGATCTTCAAGAGAAAGAGCAGGTAACAGACATCAGACCTGCATTGTCACCGATCCAGCAGACCCATTTCTTCAGAGTCCACTTAAGGGATAGCACTTATCTAATACAGCTGTCAACTGTTTGAACTAGTCTTTGCTATAATACAAAGGATTGTTTATCTTTGAATAATTTCATGATTATCGTATAAGTAACCTAGTGCCCTGTGGTTCTGGGATAGGCTTCTTACTGCTGCAAGTCTGCCTTATGGTAAGAGGAAGTGGTCTAAGTGCATAAGGATTCGGAGTAATATCTGAAGGTTTCAACATATTAGTGTACAAGCTGATTTATATTTTATATGTAACAACATCTTGCAGAAGCATACCTGGATGAAACGGCATGTGGATAATATTTATTTTTATGCCAGTTCACCAACTACATCTACACTTCTGTCCATGCAGTACTTTATTGTAATTACGCTCTCGTTCATTTTCGGCGCTTATGAAGTATTTTCATCTGTTAATGAAAACAATTTACTTGACAGTATCATAAAACATTGAAAATACATAAAAACAAGTGCATTGCACAATTACAAAATTAATTGCATGTAATTTTATTGATCCCCCCCCCCCCCCTTATGTATGTTAGGAAAAAGTGGCTAGGAACTGTGTACACACAATGTTTACAACCACTTATCCCCAGCGGGGTTGTGGCAAGCCAGAGCCTAACCTGGCAACACAGGGCGCAAGGCTGGAGGTGGAGGGGACACACCCAGGACGGCATGCCAGTCCGCTGCAAGGCATCCCAAGCAGGACTCAAACCCCAGACCCACCACAGAGCAGGCCCTGGCCAAACCCGCTGCGCAACCGTGCCCCCCCCAGCTAGGAACTGTACTTGATTTAAAACATCTGTGGTTGACACATACATCTATTTGTATTTGCTTGCAAAATTTTGATTTGGTTTATTTATAGCCACATGGCAGATTTCCTTGTATTTTGATCATTCTTGAGTTTTTCAGAGTCAGTACTGCTGTACTGAATGTTGCTATAACTACAGTAAAATGACTTGTGATCCCTGCCTCCAGCTGTTGTACCCCTGAGAAAGGTACTAACCCTTAATTGCTCAAGTAAAATTGCCCAGCTGTATAAATGTAGGTTATTTAAATAATTGTAAGTAGCTTAACACCCTAAGTCACTTTGCAGAAAAGTGTAAGATAAATGTAAATTTAAATTAAGATGCCTTGAATAAAGGTGCAATCAAAATAAATAACATCGACAATAATGTCACATACATTTTCTGGACTCACAGAGAGTATCTATATGTTTTCACATTCTACAGATGTATTTTTCTGTTTTCAGATTAATGAGGACTTTCCTACATCATGAAAGTAAAGCTTGTAAATATTCTCCTGAGTATTCATTTTTCTTTCCTGCTAAGGTTGTCTTCGAAGATGAAGTCCTGAAGAAAGTGGTTTAAAAAAAAGGGGGGGTGGGGGGACTGGCAGCATGTTTGGAGCTGTTGTCAGAAAATACACACCATGGTCAGAAGTCACTAAACAGCTAGGAAATGCACTAAAACGGAGCAAAGAATGGTCATGCAGGAAGTGATAAAGGCCCCACCAAACATTTTTTTTTGGACTGCTTTATGCCATTCAGCCATGCATCCAGTGAGCATCATTCAAAGAACACTCTTTGAAAGGACATACAGATTAATGAGCACACCTCATTACTCTTATTTCCTAAAAAAAAAAATAATAATATTGGCTCTGTGGCTGGCTCTGAAATCAGTGTCTCACTCTGCCTTGGAAGTTGATGGGTTTTTTGTTTTACATATTTTGCATTAAGAAAAAGACATTAGGAAGTATATTGGTGCGGGGTTGTGAACATTTTGCTAACTTTTTTTCTCCCTTAAGGCCAGAGGTTGTTGTAATGGTCCATCCACCACTTAAAATAATTGATTTCTCAGATTTATTTGTTTAATTTAATTTGACTTTATTTTTTTTTTTACTTTTTTGTTCATTCAAAAAGTGTTAACTCTCACTATTTAGTTACTTGCCTGTGTAAATTGTGGTATCCTGACCTTCACTTGGTGTCTTTAATATTCATTAATTTTTCATGAAGGTATAATGATGGAACAAATTATATTGCTGAATAGCTGCTGCATGATTATGGGGAATACATTTGCACTAGCCATAGCAGTTTGAACTTTACTTGCTTTAGGGTCAACTGAGGTCATCTATTGTCCGGTAGCAATTTAAGAACAGTTCAACTCTTTGGCTTGCAGTTCCATCCTTTGAGCTTTTACATCTTAGCCATTGCAGCTACAAGTCTACACATATGTGGAGACAAATATTTCATTAACTTCAATTTGTACTCAGTCCTGGTGTTTCATTTCACCCAGAATATTAGTGAGCATAAATTTTCACACCTGGTGAAGATGAAGGGGGGGCCTCATTCAGCTCTATGTCTGCCACTGAAATCATAGCAGGTGTAATTCCTCCCCAGTAGGTAGTGAATCTGTCCTCTTCCAGTAAGTTTGTCTGCTCTGTACTTCTTGTTCAGCTTGCTCTGTTCTTGTGAAAATCTTAAATTCCAATGGATTTAAACATCTGACATCACAGTCTTTTAATATGGTGTAGATACAGCAGGTGCTGTTCTTGCAAAGAAACTAAGCTTGTGAACAAAAAGATGCTAAAACTGAACTCTCACACACACACTTTCAGAACCGCTTGTCCCATACGGGGTCGCGGGGAACCGGAGCCTACCCGGCAACACAGGGCGTAAGGCCGGAGGGGGAGGGGACACACCCAGGACGGGACGCCAGTCCGTCGCAAGGCACCCCAAGCGGGACTCGAACCCCAGACCCACCAGAGAGCAGGACAGTGGTCCAACCCACTGCGCCACCACGCCCCCCTAAAACTGAACTGGTTTCTTAAAATATAAAACTTAATTTATGGATAAATTTGAATAATTTTGAATGACGGAACTTCAACTGATCAACTAAGTAAAATATTTGTTTAAATATATTTTCCTCCTGGTATATTGGATTAATAGGTTACTGTTGTCCCTATGCAGATATTGCCACAAATTAATTTTCTGTTTCTACTGTAATCTGTTTAATGTGAGCACAGAGTAACTCTGAAACAAGGGTTTAGTGTATGGGGTCAGTTCAGTGGGGGTTCCGTTTACCTTTCAGGAGCTGACCAACCTGAGGAAGCAGGCAGAGATCATCCCTAAGCTTATGGAAGAATGTGAGAGCATTACAGAGAAGCTGAAGGTAAGACATCCAGAAAAATCCCCCAACTTTGGATAATGAGTGCTCTCAGAGCCCAGCACGTGGTACTTCAGTGTCTGCACTATTATCACATAATCACTGCCAACGCCTTGCTGCACAAGGGTGTCTTGGTATTCACAGCATCACAGCATGGTGTTGCTGGTTAGCATGAACAGATCAAACCGATGTGACACTTTACACAATGGTTACTGCATCATTCCTGGAAGTGCGGTTTGAACCTGCAACTTTCAAGGTGGTTAATGTGTTCACATTGAAGGGTAGAACATTGTTGCTAGGAGCTCTTGCTGAGATTGTACACATGAACCTGGTGTACATCAATGATTGCACCTCTGGGCTAGTTATACGAGTTTGGGATATACTGATTGATGAACTGCTTTGACTGAACCTTCCACCCGCTGCTCAAAGTGTAACGGGCTTCACAAGGCTTCTACAGGCTATTAAGCAGCATACTCTGTTTTTCTGCCACATTCAAAATCAGTTTTTTAGAGCACATTTAAAACAGTTGTGGCGCTTGCTTAAAATGTGGCAGCTTTGTTGCTGCTGTTTCCAGTTATCCTGTATTGCTATTGATCCAAAGGTGCTTTATCACTCATAGATTGCTGAAGCAAAGAGCAAAGACCTGGAAGATCAGATGGCCACTTTGCAGGCTGAAGTAGAGGAGAGTCACAAGAAGCAAGCCCAATTGAAGGCAGAGCTGAAGAATTTCACAGATATCCTGGATGGAAAGTTGGACGAGTTGCATGAGTTCCGCCAGGGACTGTCTAAACTGGGGATGGACAACTGAGGGGGATAGGCTTTGGGGGGACTGTGCTTTATGTGATAGTTTGGAGTCATCAGGTCTATGTTGGTCACCATCAAAAACATGGAAATAAGAGAGCTGTAACCACAATGATCAGTTGCAAATCTGTTGAAAAGATAGCAGTCTGATGTAATGCTGCTGCAGTGACACTTTTTCTAGCAGGAGAGGTGGGTGTTGGGGGGGGGGGGGGGTCAGCACATACGTAGTGGTAAGTTCAGGCTTATATACCCGAGAAGCTCTTTGGAAATACAGCATGAGCCAGGCGCACAGTGAGCCGTCTCGCAATGCCTGATGACTCAGACGTGAAAGGTACAGTGCGGCGATATTGTAAAGCAATAAAGGAATAACTGTGAGCGCACAGTGAAATGCCATTTGTACTGTCCGCCTCTCCTCTTGCCGAAGTGCGAGTGATGGAAATGGAACCATTCCAGGCCACATGGAACTTTAGACAGTGTCTGCTCTCGGTGACCTCAGGTGAACATGAAGGCAGGCCGGTGCCCAGTCATAATGCACATTACACGAGCTGCACAGTGTCACAAAGTGCCTCGTTTTGAGTATCTGGCTTAGTTCAGGAGATCATTCTTTCAGAAACTGCATAATTATAGTATGTCTAAATTATATAATTTTGTTTATAATATTGCATAATTTATATATTACTCTTCTATGTAGGTGTGCATTTACGGAACAATTTGTATTTATACAATACTGCAGCGTACGGGCTTAGGTGAGAACAAGCTCCAGCTCAGTGAAGAACTGGTGCTGTGGACATGTTGGTGCTTCTGAAAACATGATAGGGGGCTGGTCGTGTCTGGAAAAGCCCATCATAGAGAGTAGAAAGAAAGGTCTTTGCGATTATGCTCCCGTACTCTGAAAGCACAATGTGCAAAATTCTATGTGCATGAAGTAAAAGGCCTTTCACAAATTCTAACTGAGAAAACTGCACGGTACGCTGTGAGAAGGGAATACAAATGCTCAGCTGGAGCCTGACTTTCTACTTGGTGCCCTGTTCGAGGTGGCACAGAATCTGTCAGTTCTTAAAGACAAGAAAATTATCTTTGGATTATAGTTTGTAAGAGGGATATACAATACTCTCCTCATTACTGTCTCTGTGGTGATTTAAGTTTTGGTTTTTTTTTTTTGGGAGTAGGGAGTGTTAGCTGCTGGAACTGTGTGACTGTGTACTGTATTTTAATAAACCTGGAGCCCCATACCATAACCAAGGAATGTGAAATACTGTAGTTTTTCAGTGGTCTTTGTGTTGGTGCCCTTGAACCCCAGCAATGAACCAGCCTTCCCTCTGCCTCTAACAGTGTTCGCCATTGGGAATCTGGGCTTTAATACTTTGATGGTGCAGTTTGTCAAGATGGGGTGTAGGGATTTCTCTATAAAGGTCCAGTCTCCCAGTTGATCACGGCTTCCTGGGTACGGCTGACCGCAGTGAATTGGGATAATCGCTGGACGTGCTGTCCTGTGTGAGAGCAGATCATTGCTTAAACACTACACAAGGGACTGTTCAGTGCAGTACCCTGTTACACTTTGCTTCATTCATGTGCTTTAAATGTATCAAACTTCAGTGACAGTTTTCTCAGCTATAATAATATTCAGAGTACTTGACACTTTTTCTTCCTGAACCTCTGCACACCTCTGATTTCATGCAGTACTGTACCATACGAACAACTGTTAAAGTATAGTTTCATTAAAATGTCTTGTCTGTTTTCCTTGAGTGACTCATGGCAATTTTTGTCTTCCCGGCACAGCCGGATGGCAAAAGTATAAATGGAAGAAATGAAGATCACTTAATTTTTCAAGACTTTTTGAGCATCTGTTTTACACAATTTAACACATTTTCCACACTTTCATCTTATACAGAAGTACTTTCACAGATCATGTTTTCACATTATGAATTTTTTTTTTTTTTTGCTGGACAGTCACTAACGCACTCTAGTAAAGGTAGAAATCTATATTTATGCAATTCCTCCAGGGCTTTAAAGCTGCCACCTTGCAGGAGCAAAAATACGGAGAACTGTGGGTACGCATGTTCACGGTACGAAATACAAGAAGCCAGTGTCTGCGGTGACCCAGATTCTGGTGTGTAAGATAACCTTTCCAGGTCAGGTAGTGCTTATTTTGAGGACCCTGGACCTGTTCGTTCCATTCACTAGACAAACACTGCTGCAGATGCAGAGACAAGGGATCATCGGCATGTTTCCTCCATCATTAGCTTCCACCAGCAGCATCCTCTGCATCTGCCATCCTGCAGAGAGGAAACTCGTCTCCTCTGGCATCCCGGCCCCTTTTCAAGCATTCCCCCATGTGTTGGCGTAATGAGGGGGCGAGTCGATAGAATACAATTAAAAGCATGTTACAGAGATGTAACTGTGGGCTACCTCTGCTGAACCCTCCTGTTTCCATAGTAACCCCCCGTTGCTGGGTTTTTGTCTTCACTCCGAGGGCTCGGCCCACAAGTACGGTGAGATCCTGCCGAGGTGTCCCACTACCACCCACGTGGACCTGGAGAACTCATAAGATGTACGCCTTCCAAGGCAAAGCATCAGAAAACGGCACACGTGTTCTTACTTTGTGAGCTTCAATGAAACGGCAAAGCAAGGTTAAATACAAACAAGCAAGAGTGTTTGTTGGTTCGTGGTTTGGCATGCAAACCCAACCAACCAACCAATCAATTTCAATGACCGCTTGTCCTGAGCGGGGTCGCAGTGAGCTGAAGCCTAGCCCAGAAACATGAGGCGCAAGGCTGAAAGCATGCAAACCCTTCCAGTGCAAATTTCCTGCACCGTTTGTGTTAGATGTATGCACTGGCGCTGACATACAGTGAGATCTTTTTGCAACTACACTGGGAAAAATTGCCCAAATTCCGGGAAAAGCCCACAGCAGGAAACATTGCATTTTGTATTTTACATGTATAACCAGTCAAAACAAATTAAAGGATCATTAATTAATAAATGAAAAGGGACAGCTGGTACCGTAGTGGTTAGAGCAACTGCCTTGGACCCAAAGGTCGCAGGTTTGAGCCTCACCTCTGGCTGTAGTACCCTTGAGCAAGGTACTTACCCTGAATTAGTCCAGTAAAAAATTACCCAGCTGTATAAATGGGTAAATAATTGTAACCTTAACATTATAAGTTGCTTTGGAGAAAAGCATCAGCTAAATGAATAAATGTATCAACTTCAAGGTAATACAAAAGACTATCTAGATTTCATCTAAAATATCTATCTTTAAAGCACTACCTTTGGACTGATTTATTTGACTACATGCTGACCTCATGTGAATGTTATGAATAAATGAACAAATGATTGAATAAATTCCGATTAACAAATGTGCAGTACGACCACTATCAGAAATTATTAATTCTACTGTGTGGTCATTCATTCCATCAGAGGGATGCCCCATGAAGACACTGCAGCCACAAGGTGGCAGCACCTATGAAATTACTAGACCATCTTGGGGGAAGTCTCTAGAATCTGGCTGACTGAATAACTTGATTCTACCACAACCTACAATGTGTACATACATATTCAGTATATGAAGATGTCCGGACACCAATAAGAGCCTCTTTGTGCATGATCCAAATTAGTGAAATCACATTATTCTTAAGACTTTTTGAGAGAGATTTGAAGATCAAATAGGAGTAGAGGTCCTGTCAGCACGCAAGCTGCTGCATTCTAAGAGCTACCTCTTGGACTATGTGGGCATTACGGAACATGCTGTTCTTCGATGCAAGGCAAATGGAAGCATAGTGAGAAGGTGAGTCAAATGAAATCAGGGAGATGATGAAACATGAGTCACTGGAGGGTCACAGAGGTACCCAGAGACAACTGACAGCTAGTGAAGACAAAGAACAAAGGTTTGGGAGTGCTTTTTGCTTGTTATAATTACAACCTGCTCTAGGATTTCTCACCTACTAACAAAGGGCATCTGCTGAACAAATAATGTGGTCTCCACCTGTGTTTTGTCCTCCAGGCAACAACACTTTCCAATTAAAGGCAGCTGGTGCTCAGACTGAAACATGAGCGCTCCTTCAGGATGTGTGTCCCTCCTTCTTCCCTGGCCTTTGACTGCTGCTCCACACACACACACACCACTACACCACATACAATTTAGTTCCACATGCTACATCAGCTGTCATTTGCTCTGGTGTATTAAAGCATTATTATGGACAGACACTTTACCTCCCACCTCATTCAGATTGTAGAAGAACCCCAAGAGCAAACCTTTGTGTGTTTCGGCATCACTGTGTCAAAAAACCCCACAGACAGCATCTGTCAAAGCACTGGGCTTTTCACACTTTATGTCTATGTGATGTGCATCCTTCAAACTACGCACCTCTACAGTCTATATATACAGATACTGAAGTTATTAAAGGGTTCAGGCCCCCTGGCAAAGAATTTTTGGTTCCTTGTGAACATTCGGCATCAAACCTTTCAGCATTGCTGAAAAAGAAGAAAATATCACTTTCACGGCTCTGATCTAAACATAAATATGGGACTGAGCAGCATTGTGTGCACATGTGTATATCGCCAAAGTGGCAGGCGCGTGGTACCTGTCGATGTCTTTGATGTCTCCATAAAGCGAGTGCCTGAGTGGGCTGTTTAATGAATCCCACTGTGTCTGCTTTCCTCCTGGGATATAACTCTTTGGCTTCTGCAGATCTCTAAGAAAAAATACAGCAAATAAGCTTGAACTTACTTAAAGATTTTTTTTTTCCTTGCCACATACAACTGTTGGACCTTTTTGCAAACCAAAAATTATAGTCTACCATTTGCATATTATGGATAGCGATAACATTAAATGGGAACTGCTCTTTAATCTATAAAAAGAGCATGGGGGAAAGCATTTATTGAATGGATGTATAATCACATTATTTCTTGGAGACAAATATTTATGAATGAACTGCAACTAAGACAGTTCTTGGTTTTAAGTAACTAGCATTCCTCAATAGCAAATAGCATTCACCCATTTGTAGCAACTCCACCAGGGACTGCACATGGAGAGTATGAAATCCCAAACTCCTACGCCAAAGGCAGCGACCTGAACCACCTCGCTTAGGCCATTTAGTGAGGCTTCACATTATTGGACTGCTACACATTATTTATTATTGCTCATCACACATACTTAATGCTGTGTGAGTCACAGCAACCTAGCTGTTATCAAAAAGAGACAATTCAGTTGTGCATCCCCATGAAGACAGAATTTGGACTACAATGCTTAGGTGTTGCTGATTTACTTGCAAATGCACAGAGACACAAAACATCCTTGACTACCAATAGACATTGGTACATCAATGATATTAAGGTACATTTATCAATTTAGGCAATGCCTTTTTCAAGAGCAACTTACAATGTTACGCTATTTACAGTGATTTATCCATTTATACAGCTGAATATTTTTTACGGGTAAAATTCAGGGTAAGTACCTTGCTCAAGGGTGCTACTGCAAGACATGGGATTTAAACCTGCGTCCTTCACACACAAGGACACAGCGCTGACCACTGCACTATGTGCTGCCCGCAGGCATGATGGCGCGACAGTTGATGTGGTTATAGCTGTCACCTGGCTGTTGAAGGAGACAAGTTTGAATCCCTGCTCCTGCAGTAGTACAGTTGAGCAAAGTATTTACCCTGAACTGATACAGCAAAATTACCCAGGTATACATAAATGGGTGAATAACTGTAGGCCTAAGTAGCTTAGCCTACAAACCTAACATTGTAAGATGCTTTGGAGAAAAGTGTCAGCGAAATGTACAATATAATGTTAATGCTTTTCTGTGGAACAAAATACTAAGATGAGGCATTCTGGAGAAAAAGTGCACCGCTGGGCCACACAATGGAAGTGGATGCACAGTTTCGATAAAGGCTGTTTGGAGATGTTGTATGGCAGCGTGACACTCTGAGGTGATGCTTCAGCAGGGGCATTTCGCTGAAGAGTCTATTTTTGTAACAAACAGCTTCATTTCTAGACAAGGGGAGAAGACTCTGGTGCTGTGAGTCATGGCAGTCGGAGGTTTCCTCCTACAAATCCCTCTCCACGCCGCCCACTGACGTCGGCCTGCCAGGACTCCATGAGAACAGCGCAATGTCACAGCAGAAAGCACAGCAGCCAGTGTGTACACTGAAATACGGGCTACTCGCACCACACACAAAATCGCTGGAGACCAACTTTACTTTACTGACTCTGAAAAGCCTTCTACTTAAATAGCCATTAGACAGCAGAAGGAAAACTGGGGTGCCCAAGGCAGCGTATCTTTTCAGTAACATTACCTTGAGGACTAACGCCACTTTTGACATGTTCTAAGGAATAAAACCTTGCTCAAGTGACAAATGACTACAGAGAAAAGACTTAATAATCCATTGGAATCTCTAACAGCCGTCGTGTAAAAACATTAGAGGCCAATAGGAACAAACAGGTACCACGAGCAGGTAAAATTCCCGCCACAGCCGTTTGTATGACGTCATTAGCACAGCGGCTCGAGCGCAGGCGGTTGTTTTATATATATATATACACACACACACACATTTTCAGAACCGCTTGTCCCTTACGGGGTCACGGGGAACCGGAGCCTACCCGGCAACACAGGGCGTAAGGCCAGAGGGGGAAGGGGACACACCCAGGACGGGACGCCAGTCCGCCGCAAGGCACCCCAAGCGGGACTTGAACCCCAGACCCACCGAAGAGCAGGACTGCGGTCCAACCCACTGCGCCACCGCACCCCCGTGTGTATATGTATATATATATATATATATATATATATATATATATATATATATATATATATATATATATATATATATATATATATACACTGGAGAGTTTGACTGTGGTCATATTCTGTAACATTAGTTAAAGTACAAATACTACTGGACGTACATCGGAGAGTTGTGGGGTTCTGGCATCTTAATGACAAACTTGTTCAACGCACCTGGTGCGCCCTACAAAAGTAAAGTATCAATAGCGAAATTGACTTTATCAACTTGTTCCTTATTTCTGCTCTCTCCATAACTTTAACTCTGACGAGGATGTGGCCACTGAGTTTCTTTTAGAAGCAGCGCTGCAAGTCACCGCACAAGGAGAACCGTAACATTTACACACTTCATAACATTCGCGCGGGGGGGGGGGGGGGGTACAGACCGCACCGGGTGATACTGACTGTCTATAAAAATTATCAGTGCTTTAGCAGAAATGTTTTTTTTTTTTTGAAAAATATCTCTGTAGTTAGTTATTAGAATAAAAACATTTTTCAGAAATCCAGTTTACAAATTTGAACACACCCACAAAGATAACACTCTATGCTAATTGCCTTTTTGAACCTTCCAATACGCTCCGCTCAGATCTCTTATTATTACCCAATTACAACGACGTTCCGAATCACGTGGTTTCATCCGCTACAAGCATGCGCTCTTGTTTTCGTCGCTGCTGTTGTTTGCACAGTCGCTGATTTTGTCGAATTTTCTTGTTTTAGCTGCAGTATTGTAGTAATTAGTATTTGTGAACCTGTATCAGTAACGTTAAAATAAACATTAATTTTTATGTACGTCTTAAACGTTTTTACTTCGAATTCTGTTGTTTTCATAGCGAATTTTCACTTTACCACATGAAACTAAATACATTAATAAGCTGTACGTATGATATTGTAATTTAAAGGTGTCATTTTAATTTTGCTAGTGACTTATGTCTCTACTATTGCCATTACATTCAGTGATATAGAGAAATTACGATGTACGAGTAACATTAATAGAGGAGGAGGTCCATGGAGGGGGTAGTGACCCCAACCCTTGTGACGTCACTGCCCCTGCCTCGCCCCGTTCTACCTCCGGGATAGGCTCCGGACCACCGCCACCCCTCATCAGCGGTTACTGACAAGAAATGAAAGTAATGTGTTCATTGAGTTTCCCCGGCCAGTGCTCTTTCTGTGCCACGGATGGAGGTCAATTCCCAGGCGGCTGAAGAGCCTCCCGGTGACATTCTAGCTGCCAATCCCATGACTGTCTCTCTAGTTTATATTCTATTTTTGTTCTCAGCTGACGACCCTCCTAATGATCTAAATTTACCGCTAACGGACCTCCGAGAAATGATCGCAACAAGGCAGCAAAATCTCGAAACCAGTGGCTAAAACCGAGGTAAAGTTCATTTCCCCCCTAGCAATATTCCCGCTTTTCCAGCGGTTCTCTAAAGAGAGGGTTTTTTACGGTGCTGCGGAGCCGAGTCGAAGTTTCCAACGGAGTAAAACAATGTGACTTTTATTTACTATTAGTATTTTGTTTCCTAAATTAGAAAGCTTCGTTTAAAAATGAATCTGGAGAACTACCAAATGTTTGTCAAAAACCTTTTAAATTATCGTTTTCAAAAACCTTATCGTTTCGACAAGTACGGTTAGTGCACGTCTATCAGCAGTGTATATATATATATATATATATATATATATATATATATATTATATAGCTAATATGTAACGTACACGGGTTAAATAACCTAAAAAATTAGTATGCTGCAATTATAGTTAGTTGTAGTTTTAAATAAAACAATTAGATTTCAGTGGATGTTACTACCACAAATCCCTTATTTAATAATGTCCTGCGCACTGGCATGTGTGTCTATATGAATGTGTTTATTTTCTAAAAACAGGCCCTGGGAAGTACAAATATTACTTAAATGTGATTAAACAGAACATAATGTATTTATTAGCATTTATTAAGCCATGCATGAATAATACAAATGCTCATTTTTTTGTTAAGCGTTTCCGTTAAGTTCATTTGACAGATGATTTGTTTACTGAGTGGAACCTTTTTTGTTGTACAACATATAAAGCAAATATAATTTGATGATGTGAAAACATTCTTGCTGGTGAATGGTTTGATCTACCCTGGTCTTTTGATATGGCAGAAAAGACAAAGTAGGACTTCAGAACTTAAAAAATACCTTGTGCGGGTTCTGGAACCCTTGAGCAATACAAAACAAAAGAAACCTTGGAATATAGTGACTAAGAGAAATTAGGTTCCCTTTCAGGACAAATCCATTGAGATGCAAGCGGAGGACTTGTACAGCGCAGGAGAGGTTGGTCCTGATAACCAAGCCAGGGTTTGGGATGACAAGGCTGACATCGGGATGGAAATTCCTTCCAAAGGGTTGTCCAGTACTGATGCAGGGATGCCAGAAAGATGTGAAGGACAGAGCAGGATGAAAATCATGCAAGAGAAGCTCCCCAGAGAGACGAGAAGGATCCCACCCCCATCCAAGCTCCAGCGCTTCTCGGTGGACACCAATGAATCCCTGCACTTTGACCCCTATGTGTCCCAGTCAGACGATGATGAGCCTCAACTTCTGAGCTCTCACAGAGGGCAGATGCAGTACAGTGATGAAGTCTTTGAGGAGGAGAATGAAATTGAAGAAGAGCAAATTGGAGACCAGATGTGTTCTATACCAGAAGGAGGCAGGAGCAAACACAAGATGGATGTGAAGGAGAGACTATCAGAGGATAATGAAACTGAGTCTCCAGATGTCTTCTGCACTGACTGCAAAACACCCACTTGGTCCTTCCAGAACTTGTACGGACCACACAAGGACCATCGAGTCATTCTCATATCTAGAGCCACAGAGGAAATTAAGGTATTTGGTTTTTCTTACAAAATGTAATACCTTACTTCAACTGTAGTAATGTATTACATCATTCAGACATGGTTTATGTATTTATGTATTCCTACTAATAAGAATAACAGCTAAACATTTCAGCTAATATGGAAGAAAACAGAATAATTTGAGATGGCAGTGTATATAATAACATAGCTTAATGGAAGGATAGACATGGACTCGAATAAAAACTGCAGCCATTTATAGTAAAAATTTGTATATATGAGCTGCATGTTGGCTCAGCAAGTAGCACTGCTGTCTTACAGCGCCTGGGTGGTGCAAGAGGACGTTGGTTTGATCCCTGCTTAGTCTGTGTGGAGTTTGTATGTTCCACTTGTGTCTGCATGGATTTCCTCCAGGTGCCCTGGTTTCCTCCCACAGTCCAAAGACCTGCTGTTCAGGTTCACCCATAGTGTGTGAGTGACATGGAGAGAGTGTGTTCCACTGATGTATGGATGAGTGACCCATTGTAAGTAGTGTATCTAGCAGTGTAAGTCACCTTGGTGAATAAGGTGTGTGGGCTAATAACACTAAATACAGTTCAATGGAAGTTGCTTTGGAGAAAAGTGTCTGCTAAATAAATAAATGTAAAAATTCAAACTGACGTTTCCTACAATGCATTTGTTACTGACATAAATCCCCTCTCCACTAGGAAGACCTTCAAAAAACCACAGGCAAGCTGGAAGAGCAGATTGGGCTTATGGAGAATTTTGCAAGCCACTTGGAGGAGATATTTATTACAGTAGAAGTGAGGATGAAACATTTAATGAAATTTCATTATGTATACTATACTTTAAAAATTGTTCTAGGCTAGAGGTTAGAGCTTCTGTGTATACAGGAAAGTTTCAGAATGTCTGTGTTATTCTCTATGTACAGCATATCCTTTATTTTAGCCATTGTGATCATTAGCCATATTCATCTGTTACACATAAATGTTTTAACTGTTTTTATTGCAGTGTGATATAGTGCTCCCATTCCTAATGGCAGGTTATTTAGAGGCTGTTTGTACCCAGTCCAGCCCTGGACCAGGGGACTACAGTTTAAAAGTGATGTGTTTGTAAGCACACAGAACATGGGCACATCTCCACAGGAGAACTTTGGCAGGCAGGAGCAGAACCTGGAGCAGCACTACAATGACGTGATCCAGACCCTGTCTCAGAGGTATGAACAGGGGGCGTCCCGTCTGGCAGATGAGAAGAAGCTCAAACTAGAGGCCCTATACGGCCAACTTGTGGACTGTGGCAAGACCCTGGACATCTCCAAGGAGCTCATAGAGGAAGCACAGGAAATCTACAGGAATGAGAACAAACTCATGTTCCTCCAGGTGCGCTCTGGTGATGAACAAAAGGGGGAACCCTTGCTTCATTTGACAATCTGCTTTCATTTCCATTACGCTTATATATTTCTCCTATTGTACTTTCCGCATATAAAAAATCTTAAAATATTTGCTTCATTTGATTCAGTTGCTCTGGTAGTAATGTCATAATATCGTGTTTCTCTTAACAGGCTGTGGCATCTGCTATTGCAAGGTAATTTGACATGACATTTGCAGTTATGCATAATATGAATGGCTTGCTGTTGTTACATACTGTAAGTGAATACTGTACAACCTGCTAGTGTAAGTGGTCATCCTGTCATAGTGCAGGGCATAATGAGTGCATGACAGCTTTCAGGATGTTTTACGTTCATCTGCATTTTTAAATTTAAAAAATACCACCATGCTATCCACACACACACACACACACACACACACACACACACAACCGCTTGTCCCACGGGGTTGCGGGGAGCCAGAGCCTAACCCAGCAACACAGGGCATGAGGGGGAGGGGACACACCCAGGATGAGACGCCAGTCTGTCACAAGGCACCCCAAGCAGGACTCAAACCCCAGACCCACCGGAGAGCAGGACGAGGTCCAACCCACTGCGCCACCATGCCCCCCTCTCCATGCTATCCATTTTTCAGTTAATTTATGTTTTGTTCATTTTAGTTTTATTCACTGATTGGCTTTGGGTTCGTAACTGCTTCAGGCCTATGAAATTATCATATTTATGTACATACAACATATGCTTTCTTTTCAAACAGAACAGAAGATTTAATTAAAGATGAACCAAATTTCAAGCTTTTGGCCTCCTTGGAATTTGAGAATTCCACTGTTGATTTGTCAGATGTAAAACAAATGATGGATTCAATTAACATTGTACCAGGTTTGGTTTCTCACTCTTTTCAACCACTGTTATATTCATATAATATTACGCTAAAGATTGTGTAGAACATTCCAGACGTGTGAAGTACAAGGCTGGTTCTGATTCTGCAACATTGTAATTTCAGCCCCCTCGGCCCCAGTCATCAACCCTCAGATTCCCAACTCGGCCACCAGCACATCAGTGCGTGTTTGCTGGAGCCTGTTCTCAGACGACACAGTGGAGTTCTACGAGCTTCACTACCGTCCTGTGCTGGACGATACCAATGCTGGCCTGCAGGCTCCTGAGGGTGAGGCTGCTGGGGACCCTACAGCTCACCTGTTACCTGTAGTGAGAGATGCTCTACTGGGAATACAAACTTTTAGTACACATAAGCAGTTACTTCTGGAGTCACAGAAAAAAATAACAAAAAAAGAAAAAAATATTTCCTTACCTTGATCTGAACCTGCATTTGTATTCTCAGGCTAAAAAGCATTTACCCTTTATAGTACAGCAATCTGATTTTGTTCTCATAGTTCATACAGGAATTTCAATGATCTGTCAGGTGAGTAGAAGAAACACATCAGGCTCTTTGAAAAATTTCCAACAGAGCCACAAAAAATGCTGATGCTGTACACAGCGCTTTCTACTACTATAGTAACACCTTAAGGAGTTCTAGTTTTTCTCATCAGCAGTGTTGAAGAAGAGGGCTAAAGAGACATACCTCACCGTAATGGACCTGCTGCCCAATGCACAGTATGAGTTCTGGGTTACTGCGACCAACACTACCGGCGTCAGCCCAGCCAGCGAGAAAGCAGTCTATATGACAGGTAACAGGCACCCTCCTATGTCATGCAGTCTCATGAGCGTGGAAGACCAAGACAGAAACATGATCATGCCCTCTGAGTGCCGCCTGGTCACCTCCCTTGCAGTGCCTTCACCCCCTGTCATCAAGTGGCGAGAGTGCACAAGTTTCCCCGATGCAGCGCTGATCCGCTGGGAATCTGGCAACACCAACCCCGTAGACTCTTACACCATGGAGCTGAGCGAGATTGGCGCAGAGTGTCCCGACCATGGTATAAGTGAGTAAGTACACTATAGGCCAGGAGGGATTTTAGGATGGATTAAGGAATGTGAACTGCTGGAGTGTATAACCTGCTTGACAAGCTTTAACAGTAAGAATTACAGTAAGTTTTGGTCTTTTTTTTATGGTATGGAAGGCATCTTCACACAACTGTCAGTGTCAGTTTACCAATGGCTGGGACTGCTCCTTTCAGCCCTGGCCTGGCCTGTTTCCAGCTCCATCTTGCCGTTTCATCTTTGTCTTTGATATCGTTCAAGGTCCATAGTGGCCATCCCTACCTGCGAGTGTCTGATCCAGCTGCAGTCGGGACGTCACTACTCAATCTGCGTGAGGGCCATAAACACTGGGGGCCCCAGTGAGAGGAGTGAACCAGTTATAATCCAAACAACAGGTGAAGGCAACCCGGCTCACAACTACACCATCATTCATTAACACTGACACCCGCAGCTGATCGGGTGACAACTGCATAATCCAATGTGCTTTATTTGAAAAGATTTGCAGTGTTGTAGTGTTTTGGCAACCTGTCCAAACAAAATAAACTCTCTCATTAATTACATAGTTATACATTGAATATGAGACTGTAATAAGCCACGGTTTTCTTTTCCTGTGGGAGAGCAGGCACATATTTCCACCTACTGGAGGACACAGCCCACCCGTGCCTGTCCATCTCAGAAGACGGGTTTACCATGTTCTACGGCGATGAAGACTTACCTTTGAGTGACATGATCTTCAGTGATAATACATTTGCAAGGCAGGCTCTTTTACAAAGAAGTGAGATTGTTCCTCTTGTTCGGTTTAGGTCAAAAACAAATTAAGGACAACTGCACTTATTACATTACAGCATTCTATGTGAAAAAGTTACTTTGAGAAAGTCAACACAAACAATTTGACAAACTGAATACTATGTTTTTCCTTACCAGTAGCTACTACAGAGTCATGGATGTCTGGAGCCTATCCCAGAAATGTACAGGCAGAGAGTACAGTACACCCTGGATGGGATACCAGTCTTGTGCAGGACAATCACACACACTTTTATTCAGTTACACACACAGACTCACCCACTATAAGAACGCCTTAGTCACGAGTTCACCTGCAAGACCCATTTGCACTATGGCAGGAAATTAGAGCTCCCGGATGAAACTCTGGTGAAACCTCTTCAGCACGGACGACCCAGGCACCCGTGAGGCGCCAGCATACTGCCCTGAGTTCTATATCCCGTGATGAAAAAGATGTAATATTTGATTAATGCTCCTGTGCTACATATAATGTCAAAAATAAATCACATACATTAAAGAGCATATACTTGTATCAGCTGTATTTGTCAAGTGTTTATGAAATGTAGATTGAATAGAATTAAAAAAGAACATTTTTTAGAACGCTTTTTGTAGTACATGCTGTAGGTGAACCACAGAGCTGTAACCACAGTGCTGCCCTCTCCTGCATCTCCAGGTGTGTGGCAGTGCTTGGAGACTTGATTCCAGTGCGGGGGAGACACTACTGGGAGGTGGATGTGGAAGAGAGGACCGAGTTCAGGATTGGCATAGCCTATGAGGACACTCAGAGGAACGGCTTCCTGGGGGGGAACAGCACCTCCTGGTGTATGCGGCACGTCATCACACCCTCCAGGTGCACCTCACTTGCAAACTATTTCACCTCACCTGCATCTGCAGAAGTGTTTGCCACCACCTTCGGCAAAAATAATTTGCAGAATAATAAATGAATGAATAAACATGTCTCGGGATCTGCACCTGTGCGCCTTGGGAGATTTCCTTGCAACCGAAAACAAGCAAATATCTTCTGTGAAAGGGATTTTGAATGGAATGCTCTTGGAATATTGCCGTGTGGCTGTTCCCATGGCAACCCTATGTTCGGCACACAAGGGAGAAGCAGATTTTTGTTTTGGCCAGTTGTTTGCCAAGACTTAGTGCACCAGCAGAGGAAAAGCACTTAAATATTCATGAGAATGCTGTTGCATTGTTTGCTTTGTGCTTGTAGCATTTACTGTGTTCTGCTTTATTAATTCTCAGGTGTGAACCTCAAACCTCCCAGCAATGATGGACAGTAACATAGCATCACCACTTTCTGTATTGCTCTTTAAAAGCTCGCTGTCATTTACAGGCACAAGTACGAGTTCCTGCACAGCGGCTGGTCTCCTGACATCCGCGTTACGGTACACCCTAAACGGGTCGGGGTGCTGCTGGACTACGACGCTGGGAAGCTGTCTTTCTTCAACGCCCACCTGGCCCAGCACCTGTACACGTTCCACTGTCACTTCCTGCACCTTGTCCACCCCTGCTTTGCCCTGGACAGCCCGGGTGCACTGACCATCCACAATGGAATCGCAGCCCCAGAATACACCATGTTTAACTGAACATTTTTAGTGCTTGTCTGTGCTGCATATTGACAAAATGTTATGTAAAATTCAAGGCTGTGGTGCAGAAAAAGAATAACCAAGGACATTTTTTGTGTTTTTGTTATGTTTTCTCCTCTCCTTGGTTTAAGTACATGGTAATGTTGTCGTCATTTACATGACAAGAAACAAAAGTGAGACTACACAGTGCAACGCTTTGATATCAGAGGAATTATAGCAGTCGTGTTAAATATATAGAAATACTGAAGCAGTTGTCGTCAGTTCACGTCCTGTGAGATAAAATACGACAAAGGTATTAATGGAAGTTTACTGTATAGAAAAAGCATGAAAAGAATTGTTTTAATTATTAATATGCTTAGTTCATGTCAAAACAGGTAAACATGTTGGTATAGAATACTGCTGCAATATATTGAAAGTTTGTCATCAATGAGTTATAAATCTGACTTTAAAGCATATTACTATAAGGACTGATATTCACCAGCTGATGAAAGTTAGGAAAGCTGAAATGTACAAATGGCAGTTAGGTTAAAAAGCATAATGGCAGGTTATAGTATAATGTGTGTGTGTGTGTGTGTGTGTGTGTGTGTGTGTGTGTGTGTGTGGTATTAGTAGCGCTGCTGTCTCACAGCACCTGGCTGGTGCAGAGGACATTTGTTCAATCTCTGCTCAGTCTGTGTGGAGTTTGCATGTTCTCCCAGTGTCTGCGTGGGTTTCCTCCGCGTGCTCTGATTTCCTCCCACAGTCCAAAGACATGCTGTTCAGGTTCCCCCATAGTGTGTGAGTGACAGAGAGAGAGAGAGTGTGTGGGTGTTCCACTGATGTATGGATGAGTGACCCATTGTAAGTAGTGTATCTAGCAGTGTACGTCACCTTGGTGAATAAGGTGTGTGGGCTGATGACACTGCATAGAGTTCATTTGAAGAAAAGCATCTGGTAAATACACACACACACACACACACACACACACACACACACACTGGCTGAAGCCGCTTGTCCCAAGCAGGGGTCATGGCAAGCCGGCACCCAACCTGGCAACACAGGGCGTAGGGCTGGAAGGGGAGGGGACACACCCAGGACGGTGGCCCAGTCAATCACAAGGCACCCCAAGTGGGACTCGAACCCCAGACCCCCCAGAGAGCAGGACTCGGTCAAACCGCCCCCCGCCGCTAAATACACACTTATCCATACTGTATACCGTATACTGCATATACTGTGCAAACACTTTTCATCCATCCATCAGTTATATCAATAACTGCTGGTTGGATGCAGGACTGCAGTGGTCTGGAGCTTATCCCAGATGCATCCAGCATGAGGCAGAGTACACCCTGGATGGGAAGCTAGTGCGTCATGAGTAGTCACACACACAACAGGGCAATTTGGAGTCTCCAGTTCACTTGAATCACACCTCTGTTGCAGTTGAAATGCAAAAAAAAATTCTGTTATGTAACTTTCCTACCACAAGGTTATGGATGTGGATCTACAAAAGGAGACACGTGTAACTGCACTGCAGTTCCACTTGGTATTCAGTTCATGCTATAATGATAACAGACATATTGAACTGGTCTGAAATAAAAAGGTTGTTTAAGGTCATAGAAAGGGATATTTTTAATGCTGCCACATACCAGTCTGTACCTTGAAGTCATTTGACGTTAAAACATCATTGATCACACTGTAGGTCACAGGTTTTACGAGAACACACCGGAACCTGTATCTACTTGGTTTAGGAGAGAAAGAAATGCCTTGACATTTCATTTATCTAAAATCTAAAGCAAGTTAGTGTTCTTTCTGAAGGTCTTGTTTACTCTGCTTTATTGACAGAGAGGTTGATCCTACTATGCTAAAACCAAGGAGCCCAGCAGATAAGAGAAGAGGACATGCTTCAGGGTACAGTAATAATGACACTGTATTTGTATTGTTATGCAAATTATTTTAAAAATCCCTAGGAAAAAGTTGAGATCATTTAGTGAAAAACAAGGTTGAGTAAATCTAGCTTGTTGTTGGGGCAGCAGACTTACAACCCACGTGTGTCTTGTTATTCCTTTACCAAACTGAACAAAACAAAACTTCCAGGATCTTAAGTAAACTCCTCAAGGCTTTTAGGGACGTACAAACCCCGGCCTCTGTCCACCCTGCAAAATCAAAATTTCACTTTGTCCCATAGTCATGGACTTTGCCCAAGGGAGAACTCTGACCATCAGTCCAGTTTGGCTGGTCAATAGTGCTCTTGCATTCTGCTCCAGTTAATACTGTCGACTGATACTTCTATATGGACTCAAGTTTTCGTCAACAAAGCTGACAAAATTCTCTTGTTGCTGCTCATTTACATATATTCATTTAGCTGATGCTTTTCTCCAAAGCAACTTACAATATTAAGGTTACAATTATTTACCCATTTACACAGCTGGGTAATTTTACTGGAGCAATTCAGGGTAAGTATCATCCTCAAGAGCACTACAGCCAGAGTTGAGGCTCAAACCTACAAAGACAGTCACTCTAACCACTATACTACCAGTGCTGGTGCCTCACTTGTGTTTCGGACAAGGGTTTGAATCTGGTTCGGTCTGCTTGGAGTCTTACATGCCATCCCTGTGTCTGTGTTGGTTTCCTCCAGATGCTCTGGTTTTTCTCACACAATCCAGAGACGAGTAGTTCAGATGGGATAGTGAATCTGAACTGCCCTTAATGTGTGTGTCTGGGTGAATGCGTGTGGATACCATGTTGTGGACTGGCATCCTGTCCAGGGTGCACCCTGCCTCACGTCCTACCTATGCTTCCAGGAAAGGCTCCGGACCACCGTGACTCTGCACTGTAGTGATCGACAATGAACGAATGAATGAGTACGTGTTCAGCTCTTTAGGATGCATTTCTGTCAGAAGCAACTTACATGGCATAGACTTCTCGAATTTGAACACTTTTGCAGTTGAAAAAATAAAAGCAACCTGTTCATCTCAAGCAACAGCTCAAACCTCATTAAGTTGTTAATATTCTAAGTTAATATTCGATTTATAACTTCAGCATTTCAAGTTAATCAAGCAGCCATCTAAAGTAGTAATCATCCATCACATTTCTATAAACAACCACACTGAGTGAATATTTCAATAGGCAACGCCAAGCAAGGCACAGCGCAAACATCTAATTTTAGGAATTTCAGGCATTTATTCTTCAATAAAAATTGTCTGTAGATTACTCTGAAGAGAAAATACAGCTCAAAGGCTGCCTTTTTGAATAGCAATTTTAAACACTGGTTTAACTTTGGTGTTTTATGATGTTTGAAGCCTGGTTTCCATTCATCAAACTCCAAGTGAGCACAGCACTGTGAGTGATTTAGGCGTTTGGACAGAGTGGATTTTTCCATCTGATCGTTAATTGTGACGTAAGCAGACAGTTATTGATGCCTGTAGAGTGTTTCAGACACTGATGGATTTGCACTGTAATTTTTTTCTGCTCTTATATGGAATACAGATTGGAACCTCTCATAGGCTGAGTCCTTACTGTACTCTGCGTCTTTTTTCATCTTCTGAAAGGAACTCAAAGCCAAACCGCATGACTGCACATCACAACGTTTTCCTGGGAACGCCCTTAATGTCTTACCGATACCATGTGGTTCTGAAAGCTTCTACAAAGGTGACCATCTCAAGTGTATCATGTGATGAACTGGACTTGTAACCTGAAGGTTGCAGAATAAGTTAGAGGATTCTGACGTTAGATGCTAAATCATCTCCACCACTTTTTCTGAACCAGATCAGGTGAAGAGCAAATGTGCTGCAGCTGCATTTATATACACACACAGACACGATACGAAGATAAAATTAATAGTATGCGAAATTGTAATGGCATAAGGAGCCCATAAGAAAATGTCATCTACTTGTAAAGCAGGTTTCAGTAGTGTCGGCAGATGTCCACACAATGAATGTCCGACCTCTGTTTACACACAGGGAGAATTCTACAAAGGTCAAAGGTCATTCTAGTACACTTGTTTATAACAGAGAAAGAACCAAAGGAGGTTGTTTTTTTATTATATATATATATATATATTTAAAAAAACAGCACTGCAGCCAACTGCAGCTGAGAGGCTGCAAGCCGTCTTCAACAGACCCTCCTTGTCAATGGGGCATAACTCCAGTCCTAGAGGGCTGCCGTCCAACAGGATTTATAGGTCTGCTTACTTCTCCAGGTTCTACAGCGCAAGGTCATACAAGTGTCATCCAAACAAACATCTAATAGGATGATGGAGAGGGAAGGGAGGATAAAAACCAGACGCCTTGCAATTGTCTGGGACCATCTCGCATCCCTAGTGTGGGTAAAGGTCAACTGCTGACTGCAGGTGAATACACCAGTCAGCCACAACATTAAAACCACTGACAGGTGAAGTGAATAACACTGATTATCTCATTACAATGGCACCTGTCAAGGGGTGGGATATATTACGCAGCAAGTGAACAGTCACTTCTTGAATGTCATGTGCTGGAAGCAGGAAAAATGGACAAGCGTGGGATTTGAGTGACTTTGACAAGGGCCAAATTGTGATGGCTAAACTGGGTCAGAGCATCTCCAAAATGCAGGTCCTGTGGGGTGTTCCCAGTATGCAGTGGTTAGTATCTACCAAAAGTGGTCCAAGGAAGGACAACCAGTGAACTAGCGACACACAGAGTCATGGGCATCCAAGGCTCATTGATACACGTGGGGAGTGAAGGCTAGCCTGTCTGTCCAATCACACAGAAGAACTACTGTAGCAGAAGTTGCTGAAAATCTTAATGCTGGCCTTGATAGAAACGGGGTCAACACACAGTGCATCGCAGCTTGCTGCGTATGGGGCTGCATAGCCATGTGGGCAGCAGGGTGCATGTGTGCCGTTTACCTGGGGAAGAGATGGCAGCAGGATGCAGTATGGGAAGAAGGTAAGCCGGTGGAGGCGGTGATGCTCTGGCCAATGTTCTGCTGGGAAACCTTAGGTCCCAGCATTCATGTGGATGTTACTTTGACACGTACCACCTACCTAAAGATTGTTTCAGACCACGTACACCCCTTTATGGCAACAGTATTCCCTGATGGCACTGGCCCTGCCACACTGCAAAAATTGTTCAGGAATGGTTTGAGGAACATGACAAGGAGTTCAAGGTGTTGACTTGGCCTCCAAATTCTCCAGATCTAAAGCCGATCGAGTATCTGTTGGATGTGCTGGAAGAACAAGTCCAATCCATGGAGGCCCCACCTCGCAACTTACAGGACTTAAAGGCTCTGCTGCTAACGTCTTGGTTCCAGATACCTTCAGAGGTCTTGTGGAGTCCATGCTTCGGATCAGAGCTGTTTTGGTGGCACGAGGGGGACCTACACAATATTAGGCAGGTGGTTTTAATGTTTTGGCAACTGGTGTATGCCAGAGGGAACCACTTCAATGTCACAAACACCAACTGTATGCTTACTTATGGGTCACTGGTTTATGACAAGACACTGCATATATAGAGAGAAATTTTGTCTTCTTAAACGATCAGTCATAAATTTAGATGACATTTTTCAAATTGAAAATTCAAACTGAATGTATCTAATTTCATAACACTCTGGGACTGGCCTAATCGGGATAGATGCTGGATGGTGGGAATTAAGGAAAATAACAATTAGAAAGAAGCCACACTTTGTTTCATAAAACTCTCCCAGTGGTCTCCATATAAGCAACTACAGGACAGAAAAGAAACCTACACCACAGATTTGACAGAAGTGATATTCATTGCGTTTATTAGTAGAACCATAACTTGGGAAGATACCAATCAGTGAACATAGTGCCCTGTATGCAGATTATTTTCAACATAAGTCCACAGGTAACGCTTGACTGTGTCTAACCCTCTGGGATGCCCAGACTAGAAACTGAATGCATTATTAACAAATATAAATGCTCGGTAAATGAGACTAAAGCATTAAAACATGGATCGGGCCACCACGGGTTTCCTATTTGCAAAGTCTCTAAAGAATTTGTCACCCTTCATAAATGCTTGACTACACCAGGGTAAAACCATAAAAATATACTCACAGATTTGTCCCCCATCGTCAAATTAGCGGATGCTTTGCCCCCTGAGGAGTGTGACCGGTGACCACCGTCACAAAACGCAACAAACTTTAAAAGGGATTGATCCCCACTTGCTCCATATCTGTCCTGAGTGTGTGTGGTCACAGGAAAATCACAATTACACAAAAAACACAGACTCCATTATTAACATTTTATTTTCAGTAGATTCATTTGTCACATTCTCTTTTCTGCTGAAGTCAGAGTCCGAAGTTTTCGCAAATCAGCCGGGATGAATATACACAATTCAGTCCTATCAGTTATTTAAAGTATTTGCGACTCTCGGAGAGCAAGTTTAAATATTCCAAGGAGCCTTCTTTCCAAACGTGTTCTTTTTAATTTGAACCAGTGGTGGATGATCCATTTTTTCATGGGCTTCTCAAGCTGTGTTCTAGATGTATATAGAACAAAAACACCCATTTGACAGTTCTGCCAAACACTTTCAGAAAATCTTTGACAAGATTCATGCTTATTTTATGTCACTCCAGTGTCAAATTCAGTCTACAAAAATAGAAATTTGAATATCATTTTAACTAAATTATTTAGAAATTCCCAGGATGTTATTTTCATTTACAGAGTGGGATGTGATGTATAAATATTGTAAAAAATAAGGCAGTCTTTTCAGTAGAATACACCAGGTACAAAACTGGTAGGGGAAGAAAAAAAGAAATCATTCAAGTCAGAGACACTTCTGTTCACAAATTCCTTCCATTATTGATAGCCATGTTGTACACAGGGATCACGCAGCAGGCAGATGTCCAGGTGAGTTGCCAGGACCAAAAAAAAAAAAATTACCTGCCCAAGTGATTGAACCCAGGATGGCTTATTCCACTTATATACTTTCATTGTTGTTTACAGTGCAATATAAAAGGTATCCTTTTCTACTATGAAAATAAACATTATTAGCAACATCAATGAAAAGTACATTTATAGACTTGCGGAATTTCAATGTTTTCATTAATCAATGCTTTGGCTTCTCACTCATTCATTCATTTTCTTAGGCCTATTTATTAGTTATGTCTGAATTTATAAGGAAATATTAAACATCTAAAAAAATAAATATCCCAAAACTGTCCGTTAAAAAAAAAGAAAAAAAGTCTAAGACGCATCCATTTTTATCAGTCCTTTAAAATGGCGGCCAAAAAAGAAAGAAATGTTTGGCCCCCTTGAAGACATCCAGAAGAAAAAAAAAAAAAAGAGCAGCTCTTTTTCACCATGTAGCAAGGTATTATGAAAGCCAAATGTCCACTGTGGAAGTCTCCGAAGGAGAAAGCCAAAAATGAAACAAAGGAGAAAAGAAAACAGGTGAAGACAGACCTGTAGCTTCCCAGCATGGCTTCAGCGTGAGTCGCAGATGATCCAGTCCTGGGGTGTGATGTACCCCATCCCCCACCCTCCGCAGCAGTTTGGGGACGGTTCTTTACTCAAGGGTTGGGCAGCGAACTGCTCCTTTTAGACCTGAAGGCCAACCCATGTGTTTAGTGTAATTCATCCCTCTGCGTACGCCTGTCCCTGAGGTGCGAGTCCACTGCACAGGGGCTACAGAACAGCTACTCCATTGGGGGTCTCAGACTGCGCAGTTTACGCTCATCCAGATTTTTCCAGTACTTGAAGTTGTTGTCCAAGTGCTGCATGAGGTTGGGCAGGTCAGCAAATGCTGTTGAGGAACATGGCAAAAATGAATGAATGA
The DNA here is from genome assembly GCF_900964775.1 of Scleropages formosus. Lineage (NCBI taxonomy): Eukaryota > Metazoa > Chordata > Actinopteri > Osteoglossiformes > Osteoglossidae > Scleropages > Scleropages formosus. Next base: position 31,686,807 of record NC_041812.1, on the reverse strand, counting down.
ATGAATTATGGAAAAGGGCTCCTTGAAGGTTGCAGGCACCACCTGTAACTTTCTCAGTTCCAGTTTAAAGTCACAGCAATTTAATATCATTTACATTTATGCATTTAGGAGATGCTTTTAGGAGAAAGAGACATAGCTGCAGATGTGTGACTCAAGTACAGTTACCTTCTTTCCTTCACCATATGCACCGGTGTTCACAGAAGTTGCTGCATAAAACTTTACCAGAATATCGACGATTCCTAATCACTTTCCTCATAGTGTTTTCTTGTTTTTATGAGATACATTTAAACATTTACATTACACTGTAGGAGTAGCTCTGTAAAGATTTGATCTGCGCATGATCATGAACATTTATACCTTATGGGCATTTTCCACTACGTATCAAGTACAGGACCAGACAATATTGTTTTTGATACAAAGGTCAGAGTACCACATCAACAGAACTGCTCCAAGCTATTTACAAGACTTGATCAACCGCTACACCCCAACCAGACCCCTTTGCTTGTCTACTTCTGCCGGTCTGGTGGTCCCGCGCACAAAAGGTAAAGCATGGAGGTTCTCAGTTCTGGCTCCGTTGTGGTGGAACAACCCCCCCCCCACTCAAAACTGCTGAATGTCTGTCCACATTTAAAAAGGGTCTTAAAACTCATCTTTTCCAGACTAACTTCGCCCATTATATGCCCCTGGTAGGGTCTCCCATGGCAGACAAGTCCTGGATGACAGACAAGACAAAGCGCGGTTCAAAACCCCTTATGAAGAAAAAATCAAGGCTTTCGTTTACCCCACCCGGTATGGGGTCACCGGGGCCCCACCCTGGAGCCAGGCCTGCGGGGGGGGCTTGCATGCGAGCGCCTGGTGGCCAGGTCTATGCCCACAGGGCCTGGCTGGGCTCAGCCCGAAGCCATGACATGGAGCCGCTTTTCGGTGGGCTCACCACCTGCCGGAGAAACCGTAAGGGGCCGGTGCATTGTGATTTGGGCGGTGGTCGGGGCCGAGTGCCCGGCCGACCCAAACCTCGGGTGCCAACTCTGGTTTTTGGGACTTGGAATGTCACCTCACTGGCGGGGAAGGAGCCTGAGATGGTGCGGGAAGTTGAGAGATACTGTCTAGATATAGTCGGGCTCACTTCCACTCACAGCTTGGGTTCTGGAACCACTCTTCTCGATCAAGGGTGGACTCTCCACTATTCTGGCGTTGCCCAAGGTGAGAGGCGGCGGGCGGGTGTGGGCTTATTAATAGCCCCCCAGTTCAGCCGCCATGTGTTGGAGTCTACCCCGGTGAATGAGAGGGTCGTCTCCCTACGCCTTCGGGTCAGGGAACGGTCTCTCACTGTCGTTTGTGCTTATGCGCCTAGCGGCAGTGTAGAGTACCCGGCCTTTTTAGAGTCCCTGGGGGACGTGCTGGAAAGCGCTCCCACTGGGGACTCTGTCGTTCTACTGGGGGACTTTAACACCCACGTGGGCAGCGACAGTGACACCTGGAGGGGCGTGATTGGGAGGAACAGCCTCCCTGATCTGAACCCGAGCGGTGAGTTATTGGATTTCTGTGCTAGTCGCGGTTTATCCATAACGAACACCATGTTCATGCATAAGGGTGTCCATCAGTGCACTTGGCACCAGGACACCCTAGGTCGGAGGTTGATGATCGACTTTGTAGTCGTTTCTTCTGACCTTTGGTCATATGTCTTGGACACTCGGGTGAAGAGAGGGGCTGAGCTGTCAACTGATCACCACCTGGTGGTGAGTTGGCTTCGATGGCGGGGGAAAAAGCTGGACAGACCTGGCAGACCCAAACGCATAGTGAGGGTCTGTTGGGAACGTTTGGCGGAGGCCCCTGTCAGAGAGGTCTTCAACTCCCACCTCCGACAGAGCTTCAACCAGGTCCCGAGGGAGGTGGGGGACATCAAGTCTGAATGGACTATGTTCCGCGCCTCCATTGTCGGGGCGGCGGTTCGGAGCTGCGGCCATAAGGTCTCCGGCGCCTGTCGCGGCGGCAATCCCCGAACACGGTGGTGGACACCGGAAGTAAGGGATGCTGTCAAGCTGAAGAAGGAGTTCTATCGGGCCTGGCTGGCTCATGGGACTCCTGAAGCAGCTGACAGGTACCCACAGGCCAAACGGAGCGCGGCTCTGGCAGTCGCCGCGGCAAAAACTCGGGCTTGGGAGGAGTTCGGTGAGGCCATGGAGGAAGACTTTCGGTCGGCCTCAAAGAGATTCTGGCAAACCGTCCGGCGACTCAGAGGGGGGAAGCGGTGTTCCACTGACCTCAACTGAGGATGTCCTCGGGCGGTGGAAGGAGTACTCTGAGGATCTCCTCAATCCCTCCGACACGCCTTCCGTAGAGGAAGCTGAGGCTGGGGACTTGGAGGGGGACTCATCCATTACCCTGGCTGAAGTTGCTGAGGTAGTCAAAAAACTCCTCGGTGGCAAGGCTCCGGGGGTGGATGAGATCCGCCCCGAGTTTCTCAAGTCTCTGGATGTTGTGGGGCTGTCTTGGCTGACACGCCTCTGCAGCATCGCGTGGAGTTCGGGGACGGTGCCTTTGGACTGGCAGACCGGGGTGGTGGTCCCTCTTTTTAAGAAGGGGGACCGGAGATTGTGTTCCAACTATAGGGGGATCACACTCCTTAGCCTCCCTGGGAAAGTCTATGCCAGGGTACTGGAAAGGAGAATCCGACCGACAGTCGAACCTCGGATTCAGGAGGAGCAATGCGGTTTTCCCCCTGGCCGTGAAACACTGGACCAGCTCTATACCCTCACTAGGGTGCTGGAGGGTTCGTGGGAGTTTGCCCAACCAGTCCATATGTGTTTTGTGGACCTGGAGAAGGCATTCGACCGTGTCCCTCGTGGCATCCTATGGGGGGTACTTCGGGATTATGGGGTTCGGGGCTCGTTGCTACGGGCTGTTCGTTCCCTGTATGACCGGAGTAGGAGCTTGGTTCGCATTGCCGGCAGTAAGTCAGACCTGTTCCCGGTGCATGTTGGATTCCGCCAGAGCTGCCTTTTGTCACCGATTCTGTTCATTATCTTCATGGACAGAATTTCTAGGCGCAGCCAGGGAACGGAGGGTGTCTGTTCTGGTGGCCGCGAGATCTCGTCTCTGCTTTTTGCGGACGATGTGGTCCTGTTGGCTTCATCAGGTCAAGACTTGCAGCGTGCACTGGGGAGGTTCGCAGGCGAGTGCGAAGCGGCGGGGATGAGAATCAGCATCTCCAAATCCGAGGCCATGGTTCTCAGTCGGAAAAAGGTGGATTGCCCCCTCCGGGTTAGGGGGGAGTTGCTCCCTCAAGTGGAGGAGTTTAAGTATCTCAGGGTCTTGTTCACGAGTGAGGGAAAAATGGAGCGGCAGGTCGACAGACGGATTGGTACGGCGTCCGCAATAATGCGGTCATTGTACCGGTCTGTTGTGGTGAAGAGGGAGCTGAGTCGTAAGGCGAAGCTCTCAATTTACCGGTCGATCTACGTTCCTACCCTCACTTATGGTCATGAACTCTGGATCATGACCGAAAGAATGAGATCGCGGATACAAGCGGCAGAAATGAGCTTCCTCCGCAGAGTGGCTGGGCGCACCCTTAGGGATAGGGTGAGGAGCTCAGTCACCCGGGAGGAGCTCGGAGTAGAGCCGCTCCTCCTCCGCATCGAGAGGAGCCAGTTGAGGTGGCTCAGGCATCTGTTCCGGATGCCTCCTGGACGCCTCCCTGGGGAGGTGCTCCGGGCTCGTCCCACTGGGAGGAGGCCTCGGGGCAGACCCAGGACACGTTGGAGAGACTATGTCTCCCGGCTGGCCTGGGAACGCCTTGGGGTTCCCCCAGAGGAACTGGAGGAGGTGTGCGGGGAGAGGGAAGTCTGGAGGACTCTGCTCGGACTGCTGCCCCCGCGACCCGGCCCCGGATAAAAGCGGAGGAAGATGGATGGATGGATGGATGGATGGATGTGATCAGGAATCGTCTATTTTGAGTTTTATGCAGTTACTCGGGCATGATGAACTTTGGAGAAAAGCATCTGCTAAATGAATAAATGTAATTGTACTGATCCATCACTATCAGGAACCACTCAGGAAAATAAGAGATGTAGTGATTCAGAGCCCGTCCTGGGTGTGTCCCCTCCCCCTCCAGCCTTACGCCCTGTGTTGCCGGGTTAGGCTCCGGCTCGCCGTGAGCCCGCTCGGGACAAGGGGTTTCAGTCAATGTGTGTGATTCAGAGCTAATCCTGGAATGCTTAGTGTGTAAGGTGGGGTACAGTGTGGACAGGTCACCAGTCCACTGAAGCACACAAATTCAGAGCAAACCCTTTAAATTAGAGGGTTCAAACTGTACAGACCTATCAGAACGCAGCTGTATTCTCAAGACTATACTTATGTCATACACAAGCCTCTAATTCTCACCATTTAGGCGTTATGAAATAGCTGACGTGCATAAACGGATCACGTAAACCACAAAACAGAATTTTTTTAAGAAAAAATCCATGTCTGCCCTGCCTGCGGGCTTCTCCTTCCACGTCACTGAAACAAAACGACATCAAGAATTCTTTTAACGACACATTAAAATTACGTGGGTTGCGCAAACCACAGAACACCTACCGTCCCAGGCATCAAACATGTCGGTGATGAAGTAGTCGATGAAGGAGATCTGGGATTTTGGAATGCTGCAGGTGTTCCTGTCAAACACGGGCATCACCACAGGAAGCCCTTGCCGCTTCTCTTCATCCGTCTGTTTTGCCAAGAGATAAAATGTCACTAGCGTCACTGCTGTCTCCACGCCTGGTCATCCCCTATATTATCTTCAGTGTGATTCAATCCAACCTCAATATGAGCTGCATCTTACGGAATTCCAGATTCATTTTTAATGACCAGCTACTTTTCTTTAGTCACATTTCTCCATGTACCTGTACATCATTTTACGCGTAACATTCATAATGCCTACGCAACACCCATGTAAGTAGGACATTACGGCTGTGTGCTTCACGTTACAGCAGTGGCACCACTTTCCCAGCTAATTAGCATAGATTTCTTACAAATCGGACAAGCAGAATTGCGCAAAAAGAGTGGCTTTGCAAAGCTTGATTTGTAGTCCCTAAGCAGGTATATTATGAATAACACAAACAAACTACGTTTGAGCGATCGGTCGCACTGCACTTAACTGTCAAAGGTCAGCGAGTATTTTTATCTATCAAGATTGCGTATCAGGGTGCAGAGACAGACACACGAACAAACACTCGCAACCCAATTACCTGCGCAAAATACTCCTCTGAAATGCGGCCCGCCCACTCGATGCACAGCTGTAGCGGCCGACACGGGTTGGAGACGTCCGCACACTTGATCAGCATGCGCTTGATGAGGATCCGGTTCTCTGGAGACGTCAGGATGCTTTTTACAGATTCCTCCTCTCCATTTGCCTGCGATGCAGAGAAAGTGGATCAGTAGGAAAAATTTAAAATGCTAAAACTAATTCATGACTTTGGGAAGTACCTAATCACAACACTGGTTTAACATGAGACAAAAGACCAAACAGGAAAATACTGCATATACATGTGAACAGATACAAAGCAATAGAGTATTTCTAAAGATCTAGCAGATACTTTTCTCCAAAGTGACTTCCAATGAACTCTCTCTCACACACACACACACACACACACACACACCTGATTCACCAAGGTAATGTACACTGCTAGATACACTACTTACAATGGCTCACTCATCCATACATCAGTGGAACACACACTGTCTTTCACTTACACACTATGGATGAACCTGTACAGCATGTCTTTGGACTGTGGGAGGAAACCAGAGCACGCGGAGGAAACACACACAGACACAGGGAGAACATGCAAACTTCACACACACTGAGCGGGGATCAAACCCACGTCCTCTCGCACCACCCAGGCGCTGTGAGACAGCAGCGCTACTCGATGTGCCAAATATTTTTCATCAGCAATCTTTTTTAATGAACACAGGCAGTACTTTGCAATTTAGACGGATATTAACTCAACATGATCAGTGGAATTGTTCAGGATCAGTGGAAATGTTGTAAAATGGCAAATGAAAGTAAGTGCTTAAATCAAACATTAATGCCTAAAAATATCTTAAAAAAAAGAATATGATACTAAAGCCAAGATCAAGAAATACAGCTTTACTGAGCTGACATGTTTACAATGAGACTAGTAAAATGCTCTGTTATAGATCAAAGTGAACTGTTAACACCAGTAACAATGACATCATCAATGTGTAATTTACCACATTATTTGTTTCGCAGATGGTTTTCTCTACTCCAACATACAACTCAGAGGAAACAAAAGGGAATTTCACCAAGAGCCAGATGATGACACAGGATTCCCAAAGTGCTGTCAGTAGTCCAGTTCCTCTGTTTGCCAACATATGTTAAATGAGCGGCTGAACACAGAACTGATAGGGAGCAAGCTTTCGTTTTTAACAAATTTATGCAATGAAGCGAAAGTTTATTGAAAGTTTTATGCAGCTACTTGTGTGATGAACGTCTGTGCATATGGTGAAAGAAACTAACTGTACTTAAGAATCACATGTCTGCAGCTATGCCTCTTTCTCCTAATGTAATGCACAAATTGTATTTTCTATGAGATGTACGTCACTTTGGAGAAAAGCGTCTGCTAATGAATACATGTAAATGTATATAGGAGATTAGGAGAGCAGTGCATCCAAAAGAGATGAATGTTGAAAGGGATTCAGTAGTTCTGAGGGAGTGAGGGAGTTCATAACACTGCATCAGAGCCAGAAGTGTGAACATTCCCAGTTTTTAATTTTGGACCATCTTTAACGTGGGATCACCAAATGGCCAGAGGTTGAGGAGCACAGAAGTCTAGTTAGGGTTAGAGAGTGATTGTGTCTTACAGGTAACAGGGGAGCTAATCTGTTGATGGTCTAGTAGGCTGAAACCAGAGTCTTAAATTTGATAAAGGCAGCTACAGGCATCCAATAGCGAGAGGCAAGGAGGGTAGATTCATAGGAAGGTTTCGGTTGACCAAACATTGCTCGTGCCACAGAACATTATGTGCCAGCTGGAGAGGCTCAATGGCAGAGGCTGAAAGACCAGACAGGAGCTAGCTGCAGTCGTCCAGGGGGGTGTCAGCATGGCTTGGACCAGAAGCTGTGCTCGCTGTGTTGTAAGATAACGGTGGATCCTATGGATGTTATGAAGGACACATCTACAGGACTGGGTTATGACTTTTGATGAGAACTAAGAGAAGCAGAAACCTGAGTTGATTGTTACTCCCAGGCTCTTAACTGATAAAGTGGATAAAATGAAAAGGGTTGTCTAATTGGACAGGCTAGGAGGTATAAGGTCTCTGTCTTGGAGTGGTTAAGCTGTAGATGGTTATCAGTCATCCAAGCAGAGATCTAGGAGAGGCAAGCTGTAATGTGAGCTGAAGCATCTGTAGCTCCAGAAGGAAAAGTGAAGAAGAGCTCTGTATCGTGAGCTTAGCAGTAGTGATAGTGAGCAGTGATTGGAGAATCCATGAGAGGCAATGAAAGAACAAAGGGGCAAGCGATGTAGATGGAGTCACTTCAAACCTACATGTTCCAGAGTTCTTGAGAGAAAAGGGAAAAGAGAAACTGGCCTGTAATTCTGAACTCAGTTTGGGTCCAAAAAGGTTGGGCTGTTTTGATGGGACAATACCAGAGAAAAGTGAGGAATTAATGATAGGAGCGAAATGCCCGGTAGAAGGAGTGAAGGGGTGGGATCAAGGAAGCAGGCAGTGGCTCTGTGTGACAGCAGGTCAGAAATTTTACCTTCTGATAGGAGTCTAAAAGCACGAACTAAAACTTTGCTGAGAGCTCCAGCATGGATGGAGCAGGTATATATAGATGTTTGTCGTCATGGAGGAAATTAAAAAATAATTTGTTGAAGTTTTAAAATGAAGTTGTTTACAGGCAAACTACGACACACACTTTATCAAACCCAGCAAAGATAGCTGGTCATCTGCATCAGCCACCACAAGATGACACAGTGGAACCTTCCAGGGATCCATCTGCCCTGCTGGCAGCCTGCAAACGCCTCTCCATGAACCAAATTTTTCAGTCAAGGTCCTACAACTGCTACGCTAAGCTACACCAAAGACACCAGGGAGACGATCAGCAGAGCCCTCAACTCACCCCTGTCTCCTCCAATGCAGCCAGAGGTTTGTTGATGCTATTCACAAACTTGTTGACGTGCTCAAAGTGCTTGGTCATCTCTGTTGCCAGGACCATGTCAATAATGGCTTGTCGGAGTGTGCGGTATTCAGTCCTACGTATTTGAAAACATATAAACAAATGAACAAATAGTAGAGGGCAAAGTCCAAGATAAAAACCTCCCACAACCCACTTGGGTACACAAGTTCTGACCTCTCCATGTTCTTGAAGATGTTGCACTTGTCATCACGGGTGGTGATCTGGAAAGCCAGGGCGGCGTGGTGGCTCTCCAGGACAGCCGTGTCATTGTATAGGATGGCCAGCTCACTGCCTGCATTGCACAGGAAGGAGTTGGTACGGCCTGGGTGGTCCACGTCGTGCACTGTAGCGGCGATCAGGGCAGCCACCTCATCAACTGGGTCCAGGCTTTGCTGCAAATGACACATAACTACAATTACTGTTTGCTAAACCGGCACTTGTATAGGAACCAGAGAAACCTGATGCAGAGCCAATGCATGCTCACAAGAGTCAAGATGGATCCAGGCTTGTTTCAGGGGTATGATTTTAATACAGAGTGACAATAATGTGGATCACGGACAAGTCTCGGGTGGAAGGACTACAGGGCTTTGACTCACCTTGACATGTTCCTTAGAAAGGAAGTAGGCAGTGGCGTGTAGCACATCGGCAGCATGGGTGGAGTTGTGGTAGGAGTTGCTAGAATGGTAGTTTGCTTCGATTGCCTGCAGCCATGCCCGGAGTGTGGACTCTGAGCAGTGGAGGAACTCGCACACCCCAAAGCGTGAAAACACCTTGAGCCCCAGATACACCAGGGGCCTGGAGGACAAAAGAGCTGTCAACGGTTCCGTGACAAATTTACACTTCATGTCAAATAGAAAAATGGCCATGACAGCCACATGAATTCTACGACACAGCTTACCTTAAAACATGACCCAACTGAGAGGGGTTAGACCTTTGGTGCTACTCACAGCAGCTCCCAACTGAATCCTTCAAATGCACCCTTTCCACCACACTCACCTCCTTATGGTGGCAGCCTCTAGGCTGAAGATGTCAAAATCCCAGGACTCCTCGTTCTCCATAGTCCGGGCTACATATTGGGGGATGTCGCTGAGTGACAACGGGGTGCCGAGATGACCAGGGATGTGATGGGGCTCTGTACACACAAACAGATGAGAAATGGAGAGTGCTGCAAAGCATTTTTCATGGTACTCAAAAAAAAAAAAAAAACTTGAGGCTCTCTGCTGCATTCTGCATAGCAATCCCAGTCAAATGCAGTACACGGCTTTAAGATGAAGTAAACAGCACATGTCGTGAAAGACAAAGTCCACAGCAGAAAGCCCAGCACTCAATGTACCACCGATCAAGTTACACACAACAGACATTCCTACAGTGGAACATTCCTGAACTAAGGAGCTCAGGTGTGCACTGAAAGACAGCAACACATCCAAAAAGTTACTCCCTAAACCACCTGCTTGATCACCAGCTGTAAAGGGATGAAACACTCGTTTAACCAGACTTACGTTTAGTAGCGAAGATGTACTCGTTCCCCGATAACCTTCGCAACCCATCCTGCAGCAGGGGAAACATGAATCACTGTTTCACGCCAAATAAAAGCTGGGCTCTTCTCCGCTTTATATGGACACCAGATGTGTTCTCTGCCACAGACATCTAACAGACCCAAGGCTTCATATTTGGACGCTTTAATAGAGCGATACAATTGTCTTTTGTACGGTACAGTGTTGAGTGTTCAGCACGGACAACATTCCAGGCAAACGGTTTCCGCTGCTGCCTTTGAAGTCATTCCATTTTAGAGATTAGTGGGAGGTGTAAAGAAATTCTATAAAACATTTCACGAGAATATAAACATTTCCATGTTTGCTTGTGGAGCTGCCCTATCTGAATGGTAAATTACACAAGCCATGTAATGCGAAAGATCAGAGTCAACCGAACACTTGCCATTCCGTGGTGTCCTGCCTCCGTTTGTGTGTTTCCTTGCGTAGTGTGAAGGGAAGTGAAACTCTGGCTCATCTTTGACCCGCTCATTGTCTCATGGTGTGACAGCTTGTGAACACATCCATCTATTTTAGGATCGTTCTGGAGCGTCAAGTGTCCACAGGGACACCGGGTGTGTTCTTTAAAATCCAAACATTTGAATCCTTGCAGGAAATACAGAAACCTTCCCAGTGTGGCTTTATTTATTCCTTACGGAGGTAACAGAGGACAGTTCCACTAAAAAGGACATGCTTGAGTAATTGCCAAAAAATGGCATCTAAGACTAAGTCCTACATTTACATGTATTTATTTAGCAGACGCTTTTCTCAAAAGCGACTTCCAATAAACTCTACGTAGTGTTACCAGCCCACACACCTCATTCACCAAGGTGACTTACACTGCTAGATACACTACTTACAAAGGGTCACTCATCCATACATCAGTGGAACACACTCTCTCTGTCACTCACACACTATGGGGAAACCTGAACAGCATGTCTTTGGACTGTGGGAGGAAACCAGAGCACCCAGAGGAAACTCACGCAGACACGGGGAGAACATGCAAACTCCACACAAACTGAGCAGGAATTAAACCCACATCCTCTCACACCACCCAGGCACTGAGAGACAGCGGCACTGCTCGCTGTGCCACCATGACTGCCTAAGTCCTATATTAGTGGGCATGTTTAGAGCTGGGTGTATTATTACTTCTGCTTCTAGCTAAAATCCAAAGTCACCTACGTTTTTATCCATTTTTACAGTCAAGTATTTTACTGGTCTAGGGCAGATTAAGTACCTTCTCAGACAAAGGCCGACTAAAGATTTGAACTGATATCCTTCGGGTGACACATCCATGCCCGTTACCAGCATGCAGCCTGCTAGAATAGGTCTTGTTAATTAGAAGTTCTACAGAAGTTCTACAGACCAAAGCAGGTGACATTGTTCTGCCACCACAGGGACATGTGTAAAGAAGTCATGTGTAAAGAAAAGCCCTCACCTTGGTGCTTATTGTGTTGCAGGAGTACATATCCTGCCTTTGAAAAATCCAGGTGGGTGCAAGAGAAGTTGTCAGCAGAAATATCTAAGTTGTTATAAGAGGCTGTTGGTAAAAACAAAAAGGCACTCAACTGACCGACCTAAAACCAGTCTGATGACTACTGGTGGAGATGACTGTCCTCCGCAGTGCAGCACCCCTGTGTGCCCAAATCATGCTCATTCATCAGAACGTTTCCAGGGAAGGGGAGAGCAAAGGAAGAGCAGTGGTTGGGTTATGGGACAGCCAGCTACTGAAGGACAATCTAACACTTCCTCTGGGTCAGCAGCCAGGACTGCCAACTTGGCGCTCTTGTGCTCTCTGCTCACTCCAGGCCAGCTATGGGACTGGTACTTTGAGTCCTCTCAGTCCTCGGTCTTTCCATCTTCACAGGAAATGGCTTGTGAAATGCAGACTAATGACATGACAGCACATTGTTGGTGGCTTTGTGTATAATAGGTTAAATTACCACAGTGATTTCCAGTTGCTGATGACAGAATAACTGATATTATGCCCCATGTGCACTCTGGAGCATTTCTCGGTTATGAGCCTTAGCGTAAGACGTCAGCATATCCTGTTGAAGGAGAAGTGCTTTTTCATAAAAGGAGCTTGGCATGAAAGTGCTGCACCAATAAGACACACGACATCATCAGGGTTGGATGACCTTCAGTTAATACACAAATGAACTAAACTGCCCACCTGCACAATCCAAAAGAGAGGAGATCAACACAGCCCCAGCCTGAGAAGCACAGTAAGATGAGCAAACCCACACGACAGCTCACCATCATGAGCCCCCCCACCAGGTCATTGGTGTGGGGGTCCTCATCCTTTGTCCCCAGCTGGGGTGAATATAGCTCTGTAGTGCGCAGGATCTCCAGCACGCGGTCCAGCGCCTCAGCCACTGGCATGGGGCTGCTCTCTTGGGCTGCATTGATGATGTTGATCACCTGTGTGTGAACACCGATTGTAGGGTCAGCCGGTAAGGCCGTGGCCTTAAGGCATGGTCATATATCAGAGCTATAGGTTTTCCTGACCCTAGAAATTGTGAGTAGTTAACAGTTTGCTAGCTGATATGAGAGCTGTAAAACAAAAAAAAAATAAATAAAACTGGGAGAAATAATGATCATCAGCATTATCATTGACATTGTCAACTGTCACCTCCTACCAATGATGATAGATCAGTGCTATGAAGGTAGTGAAGGTAGAGATAGCTCTGTACTGCTGACGAGGCTAAAGGCATTCCACACGCTCACCTTGGTTATGGGAGCTTCAATGGTCATGGAGTGGATCCGGGCCATGGAGGAGTGCCTTCTCTGTGAGCTCCCTGTGGAGGAGGCAGAAACATTAAGAGGAATGTTGCTCCTTAACAGCAACACAACGTATGCCAAAAGGCATAGTATTGGACAGTTTTGAGGTCCTAACAAACCTAAGAAGAAATAAACTGCATAACACACACACACACACACACACACAAATGACCAATCAATATTCCAGCAAATCAAGTGGACTCTATTTGTTGCCCAATTCAACAAGGGCCAAGTACAAGTGACAGGTGTCAACACCATGTGGTGCCTCGTTCACAGCAGACGGATAAAGCGGACAACAGTTCCTCCCCACCCTGACTCACCATCACTTCCCCGGGATGTTGTCGACCTGACGTCAAGCGAGCCTTTCCTCCTGTCTTTGTGCTTGCTGGACTGGACGTCTACAGACAATGCAAGTTGGCCTCAGTCAGGAAATGGCCACTAAAGAAGCATGGTGGTGCACTCAGTCACCAAAACGTGTTTCCCCATCTCATTAACACACCAGCGTACAATATCCCCCTGATGTCAAGGCGTAGCAGAGACAAAGAATTCATCACTGGAAGTTACAGTTGTGCTGTTAAGGCGCTCTTTGATCTTTCCAACCAAAGCGCTAGAGACCAGATGAGCTGGCAACGTCCTACCTGTCTGAGATTCTGCCTGCACGCGATCGCTGTACTTGTCCATCTACAATGGAAAAGAAAACTTTTAAACAATGGACAGCCATTGAGTCATCCACTGTTATTGTGTAAAAACAAAATTTACCTTATTGATGTCATTTAAAGGCCGGTTGATAGACACATAGTGTCTGATTTTCCTGTACGGTGGAAAAGAGATGAGCCATTAAGAACTGCACTGTAAAAGCAGGCTGAAAGAAACGTGCGCCTACCAAAATAGCGTCGCTCACCCTCCCTGTCCAATCACAGGCATGATCTTCACATTTTGCTGCACACTGTCTCCATTCTTCTTTTTGGCAAAGTAAACTCCTTGCCACTCCTGAAAGGATGATGTTAAGGGGATTCCATGAGGGAGAAACACCTGAGTTTGTACAGTAGACTTCGTTGACGGCAAGGACTCGGTAACACTTCTGGGTGTTACGATCACCATGGGAAAAATATAAAAGGTGGATCATAATTTTAGAAAGTGATCTTGAACCAAGCTTTTTCATGTCTGAAAGTCCTTGCTCGGACCTAGACCCCCATCCCAGGTTCAAAGAGACTGTCCCACTGTTCCGGTGTCCGCTAGTGACATTTAGTGTCCTCTTGAAGGGAGTTCATACGGGTCGACCGACCCTGACTGATCCGTGCGCTTGAAAAGGAGCGCCCGACTGTCCTGCTGTCCAGCTACAGAGTGTGTAGCAGACAGGAATCATACTCTCAAGGGGCCAAGTCCAGTTCCCCATCGACCACGGCGCCAGCCTCCTGCTGGTTTTGCCTCCACCGTGCACTAAGCAGTACTCCAGCCAATCAAAGCAAGAGCAAGCTGAACAGAGAGGGATGCCAGTAAACATTATTGAGAGATGCTGAACCTGAACCTGCCCCTGCGGCAGGTAGTATTGGACAAAACTGCAAGCTCACACCCTGTCAAACACAGACATCAGACAGCCGCACTGGGCTGACCCCGTCCTTAAAAGACCTTCCAAGCACGTGTGAAAGTGAACGAGGTCGGCCAGGCACCTCTCCAAGTCAAATAACAATGGAACACATAATAAAACCTCTCCCCTAGATTACATCACTTGAATGGAACCATCCAGTACTTTGACAAGGGTCTGCAAACTCACCTTGCCGTTACGTATGCATGAGTTGATTGTCTCTAGAAGATCGGGCTTGTTCTTCTCACTTTTAGGCACTTCAACCCCTTCCTTCCCCAGCAATTCCCCTTGCTGGTACCCCATGATGGCCTCGTAGGCAGGGTTCACATACTGCGCAGAGAGAGATGGGGTTTATAAACCTGCTGCCATGGCAACAGATGGACACAAATGACGCATGGACTGGCAAGACAAAGCATGGTCAGAGGCGTCCGCGACAGTAGCGCCCCATTCCCGTCATTTTTCACGGACGTTTACGGCGAACACAAGCATCCCTTTTACACAGGAGGGTGAGCATCGCCATGAAAAGACTTCAGCTGTGCTCTGAGGCAGACTTACAAAAGGAGCTTTTCATCTGCTCAGAACACTCATGCTGTCGTAGATATTGGTCACAAGACCTCACCCAAGCAGGGGAAAGACGACATAAAAAGCTACTCCACCAGAAAAAAAAAAAACTCAGTGCAAGAGATCTCATCAGAACTTGCTTCTCTCTCATTTTAAACAAAAGGGTTACACCACAGGAAGGTTGAAAAAATGTGTATTATTGACATAATCAAAAAACCATCTTAGAACAAACCTGAATCAACTGATCTTCGTTGGTGATTTCAATGGCCTCTTGACTTTGCTCCATTGCAGTGAAAATAGCATTGCATGCCCTATTAAAACAGAAAAGCACACTCAGACTACAATGCCTACAGATTTTGAAAGTACTCCAAATGGTAAAACTGCGCTTTGTGAAGACGTGAAACATCCCGGCATTTATTAATAATAACCTTCATTATGCTCTCCCCTCTGTCTAAGATGACTTACAATGTTAGATCATCAGCTTCACTAGAATTTGTACATGAGTGCAGCAGGGTGTTCTTACTGTACCGATTCTGAGTAAGTAGCTTGTTCAAAGGTACAAGAGCAGGAGCAGGGATTCAAACAAGATGACAGCCCTAACCGTTACACTACATACTGCCCCCATTTACACAGCTCATTCATATTTGATTATTCAATGGGCTCATCATCAAGACAATTACAGTGAGTCGGGACTATTATGAACTTACAGAACTGAAAAGGATGTCAGCTAGTTAATTTTTTTGCACAACCAGACAAATAAAGAAACCACTGCAGTAGGGAATGATGGGAAAGCAGTGGAGTGTCAGAAAGGCTATTTGAGAAATAAAGAACCTAATATATTTATGGAGACCAGCTGCAGAAAAACAATTTCCACCCGCCTCACCGGAGCTGAAACTGCGCATGAACCTCGCCATACTCCAACTGGATCAGCTCGTTGTAGCAGCTCATCATGTGGGGGTTCTCCACGTATCTCTGGGGAAAACATCAGAGAGTCCCATCAAGGCAAGCGCACACAAGCGGACTGAGAAAATTTCAATTCAGTCAGCCAAGGCTGTGACACTGGCGCAGAAAATCTCAGCTTCCCACTTCTGTTACCGTGTTTTTTCCCCCCATGCGTTCTATTCAAAACTCAAATGTCTGTCATCCGCAGCGCTGTGACCACGAGTTTTGAACTTGAGGAGTAACCCAGTAAAGCAGTAAGCTTTGGAAAATTGTTTTTACTTTCCTGCACTCGGCAGACCAGAAAGCCACAGTGTTTTGTGGAAAGTGGTGAGCAGTGAAAATGAGCAGCCCCAAGCAGTTCTGATCCCTGCCAAAATGGGCCTCAGTTGAGTCAATGGCCCACCCAGGCCACAAGCCTCCCACCCCACCACTCCTCCCGTTACCCTGTTGAATCCAGCGGCAATCAGCGGCATCACGGAGGCCTCCTCTCGCTCTGGCCTTTAAAAATAGAGATGATGGACAGAAGATGTCAATTATTTGTGAACCAGCACCCTTATCTTGGACAAAATAGAATGCACATTATGCGACAGGATTTCCCCAAACATACAGCTTGTCACATGATGGTAAAATTCAGGTTAAGGACCGCATTAAACATCACAGCTTGGTCACCAGCCTTAATTTCTCCAAGCACAACTGCACGCTGCTACCCGAAAATCCCTTGCCTTAGAAGTTATACAACTTGAAGTGGACACAATGCTTTAATTTATAACGCCAGAACAGGCACCACTGAAGCAACTAACAACTGAGAACTCGCAGCTTCTCGAACGACACGTACCTTTTCACCACTGCAACAATTACCGTGTTCTCCGAAGACTTCATTGCTCGGATTGACCTGGGGGTACACGGGAGTAGGAGAGAATCACGCTCGGCACCGTTTCAGTGACCCAGTTTTCCCACCGGCAGAGCTAGGTAAATAGACGGGGCCTTGAAAGAATGTGCAGCGCTGCGGACGTTGACCGCTGGCAGCCATCGAGAGCGCCTGGCCGCAGGACCTCCTCTCTGCTTTCGCAGCAGCCATGAGGGCGTGTAGGACGCAGAGGGCCAAACCAGCGGAGATGCGCAGTGGACACAAAAGTCTAAACTTTGTTGCTGGTCCTAGGATACATTACGGTATATTGGGCAAAGTCACCTTAAGCCAGACAGTTCAGCTACATAACTGATCTGCTCTATCCTTCATCTCAATTTAAACCAAATCTTTGTAAGCACTGGGCATCCTAACTTCAAGAGCAAAAAGAAAAAAGGCTCTGAAAAGGGGTTCTGATATACACATCCCCACACCCAGGCACTGGAGCAGAGCTCCCTCTCTGAACATACCCACAAAGGACTTCGGCGTCAAAGTATCGGGAGTGCCTGTGGTCGATGATGATAATGTCGTGGTGTTTCTCCAGGAAGCACTGCAGGGCAGTCTCGGGGGTCCTGGCGATGCTACAGCTGAAGCCCGCCCTCTCGCATGCCCACAAGAAGCCATTGCTCTGGCTGTCATCTTTGGAGAACACCAAGAGTACCTGGTGGGAGAAGAGGGTGCGAGGAACCAGCCCATTAGTTTACGACACTTCACTTGAGTGGCAGGCCTGAGCAGCAGCTGTCACCCGCGTTGTTTAGGAGCTGCAGGATCCCAGAAGGTTCTCATCTGTCTGACAAAACTCATCCCACAGTTCCACTAGTTTGGTGTTGGTTTCCGTGGTCGGCTCCACTTCTCCAGCTTTCACACTAGTGGGTAAGAAGCGTCACTAAGACCAGCTACCCAGTCACACACACCTAGCTGGTACTGCTGTGAAAGCCATCACCAAGAGGGTTGATCCACGCCGACTGAGGAGTGCTTTCCCTGTTCCAGCAAGGTGTCGGAAATGAATAATCTGGCTGTTCAGAACACAACTCCAGGCAGAAGGTTTTAATACACTGCTCACTTGTGTAAATGCATGCGAGATTTACTGGCAAACCTCCAAAGTATGCAGCACCGAGAAAGCAGGCATGAGTCATTTTGGAGCACGGACGTCACCATAAAACGGTTGCCTTCACAGGGATTACACGCAAAAGAGTTATACTTTGTTTCAGGGACTTAGCTTTGCATCCAAGCTGCCAGGTTCGATTCAGGTGTAACGTAAAAGGCTCATTTTTTCCTCTCTCAAATGCACAGAAAATAATCCCCACGCAGTGGGGTTCCTGAACGCTGGAAGATTATGATTTAATATGGTCATTCGGTCCACATAATCACAGCACAGAGCACAAAAAGACAAATTTGATCAGTTTATGATTCGTAAAGGTTTCCTCACATACTCCATCACTGGCGGCCGAAGCTCTTGGATTATCCAGCTGAGGGCTGATGGAAACTCTGTACAGAGCGTCAAAGTGATCAAACGGACGGCCCGATTTGCCCACACTGTAAATACATCATTACTCGCAGAAGTATTCCAGACATGCAGAGGAGTTTGCCAAAATGCCACAAAGACATCTCCTTTCAAATAAATCTTTACATTCTTCTTCTGAGCACTGTTTGGTTTCTAATGGAACAGGAGGAAATTGCAACACTACCCCATGTAGTGAAATCCTGTAGGGCCACCTGTCACCAATTTTTTTTTTAAAATTAATTTAACTCTGCAGAACACTCAAGATAAGTAAGAGTCTTTCCTTGGAAACCTGACTGTGTCCATCTTAAGGTCAGCATCATTCAGACAAGCGGCGTAATTGTAATTCCTTCGCTGTAGCTCAGTTTATTCTAGTTAATTAAAATTTAATTTTAGCTTTAATTAGTTTATTTTTAACAGAATAAATTAGGCAGAAAAAAGCAAAATGGACCCGGGGAGAAAGAAATACTACAAAACTTAAAAGAAACACTTTAGTGTAAAAAAAAAAAAAAAAAATTGTTTAGAAATAGGAAAAGGACTTCCGCTTTTCAAACACGTGAAACATTTATCTGTGTTGAAATGTTAGTCTTTGGTTAATCAAACAATGTCAAGGTCTCTTCCTTTACAGCGCTTGGTGCATCTCCACACAGGATCCAGACTGCTGTATCCATGCAGACCAAACAAACTAGAGTGGGACTGCACTAGGACACACAGAAATGAACCATTTCTTTGCCTTCTCTGCTCCTCTTTCAGCCCCGCTTTCAGCCGAGCGCAGCTCACAGAAACGTACCCTTGGAGATGCTTGGGGCTCTCTATCAGTGTGCAGTCCTGCCAAAGAGGTCATGGGTAGAAACCATGACCCAGACACTCAGAAAATGCAAGAACTACCCATAAAAAGAGGACATAAATTAACATGTCATCCCACCTTCACTGGACTCTGAACTGCAAAACCTTGCATAACGAAAAACCAAACTGAACGTGTGAATGTCACAGTTGTGCTATCATCGCTCTCCCCTAGTCGCACATCTCAGATGCAGTGTTCCTTATGATATGTTCAAGGCAATACATGTTTTGCTGGGTTGTCATAGCAACAAGACAGCTTTCACACAATGCATGCATTTATGACTTGTTTTAAAAGAGCAATTGTGTGTTTGTGTCTTAAAGCGACGGAGAGCTTCATCACGAACATGATGATGGTTTACATGGCAAATACTACAGTCACCGTTGGGGGAAAACTAGGCGAGATAGCAGAGAACACTGTCGACGTTTCCAAAAACTAAAACATTGATTTATCTTGTCACGAGTGAAAACGTCATTAAGAACACAGTTTATCTCAACTCAAAGGCTAAAGTGTTCTAGAACAGAATGTCTGGGAATCTTATTTTGACTGTTCCCAGGTTTCTAAGAGTAAGAGCAAAGGGCTAAAGAGAAAAACTTCGGAAATTAATACTAACATATAGGATATGGGGTTAACGGAATGTAGTGCCATGCAATTAACTATCGACCATGTCCTGTTGCCTGATGGTATTCGTTCTGTGACAGCTCTTAAGCGATTCTTTAAAGCTTCGCCATTTTGACAAAAACAACATCAAACGACTTCCCTTTGAAGCCTAACACTTCTGGTAAGAGGAAAAGGTGCAAATACCATACCTGAAGGGGATCCTTGTACAGCTTCATTGGTCCAAACTGCACCTCCTTGACTGAGGTCTGAAAGAACAGTTGTAAGATTGCATTACAGAAAAGCCACAGAACGTTCAAGCAGGAGATTCGTGACAAAAACAGGTAAAACCTATCTATCTGTCACAGGAAAGTAGAACAGGAGACAGCAAAGTTTTTCAGAACAGACAGGCCCACCCATTTCAACTTTCTGCTTCCTTGAGAAACACCACGCAAGGCTTAGTAACCACAGCAACCCTGGCCTCCCCGGACAGATGTCCCCTCCAGAATTGTGCTTCTTCATAAACAAACTCTGCAAGTGAGACCCAACTGTGTGAAACTCCCGATGTAGTGGAGCTACAGCTCGTCTTGTATACCAAAGTGGAAGTCCGAAAAATCGTAACCGAATCGCTTTCGATTTGCGGCAAAATGAGTGCCAGTTGTGCCATGGAAATGGGAAACGGTACGAACACGGTCATCCTACAGAACATAAGAAGCATCGAACTTTTACGTAAGGGTGGACTGATCACATCATCGGGGGCTATAGGAAGCACTGAGACATCATGGCATAACAAAAAGTGTCATTGTTTTGTTTGCTAGTAGTCAGCATACAGGTGGTCCCCGACTTACGATAGTTCGACTTAGTTTTTTTTTTCAACTTTACGATGGTGAGCTGGTGATAGACATTCAGTAGAAACCATACTTCGAATTTTGAAGATTTTTCCTCGGGCAAGCGATATGCGGTACAATTCTTTCTCGAGGTGCTGGACAGCGGCAGCGATCCGCATCTTCCAGTCTGACATGCGGTCGCTAGTGTATACAACCGATACTCTGCAGTGTTCTGTTTCCAGCGTTTTTTGTATACGCACCGTATCTACATTGTGTTTTGTGCATCCATCATGTCTTCAAAAAGCCCATTTGTGTCTCCTGCTACTGGCGAGAAGAAGAAGAGGAAAGCAATTACTCTTGAGGAGAAACTCTAATTAGTATGTTTATAGCTATAGTATTTATTATTATGTTGCAATATCTTCTGTTTTTTACCGTTTATTGTTTCTTGTTTAGTAATTACTATACTGTCTTGTGATGTTTTGCACGTCTTGCACACGTGACGATTTCGACCATCTTAAAGGATTAGAAGCGATGACGTTCGATAGGTTAGGTGTATTAAATGTATTTTCGACTTACGATATTTTTGACTTACGATGGATTTATCGGAACATAACCCCATCATAAGTTGGGGACCACTTGTAGTATGTACTGCATCTCCTAATTTTCTTTTTTTAAATCTTTGGAAGCCAGTCATGAGGATAGTGTCATGGTAGCTGCCTTGGGCGAAGGAGCGAACAGATCCTAGAAGCTCAGATGACTAAACCTCACATTAGGTTGATGCAGTTATGGTTGCTCCCTACAAAGTGCGCAAAGGAGAGTCGTCCCTCAAGATCCCACACAGAAAATCCAGTAAACTTCCAGCAGGGTCAACACGGAGCAAAGTTGCATCACTGAAGGTGTTAAGTAACAGGAGTCGCTGGTCTGAAACCCTGCACCACAGGGCAACTCTGACGCAAATGCATGAGCACACACGGCAGCAAATGCAGCAGCACGCTTTCTAACTCAAAGAGGACCGTGCCGCAACCGCCAGTGACGAACACAGAGCAGCAGGCGTCCGGGTGTGCGGACGGCGCATACCTGCGGTATCGGCGTACTCGGCCAGCCGCATTTGGCTCCGAGCTGGGGAACATCTCGGCCTCATTTAAGAAGTTAACAGGGCAAGAACAGGACTTTAAAATACATTTCCTTCAAAACTGTAAGCAAAAGAAAGCTGCTGCCAAACCACAGCACTGACTAAAGAGCCACTCTACTGACCCATGGAGAACATTGTCAGTTTAAAAACAAACATACCCCACAAAGACCGGGTGGGGTACTTAGATTTTACAGACAACACCACACTGCACAGCCTGCTCACTGAATGCGTTAAGTTCACATATAGAAAAAATGCTTGCCTTGAGTATGATTTAAGGTCTCACGTTAAAAGAATTTCGATATGAATGCTTTCTCCTCAAGCCACCAAGCACTGGAGCCATAGAAGGTTCTGTAAACATGTCATATCAAGACAGTGGGAATACAGAGAGATTGAAACGTTCAACTTGCAATGGTTATTCACTCATCTGAAAGAAAAAGTGACTTTAAAATACTGATGCAGCAAAGCGGCAACATCCGTACACGAAATACTGCCAACTTCGTCCACACTGTGACCGTCATATGTGCTGGGACTTATGTCCACCGCGTTCTGAAATGAAGCACTGCAAAAAAGGCTTGTCTTTCTTGAACACTTCAGACCCTTTGCAACCAGACGTGAGACAATTCCCAGAATGCTGCATATCGCCGCACTGCAGTCACGTTCAGAGTCCAGCTCCGTGAGGCTGCCTGTCACATCCTGTCTGCTGGACACATCCGGCCCTGTAGATCGGACGGCCACAAAGCCGGGTGCACAAGCTGAGAGAGCAGCCCTTCCACTGCCGTGAAAAACAGGAAGCGCGATGACATTGTTCAGCTCGCCCAGACAGAGAGGGTCAGTGGCTTCCTGGCAGTGACCACGGCGACCGCGCAGAAAGGATGGGGGGGTGCGCTCTGGGACCTTCACGCCAAACAGGACTAGCACATGGTGATCACGCACCGCTGTTTGCGCATTTCCACTCCCCGTGCGCCTAGTACCGTCAGGTCTGTTAAAGAGGGCAAGAACATGAATGAACGACAAAGCTAAACAAGTAGAACTGGCACCAAAGTGTAAACATTTTAGTCACAGTCCCAGAAGCCAGAGAGAACCATCACAAAACCTGCCTACACACTTGGTTCCTGGTTCCGATCCACTGAGAAAGGCAAGACGGGGTAGAAAGGAGTGTCTTTAAGGGAATTCGGAATTGTTTTGTATGGGCAGCATCTTTCGGGCTTCGAATATGGGTATGGAAGAATCCATAAACCACATCAAGGGATTAAAAAATGAAGGACAGACATTGAGGGTGTTTGCGTTGACATGAAAAAACGGTACTTATCAGTTGAGAAAGTTACCAGCTACACTATATTTTACACTATCATTATTTAGACGTGTGCTCTGACACTCATGTCATTGGTTCAGAATCAGTAAACTCTTAGGGGTAAAAAAGCCTGAATTGTCATAACTCAAAGTGTTTCACTGCTGTGCTTAGGCCATTCTGGATTTTGAAAGTTAAACACGAAAGCCAAGTATGAAATGAACATCAGGCTCAGGGTACAAACGCTCATGGGGAGATGCAATGGCAGCGATGGGAGCAACCCAACTTACATCTAAGTTCATCTCTTTCCATTTGGAACAAGAGTTATAACTCAGTGGGACTTTATACTGAAGAACGAGTTTGGAAGAACCTACAAGGAGAACGGTTCAGGCCATTTATATAGGAAATGACACCTGGTGCGTGAGATGTGTGATTGTGTGGTGGCTCCTCATCTCAAGGTTGAAACCACAGGAAAGCCGGAAGCCATCCAATCATTCAGACCTGCTGGAGAGCGGGCTGGTGCTTCCGGCTCGCTTGGTATATCCACAACCCCAAAGGTCTTTGGGTTGAACCAACTGAAGGCCTGAGAGAGCAGGAGCCATGTGTTTGCGAACCTCACTTTTTCTTCTTTTCTGGCTGTCAGGACAGAAAAATTTATCATTTTGGAAGTTTACAGCCCCAGGGCTGATGTGATGCACACAAAGACCTTGCGGTGACATTACAACCCAACAGAATCATAACCAGGCCTACAGACTAGACATTTGTCAGTGTACGGTAATTACATCTACATATAATTAAATAAATAAGCTCATGAGCTTATTAGGTGTTTCGATCAATATGTTCCTCAGTACATGTTCGGTGTGTCCTATTTTAATTCCCAGTAGGCATATAAAAGGGGACACTGCTGCCATTTTTAGCTTTGCTTTGAAAGCATTATCTAACATCAATGCTTGAAATTCAAAGGTGAACTTTGACTTGCGATATTTGGATTCAAAAAGCCATAAGAGGAGGGGGGAAATGACGGCAATTATTGCTCAACACAAAGCACATGTGGGCCTGCTGGCAAGGGAATATAACAATCTGCAGGAACGCTGTGGACAGTCATGTCAGTCCTTGTCACCGCTGAGATCTCCTTTGTTTTCGAGGCGGCAGAGCTGCATTTCTGAAACCCTCGTCTAGCAGGACGAGCAGGGTCAAGAGCAGGTGTCCCGTTCCAGTCAGTTCTGCAGGATTCTTTCATGCGTCTTTGAAAATTACGACATTTTTCTGCAGGTGACCAGCTGTGTTCGTGGTCACCGCTCTCAGATGGTGAAGCAAGTTCTGAAACGTGTGAGCTAATGTCACGGCACACCAAGCGCCAGCTCCTGCCAAGCATGGAGCAACAGCCTGTGGGCAGACGTGACGAGAGTAGCGGGGAGACCCGAGGTCAGGGCATTCCCACAGTCGGCACTCTCTCTCGCACCTTCCACGGATAACAGATGACGCCGATGAGACACACACTTACCATGGTAAGATATCACACACCCACACTCACACAGGAGGACCTCCACGTGGAAAACAAACCTCAATAAAAAAGGCTTCCTAAATGTTAAGGTTTTCAAATTCCCCCATATGTTCGTTTTTAATAAATGGTCCCCAAATGACCTTTTCTCAGAAGAGGCTCGCATTGATGTCGCCTGTCATTTGAATGGTCACCCGGTCACTAATGTGGCTCTGACCGGGCACCTGCCGCGACCACGCTCCGCTCAGAAAACTCCTTGGTTCAGCTGAAAGAGCATTAGGGGGTGGTGTAACCGAGGCCAGCGGCTAGCCGACCTCCTCAAGACGGAGCGGGTCAGGTGATCGGCGTTACGCAACAGCCCCGATTTCCAGCGCAGGGCTGCTGGAGGCACACCTTCCTGTCGCTGCCGTCATCCTCACATCACAGCACACATTTCTTGCATATTTTCAAATCCTCTCCAACAGACACTTTCATGAAAATCTGCACTTCTCACAGTCCAACCGTGCACACGGAAGTCAACAACCCCCAAGCCGGCAACCAAACTGAGGAGGAGTACCGCTTTATATCTCCCTGCATGTTGCACTCAAGGAGCTGGGGATGTCCTCCTAACACCTTGATGGTATTCCTACAGAATTACACGTGACACCATGTTTTCTTGCCAACGTTGATCTACCTAGTCATGGTGACCAGTGTCTGTAGATGTGAGTGTGAGGCAGAGCACTCCTCGCTGCTCACCTTCAAAGTGCTGTGGTTATTATCCAGATTAGGGCAATCCGCCCTAATGCCCAGCGCTGCTCCTAATCCCCGCGTCTCAGACCGGTCCGTGTGAGGGTCAGCGCTCACCTCAGACTAGGCCCTTCGCCAGCACCTGGAGAACCTCAAGAACCTGAAGCTCTGCCACTTTCATACGCATTCCGATACAAGGTTGGTTGAAGCCAACAACATAACCTTTTTTTTTTTTTTTTTATTTAAAATAAAGTGCAGCAGGGCAGGGAATTTACAGTTTGTATTTACATGCACAGTCAGCAGGTTTACACAGAACTCTGGGTAAAAGCCCAAGTTCTCCAATAGCCTATATCCATGAGAACCAGGTCCAGGGTGATGTATCCATATTTTAATACGGGGCCTGTGATACTGCTGCACAAATCCTTTTCCACAGAGCCACGAGTAAAGAGGAAACCGCTCTCATTACAGATTACATTATCCAAAATCTTATCACAAGCTAAAAATTAATTTGCACTTAAAAAATCTATTCCTCCATCATTATATAACACATTATATAGACGTGCTTATCGGATCCTGCATGGCCTGCATTAAACTACATTAATTTTTACATTTAAAGAGGCAGAAAACGATGGGCAATCAATGAGCCAAAAGTCTCTTTTCCAAGAATTTTATAAAGAGAAGTGGAGCTGCCAATTAATTGTCTGATTGTAATGGCCAATGTGAGCAGCGCCTGGCCCAGGAAGTGCACAAGCCCTCCGTGAGCAGCCGGGAATGTGGAAGCTTGTACGTCAGGGCTGGACGCATGGAGTTCACTGCGGAACATGCTGCCAAACTGGTCCTCCCAGGTCCAACACCAGGGCCCATCCAAGCTCTTCCTGCTTGCCGCGGTCTCTCCGCGACCTTTCGATCACAGTCGGTCCATGGTTGCAAGTGGGTGGGAGGTGCTGGACAAGGCCTGGCTTTGTATACAGCTCATTTCTTTCAAAATGAGTGAGTTAATTCATTAAAATAGTCAACTATTGGCTATCTATATACATTGCTATCCCTCTAATACAGCCTTCGGAGACAGGCAGATAAGGCAGCGGTTAAGGACACAGGCTCATAATCTGAAGGTTATCAGTTCAAGACAGAAGAGGCTCTACTGAAGTACCCTTGAAAAAGACATTAACCCCAAATATATCCAACTGCACAAATGGGTAATATTCTAAGTGATATTGCATGAAAGGGCTGACTACATAACTATACAATAATTTTCTTAGCATGCTGGTTTCACAGCTGTGGATCTGACAAATAGTCTAACATGCAGAGGCCTATTCTATTAGTTATAACAGAAGTACATTGACCTTTATTAGTACAACTCAGGGTGCAACAACAAAAGTGCTTTTGACAAACAGAAGGACAGCATGATGCAGACACACAACTGCTCAAGTAAAGTCAGTCTAACCAACCCCACAGATTTGCAAGCATATAATGGATAGGA
This sequence comes from Scleropages formosus, assembly GCF_900964775.1. Lineage (NCBI taxonomy): Eukaryota > Metazoa > Chordata > Actinopteri > Osteoglossiformes > Osteoglossidae > Scleropages > Scleropages formosus. Next base: position 31,660,431 of record NC_041812.1, on the reverse strand, counting down.
AATCAAAAGTTTTTTTTTTTTTTTAAACAGATAATGTAGTGCGTTTTTATTGAGCAGATACGGGATCAGGAGAGAAATGGGTTCAAATCAGAGGTGTTGAGACTCTTCTTGATTATTGAGAGGGATTCAGCAGTTCTGAGGTTGACAGAGCTTATTCCACCACAATGGACAATGAAACCCAAAGCAAGAACCTTCGGACTTGTGGACCTCTTATGGGCAGAAGCACATTCTCTCCCAGCTGCAACAGCCCTGTTCGAGTGAACATCTCTGTGCTCGACAGCTTTCCAGAAAAGGTGCTTTTACGGCCACTCTTAAATTTGCTGTCCATTGCAGCGAGAAAACCTCTGTACCCAAACTGCAACACACTCTTGACTGCAAATCTTCACTCGGGATGACATGTGTCGGAACCGATCAAGTTCGCCGGTGAGGGACTGGTGTGGACCCACCGCAAGTCTGGTCTGTGTCAATCCTGTCGGACACTCGCCAGGAGGAAGGAAGAGGCCATAACAGCACATGTTACCAAAACAACCACTGTCACTTGTGCCAGCAGAGATACATTATGCTGTAACAAGCGACTCTAGGTCAGTGCACTCATACACATCTCTTTTAAATCATGAAGATAACAATGAGGATTACTGAATAGGACCTTGCAACCGTATATTAAATGTTGAGGATTCGTTCGCTGATGAAAATTATAGGCTGACTCCTATGAAGGCATCAACTCTCCGTCTCCATCTGATGTGTCTTTTTTCCAAAAAATAAGCTGTGTGATTAGTATTCTTGGATATTGCCTAGCAGATGCTCTTTGTCAAACGTGACTCACGTACCTCACAATTTACCCATTAAAACAGCCAAACGTTCACTAGAGCAATTAAGGTGAAGTACCTTGCGCAAGTGTACAACAGCGATTCCCCTCCTAAAAAGGCAAGCTATGCGATTTGAGTCCCACAAAAGACACAGCTCTACAAATCTCAACATCTTTGACATATTCCTTCTTTTATTTCTCTCTGGCCAAGCCTCCGCCTCTCCGCTCTTTTACACTCAAGTGACAAACAGGCTTCTGGTGGGAACTAGAGACGTCACTAATCCAAATGCGACCACAGGGCCAAGGGACCGAAAGGTTCAGCCCCCGCACTCCCGACCCTGCTAGAACCGGCCCTCCAGGAGCCTGCGGTGAGAGGCTAACTATGCCGTTACCAGGGGTTTCCCGAGGACTGGGACAGGAACTGCCTCCCACAGCCCAATAAAATGCTCTTTAAGACACAGCTAAGCAGCAGAGCTGGAGAAAGAGCAGCACTGGCCATTATGTTAATGGAATATCTCCGTAGAACTTCAGACTGAAAAATCGTGATAGCAGACCTGGTTTATTTTATTATGAGGTTCCTGTTGCTCAGCAAAGAGCTACAAAGATGTTGCATTGTTACCGCAGGCGCATAATAGCGCTAAACCCGATAAAATTACACGTGCTATCGTTGCAAACCAACACAAGGAAAATAATTTGTCTACAGGCAACAACTAGCTTGCAGGAAAAAAAAGGAGACTGCTCTGAGCACAAGAGAATGCGTTTCCACCCTGGGTTCAGTCAAGTTGGATGCGCAGATTCTCACGCAACTCGGAGAGCAGTCTGAATAGGAAGAAGAGGAAGAGCGACGGCGACAGTAGCACAAACTCATGGGAAAGTGCCGGTGACCTTCAACTGCCATGGGCAGCTGCCCGAACCCTTAGCAATGGCTAAGGGAGTTGAGGAACAAGCGCAAAGACAGGGAGGCAAGGAGAGACATCACTCAAAGGAGGCCAGGTTGCCTGCGCTGTTCCAGCTGGAGCAGCACGGCGAACCCTCCGGAATACGGCCCTCTGGGGCCCTCCGTCTAGATCCCACAAACATGTCAACGCTGGAAAGTTCAGCAGTATCAGGAGGCCAAAGCTGGTCCAAACACCAGTTCTCTAAAGAAAAACGATACACACAAAAGCTGCCTTAAAACAAAAAAGTGATTTTTTTTTGCTTGCCTAAGCCTGTGCACAGGATATTCTCATAAAAAATTATTATTTGAAGACATTGGAAAAAGTGAAAATCCATGAGAGTAATTGACCATCACCTACATTAATCTACATAAAGCCAGTCTTTCGCTCCAATGATCAGTGTTATACACTTGTTGGTCTGTGCCGGGCAGGTAGTTCTCTGAAAAAGTACTCCAACACAAGAGCTTGCTTGTGGACAGCATTGGAGTGGGACCAGCATATTTTCCACTGAAAATATCAGCTGAGTATATCAAGATGAGAAATTCGACACTCCACAAATGGAACAAATTGTATATTAATGAAACCACCGATACACACCTAATTCTCTGAGTCCTGTGGAATATACTGGTGATCTGTGGCATAAAACAATTCCTAACTTCAAGACAAATAAACAGTAAAAGGAGGACACAAGGTACTACAAGGGGAGACATGGTGGTGCGGCAGGTTTGGTCGGTGCTGGCCGTGTGCCGGTTCTGGGGTTCGAGCCCTGTTTGGGGTGCCTCGTCACGGATTGGCGTCCCACCCTGGGCGTGCCCCCTCCTCCTTTGGCCCTGCGCCCTGTGCTGCCGGGTTAGACTCCGACTTGCCATGACCCCACTTGGGACAAGCGGTTGTTGACAATGGATGAATGGATGGACAAGGTACTACAGGAACAGGCATGAAATTCTCAGCCCAAACTTTCACAGTAAAAAACCAAAATTTAAAGACAGTTCGGACCAAAACCGTGCACCGAAATCCAAAGCACGTAGACAAAGTGAAAATGTCAGCATTCAGGATGAAAACAAAGTTCCCACGTGGTCTTCGAAAGACAGCTGTGCTGCTCGTGCGGGCCACCGAAACGGTTCTCAGAGAGGCCATGGAACGAGTACCACCACTCTCTGGTACGGCCCATCCGGACGGTAAGCATCTGCCTTATAGGCAACCTTATCCAGCACCTAACAGCGAATTACGAGAGGTGGATGGCTCAAAGGGAGTGACAAACCACATCCACTTATGAGGCATTTATTCCATTAGCCCAGTTCCATCAACAAGCTAGGACCAGGAACACTGCATTGGCCGCCCCTGAAGAGAGAGCGGTCGAGCCGCACCGAGCAGCATTCTACCGAGCTGCACGTGAACGCCTGGCAACCTCATTCAATTGGGAACCCTTCCTCACCGGGCCAGTTCACCCAAGCGAATAAAAGAAACTGCAATAAGCATTGCCAGAACACTGATAATTCATATGCAAATTCCAGGTCACATACACAGCTCTGAAAGAAAAACCACCAAAACAGAGAAATATCCCTGTTTCTAACTTAAGTTCCCATAGATTTGCTGTAAGTCAAGGATTCCATAATGCCAAAAGAAAGTCACATACATTAAAAAATAAACAGCGAGGCAATATAGATCTTTTGATGAAAGAAAAAAAAAAAAAACAATTCAGCCTCACTGGTTCAACAACTTAATTGCAATCTATACTGTACACTGTTGTGTTTCACTCAGATATAATAGTGAGACATCAGGAAACACCACTTGTCTGTAGAAACAAAATTAGCCTTTACAGTGAATCAATTACCGAAAAAAATGCAAACCCTCAAAAGGTCCATCAGGTACCTTTACCCACTCCCAATTATTAACTATAAAATTTCTAACTATTAATTATCAAAAAAGTTTTTAAAAAATGTTTTCCGCATTGTGTATATACAGCACACTTGTTTCACACCACGTCACATGACAAACCCAGCCGACGGAGAAAATCATCTGCTCAAAGAATTAATAATTAAGGAGTTCAACCACAGTGAGGTTGACTTCCATATAGGGCTGTGACTGTTGCTGCTGCTCCGAGGGCATGAATGCACAGCTGAGATATTGATCCCCCCCAGCATTTTAGGGCTCATTACTATGCCACCAAACGAGGCAGGAACAAGCTTCTCCGGTTCTGAAAAGCAGACTGTTCAGTCTGTCGTGTGCTATATCTGTGAGACTTGGAACGTCCAAACACCCTCAGGGTTTGCTCAGCGCACGTCACCTTTCGAACGCAAACTTGCATCACCACCCAGTCCGTAGACTGAAGCAAAGCGAACTTGTCCTGCAAGTCAGCCTACGGCTGGGAGGATGGACTCCCACCCGTCAGGAGCCCACGTCCTCAACAACGACACGCCTGCTAGGCTATGTCACAGCAATGCATGAAAACACGACCCGTAAATGAGCGCAGGCCATGTGAGCAGCTGGGAATCGATGCATGCTGGAAGACCTCTCTTCCCGAGGCCTCCAAACTCTGCAAACAAAGCAATATTTAAAGCTTTGATGTCCACCCCCCAGCCAATAGAGGGGAACAAGGAATGCTGCAGAAGCTCTGTCCTGCTTTGCACAGCATCTGTAACACAACCCCACAACCCATGTGTCCAAATCGAGAAACCAAGCGAGAGAGCTTGTATAAGCAAACACCTAAGGAGCTGCCCCTCCATTCACATTCAATACTGAACTGGAAGAGGAAAACCAGACCTGAATAACAGACAAAGAAAATATTTTGCAGAGGGGATTTTCTTAAAAGATTGCATTCCCCAAACTCGAGGAACACGATGCCAAACCTAAAGACACGGCGTTCCCTCACTAGACTAAACAGGGCTGAGCAGGCCAGGGGAGGATGTCACTGGGTCACCAGCACCCCACCGTTCACCTGCTGCTGGCTCAGCACCTTGTGCATGAGCGCAAAACATGACAGACAGGCCAAAGAAGAGCTTCACCAAACATTATTAATGATGAATACTGAAAACTATTGTATATATTTTATTTATAACACTTCCTTTGGAGTCAGACATTTGTATCATGGAATGGTTCAATGAAATGGCCACATGCTGAAATGGAGGTTTTCTGAGCAAACAGGTAGTGAAGAACAGTATTAGGATTCATTTCAGGTGACCTTTCCTTTGTGCTAGAAATGAACAGGATATGCACGCTTTCAAAGATGCATTAAAAAAGAAAAAAAAAATCCACCTACTACAAAAATGATCACCCACCACACACAGAAAAAAAGGGGGAAATTTTTTTCCTTTATTTTTTTTTTTTTAAAAAAACACAACAAGCAGAGTATCTGTCCTTCCAGAACATACCATACCTACGGATTATCGATTTTGTATTTGGCCAAAGTCAAAGAATATGTGTCCAAGAAATTAAGATGAAACAACAGGCACAAAATAAGTGCCAAGGTGGCTGCAGTCAGTAGGCTTTGACTGATAAACTCATAACCAAGTTTCAACGAGTGCCTTTTTCTGAAGGGGCCACAACACGGTACGTTTCAGAAAAAGGCCATTAAAACAGGGCTGTTAGGGCTGGGTGTTGGGTCATTCCCATTCATAAGGCATGACCTGTCCAGTCCTCCGGGTTGTCTTAGTGTGCTGAAGAATGGTGTCAGCCATGGGATAGTGATCAAGGGCTCATTTCAGTAGGGACAGCTGGTAGCGTAGTAGTTAGAGCTACTTCTTTTGGATCCAAATGTTGCAGGTTCGATCCCTAGCTCTGGCTGTAGTACCCTTGAGCAAGGTACTTACCTTAAATTGCTCCAGGAAAATTACCGAGCTGTATAAATGGGTAAATAATTGTAAGCTTTTAATAATTAATAACCTTAACATTGTAAGTCACTGGTGAAAAAGCGTCAGCTAAATGTATAAATGTAAATGTGGTACCGAGGGAACAGAGTAGCTTCACTTAAGGCCCCATGCAGCTTTCCAAGATGTGGAAAGAATGAAAGAGAATGTCAGGTAGCGGTTGAGGACATGGAGAATAACCATACGGTTGCTGGTTTGAGGTTCTGCAGCTGCAATAGTATCCCTTCCATAAGGTAGACTATTACTATGGTAGCAATACTTAACTGCATAAAATGTGTCCAATTCTGTTATTCGCTTTTTGTGTAAGCTGAGCAATTGATATCTGGAGCAACAAAAAATAATAAGAATTCAGCTGACAAAATGAGGAAAGTTTCAAAGTCTTCCTGACATCTCGCTCGGGGTCCATTCAGACAATACCCCTCCGATATGAGGTCACACTTTCAACGTTGAACTTGGGCTTTTTTTGCCCCACTTACACTGTGCGCGCGCGATCCGCTCCTAGTTAAAAGCGCCGCTGCCCCCCTCCGTGCCTCTGCTGTCCTGCCACCCACGTCACAGTGAGCTGTCCGTGGGAAGGCGACGAGTGCCGGCACTCACCTTGTGATCGGGGCTTTTCACGGGTAATCCGAGGGCCGGGACCCTGTGGGGGGCTGCGCTGGGGGGCTGCGGCGCGTGCGAGCCCTCGGACCCTTTCCCACTGTGATGGACCACCCTGTCGGAGATGTGGACGCTGGAGGCGCAGCCCATGCTTCTGCGACACTGGGGCCGGACCCTTCTCACTGGAGGCCGTCTCTCCTCCCTGCCCCCTCCCGATTCCCTTTGCACCCCCCAGGGGTACCTGATAAGCCCTTATTCCTCCCTTTTCAGTCGATGGGGGGGGAAGACGCTGTCACCGGGTCCCCGTGCGGACAACATCCATGTCTCTGCTTCCCCCCACCCCCTCGCCGGGAAACAGATCGGTCTCGTGCTATGTTATATCACGTCAAACGCATGTGCGCTCCGCGCGCGCGCCACTCTCCCGCAGACGCCGAGCCGTGGAGACGCGTCCAGTTCGGCCACTAGATTCCACAAGCGCTGCCTCTCATGGTGGCTTCCCCTCATTGTCCTCTTATCATTGCATCATTTACCGGCGTTTCAACTTTTTCTTTCCCCCTCGTGCCCAATAAAATGCTCCCCTTCGTCTCAGTTTTATGTTTTATCCATCATTCTATCCACGCCTGTTGCTGGGGTCTCCTCTGCCGCAGACACATCCTGGTCGTGTTTGTTTTTTCGTTTTTTTTTTTTTTTTTTTTTTGTAAGTGTTCTTCAGCGCCGGCAGTTCGGATTAATACTGCTCTATTGACTTCTGCACTTTGGACACAATCCCGTTCCCACCCGGGTTTGTCACAATCAACGGGCTTTTCTGACCAAGAAACACACCATCCCTGTTCGGATCTTCAAACTTGCAGGAAAAGAAGATCGGCTACAGAAAACACAATCCTTTTTCTCGACCCTTCATTTCAGGCATCTGCGATTCCTGCACATCCAAAAGTTTGAAAAGTATTTAAACTGGACACCGGGTGTGAGGCCCACGGTTATTTTCCTCTTTAAAAATGCTGCAGATATTTAGGATGTGTAAGCGCTTCAGGAAAAAAACACCACTTTGCGTACTTTTGGTCAGTACTTAAAATTAGGACGGTTTTTTTGGCTACGTATAAACATAAAAGTAAAATAATAGACGCCGTGTTGTATCGTGCGGCTCCGTCAGTCCTCAGTTCTCTAGCGCTGCAGATCCAATAAAAGAACCCGCACGGATTGACCTGCACCCTCTACTGACGTCAATGCAAATGACTTTTAACGAGCCTATCAAGAAGAGGCGTCTCTTCGCTGGGCGGAGCCCGCTCGCAGAGGGAACTTCAAACGTGGCTCTGCGACATCAGTATCCGCGAAGTCAGTATTGACGGTTCCCGGTATACATAAAGTTACGGGAAAGATTATTCAGTTGTTTTTAGTTGAAGATTCTTGTCTTTTATCGTAATGTCAAAAATGTTTTTTGGAGAAAATTCTGCAGCAGTACATCTCTTTTTACAATACAGAAGTGTATATATGCTTTCCACGGAAATGAGAAAACTCACTGATCATGCCTCTCTTCTACTGCCGAAGTTTCACTCACTGCTTTACAATGAACGTATCATATCTAAATGTACTATACTGTATATCCAAATACAGTATCCATCCATCCATCCATCCATCCAGTTTCAATAATCGCTTTGTCGTGAGCAGGGTCGCGGTGATCAGTAGCCTATCCCGAAAGCAATGGACGCAAAGCTGAGGGGGGAAATCCTGGACGGGACACCAGTCCATCGCAGAGTATACAGTAGTTGTTCTCAATGTTATCAGAAAAATAACTAAGAATAAGGATACAGTTATCAAATTTACTAACGATTAAATAAAAAGGAAAGACAAACATGAAATGCAATTGACAAAGTGTTGCCCATGGAGCATCATTAAACTGTTCAATTTTTACTTTTACATTTTTACTTTTACTCTACAGTATAGGTGTTTTTGTCTGGGTTTATACAGTACGACCAAACTTTTTATATTTCCTTGTTTATTAACCCAAATTATCTGCACTTCTGCAGGACGCACTTGCACATACGCTCCACTGTCTGATAATGAATTTAATTTTTCATTTAACATGTAAAAGGCAAGAAAGGAGTTCATTTTATGTGCAAGCATGTCTGTAGCCTCAGTGCCCATTTAATAACTATCCTTCTGCTCAGTTATTAAATCAGTTATTAAATCACTAATGCCCCTGGAGATTGTACTTGCTGTGAGACAAACTGTTAAATATTTATGTTACAGAAAAACACCAAGTTCATTGAACACGAAGTTCAATAAAGATTATCGAGGTGATCTTGCAGTGTTGTGTCATTTCCTTTTCAGATCAGTTTAACCCTGATCAAGTATTTCGGTACTTTAATCACTGAGCAAGATTTCTTTTTTGGGGGGAGGAAAATTTTTCTTCATAATAAAAAATGACTGGCAAGAGTTTGGTTTTTGTGTTTTTTTGTTTTCACTCTCCTGACATATGCAGAACAGGATTCAGCAGTCTTGAGGGACGTGGGACAGGATTTTCCAGTCCTTTCCCAGTCCTGTATTATTTAGCCCAAGGTTCCCCAGTGCTTGTCTGCGTATCCCAGATGTACTTTGCAGGTTTTTGTATCATCTGACCTCTTTTGCTGAGCTGTTTGATTTAGGAATGGTCGGGGTGGTGGATAATTAGCACCTTTAGGCAACAGATTATAATAGGCTTTTGTGGAATTTCAGCGCATTTTGTTTGTGTGGGCTGTTTAAACTAGTACTTTAAAAAGTCCTTTGATTATTTGCTTAAGACGAAGCGGTCACTTGATGAACGAGCTTAAATCATGCGACCCGTATTAAAAGAACATTTTGTCTGTTGTTGCACACAAAGAATATTTATTAATCTTCTGAAGCACTGGTGCAGTCCCATATGACTGCTTCTGGCTGTAGCCCACATGTTGGCTGTACGGCCATCCTTGTACACCTAGTAATCATTCTGGTGAGGGCAAAAGTTAAAAAATAAACTGAGAGGCTAGACGAAGGTATCCCTCGTCCCACTGCAATGAAAATTCCGAAATCTGTTTGAAACCTAAAAGAAATGGAAGCAGGACAATCGAAGTCCACATACAGAGGAGAAGCGGCCACGGTGCCTCTTATTGCGCTGCAATGCACCAAACATCCACTAGGCGGAAGTGTAGCGCCAGACAGAAAAAAAACAGGCTCGATTGAGACTCACTCCAATATTATACTACTGTACCGTACTGTTCTTGGAAACGTGATTTCTTACCTCGAACACAGGTTTTTATTTAAACCTTACCAGGTCTGATTACCCCCTTCTGTGCTACGTGTCCTCTTTAAGCTTAGTTTGTTGCTAACATGTTTTTTTGTACTCAAACATTTTGATTAAATAGAATCACATGCAGAAAACGTGTTTACACTTTGAAACTCACGATATTGATATTCCAGTACTTAGAGACACTTAGAGAGAGAGAGAGAGTTGCTTATCTACTGCATCCTAAATGTACAAAGTGCAGCATAAACTCTTATAAACTGGAAAATTTCGTTTTTACTTAATCTAAATGAACAGTGTTAAATACAAGCCGTTAATATGAAGCGGTAACATGGTATTTTTTTTCTTCATATCTTTATACAAAAGCACATCTGAATATATTGGCACAAAGCCTTGCTGTTATGGAAACCCAAGTACAAGAGGTTGGTGGTGTGTGTCACGGGCTCCCTCTTCAGGTGAAATTTGGTATAGCGCTCAAATAAACCCGCACAATAAATCCGGTCAGTTGACTGTTCACACAAGTACGGTGCGCAGACCTGTAATACGTCTTTATCGGTATTTCCTAACAAATGTTTAATCTCGTTACAAAATATTTATGCAACTGCTAAAGATGGATGGATGGATGGATGGATGGATGGATGGATGGAACTTCATTAACCCCAGAGGGAAGACCTCAATGTTCTCTTCGAACTCAAGAACTGCAAAAGCCTAGTCAACGAGAATGGGTTTTAATCCCATAGGAGTCTTCTAGCGGCTTTTGGGGTCATATTTAAAATGAATATCAGTTTACACTGAAATGGACTGGCATCCCATCCAGGGTGTTCTCTGACTAGTCCAGTTCTCTGTGTTTCCAGGATAGGCTCAGGACCCCTGTGACCCTGACTTGGATGAGTGTTTCACAATAGCGAGTTGTAATAGTAATCTTTATGTAATTTGAGTACAAAAACACACACACACATAAAAACAGCATAATACCTTAGTAGATATAAATTCAGCTGCAGCATAAATGCGACTTACCAGGGCTGTCAAACATTTTCTGGATGGTATCTTTTCATCCGGTTCGATCATGACGCATTCCTTATCCAACATTCACGCGCCCACCGAGAGCCATGTGGCAGGTCAGAATGAAGGGCAGTGTCACTCCGGAGGTTTACTCTTTGAAGGAAGCACAGAAAGCACAGACGTAACCACACTGCAATCACATCAGTGGCTCTCTGTAGGTCTGATCTGATGTGTTTCCCTTCCCCATAATGAGACTGTTACATATTTCATGCTTAACCCAGTTTCCGTGGCTGAATATTTATTGTGCCAGTTCAGATTAAGGGTTTGGGTGAAGAGAACAGCGCAACAGCATTTACCCTCTTATAATTTGTATAAACGGTTGTTATAAACGGTACTGCTTAAAAGTTCAGAATATTAAGCACTAAGTCAAAACAATTTGTGACACTTATTTTCTCATAAACCCGGACTGTTAATAGGCCGGTGCTGCACATTCACCAAGTTGTAAACATGGTCATGAGCAGCATTTCCAAATTTGGACCCTTTGGTCAGGAGTCAGAGGTGTAGGAACTCATGGCTTACTGAACATCTGTCTTTTTTTCCACTTTCAATAACTGCTTGTCCAGTGCAGGGTCATTCTGGCCCTGGAAGCACAAGAGATAAGATATTATACACCCGAGATGGATGGGACACCAGTCCATCATAGGGCAATCGCACACACACGTTCAGTTACGCTCACACACACTGCACGCTGTTTAGATTCCACAACTCACCTGAAACACATGCCATGACTGTGGGGGGAAACCAGAGCACCTAGAGGAAAGCCCACGCGAACATGGGGAGAACTTGCAAACTCCATACAGAGCAAGCTGGATTCAAACCCACAGCCGAACATACAACGCAGGAGCTGTGAGGCACCGACCCTTAGCAAGAAGAAAAAGCAGGTATGAAGCCCTGGTATAAACATTTGCCATCAGTGGCATCACTGTGTTTGGGACCTGAGCCTTTGAAGGACATCACGTGAGCCTTGTAGTGAGGATCAGGGTGGTGTCACATCCACTCCATCTCAGTGTCCTTGGTCACCTGAACGTGAAATGGGCATCACCTTCGATCCCTGGAACAGTGGAGCAGGGAGCATGGAGCAGTGACTCACCACCACCAGTAGTGCCACCTGGAGGCACACAGAAGCACGCACATTCCTGGGCTCTTCGGGACCAAAATGTTCTTTGAATGAATGAATGAATGAGCTTTATTGCCAAGTATGTTTACACATGCAAGGAATTCGTCTTGGTGACAGAAACTTCCAGAAACTTCTTTTCTGCCCACATGAGGCCAAAGCGTCCTAAGTCTTTACTGAAAATAAAACTTTTTTGTGTCATGGCACCACGTCACACATGTTACATACGTATTTTCGCTTTTTAATGTCGAAAGTGAAATTACATCATATGAACGCGTTTATGGACAGAACGTAAAAACAGCACGCGAATGGTTTTCTTCCAAAAATGATGTAAAACAAGATATACGTAATTGTTTTCGAAAATAACACGTCACACTCCGTGTTGTACAAACACTTCATTATGTCATGAATGCGAACGTTTTTGCGAGGCATGCATGTGACGTTGATAATATAAATGTTATGAATTAAAAAGGAGTGTAAACGTAGCTCCTTCCTTTATGCGTATTTTAAATTAATGTCATTTTTGGGTGTATGCTTTTCCACAACGCACAATGAACTAGTTATGCTTGTGAAAATGGAAGTGAAATTCTATGTAGCTGGTTAAGTTCAAATAGTTCCTCAGTCTTCATGACACGTTCGTTACTGTGGAGTTGTGTATGAATTTTGTAAACGCCTGAAGTTTCCAGGAATCCAGGGTGTGTGACTCTGATGCCCTGATGTACGAGGCGTTATAATATTTGTAATATAATATTGTTTATAATACTGGTATTTCAATATACCTTTCACATATTGGGTTCAAACAAGTTTGGCAATAACATTCGCCCTGCAGTCAGTTGGTGTTTTGGGTGACGTTTTAAATCACAGCAACGTCCGCGAAACACACACACGAGGGGTTTTATTTTCCCGGAGGCGTCAATTCCTTTCTTCCCAGAAGATGTGGGAGTAATTACGCGATTATGAGTGTTCCATTTACCGTCTCCACACGCCCTGTTAATGTCGTGTTCTGCGGGCGCCTACGTCATGCCACGTCATGCCACGTCATGGCCAAGGTGAGGCGCGTGCACGGTTCTGTCAGAGCGGAGCATCTCCCGCCCAACACGCTGGCGACAAAAAACAAAAATAAACGAAGCACCGTGCTTCGTGAGCTATATACAGTGAAACCCGGTATAACGCAAATCTAAGGGCATAAAATGTCATCACGAAAAAGGCGGGGTCGCGCTGACTGAATCGGGGTTCAAGAAAATCAGCGTTGTCTGAAGCCCCCTCACACGTCGGTGGGCGTCATCTTTGCTTGCCAGTGTATGTATGGTCTGGGATCATCTTGTAGCAGAGGCCTGTTTCCTCACAGTTGTACACTTGTTCTTCCACATGGCCACCTTATTCTGTAAGAGTTTTTAGCTTAGCCTTTTATTCACTGGCAGCAGCACTGTCTGCAGAGCGAATTTATCCAGACATTAACAGTTGAGAAATGCCGTAAAAGTGTTTAAACCAGTATAGCCATCCATTCCTAGCGTTGAAGGGTGAGGTTTCGCCGTTGATCTGCTTGTCAAACCTCTCTGCTTGAGCTTTGAAAATAGGACTGGAAACTGGAAGGCCTTCTGAGCGAGCTTGAATGAACCACTCGTACAGGGATACATCAAGACTGACATCTTTGGCTGTCTTCAAGCGTTTGGCTTTTAGTCCTGCTTCTTCTACAATTTTGCAAAGCGACAACTTTTCTTCTTGAGATTTCCAGCCGCGAAGTGTTGATTCTGGTATCCCCAGGTCACGTGCAACTTTAGTTTAATTTTTAGTCTTGATCATGTCAAGTGCGTAAAGTTAATTGTTCACAGAAAAAAGAATGTCTTGTTCTAGCAGTTTGTTCCATTTTGATTTTTTTTTAAGCACAAGAAAACACAAAATTAACTCATAAAAAAATTCAAACACATCCAAAAGTCAGACAGCAGTCACAATGTTCATATTCACAAGCAAAACTAAACTGCAAATGGCTGCTGGTAATGAAGATAACATACTGCCCAGGACAGAAAAAACAAAAGAAACTTTTAGCTTTTGTTGATTTTCAACAGTCACAGGCCACGGTGGCCACGTCTGGGTACTTAGATACTGAGACCTGTCAATGAAGGCGGATCAATAGAGATCCGCCATGGTACTAAATGCTTTGATAAGAAACCTACTAATTCACAACACTACAACGAAAGACTTTTGTTTTGATTATATTACATGAAAATTGTTTGCGTTCCTTGGATGTTTTTAAAAAAAAATTTTGTGTTTCATTTTTGTTTAGAACAATCTTTTGAAACTAACATCAAAGTTCAGTAAGTGCGATTTTCCAACAATGAATTGTTGGCAGGTGCCAAGACAGACAGCTATAAGACTAACACGCATTTCATGATTTCAAACCCACTCGCGCTGTAAGACGGTTTGCTAAGTTTGTAAACTTTTTTCCAACTTTTGAACTTTTCAATGTGCTGTAATTTCTCACATTCCAGAAAATGCAGAAAAGGGTCTATTGAGCCATCGCGTTATATCTGAATTCACGGTAAATCAGGGCGGGTTAAATAGGGTGTTTACTGTACTTCATTTGCACATAGTTTTGCAGTATGTCTTTCTGGGAACCTGGAAAGACTGAAAGGAATTAAATAAAATGCACATTAGTCCCAAAATGGTAGCCATAATTAAACTCAATTAGCAACTGATGACTTTAACAGAAAAGTGTGAAAAATAATTTAAACGTGCCTTGTACAAGCGTATTGGTTTCTACTGTGTTCCACAGATTGTCAACCCCATTTAGCACTTGTGTCACACCCCCAACCACACCACAGTCTACTGCACCTGGCAGGAATCAGCAGGACTGGTGTGGAACCACTACCACCACTGCATTCCAGGTTGTGGAATTTCCCTGAGACAACCGTCCCCTCTGCGGTCGCAACCTACATCTCTTGTCCTTCGCTTTGTATTCCTGCCTTGTTATTACTCTAGTCCCGTCTCCTCACCCCAAGTCCTAATGGCCCGACCTTGACCACACCTCCGTTGATTCCTTGACACACGCCTGTCCCTGACCATGAATATTACCTCACCCTTGGGTCCCTTGGGTCCCGTCCCCTGCCTCCGGTCTCCTGCACTCATGTCTCTGACAATTTGTAAAATGTAAAATAATAATAATAATAGGTTCCTAAAGGTTCTCATACCTGGGGGTGGATGTGGGGATAAGCTCCCACTTCCTATAAAATGCTCCCATTGGCATGTGTCTCAAATAGCATCTGACAACCAAAACCTAACTCCTGGCCTTTACATGGCAGGAACTGTTCTCACATACAGAAAAAGGGGCGAAGGCGGGTCACTGGCACCATAATAACCAGTTGCTTTGGGCAAGTGGGACTCATCAACCTGGGAAAGCAGCCTGCCTAGGAGAAGGAATACTCCGATTTCAAACCTCCGCTGCCTTGCGGCCATACTCATTTATGGGAAAGGCTTCAGGAGTCAACTCTGAGGATAAATCCAGAGTTGGAGTCCCTTCCCTTAGATCTCACCAATGGCGTGGAGAAGGGAGACCTACTCTGCGGGTTAGAGCTGGTCTTCCATATATTCCTGCCCAGGCTTGCGAACTGGAAAGGCCACTCCAGCGTCACCTCACTGTGATGACACACCACGGGGAGCAGCAGTCTACCATTGATAAGTCATGCTCGACTGGCATTGAGTGAAGTGCCCAGGGGCTGCTTCCAACGGTGGGAGAGATCATCGCATCTCACTGGACAGCTACCACCCACATAAGATAGGCAGTCCACAGCCAGTAAGGTGCTGTCCAGCCACAGTCTGGTTGCTTCACTGGGTGCGTGAAGCTTAAGGTTTTCCCTGACTGGCAGATGGAAACCTTGCACCAAACAAAATAAGAAACAAAAGAAGGAGACCAGCACTCCAACTATGGTCGCTGGAATGTTCGAACCATAACTACTGGTCTGTCTAATAACATTCAGGAGATAAACGACGCACACAAAACAGCAGTTATTGATACCAAACAGCTCAGATTGAAAGTGGACATCACTGCACTCCAAGAAACTCGCCTGGCAGAATCAGGCACCCTATGCAAAAAGAACTAAACCTTCTTCTTCAAGGAAAAAGGGTGCAGACGAAGCAAGGAAGCATGGCATTAGCTTTGTCGTCAGGAACTCTCTGCTGAAAATGATAGAGCCTGCTGTGAATGGAACAGAGAGAATTCTCTACCTAAGATATCACACAACTGATGGGCCTGTCAAGCTCGTCAGCGTTTACACTCCACCCCTGTACTCCCCTCAGGAAACCAAAGATGAGTTCTGTGGCCAGCTGCAGAAAGTCATTCAGAGCACCCCCAGTCAGCAGCAGTTACTGCTTCTAGGCGATTTTAACGCCAGAGTGGGCATTAATTACGAATCGTGGCCAACTTGCCTTGGGCAGTTTAGAGTTGGAAGCATGAGCAAAAATAGGCAACACTTACTTGAACTCTGCTCTCTCAACAACATGTGTATCAACCAACACTTTCTTCCAGATGAAACCTTAACACAAGGTCTCTTGGAGACATCCACGCTCTAAGCACTGGCACCAACTAGATCTCATAATCACCTGACAGTGTCACCTCAAAAACATGCTCATGACTCATTCCTTCCAGAGCGCTGATTGTGACATGGATAACTCCTTGGTGTGCAGTAGGATCCGGCTTCAGCCCAAGAAAATTCACCATGCCAGGCCACCAGAAAAAGTGCACATCAATGCCAGTAAAGCAAAGCACCCTGATAAAGCTTGGGAGTTTATGATGGCTCTGGACAAGGCTCTCACTGCAAAGCAGCCAGAAGGAGATGCCCCCACCTTTGTTTTAAAGATGTTTACAAGCAAGACATGAATGCCATGGGCATCGGAATAAAAGACTGGGAGGAGTGCGCAGGAGGTAGGTTTTGGGACCCAAGTGTGGGTGCGTTTATTCTGGACAAAACACAAAACCATGCTGATTAATGGCTGCTTAACTTGAAAGCATTTGCGTGACAGTACCCCCCCAGTTATGGGTGGCTCCAGTCGCCCGCCTAGGCCAGGGGGCTGGGCAATCTGGATGTTCCCGGTTAAAAGTCAAGATCAGAGATGGGTCGAGGATATCCATCGTAGGAACCCCAAAACGTTCCTCCGGGCCATACCCCTCCCAGTCCACCAGGTACTGCATGCGGCCACGACAGCAACGGGAGTCTAGGAGCTCCTGAACCAAATACACCGGGAGCCCATCCACCTGCACTGGAGGTAGAGGCCCTGAGTCTTGAGGCACCTGGAGGTGGGACACTTTATATGGTTTTAGGAGGGAGACATGGAACAACAGACAGACCCGGAGAGACGGTGGCAATCACAGTCAATACGTGACTGGGTTGAGGTGATGGATGATCCTGTAGGGGCTGATGTATGGTGGGCTGAGCTTTCAGGAGGAGAGTCTCATCTTCAGGTCCCTTGTGGACAGCCAGACCCACTGGCCAGGGTGGAAAGAGATGGGGTGATGGTGACGGTCGTCCTGTTGCTTGTACCTGCGTACGCTTTGCTGTAAATGGGCTGTCACCGCCCGCTGCGTCTCCTCACTAGTTCGGTACCAGTCATCGACGTCAGGATGATAATCCAGTACCCAATGGCTGTCCGTCTAGTGCACTAATCCACAATGTGACACCACACTCTCACACCGGAATGCCCTGTAGTTGTCGTGGTCTCCAGAGACGACACACCAGACTCTTTGGGTAGCTTGTAAATGCAAGCTGACTTTATGACAGAGTAACAAAGCCAAGTTGGTCTGCAGAGCAACTGCCAGACAACTCGCAAACAGTACATTTTATACAATTTTGGATTAATTGGATGCTCCTTTTTTTTTACGTGGTCCAGAGCCCCCTTGGATCTGGCCACTATTTTCTCCCAGGGCATATACCTCAGCTGTGTTTAATCTTGCCTGGGTCAGTTTCAGGTCACAAATCACACTTAAGCTTTACTATACCGTTGGGGGGGCGTGGTGGCGCAGTGGGTTGGACCTGGTCCTGCTCTCTGGGGGGTCTGGGGTTCGAGTCCCGCTTGGGGTGCCTTGCGGCGGACTGGCGTCCCATCCTGGGTGTGTCCCCTCCCCCTCCGGCCTTATGCCCTGTGTTACCGGATGGGCTCCAGTTCCCCGCGACCCCGTGTGGGACAAGCGGTTCCGAAAATGTGCGTGCGTGCGTGCGTGCGCGTGTATACCGTTGGGCAAAGACTGCATCCATAAAGCAGCTGGCTGCCCCAGAATCTATTAATGCCCATGCCTCTACCAGGGCGGTCCCCCAGGACACCTCTATCGGCACCATCAACTGAGTACCAGAACGCTGTGGGGCACTTACCTCTGTTCCCTGGTCGGAGGTTCCTGGTGGGTAGTCTGGCGGGGCAGTCAGCTCTGACGCGCCGCAGTAGAGCCACAGGTGGCCTCGGAGCCATCGCTGTTCATCCTCGGGGGTCAGGCATCCTTGTCCCAGTTGCATGGGCTCTGGGGCATCCAGTGCTTTGGGGGGTTCCACAGGGTTTAGCCACGCGCATGGCAATCGGTCCTGCACAAGGTTGTCGATGAGGATGGTTGTTTCAATGAATCAATCCAAGGTCCAGTCTTTCCCACAGTAGGCTAGTTCTGCTTGGAACCGCAGGCGTAACCTGTGCTTGAAAGATGCCAGGAGGGTGGCTTGGTTCCAGACGCTTTGTTCTCCCAGTGTCCTAAACTCTAGGGAATACGCAGCCACGGTCCGATTGCCCTGTCGGATCGTCATCAGGCGGTCACTGGCAGCATGAGCCGAGAGCGGGTGGTCAAACACTGCCTATAATTGCTTCCAAAAGCGCTCATATGTAGTGGGATCTCATTTGTGCCAAATGGCCGTAGCCCAATCCAGCACAGGTCCGGTCAACAAAGAAATTACATATGTGATGCGGCTGGTGTCTGTCTGATATACGTGCAGCTGTCTGGCAAACACTAGCTCAGGTTGGAAGAGGAATCGCTGGCACTTCTCGGATGAGCCGTTTTACCTTTTAGGCATGGCCAGCCGGGGGGGGGGTGGTCTGTCGCAGGCATAATCGAGGCGGCTTCTGATGACATGGGAAGCGCTGCGGAAGTGGCGACAGAAGCGTTCCCAGCAACCGCCGCCATCTCAGGGGCGTTCCCCTGGGCAGGTCCAGGGACTAGCTGCGCTTGTACTAGGCCCTGGAGGGTTTCCAGGATCTGCCGCAGAGTCTGCTCGCGGGAGCTGAGCAGAACCCCGTGCACAAACACCCCCTTTTGCAGGCGCTCCAACTCTGCTGGGTCCATAAGACGGTGGAATCTTCAGCGCCAAGACCCAGAGACAGGAGGTAGGTTTTGGGACCCAAGTGCAGGTGTGTTTATTCCGCACAAAACACAGGAGCAGACAAAAACGGTGGTCAGGGACAGGCGTGGGTATTCCAAGACTCAGACATCATTTTAGGGACAAGGCAACACTCAGTACACAGATAAACAAGCAGGGGTCGAAAGCCAGGGGAAACGGGAACGATTAACAAGGTATAGGGAGTAGAGCGCTGGACATACAAGCCGAGCAGGTAGGCATTGTAATTCCCAACCTGGTGCAGGAATGCCATCCATCCATCCATCCATCTTCCTCCGCTTATCCGGGACCAGGTCGCGGGGGCAGTAGTCTAAGCAGAGCCCCCCAGATTTCCCTCTCCCCGCAAACCTCCTCCAGCTGGGAGATGTAGTCTCTCCAACGTGTCCTGGGTCTGCCCCGAGGCCTCCTCCCAGTGGGACAAGCCCGGAACACCTCCCCAGGGAGGCGTCCAGGAGGCATCTGGAACAGATGCCCGAGCCACCTCAACTGGCTCCTCTCGATGCGGAGGAGCAGCGGCTCTACTCTGAGCTCCTCCCAGGTGACTGAGCTCCTCACCCTATCCCTAAGGGTGCGCCCAGCCACTCTGCGGAGGAAACTCATTTCTGCAGCTGGTATCCGCGATCTCATTCTTTCGGTCATGATCCAGAGTTCATGACCATAGGTGAGGGTAGGAACGTAGATCGACCAGTAAATTGAGAGCTTCGCCTTACGACTCAGCTCCTTCTTCACCACAACAGACCGGTACAATGACCGCATTACTGCGGATGCCGCACCGATCCGTCTGTCAACCTGCCGCTCCATTTTTCCCTCACTCGTGAACAAGACCCCGAGATACTTAAACTTCTCCACTTGAGGGAGCAACTCCCCCCTAACCTGGAGGGGGCAATCCACCTTTTTCCGACTGAGGACCATGGTCTCGGATTTGGAGGTACTGATTCTCATCCCCGCCGCTTCGCACTCGGCTGCAAACCTCTCCAGTACACGCTGTAAGTCTTGATTCAGTGAAGCCAACAGGACCACATCGTCCGCAAAAAGCAGAGACAAGATCCTGCGGCCACCAAAACAGACACCCTCCGTTCCCTGGCTGCGCCTAGAAATTCTGTCCATAAAGATAATGAACAGAATCGGTGACAAAGGGCAGCCCTGGCGGAGTCCAACATGCACCAGGAACAGGTCTGACTTACTGCCGGCAATGCGAACCAAGCTCCTGCTCCGGTCATACAGGGAACGAACAGTACGTAGCAACGAGCCCTGAACCCCATAATCCCGAAGTACCCCCCACAGGATGCCACGAGGGACACGGTCGAATGCCTTCTCCAGGGTCACAAAACACAGATGGACTGGTTGGGCAAACTCCCACGAACCCTCCAACACCCTAGTGAGGGTATAGATCTGGTCCAGTGTTCCACGGCCAGGGCGAAAACTGCATTGCTCCTCCTGGATCCGAGGTTCGACTATCGGTTGGATTCTCCTCTCCAGTACACCGGCATAGACTTTCCCAGGGAGGCTAAGGAGTGTGATCCCCTATAGTTGGAACACAATCTCCGGTCCCCCTTTTTAAAAAGAGGGACCACCACCCCGGTCTGCCAGTCCAGAGGCACCGTCCCCGAACTCCACACGATGCTGCAGAGGCGTGTCAGCCAAGACAGCCCCACAACATCCAGAGACTTGAGAAACTCGGGGCGGATCTCATCCACCCCCGGAGCCTTGCCACCGAGGAGTTTTTTGACCACCTCAGCAACTTCAGCCAGGGTAATGGACGAGTCCCCCTCCGAGTCCCCGGCCTCAGCTTCCTCTACGGAAGGCGTGTCGGAGGGATTGAGGAGATCCTCAAAGTACTCCTTCCACCGCCCAAGGACATCCTCAGTTGAGGTCAGCAGTGCACCACTTCCACTGTAAACAGTGTTGGCGGAACACTGCTTCCCCCCTCTGAGTCACCGGACGGTTTGCCAGAATCTCTTTGAGGCCGACCAAAAGTCTTCCTCCATGGCCTCACCGAACTCCTCCCAGGCCCGAGTTTTTGCCGCGGCGACTGCCAGAGCCGCGCTCCGTTTGGCCCGCCGGTACCCATCAGCTGCTTCAGGAGTCCTATGAGCCAGCCAGACCCGATAGAATTCCTTCAGCTTGACGGCATCCCTTACCTCCGGTGTCCACCACCGTGTTCGGGGATTGCCGCCGCGACAGGCGCCAGAGACTTTATGGTCGCAGGGTTAGACTCCAACACATGGCGGCTGAACTGGGGGGCTATTAATAAGCCCACACCCGCCCGCCACCTCTCACCCTGGGCAACGCCAGAATAGTGGAGAGTCTATCCTTGGTCGAGAAGAGTGGTTCCAGAACCCAAGCTGTGAGTGGAAGTGAGCCCGACTATATCTAGACAGTATCTCTCAACCTCCTGCACTAGCTCAGGCTCCTTCCCCGCCAGTGAGGTGACATTCCAAGTCCCAAAAGCCAGAGTTGGCGTCCGAGGTTTGGGTCGACCGGGCACTCGGCTCCGACCACTGCCCAAATCACAACACACCGGCCCCTTATGTCCTCTCCAGCAGGTGGTGAGCCCACCGAAGAGCGGCTCCACGTCTTGGCTTCGGGCTAAGCCCGGCCAGGCCCCGTGGGCACAGACCTGGCCACCAGGCGCTCGCATGCGAGCCCCCCCAGGCCTGGCTCCAGGGTGGGGCCCCGGTGACCCCATACCGGGCGGGGTGAACGAGATCCTTGATTTAATAGTCATAAGGGGATTTTGAACTGCGCTTTGTCTCGTCTGTCACCCAGGACCTGTTTGCCTTGGGAGACCCTACCAGGGGCGTATAGCCCCAGGCAACATAGCTCCTGAGATCATTCAGGCACTCAAACCCCTCCACCTCGGTAAGGTGGCGGTTCGCAGAGGGGGATGCAGGAATGGTGCTGCCTTTATCCCTGGCCGTGTTAATTAGCATCAAGTGTGGCTGCTTAGCTTGAGTATGTGGGCGTGACAGTGCTAGTGACTGTGCCTGCAGGAGGCAGTAGGTTCTAAAAGGAGGGAGGCTGTGCTGAACCAAGCAGCAGCATAGAGGAGAGCACAGCGAAAAGCATTACAGTCCACAACAGGCAACAGCATTTTCCAATGTGCCAGTTGCCAGAGAAACTGCCTTTTCCGTGTGGAACTTTACAGACACACCAAGTGCTGTTCTGTTAGTGCTCCCTGATCCTGTGCATACATGCCATGGTCTCTCAAAACCGACGGTTTCCATAATTGGTAATAATAATAATAATAATAATAATAATAATGTACAGTATTACATTTTTTTCATGCTGCACTATTATTTTCATTTACATTTGCTTTTTCTTTTCAGCACCACCAGAATACCCACTTTTTAGTTTGCTAGTCATTTTAAGTCCCAAAGGATATGTTTTGTAAACATTTTGTAGTCTCCGCTAGACAGGCAAACACTGAGGCCCAGACAATAACAGACAAGCCTATGGCAGCACAGTCAGACGATGTTACAGTACAGCTGATGGAGCAGTCCTGCTCAGACATTACCAAATATAATAGAATCTAATATAATAAGGTTAATTGTACGGCCGTCGTAAGTTGCATATGTCACAAGTGAAGGACTACCTGTGAAAAATGTTGTGTTGGTTGTGATGATGCAGAAAGACATGATAAAGGTGGTGGAGTAGGTGGAGAGAATTGGCCCATGTTTCCTGTTCCCCATTGCATCAGTTACCTCAGAAGACCAGTGTTAATTGTTATTTTTTATTCTTGGTATTAAATAAATCTGATAAAACTTGTGTTTCGAGGGACTGACACAAGAAAAGCATTCACTGTTCAAACTTTAACACACACACACATTTTCAGAACCGCTTGTCCCATACGGGGTCACGGGGAACCGGAGCCTACCCGGCAACACAGGGCGTAAGGCTGGAGAGAGGGAGGGGACACACCCAGGACGGGACGCCAGTCCGTCGCAAGGCACCCCAAGCGGGACTTGAACCCCAGACCCACCGGAGAGCAGGACTGCGGTCCAACCCACTGCGCCACCGCGCCCCTCCTCCAAACTTTAACAATAAACATAAATTTGTTATTTTGAGTCATTATTTTATTTAGTTATTTATTGGTTTTATGAACAGCGCAGTGTCACAACAGATTACAGGTAGAGACAGTATAGTAAAAAATTGCTAAATATGTCCATATACATAGTGTGGGGGCTCAGGGTCAAAATGTTTCCATATTTTCAGTCTTTTCAAGTAACACATTTACATACATTACATTACATTACATTAATTCATTTTGCAGATGCTTTTCTCCAAAACAACATACATCTCATAGAAAATACAATGTGTGCATTACATTAGCAGAAAGATGCAGATGCATGAATCTTAAGTACAGTTAGTTTCTTTCCACCATATGAACCAATTTTCATCATACGAATACATGCATTAAAACTTTAATCGTTACAGCACATCAGAATCACTTTGTCATGTCCACAGCTTCACAACAACCCAACACATCTGTGGCTGATCAGGGAGATGGAGCATCAAAGGACGACGCTGAACTGCTGAGATTGCCGAACCTCTTCAAGCCATCTCTTCCCCCACAGTTGTGCTCTCCTGTGCTATCGCCTGTGTTCCTGTCCCCTGTCCCCTGACCCTGAGTCCCTGTCCCGATGATTTCCTGGTGTTTTGATCTTTTCACTTCATTCCTGGATTACGGTTTTCAGATTCTCGTTTCTACTTCGACATTCGCTTATCGGTGAACCCTGCCTGTTGTTGACAATTCTCTCCGCCTGTCCTTTGTCGGTCTGACAGCAAAGGAAAACAGTGCAACCGCACTTGGGTCCGTCGCCTCCTTGCAACCATGACAGAAGGTTTCGCCTTACCTTCGGACCCAGCAGTAATGAACCGCCTGCAACAGGCGCTCTCGTTTCAGGGCGCACTGTTAGGCTCCCACGAGCAGACCCTGTGTTTCAGGAACTGGTTCAAGTCCAGCAAGAAAAGGGAGTGGTGGATTTGCACGAGACCCCAGAGCGTGCAACAGCAGTGCAGTCTGCACAGCATGTCCTGGACCAAGACCCGTGCCTAGCTACCCCAGAGTGCTATGACGGTACTCCGGCTCATTGTCAGGGCTTCTTCATGCAATGTGAGCTCAGATTTTCCAAACTGCCTAACGTTTACCAGACTGCTGAAAGCAAGATAACGTACATCCTCACACTACTGACTGGCCCGGTGCTCAAGTGAGCCACAGTTGCATGGGAGAGAAGCTCCCCGACCACCAACTTAGGGTTCAAGAAGCACTTCATTGCAGTCTTTGGCCACCCCCTGTCTGCATGCGACGCCAGTAATCATCTGAAGCAGATCCAGCAGGGGGAGCGCTCAGTGGCTGACTACTCTCTGGAGTTCCACACCCTGGATGAGCAGAGTGGGTGGAATGAGGCATACCTCTTGGCGAGTTTTCAGCACAGGCTGAGCCGTCAAATCCTGGTCGAGTTCAGGTACCGAGTGGAAAACTGGACCCTGGCTTGGTTCATCAAAAGAGCGATGGCCATAGAAAACTTATCCCAGTACCGAGAACCCTGACCCAGACCGTGGTCTCCGACTCCTCGAGTCGCCGGAGAAGTGCCAGAACCCATGCAGGTCGGGTAGGGGCGTCTGGACCCCTGAAGAGGGACAGCACCGGTTCAGGGATCGCTTGTGCTTATATTGCGGCAGCTCCAGTCATTTCCACGCAGCCTACCCGACCCGACCTGGACATAAGGTTAGTTGTCCTCGCCTTGTGAGCACACAGTTAATGCTTCTGGTGGTTCTTGCATGGGGGGATAATCAGGTCAGTATGCAGGCACTGGTAGATTCAGGTGCAGCAGGGTGCTTTATAGATATTGGATTCGCAGAAGCTCGACAGGTACCCAGGAAGGCATGTGACATTACGTTAAGAGTCAGTTCCTTGGATGGACAACCTCTAGGGACCGAGGTTGTAGATGCCTGCACAGTCCCGTTACGCCTTGGAGTAGGGGTTTGTCATCAGGAGGAGCTTGGGTTCTTTTTGATTAAGTCTCCAGACAACCCCATCATCTTGGGTTTTCCCTGGCTGGTACAGCACGACCTGGTGTTTTGCTGGATTAAGGGGAAACTGGTCACGTAGGAGTCCCAGTCCAGTAAGGACTGTCAGTCCGTACCCTGCAGAGTCACCTTGGTGGAGTGCGCTGAGAACCCACAACAGGTAGTGGTTCCTGCTGAATATCATGATCTTGGGGAGGTCTTCAGCAAGGAAGAAGCAGCAGCGCTACCCCCACACCGACCCTGGAATTGCACGACTGACCTCCTTCCAGGTACGACACCTCCCCGAGGCCAGGTCTATCCCCGTCACTCCTGGAACAGGAGGCCATGCAGCAGTACATAATCAAAGCATTAGCAGCAGGCATTATTTGTCCCTCGACTTCTCTGGCCTCTGCTGGGTTCTTTTTCATCAGCAAGAAAGATGGGGGCCTATGTCCATGTATAGACTATCGGGGACTCAATAGTATCACGGTCAAATATCCACATCCTTTACCCCAATCATCGCTATGCTCGAGCAAGTACATGGGGCACAGGTGTTTACCAAATTGGATCTCCACAGCGTGTACAAGGTGTGGATACGAGAGGGGGTTGAGTGGAAGACAGCCTTCAGCACTACCGTGGGCCATTATGAGTACCTTGTGATGCTATTTGGCCTAGCCAACTCACCCAGTGTGTTCCAGGCTTTTGTGACCCATGTGTTGGGAGACCTGGTAAACAACAGAGCCCTGGTGAAACTGGATGACATTCTCATTTATTCCAGGTCCAAGGAACAGCACAATGGACAGGTAAGAGAGGGTTTCCAGCGTCTGTTGCGCCACCACTTGTTTCTTATAGCGGAGAAGGGTCTATTTGATCAGGAGCGGATGGCGTTCCTCGGCTTCATCCTGAGCAAGGAGGGGGTGGCCATGGACCCCAGGAAGGTCCGAGTGGTGATGAAGTGGCCCCGTGAAGGACCGTGAAGGCCTTGCAGAGGTTCCTGGGGTTTGCGAACTTCTATAGGAGGTTCATCCGGGGTTACAGTTCCATGGCCGCCCCACTCACTGCGCTCACAGAGGGTAAGGGCACCCGCCTCAACTGGACCAAACCAGAACAAGATGCCTTTGAGGGCCTAAGTGAGAGATTCTCCTCTGCTCCTGTTCTCCGCCACCCAGACCCAACATTGCCCTTTGTCGTCGAGGTGTATGCTTCCATTAAAGGGGTAGGTGCTGTACTACCTCGGAACTCATTCTGCCCTGGGACTGTGATTGCCCCTGTGCAGTGGCAATTCACCCAGGACTTGCAGAGTGCGCAAGAGACCAAACCTGGACCCCCGAGACACCAACAGGGAAACAATACATACCCCCCAGTATACAACCGATACTCCTGAAGCGGTCCCATGATTCCCCAGCAGCAGGTAATCCTGATCTCAGCAGAACACTCTCCCTTCTCCACAAACAATTCTGGTGGCCATCCATTCGAGAAGACGTTTTGGACTACGTTAGTGCATATGTCACCTGCGCCCAGGAAAAGACAGTGACTAAGAAGCCAGTAGGGCTCCTCAAACCCCTGCCCATCCCAGTCCGTCTCTGGTCCCATGTGGCCCTTGACTTACTCGTGGATCTTTCAACATCGGAAGGTAAGACCACAGTGTTTACAGTGATCGACCGGTTTTCCAAAGCCTGCCATCTTGTCCCTCTCTCCAAGCTCCCCACAGCCCTGTGTGTTAGGTTATCAACTCCCTTTGTTCCCTTAGCACCCCAGCTCAAGTGACATACTGGTCACCTGGTATAAGGACAGTGCAGAGACCTGACGAGCTGTTCGGGACCACCTCCAACACTGTACCCATAGGTACAAACAACAAGCGGACCACCACCGGTATTTGCTCTCCTTTTTTGCCGGGTCAGCAAGTGTGGTTGTCCATGCAGGATCTCTGGTTGAAGTTTCGAGCTAAGAAACTCAGCCTTTGTTATATCGGTGTGTTCCAAGTGCTTTGCCGTGTTACCCCAGTCACCTATAGGCTCCAGTTGTCTCCACATTTGCGGGTGAATCTGACCTTTCATGTGTCTCTCCTGAAGCCGTGTGCTGTGTCCTTTCACTAACCACCCGTGGCTGCGGCACCACCCCCACCATTGCAGGTTGATGGGGGCCCAGCTTATGTTGTCCGGGAACTCCTGGACTCCCGCCGCAGGCGAAGGGAATTAAAGTATCTTGTAGACTGGGAGGGATACAGTCCAAAAGAGCAGTACTGGGTGCCAGCACAGGATGTGTTGGGTCCTGCCCTTGTTTCTGATTTTCACAGGGACCACATGGACTGGCCGGCACCCAGGCCACAGGGTTGCCACCCCAGGGGATGTAGAGCAGCCAGTGTCGCTCGTATGGAGGGGTACTGTCACGTTCAGGGCCTCGCAATGACCCAACACACCTGTGGCTGATCAAGGAGATTGAGCATAAAATGATGATGCTGAACCGCCCAGATCGCCAAACCTCTTCGAGCCATCCACTCACCCACATCTGTGCTCTCCTGTGCTATCGCCTGTGTTCCTGTTCCCTGTCCCCTGACCCTAAGTCCCTCAGGAGTAGCTGTGTACAGGTTTATCCGGGCATGATCTTAAAGTAATAGTGCATGAACATTTACAACTTACATGAACTTAAGAAAAAGAGGGGTGCAGTGGCACAGCGGATTTGACCGGGTCCTGCTCTCTGGTGGGTCTGGGGTTCAAGTCCAGCTTTCGTTGCCTTGCAACGGGCTGGTGTCCCGTCCGGGGTGTGTCCCCTCCCCCTCCAGCCTTGCGCCTTGTGTTGCCGAGTTGGGCCCCACTTAGGACAGGCGGTTTCCGACAATGTGTGCAGGAGCTTAAGAGATCATGAGCGAAGTGAGTCTGGAAAGGGTAAGTTTTAAGACCCTTTGTAAATGTGGACAGAGATTCAGCAGTTGTGAGTGAGAGGGAGGTCGTTCCACCACAACGGTGCCAGAACCGAGAACCTTTGTGCTTTACCTTTCGTACGTGGAACCACTAAGTGGGCAGATGTGGAAGAGCGTAGCAGTCTGGTTAGGATGTAGTGGTTGATCAAGTCTTGCAAATAGCTAGGAGCAATTCTATTGATAGATTTGTGGGCAATAACCATGGTCTTTGATCCGGGCTGCTATAGGAAGACAGTGCAGAGAAATGAGTAGAGGAGATACATGGGAACGCTTCATAAGTCAAATACAACTTGGGCATGTGTGTTCTGTATCAGCTGTAGAGGCTTGATGGCAGTAGCAGGAAGGCCAGACAAGAGAGAGTTGCAGTAGCCCAGACGGGGTGTCACCATGGCCTGGACAAAAAGTTGCGCAGAGTCAGTTGTGAGGTAAGGGCAGATCCTACAGATATTATACAGAATGCATCTGCAGCTCCGGGTTGTGGCTTTGATGTGCTGAGAAAAAGATAGACTTGAATCAATCATCTTTCCCAAACTCTTAGCCGAGGAGTTGGCAAAATGAGTGAGTTGTCCAGTTTGATCAATAGATTATGACAGGAGGACAGGTCAGCTGGGAGGTGAAGAATCTCTGTTTTGGAGACTTTGAGCTGGAGATCAGACATTCATGCAGAGATGTCCGACAGGCAGGCAGCAATGCGTTTGGAAATGTCTGACGCTTCAGGTGGAAAGAAGAGGAAGAGCTGGGTATCATTAGTATAGCAGTGGTATTTGAATCCATGGGAGGCTATCATGGGGCTGAGGGAGGAGGTGTAGATCGAGAAGAGAAGAGGACCCAGTACCGAGCCCTGCAGGACACCAGTTGAGAGAGGCAGAGGAGAAGAACGAGAGCTCCGCCAGACCACTTGATAGGATCTTTCAGATAGGTAGGACTCAAACCATCGTAGTGCTACTACTTATTAAGAAAGTTGTGAAACACACTGAATAACTGGTTTTATTGTTGCAACACATCAGAATCACTTGGATAGTTTTATGGAACAGTGAGAATAACAAATATGCAGCAGGAAAAAATAATTGAGAAAAAAATGGTGTTGTAACCTCAGTGTTGCTGGATCAAACCTCACACCACACACCTTGTATCTTTGTGTAAGATACCTTAAGGATGGTAAAAAAATACCCAGCTGCACAAATGGATGAAATGCTGAAAGGATAAATAACACCTAAACAACAAATTACTAATGATAACCTGTTACTTGTTTTCCATAAGTGAGTCTGGTAATATAAAGACAGGGCCTAACACAGTATACAAATGGGACAAGGTTCCATTGGAGGTCACCGATTCAAAATTCATATGTGGAGGTGGATTGTGGGCATCTGACAATTTGGGGACCAGGAATATTATTTTTATCACTAACAAACCCTCCCAGATTAAAAGAGATGCCAGCCTTTTTAGGGAGTGCCAGATACATGTCAATCACTTCAAGCACACCTGTACTTACAGTCATAAAGAAGGTTACATGTTAGTGAAAACTGAGTACACACTTCAGAGGAATGTTGTGTGGGAGGAAGGAAGTAAAACACCAGAGGACCATGCCAACATCCCAAGGCTGGGTTCAAACCGGGAAGAAGGCTAACTGTACCCTTTTCAATTCTTTTTCCAAAATTTTGGGTTCATTTCTTACACTGCTTACTTTTTTGTATGGCAAAATGACAAATATTTGAACAATTAATCTGCTTATTTTCAATAAAGTTTCAAACAAACGGAATGTTTTTTTCTAATTTCATAGGGAGGCAAGTGCGAAATTACATATAAATATTATTTATAATTTTAACACCTTAGCAATGGTTGGAAAACGAGATGTTAAGAGTTAAGTAGTATGAGAGAAAGGGCGACGGGTCCGACTGGCAGCGTGCCGCACACTGCTGAAGTGCTGGAAAACAACGGCTCGTGACAAACGCGCAGTTCTAACACTCTTTTCTTTTGTGCTCCCGGGGTCACGAGCGCATCCGTGACGTCACTATTCATCAGCGCTCGTTTCGCAAACACAACTCCACCTTCTGGAACAGAGACTTCGGATGGAGCTGCCTGCGGTTCGCTCGCGCGTTGGAACATCTGGTTGCCAGATTGACACAAAAACTCCGTTTAAAAAAATGTACTAGAGTTGCGCTTCGACGCTGAAGTGGAAGAACTGATAGAGTAATATCTTGTCTTCATGATGAGGCATAATGAAAGAATCAAACTTTCAGTTTATTCATTTACTTGAACAAATTTAATTGTACTACACGTGTCCTAACACTATGATTTTACTTTTTAAAATCAGTATTCGTGCGTTATTTGTTTTTTTTTTAGCAAAATGTGATTTGGGGTTGCTGTAAAAGTTATTGTGAAAAAAATATGCATTTGATTATAGATATTTAAACGAGATGCATTAGGGTAATGATATTTCAGTGAAAATGTGATAATATGTATTTCAGAATTAACGTTCATCTGTGGTATATGAAGAGTCATAATAGAAATACTTTGTTTTTCAAAACAGTATATTTAATTAAGACTGGCAAGTTGTGTAAAGCTGAGCAATTGAAATGACCATGATAAACACCACTTATGATTGGTGCATGATGAGACTGCATGAGTACCTTTACGATTCTTGGGAACTAAAAAAAAAAACAGCCTTTCAAGATTCGTTGATTAAAAAAAGATGAGAATCAAGGGTCGATACCGCGGAGTTATTAAAAATCCGCGCAACACGTGGCAACCCCGCCTTCGCTTCGCCGAGCCAGAAAGAGGGATGGTAAAATACAGTGTTTTTCTTAGGACTGCAAGGAGTGTGAGGAAATCTGCTCTGCACGAACACACCTCTGCCAGTCTCCTCTCCAGAGGTCCGTCATGTATGTGCTCTTCACCGTGTTGGCCAGCTTGCTCTTCCTCCCTGTTCTCGCGCAGCACTTCTTCCCTTACCTCATACCCGATGCCCTCTACATTGTCCGGATCATTGGCAATGCAGTCAAGATGTCAAGATACCAAAGGAAGAAGCCCTTCTACACTCTTCTGGAATACTTTCTTGACCAGGTGAAGAAAAAGCCCGACAAACCTTTCATCGTCTTTGAGGGTCGAACCTACACCTACCTGGACGCGGACAGGGAGAGCAACAGGGTGGCCAGAGCGCTGCAGGCACGTGCGCGTCTCGAGGAGGGCGACACGGTGGCCCTGTTCATGGGAAACGAACCCAGCTACGTGTTCATGTGGCTGGCCCTGGGGAAGCTGGGCTGCACCGCTGCTTTGCTCAACTACAACATCAGATCCAAGTCCTTGATGCACTGCTTCTCCTGCTGCGATGCGCGCGCGCTCGTGCTGAGCCAAGGTGAGAACGGGTCGGGTGTCCTTCTGCAGACTTGGCGCGCGCACATGTTTCCAGTTAGGCGTTCTGATTAGGTATCGCTGCTCAAAATGGGTTTTACCCGTAGCCCACCTGTTTAGAGACTGCACTTAGGACCTACATTCAAATATCACCTCTAGGATGGGACATCTGGAGGTTAGCGCTGATGTCTTTGGACCCATGCCATGGGTCACAGGTTCGATCCCCACCTCTGGCTATAGTACTTTACCCTCTATTATTGCTCTAGTAAAATTACTTACCTGCCTGAATATTATAAATTGCTCAATAATTGTACCTTAACATTGTAAGTGGCTTTGGAGGAACATGTCAGCTAAATAGGTGGCACAGAGAATCGCGCTGCTGTCTCACAGCGCCTGGGGGGTGCAAGAGAACGTGGGTTAGATCCCCGCTCCGTCTGTGTGGAGTTTGCGTGTTCTCCTTTCATCTGTGTGGGTTCCCTCCAGGTGCTCTGGTTTCCTCCCATGGTCCAAAGACACGCTTCCACTGATGTATGGATGAGTGACCCATTGTAAGTAGTGTATCTAGCAGTGTAAGTCACTGCGGTGAATAAAGTGTGTGGGCTGATAACAATAGAGTGACATAGAGTTCATTGGAAGTCGCTTTGGAGAAATGTGTCTGCTAAATAAATGAATGTAACTGAATAAACAAAAGGTGCATACCCTCGGGTGCTGGAGTAAGAATGACCTAACTGCATTAAATATGCATTAGATTATGCAATCTAAGCTGTTTTGGAAAAAAGTGTCAACTAAATAAATACATGTAACTTTTATCTACCTGATGCTTTTGTCTAAGGTTCTATGTTATGTTACATGAGCAATGTTACAGTGCTTTATCGATTATAGAGAGTGATATTCCTAACGCATATATTTGTCAAGATTTCTATAGTCGGGGGGGGGGCGCAGTGGTACAGCAGTGCAGTGGGTTTGGCTCAGGCCTGCTCTCTGGTGGGGCTGAGGTTCGAGTCCTGCTTGGGTGTCCTCCGACAGCTTGGTGTCTCGTCTGGGGTGTGTCCCCTCCCTCCTAGCCTTGTGCTCTGTGCTGGCTGGTTAGGCTCTGGCTTGTCGCGGCCCCACTCGGGGCAACCGGTTTCTGTCAATGTGTGTGTATGTAATTTGTCAAGAGTGCTATATTTGGGGGGGGGATGCTGTGGTGCCGCGGGCTTGGCCGGGTCCTGCTCTCTGCCACGGCTGGGGCTCGAGCCCTGTTTGGGGTGCCTTGCGGCAGACTGGCATCCCATCCTGGGTGTGCCCCCTCCCCCTCCAGCCTTGTGCCCTGCCGGGCTAGGCTCTGGTTGACCGCAACCCTGCTCAGGGCTAGCAGTTGTAGACATTGTGTGTGTGTGTGTGTGTGTGTGTGTGTGTGTATACTATAGTCAGGGTGGGATTCAAATCAGGAACCTTCAGATTGCAAGTCTGATGCACTGTATGGTATATTTCAGGGTCATGTACTTGCCCTCTATGTGCTAACTTGGTACCACTTCCTCACCAGAGCTGAAAGACGCAGTGAAGGAAATTCTCCCAGCTTTGAGAGAGCAGAATGTCAAAGTTCTCGTTCTCGCTGAGCAAAGTGACACTGAGGGCATTGAGAGTTTTCAGGACAAGATCAACCAGGCTTCAGATGATCCGCTGTCCACTGCCTTGAGGTCAAATATCACAGCAAAAAGTGCTGCGGTGTACATCTACACCTCAGGGACAACAGGTAGGCGAAGTAGACGTAATGCGGGTTTTTGGCATAAAACCTGTAAGGGTCCTGAATAAATGAACTGTGTTAACTGTGTCATATTAAGAAGGTCTACAGGTGGTATCAGTTGCTTGCGGCTGATGAGCCTCTGATGACCCTCTACTGCTTAACACAGTACGTTGTGCCCCTACTTCGACCAAGGTCTCCCGAAAGCTGCCATGATCTCACAGGAGCGAGTTTGGGTGGCTTCGGTCATCCTGTCCAATGCCGGAGTGACCTCTCAGGATGTAATCTACGTGAATCTCCCGCTCTACCACGCTTCGGGATTATTCATCGGTGTGACATGCGCCATTGAAAGGGGTGAGAATTCCTTGGATATTCATAAACAATGTTGATGTTCTGGAGTTCAAACTCAGTGATTTGCAACAGATTATTAAACAGTATTAAAAAAGAATATCATGTTTCTGACTTATCATGATCACTTCTTAGGCTCAAACAATTGCAAACTCCCTTTAGTGATGAATCGTTTGACTTCTTTGAGTATGTTTGAAAACTTGCCGTCAGTCAAATGAAAATGTGCTGTACTTCTAGCCTGCTACTTCTAACAGAGAGAAATAACACGCTGCTTCCTTCTTTAAGGAATAACGATTGTTCTGCGGCGCAAGTTCTCAGCCTCACAGTTCTGGGATGACTGCCGGCGACACAATGTTACAGTGATCCAGTACATTGGTGAAATAATGCGCTACCTCTGCAACACACCAAAGGTGACAGGCTTACCCTTCAAGTTTAATGGTACTGTTATGATGACAACTGGAGTCATATCCATAAAATATTAACTAACTCTGTCTACTTAGCGTCTATTTCAGTGTATGTTGGAAGGAAAGAATTTAAACTGATTTCTTCCCGCCTGGGAATTGTGCTTATTTTGTTGTCTTAAACAAACAGGTTTGAAGAGAAGGTAATTAATTCCAATGGTTTATCACTTAGGATCCTGAGAATGTCCAGGGGTTGTTGACTGTCAAATTATATACATTTATATTTTTTATATATATATATTTTTTTTTTTTGGGGGGGGGGATTGGTTCATGTGGCATAGTCCCAAGGACCAAAGCATTATTACTTCAGTGTGTGAACCTTTTAAGTAAAAAAAAAAGGAATGTCCCTTACAGAAAGATAATGACCGGGACCACAAAGTGAGACTTGCCGTTGGCAATGGCATCAGAGCTGATGTTTGGAAAGAGTTTCTTCATCGATTTGGCGATATCAAAATCAGGGAACTGTACGCTGCCACAGAGGGTAACATTGGATTCATGAACATGAGTGGGAAACCTGGCTCAGTAGGACGCATGATATACCTCCATAAGGTAAGGCTGCACCAGCTGTCCACTATTTGGTGAACATATCCCTCATATGTTTTTGTGTTAACTTATTCCTCTGGCCTATTTGAACAAAGTAGTCTTTTTCCAGAAACACAGTATTTAATTTAAGTAATTCCCAAATGTATGGAAAAATTATTGCCAATCTCATGTTTTTTTATGTCAGAAGTGTCCAAATTATTATACTAACAGTTTAGAACAGCACACATGAGGGGAACTGAGTTTGAGACCCATGCCTAAATGTTTTATAGAAACTGTTCCCCTACGCACTTATTAAATATGATGCAGAGAAGCAGGAGCCTGTGAGGAACTCGGAGGGCCTCTGCTTGGAGGTCTCCAAAGGTGAGTGAGATAACTGCATCCAGAACTATAGACAAACGTAAGATTGTCAAAGCACAGTTTGACATCCCCATTTTTGCTGGCCTACTTTACAAGAGTAACTTGAGTCAAATAGTAAAGACGAGCAAGACGGGCATGACATGATGTAATACAAATTTATGTAGCTATTAGGAAAGAAATAGGACTGAAGGAAACACGTTTTGAGACCTTCTTGGATTCAGTAATTCTAAGGCAGGGCGTAAACCCATGTGAGACAGGAACGAAATAAAAGTTCTTCACTCTTCTTAAACCAAGTTGAGAGGGTCAAGGTCTTTAAAGATTCTCTTTTGCAGGTGAAACCGGACTGTTGGTGGCAAAAATAAGCAGCCGTTCTCCCTTTAATGGCTATGCCCGCAACCCCCAGCAGACCAAAGAGAAGCAGCTACAGGACGTGTTCCAGAAAGGAGACCTCTACTACAACACTGGAGATCTCATGAGAATTGACGAAGACAATTTCTTCTACTTTCAGGATCGAGTTGGGGACACTTTCAGGTATCTGTCACGTGCGTACCTGCGACTTCCACTTTTCCTTAGTGAATTAAGATGTATGGTGTTTAGGTTTGCATTTATTCATTTAGCACATTGTCTCCAACATGACATGTAAGTCAGAGTACACAAAAGTGCATTTCAGGACAGATAGAACTTTAGATGCAGTCACGTTATGGATGAATCCACTAACATTTTTTGCCAGTTCTCATTGCACAGATAGCTGCCCTTGTAATTGGGTCTCATTTGAATAGAAGGGTGATAGTGACTGATGGTGTGATACAGATTTATATAGCTGTTGGGCAACCAGAACAACAGAGATTTGTTTTGAGTCTCTTCTTGAATGTTGAAAGGGGTTCAGCAGTTCTGAGGGAGAGAGCGACCACATCAGAACCAAAACCAAGAACCTACAGCCTTTTGAAAATGAACCTCTTACGAGTGGGACCAACAAGCAGCCAGAGGTGGAGGAGTGTAACATTCTTGTTAGGCTATAGGAGTGACCAGGGCTTGTAGGTTCCAGGGTGCAGATAATTTAACCATTTTTTAGGCTGTAACCAGAGACTTGAACTGGACACGGACAGGTGCAGGAGGCCAGTGGACAAAGACAAGGAGCAGAGAGACATGGGAATGCTTTGGTAGGCCAAACATAGCTCATATCACATCATTCTGTATCAGCTGGAGAAGCTTGATGGCAGAGGTTGGAAGACCAGAGAGAAGGGAGTTGAAGTAGACCAGGTGGGATATCACTATGACCAGCAAGATATGGCTGGAACCTGCAAATACTATACAGGAAATATCTACAGGGTCAAGTTCCGACTTCAATGTACTGGAAGGAGCAGAGCCTCAAGTCAGCAGTCCTAGTTGGATTGTCCATTCTAGCAGAGAGCTCTGAACAGGTGGATGGACCTCCTAAGAGATGTAGGATTTTAGCCTTGGAAAGATTTTATGTTAGCTTAGATGTCACTTTCATCCAAAATGACATTTTACCTGTTTAATTCAAGTTAAATTAACATTTATTCATTTAGCAGACACTTTTCTCCAAAGCGGCGTACATATCATAGCAAATACAATGTGTGCATTACATTAGCAGAAAGAGAGACTTAAATGCAGATGTGTGATTCTTAAGTACAGTTAGTTTGTTACTTTCCACCATATGAACTAATGTACATCACATGAGTAGCTACATAAAGGCTATCTGAATATCGACAATTCCTTTTTTTTAATAAACATTTACATTAAAAAAGTAGCTGTGTGAAGGTTTATCTGTTGTTAAACAGTTATGATCTCAAATTTATAGAGCATGAACATTTACATATTACATGAATTTAAGAGATCATGGGAGCAGTGAGTCTGGAAGAGGAGAGTTTTAAGACCCTTGTTAAATGCAGACAGAGATTCAGCAGTTCTGAGAGAGGGGGAGGTCATTCGTGCTTTTGCTTTTGGACCTTTTGTGCGTGGGACCACCAAACGGGCAGAAGTAGAAGAGCGTAGTGGTCTGGTTGGGGTGTAGCGGATGATCAGGTGTTGTAGAAAGCTGGGAGCAGTTCTACTGATGCTTTTGTAGGCTATAACCAGAGTCCTGAATTTTATCTGGGCAGCTATAGGAAGCCAATGTGGAGAGACGAGGAGGGGAGGTACGTGGGAACGCTTCAGCAGGTCTAACACAACTCGTGTAGCAACATTCTGTATGAACTGTGAATGTGCCTTAAATGATTAGTTCAAGGGTTAAACGGTAGAGTACCTTGGAGAATTGGCCCTAGCAACATTCAGCTGACAAATCTCAAGTGATGGTACCGTTAATATTGGCTTGCTGCTATACAGTCACTCTGCTGTTGGTTACACTATCACATCTTCTCTGCATCATTTCCAAGGTGGAAAGGCGAGAATGTTGCAACCACCGAAGTGGCAGAGATTCTCCTCATGGTGGACTACATTGAGGAGGCTACTGTATATGGAGTCAAGGTGGCAGGCAAGTGATCTTCATTTTGATGGCTGTTGCTCCTTTTTTAAACTGCTGTAGAGGACAGGTTCTTGTGGTTAGTTTACCTCAGTGAATATCAGTGGACTTGTTGCCATCAGGGTGTTGACATGTCAAAAACATTCTTCAAAGGCTTTGAAGGGAGGACTGGAATGGCAGCCATCAAAATAAAGGAGGGAAAACAGTTTGACCCCGTCGATGCCTTCAGCCATGTTGTCAACTACCTCCCTGAATACGCCCTGCCCCGTTTCATACGAATTCAGGTACCGGAGCAATATTTCCCCACTGTCACTGGAGAGCATATTAATTGTAAAGATTCTCCATAAGGACTCAGATACCAGTGAGAAGTCTGTCCCAGTCAAGAAATTTCTGACTGATTTCTGATACATGTGATTTACGGTAGAGGGGGTGCGGTGGTGCAATGGGTTGGACCAGGTCCTGCTCTCTGGTGGGTCTGGGGTTCGAGTCCCGCTTGGGGTGCCTTGCGACAGACTGGCGTCCCGTCCTGGGTGTGTCCCCTCCCCCTCCGGCCTTACGCCCTGTGTTGCCGGGTAGGCTCTGGTTCCCCGCGACCCCGTACGGGACAAGCGGTTCTGAAAATGTGTGTGTTTGTGTGTGTGATTTACGGTCATGTTCATTTTCAGAACTCCCTGGATGTCACTAGTACATACAAGCAGATAAAAATGAAGCTGGTAGACGAAGGCTTTAACCCCGTGACCATCGAGGACCCACTGTACTTTCTGAATGGACAAAAAAAGAGCTACGTACCAATGACGGCAGAGATTTACAGCGCTATAGAGTCTGGGGACATTAAACTGTAAAGGGAGACCTTAATGCAGTGGGGTCTTAGCATGGAAAATAAATAAAACCTCATCTTTATTTAACAAATTGTTTTCAGTTACCAATAAATCTCAGGGGAAAATATCTGAACACTTTTAAAGATTGTTTTTGATTTTTATTGTTCAAATTTTAATTCAGCTCAGTTTTTAATTTCTGTAAATAAAGACTTGAAGATATAACTAGTAGTGCACAATACTTTAAATGTTAGTAAAATGGACGTCACGGCGGCATAGCAAGTAGCTCTGCTGTCTCACAGAGCCTGGGTGCTGCGAGAGGGCGTGGGTTCGTTTCCCCCCTCAGTCTGTGTAGAGTTTGCATGTTCTCCCTGTGTCTGCCTGAGTTTCCTCTGGGTGCTCTGGTTTCCGCCCACAGTCCAAAAAATATACGGTTCAGGTTCACCCATAGTGTGTGAGTGACAGAGAGAGTGTGTGTTCCTCTGATGTATGGATGAGTGACCCATTGTAAGTAGTGTATCTAGCAGTGTAAGTCACCTTGGTGAATAAGGTGTGTGGGCTGGTAACACTCCATAGAGTTCATTAGGAGTCGCTTCGGAGAAAAAGTGTCTGGTAAATAAATAAATGTAAATGTAGTACTTAACATTCACCTAGGGTGAAAAGACAAAAATGCATACCCAAATTTAATCATTCTAGTTTTTTTAAGCTCTGTATTTAGTGCAGTCTCCTAGTGCAGGAGCAAAAAGTGGACCTTTCTTAAAGAATCTGGTTAATTTTTTTTTCTGCTGGACTTTTTGTTAACCTGGTCAGGATAGTTTGCAGTTATACATTGAATACTGCCTTCTTTATGGTTTAAGGTTCAAATGCAGGTCAAAGCATTTACTGTTAAGTCAAAGACTCCTCTGGATTCTGGATTCTTTCCACTCTGAGTGTGTTTATATCAATTATTAGCTCGCCCTGTGATTGTCCTTGGCTCTGTCATAAACTCTAAACCAAATCAGATGAGGAGCATTGTCTATTACAAAAATGAGAATCCTCAGCAAAAATTCTGCTAACATCAACTTAGGCCCCTTAATGTCTTTATGAATGATCCTGTCTCAGGTTACAGAGGGGGAGTTTTCAAGGTATGAAGAAGAAAAAGTCTTTTGTTTTCTTGATGCGGTGCTGTGTTAAAATTGAAATTTATTTAAACCCTGTCTGTGATTACAACAGGCTCTCGAACAAATGTTATAGTAATGAGAGATGTGTTTGCACACCATTACTGTACTTTACACATTTAAATTTTTTTAGAGTGGACTGAGATTTTTAGCAATACTTGTGCCTTATTTCAAATTTTAAACTAGTGTAATCTTGAGTTGCTGTGAAGATGTTTTTAAAACTGTGTCAGTTTGACTATGGATCATTTACAACAGATGTATTAGTCGTGATATTTTTAGTGGAAAATGGGATAAACATTGATTTAAAATAAATATATATAAAATATGCAAAGGACTGGTAGCTTTGGACTGGTAGATGTCATTTATGACTGATTTGGGGTTGTACTGTTGGCAAATGATTCCATTTGCTTCAACAGACCACACTCAAAAATGGCATTTTTGTCTCTCAAACAGGGTCAAAGGAGAATTTAACAATGTTTCATTGTGTATAAAACCGATTAGGCTGGGTTCATAGTGTTCGTATTTTGCAGCGTTAAACAAAGCCACTTGACCAAAATATATTTAATGAGTCAGCTCCATTGGGAATAATTCAGACCAGCCCTTTATTAAAAGGATTGGAAAGTTTTCCCGTAACCACACCTTTAAGAATAGAGCCCTTCATTACATAACATGTTGCTGAGAAATGCTGTTTATTCACAAGAGTTTTAAAGTTTAGGCAATGTAGAGCTCCAGGTATTTTACAGAAAACATTCTGTGTGGTCTGTTCAGTACAAAAACAGGGTCCCTTGTGGGGACTTTAACCACAAATAATTACAAACATTGGCATCTCTTGTTGCTCGCTGCCGTTCTTCCATTCACATGGAGAACATTACCATGTTCTGGGTCTCAGCCTGAAAAGTCTTTCACCAACAGTTTTACATTCATCACATATGCATTATACAGATGCAAAAAGAACATCTCTGATAAATTTTGATTTAAAAAAAGAGAAGCATACTGGACAGTTCAGGAAGGATATGCATGGAGATGGTAAATATTTATTTACTGTTAAAAACCTGTGTTGACTTCATTATTTTTGCAAAGAATACCAGGCTGATGTATGCAAAATGAATGACGTAAATCCTAGGGTTGTAACATCACAAGATCTAAGTGTCATAGGCAGGTATAATCAACACTGTATCCTAAAGCTAATATTTGTGGGGCAGGAGCAGCTTTGAATTCCTGCTTCTGCTGTAATGTCCTTGATCAAGGTACTTATTCTGATTTGTTCCAATAAAAATTTGCCCGGAGACATAAAAGAATACATGACTGTTGTTTTCTTAATATTGAACGTTGCTTCGAAGTGAAGTGCCAGCTAAATAAATTGAAATAGTGCACTGTGGAGAATACTGGTTTTAAAGGCTGAATGTGTTAGTGTGTAATGCCCAGCAGAGATTTTAGTGTATTGCATTCCCATAGATAGTTCATAAGTCCACACTCAGAAAAAGTTACGATGCTCTGCCTCTTGACAGTCTAAGCGGAGATTTCATTCAGCTGAATCAGACCGTCTGGGGGATCTCCGAGCATGTTTCCCCGAGGGAAGGACAAAACTGGGAAGTCTCATGTCCTGGTACTAAGGCATCATTACACACTTCCAGTAAAGGGCCTGGAGCATCGATTTTTTGTGAGGAAAATACACATAGACAAGATGATTAACTTCAGTAGGAAAAGGCTTTTTTTAAAGTGATGTTAGTGAGTACTTTTATGTTTTTGAGCAACACGCAACAAAAAAATATCATGAAGCAATAGCTAAAAGAAACATCATCCCTGACCTTGCTGTTAATGCAAACGCAGAAATGAATTCTACAGTTTACACTAAACGTGAACTGGCAGACAAATCAACAGTAGAGTCCTCTTCAACGTTCTACAAGTCGAGCGTGATGAGAAGACAAACAGTACAATTCCGCAAAGGAAAACAAACAGGAAACCTTTGGCAGTAAATCCAAATGTAGTGAAATACACGCTTTAAAGAATGTTGTTCAAGTCATGCTGGTTGATAAGCATGTTGACTGGAATGGTGCATTCTCCATAAATACGAATGCCACCCCTGATCTTTTGTTGCTCAGGGAGTCTGTAACACATATCATTGAAAGGATTTACACTTTACGGCTGATCTACGAATACGCTGTGGAATTAAAACATTAAAACATGGGGGATTCACATGTGAGCCTGCTTCAGAGGCGCAAATGAGTACAATCGACCTCAGTCTGAACATGTTATTGGGACCGCTTTATCGAGCTTCTCACACTGTGGATATCCAAAGTTAAACAAAAATTGCAGCCCGGGCCAGTGTTAACAAGTGTCAGTTCACACAAGCAGAGAAAGAGAATTTGGAGTTATTACTCATACCTGTGAAATTCTAGCCCTCAACTTGCTTTCTTCTGGTGGAAGGCATAAAACCATAAGAGCTCATGTCTGAACTCAAAGAAGAGACCCTGGTTTTGTAATTCAACTTGAAAGATATAATGAAATGCAGCAGAAAGTACACCAAAACCAGAGGAACAAGCTTAAACATGTTGAAATAACTTCCCTTTTGCTGTAAAATATTTCTTTGTAAAAACAATTTTTGAATTTACTGAAACAGAAACACCCTGAATGAACACTACTGTATGAAAGAACTTCTTGAATTTATATGAATACTGTGCGCATTTCTATATTGGTTAGCTTTAAGAGCAGTTAATAAAGCCCTCAAAATCAAACTAAATCTCTGTCCGTGAGCAATTTGACAGGAATGATAATAACCTAGAAGTGAAGCAAATATGTCTGGGTATCCCCTCCCCTGTAGACATGTCCATATATGTTTGAGCTGATAAACACATTAAAAGCATTATGTGTCAGTATTTTTAA
Organism: Scleropages formosus; assembly: GCF_900964775.1. Taxonomy (NCBI): domain Eukaryota; kingdom Metazoa; phylum Chordata; class Actinopteri; order Osteoglossiformes; family Osteoglossidae; genus Scleropages; species Scleropages formosus. The sequence continues at coordinate 31,618,380 of NC_041812.1, read as the reverse complement.
AATTAGAATAAAAGAAGGTATTTTAGTTTTTAATGAATGAGGACTTCTTTTGGAAAACATTGTCAGGTTATTGACCAAATATTCTGTTTCATATCCTTTGTTCATTACCTGACGGAGTGTGGCATCCTGCCCAAAGTGTACAGGCTCCAGACTGTCTCGAGCCTAACTTGGATAAGTTGGATACTGATAGTGAATATCTGTTGTTCATTACAAGGATAGAACAAGAGTTAATTTTAAATAATGCAGGTTCGCATAACAACATGTACTTTACACAAATGTATTTAAATGGATCAAAGAAAACTACCAACCACTACAGATAATTAACAAAAGGGAAGGAAAATGGAACTGGAGTTTTGAACCCCACTGCTACTACATCTACCTTTTATAATAAAGAAGATAGTAAAATATATATATGTACTGTATATATTCATGTAAATTTACAGAGGTCTTTCTGAATTGTAAAAAAATATGAAAAACACTTTTACAATAAAAGTATTGTTTACACAACCAATCCTGTAAGTATCTACAAATTTCACAGGGATAGCAGAGGACACACCACTCGAACTAAAAGAATAGAAGAGGTGACTTTGGGTGACCTTGGTCACGGCCGACAGCCCCCCTCAGAAATATCAGTTTCTTGCTGTATGTAGTGCTTAGGGAATATCACAAAATAATGGCGCAAGCTTCCTTCTGTATTAAAACATTAGATTCTGTCATAACTGCTACAAACTTAACTAGATTCCTATCAAACATGTTAAAAGGAATATGACTTACAGTTCTGTCCTTTTAAAATAATTTAAACCATTTTTTTTTTTTTTTTTTTTTAAATAGAAAAGGCGGGAAAGTAAATCCAAAATAAAATGTGTTTAAAACACAGAACAATTTAGCACCAACTTGCAACAGAGTTGGGGGGACCGAAAAAAAAAAAAAAACCACCACACACACGCAAAAGAAATTGATAGGAAAAAAAACAACATTAACAGAGAAAAGTGAATGTGTCAAGAGGATTTTCAGTCATATTAACCAAAGTGCTTGGAAATTCCATCGAAGTTTTCAGTCTCCTCATATTGTGATTCTCAAGCTCGCCGTTCAGCTGCTGCAGCTGTCCTGGGGGGTCGAGCTCTTCCCTGCTCCAGCACTGGGGGAGGAGGGGTTCATCTCTCTCTGACCCCCATTTAAAGGAGACCTCTGGTTCCGGGCCTGTGGGGGAGCACGGCTCATGTGGCCTTCTTGCTGCCCTGTTGGCGCGTGATGGCCTCCAGCTTCAACCTGTAGGTCTCTGCCTCCTGCTCCTTCTTCAACAGCTCCTGACGGTACCGCTGTGCCTCTCTGTTGGCCTCCTCCAGCTGCTTCTGTAAGGCTTCCGTTTCCTGCGCGAAGTAGCAGCGTGAAAGGAGGCATGAACCATTCGACCCCAGACAAGTGGCGGGGGGGCTCAGGAGGCAGAGTGCAAGAGACCTGCCTTACTGTTAACACTCTGGAGGCAAGATCTCACACTGATCTCAACGAGAGCAAGTGGGAAAATGAATTAGTGTCCACCTCTCACATTTTAAGTTACTAGTTTGCCTCTTTGATGTTGCAAGAAGATCCTTTTTACTTTGTCACTTCATGGCACCAGTACATTTTCCCAGTCTGTCCCAAAGACATCTTTAAATTGTCCTGTATTTAAAAATGACAGAATTGTACTGCTCACAGTTTTCACAGCTATTAGTATGAAATCTGGTAGCCTAGTGGTTAGAGCTGTTGCCTTTAGAACAAAAGGTTGCAGGTTCAGACTCCACCTCCAGCTGTAGTACCCTCTAGTAAGGTACTTAGCCAAAATTGTTCCAGTAAAATAACCCAAATGGATAAAAAAAAAATTGTAAGCTGTTTTGGAGAATAGCGTCAACTAAATGAATAAATGTAAACATACCGCAGGTATGCGTGGTGAGTTTGCCTCTGACTGACCACCTTGCTCATTACCAGGCTTACACTGTGCCTTACCATGGTAAGCGTGACACGGATAAACCGTTCCCATTCAGAACTATAGGTGACATTCTTACTATGCCATGGTATACACCATTTAACTTGCTATATACACGACACCCTGCATGACTGTCTTTTCATAACGTTGCTCAAAATAACAGATTAATAACCGTTTCAAAAGTAACGAGAGAAATTATAAGAACTGAAGATCTGAATTAATCAGAATTAAACACACCGGTAAACAAAAAAAGGCATCCTCCACATCTTCTGCATCCTGCTCTCTCTTCTCCCACCCAAACTGCTTATATTTTGTCTTTTCCCAGTTCAAACACCATCTCTTCCAGGCTGCATAGGGGGTTCACATCTGGGGCTTGAAGCACCAGACCCACAGCCACAACACCTTTGGCATCTTCTAGACTATAGCACCTCTATCCAGGAAAAAGATGATGAGAATGGCTTACGCTTTACCTATTTTCATAATTGTCAGCAAAATAAATCTTTTTTACAAGGTGATTTGCAAACTGTGCTATTGTAAAAAAGCTACAACATTATCGTAGAAGGGAGATGACAGCTTCTTACGCTGAACTCAGAACAAGCAAAGTCAGGGCTGTGTGCCACCAATGCAACTTTGAATGACCAACCTCAATTTCCGGAGGTTCTATGTGACTTTCCACAATCTCGATTCTCTGTCGCTTTGCCGGAGGCCCATCGCTGATGACAGTTTCCTCCGCCATGTCTGTGGCTGGGACTGTTAACACTGAAAAAAATCTGGTTTTGTTAAAAACCCAGAACAGGTCTGTTCCTCTCATGGACAGAATCACTGAAACAACCAGATGTAAAGGAGGTTTCAGTCACTTTGCCATTTCTTTTTTCAAACAATTAACACAAAACAAATATCAGGAAAATAACTTACTGTTCTGTTTACAGTTTGCTTTAAATATTTAACACAAGTGATTATACGAGTCAATTGAGAACCTGAATACTAAACTCTTCAAAGACAGGTTAGGTTTCCCAAATTACATCCAATTCGTTAGACTAAGTGTTGCCATCTTTATATGACCCTAATAAACTACATTTTTTGACACTTAAAACAAAAAACTAAAATTATAATCAAAACTGTACTTGTGAATCTGCATGCTTACAGCTCAGCAGAATGATTTATTACAAAATACAGATAGGCATAACATACTGTGAGTGGAAGTGCGTCCGTATCATGCGGCATGGGCTCACCTTGCTGTCCGTCCGGCATGGTCACGATGATTGGCTGGTTCATGCCCCCCGCTGTCTGTAGATTGCCCAGCTGGATGCCATCTGTTACTATGGTGATGACCTGCTGACCCCCAGAGCTGACAACTTGCTGAATGGCACCGTCCACAGAGTCAGTGGTCACCACCTCTTCTGTTGCAACCACTGCTGAGCAAAAGGAAATCCACGCAGAAGATGACAAAAGGGCAGAGCTCAGGCTGTACTCGCACACACCCGCCTGTGCATCTCCGCATAAAAACTGAAATGGGGGGCAGAACACATAAATTACATAAAAATAAGAATTACATAAAAATTTTCCCCCGACACCTTACAAGAATACAATTTGCTACAACGAAGAGTATATAACTGGCTGATCTCCAATAATGATCCCGCTCTGAATCGACATATTTGAGGAAATCTGACTTTCATAATGTATGAGTATGAATCATACTCAGAGGAAAGGGAGTAGATTCCAGCATAGCATTTACTTTCCGAAGAACAAACTGTGAAAAGGTTTGGCGTTTAACGTATATTCATCATTTTCTAAAAGCCTCTATCCCAGACACACCCATCCACATAAAAATACATAGATGGATAAATAAATACGTGCATCCAATGGCATCTGCCGAGTTGTGAAATCTGGCGTTTCCCTCCCCGTTGTCTTCCACTGACCACAAATTGCTCAGTTAAATTACACAGAAGTACCATTAAATCTCCAAAAGTTACTTACCTCAAATTAGGCCTGATTTCATAACAATTAAAAAAAAAAAAAAACAAAAAAAAGACTAAAAATAAAAACAAAAATTAACACATTTTGAAATTATCTTCGCCTTAATCGTGGTCGGAAGTTACAGATGAAAGAATATTATGTTTCAGCGACAAGAAAAAAATAAAAAAAAACTAAAATTATTGTCTGAACAACTTAAGGTTGAGTACCTTGTGTTTCGGGTGTATTCGATAAAGGGGTGGACGCTTCAGCTAAAGCAGCTAATGTAGCTAGAACTGACGTTGACGAGTCACCGAACTGTAAGGCTGACAAAGCCCCCTCATCTGAGGAGAAGAGATTTCACATTTGTTAGTAAACACGTCTCCCGCAGCCCGAGTTTCCGACACGACACCACAAAACAGCAGGAGTGGACGTCACAAACATCACTGATGGAGCTACACCCATGCAGCAACATTTGAGAATACGGATGACACTCGAGGGAAAATTCGTCTTGCATTCTGATGCAGCGGTATAGCATTTCCCACACACAGCTTTTTTAAATATTAAAACTGGTTCCAGTCCTCAAGGGGGTTTGAAAAACAATGAGGGCACTTTCTAAATTCATTTGTTATTTACATTACATTTATCTGACACCTTTCTCTAAAGCAACATGAAGATACTTACATTTATTTACCCATGTATACAGCTAGGTAATTTTTTTTTATTTTACTAGAGGAATTTGGAGTGAGTATATTGCTCAAGGAGGGGATGCGGTGGCGCAGTGGGTTGGACCGCAGTCCTGCTCTTTGGTGGGTCTGGGGTTCGAGTCCCGCTTGGGGTGCCTTGCGACGGACTGGCGTCCCGTCCTGGGTGTGTCCCCTTCCCCCTCCGGCCTTACGCCCTGTGTTGCCGGGTAGGCTCCGGTTTCCCGTGACCCCGTGAGGGACAAGCGGTTCTGAAAATGTGTGTGTGTGTATGTTGCTCAAGGGTACTGCAGCAAGGGATGGGAATCAAACCTGAGACCTTTGGATCCAAAGGCAGTAGCTCTTACCACTACACTACTAGCTGTCCCCTTAGCATAAAACCAACTGTCCAGTTTAGCTTTATGGAGGTCTAGCGCCTATCCCAGAAATACAGGGTGTGAGGGAGGGTATGCACACAGGTATGGCGACAGCTGGTAGTATAATGGTTAGTGCTGCTGCCTTTGGTTCTGAAGGTTGCAGATTTGATCCCCACCTCCAGCTGTAGCACCCTTGAGCAAGGTATTTACCCTAAACAGCTCCAGTTAAATTACCCAGCTGTATAAATGGGTAAATAATTGTAATTAACATTGTAAGTCGCTTTGGAGAAACGCACCTGCTAAAAAAATAAATGTAAAGGTACAATATTAATGTAGGATGTACAAGTGCATTACAAAATGAAAATGTCATTGTGAGGGTGATGCAGATCACAGCCTGAGTAGAGTGGATTTGACAGCCCCTGAAAAGACGACAACTATGAGTACCTTCACTATGAAATACCATAAAATATGATATGAAAAGCACCGTCTTATGTGACTTTTAAGTGTGAGTCGGTTGGTGAAAGAAGGACCCGCCATGTCTCTATCATGTCAGCGAGCTGTTGTCAGTGACTGTAGTGCACGGTGCATTACGGCACCTGCAGGTTTGGCAGCATTCCCGGTAGACACCAGCCCTGCAAGGTTCACGACTCCCCCAGGGCCGATGAGGAACTGTGGAGTTGCTGCATGTATTGTCAGCGTGTCCGGACTCTCTGGGTTCGTATTTATTTGGTTTTGCATGGAAACCTGTATGAGATGAAATGAGACACAATCACATGAGCTGTTAAATAACCTGTCAAGCAAACAGCCTGTGGAAAAAAGAAAACGGCCTCATGAGGTTTTAATTTTTAAAAGCCACCACCTGAAGAATGTCAGCCAAATCCTCATGGCCATTGTCGATGGCAATGTCCAGCGCGGTCTTGCCGAACTTGCTCTGGGCGTGAACATCGGCGCCGTGCTTGATGAGCAGCTCGACAACCTCACGGTGGCCGTGCTCTGTGGCCCAGTGCAGCGCTGTCATTTTCAGCATGTCTTTGGCATTTACATCAGCACCGTGCTGAGAAGACCAAAGAAAAGCTAAATGTACATGAAATGTCAGTAGTTACTAGACAGGTGCACTAGGTGCATCAAGGGAACACTTGCACTAATTAGGCAATTCATGCTCTTTACATTCACATTTAGTAAGTCAGAGATCCTAATGGGATGCACAAATCTAAAGTGATGACTGAACTCCACAACCTCTACAATTCCAGAAGCAGAAAGCATTCAAGCAAGATCATAGGAGAACTTTCCCACCCTAGCTGTCATTTTCCAAGCCCTTCTTCTGGGAACCAGTGCAGGCAATCAGGATTAAAACAACAAGGCATAAAAATAGCTTTTCCACCCTTAAGCGTCCCTTTTCAACCTCTACATCATTGTGATCAATACCACACTTAATGGACATAAAGATTTGTTGACATTCAGATTACAGGCAAGACTGATTGCAATAGAGTCTATATATCCTAAAGTCTGTCTGAAACCGCTTGTCCCAAGCAGGGTCGCGGCAAACTGCAGGCTAACCCAGCAACACAGGGCGCAAGGCTGGAGAGGGAGGGGACACACCCAAGGCGGGATGCCAGTCTGTTGCAAGGCATCCCAAGCAGGACTTGAACCCCAGACGTGCCAGAGAGCGGGACACGGCCAAGCCTGCTGCGCCACCGCACCCTGCTATATCCTAAAGTAATATATATTCATTTAAGAATCACCAGTTGCACTTATTTATATTTAGTCCCATTGCTATTTCCACTTATATAACTTACATCTCAATAAATAACTACCATTTGTATTTAGTTTTTTTCTTCAAACATTTTACTTTTGTTAACATTTGCTATCTATGTCAAATTCCTGGTATGTGGAAATTTATTCAACCAATAAAATATTTTTGTAACAATGGGGGTCAAACGCATGTAGAACCATCATAATTTGAAATAAACAAAGGCTTCAAATCCTGACATTTTGATAGGTGTTGCCATTATCTCTGTTGGTCGCTCCTATTCTAGAGGGCTTTGCAACCTTCAGCGGAGCCTCACCTTTAGCAGGACTTCCACAATGCGTGGGTGACCCTCAGAGGCTGCCATGTGCAGTGGGGTGCGGTCCACCTTAGTCCTTGCATCTCGACTCACGCCAGCCCTGAGCAGTACCTCCGTGGTGGAGTAGTGTCCATACTGAGCCGACAGGTGGAGTGGCGATGTGCCGAGCTGCAGAGGGACAGTTTACGGGACACAGAGTTGTCAGATTACTTCTTTTACCACATCAGATGGTAACAGTTGTAAATATCCTCAAAAACAAACAGCACAAATGCCTCAGAAAATCCATACAAATTAAGATAACAATTCTTTACTTTTTGTATTGACACAAAGCCATCATAACCATCAGTGGCATAGTAAGTAGCGCTGTTGTCTCACAGCGCCTGGGTGCTGGTGCAACAGGACGTGGGTTCGATCCCCACTCAGTCTGTGTGGAGTTCGCGTGCCCTTGTGTCTGCATGGCTTTCCTCCAGGTGCTCTGGTTTCCTCTCACAGTCCAAAGACATGCTGTTCAGGTTCACCCATAGTGTGGGTGTCCCACTGACGTATGGATGAGTGACCCAGTGTAAGTAGTGTATCTAGCGGTGTGAGTCACCGCGGTGAATAAGGTGTGTGGGCTGATAGCACTACGTGGAGTTCAGTGGAAGTTGCTTTGGAGAAAAGTGCTTGCTAAATAGATAAATGTAAATATTAGTTGAATCACCCAGCTGAGGTGGGGTTCCAGCAATGGGTGTCCAACTATACTCAGTACAGTACCCTGAGTGAGCTCAGATCTCAGTTTCACCCACCCAGTCTGTGGTGAACGGTGCTCCATTGGACATCAGAACCCGGACCTCATCGTCTTGCCCTGATCGAGCTGCTTCCAGCAACTTCTTGCCCAAATCCACCAGGGACATCTGGTTTTAAGAAACACGGCTTTAAAAAGTGAGTTCTAATGAGCTTTAGAAGTACAACACTATCCCACCTGCTTTAACATGGACCCATGGGTTAACATGAACTTTTTACATGTTTGGTCTTTAAAAGATGTAACCAAAAATAGTTCACCCGGAACAGTTTTGCTTTTGATTGAGATTACAGGTTAGAAAAACAGAAATGAAATGTAATTAAGCACCTCAATGGAAAATGTACATACAGTTTTAATTTAAATGGAAAGCTGACTCATTAAAGGTCAGACAGGTAATTATAATTAATTTGCCAAAGTTGTGCAAGCACTAGCACGCAGGCCTGGTGACTAACACCCCAAAAACCACTCGGTGATCAAGGATCTGTCAAACAGCAATGTACTGGGGCTCATTATCACTACAAAGGGTACATGCGTGTGGTATAAAAAATAAGATGACGTGTTGGCAGGACAATTTTCTTCGGTGAACAGCCACTGCCCAAACCGGCGATTCAATTCAGCAAAACAGGTGCCACGAAAAGATGACACGAAGCAGGAAAACCAAAAACAATTTTGTTTTTGGTGTTTCTAACTTAAGGCAGCCATCTGACGAAGCTCAAATGTTATAGACATTGAGGTATTTCAGTTTTCTGGGAATTTTCCTACAAACAATATGAAAAAAGCAGTAGCTTGAATATTAACTCCCTGATTTGTTTTATAAGGTACCTGCAAAAGATATATGTTTATTATGTGAGGAAAGGGAATGTAGTGCTTATAGTTGCTGCTTTGCATGCCGAAGGTTCCTGGTTTGAATCCCACTCCTGTCGCACAGCCCTGGATTCTGAAGCTGACAAATTTACATTACATTTACTGATTTAGCCGACACTTCTCTCCACAGCAACTTATAACGTTACAGTACTTAAAATTATTTACCCATTTATACAGCTGGGTAAATTTAACTGGAGCAATTTAGGGTAAATACCTTTCTCAAGGGTACTACAGCTGGAGGTTGGGATTGAACCTGGAACTTTGGTGCAGAGGCAGCAGCTCTAAGCTATGCCAACAGCTCTTCTAAATCTGTTTTTAATTACAAACTTTAAGAGAATATATATATATATATGAAAATCGATCTAAATTAAAAGGGTGTTCTGCATCAGCTGAATTTTTTGCCATGGCATTTATCCTTATTTTTTATACCATACAACCCAAAGACTAACATTTGTTTTAGTTACTATTGCAGTTCGGTATAGTTTTTCTTTTCGCACACATTGCACATTTTATATCGAAAAAACAGAACCCACTACAATTTTATAGATTTTTGATTCCCACTTAAAATTCAAATTTTGTCCGTTTTTCTCGCTGAAACAGCTGTGTGTGTGGCTCAAAAATAAATCACAAATGTGCGCAAAATGGAAAGCAGAAACAACACTCAAACTGATTTTTTATTGGCAAACATCCCGAAAATAAAATAGTGTGTTCTAACAAATCAAATGATTTATGGAGAAAGTGGAGACATAAATTTAAAAATTAACGTATTTCTGAAGCGTCTCTCGTGAGGTCCCAAAGATCCCGTCTGCCACGAGACTAACGCACGAGGGGTTTAATACACCAAATTTACAAAAAAAAAGTGGTAAAATAAATATATTGTAAACCTCCCGTTCGTGTTTTGTTTCTTTCTGGCTCAAACCGAGCGCGGGATAAGAGGAGGAGTTGCGACACCGCGGGCCACCATATTCCCGGGTAGCTAATGCTAACAAACCGAGCTCCCGCGCCGCGTAAGAATGGAGTCCTGACAAAACCTCCAATTCTATAGCGTTATTCGCGTGAACACGATAGGATCCACGCGACGGGATGAGGCGCGTTCGTACGATAAACAGGAAACCGCTCGGAAGCGCCGCGGTTCCGGGGGAAGTTGAACTACTTTTCACCATCAAACACAGAGCGACTTCCACATCCGGTGGGGCCGCACAAAATACCCCGACACTGACCTGGAAAAGGTTCCTTATCGCCGTCTCCCGGAGCCTTACCTTGCCGATTCGGCGCACCGGTGTGTAGTGTGCGAGGCCGCTAACGGCGAAAGAGGCACCGGGGGCGATTTCTCGCGACGCCGCCGATTCGGCGCCCAATTTTTCACTCCAACAAAAGTCCCCGTATCCTGCGCGGATGTGCACATCTGCTTTTTACTGCGTGAATTTAATGTAGAAGGCTCCTTCGCCCAGTTGTCTGTGCCCGCGTGTCGCTGTCTTTATAAATTTTTTAAAAAGTGTCTAATGTGTCCATTTTCATTCTCGCGCCAATGTCAGTATTAATTTAAAATGTTGAAACTGCATATTTTACATAAATAGGTTCGTGAGTGCGGAGTGATACATACTAGCCTGTTCGGGTCGCTCGTGCATGCGCTTTTTGCTGGCGCGAGAGGGTGATTCCTGCGAGCTGTGAAATTAACCGCAAGGCAACATTGCACGGGCACTTACACATTTATATTGTGATTTTCCTAGTGACCCGGTTTTATTTTTGTGACGAATTTATTCATTTAAAAAAAACCACTACCGTTTGCGTATGCAATGCAGTAGAACAGAAGCCAAAGGAAACACAACCTCAGTTTGAACCCTGCATTACATTCTTATATAAAGTTTTAATGTTGAAGTAGTTACGTTTTTAAATCCGTTTACTTGAAAACTTTTTGTTCAATAAAGGTGGCAATAGACGCTGTAGCTGTCAAGGTCATGGAATGTAACCTGAAAGATACAGCCCCTAGGTTCAAGCTCCATGGATACACCTGCTACTAATCTGAACTGCAGTATGAAAATATCCACCTGTATAAACAAATTTTACACTACCAACTGTTTTAGATAAGACAGCTAATCAATATAATAATGAGCAGTGTTTGCGTCAATATAAGACTATAAAAACTGTCAAAATGCTGCTTGTAACAAAGCGGTGAGGGAAAATGCTAACATTTCAGGAAGGGCGCTATTTGTAAGTTGTGTCTTTTGCCAATAAAGCTTTTGCAGTTTGAATGTAGTGCGCCCCCTACTGGAGGGACGTGGCTTCGCCGCTGAACCCAGAGCAGCTCTTTCATTCCGGGAGGCAGCTGTCAGATTAAAACACATACAAACACACACGGACGAGGTGCTTATGGTGAGACACAATGCTTATCATTTCGTTATTTGTAATGTGTTTGATAAAGCCGTTCCTTATGGCATAGGGTCAGTACATCCTGATTCCAGCATCCTTATTTAGGCTGGACTAGTAGCTAACCAAATGATTTACCTGATTCCATTATGATCAGCATGCACCAGATCTAATGCGCTGTGGATGTTGGATGTATAAAATTCAGCTGTTTGCTGGCAGTGCCCTTGGTTGTTGTTGTTTGCTGCCCTGAAATAGCAGCAAACAATACATTATGTAGTTATCAAGCATCCAGCTGCTTTGGCATTGTCAGGAGGGCAGTGTGTTATTGCATCAGTGGAGCACGCTGTGTGTGTGAAACTGCACACTGATGTGTTATTGTGGGCTCTACATTGCAGTGCATTGTGCGCATTTGACCCCAGGGTCACCGTCAGAGTCGGACTAGCTGTTCAGATGCTGAGGAATATCAGACATAGCCTCTGTAGTGCTGATAACTCAGCTGTTTACTCTAGTAATTGCAGCTTCCACCGAACATCCCAGGACTGAGCTCTTACAAGATGTGCTGGAACTGCGAATGTATTTGCCTTTCTATATTATTTACTTACTCCTGCATCTTTTTATTTACAGAAGGAGTCTGACCATTAAGTCAAGGCCAAGCATGAGGAAAATGTGGTGAATTTCGCTGATTCTATGTACCTTTAAAAATGCCAGCCGTGACAGCAGGGCTGAAGGAGTTGTACCTTTCAACATCTTTAGGTGACCTTAATAAAAAGGCTGAAATCAAGCCGGATAAAATAAGTACGAGGAGGTACGAATGCGTCATATCAAATCTGAATAGCGTTTTTCATAATGTGCATCCTTACCTAGAAATCAATAAAGCGATACTATTGCATATGTATATATAAAATGCTAAATATCACAGCAGAATTTGAGGCTTTTTCTGTGTGTACAAATGTGATTGGCAGTGAAGAGAAGTTCATTCAACGTAATCCATATTTAACTTTAAAATAAAATTTTATTCACCTAACCATACTCTAGCTAACTAATATCAATTATCAGTATCATCAGTATTCTTTGTTTTTATAATTCAAAGAAAAATGGTAAATCTGTGAATAATACAGGCCTTTAATTTCCGTAGCTACGTACAGAGCGCCTGCAAAATTTTCAAGGCAGCCGAGGAGTGTCGCTTGGACCGAGATGAAGAAAAGGCTTATGTCCTGTACATGAAGTTCCTGACAGTTTATGACCTTATCAAAAAAAGGCCTGACTTCCAACAGCAGCAGGTGACTTATTGTCTTGACTGTCAGGTCTTCCACAGTCAATAGTCAATGTATTGGAATATTTCTGAAGAACAAGTTAGTGTAAATCATTGCTTTTTCAGTTGTGAGTGATTCCAGACTTCTGTTGAGGTTCTCTGGAACAGTATTCTTAGAATATATTTAATTAATCCTTACTCATTGACAGACATGTCAACTAATGATAACATATGTTTCATTATGAAGGATTTTTTCCAGTCTATTCTTGGGTCGAGCAGCTTAAAAAAAGCTGTAGAGGAGGCTGAAAGGCTATCGGAGAGCCTTAAACTCAGGTCAGTGTTGCTTATTAGAATTGTTATTTTTATTACTGTCATCCAGTAAATATATCTTGGAATTTGCAATGTAGATATAGAAAGTCCCTTCTTAAAGGCTATCGTTTTCAGCATGTTCAGTATATAACCATCCTGAATTCAGAGTATTCTGCTAAACTCCCTGCTGTGTTGTTCGGACAGATACGAAGAAGCAGAGGTACGGAGGAACCTGGATGAGAAGGAGAGGCAGGAGGAAAATAAGCGGAAAGAGGAGAAACCAGAAAAGGGCACAGACTGGGGCTCTTCAAAAGAGGCAGGAGGAGCTGAGAAGGATAAGAAGGTATGGAGACAAAAGAATTACTTGAAATACCCTGAAGCCTTTAGAACACATTTGGATACAAATTTTTTTATTCTCTGAAAGCTTGACTAATCAGTAAGATGGACATTTTTTTATTGCACAACTAATGTTTGTTCTTTCATTTTTGTGAAGAGTAACAGTAAATCATAACAAAAAATGTCATGTCTTTATGATATGAACAGAAATTTGATCAGTTGCCTTTTTTATTTCAGTACAGATAAGCGGGACTGTTTTGGATCGTAACCTCTCTGAAAATTGATTTTGCCATTAGCAGAATTCTAAATGCAGCAATAAAGATAATACTCCTGTGAGCTCAGTGTTTTGTTGGTTCCCTGTGCTCTAGATAAGATGGGGGCAGAAGGACAATAAGAAGGAGACCGGTAAGGAAATCCAACAATAAATTTTGAATGGAAGAAAATATAATAAGTTGTTTAAAATTTGGTCCAATAAGCAGAGGGAAAAATCTAGTTGTCATGGCCATGAGCATGTTTAATAATGCAGTTGACCTGCTGCAGTGCAACAATGGTTATGCTGCTTGTACACTCCCCTATCCTGATAGCAGTAGCCCCTCCTGGGGGGGTGACTGCAGAACAGCTCTTTAAGATGATGAAGGATCAGAGCATGAGAATCATCGTCATGGATGCCAGGAGCAGGAGTGATTTTGAAGAGTCACGGATCCAAGTGCCCACACAGCAGTGTATCTGTGTTCCTGAGGAAGTCCTTCGCCCAGGGTAGGAGGTTTGTGGTCAAGGCAGAAGGGAGACATTTAAACCCAAAGTGGGTAAACAATTGTATTTTTGACATGTGCATGAAGAAGCTTTTTTTGCCATTTTTAACTCTTTTGCAACTTGTGCACCTACATGTTTTTAGGATAACGGTCAATCAAATTGAAGTGAATTTACCTGAGGAGTCGAGAGGAGAGTGGGAGTGCCGTGGGTTGGCTGATTACATTGTCCTGTTGGACTGGTCGAGCTCTGCCAAAGACCTGAAACTGGGATCCACGCTTCGCAGTCTGAAGGATGCCCTCTACAAGGTACGAATTTATTTTAGGATGAAAGTGCTCTAGGGCTATGATCTTTTTGTGAGTGGAATTTTTTTTTTTTTTTTTAAACTCCACAGTGGGACAGCAAAACTGTCCTGCATAATGAACCCCTGGTGTTGGAGGGGGGCTACGAGAACTGGTTACTCTTCTACCCCATGTACACTTCGAATGCTAAAGTCAAACCCCCAAGGCTGGAAACCGTTGACGTCATCCCTAAATGTAAGTGTCTGATTAATCCAAAAAAAGATCAATTACTTTGCTAAAAAAATCTCACTTGAGTTTTTGGCACTACTGTGTGCCAACCCTGCCTGAGTGCATCTTAAAGTCAAATGGTTAAAATGTAGTCTACAGGGCAACCAGTGGGAACTGATTAATCTGCTGTGGTTCACTTCCTCTTCAATTAAACTTTTTAAACTACTGTAGTGAAAGGTCTTCTATTCTCTGTTGAGAATAGTGAACTTCAGCTACCCTTCACTTGAGGAGCCCAAACCCCTTGCCCCACCTGAGGTCATACCAAAACCTGAGCCTATGCAGGTGAATGGAAATTTGACAAATATGGAGGTGAAACAAGTGGAGGCAGAAGGACCAGCTGTGACTGATCAAACCCTTGAGGAAAAACCCAAAAAAGGCTCATCCAGCCAGCCTGGAACCAAAGCCAAACCTGTACCACAGGTAAGCACACTCCAGATAGATTGCTGAATAGAATGTGGTTCACCTGAGTGGTATTGATAAGGAGTTTGTTTTTGACTTTTGATATCTGTTGAATGTTACAATCATCACTGCAGGTTGTCCATTTGTCTGTTATATCGAATCCAGATTGATCGCACAAAAAAGCCCACCGTCAAAAGGTCTGACAGTTCCAAGACCATCAGTATGACAACTAAAGATCAACAGCCAGTGCAAAATGGGCCTGTAATTCCAAACCATTCTGCTCAGATAGGCGTCGGGCCCAAGTCCTCCATAACAACAGAGGAGAAGAGCAAGATACAACAGGAGCCAGTGCAGGCGCTACAGAAGGTTGAGCCAGAGAGAAGGAGGCAAGGGGACAATTCCAACCAAGAAGGCCGACAGAGTGACAAGGAGGACAGCGAGAAGATAAAGGACAGCCGGGGGGAGGAGAAAGAGGAGCGACGGCAAGACAAGAAACGCTTGGAGAGGCAGAAGGCAGCAAAAGATGAGCATGAAGAGGAAATTAATGAGGCAAAAGAAAGGAGAAGGTACAATGATGAAGGTGTTGACAAAGCGAAGGGCACATCGCTAGAGTCACATGTCCCAAAGAGCATAGTCAATGAGATCAAGGTTAGTCCATCTATTAAATGAGTGCCTCTGTTAAAGTAGTAGTGAAACCTGATCAACGGGCACACAGCTGGGAATGCAGATGCCTGATATAGAGGTATAGAAAATGACTAAGGTGTTATACAGTATATATAAAGTATAAGATGTATTTAAATTGTCTCCATCTCTAACTGTTGTGTATTTAATTTAATGACGTTCAAATACCTACTCTTGCTGCCTGTGTTTGTATGATCATTGTAATAAAGTAATTTTTGATTTAAAAAAAAAAAAAATCTTTTAATGTTCCCAGCGTGAGCCCTTGACCAGAGCAAGGAGTGAGGAGATGGGAAGGTCTGTCCCAGGCCTGCCCGATGGCTGGATGAAGGTAAAGATGCATGTATTTTCCTTTATGTATTAAGCATTTCACATTTACATTACTGAATAGGAATTACTTTAATTGACACTGATGAATGAGGTTTGTATTTATTATAGTTTGCTTGTTTTTGTTTTGTTTCCAGTTCCTAGATACGGTAACGGGAACCTACCGCTACTACCACTCTCCTACCAACCGGGTGCACCTATACCCGCCCGAGGTCTCCCAGACTCCCCCTGCCACACCACCTGCCCCCAAACAAAAGCCAGGGAAGGGCCGTACCATAGAACCCGAGAGCGAGCACACCAAACTCAAACGCTCCTACTCATCCCCTGACATAACGCAGTCCCTGCAAGATGAGGGTGTTACAAAGCTTATTGCCACACCCTTTGTCAACAGAGACACCAAGTATGGCTGCACTCGTTTTCACAACATGACAATTTTCCATGTTAATAATAATAATGATCACGATAATAGTGAGTTCTTGCAATGATCTTTTCCACAGGCCACCCAGGGTAATGCCTTACACCAAAGCCGAGATCACCAGGCTGTCTGCTGCAAAGATCCGAAACCTCAACCCTGTTTTCGGGGGCCTGGGGCCCTCCCTGACTGGACTGCGCAACCTGGGCAACACTTGCTACATGAACTCCATCTTGCAGTGTCTGTGTAACACTCCGGCTATGGCTGAATACTTCAATAAGAATTATTACCAGGAGGATATCAATAGGTGAGGCGGTCGTGCTCCTTTTGGATTTCTCAACAGGTGGCTGACATTGGTCCTTTGCCAGGTGTTTGAGTATGAGCATGGTTGTGTTGGATGTAGGGGGTGATGAGTGACCAACCAGTGACTTTCATTTTGTCAACAGGGCCAACATTTTGGGCCACAAGGGTGAGGTGGCAGAGGAATTTGGTGTCATCATGAAGGCTTTGTGGTCTGGACTTTACAAATACATCAGCCCCCTAGACTTCAAGGTCACCATTGGAAAAATTAATGAACAGTTTGCTGGCTATGAGCAGCAGGACTCGCAGGAACTTCTGCTCTTCCTCATGGATGGTCTTCATGAGGACCTGAACAAAGTAAGGCTATTTTTTTGCCCCTGGTCTGCCTTCCATGTTATGGAATTCCATTAGTACAATTACATTTAATAGTTCTGGGACGATACTGTGTCTTCAGTATTAAGCTCTGTGGACCTTCTGTATCCTACTAACAATCACATTTGTTTTGAAATTCACTGAGGTCACACTGATTATTGTAAAAAATCAGATACCAGTGGAGTTCATACTGTCTCTTGCCATCATTACTGGACAAGAAAGGACAAACGTATTGACTGCTATTATTATCAATTTCTTCCTTTTCTTTTCTTTTGATGTTCAATGTTGATGGCCACATTAGAGAGTAAGTAGACTTACTGTGCTTTGCCCCAGTATTTTTCTGTTTGTCTTTGAGCGTCGTGGATACTACATAAGTTCTTTGCCAACTTCCTGTTTGTGGTGGGTTCCATATGGCAGAGGGTGCATTGAGGCTGACCCCTCATCTTGTTTGTAAGCGGGTTTGAGTTCTGCCATGGTTTCCTGTGTCAAATGGACTTGCTGGTGTTTGTAAACACATTGTGACCACTCCCCAACCCCCACAAGCCCATTTCATTGAAACATCCCCTTGCATATTAGACGTCAACTACCTTTTTTAGGTTTCACGACATGTCCTAGTCAAAACAGGTTGATAAGACCATAGCACTGAAGGGGCTGTAAGCGGGCTGACTGCCACCTGAAAGGTAAAAGTTTACCTTCCTTTCATATGAAGGTGCAAAGTCATTTTGCCATAAATGGTATATGCCATGAACAGAATTCTGTAGGTATTGTATGAAAAAGGAGTTAAGAATGACATTTCTGAGGTAGTACAGTGGGCACTAAGTCAGATTTTGCCTACTACAAAAACCTCTCAGTTGTGGGTAGTTGGATGTTGAAACCGTGCAAGAAAAATCAGAGGTCTGCTGAAACTTACATTTTTGTTGTTTCCATGTTAGGCTGACAATCGCAAGCGGTGCAAAGAGGAAACAATCGACCACCTAGATGACTTCAAGGCGGCAGAATTGGCCTGGAGCAAACACAAGCTGTTGAATGAGTCCATCATTGTGGCGCTGTTCCAAGGCCAGTTCAAGTCCACGGTGCAGTGTCTTACTTGCTACCGCAAGTCCCGTACGTTTGAGACGTTCATGTACCTGTCCCTACCTTTGGCATCTGCGCACAGGTGCTCTCTACAGGTAGCTGCTCAGAACACATGATTTCCTCTTGGGGGGGGTGCACCTTCCCTTCACTGTTTTCACTTACTTTGTGTCATCGCCACTCAGGATTGCCTGAAGCTTTTCTCCAAAGAAGAGAAGCTGACAGACAGCAACAGGGTCTTCTGCAGGCATTGCAAAGCCCACAGGGATTCCACTAAGAAGTTAGAAATCTGGAAGGTTCCGCCAATTCTGCTAGTGCACTTAAAACGGTAAAAGGGCCATAGTTGCATAAGCTCACCTACAAGATACCTCTGTCAGTGTGATTTTTTCCAGATTTCAAGTTTGTCTCCACGCTGTCTGAGCTAATCTCTTCTGATCCCCTCCAGGTTCTCCTACGAAGGTCGATGGAAACAGAAGCTTCAGACAGCAGTTGACTTCCCTCTTGAAAACTTGGACCTGACCCAATATGTTATCGGCCCTAGACACAACTTGAAAAAGTATAATTTGATTGGTGTTTCTGTGAGTAATTCTGCCATTAATTTCCTTTAATTTTCATGTGTTAAAACTCAAGGTTTTTTGGACGTCTTATGATAAATTATCCTGAAAGAACCAGTCCTTTCACTGTAGTCCAGAACCAGTACACTAAATGCTGTAATTGAGACCATGCACGGTTGCGGATTTCTAGAGGTGTTGTCATCTTGTCCACAGAACCACTACGGAGGCCTGGATGGTGGACACTATACAGCCTATTGTAAGAATGCCCAGAAACAGCGCTGGTTCAAGTTCGACGACCACGAGGTCCTTGATATCTCTGCGTCCTCGGTGAAGACCTCAGCTGCCTATATCTTCTTCTACTCGGCTCTGTGAAGGCTGGTCAAACCATCGAGCCCTGCATGCTGATCGAGCCGCTGAGGATGAAGGCGGGTGGACGCTACCCGTGGCAGGAGGGCCAGTTGATGCGGTTAGCCAGGTGTTACACGGGTGCAGCCTTCAGCAGACAGGACAGAGGCCTACATGGCTGTCCGTGTCATGCAGCAGCGCTGCAGCTCATAGAGGATCATGTAGAAGTTTAACACTTCATCTATCAGTACTCTTCACAGTAGTTTGAAGCAAGTATATTCTGTCTGCAAGACCAGGTCTAAACACAAGTCTTGCGAAAAACGCTTACAAAGTCTAACAGTATTAAGCAGCCTATAGCATCTTTCGGTTGTACTGATATGGAACTTGAGATGTTCCAGTAGTTTTTCCTCAGTGTGTTGGACTTGTCACATAGCTGATCTTAAGCTTTCGTGTACCGTGAGTATATTAGGCTAAAGAGATTGGCATCATGTACAGTGCACAAACATGCATACACTACATACATATGTATTTTCATTCACAGGGGTTTGTTGAAACCTGTGTGCATATTATTAAGACGAAATGTCCATCCACTACTGTGTATAAGTGACCAAGCTCTCCTGGAAAGAGGCACTTGCATGCTCAGCTTTACCAAGAAAGTAGGCCATTTTGACTGACAACTTTTTGTTTTCAGACTTTCTGGGCCTCTTCCCCATTTCTTGAGTGACTTTAGGGGACCACTTGTTGGGACGTTGGAAACATGTGAATACTGGTAGTAGTTTGACAGGTTCTGTGCTTAACACTTCATCTGAGACCAGATATTCTCAAGTCTCTTCGTTCTTGTCTACTTTTTTCTGACATGATCAGCCTGGTTCTTAAGTTAACTAAGTACTTAAAAAACAAACACTTCAGAATGTAAGATTCTTTCAGCTTATCTAAATGTGCCAGATCCCCAGAGTGAAAATATCTTCTAAAGATAAAAAAAAAAAAAACTGAAGTTGTGTTTTTTTTTTCCACCTAACAAAGCACTCTTTAAACATTACTCAAGGAAAGCTTTCCAGCAATGAAACATGTCATAACGTGATGAGGAAGCGCAAGTGATACTCATTGCCACGCTTCTCCTGTGCAGGGCCTGTCGACTTTCGTTTTGAGTCAGCATCTTGCAAGAGGGAGAGAGGAAACATTATGTACTTGTCTGCCATAGTGTGTTTCACTGCACAGTGTGTGTTCACCTGCACTGATTGTAGGGGTCCTAATGAGCAGCAGTGTATGTGTGCTGGTTTCCCAGCTCTTATTAAACCACCGTCACACCAGCATGAAGAAAGAAGAAAAAAAGATATTTTTTCATGTGCGTGCTTAGGTGTGTAAGAGTAAGGAAAACAGGAACATACACTAGCTCACCAGGACCTCTGACAATGTCCTTCAAAAAGCATCACTTTGTCAGAACAAAGCATAGGGAGGAGGGTGGAGTCAGTGTTACTCATTACTGCTTTAACGTGTTGAAGCTTCAACAAGGTGCCTTGGAGCTAGATTATTACAGATGAGAGAAAGCACAAACCCGGGAGGTTGTACCTGCTGGGCAGAGTCCAACACAACAAACAGTGGAATGTCATAAATCCTTCACCTTTAACCGTTAATCTAGCATGAATGGGCCCGTTTGGAATTATTTATATTAAACCTGTGTTCCTTGATGCCATGACATTTGACACTTGTACTATAACCTAAAAACACGACATTTGTCATATTAAAAGTGCACCAAATAATTAAAATCAGGAAATAAAAAAGGCACAATGTGTTGTCATTCAGTAGCCTGCAGATGGAGCTAGTGGTTTTGACAGCCATTTGGAGGATCACCGGTGACCCTGAACAACGATTCTGGTCTGTTTGAACTTAGCCATGAGTAAAGTTTGTTTTCTCTGCAAGTAATATGTTGTGGCATGTTTTTCCCCTCCTGAAACCATAAAAAGTGATGTGACAGCCTGATTTCCTTGAGCATGTGTGTGGGTTTGGTGATGAGAGCTGGGTACATACCACCACGATTACTCACTCCTACTCGTTAACACATCACGGTACAGCCTGAAGCTTACACCACAAAGACAGGTCCCTTCTGACATATGCGCACACACACACTTTCCCCATGGGGAGAATTACAGAAGTGCAAGCAGGGCTCTCAAACTCAGATCCACAGACAATAGAGGCAAATTAAACCTGAATATTAAAAAAAAAAAAAAAAGTTTGCTGCACTCGCTTTGACAAATGTGTATATTTTTGAGTACATACTTCTAACCAGTTTAAAAAAAAAAAAAAAAAAAAAAAACTAGTCTGATTTATAAGCATCATACAGCATGTCCTCTGTAGAGACCGATGTTTGAGTGTCTGGAACGTTTTTGCAAAAACAAATTCACATGCGATGAAATAAAATGTGCAGGGTCTATAAAGTCACATCTGTGGGTATGACTCATGCAAGTACTGTATTTAACACAGCGCTCCAGCCATCCTTTCCACTGGGCAGAGTACAACATCCAGCTTTCGGGTACACGCCTCTGGCACTTGAGCCTTCAGAAAAGAAAACAAAGTCCCTGGGATGTTGAATTCACAGACTTGGAATCAATGCTAAAAGTAAAAGAGCGAGTCAAAAATCCATTACGATTTTTGTTCAGGCACATGGCCACTTTGCTAACCTGGATCTCTACACATCCTGGCCACCTTCAGCAGAGATCTCCTCTGAAATAGATCCCCAAGTGACTCCAGAAAAAACTACAACAATAAACAGTATCCATTTTTTAATAAAGTACAAAATGTATACATTATACTTTAAATAAATTTATTATAGAATTGTAACTGACATCCATTTAGTTAGTGCAGGACAATTCCATCCGTTACAATGGTTAAAATGGCCCCATACAAAACCTGAACAACATTCATTTGGCTAAAAACTGGATTTTGTTCCAGTAAAATTGTAAACTTATGTGCATAAAGAGCAGTTCTGACACTTTTGACGGTAACACTGAGGGGCGATTTTCCCGACCAAAGTCTGAGCGGTTACTGCAGTTCAGCCCAGCGCTCCTGTCTCTTGGCTTGAACCAAGGATTCGCTCTTTGGGATCGTTGACCCTCTTGAGACCCCCTGGCTGCCTGTCTTGGCCCATTTCCACCCTGTGAGGTGTATAGCTATTGCGCTTTATATCTGCAACAAACAAAACAAACACCTTAAAAAAAAAAAAAAAACCTCTACATTTGCTACTTTTTTTTACTCAAAAAAAAAAAATTTTAATTACAGCACTAAACTAACAAAAGTCACTTCCTGGAAAGCAGGGAAATGCAAAAAAAAAAAAAAGCAACAATTCGGTTCCAGGCAGAACACCCACCGGCAAGTCCGAGTTCTCGGCAGCAGGAACTGCAGTGATGTTTGGCTCTGTAGCTTCTCATGGCTTTATCTCCCAGGTTTGCTGGTCCAAACACTAGGTCAGAGGACCTGTAAGGTGGAGTTTTACTCCTGATGAACACCAGCGTTGCCCTGCACTGCCACATGTCTCTTTCCACGTAAACACTGAACGCACTCCAGTATATGGAACCAGGAGACCATTTGCATTTCACAGATACGAGGGCTCAGTGGAACTGAGAAAACACTTACCCCTTTTCACCACTTTTTATAACAGAAGGATCTGTTAAAGTTTCTCCAACACCTAAAAAAGCAAACACTTGTTGAAAAGCAGGTATAGAAATTTGCTTACACAAAAACACAGCAGCTTTTTCATGCAAACTTGGGTGCTGGATGTGACCACCAGAAGGGGTCCTAGATGGTACCCTGCAGATCGAGCACCAGAAGCTCTCCTCTGGTGTACTCGTAGGACCAGTGGCTGAAGGCCAGCATGCTCTCCTCCAGCAGGCTGCTGGGTACGATCTCGTCTCCGTTGTTGTTGTTGAACTTCCTGAACTCCCCCACAATGCACTCCTCCAGGGTGAACCATTCTTCTGCAGCATGACTGTACAACAGAAGCACCTCCAGGAACCTTTCGCAACAGGTGCAGGAGCAGGTTAACGGCACTGATGCAAAATAAGATCCGACAAAACAAGGTTCGTGAGCTAGACAGAAAATGTACAGGCTGCACGCTATATTACCTGGGAGAATGCGGGACAGATTTGGGCTTCACTTTGTGAAAGGAAGAAGCCAGTTTCTGAGCGGCTCTTTGCCGTTGAATTTCCTGTGTGGGAGGAAAGCCGTGGTGGGTTAACGCACATCATGCTGAACCAACGTTTGACTCTTTAAATTACATGAGCCTGAAGTTTTAAAACGTGGACAGTGGTTCCTCCTCATCTGACAACCACTCGTTCCCAAGACCAGGCCGGATATCGTGCCCATTGGGAAACGTGCCCCACTCCCTACCGAGAACTACCAGGACCACCTACTGCATGATCAGCAGCTACACAATATTTTCACTGTTATATTAGTACTGCGATACAGTAAACTTCATAGGCCACGTGGGCAACTATTCTGCCAAAAACATTCCTCACTCTATAACAGAACCTGTGCTGATTGTTTGAAAGGAATAGCCTTAACCATGCTCAAATTCAGTGGACATGGCCACAATGTCAAACAGCCATGTGTGCAAAGAGGACCGAGGTGCTGCTGTCAGCGCTCACACTGTGCACCGTCACCTCCAGCACAACTTTGAGTGCTTTCTGCAGTGCTTTTGACATTTTCTCACCATCCTTTTTTTTTTTTTTAATTTTTAATTTTTTTTTTTTTAAATTAAATTTAGGGGCAGTCCATCAAACAAACAAACAATCAGGTGAAAAGCTGTCGGACAAAGCAAAGCCACCGTGTTTCCGTTGCACTTCCGTACTTCAGTTTCAGTCATGCAGACAAAATGTTGCTTGTGCACGGTGAAGGGATCTCCTACCATGAGACACAGGCGCAGTACCGTTTCCTGCTGGTAGACCTCCCGCCACAACTCCACCACCTCCGGCTGGAAGGACTTGACAATATAGAGGCGGCCTGGGGTGAGGACCAGGCTCTCAGACCAAGTGCAGAGTGCCTTCACCGCTCGCCGCAGGCTGCCGCCCATCTCCTCCTTGCTTAGGAACTCGAGTCGGGCCGAGCAGCCTTGCTGCGCCCAAGATGACATGCTGTGGCTGAGGGTCCCAGGAGAGCTTTCCTCCAGCCGGTACACTGTGACTAGATCTCCTGCAAGGGTGGGAAGGGGTGCCACTGAGCAAATGGGGTTCAGACATCATTCCACTGTGTACTTTGTAGTCGCTGTCCTAAAAACCAACACACTTCACAGTTTTGCAGATACTAATCTGTACCATCAGATTTAGGAGCAGTTCCCACCTGCAGTCTTACTGTAACATTTACTCTTTAAAACTCCTTTATTTGTAATACTATATAAACATAGTATTAATTATAAATAGTTTATTTGTATATCACCATACAATTACATCTCGACAATCACACACGCACACACGTCTACAACCGCTTGTCCCATGTAGGGTCGTGGCAAACCAGAGCCTAACCCGGCAACACAGGGCGCAAGGCTGGTAGGGGAAGGGACACACCCAGGACGGGACGCCAGTCCGCCGCAAGGCACCCCAAGTAGGACTCGAACTCCAGACTGCACTGTCTAAACAACATCCCAAGACATGCACGGATTGCGAGACGCATGAGCTGTAACGCAGCTGACAACACAGCCCACCCCCCCCTTTCACCTCTTGGGGCCACTGGAGTGAACGGGATGCTCTGTGACAGTCGCAGCAGATTATTACGCTCCACAGCTGGAAAAGAGAAGGGTGCACAGATGCACACATTTTAGGAAGGACTATACTTGTGCCATTTCAATTACCATTGAATATTAAGAATACACAATTAAGACTGAAAAAAAGACAAGTGGAAAGTTAAGACAACATGATTACTCCTTACCGAAGTGGAAGAAATTAAGACCTCAGTCCTTACTGGTTATGATAACTGGTGATATGCAGTAAATAAACTGCAGTAATGTATTAATTTTATCAAAGCAGTTTATTACAGCTGTGAGACATCAAAAACACGAGTGCATTTCCCTCACTAACCAGCAAATGTCCTTAATTCGGCCCCAGGACTCTGTGGCTGAATGTCCTGCTCTGGAGAGAGCTGAGAAGGGGTATGAAATCTCTCGGGCGGTGGGTACACTCTGGGCAGGCTGCCTGCGTGGTCAGCGTTTCCATGGGAGGTCTGGCCTCTCCAACGAAGTCCAGTGGAAGATACAGTCCATGTGGTGCCAGGCTCTGAAGCGACAACTGTTCTCTCTTCGGGATTCGAAACGGAGCTTGGGTCATCAACCTGAATGATCTGAGAGCTCAGAGCGCAACTATGCTGGAGAGGAGCCCCCAGGCTCGGCCCTCTGGAACGCCAGTCAGAACCGGGCTCGACATCTGGCCGTTTGGCATTGCTGAGGTGGAGGGCCAGCTGTTGGTGCACATGGCCATCCCCCGAGGCCTGCTGAGCAGCCAGGGCCTTCACCGTGTCCACTGTGAGCGCTGACAGGTCCTGCAGGTGGCCAATCTGAACGTCCAGTGCCTGGAGAGTCCGCTTCACAAAGCCCACCCTGCTGCCAACATCCTTGAGCTGCACACACATGCTTTCCACCCTGGTCAGGTGACAGGCAACAAGTAAAATATTTTAATATTATGTGAATGTCTTACCTTGTACAGCACTTACTAAAATATTAAGCAATATCCTTCTTTGGTCTCCAGGGAATTTACTGGGATTAAAGTTGCTGTATTTTTAGTGATGCAGTGACAGGTTCTTCTGAAAAC
Source organism: Scleropages formosus (assembly GCF_900964775.1). Lineage (NCBI taxonomy): Eukaryota > Metazoa > Chordata > Actinopteri > Osteoglossiformes > Osteoglossidae > Scleropages > Scleropages formosus. Next base: position 31,592,861 of record NC_041812.1, on the reverse strand, counting down.
CCAGCTTTGTGGGTTTATATTTACTGTCATTATTTCCATCACTGCCTTGTACTGTATCTGCAGCACAACAGACACACCTCTGGGAAGTAACCTTGATCCTCTGCTCATTGCTGGAGTGGAACTGCTCATCTTTGTCCCGAAAATACGTCTGCACACACCTCTCCTCAAAGTCGTGAAGTTTTCGCTGGTCTTCATCGCTCAGAAAAAGCTCTGGAGAAGAAACACAACACAGCTGTTTAACCTACCGGCCCATGCTTACGGCAGTTTCAAAATGTGTTAAGTGTGGACAAGGGCTGCCGGTTTTACTCGGAAATCTCATCTGGCTGTCTAGCAAACACCTTCAAGCGACATACATTGTGTAACCCTTCAGACACATTTACACCAGGAGTCTGTGTCATTTAGGTTCAAACACCTGCTCTTCTCAGGCACATTCAGCAAACAGAAAGATGGATGGGGGGGAGCTGCCCTTACTTGGCCCATGTGCCTGTTTGCCCTTGCGCCTCCTTGGCCAATAGCAGCAGAGGGAGATGAGGTGGTTGAAGGAGATGAGCGGAGGAGGCAGGACTGGCTTCTCGTGGTAGGCCATGACGAAGTGGTAGCGCTGGTACTTCCACACCAGGTTCGACATGGACTCCACGTTCACATAGACATTGCTGCAGAAAGAAATTCAGCAGCTTCTTACGTCTCAAACATTCCTGTGGACATTTGATCAGCGTAATAGGTAAAAAAAAAAAAAAAATGAACTCCTTTATCATCTATAACAACTCAACGTCCATCCATCCATCGTCAACAACCACTTTTCCTGAGTGGGATCGCGGTGAGCCGGAGCCTTATCCAACATAGTACACAATAGTAACCTCATTTCTGCATACAGACATATTCAGAAGAGACTGAATGCAGTAAATACGTGTACAGGTGTGTCCAATAATAGTAATGTTTGTTGAACAACAATTTGTTAAATAATGGAAAAGCCTATATGCAGCTACTTGTGAAATGCATAGTGGCTCAAATGATGGTATTTCCTGTAGTGCTACGATGGACCGTACTCAAGAATCACGTGTCTGCATCCAAATCTATCCTTCTATTGATGCAATGGTCTTTTTGTATTTTTTTTTTCCCTCCAAGATGTCTGTCGCTTTGGAGAAAAGCATTTTCTAAATAAACAAAAACAAAAATGTAAACAAGTTATGGATGAAAGCTGGAGCTCACTTGAAGACAGCAATGAGCAGATTGACCATGATGATGTACTGGACAAAGAGGTAGACTGCTTGCAGGAATGGCGTCAACCAGCTGCCATCATGGCACAGCTCCTGTACGACGCTGTCGTGGGCACACACTGCGGAAATGAAGGTGCACATCACGCGAGACATACAGCATCTGGTCATAACTACAGATCCTACATTAAAATATTTACTGCAAGTTTCCAAAACATGACTCTGGACAGCTACAATTTGTACTTTTTTTGGCATTTTCAGTGCATTCACTGAGGGAAAACTGCTTTGCATAACAACAATGATTTTTAGTTGATGTTTTAGAGAGAAATTTGAGCACCCTTTTTTGCCTGTAAGAATTAATCTTGGTGGTGTCTATGTATTACAAGAAAAAACAAAAACACAACATACCATCAATTTCATATGCATACACTTCTCCATACATCATCCAATAAGGCTGGAAGACAACATCCCTGAGAAGTGTCCAAGAGGGCTCCTTCTCCGGGTAAAGGATGGCTAGCCTGGGAACGCCGAAGCTTACAAGGACTAAACCCATTATCACCACTATGTAGAACATGTTGGCCACCTGTGTGAACAATCGCAGCAACAAAATTTTCAGCAAGACCTTCTAACATGCCAGGTGATTCCTCCAGGATGATGTGGAACTTCTTGGCTTTCACTACGCTTTGCTTCATAATTACTTTTTGAGCTCACTTTTGACAACTTTGGACACGTTGACCATGATCGTGCAGTGAACAAAGAGGTACAGTATTTGCACTGACTGCAGTTATAGTTCGACAGAAATATGAGATGACTAACTCATCTAACAAAAAAAACTGGTGAATATAATATGCCACTGAAGGCAGGCTCTGGAAATATTTCCCCAGGACTGACAATTATTTCACTTACCATTTTTGCAATCATCATGACATAAGGTCCAGCTTTTTGGTTAACAGCCAGAATGTCCAGCAGCCTCACATACCAAAACACGATATTGAGGCAATACAGCAGTCTTCCAGCAAAATGTCCATTTGCATCAGGGCCACAGCGCAATCCAAAGCCGACAAAGAACGTGACAATGGCAAGACTGTCTGTAATATTGAAGTAGTCACTGAACCACACTTTGACCTTCTGACTAATCTTCCCAGCTTCAGACAAAAGCATCTAAAGAAACAAAAATCTAATTCAGTACAGCAGACACACATATACAACCAAGCAATACGCCACAATGTTAGGGATAATGTAAATCTGCTGAACAGAATACGCAAGTGATATGAAAATTTCTTTAATCAATGTGTTTCTGTGCGTGACAGTTTTTTTATATGGGTGAGAAGTGGGTTGGTTCTGTACCACTCGAATTTTTTCAACCGCAGAGGTGGAGATGTAGAGGACGACAATCCATTCCTGGGGTGTTCCCAGAGGGGTCACATTCACTAGCACCACGTAGGAGTAGAGCATCAGAAAACCTAGGTATGCCATCTGAGCAGGGCGTTGGGAAACACATTGTGAGTGCAGGACTTCAAACAGCAATGGAAATACATCCTCCTCATAACCCAGAAGCATACCGGTAGATTCTGCATACCGTGTTGAACCAAAACTTCACAATAGGAGCATGGTAAAATGCGTAGAACTTCCTTGTAACTGGAAGCCTCTTTGGTCGAATATGAATCTCTGGTTCATGTTCTGCCTTGACTGCATAAGCTAGCCCGGCCTCCTTGAAAACATCCTGGAAAGGGTGGGAAATTCAATCTTAATGGAGTTGTTACAACTGAAGTTTTACTTGAATGCACCAGTACCTAAAATTCTTAAATCAGGAAGATAATCAAACCTGCCAACAAAAGAGGTTAAAAAAAAGTACACTGTTCACAATACAGGTATCCCTCAATTTATGAATCCAATGCGTTCCAGGAAATACAGCATGTATCAAATTTTTAAATACTGAGAGCGTATTTCCAATTATTTTAAACGAGAAAAAGAATTGTGCATTCCCGGCCTATCCAAAACCCCCAAACCAATTTATCAACGTTATCACCAACAGACAAAAACATCTATATAATATTATAACCCATTTTGACTGTGCTGTGCAGGGTTAAACAGTAGCACTCTCAGAGCACACATATTCTAGAACAGGCAGAACAACACTTGGGTCAGCATTTCCCATGTAACTTCCCAAAACAGTTCCCCATTCAGCTATGTATACACCGACATTTACACTCACTAGGTAAGACTGCATTCTGGGAGAGCCACACTTGCCCTTGCCACTGCTACAGCAACTATCAACACGACTTTAGCATGATATAAATGACTATCAGACACTTAATGAGGTCATTAATGAATAGTTTCTAGGCCGTGTATTTTGGAAACTAATTTTGTTTTCCTTTCATTTACATTTACTCATTTAGTAGATGCTTTTCTCCAATGCGACCTGCATCTTAGAAAACAATACAGAAGTGCATTACACCAGTTATCTTTCCTGACAGCTTCCAGACCATGGTTGGAAAATTCTGCAATTTCATAATTAATTGATCAGTTCTCCGCAGGATGAGCAAAAAACCAAGCAGAGATCCACGGAGCATGACACATTTATTGTTAACAATTTTCTAAAACTGTGCACTGCTGCCAAAATAAACATATCAGAAAAGCCATCAGCAAAACATCTCTTTCTTATAATTCTGCTGCCTCCTCAATTGTTCTGCTAAAGGACAGCTGATGCCATTTTTGTCCACTGCACACAAACGTTCAACTGCTGCTGACATCACTTCCACACTTAAAGAGCAGCTGTTAATGTAGTGGCTAGAACTGCTGCCCTTGGATCTGAAGGTCAAGTCTGAATCTTTGACTATTGTAGTACCCTTGAACCAGATACTTTCCCTAAATTACTCCATTAAAATCACTCAGCTGTGTAAATTTGTAAACAGCTGTAGACAGCATAACACTAAGCTGCTTTGTATAAAAACATCAGCTAAATGAATAAACGTAAACAACACAAAAAAATGTGGCTGACTATCTGCTATAGTAGAACACTATCACATTCCTAATTACCAATAGAGAGGGATCTGGATAAAGACATGCAAATCACTTCATAATTATCAAACACTGAAGGTAATTAATAGGTATGTTTTCAGACAGAATTTCAGAAACTATTTGTGCTTTCTTATGTCTAATAGACAACAACTAACATAAGGCGAGCAGTACATTCCTGCAGTTCAGCTTCACTTCCTCAAAGTGCAACTTTCAAACATTTTTTGGGGCAGGCTTCTGATAAATTTCATTCCACAGATTTTTGGTTCCATAAATTGAAAACTGGGTATCAAAAGCCAAGACCTGTTACAGTCATGTGCCGCTTAACGATGATCCGCTTAACGACTAACTGCATATACGATGGTGGTCCCATACGATTATAATCTTCTTCTTCATCTTCTTCCTCCGCTTATCCGGGACCGAGTCGCGGGGGCAGTATTCCGAGCAGAGCCCCCCCAGACTTCCCTCTCCCCACACACCTCCTCCAGCTCCTCTTGGGGAACCCCAAGGCGTTCCCAGGCCAGCTGGGAGACATAGTCTCTCCAACGTGTCCTGGGTCTGCCCCGAGGCCTCCTCCCAGCGGGACAAGCCCGGAACACCTCCCCAGGGAGGCGTCCAGGAGGCATCCGGAACAGATGCCCGAGCCACCTCAACTGGCTCCTCTCGATGCGGAGGAGCAGCGGCTCTACTCCGAGCTCCTCCCGGGTGACTGAGCTCCTCACCCTGTCCCTAAGGGTGCACTCAGCCACACTGCGGAGGAAACTCATTTCTGCCGCTTGTATCCGCGATCTCATTCTTTCGGTCATGATCCAGAGTTCATGACCATAGGTGAGGGTAGGAATGTAGATCGACCGGTAAATTGAGAGCTTCGCCTTACGACTCAGCTCCTTCTTCACCACAACAGACCGGTACAATGACCGCATTGCTGCGGACGCCGCACCGATCCGTCTGTCAACCTGCCGCTCCATTTTTCCCCTCGCTCGTGAACAAGACCCCGAGATACTTAAACTCCTCCACTTGAGGGAGCAACTCCCCCCTAACCCGGAGGGGGCAATCCACCTTTTTTCCGACTGAGAACCATGGCCTCGGATTTGGAGGTGCTGATTCTCATCCCTGCCGCTTCTCACTCAGCTGCAAACCTCCCCAGTGCACGCTGCAAGTCTTGATTCGATGAAGCCAATAGGACCACATCGTCCGCAAAAAGCAGAGACAAGATCCTGCAGCCACCAAAACAGATACCCTCCGTTCCCTGGCCGCGCCTAGAAATTCTGTCCATGAAGATAATGAACAGAATCGGTGACAAAGGGCAGCCCTGGCCAAACGTTCCCAACAGACCCTCAGTATGCGTTTGGGCCTGCCAGGTCTGTCCAGCTTTTTCCCCTGCCATCGAATCCAACTCACCACCAGGTGGTGATCAGCTGACAGCTCAGCCCCTCTCTTCACCTGAGTGTCCAAGACATATAGCCGAAGATCAGAAGAAACGACTACAAAGTCGATCGACCTCCGACCTAGGGGGTGTCCTGGTGCCAAGTGCACCGATGGACACCCTTATGCATGAACATGGTGTTCCTTATGGACAAACCGTGACTAGCACAGAAATTCAATAACAACTCACCACTCGGGTTCAGATCAGGGAGGCCGTTCCTCCCAATCACGCCCCTCCAGGTGTCACTGTCACTGCCCACGTGGGCGTTAAAGTCCCCCAGTAGAATGACAGAGTCCCCAGCGGGAGCGCTTTCCAGCACGTCCCCTAGGGACTCTAAAAAGGCCGGGTACTCTGCACTGCCGCTAGGTGCATAAGCACAAACGACAGTGAGAGACTGTTCCCTGACCCGAAGGCGCAGGGAGACGACCCTCTCGTTTACCGGGGTAGACTCCAACACATGGCGGCTGAACTGGGGGGCTATTAATAAGCCCACACCCGCCCGCCACCTCTGACCCTGGGCAACGCCAGAATAGTGGAGAGTCCACCCCTGGTCGAGAAGAGTGGTTCCAGAACCCAAGCTGTGAGTGGAAGTGAGCCCGACTATATCTAGACGGTATCTCTCAACCTCCTGCACTAGCTCAGGCTCCTTCCCTGCCAGTGAAGTGACATTCCACGTCCCAAAAGCCAGAGTTGGCGCCCGAGGTTTGGGTCGGCCGGGCACCCGGCCCCGACCACCGCCCAAATCACAACGCGCCGGCCCCTTACAGCCTCTCCAGCAGGTGGTGAGCCCATCGAAGAGTGGCTCCACGTCTTGGCTTCGGGCTGAGCCCGGCCAAGCCCTGCGGGCACAGACCTGGCCACCAGGCGCTCGCATGCGAGCCCCTCCCCCAGGCCTGGCTCCAGGGTGGGGCCCCGGTGACCCCATACCGGGCGGGGTAAACGAGAGCCTTGATTTTAGTCATAAGGGGGTTTTTGAACCGCGCTTAGTCTCGTCTGTCACCCAGGATCCGTTTGCCATGGGAGACCCTACCGGCGGATATAGCCCCAGGCAACATAGCTCCTGAGGTCATTCAGGCACTCAAACCCCTCCACCATGTTAAGGTGGCGGTTTGCGGAGGGGAAGATTATAATGGAGCTGAAAAATTTTTTTTATCAATTAGCGATGTTGTAGGCATCGTAACGTCGTAGTGCAACACGTTACATGGTCATGGTGGTGCTACTGTAAACAAACCTACTGCGCTGCCAGTAGTAGAAAAGTATAGCACATAGAACTATGTACAGTACACAATACTTGAAAATAATAAACACCTATGTTACTGGTTTATGCATTTACTATACTAGACTTTTTACCCTTAGAGTGTACACCTTCTACTTATAAAAAGAGTTAACTGTAAAACAGTATGCTGTATTATGGTAGCAGAAGCATCGTAAATCTCATGTTTACCACATCTCTTTACTGCATCGAGGCGATACCATCTAGGTTTGTATAAGTACACTATGACGTTCGCACAATGACGAAATCGCCTAACGATGCATTTATCAGAATGTATCCCTGTTAAGAGATGCATATCTGTATATAGAAATTTTGGATAAAAATTTTGTAAATCAAGGCATACCTGTATTTTTATTTACTATTTAACAAAAAGTATCAACTTTTGCAATCTGAGCTAACCATTTCTATGTGGTCCAGTGGGTTTAAGACCTTGTGTTCACTGTCCTCCATAAACATCTGATGGTCTGTTGCTGTCTGGGGAATGTGGGCCATCTCTGCCTTGCTCTTGAATTCCAGAAAAAGAATTGCTGGGGGTATCAAGATACTCAGAATAACCTGAGGGGGGAGGGGGGGAGAGATGCAGGTAAACCACAAAGTATTGTGAACTTTTAATAACACACTACAAGCATTCGTGCCATTTTTAATACATAAAAAGTCACCCCCCGTTATCAATAACACCTTGTTCGATGCAGGATCACAACATCCAGCAATGCATCCAGGAAGCATAGACAAGAAGCAGGGCAATCAGCCACACACATACACCAGTTTAAGGCAATTTAGAGTAACAAGGTCACCAAATCACATTTATTTAGAATGTGAGAGGAAACTAGATCACCTGGAGAAAACCCATGCAAACGCAGCACAGGCTGAGCCAGATCTGAACCCACATCTGAGCCCACAGTCGAGGAACTGCGACGCAATAGGGTTACCTATTGTTTGATCATGCGAGGCCTCTACTGTTAAAAAGCAACCCACACACACATACATTTTTTCCTCCAGAAACAACAAGCATACAAGAATAGAAGCTAACTGTACTTCCTACTTTATTTACTGGTTGTGTTCTTGTAATAGAGGCTTTCACTGCTATACTGTAAATATTAAACCTCAGTGACAGCACCAGCACCTTGTACCAAGAGTTCTTCCTCATGTTGAGCTGCCCCATCCACATGTCAGATAGCAGCATCTGCGTACAGGTATGGGCCACCAGGGGCCGGAGACGGGAGGACACTGCCAGTTTTAGGCAGGTGGAGCTACTCCAGTTCTTCAGCTCGTAGGTAAGCAGCTTCATGGCCATGGTCTCATCCTCCCTGTAGGCCTGCTCCAGCAGGTCCACAGCAAGCATACCAAACTCGCTGTAGAGACAGGATATCATCATCCACATGTGCACAGAAAAGGATATGAACATTCGAGTCAGGTGTCAAACTTGGGGCCATTTGACTTTGGCCTCTGAGAACAGGTTCTCTGCCCCCCTGCCTTACACCAAATTCAAGAAGTTCAGAAAAGATAGGTGGATTTGACTGGAATGAAACCTGCTGGACTTTATACCACCAGGATCAAACTACAGTAAATAACAAAGCAGGGGGACCAATGGGAATCCCACAGTCCAGGAATAACCAATGATGGCCCCTCTGTCTTGGAGCTATGACACAATGGTTGTTTCGAAACAGTAATTATGATAAAATGTATGTCAACATTATACACAGAACACAAATCTGTACGACTAAAAACTAATTTAAGATTTAAGCTTAAGAAAACCAATATATACCATTTACTGTGTGAACCAGCAATTTGTTTCACAGACAATATTACCTACAAAGCTGCCACATCTCAAAGGCACGGAGTGGTGATGCATCATACCATGTTCTCATAACACATAATGTGATAAATCTTCAATTTCCTAATAAAACTTAATTATAAAGTAAGTTTTTTTTTTTTTTTTTTTTATGTACATTTTTCCAAGACTACAACATTTGGTACTCACTTGGAGCACTCTTTGAGCTCATCGGCAGTGTCGTCCACCACGGTACTGGTTTTGGCAGCAACAGCCATGGCACGGCACAGTTTGCAGGCCACCAGCGCCTTGGCCATAGCCTCTTCGCCATATTGCCAGAGGAAAAGCGACATCTTTTGCCTCTTCATTAGCACTGCCCACACCAGCAGCTCACTGAATGGGTAGCGGAACCGGCCTTTCTCCGTATCAGTGCTGCCCACTGGTGCCACACGGCCCTTCCTTTCAAATTGCTCAGCACACTCACCATCCTGGTTTGGCATAACGATGGAAAGCAACAAGTGAAAAAGCTGGATGGTAAAAGAATAAATCGTTACATTTGTCCCTACAAATTAAAAACTTGTTACTATATACTCCTGAGATCCTGGGAGGAAAAAAATTCTGAATATATTTTCAGGACTTTAAGGAAGGCGTCCTATCTCACCTCCAAACATGTGGAATGAAAAATTGTCCTTTATAGGGAGAACAGTTGTACTTTTAGGAGTAGCTTGCCCACTTTGGGCCCCACGTGACGCTCAGCTCTCACCTGTGGCTCCAAGTAGCTGATAGCATGTGACAGCAGCCACACTCGGAAACCGCTTTGACTGGCGGGTTAAACCAGGCGAGGGTAGCCGACGGGTCTGAAACCCTGAGTGAGTTAGGGCTTGTCTACCTATGCACGTGAAAACTGGATCTAGCAGACTGAGCGGAGGAAACCTCACTGGTTCAATGGTCAGGAAGGCGGTGACAGCAAGCATTGTGGAATGCTCAGAGCATGACAAAACATGCAAGGCATCCTGGTCATCTACTGTGCCCGCCCCTATCTCCAGCCATCTCAACTTTTATCCTGCCACTGCATACAGATGGGAACTGGGAATCTGAGAGTGCTGACCGCACAACTCTCCCTTATTTTAATCCAACTCACGCACAAGTCTCGACACTTCCTTATAGAGTCTTATGGTGATAGGCAAGCGATGAAGCAGCAAGTGTGGATATGCTGGGAGCTGTAGCCACAGACCTGCACACAGGTGGCTCAAGCTTAATGGTGGTTTCTTCACTGACTAAAGCAGCAGTGGAGCTAGGCGTCTTCCTGAGCGACTGAGGAGCCCTATTCAGGACTGACTGCTCACCCCCATAGCATGAGGAAGGGGATAGAAAAGGTGCCCTAAACATTGCCTGTTTCACCTTACCCTAGCCTGCATACCATGGCTAGCAAGGATCCCACATCAGCGGTCAAACTCATACAAAACTTAGAGCGACACCAATCATCACTGGCACATGGAACGTGCGGAGAGAAGATCAGCGCTTGTTGCCAGGGAACTTGCATGTTACATCATTGACATTGCAGCCCTTAGCAAAACTCGCCTTACAAATGAGGGCCAGCTGTCCAAGATAGAAGGTGGTTATACATTCTTCTGGAGTGGGCACAGCAGCGATGAGCGTTGCAAATCTGAAGTTGGCTGCGCTATCAAGAGTCATCTTGTTCAGAAACTTGCTAGCTTCCCCAAGGGTTTTGAACGACCGACTTATGACAATGTAGCTCCTGCTTCAAAACAGAAGACAAGCTACCTTGATCAGTGCATGTGCCCCCACAGAGGCCAACCCAGAGGATGTGAAGGATAAGTTTTATGAAGAACTAGATGCCCTGCTATATTCAGTGCACCGCAGAGAAAAGTTGATTCTGCTTGGCGAATTCAGTGCAAGAGTGAGGTGTGATGCTTCAGCCTGGGAAGAAGTCATCGGGAGAAACGGAGTGGGCAAGTGTAACAGCAACGGCCTGCTACTCCTGAAAACCTGTGCAGCACATGACCTTCTGATCACCAATACGGTCTTCCACCTCCCTACCTGCAACAGGACTTCGGGGATGCATCCTCGCTCTAAGCGCTGGCATCTGATCGACTATGTCATCATTAGCAGAAGGGACAGACAGGATATCAAGCTGACTGTTGGATGGATCACAGGCTCATAGTATCCAAAATGAAGCTTCGCATAATGCCAAAGAGATGACCACAAGGTTGTAAGGCGATCAAAAGGATCAACGTCAAAGCTGAAGAACAGCTGCTTTGCTGAAAATCTAGTGAAAGATTTAAAGAATGAGCTTGCTGATTTCTGTCTTGAGGTTGATGCTGAGAAAGACTGGGAGAAATTTTGGAACACTGTCCATACAGCTGCATCAAAGGTATTAGGGCCCTCCATATGCAAGCAGCAAGACTGGCTTGACGAGAATGATGTGGAAATCCAGGCTTTAGCTGCTGAGAAGCACCACCTGCATTGTGCCCATCAGAACAACCCATCCTCGGCTGCAAAGAAGGCCGAGTTCATCAGGGCTTGCAGAACGGTACAGAACAAACTGTGCAAAAGGCAGGACTTGTGGCTGAGCACTAAAGCTGATGAAATACAGTTCATGTCTGCACACAACTAACAACTCCAAGCGGTTTTCTGAAGCCTTCAACACACTATGAACCACAGTCTTCTGGGAGTTCTCCCATCCTGAGCTCAAACGGCACTACTTTCATTGCAGAAAAGACACAGATCCTTCAGAGACGGGCTGAACACTTTGAAGCCGTTCTCAATAGCACTTCAGTCATCAACGATGAGGCCATCAACAAGATGCCCCAGGTCACTGTCAATGACTCCATGGATCCTCCACCAGGAGAGGGTGATGGAAAAAAGGCCATTGGTCAGTAGTCAAGCAGCAAAGCTCCAAAGTCAGATGCCATACAGGCAGAATTCCAGAAAGCCGGTGGTCCCATGCTGCTACGGAAACTCACCGAGCTGTTCCAATCCTGGAAACAAAGATCCATCCCACAGGAACTCAGAGACGCGTCCATCGTACTATCCAACTTTACAAGAAAAAGGGCAATCGCCAGGTATGCGACAATCACTGTGGGATCTCACTGCTCTCCACAGTAGGGAAAGTCCTTGCAAGAGTCCTGCTAAACTGTCTGATCGCTCACCTGGAGCAGGGCTTTCTGTCAGAAACACAGTGTGGCATCCGCAAAGAATGTGGAACTACTGACATGAGCTTCGCTGCGTATCAACTACAGGAGAAGTGTCAAAGAGCAGAACTGTGAACTCTATACAACTTCTGTTGACCTCACGAAAGCTTTTGACTATCAGTTGCCAGGTCCTGTGGAGAATCATGTCAAAATTTAGCTTTCCAGACAGATTCGTACTGAAGGTACGGCAATTTCATGACGGTATGATGGTTCGTGTCCTAAATAACGGTGAAGCATCTGAGGCCTTCCCAGTCACCAACAGCATCAAGCAAGGATGTGTTCTAACACCCATCTTGTTCAGCATGATGTTCTCTGCCACGCTGCCTTTCAGCACAGCAATGAAGGAGTAGGACTGAAGTTCAGAACTGATGGGAAACTGTGCTGTGAGACTTTCTTTTTGCCAACAACTGTGCTTTGAATGCTAGTACAGAGCTAGAAATGCAAGCCAGCACGGAGTTTTCATCTGCATGCAACATCAGTCTCACCATTAACACCAAGAAGACTGAGGTCATGCACCAGCTGGCTCCCCACGCTTCGTACACAGAACTCTCCATCACTGTAAATGGACAGAGACTGCAGGCAGTGGACCACTTCATGTACCTGGGCAGCACCCTTTCCAGAGCAGTGTCCATCGACGCTGAAGTAAACTGCAGAATTGCTAAAGCCAGCTCTACCTTCGGGAGATTGCGCTCAAACATTTGGGAACGTCAAGGGATTAGCCTACCAACAAAACTGAAGGTCTACCGAGCAGTGGTGATTCCAACTCTGCTGTATGCCTGCAAGGTGTGGACTGTCTACAAGAGGCATGCACAACAGCTCAGTCACTTCCAAATGTCCTGTCTGCGCAAGCTTCTGGAAATCAGATGGCAGGACAAAGTGCCAGACACTACAAGTCCTTTCCAGAGCCAGTCTACCGTCAGTTCACACACTGCTAATGAAAACCCAAACCAGGTGGACAAGGCACATTGCCAATTCCAGATGAGCGCATCCCCAAACAGCTCGACAAAAAACTCACTCAGAGAAAGCATTCCCATGGAGAACAGAACAAGCGGTTCAAGGACATGCTGAAGGCCTCCCTGAAGTACCTTGAGATTGACACCACCACCTGGGAAACCCTCGCACTGAACCATCAGTATGGCACAGCTTCATTCACAAAGGCGGTCAAACCACTGAGGCTCAAAGAAAGCGTTAACTGCGAAAGTCCAGAGCTGCCTGCACATCATTGACAGCATCGTAGCGTGTCTACCCAACATGCGACAGAACATTCCACGCCCAAACTGGGCCAGTCAGTCATTTTCGGACGCACAGAGCCCGGTCACCCAATCAATAAAGATGTTGAGGTCTTCATTGACAACAACGGACAAACACCACCTCTATGGGGAGCACTGTAATTTGGCATAATACAGTCTGGGAAGTATTTTTTTTAAATATATGTCCTCTAAAAGTAGACAAAAAGTAATGACTGGGTCTCCAGAAGGATATGGTAAGATCTTTGAAGGAGTACCTTGCGTTTGTAAGGTTGTGCTGTTTTGATGAATTGATTGTGCCTTGACCTCTTCTTCCTTTCTGCCTGGACGCAGAAGGTCTCCTGGATCTCTCTTCGCTGAGATCGAACTCTGAATGAATTCCGACTAGTTCGCTGACAGGAGAATTCAATGGAGAAAATTTCACACTGCCCTCATCAACTCTTCCACAGAAACTGCAATGCAGCATCTCTGAAAGTAATTTTTAGGGAATACACCTCATTGCTGAGGACTTTCTTACCCGACCGTTTCCCTGGAGATCATTATAAAGTACTCGGAACCACTTCCTGGTGTAGGTGCATCGGAAAGTGCCGCCCATGAGGTGCTCGATAACAAGGCCCACATCAATCAAGGTTATTTTGTAATTGAGTGAAAGTCTGCGCTGTTGTAACAAAGGGGAGAAACAATATATTAAGTTACTCGCCTTTTCAAAAATTTCACATCAAAAGATACATCATCCCTGATACAAACAGAAGGCACCAGAGTACCTTTTTAACATCCCTCACAAGGTGGAAGAGAGTGTTGCTGGCAGCAGGCTGTTTCTGTAACAAAACACACATGAAGTGTTTGAGAAAACTGAAACCAGAGGGTGTGAGAGGGCAGGGTGATGCTGGTTGTGGCCTCATGGGGTCTATACCGTGTTATAGAGTTCCTCCAAGCGTGCAACTGTGAGGAAGCGGTGCATGCTGACCCCATTTTCAACCAGCAGCTTCACAAACTCAACTCGGTCCATCGCCAGGGCGTCTAGTAACACCTGCTCCAGAGAGCTCACCTGCAGCACAGAACGTCGGTTACCTTCTCCCCTTAACTCCTAGCATTAACTGGGTTTGTCCCGTCATCACATCATCTCGGTAGCTGCAGCTAACAGCGAGTCACAAGCATCACAGTTCCATTACGTTTGTTCCACTACACACTCCATTAAACATGTTTCAGTACTGTTCTGTGCCTCAACAATTTTATTCAGGCAACCAAAAACTCACTTGAGAACCACTTGTTTCTTCAGCCCTGCAGGTTTTTAACCCACTAGAAACCACCCATGCACATACCAGCAACCGCTGCCCAGATCCAAACACGTGGTTCTTGGCAATATCAGCCCGGTTCCAGGCCAGAGTGAGAGCCAGCTGGTCAAACAGAGAAGTGTTGGTCCCTGTACAAAGACAGAGGTATTCGCTGCAAAGTTGTCACTGTGAAAAATTTATACCATAATCCAGTAGTTTGAGTTACCTTTCAACCATGCCCTTAGGATGGCCACATCAATGTCCTGATTCTCCTCAGATTCCACAGAGAACACAGATATCTAATTTTCAGAAAAGAAAGGAAACCAAGGATAAATGCCAGAGATTTCAAATAATGCACATATTACACTAAAATAAAGGCACATGACACTTTGAGAATAACAAAAATACACTATATTACGTATTATTTAACATAATGCACAATAATAATGTGTAAATTGTACTTCTGCTGAGATGTATGTCGCTTTGGAAAAAAGCATCTGCTAAATGAATAAATGTAAATGTAATAAATATTCTATCCAATAATCTATTAAATATTAGAACATTCTAACAACTGTGTGAATAATAAACTCAATACTCCAATATTAAACATCTATATAAAACATTACATATGTAACAATGCTAGCTTGAGTTTCACTTAAAATTCACAGATGTGCAACCAAATGTTCTACACCTGTTATCAGTATGTGTCTGTATCTCGCAATATTATTATCTTGAAGATCAATGCTGAATAACATAGTGGGGGGGGGGAAAAAAAAAAAAATGAAAGAAAAAAAAAGCTGAATGAGAAGCCATGCTCACCACATCCTTGTATTTCATGCACTCAATGAGTGTTTGGAAGAGGTGGGCTGCATCACTGCGACTGAGGCTAAAGGTCTTTTTAATGGTGGCAATGACCTCTGTTTCAACACCGTCAGGGAGATGTCTGAACGACAGCACAAGCATGCAGGATCAGAGCAGATCTCTGTCACAACTCAGACTTGCCTAATGCACATTAACACACACCACACTCCATCCCAGGGTTGGTTCACCACAATCCATCCTACAGGCTATGCTCTAATCCATCCATGTATTCATTATCAAAGACCACTCGCCCAAAGCAGAGTCCCAGTCATCTGTAGTCTATCCCAGAAACATGGGGGGGTGAGGCCAGATACACAGTGGAGAGGGTGCCAGTCCACTGCAGGGCAGACACCCTCATTCACTCACACATACACACGAGACAATGAAGGATCACCACTTTATATGACATACATAACTTTGGACTGTGGGAGGAAACCAGAGCACTGGGTGGAAACCCATGTGAACATGGAGAGAACATGCAAACTCCTGTTCTAATCTAACGATGGCTGGTACTAGTCCTGGAGGGTCGTAGTGTACGCTGGTTTTTATGTCACAGGTCAAAATTACATTACGGAATAAATTAATTATAATCTTGTATTGCATTAATTTCTCAAAGGAACCAATCTGGAGAACTGCTAAATCAGTATCACAAACAAAAAATGCACTTCCTTGATTGTCTCTGCACCTAAAGTTGTTCACCTTTTGTGAATGCACTTTTGTTTACTCGGAGTTGCATGTCACTTTGGAGCAAAGTGCGTGCTACAAGAATAAATTTATATGTAATTACTGGAGCTGGAAGTCACCTTACCTGGATTTCTGGCTGTAAATCAAAATGTTTGCCTGACAGCCTACTGCTCTGTGGCCCT
The DNA here is from genome assembly GCF_900964775.1 of Scleropages formosus. NCBI lineage: Eukaryota > Metazoa > Chordata > Actinopteri > Osteoglossiformes > Osteoglossidae > Scleropages > Scleropages formosus. The sequence goes on along the minus strand of NC_041812.1, from coordinate 31,576,696 downwards.
CCAGGACCAAGGCCCTCAGTCCGGATCAGATCTCATCTACTGTGCTATCTCAGCATGCTTGCCTCTGTCCTGGCAGCAGCAGGACTCTTACCCTCCCTCCTCAGTCTGCTTGTAGACATGAGCCAGGATGTCGGCAGCTCGGCCTGTGCCTTCGCACACCACCACTGGCACCGGGGGGCTCTCCTGCAGGTATTCCAGCATTGTAAGAATCACATTGGGCCCCCCCTCCAGAATCAGTGCGACCACAGGCACTCCCTGGCCAATTCCTACAGGGAGAATGCACATGGTTTCACTGTCACTCCTTAGAAGTTGCTTGTATGAGTTTTCCCAGGCTGAACAAGGATGACAGGAGGACTAAAAACAGCTCAAAGGAAAAACAAGGGACAGAGGAGTGTAATCAAACATCTCATATGTCTCAATGGAAACCTGAGCATTAAACTCACACTCCTGACAACCTCCAAAGTTTCTCTCGCTGCACTCTTACTTCCTACTTCCACACTCTTCTCCATCTTAACATTCCAAAACACATTTTCTGCAAACAGCTGTCGGTGTGTTCCCAAAACAAGAAAAGCAAAGCTATTTTTACAAGCTGTGACGTAAAAATGTCATTTCCCTAGGAGAATGACTGGCCAGAGGTGTGTGAGCCTTACTGGCATGGATCCTCTGCAAGTTGACATGTCTCTCAAGCTCCCTGCGCAGCGAGACTTCGGCACCGTGCCGACCCACCGTGCCGTCATCCACCAGCAAGAAGTGGGAGTGCATGCTGTTGAGTACGTCCAGCTTGCTCAAAGGGGCCAGCAGCGTCTGGTATGGCGCAACCACCTAAAGTGGGACAGCGGTGTCACCACACACAACTCCACTTCAGTATGTGTCAAATGCCACCCTCCTTCACATTTTTAACCACCTATTCTGAACATTTACACTAACGCTTAATTCAATGTTGTTTCATTTATCACATTGCTAAAAGCATGTGATGTGCATGTTACTTTCTCCTTACTTTACAGCTTACTTTACCCATGTTTCAGTATTTCCACAGCATGTAAAACATATGAATACTGTAGTGGTAAATTGTACAGGAGGGACAACAGCAAGTTAGTCAAGATGAAAAAAGTGGCACTTTCTCACATCTCGCCCGATGAGGTCCTCCCGGTTTTCAATGACCCCCCAAGGTGCGATCCCAATGGTGCAAAGCTTCCGGGATGACTGGGACGAGTGCTCTTTGAGGGTATCACCAACGTGTTTCGCAACACCTGAAAAAACCATGTCAAAATTTCAATAACATTTGTAAAATGTTTCAAGCTGTGTTAAAAGCAAAAAAAACAATTACTTTGCCATACAGAGAATTCTAAAGCAGTCGTGCCATTTTTAAATGACAGTAGATGTGTTCTCAAACAATACATTAGAAGTCTGAAAGGCAGCAGAGTACAATAAGAGGCCACTAGTCATGGAACACATTGCAGAAAAGGTTGGGGGCTCGTCCTTGCCTGTGTTCAGCCCATCGGTCAGGATCCAGGCCCCAGTAGAGGCTGCAGCCCGGACCAGGCCTTTGCCCACCACCTGCTTGATGCGGGGATGAAGCCTGAAGTTCTGGACCCCACCATGGACGGAAATGACCATCTTCGGCAGCTCCATCTGCCACTCTCTGAGCAGGAGCTGGAGCACCAGCTCTGGCTGGGATGTGTGAGATAGACGCACATACTGCAGAGAAGCAACATAACACAGTCTCATTTCCACATCCACCCTGAGAGTATAGCAACTCCCATTAAAAGTATAAAACCCTCTCTATCTAGAGATATATAGGGTTTATTTTCATCAGATTCTCTTTATCTGAACTCTGGAATTCCTCAGTCTTGACAACAGTAATTACTCAAGCTGCCATGGTCAATCATTCCTCTTTCCTTCTTGTGTTCACCAGCACACAAGCAATAACCAGGTAAAGCAAACCAAAATGGATTGTATTTGTACTCCACACATAACTTAACAGTCACCCACCTTAGCCCTATAGGAATGGGACCCCCCCTGGAAGTTGAGCACGCCATATGCATCGGTTGGCTGCTCCACTGTGTTCTTCTCCACTGACCATTCCTCTGGCTCTGAGATCTCTCCTTCACCCTGGCTCCTGTCCAAGAGTTGGGCACCCTGGCCAACACCGATCCCACCATGCTGCCGAGCCAGGTGACCGCAGTGGCACCTGTTCACCAAAATGTACAACTCAGACACTGTTTACAAGACCACAACTCAATTGCATGGGTGTTATCAGCTTATACCAACTCCATCTCATACCAAAACAAACCAGTAAAAACCTCATCATGTGAATCTCATTTTTAAAAAACTACTAAAGTTCGAACTTGCTTGGCCAGGATCTAATGCACTGACAAAGAAATGTCCCCACAGGGCTCAAGAACACAAACAAACACTTACCGCAGAAGCTTCTGACATATCTGACATCCTGGTACACATCTGTAAAGAGATGTATCAGTACATGTTCAGTGCTCCTCAAAGTGCCATGGCACAGGACGCAGACCCTACTGTGCCTGCAGTTGCTAACTATGCCTCCGGACATCAAATACTAGCTTATCTGGAAACATGGATTACATAAATAAATATGGTTCAAATTCAACCACCAAAGTTTATGAGTGTAGAACCTATTTCAGGATTTCGAGATGTGCCATCAATGCCACCGTACCACAGACTTTCCTGTGGAATTCAATGCTAGCAATGTCTTCGACTTGATTACCCTCAGCTGAGTTTTAGTGTCTGCTGAAACGTGGAAAAGCGCACCTGTGGAGCTCCTTGGAAACTGGCACGAAGTACACACATTCCCTCTTGGTGAAAGTGCTTTCTATCCAGGACTTCTGGGACTGTGGCAAAAGGAAAGAAACCGTAATGTAGCCACAATTATTCCATTACTGTAGTGGCCTGTGATCAGAATCCCATTTTAAGTCATTTATAATTCATCACACTTACTTACAGACAGAATTCTGCAGTCCACCGTCATTCCCGAATTAGTCTGACATTTACTGCCTATAATTTGCCAAACAAGCTCATCGCTGAAAGAAAAGGTTTAAAAACCCTACATGCAGACATGCCAGAACATGTCCCTTGAGGGCCTGATATCTAGAGGAATGTGGATTCCTTCCGCAGCACTTTGCTACCTGGGGCTCACTACAACACCTATTTAACAGTACATAAACTCGGAGTACCGCACATCACTGCTTTACATGTGCACATATTTACTGTGAAGGACAGCCATCCTCTTACATTGTAAGATGTCCTGTATCCCACATATGGACATAAAATAAATGCACAGCTACACATTTAGATAAAACACGAGCATAAATAACTTTGTGTTTATGCTTAAATTTGTGTTTAGTATTCTCTCCTGAGATATATCATGATGCACCGACACATACATCGCACGGAAATGTAACATCAGGCTGGAGGACAGACACAACGTTCCCAGGGCCTGGAGGCACAAAATTTACCGCTCTTGCCAAGCACCGGACACGGGGGATATTTTTGGGTATGGATACAAAACGCCTCGCAGCAGTTTTCTTATATTTCTTAGCACGTGATTAAAAACAACGCGGAAATGACCCGCTGTACACACGGGAAAAAGTCCATTTTCACTAACTTCGCACTTCGGGGGCGTGGTCTTCCTTTTCCGTTTAGTGGGCGTGGTCGTTGGTTAATCATCTTAACCCAATAGAAATGAGAGGGCGTGACCTTTTAACTTATCTAAGGAAAGTAAGGGCGTGGCTTTTGACTCGCTGTCCGAACCGCTGTAAGGATCGTGACTATGGATCCACACGAACGTTAGCGTTCAAGAACGAGGCGTGGCGGATGGAAACGCCGTCCCACATCCCCCCCCGTACTGACACACGCACGCTTTCTGTTGAACATCAATTGGCCTCGTTATTGTCACCTGGTGAGCGCACAACGTCGGATGTTAAATAAAAAAAAAAAAAAAAAAAAAAAAAAAAAAAAAAAAAAAAAAAAGAGAAAACATCTGTAAAACCAGACTGTATGAAGGTCAGGAGAACATGAACTGAAATGTACTCGTTCACGAAGTACTCCTGCCCATACTTCGATCCTTGTGCTACGACAGACTTATTTAAACAAGCTCTAAATACGCATTAGTGGCGGTAACAATATTACTTGGACATATATCCTAAGGATCTTAGAGCTGGAATTCGGTCTGCAAGTACTTTCCGAGCCAGGTGTCACTGGTGCCCGCTGCCGAGCTCTTCACTGAACTTTTCATGCGCTCGAGTCGGGCTCCCAGCCGCGGTGTTACACGGTCCAGTCAGTCCGACCCGATCATCCCTCGCTCGTCGTCCCGAACCCGAACCCAAAACCCCCCTCCCGCAGACATATCTTACCATTCTCTTGACGGTAGCCTCGGAGGTACACAGCTGTGTCGTGGCTTTCAGCCATCTGTGGACGGCGCTCTCCTCGGGAGGGGATCTGAGGCCACGCTGCGCTCCAGAACTCCTCTCCCAGATCCGCGACGACTTTTCCAGCGCGCGGGGCGGACACCTTTGGGAAATGAGCGGTCCTCCGCCGTCCACGTGACCGCTCGGGTAGGGCGGGGGCGCGAGATAAGAGGCCCATTTATCCTGTTTGCTCGAGGGTCTGTGTGTTGTTCCTCGCTGCTCAGAAGTACAAATTCCTGTTTACCGTGGTGTACGACATCGACCCGTGCACATAGTCAAATTTCTTCGTCTTATACAGCACTTATCCACCAGCAACCACAAATATAGATTTTTTTAGAATTCCAGAATTACAGCTCGTTAATATTTCAAGGGTAACACAAACACTCGAAAGTGGGCTTTTCATATGAGACTTTGCGTCTCCTAAAAAAATCTGACAAAAATGCACTGATGTAGCGAATGTTACAAAAAAGTCTTTTTCTGACTGAGAAACTGAAGCGAAAACAGTGCAGAACGGAAAAGTGAATTAGTTAAGACCCCTATACGTATAATTTTATTTTAGTGCAGCTGCAGCTCGAAAGGTAACGACGAAAACACATCTGAAACGTAAACTTTACAAAATGTCAATTTACAGTACTGTGTACTCTCGTGCCCCCTCGTGTTTGAGGAAAAGAAATGACGCTGACGCTTTTTTTCCTCAAAGCGACTTACAGTGTTGAGCTACTCACAATTATTTACCCATTCATACAGCTGAGTAAATTTTACTGGAGTAATTTAGGGTAAGTGCCTTTCTCAAGAGTACTATGGGCGCAGGTGAGGTTCGAAAGTGTGACCTTCGGGCCCACAGGCAGTCACTCTAACCACTATGGTACCAGCTACCCCTTGTTAATACTGTAACGACCCGCGTTATGGTGTTTAGGCGGGAAGATTTGTTGATTGTAAATAGTTGCATTATGGGAAAACTGAAATATAAGTGTGCAACCACTGGAGGTACTTCTGGGTGAAATGATGGGGTGACTGTGTTTGGGAGTGTATTGAGTGTTTAAAAAATATCTAAAATCTTTGCGTCCCCTAGTTTCCCCACAAACTGGGTTTTTTTTTTTTTTTCGTACGCGATTGGTGTGTAATGACCAGTTCCTATATGTTGCTTTAGAGAAAATTATGTTTGTAGTAGAAACAGGGAAGTACTGCAGGTACAAAAATAAGTAAACCCCAAGTTGCATTGGTTACACCAAGTAGGTAAGTAGAATCAGGTATGCAAATCATAATTGTTTATTCATTCTATAATGTATTAATATTGTCGCAATAGTTTATTCTTTTATGCAAGAATGACCATTCCACAGGGTTCAGATACTTTCAAACAGCATTATATATATATATATATATATATATATATATATATATATTTACATTCACACACATATGAGACACATAAATTACATTTTTAAATGACACGGGAATTATCAATGCACAACAGCAGCAAAGATAAATGTAAGCCCTCCTTCCTGTACTTTTTCAGTGAGACACATTGTCATCAATGAGCCGCCTCTGTCCGACCTGGACTCCACAGCTGGGTGTGTTATGCCGTCCAGTGCCTGTTAGTGGATTCGGGCGTCTTCTCCACACTGGGCAGGACTGTGACCCTGCCCATGTGTTTGTGAGTGTGTGGTGACTGCATTCCCAGCAGCACTTTCCTCCTAGTTCCACTATGCAGGAATGGAGAAACTGGAAGGTCAGAAAAGCAGCTCCCCACAACACTGCAGGAACAGCTCCAGAAGCTTTGTACCTCCGTTACACATCGAAACGCTTCTGGCACATGGCTCCAACAGCCTACTGCAAACACTCAGTTGTTCCTCGTGTAGTCTAGCGAGAAGGTTGTGAAAAAATATTCAATCTTAATTTTGTCCTAAACAACTTACAATGTGGGGTAATACTGTAAAACTATTTACTCATTGAAACAGTAGGGTCATTTTTACTATGTCAATTCAAGGTAAATAGAAGGTAGATGTGTGCATATATATATATATATATATATACACTGTATAGAAATATTAAAAATATATGTAAAAATCTGAAGATGACTAGGAGCCAGTGTTTGATATTCAGTTTTCTAAAAAGTGGAACTGTTTTAAGTGCATGACAGACATTCCTGTATATTAAAAATGCATTCAAGTAATATTGAACACCAAAGTGTTGCACAAAATTGATTTAATTATACCAATCAAGATTAAAATACAAAAGTTTTAAGTTATGAACAGCAAAGTTAATCTTGTAAACTACTTCATTAGTAGTTCCTCTCAAGTTTCATGTAAAAGAACAGTACTTGCCAAAATTCCCACATCATAAACCAATGAAACCATGAAATCATGTGATTAATAAAAATGTTCTATTGTGAAAATCATTTCTAAAGGCATTTTTCCATCAGTTAAATTAAGCTTTTTGCAACATTTCGTAAAAGTTCAAATGAGAAAGAAAAACAGTCCTGTGTCATCTATAAAACTCAGCATTTTCTTCCAATGCTGTCATGTTCTGTTCTTCTACCTGGGTGGGGAAGAAGAGAGAGGAGTATAAAGACAAGAAATTGCACAAACAAAACAAAAAAAAAACAAAATACACCAAGAATAGAGCAGGATGTAGACTGTGGTATGAGCAAAGTAGGGGGGGGAAAAAAATCCCATCCTTCAGAGTAGATGATGTTCCATACACCAAATATCCTACAATCTGCTTTCAACAGCCATACTAATTCAATTCCCCCCCCCCAATCCAGTATGTATAAATTTTAAACTCAAGAGTATTCTTTTTGGTTGGTTGGAGTCACACAGCTTGTTTTCTACACATTGTCAAGTTTTGCTCTCTTCCTGAGAAAAGACACTCACATGTGGACAGAGGTGGTGTGAAGTGTTGCTTTGCTCAGGGTTACTAATATGCATGACTCTTTCAGATGACTGGACAAGACAGCATTACTGGGTGAAAACAAAACCACCCCAACACACCGAAACACCGCATCATTCACACAAACAGTATTCAACTTCAGTAGCTTTTTTCTCCATAGCTGGAGGTTACATGATATGAGGGCGGGTGGGCCACAGAAAGCGGTGAGGTTTTCAGGTGGACGGAGGTGGGCCTAAAAATGAAACAGACTGGGCTACCATTAGTCCATTGGACCTGAGGCACAGTGAGGGAGCTGAGGAAGCTGAGGAAGCGCTGGACAATATTAGTAGCAGAACCTCATCCCATTCTGTGGCAGAGGTTTTCCAGGAAAACAGTGGCATGCAACACCCTTTGACTGCCTGACAACTGCTTTTATGGTGTCAGGGAAAATCCACCACTGAAGTCACAAGGCAATGGAATTTAACTGAAACTGTCAGGAACAAGAGACAGTAAATTAAAATTAAAAGGAAGAAATAAAAAAACAGAAGGATGTCAAATGAGGGATTGATTAACAGCAAAGATGGCTGAGACTTTTTGCTATACCCTGAAGCATCTTTCATTCAGTTCCACTTTAATTCACATTGCACTGACTTCTGGATGTGTAACTGTAGTTTCTATTACCGCACGTTTAAATGACTGATTTTACCGTGTTATAAGCCGAAACAAAGCATACACAATGTAGCTGACATGGAAAAAATTGTTTCAGAGACTGCACTGATATGGTGGCTCAATGAAGGGATGACCTGATGCCATGCGGCATACTGCAACACAAACTCGCACCATTTTTGTTCATGGCTTGTTAAATGCAGCCATTGTTAAGTCTGAAAGATGCTGAAGGTTTTGCTAAATCAGCATGGTAGGAATAAAGCACAGGATGCATGAAAGTCCACAAATGACAAGAGTTTCAAAAATATATGTGCATCCACACAAACACATACACACACAGAAGTGAGAAAAAGGCAGTTGGTGAATGCAGATCCGATGATTTCAGGATCGAAAACAGTTGCACACCTTGTAATAAAGGCTCCCTTGACGAGTCCAACACCTGCAGGAAATGAAGCTAGATTATTACAATACAGAGAAAACACAAAACCATTCCATCATGCTAACATGTAGATCATTACAAACATTGTCAATGATTGTAATGATTACCAGTAGACTATTCATTGTAAAACTATGCCTTCTAGTAAGTAAAGTATCTCCTCTTTTATTCTTCCCCATGCCTTGAAAGCAAGAAATATTGCTCCTTAGATACCCTCCTGTCAAGCCAGTTGCTTTCTTTACACATCAAAAGAGGTGGAGAACTTTACAAGGGAACTTGTGCCGAGTAGCAGAGCAACGCATCTCTCACCATGGGCGACCGACAACCTGCATACTCAACCACTGGATATAGAGGTACCATTTAAGGCTCAAGCCAAACTTCACCCCTGGGTTGGAAAAATTCCTATTTTACTCCACTTTACAATGATGGTATGACGCAGACTCACATTGCAGTCTGAGCCACCGGACTTCTCCGTCTTTCTGGATCTGGTCTTAATACCCTCACAAATAAAAATGGTCTAATTATCATTGCTGCAAAGTGGTGAAAACAGCCCAGAAGGAGTGGGCATCCACTGATATTTACACTTACATACAGTCATTCATTTAGCTTACACTTTTCTACAAAGCGACTTATGTTAAACTACTTTACAATTATTTACCGATTTATATGGCTGGGTAATTTTACTGGAACAATTTAGGTTAAGTACCTTCCTCAAGGGTACTACAGCCAGAGGTGAGATTCGAACCTGTAACATTTGGGTAGAAAGACAGCAGCTCTAACAACTACATTACCAAACGTCACAGTTGACTATTTAGACCCCGAGCAGTGTATTTTTCTCGCATTCCCTTGACCTGGGGGGGTTTGTTTTCCTTTCTGCAGCTGACTTACCTCTGAACACTGCAGTAGCAAAATGCCTTATACATCTATTGTCTCTTCGCTTTATTTTATCATTGCTGCGTCGCTGTACATGCTCAACTGTTCAGCACTTTGGGTCACTTTGTTTAGAGGACTGCTTTATAAATACAAATTGAACTGAAAATGCCTGATAGTGTCTAAGGAGGCAGACATTGTGGAAAACGTTAGTTACTGCAGAGACCAAAGATTGTGACTGCAGGCTGATTTCATGCTCACACATGCCCCAAAGACTAGTATTCAATACTCACTTCATGAGTGCTTCCAGCCCAGAACCGTTTCATTTCACCCCGTCGCCAGGCAACCATAGCACTGGTAATGAGTGTGAAAGGCACAAGGTAGAGTAGAGCTGGTTGGCCCATCTTGGACAGGATCATGACCACAAAGGTTACAATCATGCCAAAGAAATAAGCTGGGGAGAGAGGGAGGACCACACTTTAACATTTCTTTCACACAAGTGTGTTCTGTTTATGGTACACACGCACACAATCTGAAACCGCTTGTCCCAAGTGGGGTCGCGGCAAACCAGAGCCTAAGCCGGCAACACAGGGTGCAAGGCTGGAGGGGGAGGGGGACACACCCAGGACAGGATGCCAGTCAGTCACAAGGCACCCCAAGCAAGGCTCGAACCCTGGACCCACCAGAGAGCGGGACCCGGCCAAGCCTGCTGCACTACCACACCCACCTCCCCATTTATGGTACACACATGCAAATCATATACACTTATCAAACAAAGTAAGGTCCTTGACAAAAATGGATATCTTTGGACCTTCCCTCTGTTTGACTAGTTCCCAGTTTGTCAGGCATATCATGTGTGTATCCATCATCCTAATGATAATGGGCAGCATGGCGGCACAGCGAGTAGCACTGTCTCACAGTGCCTGAGAGGTGCGAGAGGATGTGGGATCAAGCCCTGCTCAGTCTGTGTGGAGTCTGCATGTTCTCCCCGTGTCTGTGTGAGTTTCCTCCCACAGTCCAAAGACATGCTGTTCAGGTTCACCCACAGTGTGTGAGTGACAGAGAGTGTTCCTCTGATGTATGGATGAGTGACCCTTTGTAAGTAGTGTATCTAGCAGCGTAAGTCATCTTGGTGAATAAGGTGTGTGAGCTGGTAACACTACATAGAGTTCATTGAAAATCGCTTTGGAGAAAAGCATCTGCTAAATAAATAAATGTAAAAGCACCTCACACACACACGTCCATCGCCTCTCCATACACGTATGTTTTTCCAAGCAACTACAGTGCAGCTGTAATTTACTGTACCTGTAAGGCAGGACACAAAGTAGATTCTCTTCGGGCTGCTGATCCACACGTCAAACCGATGACAGTAGGCCACCAACAATCCTGTGTCCAATAACCAGAACACATACATCACATAAGGATCAATAAAGCACAGAACACTAAAAAGTAGGAAAGGAGGCTCAAAAGTTAAGTGTCAAACAGTCCTGACATGCGGCAGCAGGTGGTTTCCCTCCACCCAAGTGTTTAAAGTACTTTATTGTACTAAATTAGCTTACTGTCTCACTGTGAACACAATAATCACAAATACCATGGTGCACAAGGACTGGTCTAAAGATAGGAAGGAGGTGAAAACAAATATTTGACATGACTCAAACAGTTACTAGGTCCTATTAACCCAATGAAAGCTGAGCAGGGATACCACTCAGCTGCAATGTTATTAGTTGTAAATTGACTTTGGTCTTGTTTAATCTAGAATGCCCAGGAAGGGTGGGCAGTAACTGGCACTTGGACTCCCAGAGGTTTTTTCTTTCTTCCATGACTTTCAGCTGGGAGTTTTTTGTTCCTTTCCTCCGTGGCCAGTAGGCATACTTATAGCTTTAATAACTGTATGGATAATATACATGTACACACACACACTGGCTGAAGCCGCTTGTCTCAAGCGGGGTTGCTGCAAGCCAGAGTCAAACCCGGCAACACAGGCCATAAGGTTGGAGGGGACACACCCAAGATGCCAGTCCATCAAAAGGCACCCTAAGCGGGACTTGAACCTCAGACCTACCAGAAAGCAGGACCTGGCCAAACCTGCTGCACCATCGTGCCCCCTGCATGGATAATGTAGTACTCTAGTATACAGTCAACTGTCTTATTTCTTTGTGTTATGCTTTGTTCAGCGATCTGTGTCACTGTGTGAGAAAAGTGCTCTATAAAAAAAACTGAATTGAATATCTTCTCATGTGCCTTTGGAAATCAGTCTAGCACTCTTTATCCCAACTGTAAGACATCAGAGCTGCTGAGTGAATTCACCTGGGACAATGAGGTCTCCATATCCCAGGATGGAGAACTGTATTGAGCACAAGTTTGGCGCGGAAAACCTTGGCACTCTCATCACCACCGGCAGCTGCAAAACAGCACATGGGGCGTGTGAAGGTCAGGGGTCATGGCAGGAAAAAGCATGAGTAACTTTGTGAGATGGAAATCAAACAGCACTTCAAATGGTGCAATGAATCTTAACGACAGCAACAGAAAAGGGAAATCAAACCACGAAACTGCAGCAACAAAAGAAACAATTCAACAGACAAGTTCTGCAAACACCACCTCCCCCCCGTTCATGTGAAACCAGTCATGTGATTGTGACACAGTTTCAAATGTGTGTCAGACCTCGGTTGGCTGGAAAATTTTGGCAGTTATACAATCTTCCAGCCTCCTGTCTCCCAAGCCACACACATTCTACTCTTGCTTTCTTGACTGTTCTATACTATGTAAAATGTAGTCTCCCAAGATACCTTTGAGATCTTTAACCTGCAGACTGTTACATCTATAAACTAAGGGGTTTGTCCTGTTTGATAAACTTAAAACGATGCGATTCACAAGTAGTAGCTACACCTTACTGGACTAATTTAAGACAATACAGATAGGGTTACATTCTGTTGTGTTACCCTGATAAACACATCTCCTAGTTTCCACACCACTGAAACTGACAGCACAACCACAGGCTGCCTGATGATCGTTATATTGTGTTTGAAAGAGGTGCCAGCATATAGTAAGACTAAGGAGGGCTTCACCTCCTACCCATGTACCGTACCACCCAAATAGTTCTGAGGGAAGTTTTTAAGCTACTCCAGATGACTTCAAGCCTGCTCTGCCCTCCCACCGAGGTGAGGAGGTCAGCAGTGTAGAGGTAGATATAGGTATTTCATGCATTTAAGGATCTTTCTCACCTTAGCTGGATTTACAGAATGCATTAGATTTCAAATGCTCATTTTTAGAACTTACATTTATTCATTTAGCTGATACTTTTCTCCAAAGCAACTTACAATGTGCTACTTATAGCTACTTACCTCTTTATACAGCTGAGTAATTCTTTACTGAAGCAATATAGGGTAAGTACCTTGCTCAAGGGTACTACAACAGGAAAAGAGATTCAAGCCTGTGGGGTCTAAGGCAGCACCTGTAACCACTATGTTACCAGCTGCCCTAGAGTTTCACATCAAAACAAACAGTCTGATGATATTTCAGGATGAAGTTAATTTGTTGCTATTCATCTCATATGTGAAAGTGTTTTCCATGACACAGCAATAACGTCAGTCAATTAGGTTAAAGTGCAAAAAAGAACAGTAATAAACAATGCAAGGTCCACCTTAAGCAAGAAAACAGCTGCCCAATCCACAGGCACACAGAAGAGGACCAGAAAGGCAGATAAGGTCTACACACCATCTCAAAGGGACTGATCACTGGGGCATGGCTAACCGCCACCTGCCCCCACTCCCACCCCCAGAGAAGAGAGCTGAAAATAAGGCCTTACTTTCTCATTGGGAGCTGTGGGCTCTGCAGGGATCTCGAACTGATTCCCTCCATTCTAGGATCAAACCCAAGCAACACATGTGAACACAGCAAACGCGTGATACACGCAGGCCAAGCTTGGTTAGTACTAAAGAAAGCAAGCTATCTAAGAGAGAAATAATGAAGAACTGTGTGGAACAGTCACCTTCTCGCCAGCAGACTCTGGACCCACAGCCACTTGCACCATGATACTTTCTCCATTCTGTCAAAAAAGGAAAGATATGAGCGTTTTTCCAAGCTCCCTTTAGGCACAGGTATTTAAGAAATTTAACTTATTTCCATTGCAAGACTGCCAACTCATCCAGGGTGTACCCTGTAAAGCCCAATGCTATACACTTCCAGATAATGAGGCTATATGTAAACAGAAAATAAATGAAATAGGAAAAAAATCTTTAGAGCAAGATCAACAGTTGTATACTTTCTAAACTCCAACCCTCAATTCTTTGGATGGTTGTAGGGGAGTGTACGAACCCTGCCTTCATAGTACCCTGAAGTGGGTTACGGTACAGTGTAATTTTGAGGCAGAAGGTAAAAACATAACATTAAAAAAACAGCAATAAAAAATTATTACAATTCTCAACTTGTTTTCACACACAGGGGTCAGTTCGTGCCTGTTACTGTCAATGTGTGAAAATGAAGGGACCCACCGGCGTGAAGAAAGGTGTGATGAAGACAAAGAAGACATCATACAGGAGGAGCAGGCTGAGCAGGATCACACAGATCTAAAGAACAGTCACAGGTGAGAGGGGTTCAAGGTCTACATACCTCAGTAGAAAAATTAACACTGACATGAATACCAAAACCTCACCTTGTAGTTGGACACAGTGATGGTCTTCATGAAGTTCAAGCAGAAAGCAATTCCTAGTAAATCCTGCAGAATCCAGATCCATCTGAAATCATAAAGTTGAAAGCATGGAATATTTTGCCTATTACTTATGACAATATCAGTAATAATATTAAAAATACTATACTAATCATTGTAATTTAGGACTATAAGGTTAAGTTAATTATTTTATTGATTTACATGTATTTGTTCAGCACACCCTTTTCTGCAAGGTAATGTACATCTCAGAGAACAGTACAACAGTGTATTACAGCAACATTTACATTTATTCATTCAGCTGACACTTTTCTCAAAACAAACTTACAGTGCTAAGCTATTTACTATTTTTTACCCTTTTATACAGCTGGGTAATTTCACTGGAGCAGTTTAGGGTATGTACCTTTCTCAGGGGTACTGCAGCTAAAGGTGGGATTCAAACCTGCAACCTTTTGGTCCAAAGGCAGCAGTTCTAACCATTATGCTACCAGCTGCCCCCCAGCAAACATATGATTTTTGAGAGCAGTCCATTTGTCTCATACCCAGGTGTAAACCAGCATACATTATTCTAGTAGCCGCGTATAATGGTTTCTTTTTTAAATGCATAATACATCTTTAAGGGGCACATAGGAGATCAGATGCCTACTTTCTAAACTTATAACTGATACACTTAAATATTGATTTAGTTTCGAAAACTCACACAGGTTTATCTCTGTTTGAGCGAAATATTTAACTGAAGCTACAGAAGTCCACTAAATTGGATTTTCTGCATTTTTTTTTTAATCATTACACTAAGACCTAACACACCAGTTTTTATACTGTTACCTGAAAACATGAATTACAAAAGTGTTTGGCAATACTTTTTTCTGGCAAGATGCCACATTCTGCACAAAATGTCAAAAAAGAAAATCTACAGGAAATTTAAAGCGTTTTACAAGTCAAGTTCTTATGAACTGTACATTTGAGTGTCAGCAATGAAAGGCCCTGAACAAAATTACCATTAAAAACAACGCAGAAAAGAAAAGGGTTCGCACTTCAGAGGGCTGCCCTCCATGTGTTGAGTATGCCAATGGCACTGACTGACAACTTATTAACACAGGGCATGTCTTCCTCTTTGCCCAGACAGATTTTCTGCAAGCAATTATGAGCAGGAACACCAAAGACATTCTCAGTCACACAGACAGATTCAGGAGTGTGTTTTCTGCTTGTCCAGACAGTACCTGTCTTCATTCCTGTATACTCCCCACAACACTGCCACGGTGATGCAGAAGGCCGCAAGCAAAAGGGATCTCCCAGACAACCCTTTACCTAGACATGAAAAACTACAAGAAACAAAAATATCACTGAATAAGAAACAGTCAAAGTTAACCCTGCAAAAAAAGATCACCTGGGTTTTTTTTTTTAAAAAAAAAAAAAAAAAAAAAAAAAAAATAAGGAAAGGAAAGAATGTGAACATAGTTGTAATGGAACTTCATGCTGAAGGACAAACAGAACAGCCTATGAGTCTAAATCGGTTGCTATAAGGACAGTGTGGAACATGTCAGTGGCAGGAGTGACAACCACTTCCTCAGATGCCACACACCTGAGTGTGTTACAACCAATCTTCTCCATGATCGCATCCAGACAGCTGTACAGTGCTGCAGCAGAGGCCACGCAGAAGATGACTATGATGACATACACTGCCAACAAGAAGAACCACAGGTGATGCCATCTGTTCACAAAAATCTGTGAACAGTACTCTGTAAAAGGTTTACTATGATAAAAACACTCACCAAGAATTTTGTAGAAAAAGTACATGAGAACCAGCATCCCACACATCAGCGCCACAAACAGCACTACTTTTAGTGGGGAATAGAGGGACACATCACCACTGTCAGTTCGCCCTCTACAATCTCCAAAACCAGGACCAGCATTCAGCTTCTCCCTGTATAGAGGAAAAAAGAAATGTCCTTCTCTTTAGTTTGAGCTCATCCTACAAAATCTCATAAGACAGCAGTTAAGTTAACATCCTGTTGTGTTACCCTGATAAACACATCTACCAGTTTCCGCACAGCTGAAGCAGACAGCAAAACCACAGGCTGCCTGATGATATTTATATTGTGTTTGAAAGAGATGCCAGCATATAGTAAGAATAAGGTGAACTTCACCTCTCAGCTGCTCCACTCCAGAACCCACCCATGCCCACTGTGAAGATGCTGATGAAAAGCATGACCAGGATGCTGAGGTCAAAAACAGATGACGGTGGGGCGTACAGCCTCACCGACATCCTGTCCCCAAACCTCTGAGGGAACAAAACAAAAAGACCTCAATTTAAAAAGCATGACAGATTGAATTATAACCCAGCTCCAGAAGTCAGTGTAGTGGTTAAGGAACAAGGATTTAAAGGATTTATGGTGGTGAAGGACAAAGGTTGCATACTGAAGTATCAGGAACAAGGTGCTTATAAATGGGTAAAGTGTAACATTTCGGTCGCTCTAGGACCCTTAGAATGAAAACATTTCTAAATTTATTAATGACTGGAATGCAAAATTAGTATCAGAAGGGCATGAATTTATACTGAACAAATACTTCACCTTTTGTGCATCCAGTATATCCCGGTATCTCATGAGTGCCAGTGGAATCTTGACCTTGCCATACTCTGTTTCGTTGGCACTGGGGATTATCTAAAATAGCCAGGAAAGGTGTTCCTGTTTAGCTCTCACTGGTCACAAAGTCAGAGTGCTCTGGAGGCCTCTTCCTCAAACCCAGCACTGGAGTAAATATTACCCCACTGAGTATATAATACATAATAAGGCATTAGTCCAATATCTAACTGCTTTATATAGGCAGAGTCTCAATAAATAAACCACAGCACCACCTCAACTAACCATATAACCTGCTAATAAAACATTAAACCTACAAATTCACTGCAGTTAGATTTAAATTCTCACTTGTTCTTAGGGCTTGTTGAGAGTTTACACATTTTGTTTTCTCTCAGAAGAATAAGATGGAAAAAAGCTTTTTAGGATTTATGTTTTTAAAGCTTGGCTAATTGATTTGGCATTTTTTTAGAACAAGGCTCCCTGGGACCACACTAAAGGGAGCACTCAGCAAAGACTGATATTCAGAGAAATTGATGAAGAAAGAAAAACACCACCACTGTGATTCTCTTCTCTCCTGCAGCATTTTGTCTTTTGAATATCACATCAGTAAAACGTATGCAAAGCATTTAAAGACACTTTAACAAAATTATTCAAATAAATAGTACTGGTCTGTTTAATCCAGTTTCATATCCAAGATTTTTTTATGCAAAAAACTAACAATGTCAAGTTCAAGTTCATGCTGACTGGCAAGGAGAAAAATGTTATCTAGCAGAGCACGGGTATCTACCAAAGGGGATGTGCTGGCAATGAGAATGGCTGAAGCGTTCAGGTCTTGGGCTATCTGAGCCTTCTCACTGAACGTACAGTTGCCCCTCATCACCACCACAGCTTTCCCTTTCAGCTCAGCAGGAGGCACATCGGCGCTGCAGAGAAAGCTGGACGTCAGGTTAACCAGCTGGTATTCTTCCTGCAAAAAGGCAGACACAGAGGGAACACCTCAACAGAGACTCATAGGCTGGAGAAAATTCACAGTTACTAACTGTAATGAGCAGGGTAAGGCTTGGCCTCTGCACAGCTGATGGAAAAACTGGAACTGAAAGCAGCTTTTTTTTTTTTTGTTTAAGTTTCTGCTTATCTATGCACAACTTCACAAAACACAAAAATGAAAATCAAAGCAAGAGAAATGCCAAGACAAACTATATGAACTGAACAAACTGAAGACAACTGACACCCTATCTGAGCTATACAGGTTTTATGTCTGTGGTCATCTCATAATGAAGAAGTACATATGTGAAAGTGTCACACGCCAAACAATGGGCAGCGTTGAACAAAGGGCTGGAAATTGATCGCTTCAGTACAAAACCCTCAATACACTAAGTGGCAGATGTCCCAGTTTACATGTATTCATTTAGCAGACGCTTTTCTCCAAAGCAACGTACATCTCATAGAAAATACAACGTGTACAAGTACAGTTAGTTTGTTACTTTCCGCCATATGAACCAATGTTCATCACACGACTAGCTGCATAAAACTTTCAGAATACATGATTCCTGATCACCTTCCTAATTAATTTTTTTAGACACATAAATATTTGTTACATTACAGGAGTAGAGTTTAACAATCCTTATGCGCATCCTGTTTAACAGTTTTACACACACACACACACAGTGTGAAACTGCTTATCCCAAGCAGGGTCACAGCAAGCTGGAGCCTAACCTGGCAACACAAGGCATAAGGTTGTAGAGGGAGGGGACACACCCAGGACGGGATGTCAGTCCATCGCAAGGCACCCCAAGCGGGACTCGAACCCCAGACCCACCAGAGAGCAGGCAGAGGCCTAAACCCGCTGCGCCACCACATCCCCTAACAGTTAAACAGGATACACATAAAGGATATATTTACTGTAAAACTAGTGTGTTGGGAAATCAACTTCATTTCACTAGAGCCCCCCAGAACAGCTCTCTCACATAAACTCGATATAGATCGACAGGCTCTATCATTAAAACTGACTAGTGACAATTTAAAAAGCAAACAGAAATGTGCCATTGACAAGAGAACAAAAGCTGTCCAGTAAGACGTGTTACATTCAAGCCAAGGTTTCAGTTCGTATCAGATGCCAAACAGGTTCTCTCATGGCCGGGCTGTGAGGGGGAATTCTGGAAACGTGTTTGCACTGTCAGTACAATAATGGGCATGCTGTGATGTGAGGGGCAGAGAGCGGTCCTACCGCCGTGGAGAGCGATGAGGACACGTTGGTCCAGGAGGAGTTGTACACCAGGCAGTACTCCTTGTCCGCAGAGCCGTCGGAGACGTGCAGGACCGCTTCCTGACAGCTCACCTGGAGCACAGGAGGTGAGGTGCGACACTTACTTAGCCGCTAAGAGTAGTCACAGTCACAGCGCGCCCAACCCTACCCTCGACGATGTGTTGTGGTAAACAAACAGTGAACACAAATATGAATGAGAATCTTGCGCAGCCGTCGCAGTCGAGGTCACACAGACAACTGTTCCACGAGGGAACGTTTTTCTTCACCCGCTTTTTACAACAACACCCCGCTGCCCCTACATTTCAGCGCCACAACTTGTCACGCGCAAGCGGCGCCATAACCGCCGGCTGAATAATATTATTCGAGAAACTCGCGAAATAATAATTCCCGACACGTAGGAAGGAGCTTACCACCGAACACAGGAGGAGGGCAGACAGAAACACGATCAGTTTTCTGTCCATGGCCGCGGCATGGCACTGCGGAAAACACCCGTTCTGTCCCACCGAGGTGTTTGGAGAAGTGCCGTCGCTTCGATGCTTTCTCTTTTAGCCCGTTTCAGAAAGTCGCCTCATGTTTCCATCCGCGCGGTCGCACTTCCTCTTCCGGTTGTAGCTCGGCCGTATTGGGCGTCGCAAAGAGTGCGTGCCAGTTCTGTTGTTGTTGTCGTCATAATGTAATCATAATAATCACTATATCTATATAATATATTATCATTAATATAAAGATTATATGTTATGTAATACAATGATTATATTAAAATATAAAATGTTAGAAAGTATGTACTTATTCAATGAGTTGTTGTATAACATTTTATAACATGTTATATATATGCTACATTTACATTCATTTAGCAGACACTTTGTCCAGCGACGTACATCTCAGCAAAAGTACAATTTATGCATTAAACTAATACTATTAATACTACATTTACTTACTATATTTTGGTGTGTGAGAACTTAGTATTAGGGCACAAATGATTAACTATAGTATTCAATGGGGGTAAAAATGTGCAACGAGGAGCGCTGGTCCTTCACAGGGCCTGGGCTGTGGGTTTCAATCCAGGTTAGTCAGAGTTGATATTTTCACCAGGTATGCGTATGGGTTTCCACTCAAAGTCGTGTTTCAGATGAATCAGTGGCTGTAAATGATGGTTGTGTGTCAAACTGTATGTGAATGTGCTGAAATGAGAGATCTCTGTTACACAGGATGTACCTGGAGTCATGCCCTATACTGTTGGAGTAGGCTGTACACCACCATTAACCTAAGAAAATCTACATTTGCTCTAATAGTATACAAAATGCCATTTAATGAATAATTTGAAGAATACAATTGCTTTGGTTACAACAATAGTACACCAGAATGACTCCTTTACTCAAACTGTACACAGCAAGTGAGAAGCAACGTTTTAAAGACTGTGGAACAGGTCCTCCTTTTGGAGCATTCTTCCAGTACTCTTTGTATTGTTAATATGTTACTGTCAAGTGATATCTCGCTGGTTTCCTTGTATTTTTACTCACCAGGCCTTACAGTAAATAAGCCATTTCAGTTCATGATCAGTACCTTACTCAACAGTAGTTCAGCAGTAGTGAAACTGGCAACCTTCAGCTTACAGATCCGTGACAAACCACTAACCTGTGAGGACTGGATGTAAACAACTGGTAGCAATGATCACAGTTTTTTTCAAATTTAATATATTTCTACTTTTAAACCATCTAAAAAGTGGTTTACATTATTACACTGGGAAAATGAGAATGTAAAATCTCATTAAAAAAAACTTGCATATGTGACATACACAATAAAGTATTGCCAACAATGTACTAATAAAAAGTGACAAATATTTTATAGTTCATGTACAAACATCTGGCAATAGCCATCACCTGTGATTAGAATAAACAAGCACAAATGTTAGATGCAACCCTAGTAAATTAACCTACTTCTTAAGACTTCAAAACAAAGTGTGTACTACTTTTCTTTCCTTTTTTTTTTTTTTTTTTTTACAATAAATCAGCAGGAAATCCATACTCCCACATTAATATCTTTAAATACTGTACATCTGTAAGCAAATGTCATCTTCAGTGTACTGCATACTGCCATACAGAATTTAATTTAAAAAAATAAAACATTAAATGAGATGAAACAACTTTTTTATTTTAGTTTGCCTAAAAATATGAAAAATTCTCACTTCAATATTATCATAATAGAGTATTAAATTTACAGGCACTTCAATAAACAAAATTTACATTAAGAGGTTACAGTGCATACAACAATTGTGAGAATTAAAGAAAAACATGTACACCTTGAAAAGCTGAGAGGAAAACAAAGCTATAAACCAGGCCAAAGCCACATGGACACCAGAGAAAAAGGTCTGTTATTGTCCAAATATTAACAATTTTATAAAATCCAACCTTATTCAAGAGGAAGAAACTGCCTCAAAGGGGGAGAGAAGGGGGGGGGGGGGGAAACCTCCGTAATGGGCCAGCCAAAAAATGCTCATAGCATTCCTCAGTGACAGAGTGAATAAATATACATCCAGTCTTAACACAGCTCATAACACTCAGTCCGCTGCAAAACCCTCACAGGCCACAGACACGCTAAACACACACTCGGATCAATCTCCACTTTAAAAATATCTATTTTCCAATCCATTGTCACTTTTTCAAGTTGCTGCATATATCCACATTAGTAGCCAACAGATGTCCTCCTGAACAGCAAGGCATTAATCATAAAAATATTTATAGTTCAATTTGATAAGCAATTAAACCTATCACCCCCCCCCACCACCCCAAGCTGTATTTATGTAAATTTATAAGGCATTCCATCAAATGACAGCTGAAGCACAATGTTGACAGATCTCTGTAGTAACTTGTGGGTTTTCCATTTCTGTATAACACAAAACAGAACACAGATGTCGATAATCATTCATTAAAAACATGATGAAAAATGGCAGTTTAACACATTACTGTCTGATATAGCTATCTCTAAGTCACCTTGGACAAAGGCATTAGCTAAATAAAGAACGATATTGAATATATCTTTTTAGAATTTATTGTGTAGTGACATGCTTTACTTTAAATAATTGTACAGTACCATTTTAAAATGATCTTGTGTATTACATATCTTCTTAGATTAAGAAAAAAAAATACTCAAGTTCCTCATCTTACAAATTGGAACTTGAAGGCTGTTCCTAAGATGATTTGTTCAAATCCAACTACTACATCACTATAAGTAAAAACTGAACATATCAAAAATCTCATAAAGCTATAATACATTAAAATTCACTGTAAGACTCAGAGCCTGAGGCAGGGTACACCATAAACCAATATGTGGAACATTACTCAGCATATGGCCACTTTTAGTTTGCCCAATTATGTATTCAATCGATAAAAGTGTAACAGAAGACATACCTCATAACATACCTTTGACAGGTAGGTTGTGTAAAAGTCATAGATATAGCTATAATAATTTTATAGCATTTAAAAAAAAATTTACTGAATTTTAAAAATTAAAACTGACTGAAAATAAAAAATGTGCACAAATTCCCGTTTAATGCTGATTGTTAAGGCTCTAACACGCCATAAACACATGCAACATTCATCATCATACTATTGATTACTGGCACTCACAAAACACACAAGCTGTAAACGCTGTGACAGTGAGTGAAATCCAGTCCTACACTGTTTTATTTGGGTGCTCCTTACTTCCAGCTAATAACTGAAAAAGGAAATGCAGGTGATGTTAGCTCCAAAGGAATCGACGGTGGAGACAGCTGGTAGCGTAGTGGTTAAGAGCTGCTGCCTTTGGATCTAACGGTCGCAGTTTCAATCCCCATCTCTGGCTGTAGTACCCTTGAGCAAGGTACTTACTCTAAACTGCTCCAGTAAAATTACCCAGCTGTATAAATGGGTAAATAGTTGTAAGCTTGTGATAATTGTAACTTTAACATTGTAAGTCGCTTTGGAGAAAAAGTATCAGCTAAATGTAAAGAAGGGTTTTTTG
The DNA here is from genome assembly GCF_900964775.1 of Scleropages formosus. Lineage (NCBI taxonomy): Eukaryota > Metazoa > Chordata > Actinopteri > Osteoglossiformes > Osteoglossidae > Scleropages > Scleropages formosus. Next base: position 31,553,913 of record NC_041812.1, on the reverse strand, counting down.
AAAACTGATTAGAAAATACAACTAAAAATAAATGAAAAAATGTATCTTTGAACATTTATAACAAGAGGACCCAGTGCATACATCATTTTACCCTTTAACTGGAAATCATTTTCATCTCAAGAACTTTTAAGTAACCTATACATTAAGATGCAGAAGTCATACATACAGTATCAGATTGTTGTCGCTGTCATTGCTGGACGGATATTACATTGCCATAACCACCTTTAGATTTCATTTGGTTCTGAATGGAATCCACCTTTAAAAAGATCAGAAGGCTTATCATTTCTGATGCATAAAGATAGTTCATTATTATTAATGCAAGACAATTAAAGTGAAGATAAAAAATGAGATTCAAATAAGTCATCGTACCTTTAGAAATAATATCTAAGAGAGTGATCAGAGTTATATAACAGTAACATGCCCTAAATTAGTCTGCTTGTACCCTGCTCTGGACAAGCGGTTTTAGACATTGGTTGATTGGTTGGTATTTACATGACTTTGTAAGTACTTCCTTTAGTAAAGTTTTTTGTGCTAGAGGGTGGGGGGGGGAGAAACTTACTGCTGGCATTCCCAAACCCATATCCCCAGAGCCCACATGTGTGGTGTGAACAAAGTTTGTAGGCTCTCCAATCATGGATCGGTCTATCCGCCGTCGTCTCTTCTGGAAATCAAAGAAAACAAACCATTTCAGACAAACCTTGACTTGGAATGCATTAAAGTGACCTCTGACACACTCTACAAGTCTTAGCAATACACTGTGTTTTAAAAAAAAAAAAAAAAAAAACTGGGGTGGAAAAAGTCTCCAAACTGATCTAGATATTATCTCTAGACATTTTCAGGTCAAAATAGAACAGGCCAACTCTGGACCTCAAGAGTTGCAGGTCATGCCACTTTTCAATATACTGACACTCTCTATACTAACATCTGATCTGAACTTCAACTGAATAAGTTCAAAGATTCAAAATATGTTGTAACTGGTTTTGCTAGCTGCACATTAAGCAACAAAGAATGATTAAATGAAATCACAATTAATCTTTAAGGGCACAAGTAAAAACACATTGTCATTGCAAATACACTGACTCCTTCTGTGATAAATGGTCAGCATGGTCAAGTAAAATGGTTTTAACTGAGTCTAAACCACAAAAATTGAGGGTTATCCCTATTATTAAGCTTCTATCGATTATTACTAAACTCCTGGAGTTACAAAATTATGGACAGGCTTCCAGTTCAAACTGTGTTTGTAAGATAGACTGTAATAATAATTCATTTCAAAGCAAATTGCATAATTATATATTGATATGTTTAAACAACTAATCTGTTACTGAGGTAAGCACATTAAATCCTTTGCTGAAGAGCACATCATCTGGGCTTCTCGAAGACTTAATGCCAACCTTAAACACAAACACTATGCTGCCACCTACTGCCTCTGTTCACTCTGATGACACGACACACTTACTGGCTGTGGCTGCTCTGCAATGCAGCAGCTGAAACAGACCCAGAACTCCGTCATGCTCAATCCGCAGCCACAGACGGCTGCAGCAACTTGCTCCCAGACAAAAAGTCTCCTTCCAATATCCCAATAGATTGTTGGGTGGGTAAGTAGTAAGCAGCAGAGTTCTTTCAGATCTGAAAGGTGAAAATGGCATTATTAGGCTAAAGACAAACAGGTCACTTGTGTCTTTTTAAAAAGACTTTGCAACAATGCTTACATCAATATCTAATAGCACTTCTTTGTAGATCTCCTTACATGTACATTCACCTTTTCTGCAAAGTGACTTATAATGAATACCATGTAGGACTTAGCCACATACCAGACAGCTTTTCATCCAAGGTTGAGTTACAAGACTAGATACACTACCTACAGTTAATAACTCATCAATAAACCAGAGCAATTTAGAGTCACCAATTCACCTGAAGCATGTTTGTGGACAGTGGAAGGAAACCAGAGCACTCAGAGGAAACCCACATGAATACCGGGAGAACATGTAAGCTCTACACAGACCAAGTGGGGATCAAACCCACATTCTCTTGCACTGTCCAGGCACTTTGTTTTCCTAAACACACTCTGCCTTCGCAACAAAAACCGTAGGGAAATTCAACATATAACAGGGTATACAAAGAACATCATTAAACTGCAATAACTTATCTTGCCATATTGCATAACCTACCATCCTTTTGAACAAGCCAGGACAGTTACTGTTATGAATAGAAGCTTTAAATAAAAAACTTGAAAAGGTGGCCAGTTGTAGCAATACCCCTATGCAAAGGAATTACACCTATGCTCACATTTGAGTAAGTAATAAGGACTGAAGCACACATCCATTAGCTGTCATAATAGTGCTAAAAATCCATTAGATTATTTTAGCACAGTTGACACATTTACTTAAAATGTCCTCATTCAACATCACCATTACTTGTGAATCCAATGTAATCTTTTAACAAAGTATTCACTTAAGGTTGTTTGGTACCTTCCTCAAAGGTAGAAAAACATGGTCCTACAGGGATACGAAGCTACAACCTTTCTAAGTGCAAGATGCCATGAAGCTTAAACATCAACAGACATGCTTCTCAACTGTTGCAGACAGATTGTTGTGCATACTAATTTGGTAGAAGGGCCTTGGAAAAAAAAAATAATGTATATAAAATTTGGTAAGTTATACCAAACTTAAAGTTTAAGAGCACAGCCTTCTTAGAATGTGATCCAACACTCAACATTTTGGAGGGCGTGGTGGGTTTGGCCTATGCCCACTGTGTGGCGGGTCTGGGGTTCGAGCCCCGCTTCGGGTGCCTTGCGGTGGACTGGCATCATGTCAAGGGTGTGTCCCCTCCCCCAGGCCCTGTGCCCTGTATTGCCGGGTTAGGCTCCGGCTCACCGCAACCTCATTTGGGACAAGCGGTTGTAGACATTGCATTCAACATTTCAAGATGTTCAAATAAAAAAAAATACTAGTCACAACATTTTCTCATTAAAAATAAATACATGTATATTGTTATCCAATACATGAAGACTATGAATCTGCTAGGTCAGTGCAATGAGTAAACAAGGTAGATTGCTTTTATTTAAATGGGATGAATGGTCCAGAAAAAAAAAAGAAAAAAAAAAAACCTTCAAATTTCAATCATTGCTAATAATGCAGACTAATAAAAGGGGTAAATGAGCCATCACTTTCAGTGAAAATAACTCAGGTTTATGAATTGATTGCACTTGCTGATCAAGTATTTTTAGGGTGCAATTTATAGTTTCAGTGTATAGAACAATTGGCAAGCAGCAAGAATCCTGTCTCTTCTTAGAGATAGAAATATACTTACAATATTAGTTATCTATCAAAATGTTCCCCTTTTGAGAATGCAGCCTTAAGGGGAGCTGAAGATTTTTTCAGAATTTCATGATACTGTACTCAAACGTACTGTTTTGCCAATCCTGAATTTGAACAATGACCAACTGGCCTCCCCAAAGTATTTTTTCCACTTTAAGTCCCTCTTTTAAAACTAGATTCCTTTTGAGAATCCTTTAGTCAGAAGAAATACATATTTGACTTCAAAGAGAAGTGCAACCAAGTGACATTTACTTTTTGCTACAGATTTTGTTGATCTGAAAGGAGGGAGGAAGAAGTGGCATATTTTCAAATGCCTTTGGTTTGCTGGCTGCACATTTAACCACCAGGTGCCTGTCAGTGTGTTCATCTGCACACAGAAACAAAGCAGTCCTGATTTGCAAAGAAAATTTAGTGGTGCTTATTCTAATTACCAACAAATCACTCATCTCTTAGACAGCAGAGATTTTCGACCAGAATAAAGTAGTTTATGCCACATACATAGGAATTTATATAAAATGAAGTAGAGGAAGCTGTAAGCTCAAGGCTGAGGAAATACAAGTCATTTGATAAACACCTCAATTTAAACCACAAAGAACATAGTCACGAAATGCTCAAGGAAAGAACTTGCACTTTAAAAGAAAGTCAACCTGCCAAAGGTACACTCAAAAACAAGATACTGATTATTTAACCTATAATTATTCAAAGCCTAACTGTGAAGGCAGTGCTCTTAATAAATTAACAAAACAACTAACAAAAAAACACTTGTGGTCGCTCTGCGGTGAATCTTGTTTCAACAAGATGCTGCAAGTTTCCCAAGAGAACAGGAAGTCTAGGCCACGGATGTTCAGTTTGCACAACACACCAGTATAAAATGGCAGCTCTCTGGAAATTTGAAAAACACAAATTTAAAAGCAAAAAAGTCTGTTCATTTTAACACAGCTGTTAGTCACAGTATAATGCACTTTGTCTCAGAAAACGTGTATACTGCTTTAATATCAACCTAATCTCAAACAAACTTATCACAAAACTCAATAAAATGGTACCAAGATCATCTAAAAAAAAAAAAAAAAAAACTTAAAAGTAGATCAATGTTCTGAAAACTAAGCAATACATTGCCATGCTTTTGACTTCCACAAGAAGAACACCAAAAACACTGGCAGGCATACTTGTCATGTTATAAAACACCTTCAACTATTTTAAGGGAATATTAATTGACAAAACACTACCAGATGATTCAAACCTAAATATAACAACCCTTATTAAACCTGTCCCATACCGTCTCAAAAAAGTACACACAATTTCTAGAAGTCTCCAAACCCAAAGTAAATGCACAATCATCCATCAATCTGGGGTTCAGTCTGTTCATATTTAAAACCAATTTAAAAAAAAAAAAAAAAACTGGGTTTCAGTGTTTCAGGCACAAAACCAAAGGAAGAAACCCAACTGTCTAAATTCGCAGTGTAACAGAAGACCACATCCTCTACCTGGAGCACAAATCAAACAGACACTTCAACGTGTTCAAGCCATTAATTCAGACACCAACTTATTACAGGAAATGTGTAGTAATAAGGAGTTGTTTATTCACAAGTATGTTTCAGAAATATTATAATAATCATCACTGGAATTCTTAAGAATTTAACACATAGAAATATGTATAATACAGTCAGTATGCCAGAAATATACGTTCAATTGCTTTCCAACAATATTATATACTGAGTATGCATTGAACACCCAAGACAGAGAGAACATACTACACAGTATGTGCAACAATTTCCGTAAATATACCGCAACTGCAGCGCCGGTTACTTAAAATCAACATGACATGTCGAGTTTCACTTATGTCTTATTAGTCACATTCATGCTACACGTTCGGCAGAGTTAGTTATGCCGGTGGTAGAAAAAATATCCACAAAGTTCTATTTGTTAATTGATGGAATCAACTGATATGAGTGAAGGCGCATTTTGAAAGTGAGCCTTAGAAGGAGGATGAAGCTAACAGCTTAGCCACCTGCTGCTAGCGCACACTGACTGACACACTTCTTATTCACTCCGCGGGATTAAATACCGCAAAGTACACGAGCCGGTCGAATACATCTGCCATTTTTATCCTAAAATGATATACAGTAAGGCGAGGCGGATTCACCTGTTCCCGTTAACAAAGTAAAGGGGCAAACATGGAAATAAGTAGCGAATTGAGACGGCGGCTCCCCACCTACCTGCACACTTACTTCCCCGAAGGCGAGTGCCGGAGAGGCTCGCGCTCCTCCTCCGTGACGAGCGGCCTCGCGCGCAGCTCGAGTTCCCGCGCAGCGCGAGCGCACGAGACGGGAGAATTAAAAGCGCCGCTTCTCACACCGAACTTGCTGTTAACAACATGACGCGGCGTTAATAGCGGGAAATGTCCTGTCACGCTGAAGACAGGTTTGTGTCAATCTTGCAGAGTTGGACGCGAGAAACGCTGCCCTCCTTATAGTCTGGACGGTCTTGCGTTGTTTTAGTGCTGAACTTCAGTTTTACACCGTTGACGGGGTGGGGGAAAAACCGTAATGGACTTTGAGAAAAAGTTTGAAGGAAAAGGCAAAGTGTATGAAAGTCTGGTAAATGTTGTTAGCTTTCTGTGATCAGTGTCAAGGAAGACACTGTCGCATTTCCTGCATACGGAACAGAAAAGACAAGAATATGTATGGGTGTAATGTCACCTACCGGGGTAAAGATAACGATTCATCATTCGTAGGTTAGAATCTCACTTCCGTAGTACTTTTGAGCAACGTACTTACCATAAGTTGCTCCAGTTAAATAAATGTATAAAAAATTAGAAGTCGCTTTGGCGAAAAGCGTCAGCTAAATTAATAAATGTATCAGATTTAGCTTAGCTAACTGGTTACGACAACGAGTTTGTTACGAGTCCCCACTCCACGTTACTACATTGCCTTTTTAAACCCTAAAATCTTACAGTAACAACACCATGATATAAATGTACCAAGTACTAAAAGTTGTTCTGGATAAATTTTATCAAAAGCGTCAGCAGAGAAAGGGACAAATTAGTAACTACCAATACTGTTACGTTATTCGAAGCTGAAAACACAATGGACTTGTACCCCATGTTGCGAACATCCAAGTTACGAATGTTCAGGGATGCGAACATTTACCGATTTATTCGTTTATTTTTCGTTGAATTTTCTTCACCCTTATTTTCGACAATTTCTGTTGGGGTGGAAAATGCCCTCCATTTCCCCTGTCCACCATTAGTGGGCAGCAAAACGCATTTTGGGCGATGGAAAGTCGAACGGTGGATAGGGAGAGCGGCGTCTTTGAGCTCTTTCAGTCTCCATACTGTATTTTTATTATTTCTCCGAGACTTACAGAAACTACCCAGCGCATAAATATAGATCCGTCTATTATTACTACAGTAACACTAGTAACACTACATAGTATCCATTGTAAGTCGCTTTGGAGAAAAGCGTCTGCTAAGTGAATAAATGTAAATGTATTACACCTTTTTACTGCAAACAGTGCCTAGATACCGACAAAGGTGTTCATGTGATGCATTAGTTGGTTTCTTGATATAAGTTTTACTTGTGTTTTCAGCGGCAATAAGACACGCACTCGGAATGTGACACTTTTTAATGTGTTCTCTCTATGTGACCTTCTATTCCAGTGCGGCTCTCTCTTTTCTCCTCTGGAACGTGTTTCGTGTTAATAAAGTACAAGATAATAAAATAAATTTGACGTCCCATCGAGGTTTCATGTCTGTGCTTCCAGTCAGTGCAAGGACACTGAGACCCAGCATTGGATGAGCTGCTTATGAAAATAGAAGAAATATATTCAAGTACTAGCTATTCCAAGTTATTATACTTTTATCTGATTATTTTATTACAGTGAAATCACAACAATGTAGTAATGGGCTACCAAGTATACAGTGAAGCAAAACGAACACACTCCCGCAAGTGGGGCACAAAAATATTTATGTTTGCGTGCAAGCACTCATGTTATTAACTACAAACACTTGGTTTACAATCCGCAGATTTGCAACCTGTAGCTTGTATAGATAACCTTCACGCATGGACTGCACTGGAAATGTAATGAGATAATTATTCTGAGCAAACGACTGATGCGGCGGAGAGTGTCAGTGAATAACAGCCGGTGAATCGCAGGTGCGTGATGCGTGTTTATGTCAGGCGATTCAAACAGGTTTTTAATTCTCGAAACAAGAGAAGCTCGAGTACCTTTGCTTATATATGGCTTTTATTTTTACTGAGAAAGGGAAGAAAGGCTCGTGCCGAAGTTCAGCCCCACTGCGATCGACACGCGCAGACTTGGAGAACTGAGCGAATGCGGGGCACATCGAGTCGACCGTACTGTTACTAGTCCACTCGCGTACCTCCGACCTATGTTCACTTCTTCCAAAATCTCTTCTGACTTTTACATAAACAAAATTTTGAACAATTCAATTGCCGTCTTACCGTTATCCCATACTGTACAATTCAATTTAGAGTAGCGGTAAAAAAACTGTAAGGCACCTTTGATTTTTTTTTAAAAAAAAGTGCAAATCGCAACCATTTTCGCCTTTCAGCAATAGCGGATATTTCTTCTGTTTTAAAGTTTCGCAAAGAATGACTAAGTGTCTTTCACGTAATGAACGAGGAAGGAAACCGATGAAGCTGTTTGAAGGATGCGAGGTTGCGCCATTTTATGCAATCTCATTGGGCGTTCTTGCCTTCTAATAGCCAATCCGAATAAACAAACGATGTGCGCGATATAGCCATACAAAGCAGTCCGATGAAAGATGAAGGCTGCCATTTTATCATTTGTTCTACTAGCCAACCAGGACAGACGAATGATGTTCGAGATGGACTTCGACGAAGATGTATGATGTATAGAATAGGTGGCCATATTGTCTGAGTCCTTATTGGCTGCGTTTTATTCCAGTAGCCAATCAGGCTAAAGTAGCGATGCATGAGAAGTAGCGTAACTTGCCAGGAGACGCTCTTTTGGGGCAGAGCGGCAGCAGAGAGACTTCGTCCGCGTTCATAGTCATTATTACCATGGAGGAAATAAATAGTTGACGATTCTTTTAACCTTCTCTTTTAAGCTTTCTTCCGTTCGATCTTTGGTGCTCCTCGTGAGCCTTCCGTTCTGGGTTTATCGACGTGTTCTGCTGGTTCTCCACGGTCTCCGCAAACATGAAGTACATCGTTGGCATCGGCGGGTGAGTGGTGTGTCTGTCTCGGTGTCTGTGTCTGTGTGCGTGCGGCGCGGGGGGCGCGCGCTGCCGGTAGCACGTGGCGGCGAACCGAAAGCCGTCGAATAATGAAGTTGTGTGTATAAGTCGCTGCTGTCTAAACTCTGTTCCTGTGTGTTATTAAAAAATATTTCTGAACTCTCTTTTCTACTTTTATTAGTAAAGGGTAACCACGTATTGTAACAACATGGCTACTTGTTTCCGGTTTTACTGGGATGATAATAATAACAACAATTCAGAATTCTTATTTTTATTTTTTATTATTATTATCATTATTAAAAATAATAAAAATGACGATTATTATTATTAAAATAATAATTATCATAATTTAAAAACTTGTTTTGATGACGAATGTGTCCAAGGCGACTTGCACTGAGGTTTTTACAAGTACGTCACACTCAGTTACTATGACTATGTAACTAAGCAGTGTAAATGTGACGGAAAGGACACTGTTATTAACAGTGGTTAAGTAGAGTAGTGCAACGCCGTGCTGGTGGTGAACTAGTCCGTGTTGTTTATTTACCTCAAGGCTTCCCTTCCTGCAGCTGAACTCTTTGAAACTTGGCTTGAACTCCCTTACTTGTGTTTTCTCTTCCCCCAGGGTGACGAATGGTGGTAAAACCACATTGACGAACAGGTTAATTAAGAACTTGCCCAACTGCTGTGTTGTTCACCAGGATGACTTCTTCAAGGTGAGTCTCTTCATGATCATAAGACTCTTATTAAGAGTGTTCAGGTATCTAAGAGCAGATCTGTTATTTATCAGCCCCCATTCACATTTAGTACTGTGTATTATTTTTTTTATATTTATACATACATGCGTTCTGCAAGACATCAGCAGACAGCCTGGCATAGGTGTGTTTCCAGGGGCACTGGTGTGTGTCTTGGTGACAGTATTCATAGCTGAACTGGAGCATAAGAAACACATAGACGGTTCAGACTTGGCGCGAGGTTCATGATGGCATAGGCCGTGTGGACTCTACACAAGTGTCTCATCCATATATGTTTCAGCCCCAAGATGAAATTAAAGTTGGCGAGGATGGCTTTAAGCAGTATGACGGTAAGCTGGGCTCTTTCCAAGGGCTGTGTGTGCGTGTCTACGTAGAATGTGCTGTGCATGTTCCTTTTAAAAGAAGGAAAAAAAAAAAAAAAGCCATACCAAAAAAATGGCCATATTGCATGCTCAACTATTTTTCTTTCATTTTTCTGGTTTCCTCTGTTTCCACTTGCAAACCCACAGTTATCACTGCTCTGGACGTGGATGCCATGATGGATACGATCAAGGCTTGGCAGGAGAATCCAGTGAAGTTTGAGAGATCACACGGCATCAACAACAGCTTGGATGCAGAGATAGTCCCAGTGTCTGACCACAATGATGATGTCCACATCCTCATTGTGGAAGGCTTTCTTCTTTACACCTACGGGTAAATCGCAAATGACACTGACAGTGACAACTCCCGAGATGTTCAGGTTTATGTTTGCATTTTAGACCTTTGTTTTAAGGACCTGGACTTGTATCCAGAAATTGAAAGTTAGAACCTTGAAAGGATATGCTGTGGCCCAGAGCAATATATTTTGACTTATATACAGTTGATTCTCTTCTTATGAGTGTAATCAAGACCTGAGAGTTGGTTGTTACTCAAAAAGTTTTTAAGTTGAATGTGGCACAGGGTGGCCCAGGAACTGTCTATTTATGCAGTTGCTGGTATAATGTATTCTAGCGAAAACAGTGGTATTGGGCAAACGGCTATGATAGAGTTATGGAATGCAGACATGCAACTGTCTGTTGTGAAAAGCACATTTGTTTACTGAGTTGTATCTTGGCATGAATAAGTGTAAATGTCAACAACATGAAAGCTCTCTGGGGAGGGAGGCAACAGGAGGGCTTTTCAGGCAGCAGAGCAGTACCCTTGCTTTCAGTCTCCCCATGAGTAGAGTGCAGAAGCACAGGGCAGACAATCATATGTGAACTGGGAAACCTTGTGAATGTGCCTGGTGTACTGAGTCTTGTGGCAGGAGTATTTATGACACGGTGTAAATAAGAAAGCCTAACAAAGAACCCTAGCCAGAACTAGACAAGACCCCTCAATTCCTTTTTTACCCCATGAATACTCAGAATTCATTAGTATCCAGTGCAGTGGTAATAAGTAAATTCACTTATTAGTTACACAAAATATTTTAAAAACTTCCATTTGTATCATTTACTTTGACATGTAGACAACTGCTGTGCATCAGAACAGAGCTAGAGGCATTGTATGGTGGTGGTGGAGGGCAGAAAGGTGGAGCTTCATTGTGACCTGTTTAAAATTGGTAGCTGTGGAAGCATAGGATTGTGTGCAGCTTGTTTGCCTTTTGTTTGCTGCTTTTCCACCCTTGACACTCTTTGAAGAATTTGAGGCAGTGCTTACCATTCGTGATCAAAATATGTTGTTGCACTGGTTGAAGCTGTGGCATATGATTTGAATTGGTATGTCAGCTTTCTTTATATGAAACACTAAAATACCTCTCAAAGAATTTGATATGCAAAAGTTCTGAATTCAGGGATCAACTATTTTTTTTAGGGCAGAAATTCAAGTTTGTAGTGTTGTAATAAAAGTTTATTCTGGAAGTGAATGCTCTTCATAGATGCATTTTGTTCTTGAAAATGATCCGAGTGGACATTTAATGCGTGCCATTAACTTGCAGGCCATTGATCGACGTATTTAACCAGCGTTACTTTCTTTCTATTCCATATGAAGAATGCAAAAAGAGGAGGAGGTGAGTAGTAACAGTGATGTCTTTGAGAACTGTAAATGTGTTTGTGGCTATCCTGCAATGGACTGAACTGGCACCCAGTCCAAGGGTATATCCTTCCTAGACTACTGGTTATCATTGCTGAGTGAGTGAGTATTAGAGAGTGTTTGACTATATTTGTGTACCTTGAGTTGTATGTGGCTTTGGAGAAAAGCATCTGCCAAATGAGTAAATGTAATGTCTTCCAGAACTGAATAGCTGTCAATGTACATTTTTCACCAAACCAATTGATATTGAATCTAACCTGTACTATAGCTTGTGAAGAAACAAGTTAAAAATTACATCTGAATCTTGAGATTCTTTACTCATCCAGCTCAAGAACCTACACAGTGCCAGACCCACCAGGCCTGTTTGACGGCCACGTTTGGCCAATGTATGTAAAACACAAGAGGATGATGGAGAACCTTGGGGTTGATGTGGGTAGGTGGTCAGCCCATTTTGCACATTGTTGACATTCCTCTTTCATACCAAGCCTCAGACATCACATGGACTCCTGTCTCTTTTCACAGTTCAACTGGATGGGACCTTGTCAAAGGAACAGCTGTACAATTTGGTCTATGGAGACATCCAGAATAACATCCAGAAAGTGCTGCAGTAAAGAAGTGAGTGAACTTGACTGCAGTGAACTACAAATGTGTTCTGCATGTAGTAGTATAATGAAGGCTCAGACTTGCATCTCCTTAGTCTTTCATCTGCCTTTCTTCTCACCTCACTTTTTTAGTTCCCGGTCCGCTGAGAAACTGCTGCTGGAAGAAAATGCGGCCTTGCCTATTTGCGAAGTGCCACCTTTTTTAACCATTGATTATTGAGACATAAACATGTCTAACACTATTGTCCAGTGGTTTTATATTTTGCATATATTTATTGCTGTCAACAAGCACTTAAAGCATGGAAACATTTTTCCAGCTAGATGCAGTGATCAATAAAGGGAACCTCTAATGTGTGTGTCTGTGTAAATTATACTCCCTTTAAATGGACAGCTTCATTCTTTATGCCCCTAAACTCATTTCTTTGCTCTTCAAGTGTTCCTTGTGGCCTTCTGTCATGTGAACACTTTGACAAGTTCAAGGGCTGCACCATCATCTCGTGATGTCCTATCTCCAACCCACCAGACCCTGCTGTTTACTACTGCAGGTTGCCTTGCAGTTACCTTCCGCTTAGGGGCTACGAGAGTGAAAAATATGTTTGAAGTGACACAGACCTTATCTGTATCCCAGGCAGCAGTTGGTGTTATACGATACTGACACTAAGCTTGTGACTTGGTGTAAACTAGTTTAATTTAATTTTTAGTGTAGATAACTGCAATTTCAGTAACTCTGTTTCACAAAAATTAAGTGACACTGAAATTACAAAAATTAATTCAAAGTATACAAATAGACTGCATTAGTGCTTTACTGTGTTTGGTCTGTTTTGATAAGTACAGTTTTAGTACATTTCATGCAGGCAATATTTTAGTTTAACTTGATTACTGTCAGTTGAATAATAATTCAGTTGTCTTCAACAGCAGCTCTATTTCATACCCAGATGCATAAGCTTCCTGTATGGGCCTGGACCTCCCCACAGGCCTCTGCATGGGAGAAAGTGACAAAGAAAGGGTGGGTTACATGTGACACCTACAGTGGCTCTGTTTTCACTTTGGACTGCTGCCAAGTCTGAAGGGGGGGGGAATCTAGACTTATTTGGAGAGCTGGTCATAATTCCTTATAGTAATGTTTGGTGTGTGCTTTCATACAAAAGTGCAAATTCAAAGATGCTTATCCAGCTTTTACTGTTGTACCCTGTATTGAATAGCTTTTAAAAAAAAAAAAAAACACAACACCTTCAGTCTTTTCACACTCACCTTAGAAGGCCATGCCAGTACAAATGAGGCATGAGGTCAGCCTTCATGTGGTACATAATTCTCCTTTCTTTGCTCTGGTCAATGGGGAATGTTTCTAGGGGTTCTAAGTTGTAGTCGAACTCCGCCAGAATAACAGTGTTGTAGCTTGTAACCAATGGACATGAAGTATAACCATCATACTGGAAGCGATTAAAAACGTGACCATTAGGTTGTACAATGCCATTTAAAAAAAATCTAAACATTTGAGCTATAACAGGTACAGTACAATTGTAACATTGCAGTATACTTTCAGAAAATTTTCCTAATGTTGAATATAGATCTGGTGAAGAAGAGGGGAAGGGGGGGGAGAGGGAAGAAAAAAAAATCACATCTCACAGCTTTGTTTCCAAATTCATGTTGAACAAGAATTACCTTCTTATCAGGCTGGCCGTTTTTCATCACTTTAGAGATGGTTCGGTCCAGAACAGCAGACTGGCCAGCTGGGGATTAGACAAATTTATATTATCAAACTGCAAATTAACTCACTATGAAGACATACCAATTGAAGAAAATCAGTCTGCAAAGAAAATATAACCATTTTATAACCATTTTATAACCATTTTTTCTGGCTGGTTCCCAGTTTATATCATCTCATTTTGTCAGTTAAATTGGATACAGAAAAATAATTTAAAAGCCCAGAGCACCACATTTTATTACTGCGTATTTTTGAAATGAATTTCAGTGAAAGTGTTGATTACATTTATTCATTTAGCAGATGTTTTTCTCCAAAGCGAGATACATCTCAGAGAATATTCTTTCCACCACACACACACACACACACACACTGAAACCACTTGTCCCAGCAAACCGAAGCCTAATCCGGCAACACAGGGCGTAAGGCTGGAGGGAGAGGGGGGACACCCAGGACGGGACGCCAGTCTGTCGCAAGGCACCCCAAGCGGGACTTGAACCCCAGACCCACCAGAGAGCAGGGCTTGGCCAAACCTGCTGCGCCACCGCACCCGCCCTCATGCACCAAATTGATTTGATTGATTTGGCAAAAACTTATTGGAATAAAATATTGGGGAAAAAAAAATTGCCAAATGTCTTCATAGCACAGTCATGACCGAAGGCACTGAGGAACAATAACAGGAGATACCGTTGAAAAACAAAAACTAGAACTCAGTATTTATGAAGAAGCAAGTGCACAATTGCTGCCTGTTCTCTCAATGTTTCATTTCCCTGTAGGGGGTGCTCTATCCTTTTATAGAGTACATGAGACATGCAGTAATGTGTAGGTTGCACATCTTACAGAGACCCCTGTGGAACCCCCCCAACCATGTTTGTTTTGACCCACAGAAATACCAACTCAAGTGATATTTATTGGTATAACAATAATAGAAAGCTCTCGAAATCTATATGGTCTCATCTGGAGTCTCCAGTTTCCAGAAGAGTGGCTCTTTTTGGAGAAAAAAGAAAACCGGTGAAATGCTAACCGAAGCCTAGTGGCCTGACTTGTTTGGGAAGTCTCCCACAACACCTCACTCGACTCACCGACAGCTGCAGCCGTCTTTGACGTCGGCAGATTGGTACAGTCCCCAATCCCAAACACGTTGGGGTACCTCTTGTGCTGAAGAACGTTTTTGTCTACATCCAGCCAGCCTGCCTCATCTGCTAAGGGGTTACCCTTGAGCACCTCAGGGGGTCCCATCGGCGGGGTCACATGGAGCATTTCATACTGGGGTGAAACAACAGTGACAACATATTTAAGACAAGAATCACATTCAAATCCTTTCAGCTCTTGTTTTATGACGTTTATTCATCTAGCTGTCACTTTTCTCCAAAAGCCAATTACTTACCCAAGGGAAGTGCCTTCCGAAAGGGGAATACAGGAGAGCGTGGGATCTAAACCTTGGTCCTACATTATGCACTGTCCCGGAATGCCACGCATTTCATTTAAAATTCAATATTGGCTCCACCCCCTGACATCTGACCCCACCTGAAATAATCACATTGGGCACATTCTGTGCTTTAAACTGAGCACATGGAGATCTTTGGCAGACGAGGCACTGAAAGGGCCACCCACTTCTTCCCACAAGCATAGGGGTGTTGCTCTTCAGGTTTCCAGACCGGATCTACCCTTCCACTTTACACGTCAGTTCTTGCCTCATCCTAATACCTCAAGGTCTGATGTTAGATGCTTCCACCAAGGCCCTTTTAGCTGAGTCAGGGTGACTATAAACAAGGCTACGTGCAAGAATCCTAGCCTCCTGTTTATAAACAACAGCGTTAAGTTCTCATAATACAGCGAGTTCTAATGAGGCTGAACAGGAAGTAAACCACCTCGATAATAACCAGGTTCATCACAGCTTGTCCTGATACCTGGTACTAATCCTGTGAGGCAGTGTGGTACTTGGGGAGGTATTTTCCAAAGCTCCCCCATGCATTTGGCTGGATTGATTTCATGTGCATCTTCTTTCACTTATTTAATTCTGCTTCCGTAGGTTGACGGAAAGTGACAGCACCCCCCAGTAAGCCAAAATATCCAAAAGCAGTTGCCTTTTGGCAGTTTAACTAATACATATAGTCTCCTAAAAACACTGCCATGGCCTTGTTTAACATATACCCCCACTTCGTTGCTATTTTTTACAGCAACACTGATTCAAAGCAACTCACAAAGTAGAATTAGGGAACTGAAGGACAGTTGTGGCAGAGGGCCGTTTTTCAAAAATGTAAACACACAGAATTATCCTCTTCCGTAACGCAGTGATGTTTATTCCAACTTATCATCGGTAAGTATGTGACGTGTGACTCTGACTGAATCCGAAGGGGTGAGATTCCAAATCAGCTTACAGAAAAGCCAACGCGGCCTCTACTGACCTCGACAGTCACCGTCTCTCCGGGGCTGTCGAGCTTCTCAAACACAGCTTCTCGCCGGTCAGCCCTGACCTCAATAAGGTTGTGTCTCAGGTTGACCTGCAGGTCGCGTTTCTTCACGATCTCCCACAATGCGTCTGCGTACTTTTTAACCCCAAACAACACGGGTAGGGAAGTGTTGTAGATGATGTTGGCCTTTGATCTCTTTCCAGTCTGCAAAAACAGATTGATATTAGAGAGTTTGAGAGGCGTCACAGAAAATGGAATTTAGGCCAATTTTTCCATATTCACAGAGTTTAACTACTAAAGCAACTGCAGATATTAGTTTAACGGTGACACTTGCAAATAATTTTAGGAATTTCAAGAAAGAATGTTAACTATAATAATGGAGCAGTTGTTTCTGGGTTGTTGAGAAATTTGAACCGTCTAGTTATGTTCAATCTATACCTTTCTCATGTAGGCATCACTCAGGTACATGATCTTCTGAGGAGCTCCTGCACACTTCACAGGTGTGTTGGGGAAGGAGAACACGGCGTTCCCCTCTTTGAAGTTCTGGAGTGCGGCCCATGTCTTGTTCACAGTTTGCACGGAGTAGTTGGATCCAATACCTGGGTGCTCAAAGGCCTCCGGCAGACCTTTTATCTGTGAGACCGATGCAGTAACACAGTAATTCTTCTATTGCTCACTTCTCCTCAAAAGCTGTCCATAACAAAACAAAAAAAAAAAAACACAAACCTCGATAACCTTGGTAACGTTTAATTTTTCATAAGAAAACTGCAAACTCGGTATAACATATTCCTGACGTGAATATGCCACATGACAACATGATGACGAAATACCATTCTTCCTTGCAGGCACCAACCTGAGGTTCCTTGAATAACTTCAATAAAGATTATCTTATTCATTGAAGATTACCATCTGTAAATGCCTGAGCGACGTTGAAATTACCTTTTCATAGTGAAGCTGAAGACCAAGGGCTACAATCAGATACTTGTAGGATATCTGTGACAAAGAAGATTTCAGATTTTATTTGTTACTGCATAACTTGTCAGTGACACTAGATTCTCTCACATACTCACACACACACACACACACACACACACACACGGAAACCGCTTGTCCCAGACGTGGTCGCGGCAAGCTGGAGCCTAACCCGGCAACACAGGGTGCAAGGCTGTAGGGGGAGGGTACACACCCAGGACAGGACGCCAGTACGACCCAAGGCACCCCAAGCAGGGACACTAGATTCATTTAATAAAAAAATTAAAATTTGGTGAAGATTTAATCTAGACAGCTTTGTACCAACATCAAACAGGACCTTAGGCCTGTATAAGAATATAGTGTGAAAGACTGGTCGTCTGAAGGATACAGCAACAGTTTTAAAGCTTCATTGCACATAGATCAATTTACATTGGCTCCCATTTCAAACTACAGTAAAGGGCACAACCCTGACCTTTAACCTTAGGTAAGTACTCACCTCCTTTCCATCTCCGGTCCTCACTGTGTTCTTATCGGGATTGATCTCCTGCACGTGGGACTTGATCCATTTCACCCCTGATGGCACCACGCTGGCAGTAGGCCGTCCCGAGCCCTTGACGGACTTAGCACCAGCGCCCACCAGTGTCCAGAGCGGCTGGTAATAGTGCATCTGCAGCCATGGGACAAAGTGCACAGCACTGACAACCATGCAGCAATATCATATGACGTACACCCAACCACAACAGCAATCTCTATATACTTGGACATCATTTAGTTCTTTTCTTGTGATGTCAATTTTTAAAGCTAACTTTCGCGTTACACTTAATATACTTGTCACTCGACGAAGGAGCGCAAATTAAGAGCACAGCAGCAGTTTCCCTCCAGAGACTTCCATGTACAGCATCTCTACCTCTTGCATTACAAAATATTTTTAGAAGTCCTTACATCATTATACTGATTGCTAATAGCATGCACTTGATTTTACAGCTGTCATTCCTTGAGTGCACTGTGCAACAAAGTTACTCATAACTCACATGATATAAGCCACAGATTCTTTATATTTTGCGGGATGCAAGGCTCTTTAGTCAAAGTAACACCATAGCAAGACAGCACCTTTTTTTGAAGATGGAGGGCTGACTGGAGATATCACTTATAGCAATGAGGGAAAAGGATAGAGATCCACAGTCATCTCAACCACCCAGGGATGACAGGGGTGTGACCAGTTTTAACTGCACAGGCCTCCTCAGTAAAAATAGGGTGTATGCCACCTTAGCAGTGCACCTCTGGGGAGGCCCAGTTACCACTAATTTCTAAATCATAATGGCAATAAAAATCACACCCCTTTATCATTCCTGCACAGTATTAGTTAACTTTGTTCATACACACACACACACACACAGTCTGAAGCCGCTTGTCCCACGCAGGGTTGCAGTGAACTGGAGCTTAACCCAGCAACACAGGGTGTAAGGCTGGAGGGCGAGGGGACACACCCAGGACGGGACGCCAGTCCATTGCAGGGCACCCCAAGTGGGACTCGAATCCCAGACCCGCCAGAGAGCGTGACCCGGCCAAACTCACCGCGCCACCATGCCCCCAACTTTGTTTATATGTATCTCCAAAGAAGGGGAAAAAAACTACTAGGCAGGTGATCAGGAATCGTCGATATTCGGATAAAGTTTTATCCAGCTACTCGTGTGATGAACATTGGTTCATATGATGGAAAGAAACAAACTATCTGTACTCAAGAATCACGCGTCTGCACCTAAGTCTCTGATAATGTAATGCACACAATGTATTTCCTGTGAGGTGTGCGTCGCTTTGGAGAAAAAGCGTTTGGTAAACGAATACATATAAATGTAAACTTAGGCGCAGCTATGTGATTACGTTTAAAGCTTCCTTGTATTGCTCAATCACATCCAGCGAGATTCACTGATGATTTCTGCACTGTGGCCTCCACCACAGCGCATGCACACACACACACACACACACACACACACACACACACACACACACACACACACACACACACAGAGAAAGACGCGATGAGCGGATGCTGTGTAGAGGATCTCTTGCCTCGCTGGGCTCCACCACCGCCACGTTCTCGGCCCCAACCTTCCTCTTCATTCGGGCACTCATGGCAATGCCACCGCTCCCTCCTCCCAGCACCAAGACCTTGTAGTGCTCCTTGGATTGCTGGCCGCCGGTCACATGGAATCGGCACACGCTTGGCTCACGCACTCTTTGAACCCACATCCAGAGAAGGTGCTGCCGACGTAGGCCTGAAACAGCCATCTCGCAATGGCACGCGGTTCCCCTGGCAGAAAAAGCAGCAAATAATTAATGCCAAAACATGGAATAACTTCACTCCTCTCCCATTCATCAGATACAAACATGTCAAACATCTGCTAGATGAAGAACAAGTGTAACTGTCAATGTCCTTGAATCCAATCACACTCCTTTACCAATGTACTTGTAAAGAATAATAAGAATCTAAAAAGCAGGGTATTCTTACTGAAGTGATACTGGTTCAGATCATGGGTAAAACAATGTTAACCAGGTAGACAGGGAGTCACCTTGGACACATCGTGTCCCCTAAAGATAGGAAACATGTCAGTACCACACTGTGTGGCAGGGAAACGTGACTGGTGGTGTGAGGATGTGGGCTGGAGGAGGAACGCTGTGTACTGTACCGTAACCCTACGGTACAGTACAGTGCTGTATTGCCACATGCGTAACTCGCGATCGCGCAGTTTGAAACCCATGACACTACTGCTGGCGTTACTGAAACAGGATCGCTCCTAGCACTCAGCTTGATGTTAATGCAGTTCCCCGATAACGTGAATATTTGACGCCGATTGAGGTGTGAAACGGAACACGGATCATGGCGATCGCGAATGTGCTCAAACAATGATCGCTACCTCAGCTCAGCAGCTCCGGGTGCAGGATTAAACAGAGGACTCTGTTGCGCTGTTGACAACGTGCCCCCCCATCCGACACAAACAAACGCGCGCGACAAAACAAACAAGTGTGTATTTACCGCGTCGACGGAGGTGTCGGTCTCTGGCGCGGAGTTAAGGCTCGCGGACGAACGGCGGGCTGCAGACGAGCCGCCGTTTGACTCAGAATGACCGTGCAAAAAAAATAACAGGCAAAAAAAAAATAAAAGCCCACGATAACAAAAGAGGTAACAAAACTGACTGGCTGCAGAACTCAGGAACAGAGAAGTTGTCCCTCCCCTGACACCTCCCACACTTCGAAACGCTCGCAACACGCGCTGAACCGCACGTCAGAGCCCTTCGGCAACCTGTACTCCACCATCCGCAACTCGTTCGCTGTAAACCTCCTACAAAACATTGTTTGTGTGTGTTGAGCTGACGAGAAAAAGAGTTTTTTTAAAAAAAACGCCATTCGCTTACACAACCCAGGAAATTGGCTCGGACCGTCGACGCCGTGGGCGTGGCGTCAATGGTTAAAGTTTTAACTCTAAATGAGGCAACCAACGCATTTGTCCTTCCTAATTACAATGTATTGAATAACTGACGTCCACCATCCCCATTACACTAGACATTACTGCCAGTATCCAAACGTAACTCGTTTTCATCCAAAAGTATTTCGAATGTGTTAATTGAAACAGCGTCGTGGTGGTGAATTTGACCACAAATCGACAAGGGACAGTCGGTTAAACAATAAAACATAAACATTGCAAATGAATTACACGAAAACGAATAGAGCAACAGGTAGCAGAGAGAGACTGAGGCGTTGGTGACCGAAACGATCTTAGTCAAGTAGAAAAACAGCAAAGCAGTACATTCAAGCACTTCAGTAAATACATGACTGATACAAATTTGTACAAGTATTCTTTTCCTATATAAATCATTTCCTTGTACCCGTGAAAGCTTATATGACTTCAAATGCGACTTTCTTGTCCGAATGTCCCTCCGCCAGAGCTACAAACCACCCCAGTAACGAAAGTTCACCTCAAACTTAAGCTGCACCATAAATAGAGTAAATATATAAAACGTACAGAAGATCCAGTCTATCAACAGTCCAACGAGTGAACACTACACATTTCCTACAAGGAACTAAAACACGAGTCCGTTAGAAATTGCTGTATTATGCAACTCAAACATGCTGAATGAACATGCACTTATTAATAGTTCATGTCTCACTACATTAAAATCATTTTCACAATATCCACGATTACACATTCATCCACTTATTAAAATCAGAGAGGAGAATATTGAGTCAAATGCTGCAATGAGAAATGAGACACGGTAAAAGTGTTTGTCAAGCTTATATTTAATTAAAGGACAGAGGAAGCACATGTGGCTTTCGTTGTGTACAAATTCCTGGCACAAACACCAGCTCTCCAAGGCTGCAGAGGCAGGTTCCTCACAATCCACCTGTGAGCCCTCTGTTCTTGGAGAAACTGAGCTTCCACAGCTGCTGTGGGTGGAGTTTATGTTCTTTTGGCAGGTTTCGCAATAAGCTGTCTTTCTCTTTCCAGCTCCTTCTCACGTTGTTGCTCCTTCTCCAGCGCTTCCTTCTGTCTCTGCTGCTGCAGCTTCAAAGCTCTTTTCTGGGGACGAAATGAAGGAAGACAAAAACTGTACCATCTCAATCACCTCCCCCCCTCCCCCCTCAGGGTATAAGCTCAGTAGGCCTTATGTATAGTTTATCATAATGGCTTTCTTAAAAAATACCATTCAGATGACACTTTAATATCCAGAGGTTTGCACTCAGAACTGCTGAATCCCTCTCTAGATTTAAGAAGAGTCTCAAACCTCATCTGTTTCGAACTCACTTCTCTACTGGTCTAAGATCCCGCTAAACATGTGTCTGCGCTTAATTTTGTGACTATAAACTGGTGAATTACGGATAAATCTTTAAGCAGCAACTTGTGTGATATAACTAATAATTTCATGTTTAGAAATTTTAGAATAATGGAGCAGCTACTCATGTGATGTATACTGGTTCACATGACAAATTAACTATCACATCTGCATCCAAGTCTCTCCTATTGTCGATGTAACGCACTCATTGTATTTTTCTCTGCAACTGATAACTGAATTAACATAAAATGAACACCTGCATGAACTAAATGTCAGCAGCAGAGTATGAACAATGGGACACTAATATCTCATGAAGCAAACAAAGCAACCAAAATTGTACCTTTAGTTTTGTAGTCCTTTCGTGAATCATCATCATGTCTTTTCGTATGTTAACCAGTTTATTATGGTAGACCTTTGCTTCTGTAAACTAAAAAAGCAGCCACGCTCAGGAAATAATACATGCAGAATTTCAAATAAATGAAAGTGCTCTTAAAAGAATACCACTTTTAACCTACCAGTGAATTTATGTCAAGCAGTGAATTGCAATCTTTGAACTTTGCAATTTCTTGTTCCAGTGTATCAAGCAAAACCACCTGATTTTGTCTAGTGAGGAGAACAACATGGCACAAGTAAATATGCCTGAACATCGGTACACGCAGAAATTGTACAGTCTGCCATGTGACAGAGAACTCATCCTCACGTTAGCTCCTGAAGGGCTTGTTTCGAATGCTGCAGGTCTGGTAAGTAATGAGAAAGCAGGCCACGTGCGAGCTTGTCGATGGTTGTCTTGTCCACAGTCATCACATCTTCAGGAATGACCCCTTCAGAGGGTGGCGTGGTGGAGTCTAAAAAGCACAAGCAAGTTGTTGGGTGAAAACACTGCCTTCCTAATATTATTATATTTATCTGACACTTTTCTCCAAAGCAACTTACAATGTGAAGGTTACAGTTATTACCAGCTTACAGTTATTTACCCACTTATACAGCTGGGTAATTTTACCGGAGCCATTTAGGGTAAGTACCATGCTCAATGGTACTGTAGCCTGAGGTGGGGAATCAAACCTGTGATCTTTGGCTCCAAGGGCAGTAACTCTAACCACTATACTACCAGCTATTCCCCTTTATTATTATATAATATTATAACTTTATAATTTACTATATTATTATGATGAGACAAGCAGTTGTAGACATTTTGTGTGTGTGCGTATATATTATTAGGAATCTTTATTTAGCTGAAACCTTTGTCCAAGAAAACAATCAGCAGCAGATAATTAACAGAACAATAAATTCTCAACGTATCTATGCCTTCTGCTTGTTGGGCGATGTACTTTTGCTTACTCCGAGTTGGATGTCACTTTGGAGACAAGTGTCTGCTAAATGTATAAATGTACAAGTGTTATTAATCCTGAAGGAAACTGCACAACACTACAACAGCACACACACAAGCAATGACAGAGACACCTGAATAACCAGGAATAAATTAACTGTGCAAAATTAGACAACGGACACAAAGTGATAAAGTAGTACAGTCAGCTCAGTACCACCCTGATGCTGTGTGGAATCTTTCTAAAGCCTAAGGGATGGAGGCTGACTTGACCTCAGGTGTCACTCTTTGGAACAGCACAGCTGGACCCGTCCGCTACTGAATGTGCCCCTCGGGTCGGCAGAGGGTAACACTCACTGTCCATGACGGACAGAACCTTGTTTAGAGTCCCATTCTGTGCCAGAGAGTCCATCTTACCTCCCAGAACTGAACCAGTCCCAAAGCAAATTAAAGAAATTTACAATTATTTAGAAATGGTAGATAAGACTGATGGTGTTCGTAGCTCAGGCTGTTGATCCAGATCTCCAGGTGTTCGCTAAGCTTGGCATTCAAACATTTCATCACTAGCTGAGATGACATCATCAGTGTTGTGCAAACGTTTCATCACCAGTCGAGGTGACATCATGATGACGTCACCTCGACTGGTGATGAAACGTTTGCAGTCTGAATGCCAAGCTTGGCGAACACCTGAACATCTTACAATTATTTGTCCCTTTAGAGGGTGTTTCAATACATACATACATACATACATACATACATACATAACCCGGGTACAGCAGCAGGGTTGTACCCAGAGAGCCTTAGATTGTAGGGTAACAGTTCTAAACAGTGAAGAAGATGTGGAACTGAATTCACGCCGAGAAACGGGAGATTCGGGCCGCACCGATGGACCCAGCGCTGCGTGCGGAGCTGCGATGCAGTGATGACTGCTGAGCATCACCACCCTCCGGCTCCATCGGGGGCTGATCCGCACTCGGGCTGCCTTCAGAGGACAACAACAGACAGTCAGCCACCAGCGACCAAACATGAGCGATTCGAAAGGAAAGCAAATGATGCCACATATTTTCCCAGATAAATGAAATAATGCTCAGCTACGATGCATGATGATAATCATATCATAATTATTTACTGTTCTGCGAGAGAGATCTACACTGCAGTGTAGCCATCATCATGTGAGCAGCGGCCAAACTTAATTCACAAAAGCATGATTTAATACCCAACCCCCACCTTGTCCCGCGTTCCTCAGTTATGGCAGCGACCGAACAGATAGATGTCCACCGCAAAACGGCTCCGCACTTCTTTCCAGTAAAGTCACACACACGGCCGGCGCGCTCGACGTCCATTTGCACAACCCAGGAAGCACAAGGAGGAGCGTAACGGGCAGCATGTGACTCCCATCCACTCATCATGTGACCCGCAGTGGGTCCAGCTGGTCCTCGTCCTCTTTTGGGCTGCTCTCTGCGAGAAAAGAAACCGGAATAAAACACACGGAAATCAGCGGGGAGACTCCGATCGGGCCTGCAGGCCGGGTGTGTAATACACCACCATCTGTGTGTTTTAGAGGCTTTCTCTTCTTATCTCCTCCGGCAGCTCCTGCTGTCTGCCATGACATGTGTCACTGAGAAACAGAGCAGTTCCGTCTTTCTGTCGTAACGTAAGTACAGTACCGATCTACCTGGTTTTACACCGCAACACCCCTCCGCGGATTCCGCTGTAACGGTCATTGCGTTACACTTCCAAAATACTGTGTCATAATCTGTTATATAGCTGACTGGTATTTAACGACACAAATGCCTTTCTTTGCATTAGTACCTTTGCCTTGTTTACCGCGGTGTGTAGTGTGTTTAGCGAGTCGTGTCGTTACCGTAACGAAAGTTCCCGCCGCGCGCGTTTTCAGCAAGTGGCCCATTCCTCGTGTTTTGTTTTTAAAATCGTTTTTAATATATGCAACGTCAAAACCCCGCTACTCCTCTTTTCTTCTCCCCTCTCTTCTCGTTTTGCAGATGACGTGTCAAACGAGCGAATGTGAAAATGGAGGGGAAGTGTCAGTGATTCGCTCGCCTGGTCCTTGAGTCTCTCTGCTGGACGCTACAAGTTGGGCTTATTTGCATGATCCTGCCATGTCGGGGGCCCATTTAATGTCCAGGGTGAGGTCTGTGTTCCGGAAGGAGCGGGCGGACTGCGGCCTGAGCGACGCCTCCACCTTCGACTGGTCCTCTGAGCTGGAGGACGAGGAGGTGCCCCGCTTCAGCGAGCTCAGGGTGGTGGTCTCTGATGGGCCCCAGAGCAACGGGGCCCCCGGGGCCACCGACGAGGAGGAGGAGGACGACGACGACGACTCGCTGCTGGGCTCGTCCTCGGGTCTGGGCCCTGTGGCGCCCGCGCGGTCTTGCGAGGGCTGCAGGAAGAGGAGGGAGAGGACGAGCCGGGGCCGCGTGATGAAGAGGCTCGGCTGCGCGTCGCTGCTCTACTTTCTGTTCATGGTGGGCGAATTGACAGGTAAGGCTCCCCTTTGCCTTCCTCTTCCATCCATAGCCGTGACAGGGGGGCCCGTTCCTATAGCGTTCGAGCAAGTCCGACGCGCCCCTCTTATTCGTGTTTAACTCCGCTCGGTGCAAATTGCTGTATTTTGGACCACAAGTCTGCTTAAATTCTGCCGATTCTCTAAAGAAACGCAGCGAGAAGGAAAACGTGTTATGCGAAAGATTAAAATGTTCTATAATGAAATACATGCAACTGTTTTTCCTCCCAGCAACTTTAACTCATTTCAATAATTCGCCTCAAGGTGGTTATGTCGCTAATAGCCTAGCGATTATGACCGATGCTCTTCACATGCTAACGGATCTCATCGGTATTATTGTGTCCTTGCTTGCCCTCTGGCTGTCTGCAAGAAGCCCGTCTAAAAGGTTCACCTTCGGATTGCACCGTCTCGGTAGGTCCAGTTACTTTTTTCTCGCACGGTCTCAGCTGCCCGCCTATCTCACGGCCCGTGGCAGGGCTCTCCACGATCTCCCCTGTCTTCGAGGTCTCCTGATCCCATAATTCTGTGGTGTTTCAGATGTTAGCAGACCTACAAGGTTGTAGACTTGAGCTTCTATCCTAGTCTATCTTTTAGAAGACTTGCAATTGTTGCTAGAGGAGAGGTGCCCAACCCTGATCTTCAAGGGGCTTCAACCCGTTGGTTATTTAAAACCTAAAACTGGTGCATGTCTTATACTAGAGTAAGATGCTTGCTGTGGAAATCATTTTTGCCGAAGCACTTTATTGCTTTGGTTAAGTGAAAGCCCATGGGCCTCAAGGGCTGTATTTGGACTCCCCTTTGTTTTAGATAGTCAGTAATCCTTTTGGTAACCATCAGGATCACGCTGTTGTATGAAATCCATGTGCAGTGGTGCTCGGTCCATTTCTCCGTGCCGTGCTGGTCTTGTTTTCCTTGGCAGAGGTGGTCTCCGCTGGAATCAGCGTCTTGCTGATATACATTCTGACCGGAGTGCTTCTGAACGAGGCCGTGCAGAGGACCATCCACCAGGACTTCGACATCGACGGAGATGTCATGCTCATCACCGCCGCCGTTGGGGTCGCGGTGAACCTCGTGTAAGTGGACCGCATGTTTCTGGGCGGAACCGGAGCCTAACCCGGCAACACAGGGCGAAGGGCTGGAAGGGGAGGGGGGACGCCCAGGACGGGACGCCAGTCTGTCGCAAGGCACCCCAAGTGGGACTCGAACCCCAGACCCACCGGAGAGCAGGACCCAGTCAAACCCACTACGTTGGCGGAGCATAACTGATGTTTATAAATAGTTAATCAGAAATCATTATATCCAATGGAAGAAATTCAGGATTATTTGAGTACTTTTGTGACCCTTTAATCTTAATATAAATGAATATCTCTTATTTCCATCTCACAATTTGTTGTGTGTATTCTGTAGTGTAAAACCATTCAATAGTAAATATCTGAGGATTTATTTAGCAGTTAAAATGAAAATGCAGCTTCTGCTACTTTATTTTTGCATTCCTGATTCCCCCCCGCTGTAGCTGTTTGAAAATATTTGCCACAGCAACGTATCACTAAAAATCTATAGCAGTGGTTTGTGCAACAGTTATTGTGAGTGATCTGGAATAAAAATTCAGCACGTTTTGAGGATATGAAAGATGTCGTGCTATGTCGAGATTTTAGGTGTTTCGTTATTGAAAAGACTGAACACTGGATTTATTTAGCTCGGCTATCTGTTATTTTGATATATGCGCGCGCTGTTTGTCTTCCCCGTTTCACTCTTCGTTCTGCGTTTTGATACACTGCACCAGTTTTCATCACGTTTATTTTTATATTATCTATTATATCTATATATATTTTTTATTTTCTTTTTTTACTTGCTTGGTGGTCCCGTGTATGAAAGGTAAAGCACGGAGGTTCTCGGTTCTGGCTCCGTTGTGGTGGAATGACCTCCCCTTCTCCCTCAGAACTGCTGAAACTCTGTCCAAATTTAAGAAGGGTCTGAAAACTCACCTTTTCCAGACCCATTTCGCCCAAGATCTCTCCAGCTCACGTGTGGTGTAAATGTTCATTCACTGTAAGTTCATGAGCATCCCCAGATAAGCCTTTATTCAGTCGCTACTCCGGCATTGTAGGTAAACGTTTGTGTACCTTATGAAAAAAAAAATATTGTAGGAAGGTGATCAGGATTGGTCTATCCTGTGTTTTATGCACCTACTTGAGCAGTGAACATAGGTGCAGAAAGTGGCAGGTAACAAACTAGGTTTGCTTGAGTCACATGTCTGCAGCCATGTCCCTTTTTCCTCTTAATGTAATGCATAAATTGTACTTTTACTGAGATGTACGTCACTTTGGGCAAAAGCATCTGCTAAATGAATAAACTTTTAAATGTTTTATTTGCATTGTCAAAGCTATACTGTTGTGTTGTACCCTGTTTCTGCTATAGAGTCCAGACGCTGTGCTCAGTGCTGAAGTATTTCTCTGTGAAATGGTGCTGAATTGAAGAACTGTTTTGGATTGATTGTGTACAAAAGAGTTGGCCTTTTAAATGTTTTGGCGAAACATTTAAAATACTTGTATCTTATCGCATGTTTAATTTTGTGATCAAATGGTGTGTGACAAACCCGTATCCTGTTGTGCTTAGGAGGCTGGCGGTGGAAATCGCGAGGACAGGGTTAGCGGGGATGCAAAATCTTAGTGTTTCTTCACAAAAAAGGGAAAAAGTGGCTGAAGTGTGCTACACAAAGCTAATTCATACACATACGTTGTGCAGTCTAATCCTTTCATCTGTTTCTAGGCAATTTCTTTAGCATATCAAGTAACTGCAAGTTCCATGTGTCACCATGCAAACATATTAACATAATTACTTCTCCCTGTGTCTGCATGGGTTTCCTCCAGGTGCTCTGGTTTCCTCCCACAGTTCAAAGACATGCTGTTCAGGTTCGCCCATAGTATGTGAGTGACAGTGTGTTCCACTGATGTATGGATGAGTGACCCATTGTAAGTAGCGTATCTCATTTATTCATTTAGCAGATGCTTTTGTCCAAAGCGATGTACATCTCAGCAAAAGTACAATTTTTGCATTACGTTAAGAGAGACACAGCTGCAGACATGTGACTCAAGTAAACCTAGTTTGTTGCCTACCACTTGCTGCACTGAGGTTCATCGTTCAAGTAGGTGCACAGGATAGACAAATCCCAATACCCTCCTACCTTTTTTTATTTTTAATTGTTCAAAAAAGAACATTATAAGATACGCAAGCAAATACAATGTCAGAGTAGTGGCTGATAAAAGGCTTTATCTGGTGATGCTCATGAAGTTACGATGCATGAACATTTACACCACACACGAGCTGGAGAGATCTTGGGCGAAATGGGTCCGGAAAAGGTGAGTTTTCAGACCCTTCTTGAATGTAGACAGAATTTCCGCAGTTCTGAATGAGAGGGGAAGGTCGTTCCACCACAACGGAGCCAGAACCGAGAACCTCCGTGCTTTACTTTCCGTGCGCGGGACTACCAAGCGAGCGGAAGTAGACGAGTGAAGGGGTCTGGTTGGGGTGTAGCGGTTGATCAAGTCTTGTAAATAGCTGGGAGCAGTTCTGTTGATCCATTTGTAGACAATAGCCAGGGTCTTGAATTTGATTCGGGCAGCTATAGGAAGCCATTACAGAGAAATGAGAAGAGGAGGTACGTGGGAATGCTTTGACAAATCAAACGCAATACGTGCAGCAGCATTTCGTAGAAGCTGCAGAGGTTTGATGGCAGTAGCAGGAAGGCCACATGGGAGAGAGCTGCAGTAGTCCAGACGGGAAGTCACCATGGCCTGGACGCGTAGTTGGGTAGAGTCAATTGTGAGGTAGGGATGGATCCTACAAATATTATGCAGGATGTATCTGCAGGACCGGGTTGTGGCTTCGATGTGCTGAGAGAAAGACGGTCTCATGTCAATCGTTACTCCCAGACTGTTAGCCAAGGATGTAGGCAAGATGAGTGAGTTGTCCAGTTAGTCAGTATCTAGCAGTGCAAGTCACCTTGGTGAATAAGGTGTGTGGGCTGATAACACTATATAGAGTTCAGTGAAAGTTGCTTTGGAGAAAAACGTCTGCAAAATAAATGTAAATATATCACTTAAATGTGCAGCGACAGGCATCCTGACAAATGGGGTCTATCAGGGTGAACCACTGAAGCCTTTGTAGGAAAACTCCACACGAATTTGTCTACAAGTAATTCCACTGATTGATGCCAGAGGGAGGCTGTTGTGAGCAAGATGAGGCTTCGCAAACCCTCGGCTGGGTGGTGGTTCGATGATTGGGAGAGCGGTAGGGAAATAGGTAACACAATTTTATGTCTAATGAAATCATCTGCCCACATTTGCTGTGTGGATCTGTGGAGTGTCATCCTGGAGCACTGTTAAAAGATGGCCAAATGACTGTAAACGTTGCCTATTCCAAAGGATCTCCAGCTTTTAAAGGGTTACACAGACTGGGGGGGCCAAAATCAGAAATGGTAACACTATTAACACTATTGTGTCTGCCGGAGAGAACACATAGTGGCCTGAAATGCTGCAGTGGAGCAGCTTACTTGTTTCACCTAATGAGAGTTCATGAAAAGACAGATGTGTGTTTATTTCACACACCATTCGTGTACGAGCCACAAATTACCCTCGTCTGTTTGACACGGGACTTCTACTGTATGTGCTCTTCTCAAATGTCCAACAGAACCAGTTGATGCGCCTGTACCAAGTTGTAATAAGTGCATGTTTTGTTTCTTGCAGAATGGGTTTCCTGTTGAACCAGTCTGGTCATCTACACTCCCACTCGCACTCCCAGGAGCAGCCTCCACCAAATGGCCCCCACAACACACCCCAGGGAAGCCTGGCTGTGAGGGCAGCTTTCATCCATGCCCTGGGAGACCTGGTGCAGAGTGTTGGGGTTCTCATAGCAGCCTACATTGTCCGCTTTAAGGTAAGACCAGGCCCAAAGAGCTCGGGTCCGGAGCCCCCGTCAGTGTTTACCGGGGGTTGTCATTGAGGATTGACAAGGTTGATTACATACATCAATGATGTCATTCAGATTTTAGAAGCAGATTGTTCTGTTTTGATTAAATTAGTCCAACCCATTCATATATTGTCAAAAATATTCTGAAATAGATTTTTTTTTTTTTTTTTTTTCTCCTCCCAAAATTCTCAAATCAGTTGAGGAGCATACTTCAGTAGAACTGAGATGACTGAGCTGCAGTTAAATTATTTGAGCAATAGTTTCAATACCAAATGTACAGCATGGTGCTGCTGTTTTTAAACATTGTGTAGTTGGTTTGGCTCCTGTTTTATGAAGATGTTTTTCCTCAAAAGGATAATTATCTGCAAATGTTTTGTCTATAAACACAGACAATCTTTTCTTTCTGGACTCAAAAAAAGAAATCCGTGCCTTTCACTTTCTTTTTTTTTTAACCATGCATAAAATCATTTGCTTTTCCACAGCCAGAGTACAAGATTGCAGATCCGATCTGCACGTACATTTTCTCAGTCCTCGTCTTGTTCACAACAGTAAGAATTGTAAGGGACACAGGAATAATCTTACTTGAAGGTAATAATTAGTTTGAAACAGTCTTCACGAGTTGCTGTTTTAAAGCACAAGATGTGATGCCTATAACGAAGGCTAATATTAATGCTCAATATCTAAAACTGTGTCCATTTCCCAAACCCCCCAGGGGTCCCACGGCACCTCGATGTGGCACGAATCCGAGAGGAGCTGCAGGGGCTCGAGGGCGTGCATGCGGTCGAGGATCTGAACGTGTGGGCATTGACAGGGGACAAGACTGCTGCCTTGGTGCACCTGCAGCTCTGTAAGTGTTTTTCTCCCTCTGAGTTTTTCAACGGGTGGGGGGGGAGAATAGGAAAAAAACACTCAGGGGTAGCAGCTGAAGACCAGCGAGCGGTGAGAGTGAAAGGGTTCCGTTCTGTTGACCTTCATCATAGGCCACAAACCGCTGTATACTGTGCTACGTAAAGAATGAGGATGTATAAACAATAAACATGCATGAGAGCCACGTTCCGTAATAGGGCTTTGTTATATTGTTCACTATTTTCACACATTTATGGTAAAATGATGCTGTTAGAATAATAGAAATACAGTGCAGTATTTTCATATTGTACTATTTTTCACTGTCATTCCTAAATCTTTTTGACTTTTTTCTGACTCGCCAGAATACTCACACATTGGTTTGCTAGCTCTTTTGTATATATAAAAAATAAATATATATTTAACACACTTAAAAATTGAAATGCAGTCACTGGTACACAACATGGTAAAAAGCATGGTGCCTTACAGCAGCACGGCCACCCGATGTTATACAGTTGGTAGTGTAGTGGTTAGAGCTACTGCCTTTGGATGCAAAGGTCACAGGTTTAAATCTCACCTCCAGCATTAGTACCCTTGAGTAATGTACTTACCCTAAATTGCTCTGGCAAAATTACCTAGTTGTGTAACGAGGTAAATAATTATAAAGTATCTCAGTGTTTTTAAGTCTCTTTGGAGAAAAGTGTCAGTTAAATGAATAAATTTTAAATGTTCAGACTCGAAGGTAATACAAGGTTGATAGGATGACCAATGTGGGTCTAGGGCATTGTAGGTGGACCTGTCGAGGGTGGCCTGTGTTGCATTACAGATCAACGCGAGACATTGTACTCTGTTGGTAAAATGTCGATGCCGTTGTTGATGTTTAGTGTTGAACTGAAGTAAACCATTTTGTCTCCTCAGCACCTTCTAGCGGCAGCAGCTGGGAGGAAGTTCAGGGCAGGACCAGGCACCTGCTGTTGGACACCTATGGCTTCTACAAGTGCACAGTTCAGCTGCAGAGCCACCGGATCAACACCCCCAGCACGTGCTCCCACTGCCAGGCCCCGAGCGCTTGAGGGATCCACCGTGTGGCACATGCAGATTTTTTTTTAAAACCTTTCCCTTTTTTTAAAACGGTGCAACGCAAGCAGCAGCGCTATACACGCTGCGTCCCAATTCCACAAATTGCCAAAGGACACTCACTAATTTTACACTAATGAATGCACTTTTATTTTTAGCAGGAAAAAAAATCTGGACTGTCTGCTTCTCGCAAAACTTTTAAGCTAGATACAATTTGTGAGAAGAGTGAAGAAATGGTGATAAGCTGAACAGGTTTAAAGCTTTTTTTTTTTTTTTTTTCCTCTTTCTCCCTCTCTTCTTGCAAGCAGACGGGAGTTTACATGGAGGGAGAGTTCTCAGTAATAACTGGGCCTGGCTTCTTATCCCTGGACTTTGTCCTCCTTTTACGTTCAGTAGGCTCAGGTACGGTGCTGGGTGTTCCCTGAGTCTTTGTCTGCCGTCTCCACTTCCGTGTAAGGGCACAGGTGCAGTGTGTTCACACACCGAGCTGGCAGCTCATGTGACTTTTTCTCGGTCGGGACCTTGTGTCACCGTCCTCCTATCCCCGATAGGAGATCCGGTGGTGAGCGCAAGTCGGAACCTCCCCTTCATGCTGTACTTAGAGCTGGACTCTTTCTTTAGGCACGGTGATGTTCTCATCACAGTATAGTGTGACCATGAGCTGCAGCACATTTTGATTTATCCATCCTCACATATCTTCTCCAAACGATGGGCTCGTGTCTAGATGTGCAGCATTTCTTCAGACTTGCTGAAAGGTTTGACGGTTTTTGCGCAATAAAACAAGCGACCAGTTTAGTGAATGGATGTTTCATGTCTGTTGTGCTGCAGTTCCCCGTGGAAGTCGGTAACTTGTTCGGTGTCCAGCGTAGCTGTCCGCATTCCTCCAGTTTGCCTCGGAGACTGGATGACCCGTCTTCGGATGATGCGCGGAGCTGATCGGCAGCTCCCGCAATGTTTCTTGAGACTTTTAGAGTTAGAACTGGCCTTCACTCGGTGCTCGTGATGAAGCCTGTTGCTGGGTCAACATGGTTTGAAGCAGCTGCCCGTGGAGGCGTGGAAATTTTTATCTTTCAGTTCCTTTCATTAATGTGCTAATAAAGTGAATGCTACATTTCAACTTTTTTTTTTTTTCCTTCCTTCTGAGTTATGTTTTTCCAGTTTATATCCACACTGTTTCAAAAGTGTTTTACTAATATTTCTTTTTCATTTCACCAAGAAACAACGGTGGCGCAGGATTAATGCAGCACCTGATGTTTTTCTCAGATTAATATGCTCATTGATGATTTGACCTGTGCAAAGCTTCTCTGCAGTGTTACAGATGTTTTAATTTGCAAATAAAAGCATTTGTGGAAGCGTGTCAGGCATAGTAATGATGCCGTCAGAAGTTGGATGGATGGATGGATGGATGTGTGTTTACTCGTGGTTCAACACATTTGTAAACTATGGAAATTTACTCTCGCTGAATGTGTGAATAATGGTGCTTGTTGACCTTGAAATAAACATGTTTGACTGCCCACAAGTTTTCATTGTCATTAATCACTCTGGGTATTTTACTTTTTTGGTTATTAAGTTTTGTCTATAAAACTGAATATTTTTAGTGTTACTTTAGGTGTGCAAATGAGCAAAATTTAGTTTTTGGTTTTTATTGGTACAGACAGTCCCTGGATTACAAATGAGTTCCATTCCTGAGTCTGTCTTTTAACTTGAATTTGTATGTAAGTCAGAACAGTTAGGTATAGTGGTATCTGATGTCAGTTAATCAAATGTTTGTCTTGGTGTATTGTGTACCTTTCTATGCATTAAAAAAAAAAAAAAAAATTAAACATTCTAGATACACTAAAACATCTTTGTGAGGGTATGGATGGCAGATGGAGGCAGAAGTGGAGAACAGGCCTGGTAGGACCAAAAATACTTCATCTTCTTTGCTTAAAGATGACATTCACTAATAACAAAATGCTTTAACCCAAGCCAATTACAAAAATAAACTCTGGAAAAATTAAACAATGATTTACAAAAGACAGTGTTGCACGTGAGCCATGGGGCTTAAACCCCTGCACCAACAGCAAAACACAGCTCTATTCCTTTTTGTTTTCTCTTTCTTTCTCAAGTAGAGGCCTAATACAGCATCTTATAGCTGTAACCCCATCCCTCTGGCTCCAACATAACGCTCTCGCCAAAACTAAATCCGAAAGACATCTTTCTCACACACACACACACACAGTATGAAACTGCTTGTCCAAAGTGGGGTCATGGCGATCCGGAGCCTAACCTGGCAACACAGGGCGCAAGGCTGGAGGGGGAGGGGACACACCCAGGACGGGATGCCGCTCCACCACAAGGCACCCCCAGCAGGACTTGAACCCCCAACCCACCACAGAGCAAACCTGCTGTGCTCCAAAATACATGCTCACCAAAATAACACCCAACAAAATAAATATAAGACATGAAACATACAAAATATTGTTTTGTTTGTTATCAATATCCTTATTTTACAATGTACAAAAACATTCACCGTGTTACACAGTAAAACACCCTTGTCGAGTTGGTTGTGCCCAAGACCTCCCACATAGAAATACACCCAGTGGTTCACTCCTCCGGGTTTCGCAATACAAGCTAATCAGCAAAATGGAAATGTTAAGTTACTGAATGGTCAATAAACAGATTACAGAAATGTTTTTTGAAAACTGCAATAAATATGATTACTTCCAAAAGTCAGTTACATGTGTTTGTGAGACTTCTTTGATAAAACAAACAGATGTTAGTAGTTAATGACAGAACATGGATACCGGTAGGCCTTTCCCGGAACCCAACCTGGTTCGAACAGAAAATGTTATTTAGTGAAATAATGTGAAATGCATTTAAACAGGCTCAGCAGCAAGAAGACTCACAATTTTATCGATGGTATTTTTGCCAACATCTTGTTGAACCTTTGCTGCCAGCACATCCATCACAGCTCAGAATGTGACAATCTTTGACATAATAGTACAGTACTAATAGTAATACAATGTAATGATGTAATGATAATGTTACTACAGTATTCATAATAGAGAGACAGTGTGTGTAG
Organism: Scleropages formosus; assembly: GCF_900964775.1. Lineage (NCBI taxonomy): Eukaryota > Metazoa > Chordata > Actinopteri > Osteoglossiformes > Osteoglossidae > Scleropages > Scleropages formosus. The sequence goes on along the minus strand of NC_041812.1, from coordinate 31,518,258 downwards.
ATAGTGGTGGCGCAGTGGGTTGGACCACAGTCCTGCTCTTGGGTGGGTCTGGGGTTCGAGTCCCACTTGGGGTGCCTTGCGATGGACTGGCGTCCTGGCCTGGGTGTGTCCCCTCCCCTTACGCCCTGTGTTGCTGGGTTAGGCTCTGGCTCCCTGCAACCCCATATGGGACAAGTGGTTCTGAAAATGTGGGTGTGTAGATACAAAAGAAGAAACTTTAATGTTCATTTTTCCAATGTTTGTTGGCATTTCACCTTTTTCCGATCGCTTTATTATTTCCACTTTGGTTTCACTTGTGATCATTTTCGTGTGTGTTACTGCATTTGGCTAGAATTTTTTTTTGTATATTAAAGCCAAATACAGTAACACACGAGACACTGTTAAGAGGAACGTGGTCTGTGTCATACTGAGCGGGCAGGAGACTGAGGTAGGTGTGTGGACCCAATCATGGGATCTTTATTGTCGGTACACAAGCGAGCAGGTGAGATTCGTGGTCAGGGGCAGGCGCGGGTTGGTCGATGCACAAACGTAGGTCTTTGGGCAAATCCGGAGTCGTGGTCGAGGAAGTGATGCAAGTGTTGGGAGCTGTGGACGTCAGGAGTGGGGACGAGGGATTTAGGAGAACGAGGGACTTGGAAGGACGGGTAGGTTGCCGTGGGTTCACTTAAGAGCGCTGGAGAGCCGGGCTTCTAAAATGTGATTCCGCAACCGGGGCATGCAGGTGTGGCTTCTATATACCCCACTGCTCTGATTTCAGGCAGGTGTAGACATTCTCTAGCGAGGTTGTGGGCGTGACAGTCCGACTGAAAGGAAGGAAGTCTTTGTCCTACCTTGGGCTTACGCGCCCCGTCCACAAGCCAACGAACCGCTGTAGACGCGCAATTTTTTGATGCGAGTCACAAAGTAGCACCCATCTGTTATTACAAACCATTGCATGTAACTCGAGTTTTTAATATAGTAGGCTTTACAGGGGGCTGTTCGTAAGTACAGGTGGTCCGTAAGTTGGACGTTCATAACCCTGGGACTGCCTGTACTCGTAAATGATATTATTTATAAACTATATGTCTATAAAAGATTATCATCAAAAGGGGACAGCTGCTAGTGAAGTGGTTAGAGCTGCTGGCTGTGGAGCCAAATGTTGCAGATTCAAATCACAGCTGTGATAGTCTCAAGGAAGGTACTTATCCTGGTTTTGCTCCAGTAAAAATTACCCAGCTGTATAAATGGGTAAATAATTGTAAGTCGCTTTGGAGAAAAGCATCAAAAAAATATATTCACCTTTCATTTCTTTGCTGAGTGTTATGACATGTATTCACTAGGCAGTTTGGAAGCTCGAAGAAACTCGCAAAGCCTAAGAAGTTAAATGTTTCGAGAAACCCTTTCCCTTCGCTGTGAGTAATGAAATGCCAGGACACCTCTGGCTCCATAAAGACCTGTAACCTGTTCACAAATTGACAATCAGGGTCATATATAAAACGGTAATATGGTGCTATGTGATTAATTATGGGGGTGCAGTGGCGCAGTGGGTTAGACCACGGTCCTGCTCTCCAGTGGGTCTGGGGTTCGAGTCCCGCTTGGGGTGACTTGCGACGGACTGGCGTCCTGTCCTGGGTGTGTCCCCTCCCCCTCCGGCCTTACGCCCTGTGTTACCGGGTAGGCTCTGGTTCCCCGTGACCCCGTATGGGACAAGTGGTTCTGAAACTATGTGTGATTAACTACAGGTGGTCCCTGATTTACAATGGTTCAACTAATGATTCTTTCAACTTTATGATGGTGAGCTGGCAGTAGACATTCAATAAAAATTGTACTTCAAATTTTGATTTCTTCCCAGGCAAGCGATATGCGGTGCGATACTCTCTTGCAATGCTGGGCAGCGGCAGCGATCCGCATCTCCCGGTCTGTCACGCAGAGGTCTGTTTTAGGTGTATCAAATGCATTTTGGACTTACGATATTTTCAACTTATGTTGGCTTTTGCAGAAGGTAACCCCATCGTAAATCGGAGACCACCTGTATAGGCAGGGAGCAGGAGTTGATCAGTGGACATTGAGAGGCCATACTAAAGGGTTTGCCTTCAGGGTCATTTGGCCCAAGCCTCACCTGAGGGGGACTTCACTTCAGCCAATGGTGCCTAAATAAACCTAAATAAAATGACACTGTCATGCATTCTACAAATAAAAAAAAACACAGGACATTCTTTACATTGAAACAATTTTTAACCCTCTGTCCAGGAAATGAGAATTTTTTTCACAATGTGAAATTCCCCATCTGAGTTCTAGGAGGGCTCGGATGTTAATCATTCATGAATTTTTCACCTAAAGGGTCACACCCAAGGGAATAAACTAGTGACATTGACCGGTTTTGTGTTCCACTTGCTGCTCTCGGTTAAATTTGCTCAGATAAAGGGTTTGGGCGCCACAGCAGCAATCTCAGAGGAGTGTAACGTGGAGATAAAAGCCAAGTGTGTGTTTGGCTTCCTGTATGTGGTCAGGCCAATGAAGCTTAATCATATGATACACACACGCACACACACCATGCAGTGAGAGCAGGTATGAACTTTGACCTCACTGCTACACGCATAAATAGACATTTTAAAAGATCTTGCAGCAGAAATGACAGTCATGCTGTCATCATAAATCCACATTTACATAATACAGACATCACAATTAAGGTCTAACCATTTCTATGCCTTTATATTTAAATTTTACTTCTTTTACATTTTAAATTTTATTTATTTAGCAGATGCTTTTCTCCAAAGTGACTTCCCATGAAGTCTATGTAGTGTTACCAGCCCACACACCTTATTCACCGCAGTGACTTACACTGCTAGATACACTACTTAATGGGTCACTCATCTATACATCGGTGAAACACACTCTCTCTGTGTCACTCACACACGAATTACAATACTACAAATGATATTATATTTAATTTCTAATATTGTAATTCTGAGCTGCTGATGGACACCTCAGAGTGCAAACGGATGCAACTTTATTTGTTATCATAAATTATTACGCAACACATAACATGTCTCTGGAATTTTTTTCCTCCTGCCGTTTTGATCCCTCCTACTGCAGTTTTAAGCATCGGTGATTGAAAAGCTGAAATACACATTGTACTCAAGTCATCAACAGGGGTAAAGCAACATCTGTGTGGAAAGGGGTGACGTCAGATTGTTTTTGGCTCATTAGACAGCGCACTGGTCAAACATAAGGCTGCTTTTACCCCGTTGGAGCCCCTAGGATCACATGTCACTGACTATCTAATTCACTGGAGATGGTAATTGGTTTTTAGCTGTTATCAAGTTTTTCCCAGGAACCATTTGCTTGTTTAAATGTATACACTGCTGCACTTTCACATTTGCGATTTTCTTCTGTTATTTTTCAAGCTGGTTTCTGCATCTCAGCTATCTCCATATAAATAAGAGCTCCAATGAAACCATTTTATTAAAGTCAATATTATCCTCTAACGACAATCTGCATCCAGTTAAGTGACTATATAGGGAATTGTTGCGCTCTTCATAAATCTTTCAACGTTTATGCCAGCCGGATAAATTGCATTTAAACTCTGAGAACACATTTCTGATTTGCTTAAAATAGCTCTAAAATGTCTTTATACTTTTTCCAACTTTAACTGAACATAGTGAAAAGTGGTTAGGGTTAATGTCATTTTCTTGGACAGAATGACAGTGTTATTTCAGTGCTGAATGCTCTGAAAATGTTTTGCAGTATCTCATATCTTGGAATGCCTTATCGGTGTAATCGGCCTCGGAATCATAACTGCATCGAGGTGTGTTGAAAAAGACCGGACATGTACAGAACTGTCGCTGAAGACTAGAAGATTCTGCTATGTAAAATTAACCATATTCACCATAGTTCAGTATTGTCCAGGACTACCTGACCGAGAACGACACAACTCTGTCAGAGTTCAATTAACAGAGTGGAGCTGCCAGAGACAATACAGCGCTGCTGCAAAGTACATGAAGCCCTTGTGTCCCTTAGTTTTAACACAAAATGGTTATTTAACCATTTTTACTCGGACACAACAGGTGTGTAATGACCAATTCCAGATGTTGCTTTAGAGGAAATCATGTCTGTAGTAGAAACAGGTAAGCCGTGCAGGTGCAAAAATAAGTATTGGTTAAACTAAGCAGGTAATAGAATCAGGAATATAAATATAATCATGTATTTGTTTTATAAGTTTAAGATTTAGCATTTAGATTTTATATGTTTAATATTTTACACAAGAATAATGATCGTCCCTATAGAGTTCACATACTTTTAAGCAGCACTGTATAAACCCCCAGTGTTCATTCTACTTTGTTGGTTTTACTGTATGCTGGGAGATCACTTACCAGAAATAAAAGAAAATTAAACACAGTCTACTGTTGACGATAAATGCTTTCATTAAAGTTACTTTTTGTTGCTTAGCAAAGTTTTGCACTTTGCCCCTTACAACAGAGACATGCAGACACCCCTCGACTTATGCAAACAGACCATTCATGAACCCCTTACGTAAGTCAACAGTTACGTATGTCGGATTCCCCCTCTTCTCCCACCGTTCAACATAATAACATCAATAATTAACATCAATAATTTTTCCATCTTGGTTATCGACTCTTGACGTTTCTTCGTTATTATTGTTGTTTTCACACTAGCTGTTCCTTTCGCATGCTCCTTTATACGTTCGGCATCCTTCACCATCGAATTCACAGTCGATACGGCTAAACTTCGTTCTTGTACTGTAGACGATAATCTTTGTCCACCTTCTTACGTCCTTATTATTTTCATCATCATCTCCAAATCGATTGCTGTACACTTGCGAGACGGTTCTCGTTTTTCTTCAAGTGCACGTTTACCACCAGGCATTGTGAATAATGATCAAAAATACAGGAAAAAAGCACTACACTAACAACAGGAGATGAGTTCACAACTCAAAGCACGTGGGAACTGGGAAGATGCAGCTTCCTGCCTTGTCTGGCTACGCCGACTTGCACTTAACGTATTTCAGATGTTTTGCGTAAAATGAAAGTGCTACCCGTACATAATGTGTATGCTGGGAATTTTTTTTACGGAAACCCAGATTTACATAAATCAAATTTACCTAGAAAGAGGGATGTCTGTATAAAGAGAAAAAATAAATAACAATAAATAACATAAATAAAATGCCTGAGGGCCTTCCTTTCAGGTGTCACAGTTTTTGGATATAAAAGTGCACATTATGAGTTCCTGTCAAACACAAGGAACCAAGACTGGCGAGTTGTGGACCCAATTGCAGGTTGGTCTTTATTCTCACGACTCAGGTTCAAGGGACAAGGCAAGATCAGGGTCAGGAACAAGAGTGGGTCTTTCCAGGGGCGAACATGACAAGGCAGGTAATCCAAACTCAGAGGTCAAAAGGAACACGCAATGGTCAAAACCAGGACCAGGACCTGTAGAACAGGCAAGGCACCAATACTAAAACCACAAGACCACTAGGGCGATTTCAAGAATCTGGCCGCGGAGCCTCTTTTATCCCTGGTCTTCTTGATTGGATGCAGGTGTTGCCACTTTGCTCGTTCCCGGGGGCGTGACAGTTCCCCCTCCATTAAAGATGTAATTAAAATACATAAAGTGAAATTATGGAAGCACCACCATGGAGGGCAAGCAGACAGGCCGCCTGCAAGTTCAGAAACAGAACCCATATGTTCGCAAAGTAATAATAAAGAGTAATTCAATTCCATCCCAGAACAGTATGAGGAGTACCTTATTGCTTAGGCCTGTTGTCATGCTGATTTATCCAGAAATGCCACAGAAACACTGGCTCTGCAGGAAATTTGGAAAAGCTTGGAAGAAACAGCAGCGTGAGCACTTGAGCGAGAAGGACAAACCAAACCCCGGAGAAGATGTAACCGTTTAGCTAAGAATTTAACCCCTGGCCCTGTGTAGTTGTTTCAAACTGACATCCTAATGAGCTGTGCATGAATGAACCTAGAAATATTCCATGAAATGCTTTTTTCCTCTGGTTTCCTCTCTGTGTGATGAACGTGGGCATGTGTGGCTACCCTGTGATGGACTGGCGTACCGTCAAGGGTCTTCCCCCCACCCTTGCACCTAGTGATTCCAGGATAGGCTTCAGACCACTGCGCTCCTGACCGGGATGAACGGTTGACAAAACCAGAGAGAGTGAGTGATATTTTTTCCTCTATTCCCAATATTCATCTTTTTGACCTTACAAAATTAGACCCAATCATACAGTTAGGTATTTTTCTACAGCAGTTTCGAATATTCACCGTACTATGGCAGGAGCACAGAATGGGGCCAGAACCTGCAACCTTGCAGTCCCGGCTCTCAGTTGCTAAACTAGCTGCTGTCCCATAATGCAGCTGCAGAACTTATGCACGAAAAGATTAACGGAATGCATGGGTTTCTCAGAACAAGGATTTATTTATTTATTCATTTACATTTTTTCCCGCACCAATGTGTTCACCGACTCAATGAACTGCTTCAACTGTGCAGAACAGTTGCCATCATAACTCGAGACCCACTGCTCCCAGGATGCTCTTTAGGACGAGTTTGCAAACAATTCCACCCCATCCCAGAAAGCTCACATGGCGGAAGAGCACGTGCTCAGACCCCACCAGCGCAGCAGAAGCATTTCCGCACACTGAGAGTTTGAGAGCCCAGTCTGTGCAGAAGTGATTCCGTTAGACTAATGGGGGTGTGCAGCAGAACAGGGATGTGGGGTCCCAGAAAACTCAGGGAAAGGGTTCATGGGGAGGGAGGGAGGGAGGGAGGGAGGAAGGCTCATTTGGTCATATTCTTCACCATCTGGAGCTCCTCCACCGGCTTCCAATGCTGGTTAACAGTAAGAAGCTGTGCAGCAGGACAGAAAAAAATTAAAAATTTGTTGTACTTCCTGGAATGTTCCATTCGAAGGCTTTTAACGTTCAGCGAGAAGCAGAATAATCTGATTATGGCCGACATCCTGCCCTTTGAGTCTGAGCGAGAGAGAAAGATTCTCGCTTTGTACAGTTTGGCTCCAGCACGTGCTTGTCCATCTTACCAGCTTGACCCAAAACGGAACATCAGTACTGCTCCGGAACAACAGCGCTAAAGACACACTTCAGCGTTTGAAAGGAAATTATTGCAAAAAAAATACCTTCTGGGGCTTTGATGGATCCAGGTTCTCCCAGGGCTCCGGGTTTGTGGTCTTGTTCAGGCTACAGGGACAGAGAATATTCTTTCATATCCAACGTAGGAGAGATGAGCGTCTTTATCTAATTACACTGGATCATGTAAACCCTCCGTCTCCTTCCTCCTGACAGAAACTGATAAGCTAATGAATATTGGATGGAAAAAAGTCTCCACTGCTAAACTATGTAAACACACCATCATCAGAAGAGCTGCACGAAAGCACCATTTCAGACTCCAGAGGTTCTGCACCATGTATTCTAGAGCCAGATGAAAAAGTACAGTAATGGCAAGGAAAACTGTATGTCGCTTTGGAGAAAAGCATCTGATAAATGAATAAGTGTAAATGTAAATGAAAAACAGATAATAAAAACATAAGGGGGGAGGGGTCATGGTAATGCTTACATCACATCGGGTTTCGTCAGCAAGAAATAAATGGAGGCAGAGACAGCTCCAGCGGCCGCGATGCCCACAAACCCTATCAGAGGGATGAGCTGGGACACAAGGGGTTAATATGATTAATAGCTCACACTGAAAGGGAAATAGCAAAAATATTTACAGTACATTAACATGATGTAAAGAGGCCTTTCGAAGACCCCATCCCAGACAGACAGTTCTGATACTCACTTCTTTCTTCTTTCTCAGCAACTGAAAAAAGCCGCTCATTTTTCTTCTAAATCTGAAAAAAAAATGCCATGAAATAAATCCCACTTTCTCTTAAAAAACATATGTACACAGCAGCCTAATATACATTCACATTTTTTTTTATTTAGCTGATGCTTTTCTCCAAAGCAACTTACAATGTTAAGGTTACAATTATTACAGTTACAAGATTATAATTACTTACCCTTTTATACAGCTGGATAATTTTACTGAAGAAATTTAGGGTGGTGATATTCAAACCTACAACCTTTGGGTCCAAAGGCTATAACTATAACCGCTACACTACTAGCTGTCCCAAGAGGAACCTGAAACAATATGAAATGATAATCTGATAATATAGACCAACATGTATGTAATATCACACATATATATTTAAAAACTGATACCTGAAGAGCTCACACTTTCCTAGGAATAATGACAACTCCACTCTGATTTCACATTTATGTCATGGAGTTTTGAGTGGACTGTCTGATATTCTGACATCTCCAAGTATTGTAGTGTAAATAAAATAATACCACTATAATGATCAGCAATCTGCGGAAACTGGAAAGCACAAAGCCCAACTGACTGTATTACACAAAGTTCTTTAGCGCTTTGTAAAATATGATCAAATGTTGCAACTGGAATATTAATATTAAATATCTTTTATGTTGCACACACTGAGATTACAAGACATATTCGGCCAAAAGATTACGACTTTCAGGAGTGGGTTAGTAAATTCTGTGCTGCTCTTTTCCTCCTTACCTTGGATGGAAGCTGAAATGGTTCTGAAGGTCCTCCGGTCTACTCTTCCTCCCCGTTCGATGTATCATAAGCAGGGGGGGAGGAGCACGATGTCCTGGGCACGTGGACAAGCTTCCGATCATGTGTCACACCCACTTCACCACACAAAGAAGTCAACAGCAGTAGCACTCCGCTTTCAAGACTGCGAGAAACGCCCCCTTGTGTGCGTGTTTATAACTGATGGATTTGGGGGGGGGGGGTTACACTCTGGACTGGACTTCAGTCCATCACAGGGTAGCCATACACCCAATCACAAACCCCGAGCAATTTAACATCGTCACTTCACCAGAACCGCATGTCTTTGGACTGTGGGAGGAAACCGGAGCACCTTAGGGAAACTCACACAGATGTGGCGAGAACATGCAAAGTCCGCACACTCTGACCTAGATTCGAACCTTTGCAGGAACACACACACACACACACACACACACACACACACACACACACACACACACACACACACACACACACACACACACACACACACACACACACACACACACATTTTCAGAACCGCTTGTCCCTTACGGGGTCACGGGGAACCGGAGCCTACCCGGCAACACAGGGCGTAAGGCCGGAGGGGGAAGGGGACACACCCAGGACGGGACGCCAGTCCACCGCAAGGCACCCCAAGCGGGACTCGAACCCCAGACCCACCGGAGAGCAGGACTGCGGTCCAACCCGCTGCGCCACCGCACCCCCACTCTTTGCAGGAACACACGGCCATATTATTATTATTATTATTATTATTAGCGTAACCTCTTTGTCCACTACCTGTTTACTCTACTCTAGGTGTATATCATTGTACATAGTTACAAGACTGGAGGAGGTGACATAAATGCAGCATAACTGTTTGCTGGTGTCTATTGTTCCCTGTCTGTAAAATATAACAATTAAGATGCCCACGGTTACCGTTATAATTCGATAGAATAAAGCTGCGCCGACCCCCCCCCAGTACATTGTGTGAAAGTGTCCGCATTCATAACTTCTACTATTTTGATCGGATCGCAATAGGGAAATAAATGAAGGAACACACATATATTGCTAAAATTCGACTTGGTGAGTCATTAACAATGGACCAAAAAAGTTGCCAGCATTAGGAATATATTAGAAACACATGCTCAGAGTAGTCAACATTGATTAAATACACACACTGTCCGAACCACTTGTCCACCTTTCACGGGGAGCCGGAGCCTAACCCAGGAACACACGGCATAAGGCCAGAGGGGGAGGGGACACACCCAGGACAGGACACCAGTCCATCGCAAGGTACCCCAAGCAGGACTTGAACCCCAAGCCCACTGGAGAGCAGAACCCGGTCCAACCCATGCGCTGCCGCGCCCCCATATTGATTAAATATCCAAGTTAAAATTAGTATAACTGTATCATAGGTGAGCACTACTCTGACTGCAGGATGCAGGTGGAGGGAAACGGGCAGTTGAACAATATTCAATAAGCTGAGCTCCAAAAACATAAATACATCCTTCTGTTAACTGCCCTTGCTGACCGTCACAAGTGATGGGTATGTTAAGGTTCATTAATTACATTTATTAATTTAGCTGCTGCTTTTCTCCAAGGCAATTCAGGTGCTTCACAATTATTTACTCATTTACACAGCAGGGTAATTTGTAGTGAAGTAATTGGGGGTAAGTACTTTGCAGCTGGAGGTGTGGCTCAAACCTACAACCTGTGGGTGTAAGAGCAGCAGCGCCACCCAGTACGCTACCAGCTGGCCTGTTAACTAATGAATCAAGTAGGGCCAATTAAATCCCGCTTATGGATTTTCAAAGACAAGCTTTTCAGTTTTATATTTTTTCCAGAAGACTGCAATTTTGTTCACTTTGCCTTCTAAAAACCCCCTTTCTAGCGAACGTGTCCTGCGCTTAGCGGCTGGACCGACAGGCGTCAGTACAACTGCGCGCAGTTCCTGCCAGAATGCAGCCGATAGTTAGACGGTCGCTAAGAAACGGCGTCTTGTTATTATGGAGACCCAAGTCCGACGATAAAGCAGAGAGCGCAGCAAAACATGAGGAGCTTCACCCGTTCCACATCAATTAATGTGCACATGTGACTGAACAGCAGTTTGTGGACATATTTTACCTTCAGTAATTTTAAGATGCAGTTTGACAAAATATTGGGGGGTGCGGTGGTGCAGCGGGCTTGGCTGGGTCCTGCTCTCAGGGAAGTCTGGGGTTCAAGTTCCACTTGGGGGTGCCTTGTGATGGACTGGCGTCCTGTCCTGGGTGCGTCCCCTCCCCCTCCAGCCCCACGCTCTGTGTTGCTGGGTTAGGCTCCGGCTCACCGCAACCCCACTCGGGACAAGCAGCCTCACCCTGTGTGCATGTGTGTGAGCTTGATAAAATTTGTAGTGAGTAATTTTTTTAAATTTAATGCAGCACTCCATAGTAATGTTTACAGAATCTAACCCGCGAATGTATCGAGGGATGTCTGTTCCATCCCGTTGTCACCAACCGCTTCTCCCACCAAACTTTCATTGACCGCGACTAAGCGATGACTGGAGAGATGAACGGACTTCCAGGTATAAAGTAACGTGTTACTGATCAACAGAAAGCGATCATTTGTCATACTGCACAGAGAACCGGTCAACACCGCGCTGGAAGGTATTAAAACAGTGTTCAGCAATCCGTAGCAGTGTGACAGCCGGCCTGTAGGCGGCGTAGTGGTTAAGGGTCAAGGTTGTTGGTTCCAGTTCATTCTTCTCCACTGCTATAGTTATAATACCCTTGAAAAATGCAATTACCTTGAATTACCCCAGGGTAAATACCCTGCTGTATTAATCAGTAAACAATCACAAGTTGCTGTGAATAAAGGCATCAGCTGAATTAGAGACTCATGATATGACTGCATAACACATACGCTGTATAAAAGTTGCGCTTAATCTGAGGCCATGAATTATTTTCATGCCAAAGTGAGCTGCTAGCCAACTCCTCCATGGTTCTCTCTCCCAAACTGAAAGATTAGCTGTTTATTGAATTTTTCAGATTGGCCTCTCCTAAATTTATGTGAATTACCTTTTCAATATTCATTTAGCAGATGCTTTTCTCCAAAGCAAAGTGTAAGTCAGAATAAAAGTGCATTTTATAACAGGAGCTGAAAGGCCACCAGCGCTGCGGTGGAATCCACAGGAGTCAGCTAACAGAGAGGAGCTGGTGCTACTCTTCACAGTAAAGGTGACTTGACTGCCGGCATCGGTGGGTGCGCTGGTTGAATCCCATCTCATTTTTCAGTACAGGGGGCTGCACAGTGGCACAGCGCTCCTGTCTTATACCACCACCGCCTGGGTGGTGCGAGAGGATGTGGGTACAATTCCCGCTCCGTCTGTGTGGAGTTTCCATGTTCTCCTGTGTCTATGTGAGTTTACTCTGGGTGCTCTGGTTTCCTCCCACAGTCCAAAGACATACAGTTCAGGTTCACCCGTAGTGTGTGAGTGACAGAGAGAGTGTGTTCCTCTGATGTATGGATGAGTGACCCAGTGTAAGTAGTGTATCTAGCAGTGTAAGTCACCTTGGTGACTAAGGTGTGTGGGCTGATAACACTATACATAGTATTCATTGTAATTCGCTTTGGAGAAAAGCATCTGCTAAATGAACTAACGTAAACTTACTTGAACTGTTCCAGTAAAAATTACTCAGCTGTATTAAAAGGGAAATATTGTCAGCTTAAATAGCACTGTAAGGTGGTAGTTGGGACAGCTAGTAGCATTATGCTCAGAGCTTCTGACCCAAAGGCTGCAGGTTCAAATCTCACCTCTGAGCAAGGTACTCACCCTGTATTGTTCCAGTAACATTACCCAGCTGTATCATTAGGTGAGTAACTGTAAGTAGACTATTGTTGCTTTGGAGAAAAGTATCAGGTAAACAAATGTAGTGCAGTTGAGGGGAGGCTGCTTTTTACAGTTTCATTACAAGGTGAGGTGACTCTCACAACGAATTCAATAAAGAAATAAGATTTGGGGGAAAATAACTGCACATCCTGTCTTTTTAAGCACCTCTACTTAGTGGACTCTACTTAAGTTGGTTTTGTGTGAACTGATTCAGTCACCACTGACCAGTAGACACTTCTAACTTATCCCAGTAACCTGCTTCAGTTTTCCAAAAACATACAGTACAGACAAACATTAAGCGGCTGGCCAGCTGCCACTGTTCAAAGAATTCCCTCGGATCACGACGCCCCCTAGTGACAGAGGTAATAGTGTATTATTATTATTATTATTATTATTGAAAATGTGTGTGTGTGTGTATTATTATTATTATTATTATTGTTGTTGTTGTTATTGTTGTTGAGGATGATGAGCCAGAAAACGACGAGCCGGTGTATGTATCACCGTGTCTATTAACTTATTATTATTATTATTATTATTATTGTGTTGCTGTTATGTATCTGCCAACCAACCAACGTCTACAACCGCTTGTCCTGCCAATTTCTATTATTATTATTGTTGTTGTTGTTGTTGTTGATGATGATGATGATGAGTCAGAAAACGACGAGCCGGTGTGTGTATCACCGTGTCTATTATTATTATTATTATTATTATTATTATTATTATTATAGTGTTGCTATAATTATGTATCTGCCAACCAACCAACGTCTACAACCGCTTGTCCTGCCAATTCTTCTTCTTCTTCTTATTATTATTATTATTATTATTATTATTATTATTATTGTGTTGCTATAATTATGTATCTGCCAACCAACCAACGTCTACAACCGCTGTCCTGCCAATTCTTCTTCTTCTTCTTCTTATTATTATTATTATTATTATTATTATAATAGTTGATAGATTTGTACAAGGCGCCCTTTCAATAATTCGTCCATTCATTAGAACAGGGTATTGAATTGATTCCTACTGTATCCATCAGGGTGAGTCTCTTGTAACGCACATTCCTGTTTTTTGTACGCGCGCTCTTCGCTGCGTGAGCGAAGTGTCCCGGCGGTGGGTGCGCGCTCTCCTGCGCGAGGATGCTCAGGATCCCGCGCTTTCATTGCGACGCCGTGTTCGGACGGAGGGGAGGGACGGCGCGCGGACGGCGCGAGCGCGGGGGTCTCTCTCTGCTTCGTCCGCCTCCTCCGGCGACTGCGGTCTTCGTGCTGTACTTAAAATCACAGTTCCTTCGTGAAGGCGTCGTGCTGTTGGTAAGTGAAAGATTTTTCTGACATTTTTGATTTTTGTTTTTTATTTCAATGGATAAACCTGTGATGTACAGCCGTGTGCGCGAGGTGAGGAGCGCGCCGCCTCAGAGCGGGCTTTGCGTTCATCGCCGTCATTTCTCCGCATGTCGGTGGTCGTCACAGACTCAGAGCAGCCTGGACTCACTGCCTTCTTTATCACACACACACACACACACACACACCGGCTCATTGTTTTCCGGTTGCTCGTTCTTCAGCTTCGTTCGTCGCGTACATCTTCACACGCATACTTTGAAAAAATGAGAGTAATAAGATCCGCTCCTCATAAGCAATTCGCTGTTACTCCTCTCTGTGTGTCTCAGTATAACGGCTCTGCACACACAGCCTGAGACCAGATCATCTGGAAGATGCTGTAAATTCATCATGTTCTTTGGAATCGGGTTGCTATGAAATAACCGGGCTGTTTCCCATATGTATTGAGGCATAGTAAACATAGTAAACAAGGCTATGATGTAGCCTGCTCCTTTTCATTTGTCCTCTAAAGTTCTGAGTCCTTTTTTTTTTGACTGAGAATGGATCATTTATTTCTCTCTTTCAGATGTGTTGCGACATGGATTCATTGAGGACCCCTAAGGTGTTTTAACTCACCGAACAAGATGCATCCTCACCCTCTTTCCCCCTTGGCTGTGTGGGCAGATGAGATCCTTCGATAAAATACCTTTCCAGGAGTTGAGTCACTGAGGTAAGCGGAGTTACGCTGAACAAAGTCATGCTTACTAGATGTAAAGTCCGTGGAGTCTGGAACTGCTCCAGATTCCTTTCCGCCCTGGCTTCGCGTAGATGCCTTAACTCTACAGGACTGAGTCGTGTAACACATGTTTCTGTGATAATAGGAACTGGCCATTTTGCAAAGACCAGCAATCGTTCTCCCAGAAACTGGCCAGGAAACTGTGGTACTGGCAGACGTGCATTGTTTAGTTTACGAATGCCCTGATTGCAATGTTTTCTGCAACTCTGTGCTGTTCAGCCTTTCACTGTTGGAAAAGGAAAAATACAACTTTGAGCAGGCAGGCAGTACATTTTTTCTGGAGCTGTTTACCGCTTTCTGACTTGAGTGAGCCAGGCAGAATTCCCTGGTGGAGGAAACGTGCCCCCAGGTCCTCAGGGGTTAATTAGGGAGGTCTAGGTTGCCATGCTTTTGTTTATCCTGATGCGTGGGCGTAGTTTGCATATCAAAAATGGCATGGACCCATATTAGAAACAACTTGTGTGTTCTGTAAAAGATGGAGTGAAATGCTATGTCTGAGTCATATGAATGGTCCTTCACTTTCCTTCTTCGTCAGTTGTCTCACAACTTTCAGGGGTCTTTTGGGTTATTATCTTGCCAAAGAATGAAGGACTGTCTATTTAGCCATAATCCTGATGGAATGGTATGGCTCTGAAGTATGCTCTGATAGCCGATAGCCATGCTAGTTGAGTTTGTCATGGGCTTGTTAAAAATGACCAACTCGGTGACCAGCAAAGCACCCCAGACCATGACACTGCTGCCTCCATGCTGGACAGCTGGAAACCCACAGGCACAACTCATGCGCTTTCCCTCTCAGTGTTTTACCAATACTCTTGTGTTTCGGCCCAGATATGTAATATTTTGACTCATCGGTGTACAAGAACAACTGAACAAACAAGAACAAATTCTGGCCTAGGGAAGTCTGCTTTCATGCAGGTCTATTCAGACTATTGACTGATACTGCACACTTTTATAAAAGTGAGGAATATCCCAGCATGCAATAATCAATGAACCAAATGCTTTATGAGGTGTTGAAATATTTATTTTCTTAAACCTTTGGGTATTTTCATTTTTAAATTATTTCTCTAGGATCACATAAGCATCCTGAGTAGTCAAACTAAAAATTTCTTTGTTGCTGTAAGTACAGTCCAGATGGTCTTGATAAGTAAATAAGAAATGTGTTCTCGGAATGCCTCCATTGTGCTGTTTAACTGGTGCAGACAAAACAAGCAAAACCATCCCAGATGTGTTGTTTCTTTATGTATTTTTTCATTATTGTAGGTGTTGTATTTTGTTTTGTTTCAGCAGGCCTGTCCCTGGACACGCTAGAAGTCCCCCAGTGCTATGACTTTTGGTATAAGGGACAGTGATACTGGTGAGTGGTCTTACTGGTGCAGTTTTACTGACCTGTTTTTTTACATTTATTTATTTAGCAGATGCTTTTCTCCAAAGCGACTTCCGTTGAACTCTATGTAGTGTTATCAGCCCACACACCTTATTCACCAAGGTGACTTACACTGCTAGATACACTACTTACAATGGGTCACTCATCCATTCATCAGTGAAACACACTCTTTCTGTCACTCACACACTACGGGTGAACCGGAACAGCATGTCTTTGGACTGTGGGAGGAAACCAGAGCACCTGGAGGAAACCCATGCTGACATGAGGAGGGCATACAAACTTCACACAGACTGAGCAGGGATTGAACCCACATCCTCTCACACCACCAGGTGCTGTGAGTCTCCCTGTGCCACTGTGCTGCACATCTCTTCCTTTTATACAGAGGAGGTGATTGGGGACCCTGCACAGCCAGGGCTGCAGGGTTTGCAGGTTTTTTGTTGTGTCCTAGAGCTGACTTCATTAAAATTTGGAGAGAAAAAAAACATCAGATCTGTTATTTTTCCTTTCAAGTGACGTCTTAATCAGGTCTGGATCAACATGAAAACCAGCAGACTCCTGCGCCCTTGACTCTGTTTTGAAACCTCTGCTGTTCCTTTGCATAAAAAACAGGCAATTTATAATTGTTCTTTTTGTTAATGATCAGATGAGGCTTTTGTCTGTCCATCAATTCAGATATGGGAACAACATGGCAATGGTCTCTTTTAGTTCTACATCTACATTCACATGATCAATCAAAAGCTGGCATTTTTTGAACAATATGAATCATTGACAGGCCACAGCAACCTCAGATGCAGACCGTTATTGTAATGTCATTCTCTTGTGTCAAAATTTCACAGTGGCTTCCCAAGAGCAGCAATCTAAGGAAGTCTTGTTGCTTAGAAACCTGCATGCAATTGCTGTTCTCCAGAATGGGGCCTTGTTCTTACTGCTTTTCACCCTGCTCTCAAAAATAGACACTTAAAAGACCGGCGCTATCGCATATATCAAGCGTAAACGGAAAGGAGAATTTGAGCACCTTGTTTTACTGAATGAATGGCTTGCCTTCCACCGTGCAGGGTGCTGCCGTGCTGAGATAAAGGGGAGGGCTGACTGGCTGTCAGTTTCATTAGGCTTGTGTGTCTGCGTCTGTGCTTAGATGTTTCTGTGATGCAGAGTTTACTGTGTGCATGTGTTCCCTTTACACGCACAGACAGATTTTAAAGAGCAGGCTGGTGTGTCTACATATTTGTGTTATACGAGTGCGGGCCATAATAAGTGTTCTGATTGACAGTATGCATAGTTTAGGTGTTAGAGACGTCAGACTCTGTTGATGTATGTGCCAAGTCAGTGTGAACCTGTTTCCCTATGTGTGCTCATGTGTGGGTGTGTGTGTGTTTTTCACCATCTACCAACGAATGACACTTTTGTAGCTTTTCATACTATGGCGTGCTCTTCTCCATTTATTCATGCTTCAGCTACAAAGTGTCCCTATCTCTCGCCTTCCTCCCCCTGTGGAGAAGCACAAAGGCCTGGCACCAGCAGACCCGACTTCCCCCGTGTGTTACTGTGTTCGCTGGTGCAGCTCCGTGTGGAGGCGTCATATCAACCAGCAACTATCGACCAGGACTGGCTTGTCCTCCTTGCTTCTTGCAGCTGAGGTGTTTGAAAGTACCTTTGTTATCCATCCCTCTGAATGTGGCGCAGATTGGAAACAGGATCGGTGCATGGAAAGATTATGGGGTTGCTAATGTTAAAAAAAAACAAAAAATGTTCCAAGGCCATTTCTCTTTGGCTTTCAGTGTTAATTGGGTACATGGTATCATCTAGAGGGGGTGCGGTGGTGCAGTGGGTTGGACCACGGTCCTGCTTTCCGGTGGGTCTGGGGTTCGAGTCCCGCTTGGGGTGCCTTGCGACGGACTGGCGTCCCGTCCTGGGTGTGTCCCCTCCCCCTCCGGCCTTACACCCTGTGTTACCGGGTAGGCTCCGGTTCCCCGCGACCCCGTATGGGACAAGCGGTTCTGAAAATGTGTGTGTGTGTGTGTGTGTGTATCATCTAGCATCAACATTTTCAGTAGTAAACACTATACAAGCATTTGTGTATGAAAAGACTGAGATGAGCTAATTTACATGTACAGTATTCAGATAATTCTGTGCAGCACATAGTGTTACCTGATCATAATTGTATAGTGTATTACAAACTAGACGTGGGTTTCTTTCTGAACTGCTTTTGCTGTCTCCTGCTGTTGCCTAGGATACCGTCTATAAGTAAAGTACTAATAACTGATATTTTGCATATACTGTATATTGAAGTCATGAAAACACCAAAGCAAAATTATTTGGATCTCTGAGTTGCGGAGGAAGCAAATCCAAAGAAAACCTTCAGTTTCCCTTCTGACCGCTGCAGGGCTCAGATTAGTGTGTCATTCCACTTTATCTGTAGTTTATTCCATTCCTTCCAGGATCCTGCATCGCATGCGAAAGCGACGGTAGACAGGACCACGCAGTGGTTACCGGATCCACTCTTATCTCCCCAGACGTGCTGTCTGTTGAGTGCGTCTGCTTAAAATATCCAGCAAAATGTGCCTGTCATTGTTGTTTGTTTGATGAATAGGAACTATGTTAGATATCCACTGTTTGTTTATTTCTAATTATGTTTTTAATCATCTTGAAATTTGAACTGAAGGCCTGCCCTTGTTTTGCCTGTGGGATTCATACATTCCATGTTTATCACATTTTTAAATTCTATGCAGTAGATAAGCTTGTTTCCTACTGTCTCTATCTGTCTGTCTCTATCTAGGCAGTAAGCAGCATAATGGCTTATGTTGTGAAAGTGTAAATGTTACCAGTTGTTTGCAAGTTCCAGCCCCAGAAAGAGATTCTCTTGTAGGCCCTTTGGAAGAAGACTAAGTGATCTTATCACATCTTGTATCAGCAAATGTCAGATTAATGATGTAGTTGCCCAAATGGAGAGTTTTCCTCATGGGCACTTGCAGAATAAGAATGCTCTGCTGGAGTTTATTATTTTATGGTTTTTTTTGCATTCTGCATGATTTAATCAAAAATGTCTTACATAACATGCAACTTTACATGTTTAATGCAGTATCATTTTTTGTTACACTGCTCAGATGGGTTGTCCTTGTAAGAGCACCACAGCAAGTCCACATCTGGAACTGGTGCTACTGGAGGTGATCCATGCACCACAATGCCTATGTCAATTTAGTGTAATTTTAGTGTTTGGGTAGGAGCACACAGCTGTCTCATTGCTCATCAAGCCAGTGCAGATCTGACCAAGGCAGTGCTCCAGCTCTGACAGAGGAGCACAGAAGGCAAATGATTTTCTTCAACAGCCGAAGTGAAGACATCGGGGCGGTACTGGTGGTTCTTCAGTGCTCATGATGGAAATTTCCTCATTCCCAGCTTTCCCTCTATCCATGTGGTCAGCGGTGCTGGTTGACAGATGAGCAGGACCACTGGGGGCTGATGGAAGAGAGACAGACACCAGGAGGCAGACGACTTTGATTTGAACAACAGACGGATTGGCAGCAGTCATTTCAAAAGCTAGCAGTCTGGTGGCTGTGATTCAGAGTGTTAATCATTTTCAGTCATAGATAGAAAATTAAACGCCAACAGCAAGCAAACTGCAACAACTTGAGGCTTGAGGCTGAGATTCTGGCACGCAGTGAAGAAATGGTGCTAAAGTCCTGATCCATGAGCAAAGAAAGCCACAGCTGTTCTATTATTCTAGTTAAAATGTTTGAGAAAAATTGATCAGTATCGGTTGACGTGGATGAGGCTGGTAATGGGTCTTCTTGGAAGCAGGCTTCGAATTTGTCAGGCTTAAAGGATCTCGGTGTCGATCTTAAATGTTTCAGCTCAGCTTATCCTCTTAGGGTCACTGAGGACCTGTAGAGAGGTAAGGCTGGTCACATGCCATCTCCACATAGCAGTTTTTAGTGTCTGCGTGTGTGTTTGCACATTTCTGTGTGTATGTATGGTATGTGTGAGGATGCACGCACATATTGTTGTCTGTGTGTGTGAGACAGAGATGGGAAAGGCTCTTATTCAAGTTGCTGCCATGCCTGGTGCACTGACCACTTATAACTCACCTCCTTCAGGGTGCCTGTGCCAGTGGCAGGGATGGCCGAGAAGTGGCTGTGGAGGCTGCTGCCATGGAGAGGGGGTTGGATCCCTCGCAGGAAAGATGCAGGGCATGGTAAGACTGGCGGAGTGAGTCAGGGATGCAGTGTTTGTGTGGGTTGAGGGGTTAGGTGTGGGATTTTCTTTGTGTGTTGATATTTTGAAGGGATGTATAGAGGAAGCTGGGATTTGGGGCAAGTGTATATGTGTATCTGTGCGGTTAGCATGTCCAGTGCTAAGTTTGGAGGCTGGTGAATTAGTGCTGTAGTGTTAGTTGTCAAGGATGGAACGATGGAATCCAGTAGAGTGTTGGCTGCTGTCTTTCAAAATGCTAATCCTCTGTTGTGCGTGTGTCTGCGTCTGTTTATGTGTGTTTGTGTGTGTGATGGATGCGATTATATGAATAAGCGAGTTATCGTTCTGCGTAAAGGTTTGCTTTGCGCCCAGGTTATTAAGAACGGAACTGAGTGTGTGCGACACCCTACATGTGGACGTCAGCAGCTCCACAGCTTTTCAGAGCCCTAGTTCACTGTCCACAGTGCCTGGCTTCTTACCAGAGTCTCCAGGAAACTTCCCAGATGACTCAAAGTCAGCGGTCGCCAGCCTCCTCATTACAGCAGTGCTGCAGCATATCTGATATGATGGGGGGCTTTTATGGGAAATTCTGGGGGAGATTCCCTCAGTATCTGCACATTGCTCCAACTCAGTGTAGGAGGTGCCTCTCTTCCACCTGCTGATGTGTCTCAGCTGTATATAGTGACTTGTGTACCATCTCTTTGTCTTCCAGAGGAGGAACGCCATGTGAAAGCAAACAACCGTGAATACAATGACAGGTTTCTGTACGCGGTGAGTCCCCCTAAGTGCGTCTCCGTCTATCCAGCTGTCCACCTATTCATCTATCCACCTATCTGTCTCTCAGTTTCTCCATCCATTCATCTCCAGGGCTCATGCAGATGAAAATAGCTCCTGGTCTTGATGGCTTTGATGAATGACCTCTCTCCTTTAAGAGTATTCATTACTGCCAAAATACTGTCTCGAGGAGAGCTGTGGACAGTTTATTTCCACCTGGACTCATACATCATTTCAATGCCTGTCTGAGAGACGGTCATGCATTGCATGTTATATAAGTCTTTATAGAAATAGTTTGCTGCTTTAAACACTGTGTACAAAGCTATTCTGGATTTTCAGTGGTGTTTCTATGGTAATATAATTGCATCACTGCTGCACGGGTACCTGAAAGGCCCGTGCAGCTGATTGGATTGCTGTGAAAGTGCTTGTGTCCAAGTTTTGAAATACAGTGGCAATCAAAACAGTGTTGATTTAGGAAATTAAAATTAGACAGTTATTTTTTCTCTTTTGAAGTCCCAGGAGAGCCCATTTATCAGATTCGTAGGTGGGCAATTAGGATGAGATTCTCATTTGATTGTGAGCCGTTAGTTCAATGCCAGCTCATGAAAACTGAGCAAACAGACATCATTAAGTCTAATATGGTTGCAGAGATTTTAGGTTTCGCATAAAGTTTATGAAGGTTCACTTTGCCTTTGACTCAATAATGAGCCACGTGACCTACTGCTGCTGGCTTTAGTCCTACTGTGATCCATTGCAAAAATGCTGTTTGAAATCGTCAGGAATGCTGTAACTGCTTCATCCTGGTGTCAGGTTAGCCAAGGAGGACCCGGAACACCATTTTCAAAGTTTAATTTGTTCCCCAATACAGTTTGTTTCATAGAAGACCTATAATGCTTGCAGTGCCAGATTATCCATTAGGGCAACACACACTGGGCCAAAACTCTACAAAATTTCCCTGCAAAGGGAGAAAATCAAGGAAAAAGGATTTTAAAAAAAGACCGGGAGGCTGAAATGTAAGACAATTGACACTTCAAAATTACTCTCAGAAGATAATTGCAGAATTTCGAGGCATCTCCAAAGAAAGTTTCATTCATCAGCTTCTCCATCAGTCATCTGGTTTAGCATTAGAATAGTTTAAAGTGCATCATGACAATCAATGCTGTTCAGTTGGCGCTTACCCTTTTTTTGCACATTTTCTTTACAAACACCAAAATCTCACCTTTTAGTATAGAAACTCCAGCCCTGCTTCTTATTAACAGAAGATTGTATTTACCTGCAGTTCCACTTGTATCATGATAGTTCCTTATTGTTTTGCTTGTTTCAGGACAATCACATCAAAACCTCAAAGTACAACATCTTCACCTTCCTGCCCATTAACCTCTTTGAACAGTTCCAGCGGGTGGCCAATGCTTACTTCTTATTTCTGCTCATTTTGCAGGTGAGTCACTTTGACATGTTCTCGAACATCTCCTTGCTTTTTCTGGTTGTCTGATTGCTGCAGTGTGGCAGTTAGCCATGGTCTCTCTGGGAGTCCTGAAATTACTGCTGGGATTCAAGTGTTTTCAGGTTGTCAATAAACATATCTGCAAAAAACCTTGGTAACTACCTTTGATTCAAACACAGTGGCTGTATCACCAGAATTTTTTTTCTTCCGAGGGCTGTATTTGTCCTAGTAGATGCCTATGAAGATTGTAGAGGCAGGTGGACAGCTGGAACTTCCTGGGGGTATCTGTCTCAGACCTGTTGTCAGTCTAATCGTAGGTATCTTATCCTGCTTGTGTGGACAGCTCATCCCTCAGGTGTCGTCTCTCTCCTGGTTCACTACCATTGTGCCTCTGGCCCTTGTGCTGACCATCACGGCTGTGAAGGATGCTACTGATGACTACGTGAGTATAGCAAAAGCACTGGGTTTAGGGCCCAAAGTGGCATTGGTCTTGCCTGTCACTTGGCTTTATTGTCAGATAAAATTTCTTGGTTGCTCATAGACAAAAACCATTATCTGTCCTGCAGATGTTTCACAGTTTTACTCCCGTAATTGCTAAATGTGCTTCCAGGTACTGTGGTACTGTGCATCCAGGTATGGTTTTGTTAGGCCTGAGCAAGTTTAGTTCTAACAAAGATGAGCATTTACTAGAAAACTGAGAAAGAATTGTACAGTCCCTGAATAATGGAAATGGGGGTTGAATGTAACCGATGCTGTATTTTGTCAAGCTTTAATTTAATAAAGAATCATTTTTAATTTTGAAATGTTTTCAGTTTCTAATTTCTTTGACTTGGGGTTTGCAGTTCCGCCATAAAAGCGACCAGCAGGTCAACTCCCGCCAGTCTCAGGTGCTCCTCAGCGGCAGGTATGCACGTGGTGATGCACCTACATTTACGTTTACATTTATTCATTTAGCAGACGCTTTTCTCTAAGCGACGCACATCTCATAGAAAATACAACGTGTACATTACATTTGCAGAAAGAGACACTTAGATGCAGATGCATTATTCTTAAGTACAGTTAGTTTGTTACTTTCCACCATATGGAGCAATGTTCATCACATGAGTAGCTGCGTGAAAGTTTATCCATTATTCAACAGATATGATCTCTGAAGTTCTAGAGTATAAACATTTACACATTAAATAAACTTAAGAGATCATAGGAGAAATGAGTCCAGAAGACGTGAGTTTTAAGACCCTTCTGAAATGTAGAGAGATTCAGCAGTTCTGAGGGAGAGGAGGAGGTCGTTCCATGACATCGGAGCCAGAACCGAAAACCTTTGTGATTTTGCTTTTGGACCTTTTGGGTGTGGGACCACCAAGCCGGTAGAGGTGGAGGAGCATAGCGATTGGGTTTGGGTGTAGTAGATGATCACGTCATGTAGATATCTGGAAGCAGTTCCATTTATGCTTTTGTATGCCGTGATCAGAGTATTGAATTTGATCCACACAGATATAGGAAGCTGTAAGAACCCAATGCACCTCCCTGCATGTGCTCACCCTCCAGGACAAAAACTTCCTGTACCTTTAAAGTAAAAATTGTAAAATTGTCATCATGAGAGGGAACAGCAGACATACAAAGTTCGCCAAAGTAATGTATTTTGAAAGAATGATGTAGACCACTTTGCAACTTTTATCGGCAAATGTACTGGAAATGGGTCTGTCCTTTGATCTAAGGCACATACTGTCTCCGTATCTTCAGAGGCTTTCACAAGATGTGCTTTCTTGAGGAGAGATGCTGAATGTGGAGTTGTGCTCTTGTGGGTGGAATGGATGTTGAAAGGCCGTCTAAAAAGTAGGCGTTGCATGTTTTGGTCACTGCTGCTGACGTGGTCACACTCCATCTCAGGCTCCAGAGCGAGCAGTGGATGAACGTTCGCGTGGGAGACATCATCAAGCTGGAGAACAATCAGTTTGTTGCGGTGAGTAATAGTGGATGTTGCACATTCAGTCATGGAGGGACATGCTGCCTGTTTAATAGCTTAGAAAATATTTGTACACAAAGCGGCCTAGGTTGTTTACTGTTCTTTACATTTTATTGATTTAGAGCAAGGTTTCCATGGAAACTCGGGCTTCCTTTCTAATATCTCATTGCCCTCTGAGGGTGCTTGCCAGAGGACATGGAGGGGGTTCAGATAATCAGTCACTGTGAATGCTTCTGGTCGCAGGGAATCATAGCAGTTCTGGTGTTCGGTCTTCCACAGGCTGACCTTCTGCTGCTTTCCAGCAGCGAGCCTTACGGACTGAGCTACGTGGAGACGGCAGAACTTGATGGGTATGAAAACTGATAGGGAGGAGGAACCAAAGTGCTGACTTTCATTGAACTTTTTTGTAAAAAAAAAACTGCCATCACAGTAATACGGTGTAGACCTACTGAATTCTTTCATGACATAAAGACAGAAAGCCAGAAAACATTAAGGCTCTTTATTTTTGATGTTTGGCAGCAGTAAATGTGTTGGAATAAAGTACAGTATGAACATCAGTCAAAAAGAAGCTTTTTCTTACTTCTCAGTATTTATTGTCATTTCACTGCTAGACCTTTGGACTGGAGGATTAATAACTACCTTGATAAAAAGTGTTGATGTTCTCTGTATAACTGATTTCTAAGGATCTGATCTAATCTTGAATCTGATTCTTGCATTCGGACTTTTCTGGAAAGGGAAACCAACCTGAAGGTTCGCCAGGCTTTAACTGTGACATCGGAGCTGGGAGCCGACATTCACAAGTTGGCTGAGTTTGACGGTAGATCGTTTTATCAATCTGCAAGGAATTTCGGTTCAGGAATTTCTTTCTTAACGCTTCTTCGCT
Source organism: Scleropages formosus (assembly GCF_900964775.1). NCBI lineage: Eukaryota > Metazoa > Chordata > Actinopteri > Osteoglossiformes > Osteoglossidae > Scleropages > Scleropages formosus. The sequence continues at coordinate 31,493,047 of NC_041812.1, read as the reverse complement.
ATTCATTAATGTGCCTCCATCACTGGGAAGGCCTGACTGTGACCACTGTCTAAGTCTTTGTTTCCGCCCATTCACAGGTGAGGTGGTCTGTGAGCCGCCCAACAACAAACTGGACCGTTTCACTGGCACTCTGCTGTGGAAGGATGGCAAGTTCCCTCTGGACAATGGAAAACTGCTGCTGAGAGGCTGCGTGCTGCGCAACACAGAGTGGTGCTTTGGCATGGTCATCTTCGCAGGTTAGTGGTCTCCTCAGTGTGGTGGGACAAGAGTTCCGATTGCTCATCACTGACTCGACTGTTCCCTCCACTCTTTTTTTTTCTGGAGGTGCTGTGTCAATGCAAACATACAGGTTTCATTCATTGGCACTGTCCTTTTATCATCACTCAGCTGGAAAGCCCTTGGGAATCCAGAACATCACTTACAAATGCAGCGTCAGATCTCTATGTCACTTTGCTATATATCGTTCAGCTGAACGTCTTAAGCAAATGAGATTTAAGGATGTTGCAAAGTTCTCAGAATATTTAAGTTATGTTGGTTGTTCATCTTCACTCGACTCTCATAAAGAAGCTGTTCCAGTGTTTCCCGTACTGCACTGTTTTTCTGGTCACTACCAGGTCTTGAGACAAAGCTAATGCAGAACTGTGGGAGAACAACATTCAAAAGAACAAGCATCGACAGGCTGATGAACACCTTGGTCCTCTGGGTGAGTTGGCTTGGTTGTTGTCCTGCTCCTGTTCTCACAATAAGGCGGATGAAGAAAAGCAGCATCATCAAAAAGTAAGATGCTTACAGTGCTGTAGGTCATAAGGATTTTATTACAGATGACTTTTTTATTTTCTATTGAAATTTTTGATATTGAAATGGAATTCCTAAATACATTAGTAAATGCAGTAAGGCAATATAAAACCGCCTGAAAGTCTGCTTTGTCTGGACAAGTGATTAGTGATGTTTCAGAGACAAAAGCTAAAGCATTTTTCTCAATTTTGCGCTCAGATCTTTGGCTTCCTGATGTGCATGGGCATTATTCTGGCGATCGGCAACTCCGTCTGGGAAAAAAGCGTGGGTGGAAACTTTCGGAAACTATACCTGCCGTGGGATGAGGTTCTGAGTGACGCCTTCTTCTCTGGATTCCTGACCTTCTGGTCATACATAATTATCCTCAACACGGTCGTCCCCATCTCACTTTATGTCAGGTAAAAAGGGCTCTGGGAAAACACGGTCTGTGACATGACACACTGAACTATCCTGAAATGCAGTTCACATCTCCCCCCTTCTTCTGATGTTGTGCCCTACGTTCCCGTAGCTCCCTGTTCTGTTTTCCAGTGTCATGTTGTATCACGCTGTGTTCGGCTGTGTTGTGTTCTTTCCCATGATGTCCTGTTACCCTATGGCGCCCTCATGCTCCTTTTCTTGATGCTGGGTTGGCAGCGTGGAAGTGATCCGGTTGGGCCACAGCTACTTCATCAACTGGGACCGGAGGATGTACCAAGCTCAGAGAGACACGCCAGCAGAGGCCCGCACCACCACGCTTAATGAAGAGCTGGGCCAGGTGGAGTACATCTTCTCCGACAAGACCGGCACCCTCACACAGAACATCATGGTCTTCAGCAAGTGCTCCATCAATGGAAAGATCTACGGTATGAGGCAGTGGCAGCAGACTCGACAGCTGCTGAACAGCAAAGGAACATTAAAGCATGCATACCCTCTCCAGTGGCCAGTTCTCGGGGAAACAATGTTATTGCACGCTGCAGCAAGCTGTGGATTTTCACTAATTAGGGTTCTATCTCTTCTGTTCCTTAAGGTGAGGTTTATGATGAGTTTGGCCATAAACTGGAAATCACTGAGGTAGGAGTTGGGTTTTAAGGGTGCATGCAGAATTACAGCTGATGTCATGCGGTTGTTACTGTTTCCCTCCCAACACCACACTCATTAATACTGCTGGATATTTAGTAGGTTTTTTTGGGTTAAGCATCTTTCAGAGAATGTTCTCCTGCAGCTTAGTCTTTGGAGCACAGCTGATAACCTGTTTTTCTAGGTCTAGTTCCTTTGCCACTGCTCAGCGCTGCTGTGTTTTGGTGTCTTGCGCCAAAGGCATGTTCCCCTGAAATTCATTATTAATTAATCTGGCAGTTTAAGTTTACAAGAGGAATATGTGGGAGTGATTTTAAGAGGAAGAAATGTGGGCTTTCCGGAGAAGCAGTTCATTTTTTTTGTGAGTTATATGCTGTTCATTTCCATTCCCATGATTTTAAAGATAAATTATATAGCTTTTATCAGTATGGGCAAAGTTATACCAGGTGACTGAGTTACACCGGTTGTGAAATCCAGAGATTCTGCAGACGCACCCAGAAGACTAATACCTAAGGTTCCAACTCTGATTCTGAAACATTTCAGTAGGCTTTTTTAGTTTTTCCAATCGTTTTGTCAAGTGGGACTTGCAGTTTTCCCATTTACATGTCACAATGTGTACTAAAACTCCTTCTTGGGGGTACAGTTGCAGTAACTTATGATCAGAAGTCCATTTCCTGAACCACTGTGCTACCTGCTGCTGAGGATATTTTATGTGTTTGTGTGTCTGGGCTGTAGAAAACCCCATGTGTGGATTTCTCATTCAACCCACTGAGAGACAGAAGGTTCCGTTTCCATGACCACAGTCTGTTGGAGGCCATGAAGCTGGACGAGACGGCGGTACGGGAGTTCTTTCGGCTGCTGGCGCTCTGCCACACTGTCATGCCTGAGGAGAAGATGGAAGGTGAGAGAGAGCGGGCCGCACCACTCAGCCCATGTCCACACCACAGGGGTCATGGTAGCCAGAAAGAACATGAAGCACCAAGCGCAGAGATTTTAAAAAAGCCAGAGTCCTCCAGGTGCCAGTAAATGTGTGTCTCTCTGTCCTGCATACCTGTGACCGTGGTGTTTGAATGTCAAAGCTGGGATGCGATTTCATCCTGTCAAGGACACAGTCTGGCTCTTAACATGATTTACTTTGTCGCAATGCAGAGTTGAACTTCAGTCAGAACTTCCCACTCATTCATTCACGAGCAAAATCAGCCAGAATGGAGAGGCTGTCAAGCAGTTATCGTCCTTCAGCCTCTTGCATTTCTCACCCTGTCAGGTGGTCGGAAGGATATAAATAAATAAAGTCTGTATCACAGCTATGTTGGCAGTGGTCTTATGTATGTTTTTTTCTGTTGAACAAGTTGGCTGTGATTATAGTGAGCAACGTGATGTCAGGAATCAGAGTGTATTTCACTCCAGCTTGACCCCCGTGTGGTCCTGTCACCCCAGGGGAGCTTGTGTACCAAGCGCAGTCCCCGGATGAGGGAGCACTGGTGACAGCTGCGCGGAACTTCGGCTTTGTGTTCCGAGCCCGAACCCCAGAGACCATCACGGTGTATGAGCTGGGAAAGGCTGTCACCTACCAGCTCCTCGCCATCTTGGACTTCAATAATGTGCGCAAGAGAATGAGCGTCATCGGTCAGTTGGATCGCTCTGCTTTCTGTACACGAACATGGAAATGAAACACCTTGCATTGAGAGAGAGTCTCCTTGTCAAACAGCTTTAGGATTTTAATCCACATTTTCTTGGGTTGGGTTTAAACACAATGTCCAGTTTCACTTCTAGACACACTTTTGCTTGCAGTGTGATATTCTGTATTGGTGAATGATGAAAGACTTTCATGCCTTTATCTTACGAGTGATGGAAATAACAGAATCCTGAATTTTGTGGTGACAAATGCCAGGGTGTCTGGTGTATTGTGGATTTCCATATGAAGCTACTCTTTGATATTTTAAAAGACAGTTTAAATTAATTCAGTTTCATCCAGGTTACTAAAATGGCAGGTTCGCCGTCATTACAGTTACATTTACGTTTATTCATTGAGCAGATGCTTTTCTTCAAAGTGATGTACATCTCGCAGAAAAATACAGAGTGCATTACATCAACAGGAAGAGGCTTGGATGCAGACGCATGATTCTCACATACAGTTAGTTTGTTACTTTCCACCATATGAACCAAACCAATGTACCAAGGAAAAAGAACAGTATTTAGCTCCCCATATGGCTCGGACAGTAAGCAGTTCAAGTCTTCTTCAGTCTTTCTGTGGTTTAGACCAGAGATTCAGCCTAGGGCTGCAAAGGTTGCAGGTTCAAATCCCATGTCTGGCTGTAGTTTCCTAGGGACTTACCCTAAATTGCTCAAGTAAAAAAAATTACCGTGCCGCATAAATGAGTAAATAATTGTAGGCAGATTAACACTGTAAGTCACTTTGGAAAAAAGCATCAGTTAAATGAATAAATGTAAATGTAGAATCAGACAGATCACCTGCTCAATGTAAGAAGCTCTATACCTGTGGAAGAGTACTGGCATCATTCCCTGTTGAGGAGTTTTGTTCATTTGTGCCAGAGCCCCTTGGCAGGGAAATGCAGTGATGTTTCCCACAGATTGCCAGCTGCCCACACCCTTGTCCTGTGCCATGTGACTTGTAGGGTATATGGAAGGCTGCTGACTTGGCAGAAACTGTAGCAGGGGAGTGTACACCCTGCTTTGTCGGGTTCGTATGGCTATGACCAGGTCTGCAGCCTCCTCAGGGTGAAATGCAACTGTAGACCAATTTGCTGAAAACAAGAAAAAAGGCAAAGTCATGCAAAATGCTTATGATAAAATTTGCTGAAGAAAGAAGTGATGCAGTATAAATAAATGATGACTGCACCTTTATGTGTTTATGGGTTTATGAGTGCACATGGATGTCCAAGGGCTCTGGGAATATTAGACAAACAACACTGAAAAATGTTCTGTCTCCTCTGTGAATCAGTGAGAAACCCTCAGGGCCGGGCCAGACTCTACTGCAAGGGTGCGGACACCATCCTCTTTGACAGACTGGAGCCTGCCAGCGAGGAACTGCTCTGCACCACCTCAGAACACCTCAACGTACGTGCCCTTTGCACCTTGCCGTTCTCTGCTATCTGCTGCGGATATGAGAGCCCAAGCACCAGTGACAGTCACCCAAAAGCCATGGTTAAAGGTGACAGTCATGCAAGAGAAAGGAAATTATTATAAATGCTTGTTACCTCATATTTAAAAAAATATAAATACTTAAAAAAAACACGATATACATTATTTTATACGTCTAAACATTGAATGCGTTGATTTCTGAAAAAGTGCACGTGCAAGGAGTGCAAGTCCTTAAAATGACGCACTCTTGTTTCTGTCCTTCATGCATCACCGCTGACAATGCCAGACTGTCCAGGTTCTTGACCCTCAGAGCGCATGCAAGTGTATGAAGGGTTCGAAAACTGTTAGCACTCGTAAATCCCAATTGGAATACACTGTGGCCCCTGATGTGTGCATTTATGTATAAGTGGGTAATCCATCATGTCTTTCACAAGTCAGAGTTTAATAACACTGCAAATGATGCTTTCAGTGCTGTCTAGGGAACTTTTGGGTGTTTTACACAAATCACACCCTACTTATTAAAGAAGTGGGTATATCACGTAATGTCTGGTAATTGTAATGTGGACGGATGTTATGGATCAATTTGTGATTTTTAAATTAGGAATACATTAGCATTTTTACTGCGCAAATAATGGTTATGTCTTCTTGGCGGTGTCAGGAGTTTGCCGGGGAAGGGCTGCGGACGCTGGCATTGGCCTACAGGGACCTGGATGAGGACTTCTTTCAGGGATGGATGCAGAGGCTCCGGGAAGCCTGTAGTTTAGTGGAAAAAAGGGAGGACCTCTTGGCTTCACTGTATGAGGAGATGGAGCGGGAGATGACGGTGAGAAATCAGGCTGTGATGCATGCATTTAGCAGCTAGAGAATTCCTGACAGATGTCAGACTGTCCTTTTCTCTCCATGCTGCCCGTGCCCCATACAGCTGTTAGGGGCCACAGCTATAGAGGACAAACTGGAGCAGGGAGTGGCCGAAACCATCGCCTGTCTGACTCTGGCCAGTATTAAGATCTGGGTCCTGACGGGAGACAAGATGGGTAGGTAACCCTCCGTACACAGACACACACAGAGTTGACACTGACTGGCCCCCAGGCCCCCACAGTGGGACCTTAACTCTCACGTAAGAAGACATGTGAGTGGAACTTGTGTCTGTCATGTTTGTGCCATACAGAGACGGCCATCAACATCGCCTACTCCTGCAACATGCTGCGGGACGACATGAACGAGGTGTTTGTCATCTCGGGTCACAGCGTTCTGGAGGTGCAGCAGCAGCTGAAGTAAGCCTGGTTTGGACTGAGGCCACCGATTACCCCACCATCTCTGAACCTTTAGTCACAATTCATCATCCCTCATTTTTCTACAGCATAGCAGTTACAGGGGTCAAGTTGTCTTCACCACAGTAATATACTGTATCAGCCTCAAACCCCCCCCATCATGGACTCTGTTATTTTTCAGTGGGTAATGCCGTTGAAAGAAACCTCTGGATTTCACCTGCATGCCTGCCGTACCGCAGAGGCTTGTTGTCCCGGTTTTCTCTCTCCCGTAATGAAGTAATGCTTGAGGTCCTAAGATGGGACAGAGCAGATCTCAATGAGGTGTTCAACTGCAAACATGAAAATGCTTAAAAAAAAAAGTTAAACTTTGCTTACACTTAGCTACAGCTACTCTCTTAAGGTCAAATTCCAATAAAAATGACTGTCTAATGTTTTTTCACCTACATCAGCTAAAGGTTGTAATTTTAACATGTTCTGCGTACTTATGTCACCAAGTTACTTGGGCCTGTTCTCAGTGTGTGAAAGGGTTTCAGTGTTTGGCAGCATGGCGCTGGGGCTCCATTGTTGTTAATGGCTCTTTGAGGTGCCTCTGTTAAAAACAGGTATCTACCGCATCAGCGGAATCCACTGGTTTTAAATAATTGAACGCAGACAAATCTAGTGAACAGACAACATTATTGCTTATAATGATTGGGTCTTAAACGTAAAAGGCTGAGCAGATGACAAAGTGCGCGGATGTGCTGAGCTCCGTGTTTTCATTCTGTTTCAGAAGTGCCAAGGAGCAAATTCTTGGGTCAAACCGGGAGCCCTCAGTCAGCGACTGTGCAGATACGGAAAAGTCAGACGCAAAGCTCGACTCTGTATTTGAAGAAGCCATCAGCGTGGAATATGCTTTGGTCATAAATGGGCACAGTTTGGTAATGTGCAATAGACCAACTTCATATGTCCTTGGGCACTGCTACACTTGGATGTGTAAATCTGTGTGTGTGTGTGTGTGTGTGGTCTCATTATCACAGCTCATGGTCTTGCTGTCTTCCCCAGGGACAGTGTTTCAGTGCTCTCAGAACTGGCATGGGAGGACCTTCATCATGTACTTAGTTTACACTTACATTACATTTATTTATTTAGCAGACGCTTTTCTCCAAAGTGACTCCAGTGCACCTCTATGTAGTGCATTTTACACTGTTAGAATGGGGTACATTTGGGCTGCTATTTAATATGATTCTGACTGCACTGTAGGAGACACTGTTAAGGAGGGTTTGTTACAGAGTTAGGTGTCAGTGCATTGTCAGCTTCTCAGAGAGGCTATGATGTCCCCAAGATTCATTTTTGCAGGGGGACAGTAATACTCATAGTTGTTGGAACAGGGGAAGGAGGAGGATCCGAACTGCCTGCCGTCTGGTCCTGACTGCTGTGTGGTCCTGTCCTTACAGGCACATGCCCTGGAAGCAGACTTGGAGGGGCTGCTCCTGGACACAGCCTGTCTGTGCAGAACAGTCATCTGCTGTCGGGTCACGCCTCTCCAGAAGGCCCAGGTGGTGGAACTGGTGAAGAGGCGCAGGAGAGCCGTCACATTGGCCATCGGAGATGGTGCCAATGACGTCAGCATGATTAAGAGTAAGCCTGCAGCACAGCAGACATCCTCTGTGCAGTGTCTCTTCGTTCCCTGACTGCTAGTTGCTGAGCGGATGTTGGAACATGGCAGCGAGGAGCAGATGTGTTGTTTGTGTAGGATTCTATCACCAGCCTGTGGTCCTCTGCCCAGGCTTATCCATCTGGACACTCCATTGTAAGGAAATGAAGAAGTTGCTCAGTCTAACTATCACAGCCACAGCCTGAGATGTGTCATAACATGCAGTGATTTTTATGCTTTATTTCCTGTTAGTGTCTATAGCTTATTGAAACTGTTTATATCCCACTGAAATATTATTGGCATTTGTTATTTTCTTGTGTAGCTGCTTATTGTCTCTTCTACTACGTCCACTCCTCCTACAGCGGCGCACATTGGTGTGGGCATTAGCGGGCAGGAGGGCATGCAGGCAGTGCTGGCCTCAGACTACTCCTTCGCTCAGTTCCGCCACCTGCAGCGCCTCCTACTGGTGCACGGCCGCTGGTCCTACTTCCGCATGTGCAACTTCCTGTGCTACTTCTTTTACAAGAACTTTGCCTTCACACTGGTCCACTTCTGGTTTGGCTTCTTTTGTGGCTTCTCTGCCCAGGTGAGACAGGATGAGTGGTGTGATTCAGCTGACTAGAAAATTCTGTACAATTTTTCAGTAAATGTCATTTTACGAATAAATTAACTTGTTCACTGCCAGTGAACTTGTTAAACTAATTATTTTTTGCAACTTCCATAGTACTACAGTCGCAGTGTAATTTCATTAAAAGTTTAGTTGACTGTAAAATGTGTTTTTTTTCAAGTACAAAACAAGAATTACATCCTTAACGCAACAATAATAATAATAATAATAATAATAATAGTAATAATAATAATAAAGGTTTAACTGATTTTATACATTGAGATTTACTAGATTTGACCCACGTACTTGAGTGTTCTTACTGGAACAATTCAGGCTAAACATCTGGATCAAGGGTACCGCATTTACATTACATTTACATTATTTGTTTAGCAGACGCTTTTCTCCAAAGTGACGCACATCTCGGAGAACAGAAGTAGCAGAGACTGGTATAGAGGATATAGCATTTACATTTGCTGGGAAAAAGTACATGAAAAAGAAGCGACAAATGGCCCTCACCGGTGTAATAAAACACATTATAATAAGACAGAACTTTAATGGCCAAGTACTTTGTGTGTGTGTGTTGTGTGTGTGTGTGTGTGTGTGTGTGTGTGTGTGTGTGTGTGTACTTTTGCATGTACAAGTAATTTGAGGTTGTGTGTTCACATCGACTCATGAAAGAGAAGAGCAGAAACTACAGACATTACACAAGGTTAAAGAAATAAACTAACAGAGTAGTAATGGATAATTTATGGCAATTCTCTCTGCAGACAGTATATGACCAGTGGTTTATTACCCTCTTCAATATAGTCTACACCTCTCTGCCTGTCCTCGCTATGGGGCTCTTTGACCAGGTAAGGCATTATTATTGTTATTATTCTGGACTCAGCTCGCTATGTGTGTGGTGCGCCGGTGGTTCTGTCATGTATCTTTTGTCCTTGTTTACATCATTAATTCAGTGATCATTTGAAGGGAAGTACAGTCAACTCCAGAACTGATTGCAAATAACAAATTGGAAATGGAGAACAATTAAGAACATTATTTCAAGGACACCAGTTTGTTTGCTTTTATTTGCAAATATTCTTTAGGGGTGCCAATTTTGAAACCCATGTCTTGTAGAAAAATTTGCACTGCTCCAAATTATGCACTTATGCACATCATTGTGCAAATTATGCACAGTTATGCAAAATTGCACAAAGAGAATTACGTCTGGAAAAAAATGTGAATGCGTGGTATTGTTGACTCTTTCCTTTCCATTAAGGACGTGAATGAGAAGAACAGCATTCGATTCCCCAAGCTGTATGAACCCGGGCAGTTGAACCTGTTGTTCAACAAGCGCCAGTTCTTCCTCTGCTCTCTCCAGGGGGCCTACACCTCCTTTACACTATTTTTCATTCCCTATGGGGCACTCTACCATGGCGTTAGGGATGATGGCGCCAATGTCACCGACCAGCAGTCTTTTGCGGTCACCATAGCTACATCACTGGTGATTGTAGCAAGTGTTCAGGTGCGACTCTCCAGCCTCCACCTCCACCTGTGTTAGTGAGCAAGGGCAATGTTTGCCGTAACTTTTCTTCATTAATCTGTTGTAATAACATAGTTTTTTCAGTTTGCCAATATAATGTGCCTTAAGTGTGTAAATCAAAATGTCAACTTACCTTGGTTTGGCCAGCTTCCCCCTCTCAGCCATGCAATGCACACGCAACCAGGCTCTACAAATGTCACGACTTGGCTTGGCTTCTGCTTCAGCCGTCAGGACAAATGCGTCACTGGAGTCGCAAGAGGAGTTAAAGCTTTTGAATTTGCGTTAAGTTTGTTATTTTGATTTGCTTTCAGATTGGACTCGACACAAACTACTGGACAGCCATCAATCACTTCTATATCTGGGGCAGCCTGGCTGTCTACTTCTCGATACTGTTCGCTATGCACAGCAATGGCATCTTTGGTATATTCCCCAGTCAGTTCCCTTTTATTGGTGAGTCTGCATTAATATTGCAAGATGTCTTTGACCTCATTGATGGCATTATAAATGGTTAAGTGTTAATGTAATGATGGGCTTTGTGTGAAACAGCTGTCAGACTGGATTTGTGTATCAGCCACGTGAAACAGCGATTGCGCAATAGCACTGATGACTAGACAAGCTTAGCAAGGCATATAGAGTTCACACTTACTCATTTAGCAGGTGCTTGTCTCCAGAACAACTCGCTATTATTTACCCATTTATATGGCTGGGTCATTTTAACTGTAGCAATGTGGCGTAAGTACCTTGTTAAAAGTCACTGCAGCACTAGGTGAGATTCAAACCTGAGACCTTCAAATCTGAAGTAAGTAGTTGTAACTACTGTGCTACCACCTGGCCAATCTGTTTGTGTGTATGTGGATGAAGTTTGTAACCCTGGATTGTGGTATTAATTTAGTCGGGGAAAATGCAAACTCCTTTTCAACGGAATGACTTTCGTGGCCTTGCAGGTACAGCCCGAAGCTCGCTGTCCCAGCCAGTCGTATGGCTGGTGATCCTGCTCACCACAGTGGTGTGTGTCGCGCCAGTGCTGGTCGTCCGCTTCTTGAGGGCAGACCTCTACCCCACGCAGACTGACAAGGTGAAGTGTGTCACCTCAGGGGTCTGTGAGGCGTGTCCAAATGGATGATGAAGCCTTTCATGTTAATTAAAACTTGACATTGTCAGGGAGACAGTTACACTGAGACTGTCTTGTACATTAATAGAGGATAATGACTAATGTTCCATGCATTTTATATTTTACATAACGTATATTGCAGCCAGTGGGTTGGACCACGGTCCTGCTTTCCGGTGGGTCTGGGGTTCGAGTCCCGCTTGGGGTGCCTTGCGACGGACTGGCGTCCCGTCCTGGGTGTGTTCCCTCCCCCTCTGGCCTTACGCCCTGTGTTACCGGGTAGGCTCCGGTTCCCCGTGACCCCGTATGGGACAAGCGGTTCTGAAAGTGTGTGTGTGTATATTGCAGCCAGTTGTCAGTACATCGTCACATCTGAGTGTTTTTAACCACTTCCTACTGGTTTCACAGTTGCCTTGCATCTGATTCCCTAGGTGCGCCGCTGGCAGCTGGCCAGCAGGAGGCAGCATCCACACGAGCAGGGCTTGAGGCGCGTGCGCAGGACTAGCTCCCGCCGTTCCGCCTATGCTTTTGCCCATCAGGAGGGCTACGGAGAGCTGATCACCTCAGGCAGGAACATGAGATTCACTGGCCCCGCCCCTGAATCTGGACTTGGCTCCACCTCTGACCCAGGCCCACACACCTGGAAGATGCACAGCAGCAGCAGCTGGATAGAGAACCTCCTGAAGAAGAGAGGTTTGACAACAGGCAGCAGCCCCAAGTGTCGCCCTGACAACAGCACGGAGAGATGGCACACCGAGGGCATCCCGGGTGACCAGCACACAGACTGACAGATGGCAAACACAGTAAAGTAAAAAAGGGCAGAAAGGCGCAGTGACAGTAAAGTAACAAAGTAGAAAGGCACAGATGACACGGTAAAATAAGGTAAAAAGGCACAGATTACACAGTAAAGTAATGAAAAGGGCAAAAACAACGCAGTGAATGAATACAGAGAAAAGGCACAGAAAACACAGTTATAAGGGAGAATGGCACAGACGAAGCAGTGCACAGATAACGCGGTAAAGTAATAAAGGGAAAAGGCACAAACAACACAGGTATTACTGTAACAAAACTGGTATTGTAAGCACAGTGAACCGACTAACTGAATGCTCATTGCACTGCACTGATCCTTGACTGCCTCATCCAAAGGCCACTAGTTGGTGTTGTTTTAGTTACTTTTCTTTTTATTTTTTTTTTTAATGACAGAATTTTTTAGCTGTTTCATTTAGTCTGTAGGGTACTTTGAGACCTGGTTTTTTTTTTCTGTTTTCACGCTGATGGGTCAGTGAACTGTAAATTAGGTGTGCAGACACAGCGCTCAGCAGAGCAGCTGAGACACTTGGAGAAGAACAGACACCTGGTGCCCACAGGGTGAGACAGTACAGAGTTGCAACATTGCAGTCAGCACAACAGACCACAGCATCACCCCCCACATTGCAGGAGATTGCAGCACCGACACAGCACATACGGAACAAGCGCGTAGCAAGAGCAGTATCGTCCCCTGCTGACCGTCCCTGGCAGTGACTGAATGGTACAAACACAGAGAAACTACCGTCTGTCTCCGCCCGCACCATTTGCCTCTCCTGCTTTACTACAGTGGTCGGTTTAATGTTACAGAAGATATTACACACATTCATGTGCACATGCAAATAATGATTTATGCTAAGGAACACGTCACATACTGTCAGGCTATGTTTAACTTTTTAATCCCTACCAGTGAACCTTATTGACATGGATTTTGGTTATTTCCTCACACCTCACACAATCAGTTCAAATTTGTTGCCATTTTCATTGCATACTGTATGTGATTGCACATTCTCTGTATATTGTGACATTGCAAATTCAGTTATTTTGAAATATGAATAACATCTCAGACGATGTTACAGATGCGAAATGTGAACCGTTGTATAAATTAACAGCTCGCAATAACAGCTGGCATGTGGACCCATTCTTTCCTCAATGGAGGGAAATGTGCCTTTTTTGTTTGTCTCCGAATGGGAAAAGTGTAGAAATATTAGAGCAACGGCTTTCTGAAACAGGCCCCTGTCAGAGCCAGCATGCCCGGCCTGCGTTGTACTACCGACCTCACCACACAGACGAATGTCAAACAACTCCTTCTTGTGTCTTTAATAAGGATAGTGTCATCCAAGGTTTTTGTCACACAGTATGCTTGGTATCTCCACATAATTCATACCGTCCATATTTTTTAGGTACAGCCAGTATAATATTTTCGCATTCATAGTCAAGCCTTAAGAATGAAATAAAATCTTCTGGAGATGATCACATGGTGGACTTTTACATGTAACATGTTGAAGCACAACAGCAAGTGTACAGTATTTGCAAAGTGTGCGCTATAAATATTGTTTCTTTGCGAACAGATCATTTATTGTATCTATACAGTATGCATGCATTTTTAAATGGCAAAATATCAACAATATTTCTTTACTGGAGCAAATATCCTGTCTTTTCCCTTTTCTCACAATCTTGCATCCTCTCTTGGCGATTGGATCTTTGTGTGCGTTTGTGTATGACTGTGTGTGTCTGTCTGTTTATTTACAAGCCAAATGTCTGTATAAATGTACTTTCAAAGGTGGAATAATCTTTATCTGTGAGACAACTTTCAGTGTAAAATAGCTGTTCATCGGAACCACACCGCTGTATTCTTACAGGCATATTTGACTACTAGAGGGCGACATGTTTCTGCTCAAACACTTTTTGTGGAAGTTATCATATATTGTTGATGAGGAACTGTGTTTGCATATGGGTAAATAATTTGCCGGGTCTGCTTTTCATGCAAACATTTTAATATGTAGACATTTTGATGTCTTAAGTTCCACAGCAGCACGAATCCCAGGTCGGCTCTGGTGAGAAAGTGTTCACGTGGCAGAATTTCAGCTCCCTGCGTGCAAATGCATTAAAAAGTAATAAAATTGGAGAACACTGAGAGCAGAACATCAGGACATTTGCGCCGAACCCCAGGTCTGTGAGGACCGCAAGGCTCTTGTTCTGTTTCTTTGCTCTTGTTGTTAGCAACGCTGAGCAGCAGCACTGAGTGTGTAGAGAATCCAAAAGTGTGCGGTCACTTAGTGTACGACAGACAGTAAACCATTGCAGAGTGCATCCAGACTTCATCCTGTGCACTCCTGCAACAGCAAAAAGGGCTAATAAATATTGTAGCATGCTGTGCTCTGGGTTCGGACGGCACAAAAAAAGACGCACAGGCAGCATTCATTAAAAAGGTTTATTAGAACACCGGCACACAAAGGAAATAATTCTTTCGAACCAAGGACCCTTTTTCCACAAGGACCTTTACCTCAAGCCAGCCTTCCCAGCCTGCTTAGCACCCCCACCCTCCAGGCTATCTCTCTTTCTTGCTGGCAAACACAATTGCCCCCTGATATTCCATGGAAGCCCCCCAGTGGTTGAACACTTCATTCGCATCTTACCCACAATCCATCTATTTACAAGAGACCCGTTTTCCCGTCCAAACTCTTGGTAATGCGGGTCGTTACAATGTGTTACCACACCGTCCCGTCGAGAAGCACTGACTTAACACCGAGAGCATGTTGCAGCGTCCTTTTCATACTACTGATGCTCCTGAGCGCTACGGTCATAGAAGAGCTGGAAGGAACAGGCCTTGTCTCAGAGCCTCGTCTTTATTCACTATATTCAAAATTCACTCAGTTTACTGATTTACACTTCTTGCTGAATGTATAATTTTCATTAGCCAGTCGCCACTGATCAAAGCAGTTCTTCCTGGAAAAAAATGTCTGGCCGTAATGAAGACACTTCAAACGGCTGAGATGGACAACCAAACCACTCACTTCATGCAAGCTCTGAAGTTAAAGAGAAGCGCCGGAGAAGCCGGTGGCATGGATAACAAACAAACAAAAGGCATGCGCACACAGCTAACAGCAGCCGGAGGAAGAACTGAGGGAAACACTCTGTTCTCTTTACTTCGGTGCTACCTCACTATGTCTTTACCACTTTTGTCTTTTAACTGTGCAGGTACACAATGGCCCATGCATGCTCACTGTGCTCCCTATACACTCCTCAGCTGAAATTCACCCTCCTGAGAACACAGTGGCACGAAAGCTCGCATGAAAGGAACTTAAGATAATTCTGTTCTCGTGAAAAGAGCTCAAGCAAAATATTACCTAAAGGTTGTAACATAGAAGGTCATTCCTGACCACTCCTGGCCTCTCCAGACTTTACAAAAATGGACTGAATAGGCATACGGCTTATTGATGGCAACACGTATTAATGTTCTCGAAATCCAGATGTTGGGTTAATGTTGAACAGGTGCATTGTTTCATGTCAGGTTTAAAAAACATGTTCACCTAACCATCATACTTTAAGCCTCTCATTTTTGTGTGCTGTACAACATTCCAAATGTACAGGCTATATTTGGTACTGTGCATAGTACGGCACACACAGTTTGCAGTAAATACAGTAAAGTACAATGTGGCATATGGGATGGTGCTACTGTAAAAAAATGATCATACATGCACTGTATAATTTTTTAAAGAATGCTATAGGCCCTAAAACTTTATCCGTTGTGTAACAGTTGTGTTGCTTTCTTTAAGCGTAATTAACAGTGTCAGACATGCGTGCACTCCCTCTCTGACCTCCCAGAGGTTTAGAGGCTTTTCTCTGAAAAGTTTTGTTTTCTTCCATCTGTAACGTTTCTTGTGGATAGCGTGAAAAATCTTTGTTCATATTTTTAAGGTTCGGAACAGTCCCCTTGATTCACTGTACTGTTTTACGCTTTTATCATCGGCCGCCCCGAGGAATTGTCTTATCCCCTTGTCTTATCCCCTGTCTTCTACAATCTTTCCGCTCGAATCTTTAATCACATCTTGTCCTTGTGTTACGTTCACATCACAAAGAGCTGTCACGCTTCATCTGCACGGCAGGAAGGAAGGGTCCCGTGACAGGCAGTGGACAAAGGCAGGTGTGGACATATCTACGCATGATTCAGGCACAAAAGCAGATCTGTCTGAAAGAACTGTCATTTAGTAACACATCCGTCGCATTGTGAAGGAAGGCAAAGCATTGGAAATGACAAACCTTTCCCAGTGAGAAACGTTCGGTGCTCATGTTTGCACTTGGAACGTTTCCCATGCCTCCGGCCTCTTTGGGCATTGATGTTATAACTCACCTCTCCATGTACGTGAAAGAATGATGATCCTGCTTCATAACAATTGCTGAAGCTTTTCTTAATGGCAAAGACACAGAACAGACCAGGTTTAGAAAAAAACACCAATGTTCAACCATAAGTGAAAACAACATGGTAGAGTTGTGTTGACTCAGCATGAGGCCATGGTTGGGTTGCCAAACTGAAGAGTCACTTCCCTTGTGACCAATGCTTTGGAGAGCTATTATGTCTAATTACCTCAAAATCTTTGTTGATAGTAGCTTTTAAGCTGACTCAGATGTATCAAAAATGTAGATTTAAAAAATATTTTTGCGCAGTGTTAAAAACATCATGTGAGATTCTTAAATTGCGATACTTTCCTTCAGAAACACTTGTCATATCGCACAGATTAAGTATTTTTAATTAATAGTAATTTCCATTTTAGAGTGAAACTTATTTATATTTGGTTGACACTTTTCTCCAAAGCAACTTACCGTTATTTACCCCTTTACACAGCTGGGTAATCTTACTAGAGCAATTTTAGTCCTATTTTAATAAACTTAAATACCTTGCTCAAGAGTACTTAAGCTAGAGGTAGGAATTGAACCTGCAACCTTTGGGTCTAAAAGTATAAAAACCTTACACTGCATAATAATTCATGTATTATTACTATTACAACAATATTTAAAAGGTGTTTTGGGGAATAGTTACAAACGATTTATAACAGGTATAACTGTACCCGTCCCTCACATAATGAGGTTAGTCCTTTTTGTGAAATCACCCTGTTAGGTGAGTTCCTGTTGTTAAGGGGTCAAACTACCTTTATTTTAGTGGAGAAAATAATGGATTCCTATACAAAAAATATGTCACCTGTTATCACGGCCACAAGAAAGGGAGGCGTTGGACCCAATAGCAGGTGCTGTTTTATCGTAGTGGTGAATCGAGCAAGGGGCAGGCAAAAATGTAGTGAGAAACAGGCAGGAGGTCACCGATGCACAGATGTCGTACCGAGGGAGAAAGCCAGAGACGTGATCAAGAGGACGAAGCCAAAGGTCAGGAGCCAGGAAAGCAGAGTGGGGAATACATGGAAGGGACAGGGAGACAAGGGTTGTTGTGACTGATCGCTGATGCTGCAGTTGCTCAAACGAGGTTCCGCGAACTGGGGTGTTGGAGCAGCCTCTTTATGCCCCGTCTCCCCGATTCGCGGCAGGTGCATTTGGCCAGCAAGAGGTCATGGGTATGACATCATCTAAAATGAGACCAAAATAATAGGTGTTTTTTATGCCTGACAATGATACAACATTTTACTATTTTGTAAAACACATGATTAATTCCAGCTTCTAATTAATGTTTTATTCTTTTAATGCTATATTTTCATTCATTTTTCCATTATCAAAAAGTGACTGTCCAATGCAGAGTCACAGTGGTCCGAAGTCTATCCTGGAGGCATAGGACGTAAGGGAGTGCACAGTGTGGACAAAGGCATTTAAATGATTTGCTTTAGGATGTCTATGATGTGAAGAAATACAGCACATAAAATAAACTTCTTTCATTAACATGAGGACACTATGCTGTTAAGGGTGCTGTGTAACAAATGCTTTACATTAGATGATGTACATTTGACCGCAAGATTAAGGCTAATTTTAAAATAATGTAGAAGTATTCATATTATTAAAGCTTTTGTATTATTTAAATAACAGACTCAATAGCTACATCTTTGTTGTGTGTCATCATGTGCGAGTGACAGAGAGAGTGTGTGTGTTCCACTGATGTATGGATGAGTGACCCAGTGTAAGTAATGTATCTAGCAGTGTAAGTCACCTTGGTGAATAAGGTGTGTGGGCTGATAACACTACATAGAGTTCATTGGAAGTCGCTTTGGAGAAAAGCATCTGCTAAATAAAAAAATGTAATGTAAATCTTTATTTAAAGATTTAATTAAAGTTTATTTTTAAAAGTTAGTATTCAGAGGCAGCAGGTACTGTAGTGGTTAGAGCTCCTGTCTGATACTGAAAGCACCCAGAGTCCCTGCTCCTGCTGTACTGCCCTTAATCAAGGAATGTACTTGCCCTGACTTGATACTGTAAAATTACCCTGTTGTATGAATTGGTAAATGACAGTAAGCAGATTAGCATTATAAATTGCTTTGGATAAAAGTGTCATCTTAACAAATAAATACTGCTGAATCTGCTATGTCATCTGAAATATTAGATTTATTTTAATTGGTTATGATTGTCACCTTTATAGGAAGTAGAAAGTAGATGCATATACAGTAATTTGTTTTATTATGGAAAAAGTATTGCTGTATTAATAAATGGCTTGAAAGAATATTTGTCTTCTTTCAGTGCTAATTTTAAAACAAAGGAGTCCAACCACCACCTTCCAAACCCTACTTGTAGACAAGTGGTCATTGTTTCCAGGGTGATTTAGAGGTTAATGTATTATATTTAGTCAGAAAATAGTTGCAGTGACACCAGGGAAGGGCAAAAGCATTTTGGGTTCGAAACAACAGGTGTGTATCTCTGTCCCAAAAAGCCTCATGGAAGCTGTTGTACAAAATTAAATACCTGCGATGGAAGTGAAATGATCACGTAATTGGCAAAAATGCCATTGTACTGAATAATAAGCCCATTGTATGAAGAAGGGTACATATTATTTTTTGTATGGAACCCTATTAACCAAGGGCTGAGTATATTTGAACGGCTATTCAGTCTAAATTGACAGGAACAGTAAATAGCTAGTGTGGTAACATGACTATTTATTGTCACATGTGCTCAAGGAATACAGTGAAATTCTTGGTCTACCGTTCTCTCTTTCTACAGTACTTTACATTGAGGTAGGGGGTACGGGGGCAGTGAAAGGTTATAACCAAGAAATAAAAGAAAATAGCAGTGCAGAACAAGATAATATAGGGCAGTATAGCACAGAGGTACAAAGACAATCCAGTACAGTAGGGTAATTTGCTCTAATGGGGAATGTAATATAAGCGATGGATATGTGCAATGGATACTACTGTACATGTAAGTGGTTCAAGAGTGCAAGGTGACAGTGAGCAAACTGACAGCAGCAAATGACCGTTAAAGTGCAAATGGCCGTACAGTTTGGCCGTCGCGGTTCAACAGATCAGTAGTGTGATCAGATCAGTAGAATATGGGGGGAGCGAGATCTCCGGTGGTTCGGCGATCTGACGGCCTGTGGGAAGAAGCTGTCTCTGGGAGGTGTGGGTGGAGATGCTTTGATAGCGTTGCCCAGAGGGTAGAAGTGTGAAGAGGACATGAGCTGGATGGCTGGCGTCCATGATGGCGTCACTCAGCCCTTCTTTAACAGCGGGTGGCATAGATGTCTTGGAGCTGTTGGAAACCCGAGCCAGTGATTTTGGCTACAGTCCTGGCGGTAGTTTGCCCCAGTCTGGGATCCAAGGCAGTCAGCCATGGTACAAAAACCACATCGTGATACATATCCTGTCAGGATGCTCTCAGTGGTGGAGTGGTAGCTATAAGTAGTGTTGTGCACTACAATTACATTCTTGTATTTAGCTAACACTTTTCTCTGTGCGTCCAACAATATTAAGAAACTATTATTTGGTATAATTAATTAAAGAAAGTGTAATTAAATTATTTAATGCTAATATTTAAGCATAGACTACAGTATCTGATACGCATGCCGTGCCATAGGAAAGCTGAGGCGCTAACGACGCACGGGTCTCGGTTCATGTTCCCGCCTTTCTGCACGACGTTGGCACGAGACAGTCACGTCACCCACAGCAGTCCTCCCTCGTTACCTCATCACCTCATCGTGCCTCGATATATTCTGACAGAACACGAAAACTCCACTGTGGCAACATTTGAGAACTACCCGTGAAATATTCCTTACTAACCTGAGTGCGACACGATCAGTGTGGACCGTCAAAGTTAACATCTGTTTTGAGTTTTCTTCGTGTGGACAGAGACGTTTCCCACACCGTGTGTCACAAAGGTCAAAGCAGGCTCGCGTGCCACACACACGCCGTTTTTCTTTTACGTTAATTTGTTATTTTGTTATTATTTACTGACTGCATGACAAAACTAATACCTAATGTCATGTTTACGAGGAAAGGTTCGTCTTGGGTATTTGCATTGTGAAGCTATGGCGTGTTCAGGCGGAATTGTGTTTACAGAAGAAATGAAACCAGAAACAGTGTCCGCGCGCGAAGGTGGGAGGGGGGCTCGCCTGGGCCATCCTGGCGGCTCGCGGTCGGGAGTCGCGTGCGATCCACCGGGGGTGGCGCGGGCCCTCGGGACGGAGCCAGCACGAGGCGCTCCTCTAATTGCCCTCGCGGCTCGCATTGGGCAATCGCGCGTTGGGAAAGTGTGTGTTTTTTTAAAACTCTTATTTCTTTCTAAAGCAGACAGTCTCATTTTTGTTTTCTTGTAAAACGGACTAAAAAAGAAAGCTGTCTATTACGGGCTCTGCTTGTTTATGTAGAAATTTGCCAAACACCAGCAGCAGCCCTAGTTTCAAGCATGACCGTGACGTTTTTTTTTTTTAAACGTGGAGGTTTTGGATAAATAAACCTTATAAACAGTAGGACATGCAGAATAGCCACTTTTGTTAAAAATTGGACTCGCACATATAATTTGTTAAAAATTACGATTCTTTGATTTTTCTCTATGTTTCAACTGAAGTTGTACATTTTTCTTTACTTCAGCAGGATTCCTTTTGATACACTAACATTTGTGGGTCTGAGTACTATAGTCGTCATTGAAAAAAAGTTCCCTGAGAAGGTGGGATTTAAGAAAAACTCAGTGATATATGCAACACAATGCAACAAAATTGTTCAAATTTCTTAGTTATGTTGATTTTTGTGTTGATTAAAATTAGTTCAAGTTTACCAATTGCAAAAATACCGCTGGTTCTCCTAGGACCTAGAGTGTCAGTTTTAGTCTGGTAATTTACAGCTAGTGGAAGATTGTATAAAGTTCCAAAACATTCTAGAATGCATCAGATTCTAAAAGGTACTGGAATATTCGATGCTTGGAACCCTGTGCCAAGATTTGCCAAAATTTGCTCATTTCAAAAATGTGGAATATTTTTCTAAAAACTGATATATAGCACAAACACCAAAACAAGTATGCTTAATCTAACAAAACTGAATGGAAAATGCGAAAAAATCGACATAAAATTTTTCTTACATCGTGTTATGAAAGACCCCACATTTTATGGGTAACATATAATATAACAATTTACAGCAAAAAACTAAGTGTCCTTTAGGTCATATGACGTTTCCTTTGTAACTTTGCAACTTATAAGTGAAGCGAAATAAAACAGTCTTGAAATAATGGAAACAAATGTTGTGATAGGGTGGTGTGGTGGCACAGTGGGTAGTGCTGGTGCCTCACAAGTCCTTGGCTGTGGGTTTAAATGTGGCTTTAAACCCAGTTCAATCTGTGGAGAGTTTGCATGCTACCCGGTGCACTCCAGCTACTCTGGTTTCCTCACACAGCCCAAAGATGTGTTTCAGGTGAATAGATAACTCTGAGTTTCACATAGTGTGTGTAAATAGTGTGTTCCACTGATGTATGGATGAGTGACCCATTGTAAGTAGTGTATCTAGCATTGTAAGTTACCTGGTGAATAAGGTATGTGGGCTGGTAACACTACATAGTATTCATTGTAATTCGCTTTGGAGAAAAGCATCTGCTAAATGAAGTAATGTAAACTTACTTGAATTGTTCCAGTAAAAATTACTCAGCTGTATTTAGAGGGAAATATTGTAGGCCTACATAGCACTGTAAGCTGGTAGTTGGGATAGCTAGTAGCATTAAAAAGCGACTGCTAAATAAATAAATGTAAATGTAAATATGAGTGTGTGTGATTGACTCACATCTTGTGCTTTCAGGATACACTCTGGAACACCAAAACACTGAAGCAAATAAAAGATTAATGATGATGGATGGGTGAGTAGATGTTTACCATAGTAGCGCTTTTTAAGCGTCAAATATTTTCTTGCAACTATCAATTCGACAAAACCGGCTACATAAGGTTTGAGGCCACTCTGGAGCAGCAACCTAAGTGAAAATGCTGAGAGTTTTCTCCAATGAGCTTCTATGAAGTGGTGCTCATTTCAGGCTGTTTCCTCAGTGCAATGTTGTAGTAATGTGGCCAACAGATGCTCTCCCTGTTCTGGATGTTTCTAGCTTTATGGAGTCAGAAGGACACATTGAAATATTTTGTATATATTTGAATATTAGAGATAATGAAGGGCAGCATTTACAAACATAAAATTACTTGAAATTTATTTTGAAACAGGTTTTGGCACATGGCCTTCATTAAATGAATGGGATAATGAATCATAGATGTGATGCTGTCCAGCTAATGGTTCACTAAAAATTACATCTACATTTATTTAGGTGATGCTTTTCTCCAAAGCAACATACAATGTTATTTGTAATGACGTACCCATTTACAGTATATACCAGGGTAATTTTACTGTTTCATTTCACGGTAAAGACCTTACTGAAAGGGTACTACAGCAGGAAGTGAGATTCAAAGCTGTGTCCTTCGAGTCCATGGAGGCAGTTCTAACCACTACCCTATATCTTATTTCGCCATAGCAGGATAGCTCACCAGTATCCTTACGGAGGACTCTTTTCTCTTTTAACCACAGTACACAACAACTTCACTGTGAAAAATCCCACAGATCCATAACAAAAAAACATTCTAACACAGTAAAGTAATACCAACTGCTAAACTGGTTTTATATAAATAACATAATCTAGAACAATGAGGGATCACAAATGTTTATGGCCACAGTGTGAGGAAAATGAATTTGTGTACAAATAGGAAGATACAATGACATAGAAAATCTCAAATTATGGCACATGAGAGCTGCTTAGGTGAAGACCTGTGTTAACTGATACAGACATGTCATCCACTGAGAAAAAAAGAGAAAGTTTTATGGAAGGAATGTCAATTATTTCAAGTGGTATCAGGAAAATTGTTAAAGAATTGAGAGAAAACTAAATTATGTGACAACACCTCATAAATATTCAATGAGAATATGGCTGATAAGGTATAGGTTGAGAGATTTTTCTTTAATGTGATAGATCCGTGGTACAAAGAGTTAAAGGGTACCAAACATAGGGTTACTATGTGCAGTTCTATAGGCCCAAGTTCACCAGCTTCAGTTTTACACAGTTAAGTAATTTTACACTAGCTGAATAACGATTAAAATGGACTTGCAAACGGAATTCATTTGTTAATAATTAGTAATAGGTTAATTTTACTGCAGTTTGATTGTCAGTATCGTTATTCTTTTGCATTTTTCATGTTTTTTAATGTTTTTTTGAAAGTCCATGAACCAAATTATTTTTAAATACTTTTGAAACTTCAAGTGCAGCTTGTCGCAACCTTTTGTTATTTGATCTGTAGAAATTTGGAATTTTTTCATTTTCTCTAGCTTTTTTTTAATGTAATATTCAACAACTGACTAGTTTTCTTCAAGATTTTGGGTGAGCTTTGTGTTCGCTTTTACTCTTTTTGGGAATTACTTGAAAAATTATTTCAAGATCACCTTTTGAAACATTAATTTCTTTTAAATCACTTTGCTTTTCACAAGTACAATATGGGTTGTAATGATAAAGAATGACTGTCAGTACCTCGTATCCTTTCACACTCAGAAATACTACTTCACTCAGTATGCATGTTACACGTATGAACATTTTTCTGTTTTCTGTTTCACTCCCCTACATTACTACTACACAGAGCAGTGGTGACAAGCCTTTGTCCTGGTGGCTGACAGAATATTTGGGTCCTTGTTGTAGCCTTCATAAAGAAATCAGTTTCAGTGAAGTGTTATGTTACAAATGTGAGAATTCAAATTGCAGGTGCATCACATCCCTTTTGCAGGACTGTCAACCACTGATAGATCACCTGTACTCATTCTTTTATTAAACCATTAGCTGGATGTAAAGCCACTTTAACCTTAAGTTTAGACATGCCCTTTGTACAGAATGCCTAGAGAATTACAGACCATGATTTATTCAAAGCTGTTAATTACTTTTTAAATTAATCACTAAAAAGGAAACCAGTAGTAATGGATAGTTACATTTCTTCTCTGGTTATTAACACTATGTAAATTGAAAAATCAGCAGCAAACAGTTCTGACAAGACAACACTTTAAAAACAAATGTAGTTATCACCAAACCACTGACTGGATCAGTTGTCAATGACATCTCCACTAGCTATGGACAAGTTTTGTCAAATATTAATCATCATGTTATTGATTTGACAGTGGTTTGTAGGAATCTCTTGAACTTTGAGTTTATCCTCATTAACAGTCAGAAGTATATTTCCGTTTTGGCAGTCGGTGCCCCATTGAGGCATCATGCACACATTAATCCATAGCCTTCTGTTCTCCTTTGCATTTCAAAGGTATGAAATGAGACGAGATGCTCTCCTTTCGTGTCTTCCTCCCCCTTAGCGGCTTGCCCTTTGATGACAGCGCAAGGAACATCTGTTTGCCGTTTTGCGTGGTCCACTTTGCAGAGGAGTAGGCATTGAAGTAGTTCTCCAGGAAAACCTCTTTAAAGTTGCAGTTTTCACTGTAGGTTTTCTGCAGTATCAAGCAAGAGAGAGTTGTTTTACACGTGGAAGTTGGGACTGGAGCTCAGTTTCAAGCTGATATCATGTTCGTGTAACTGTAACTTCTAACTCCTTGGTTTTGCAGTGAGTGTGGAATTACTTCTCCACTGTTCTCAGTGTATTTACAACAGACTGACAGCTTACCTTTCCTTGCAGACCTCCTGACCGGTTCATAGATATATAGTATTGACTTTTCACCCCTTTAATAGCCAGCACTCCTCCTTCAGAGACCGTCCGGATCTCAAGAATACCTGCAAGCAGATAGTTATCCTCTCAGCATTCATTACAAAAATCCTGTTGGAGGGATTACAGTTTTTAATGTAATCAGAAGCTTTTATTTTCCATGTACATTTCTTCATTTAGCCTGCACTCTTCCTCCAAAGCAGCTTACAATTATACAATTGGATCATTTGAAGATAAGTACCTTGCTCAAGGGTACTGCAGCTGGAGGGGGGATTCAGATCTGCAACCTTTGCATCCAAAGGCAGCAGCAATAATGAAAAAGCCTCCAGTGACACAAGCTATGAACATATAATTGCCTGAGTTCTGCCCATATGTCCAGTGTTGTTGCATAAATCTCCACAGAAGGAATGTGGAAAGAACAGGGACTTGTACATTTTAGGCAAGTATTGTGGGGTTCTGAAAAGCATCATATACCTTGTGTGTATGTGATTACCCAGTGATGGACTGTCGTCCCATCCAGGGTGTACCCTGCTTTATGCACTATGCTTCCAGCTGAGATTCTGGACTATTGCAACCCTACACTAGATAAGCAGTTACTGATAATGAATGAATGAATTAATGAATGAATCATATGCTGAGGCTGGAAGTGACTAAGTTCCACGTGGTATTTAGTGGTGAAAACTGTAATTACAGGGAAGTCACCACTGAAAAGAATGTTTCTTAAAAGTGATATTGAAAAATAAAGCAATAAAACTGTGATTAGAGAAACAGTTTGTTTTCATTAGTCTTGCCATGTACTGTAGGGGAACGAGGATTATGCCTTGCCTTTGGTAAATAAGTATATTAAGATCAACAGTTCTGCAATGTTTTCATTTAACAACATTATCTTAATTGTGTGTAGTGATAAATTGCTCCACATTCTAAGCTCATCTCCTTTTTTGAGCATACAGAAAGGCTGCTATCATGGTCAAGACAAGGCTTCCCTTGGCTGAGCAGCAAATGTTCTTCATTTCCCCATCAGTGTCCCAAATATGGATCTATTTCACTTTTTTGTGGTCAATTTTGAATCATAAGCCTGCCATTCAGTGATGTTTTGCCTTGTGGTACAGATAGAATTTCAAATTGTAGGTTAAAAGTTTCTCTCAAAACCCAATATTCTGTTCCTTTGGCCTTTATAAAACCTTCTAAAGGGGATATATGTTTTTGTGGGTTTGTGTGTGTTTGTTTGAGTCCTTTTAACCCACTGTCCATCCTTATATTGCTGCAAAGCACAGTTCATATGAGGTCTTGCTTAACACAAAATATTTCACCTTTAATAATTTCTAGTTCATTGTTAGTGTTTGCAGAGCTGCAGATAAACCTCATCTCTCATAAAGTCTGGAAACACATATACTGAGAACATTTGTGTTGCAGGTTGTGATGCTGAAATTCTATAGCTGAATGTTTAATTACTTAAAGTAATAAAGAATCATATTTATGTATCAGAACAGGTAGAGGAAAACATTAGGATTATTTGAGAGAAAAAATCTTGTGTACATGTCTTTATATTTGGTCTCTGATCATTGAGATATGGAGCAACTGAGTGATAACTTGTGCGTCTGTTATAATTAAGTAACTTTTCAAGACGTTTTAAGATCTCTGTGCAACCTTTATTCTTTTTGTTCTTTGGTTCTTATTTGAAAATAAAAAGTTGTTCCTCTTCCATTGTTATTCCACAAAATTTTGTACTCTTTAGTGAGAGACCACAGGCTTTGTAAACAAAATTACTCTCAGATACACAGAAATTTGGAATGTTCAGTTTACATTTAAAATCCTGCAGTTTCACTGTTTTCCCCAAGTGTCTCTTGCTTGATATGCAAAGTGCAGCTCTGCAGTTTTACTGTTAAGAAAAGTTTTTGAAAAAAATATTATGTTTTCACAACAAGTTACATTTGCATATTCAGAAATTGCATTTCAACATACTGAACATTAACCTGGGTAATAGAAAACCCTTCTGAATAAAAGCCCTCAGACTTATTTTTAACATTATACATTTTTTTTACTGGCTATTTAAATGTGGAAATATCAGAAATATTTCAGATACTCTTACAGCTAGTGTTAGCCAAAATTTTCTCACTGATATTCATGGTCATGTGAAAGCCTTGCATCAAATATGTTGCGCTTTTGGTAAAATACTTTTGTATTGTGTTGTGTACACCTTCAGTGGAAGGAAAATACTGGGAAAATCAAGGGAAAGAGGGAATGGGTATGTTTCTTATGTTTTACTAAATTACAATGGAATGCAAACTGGAATGGAAGTCCCTTTGACCCTCGCTACAACAAAATCAAAAAAAAAAACAACTGGCCTATCATAACAAAATATGAAACTAACCAGAGTAGGAACAACATGTCAGGTATTAGGAGAGACTAGAAAATATTATGGTCAAATACTGGGCAACACCACCCTTTTTACACCTATGACAACAACCAACTGTTTACAAAGTAAGTCTGTTTCTTACCATTCAATAACACGAGAATGTGATCATATTCATACAGAAAGGCAAACAACTGAGCACTCGCTGCAATCGTACACATGCCTAGCGTACATCAGAGACTGCACTGGGCTAGCTATATGACTTTGGGATGTTTTCACTGTTGAACTGCTATTGAACCTTCGCCCACTGCTCACAGTTTAACAGGCTTCATGAGGCTTCAACTCACATTATTTAAGCTCCTCTCATTGTTTTTGCTGCATCTAATGTCCTTGAAATGTTCATAATCAAGCATATTGAATTGATAATCCTGACTTGAATGAAACTCGACAGGCTGACACGGTCAAAAGCACTAAATATGAAATAAAAGAAAAAGTTAATGTGGTAATAAAATGCAGTTGCACAGTTACGCACCCTTGAAAAGTAGCTCTAAGTTTTCCTCCCGGACATTTCCAGTCATTCTGTCCCAAAGTCTTTACTGCAGACCCACACGACTCCAGTTTTTCTGCAGTATGGCGAAATGGGGACCGTTTTTTTCATCAGACATAGCAAAACTGATTCATAAAGAAATGCGTGCTGAAAGGGTTTATGTAAGAGTGTAATATTGTTGTGTTATTATCTGGAATTTTATACTGTTTTATACTAAATACTGCTTTATGCTATTTTGAAGTTGTTCCTGCTCTGCGTCATGAAAAGATGACTATGAGCCCAGTCACCAGTGTTAGAGTGCTTGCATTTAACATGTGCAGAGTGTAAAATAGGGGTACTGGTGCGAGCCCTGGACCCTGGACACTTGCACAACTGACTGGGAGAGGGATGTCAGCAGTTCGAGTCTCTTTATGCTACACATATGTCGACCACCACAAAGCCATCTCACTCTCTTTGCTGCCTTTAAGTAGTGTTCAGCCTGGGCGGGGGCGATTGCCCCTACACCGGTCCTTCAACACTCCTGGCGTCACTGCTTTTGTGAACCAACATAATTGTTTGTTGACCTAACTCGATTGTTTGCGCAGCCCAAGTCTCAGGTTTAGCATTATTTCCTGTCCGTTTATTCCAGAACGTTCTTGAAGGCCACATTTTCTGAATACCCAGTGTGTGTTGTCCCAGTTCTGCAGTTACGGTTATTTTATTCAATAGGTCTTCAGCAGCAGCCACGATACAATGAAAAGAATTTAAACTGACATTGTATGGTTGCCCTGTTTAGAAAAAAGGAACAATGCAGAAAAAAGTTCTAAAAACAGCTGTTATTGAGTTATTCCTTTGACTATAAGTATTATAAATAGGTGGATTCTCCACAACTCATTGCTCCCAATTCCAACATATATGTCTGTATTTTTTCTTGGAGATTACAGAACTGGGGAAATGTGATGTCTGACTTTGTCTCATGCTTTTGATTTACCTGAAATGGGGTCACTTTGAATGATTCCTGCAGCTTGCACTGTTATTGTTTCCTTGTAGCGTAGCGTGCTTTCGGCTGCCGTGCTGATGGATGTGTCCGAGGCTCCGGGGCGAGTCTTGGCAGGACGTGTTTCGGCAAAGGCAGCGAACAAGGGGAGACCCGGCTTCCCACATTTGTGGCCCAAATGTTAGCTGTTTTGTGTGGTGGGGAGGTGGGGCTTCCCCTCAGAAGGCTTTCCCCCAGCTTGAACAAATTTACCACCGAGTTTATGCCCCTTGGCTAGGTAAAGTATTTGTGAGTGATCCTCAATTCTAATGTCCTGGATTAAATGTCCACCTCCGCTTCTTGCCAAGGAAGTCTTTGCAGACGTCTGTTACAGATACCGTAGTAAAATCCTGAGTGGACACTAGTAGGACACCAAGAGCAGAATGAATTGATTTTTGAAATTTAGTGAACTGAAGATTTGAACATATCCATGTTATATTGGGTCAGAATTTCACACTGTTCCTTGCGCTGTTACTCAGGAAACAGTCATAGATGGCCAAGACATTGTCCATGTTTGTGCGTGGACAAACTTACCAGATTTTTAAACTTACCAGATAAAGTACTCATTAAAACATTTTATGTTTTCTTTAAATTTATTATTTAGTTGAGTTATTCAAAAAAAATACATAGATTTTTTTTTTAGAGATCCATTTTTTACACATGCTAAACTCTTAAAATTTTAGGATTGCTGTTCTATTGCAGAGAGCATGTGATGTTTTAAAAGATAATTATATAATAACTTTAAACGGAAAAACACGGCTAGAAGTCATTATCTGCTGACTTAATAATACCACCTAATTGGCTGCATATGTTTTAAAACATAAAATAAAGCTGGTGTTTTAATTGGACATAGAAATTAAATTAATTGGCTGGAACATTGAATTCCTAAGCTTTGTTCAGTTGATGCAAACATATTTTATAAACTTTCGCTAATATACTACCCTGAACACACAGTTGTGCTCTTCCAGTATTTAATAATAGTGTGCATTGCATTGAGAAATAAACTGTTGCACCTCTCATGTGATCCACGTTATCATAGAGCACTTTACCAGCAGCTTAGTCACGTGTTTGACATGAGCTTGGACACGTACAGTGTTCATTCAACCGTTTTCTTTGTTCAGAATTTTTACCCAAGATCCTTTTTTTTTAAATGCATTGGTAACTTCTCTCTTCACCCGTGGCACTGCTTTGTTGGTAATGATAACAGTAGCTCACTGTGGGTCAACGGGTAGCATAATGTTTAAGAATTATCCTGTAACTCCAAGTTCAAGCCTCGGTTTTTGGTAAGCGCTGTGGTACCCTTGAGCAGCATTTGTACCCTGAATTACTCCAGTTAATACTGATACAATACTTGAAGTTGCTCTGGATAAAAGTGTCAGCTAAGCAATGAATAATAATAATAACAATAAAAATAATAATTCATTTTTATTATTACTCATTGCTCAGCTAATAAAAAATTTTTACAGTGATATGATAATAACAATTGTTATTATGATTATAGTTTATAGTTTTCAGTATAATATATTTTACAGTGTAGTTATTATATGTAATGAACAGTTATTATGCTCCTGAGTTCTTGTATTTGGTGCTTGAATAAAAGATACAGGTGTATAAATGGACAGTTGCAGAAAGACAGTGTATTTGTTTCTGAGAAAAAACATGAGGCTGCTCAGCAACTAAACCTTTAATAATAATGATAAAAGGTTTATGAAACAGATCTGTGCTGCACATAGCTTTGAAAGGCCCCTCCTAATGATTCCTGTCTTGGGTGTGCGTGAGACCGTTCTCCACATCTGGATGTATCAGTTTCTCCGCTTTTCACCGCCAGTTCTTACGCAACCCAGCATCTTGACCAAAGGCTGTCTTTCGCACGCTACCAGACTGTATGATCATCCTCATTATTCAGGACTAATCAGACTTTCTTACTGTGAAAAATTAACTCTACAATATAGCTGTTATATTTCAGCTCTTCATAGAGCCGGACAGCTTGCGGGGGGAATTCAGGTGAAGTTTGGTGCTTAAGGGTTCAGCAGCAGCTCTTCAGACCTGAAACGACTCAGATAACAGGGCTCTAGGCAATAATGCACATTAGTGCCCTTTGTGTGCCGATGTAGAGGACTGGTGATATTGTAACTCACAGGAAAACTTTTTTTCCCAGTGTTTCTCCCTTATAGATGAACGTGATCAAGCTGCTGTTAAAATTTTTTTGTTGAATCAGTGAACCTCTTTTTACATTATAAATGCTTTATATGACAACTCAAAAGTAAAGTGTTTGACACTGATACAGCTATAAGGTCTAACTGAAATTTTTCCTTGCTCTGGATCTGTTCTTGGGGAACCCCTTTAGAAATAGCAGGTGTACCACTTAGAAGGTGTTAAACACAACATCCAGACAGCTGTGACATCGGTCCAAATAAAGGCTTGGAACATTGAGTCTCTGCTCAGTAAATTCTGTTTCTCTCGAATTGAGTTCTGTGTCCTCAAAATTCATGGTTACCAGAAGTTCATATGTGTTCACATGTTTTTTTCATCATTTTGTTTCTGTATTTTGTTTTTTTTTTTGCAAAAACAAAGTATGATCTCATTACCTAATATTCCTTCTTGCAACAGAGAGCACTTTGTATACTTTTTTACAGTCTTTGTTTAGGGTGCAAATAACTGAGCTTTGCCAAACCCAACACCTGTTTTTCTTTACTGCTGTCATGTTGCATGTCTGTGCTTTTTAACACAAATGTCTGGACTGTTCACTGCGCTGCTGTGAACATTGAACCAAAACAACATGCTGCCAGGGATCATTGTAGCCACCTGGAATTTTATGCGTCACTTTAACTGGGATGTTCCAAAGGCTCTGTGTTTATTTCATTGTTGGTGACATAACCACTGAATTGAGATTGCGCAAGAAACAAACAATTAAACATGGTAATAAATTTGCAGTTGTATGTCGATGGACAACAGATGTGATTGTTTTATCATCCAAAACAAAAATCAGTAAAATCAAAAACCAGCAGTTAACATTAAGGTCTATCAGCCTGAATCCCTAAGTGTGTTAAGAATCGACTCGTATTATAAAAGTTTTCGGCATTATTTGTTTTGTCTTATTCAAAGTCAGATGCGTGGTCATTTTTCTGTTTATACACCTGAAGTTCAGCGGCATCAAGGCGTACTCATCTTCCTGAAGAGAGCACATCAGGCACCCTGGAATCTCAGTCGTCAAATTTCTGGTGACGCATCCCGATTTTTAAGCTCATCACCGCATGAACACCTTAGAGGGAATCACTGAGGAGCCACCTGACACAAGTAGCACGTGGCGGAGAAATCTGTACTCACTGTGGCAGTTGGTGGGGTCCTGCGTGCCGCCAATCTTGCCTTGCTCGTCGATGGTGAGAAACCACTGGGTCCTGCTGAA
This sequence comes from Scleropages formosus, assembly GCF_900964775.1. Taxonomy (NCBI): domain Eukaryota; kingdom Metazoa; phylum Chordata; class Actinopteri; order Osteoglossiformes; family Osteoglossidae; genus Scleropages; species Scleropages formosus. Next base: position 31,460,693 of record NC_041812.1, on the reverse strand, counting down.
GAGCTGACGCACCCGCACGTCTCCCCCCTCCATGTAGTCGTAGTTCCTGGCGTGGCGCTCGTGCCTGGAGCAGTTGGCGATGGCTGCCAGCTGCTCGGGGGTACGCTGCCCACCTGCTAGGCCCAGGCTGCCCACGAGGAGGACCAAGTGCATGCAGAGCCCGGAGAGCACATCTGGCAGGTTCCCTTGCCATCCCCTAACCCATCTGCGCATTATAATGCCCGGTTGCGCGTGTCCACGGGCAGCATGCTGAGATGCGCGCTGGGGCGAGGCCCGTCGCGGTGATGGTCCCCGGTCTCCTCCGTGCCCTCGTGTGGAATGTTCCTCCGATGAGCTCTTTGGAGTCTTTGCTTGAGTTACGCAGCAGGATGTGAAGGAGACATTTAACCGCAGTCCTAGTGTGTAGTCGCAGCCTCCTTCTGCGATGACAGGCTTTTACAGCACAAGACAACAAGAAACAGGCTGTATTTATGGTGTTGCGCTCGTTTCAGGAATTCGTCTCCAACATCACCACGCTTAGTCACGACACGTAAGTATCAGTTCATCTTTCTCTTGTGCGTTGAAAAAAAAATCCTGTCCGACAAGATATTAACGGCAAGGCAGCGCTAGGCTCTGCTGTGCAGCTGAAGAACACCCATAACATCTGCAGCGCTTTCGCCTGACTTCGCTCACCTCATGCCCGCGCTCATGCCTCTGCGGTCTCTGATAATTTAGTGGTGCCCTGCACTTTTCCCACAGAGCTGTGCACGTTCCCGGCGGCCGGTGATGGCAGGCGACTTCTTGCTGTCGGATCCGCGCACGCAGACCTGGCCCTGGTCCACTCCCGAACCCCAGCACTACACTTTAGTCCCCCTGGCAGCATGTGTCTGTATAAGCAGCGCGCAGTCCCGGCAATTCTCCACGGAAAATAAGAGTGCATGCACGTGTGACTTACGTGCGACGCGGTTCCGGTCTCCCGGTGCGACCGCTGGAAGTATCTGCGTGCCCCAGGGATCCTTAGTAGCCAAAGGACGGGCTGCTCAAGCACCGACTGCGGGAGGGAGAGGAAGCCCCGGCTTCGGCCCCTGCCGCAGCGTCGCTGGGTGTGCTCAGATGGGGGCCTCCTGCTGACCTCACTTGAGAGCAGTTGCAGCCCAGCCACTCAGCTGTCATTGGGACCCCCCGCACCCCTCCTCTCCCCGGCGCTTGCCCGAGTCCTCAAGAGGAGCCGCAGACGGGAGGAGCAGCTCGCAGCACGGTCCCAGATGGCGTCTGTCCCCTGCGTCGCACATAAACGCAGTGCAAAACTCCCACCCCACCCCCCGTCCAGTCTGCACTAAAGTATTTGTAAACAGACAGAGGAAGAAGCCATGGCACTCGAGTATTCCAGAAACGCAGTTTTCTAAGAGTTATTACTCCGTTGGTCCTGAACGTGGTATCTGAAGGGTGACTTACCCTGTAGAACTTGTCACACAGGGGAAACATCCAGGAGTCCTGCAGCGGATGGAGGTACAAGCCGGAGGTGGAGAAGCGCAAGGTGCCATTTATTTGGTCTAAAGCACAAGTGAAGAGCACCTCATCTCTTTAGTTTACCAGATCAAGGAGCTGCAGCAGGGTGAAACGAGCTAAATTTATTTTAACATGTCGAGGCTGAAAGTGCACATTGTCCTCTTGCCCAACACAGGTCGCTCTGTGTCTGTGTGTTGTGTATGGGTGTGTGAGAGACACCTGACGGCATTTTCAACAGCGGTCCACTGAAGCTGACTTCGGAGTGGAGTACTTGCGAAAGTGTCGTCCACGGGCTCCGAACGTCTAAGCAAGCGACTGAAGCCAAGGGTTCGACTGATGTTGTGCTGCACTTGCACATAAAAGCTCCCCTGAAACCTGTGCCCACAGGCATAATTTAAACTGTGAGATTTCCAGCAAAGTAAATATTTGGACGGAGTTTAACAATAATGTCAGTGGAGTCGTTCACTTTAAATCTGTTATAGATTCGGTCTTAAGAATTACTGGCACAGCAGGAGGGAAAAAACATTTCACTACACGCAAGTTTTCTCGGCGCAGAGACAATGGAGGCCGAACACAAATCGAAGACGGCCATCTAATAGCTCTTAATCTATGATCATTACGATGATTTAATGCAGTTTCTTGCAAAACTATTTTCTGTTTGCTTGGAAATATTTTCATTTGTACTTTGCCCTTGAAATTCGGTGATGATTTTTATTTTTGCATTTTTTTCTTGTTTTTTTTCTACTTGGATAGTCTTTCGTGGTTTCGTGTTTGGGAACGGGAAGAGAGCTCAAAATCCACACGATTCAGTGTCTGAAGAAGAAGTTGCACACTTCTTCATATTTTCAGTGTCAGCGCCAATATAGATTTCAGGTATAGTGTGTTAATTAAAATTTGGCAATTAAACTAAATTTTGTGCTTATACCAAATGTTTATTTACACGTCAAACCTAGACGTCCACGTTTTGCTTCCGTATCCCTCATCATTACTCCATTTCTGTACGCGCACTACTAAAAGTGGACCTGACTGCAAAATAACAGTTTATCATAAATTCTGCTGAAACACATCAGGTCTTCTGCTGTATGTTGCAGAAGTAGTTCTTTGACTTGAATGATATGTCTAAAGATCCCAGTATTGGTGTAAAGGAAATAAATACTTGAAATGATGCATTGACCGAGTAGACCAGGAATTCTTTCGTAGATCCTGTATTGTTTATCAACTACTAAAGACTTGTATGAACATTTCAGGATATCATTCTACATAATTCCATGAAAACTGTTCTCATGATTACAAGTATATGTGATTAACACACTTTCTGTGTGGTTTAACTTCTGAACATTTTTTTAAATAACTTCTGAGCTATTTTTTCAGCAAATTCTCTCATACCATTTATCACTGATACAACACTTGAATAAAAAAGGATTAAGTTGAAAGTCAGACTATAATTTTTGGGTGTGCTTCATACGTTTCAAATTTAACAGCGATTGTTTGGCAACAGCAAACACCAGTGTCAATATAGCAAGGCCACAGTTTGCGCTGAGGTCAAGTGTGTTGTGCGATATTAATGTTATTTTAAACTTAAAATTAGAACTAGCTGTTATGGTCATGAAAAGAAAAAATTGCTGCACGGGAAAATGGTGTTTGCCAGGAATCTTTGCCAGATATTTCTAAAGACCACCTCTTGGCCAGAGGCTTAAAAACAATCGTTTTCCCCCCCCTTTTGCTTTCCTAATGAGTGCTGTGGTTACGACAAGGTGGATTTCATCTGAGGATTGGGTTCAAGACAGATCAATGTGTTCATGATAATATGATCCGGCTGTTGAGTTATGGGATCTTATTTATGACCCTGCTAAGAAAAGAGGGGTCAGCTTGTTTTGACAAGAGGTGATGCCGTATGTTGACCTTTCTATTTCAATAGAACGTATCCAGTGACCGAGATCAAAGTCCTGCGTGGAGCAGCTGAACTCCAAACTTTCCGTCAAGTCAAGAGCATTTTTTGTTCTCCAGAGCTTACGTCAGTGGGGAGCAGAGCGGTGAAGGAAATGGCCTCCTAACCAGACAGTTGGTCTAACAGCCGAATAGAGCAAGACAAGCGTGACGTCAGTAAAAGCTCAAAAAAAATTCAAGTGCATAAACTGCATGGGGTGTCAGTTAAAAAAAGGTCACTTTGGATGAAATGCTGAAAAATAGAGCTGCAAATGTAATGCAAGGAAGGGGCCTCTAAGGAAATGACATGAAAGAGCATCTTTTTCTCTACCTTTATTTTCATTGCTTGCTACATCTAGACACTCCTTGGTTTGCCCTTCCCGTGTTAAGGGCAATTGATGGTGCACTTACTCTAAGAAGAGGGACGCTCCATTCAGGTGGTCCTTCCGCTTCGAAAGGTACCTTTGAAAGTGTTGACGTGCTCCTCTGGAGCTTGTGTGCACAGCTCTGCCCCTTAGCCTGATGGAGCCTTTTGAAGACTCCCTTCCTGGTTCCTGACAAAAGGACGTGTGAATGTAACAAAAGGTGGTCGGTGGGATCAGTTTACCCATAGGAATGGGGTGAGAAGTGACAAGCAGGGCCAAATTACTTGTCATCAGCATTTCCACTTCCCTGGTCTTGCCAAATGGCCACATTAAGGACAAGTGCCTGTCTCTCTTTGAATGGAAGCCTCTTTTACTGCCATCATTTCACACAGGATACAGGGCTCTCTTAGCAGAGGAATACCTTTTACTTTGTGTTTCCTTTCGTTTACTCTCGCTACCGTGTTCACTATATTGCACTGAAAAAGAGTTTAAGCAGTTTTATTTGGATCTTCGGTTTTCTCATTAAAATGGAAAAAGAAAATACTTCTGAATTTCTTTGAACTGTCGATTGATCTCAGATGAAATGATGTGTGCCACCAGCTTCTCAGATTAGGTCTGACTCCAGAGATATGATTCTAATAATTAATGTACAGTATCATCATCTGTATCTGTGTGGACTGCATTAAAAGAAAACTATAATTCATTTGCTCTTCTCGTTTCGTGACTGGAAACGTGTGCTGGATCGCTTACTGAAACCTCAGACTAATTTTGTCCTCTGTTTTGCGTTTCCTTCAAGTTTTGATGTTTAAGCTTGGCAAATTGTGGGTAATTTGTGACATTTACTTGAATTAACCCCTGTAATTTCACCAGGACTCTCCGAGGTTTACCATATGGACGTCTTACTGTTCGCCTGTGTTGTCTCCAGACGTTGTGCTTTAACATTAGGAAATTGTTCTAGAAGGCGGTTGATGAAACCTTAAATCATGGTACATATGCACGGCTTTGCATACACCTGTGGCACGTGCGGGCGCTAGAGGCTCAGGTGGGCCTTCATTATGCACTGGGAATGAAAATCATTGTCGCTGTGTTGAGTGACTTTAATTTCAGAAGTTTGTATCGATCCAGTGCTTTATACAGCTTAGAGTGGCGGTGAAGACCATGAGTAAAGAATTGGCTCATTCTTGTCATTCCCGCGTACACAAAGTATATTTTTAAACAGGCAACATATTAAAAAGCCACTTTTAGGAATGGCTTTATAAAAAGATAAAATTGTGAAAATTACAAGCTCTCAATTCGAAACTGCTGAGCAGCTAAATCTTGTAAAATGTAGTGGCGATCTGCTTTCGCTGTGGCACCAGAGCTTCAGCACCCAGACCCAGGCAACAGGAACAGGGTTGTGGTCAGTGGCAGTGGTTGCAGTGCTTGATGACAAGATTATCTGTCTGGTCAAAATGCCTGGAAAGGAAACGCAAACCCTTTGTTTTACTTGTCAGTGGTGTTTTCTGTTGTTTTCCTCTTCCTTTCCTCTGTCTGGGAGCCTCTAAACGTAAAACAGATTGCAAACGATCCGGATGGAGCGGAGCCCTGTGAAACAAATGCACGCACGCCAGGGCCCGCTGCGCCGCAGACAACGTGCGTACAGCTGTTGGGGATCACCGCCCCAGCTGCTGCTCCTAAAACCAGCTCCCCGATCGCAGCTTTCAAAAGCGAGGCCTTTCTTAGGTAAACAGGAGGGCTCTTAAGTGCTATTTGAAATCATGTGTTTCTAAAATAGCCAGTAATGTTTTAATCCAGAGTGGGTTTGGTGCTGGTTGCAAAGTACCATTTGATTTGGCCCTGCTGATCTGAGGTCTGTATTGTAAAAAGCCAGTATATTTCCTCTAGCTCTTATGAGTGGAGTTAGTCTCTTTCCATTCTTGGTCTGTGTGCTTTCGGTTCTGCCTGACTACACACTGACAGGACATCTTCATCATGTGCATTACCCCGCTGACAGTGTCGATAGGAAGCGATGACAAGACGTTTACAAGAGGCATTGCCACACCTCACCAAAAACACATTTATGGCCAGGCAGCTAGGGATGTGGTGCTTAGAGCTGCTGCTGCTTTGCTCCTGAGGACTCAGGTTTGTATCCCACCTTCTGCTATAGTACCCTTAATCAAGGTATGTATCTTAAAATTGCTCCAGTAAAAAATGACCCAGCTATATCAGTGGGGTAAATCATCACGGAGAAAGATGTCAGCTAAATAAATAAATACAAATATAGAGCCTAAAAAGTGCCCATATTGCAAGTGAAACAATCCTGTGATACTCATCTACTGCATCGAAGATGTTTAATGGACTTGTATTTTAACCTTCAGTGGGCCTTGGTTCTGCTTTACATGTTTACAATGTTTGTTGCCAGCTGTTAAATGTGGAAGGGAATCCCAACAGGCAGCCGTTTCGTAGGAATCGCTAGGTCCAACAATTCTCCTTTCATACGACGGCCAAGGAATATAGAGCCATTTTACAGAACCAGGCACAAATACTGTTCCTTCATGATGTTGCGATATTCACGGATGATAATACCCCCATACATACTGCTGTATAAAATCAACACCTTCAGTGTCACCACCACTAACGATATCTAAACATCATTGAACCTTTATGGGAAGTTCTGGGGCACAGAGTGCAAAGTAAATTTCCACCTGAGGCTTTCCTTCTTGAAAAATGGTGCAGTATCCTGCTAATGGCGCTATTCTTCAGAACTTCACAGCATTCCAAGAACAACTGAATATACTCTGAAAACAAAGGGTGGCACTACTCCTTGTTAGATCCTTGATATTAGTATATTGTTCCACGTCACGTCACTTTCAGAACTTTCCAAACAAATACGAAGGGTTTCAAGACAAGAGAAGGTGGGGTGAGGGGCTCCTCCAGGAAGTGAAGAGCTCCTAGAGATACTCAACGGCTACATTTTATTGCTTTCACAGACGTCACTTGCAACAGCCCTCACAAATGCTACGCAAGATCTTCTGGCCCAAACCTTTGCGGCTGTGCAGAACCACTGTGTGTTCATGGCACTGAACACAAGTACAAAAGTCTACATGAACCATCCCCTACAATTCTGACAGCTTACAATTAGTGTGGACCTTGTTTTTTTGTGTGTGCACATTCCCATGGGTGACGTTTCTAAATGGACCAAAGCAGGCTGATACTCTTAGCTTGCATCAGATATTTCATTTTGGTACTGCACTATATGGTCATGCAACTTAAAGTGTCTCTGTGAACGAGCAAAATGGGAGCGACGGATCTGTTCAAAGGAAAATCAGAACTCTTTTGACATAGACCACGCAGTATATTAAGAAAAAATTGCAATCAAGAAAAAAGTATACAAACCCTCTTTTTTCCCCTCTACGTGTGGTCTACATAATTTGATACATAAATTAATATTTCGTACACATTTTGATGCATCATATTTTGCTGATCCTGCCATGTTCGTGAGGGGGTGTGAGGCATAAGGACTACTCTGAAAAGTTGCAACCTTTGGCCAATGCTGCTAGGGGGGTAACATGGACAGATGAATATTTGAATTAAAAAAAAAAACACCACTCAGTTTTAGGACAGTGGTATAGCCCCATACACTGACTATGACATTATCAGCATTTTCCTTCTGATTAAAAATGGATATAAAAACATAAGTGAAAACAAAATGCCATATATTTCCCCTTCTAATATGAATAATGGCAGCAGACAGCCCTCATTTTTGACTGTCTTGTCTTGGTTAAAAACAAATGCCAGGAGATTCACAGAGAGGAAGCCATTTTCGCGATTTCATCGGGATTATATTGGCCCATAAATGGTAATTTACACGGAACACTAATGACTCTGGAAATTGCAGTTTTTTTATCCTTGCTTGTTTAAGTCTCCATTTAATGTGTAATTGCTTCCAGCAGACATTGTTTAAAGGATTGTCTGATACTGCACCAAGATAAGGGCATTTTCTTATCCACAGCCTTCCTCTCTGCGGAGATGGCTGTTGTTGTTGTCGTCGTCGTCGCTGAACCATCGTCTTCCTTCTCAAGGACTAACTGCTTCCAGATGACAGTGCTGGGGTGGCCCGCGCTGGAGCTGTTTTACACGGTGTTATGATATTAACTTTAGAGCAGCTGAAAAGTGTTTTAACGAGCAACGCTGTACATCACAATATTCCCCCTGCCAGGCTGGGGGTGAAATACGAACAGCGGGGTCTGAAATGGGTTATGGTGTGAAAAGCACATAAAAGTAAGCAAAGCTTTCGTCTCACTTAAAGCAAAATTAATTTCAGTCTGTGCTTTTCAGATGTGAAGCTATTACAGATTTTTTTGATTATGTGAGCAGAAAAGATGCCTGCAGTTATGTATACACAAAGAGCTTTACTTAAAACTTTAATGGTAATGACAAACTGTAAACATGTACGGTGCACTTACATTTTATTACAGTGCACTATTGCCTGGTGGCTTTTACAAGAACAAAATAAAAGAATGTAGTAATTTCTATTAATATGAAAATCAACGTTCAATCAAAATATCCTGAAGTGTACACACAGCACCTTTCTTTATCAGAAAAAATTGCCACTTTATAGTGTGTTTACAGCTCTGGGATTAAAGGGCGCTATTGAAGTTAGGGTTACGATGCTGATGATTGATATCTAGCAGTAACTCCATGATGAATTAATACTAATCCAGATACCCAGATTTAGCGCCTCCTGTCAGCAGTCTTACAATGTTCACCGAAAGGTCTAAGCCTCCAGGAACAAAGCTGCTCCACCGCCAGGCTTGGTGACAAAGAGGCTGTGCTTCTCCAGGGCGGCACGGCGAGGATCTGACGTGTAGTATGATTTGCGCACCTCCTGCAGGAAAGCCTCCAGCTTATCGACGGGCACCATGGATACGGTGCAGCCACCCCAGCCGGCCCCGGTGAGGCGCGAGCCCACGGCTCCTGCCTTCCTGGAGAAGGGAAGGGAAAGGAACAACCGCGTTATTTCAGCATGTGCACAAGTACTCACGAGTGTGACACTCCTCAATCACTCATGTTCCAGGTGGGGAACAGTGGCTGTGCTTTACACTCCGTTTCCACATGCTGATCCCACAGGGTTCCCATGTGCATGCTGGCTTTCGTTCCTTAACCGTCGTTTCACAAACTTTCATTTTTCTAGGCCTGACAGGCTCTGAATTCCATCAAAATTGTTTGAGCCTTTGAATAACTACTATTTCCAATAAGGGTCAGAGTCATGCACCAGCATGTGGTTTGTTTGGTGGAACAACATGCAGCTAATACATGCTGAAAGAAGAAAATTACAGTGGGTTCTAGGTACCACAAAAACTGAAAATAAAATAGAGCTGGACAGTACTCACACTTGAAAGTCTATTTATTATTATGATACACACGTGATTTGTGTGACAACAAGCCATTTATTTGTGCAAATGTTCCCTTATTTGTAGAACTTGGTCAGAAATCCGCAATCAAATGAATATTTTTAGACAAGTCTAATCAACTGAGAGGTTGGGGACTGGAAGGTGCTTTGTTTGTTTATAACATTGAGCTGTATTAATAGGTAAATATCAAGTGTTGCTGACGCCCGTGCTAAGCAAGTAATTATCTAAAGGATACAATGGTTATTTCTTTCAACTTTTCTTTAAAACAAGGAAAATGCACCTCCTTGAAGGAACCAGCTCTCAAGTCTTTCTGACCTGAGAAATGAGGTGAGATCCCTGTAGGTTTTCACACGTGAATGGAATGGAAGTACTGCTGTGTACCACGCGTGTGCATTTTTGTTCAATGGACCACGGTGGGAAGGGACGTCCTTAATGAGCAAGGAGGAGTTTGGAGCCCTCAGCGGACACCAAGCACCGGCACGACTGTGGGTCTCGGTATTCGACAGGCCACGGATTACAATAATGCACTGTTACAGGCGGGCCAGTAAACAATGGAGCTGGAAGAGCAGTGCCGCTGTTGTTAATAAACATTCACATTCATCCTTTGAAATCCGGGAAATAGTGATTTGTTTTGAAGGAAAGGATCTTTAGCATTTGAATACTACAAAGGCTCTGGCTAAAGCGCTTGCACGATAAAGATCATCATTCATTTTTCTTCCTAGCAAGGTGTTTACATGCATCTTCTGACGAGCAAACGGCCCACGTTTTTGGACGCTGCCTTACAACTAGTCTGTTCCTTAACTTCCGCACTGTGAGTTTGACTCCTGAAGACAGCTAACCACCCTTGAAATGCATTTCCCACCAGACTTGTTCTATAAGCAATAGGAGACACTGTCAGCTGTCTAGGGGAAGCAGCCCTGTCAAAATAAATTGAGCACGGGGTTCCTTACAGCGCTTGGTTCTGAGATTGCTGGCGTTTTCCTTCGTGGCCTTGCAATGGATGGCTTGTTAATGCACACGCCATATGAGACTGAGGCTGGGTGGCGGCATTGACTCACAGGCACGTGCGGACCAGCTGGTCCAGCTCCGGACAGCTGCACTCATACAGGTCGCGGCAGCTGGTGTGGCTCTGCTGCATGAGGAGGCCCAGCTGCCGGATGGAATCATCCGGAGCAGCCTCGCACACTTCCCGGAAGCGTAGTACCCGCGCCGCCTCGCTGTACACGTGCTGCGCCCGCTGGTGCAGCTTGAAGTGGGTCACTGCAGGGGAGAGCGAGGGGATTATGAACACGTCCTTGAGAGCAGGTGAGCAGAGTTGTTAAAAATCACGGTACAGACCAGGCAGGTCACTTTGAGCTTCGTATGGCTACAGGTGTGGAAGTGCTGGGGGGGGGGAACTGCAGGGTGTCACTGAAAGGTTCGGCGTTTCCTCACTCTGGACATTTATTTTTTTCCATTCAGTGATCCAGAGCTTATCCCACAAACACAGCGTGTGAGGCAGGAAACACCCTGGATGGGACATCACACAATCTTGTTCATTCACACATTCATGCACAATGGGCAGTTTAGCATGACCAATTCATCCGAAACACTTGTCTTTGGACTGTGGGAGGAAACCAGAGCACCTGGAGAAAACTCATGCGAAAGAGAAGACGCAAATTCCACCGACCGAGCCAGACTCGAACCAGCATCCAAACTCACACCCCAGGAGCTGTGAGAGACCCGTTTGGGCCGCTGTGCTACCATGTCACTCACTGGGCATTTAATTTTAATTTCTAACAGCCTGACAATGGTCAGAGAAACTGTTTCTAGAGTGATGGAACCAGGAGCAACAGTTGGCGACGTGGGTAGGCTGGTTACGGTAGATGGGGTTAATCCTAGGGTCAACAAAGCCTGAAGAGGGGTGCCGACACGAGAGACACGGCCCCGGTGAAAGTCAACAGCTTCTGTGACTAAATTACATACAGGCTCTTCAATCATACGGCACAACAGAGGCCTGAAAAGAAAACCTGATGTTTTTCTTTTTTTTTTATGTCAGTGGACTTGAGGCTCGAGACACAGACTGTAGTTAATGTCAGAACATTTTTTTCAACTGCCACTAAAGAAAGAAAGATAAGTTTGTGGCAGAACAGTATACGTTTCCAGAGTGACCACAGGGTGGGGCGGGGCTGGGCTCCCAACCCTTCCCAATGTGCTTTCACTCCGGGCATATCTGGAGTTGCGTGAGAGATCTCACACACTCTTTTAAATCATGATTGAGCAGTAGTTAACTCAAAGAACAGACTCCAAAGCAGGTCTGTTTCCAATTTGATTAGAGAGGCCTTGCCAGCCCTGCGACTGTATTTCAACACCACCTTATGGTGGGATTAGAGCTTGCTGACCTGGTGACCTCAGAGGGACTCAGGCCTTAAATGTACATGTGTTCATTTATCTGTCACTTTCCTCCAGAGCAGCTTACAAGGATTTACCCATTTATACAGCACGATCATTTTTACTGGAGCAAATCAGGGTAGGCACCTTGGTCAGCGGTACTACAGCAGGAGGTGGGATTGGAACCTATATCCCTGAAGTCCAAGGTCAGCGCTTTAACCACTAGGTTCCTTGCCGCCTCACCTTCCTTAGAGAACGGTGTCATGAGGAAAAAAAATTAACATAAAAGAAAAGAAGTCGGGGAGAATGCATGTTTACTTTTTTATTCCTAAGACCACAGTTACAAAGGTGCTCCTGGGAATAAGATGGTTTACAGTTCCCACATCAAGTTGTGCTGGTGTAGCCTTAACGGAAGCTAAAGTGTTTCAGCCTATATCAAGTTTTGGGCGACATGCTCGTTCAGCAGGTACTGGCACCTCCACGCTGCTCCGGGATCATGAGTTAGGGGTTTGAAACTGCTCCCAGCTGTCAGTCCTCCCCCAGTCCACAGAAAAGCTCCTTCTTTTCACCTTGTGACTCCTTCCTTCCAAATGCGTATGTAGGAGTGCACAGTGATTGAGTGGCATCCCGTCTGAGTTGTTTCCGTTTCTGGGATTGGTTCTGAACTGCGAAATTCTCTTTTAAGAAGCTTTCAGGAAAATGGATCAGCCTTGGAAAAATTAATGAATAATGGGGTCAATGCACAAATCCCGCCATCAGTAAACGGGGCAGTGGTAGCAATGCACTCACCATGCTGCGTGTTGGCGCTCAGCACACCGTCACGCAGCTGCTCAAGGCTGACGCCAAGGGTCTGGCACACCTCTTCTCTGCTGTAGGGCTCTGGATGGAGCACCTCCTGCACCATGGTCAGCATCTCCTCCAGCGAGGCGCCCAGCGCTGCCTGCACCTCGCTCAGCCTCTGCACACAGCTCCAGTCCAGGCCCCGCCTCTTGGCAAGCAGCTGCGCGGAGAGCTTGTTTCTTCACCTTTCCATTTCTGCTTTTGCTGAACTGCACCTGCCCCTGTTCTCTACTCAGTACCGATAGTGGAGTTTACATTTTATTCCTTCAGCTGCAACTTTCTTTATCACAACCAAGTAAACAAGTTTCCCATTTCATCTACTGCATGCAGCTGGGTTTTACTGCCGAAGCAAGGCCTGGGCCTCATACTCAATATATCTTGTAATAATACAGACTTAATATCTCGTATTAAATTGTTTGCTACAAAACGCCACACTTTGCCGTAGCTGTTGCCTCTGACGTCAGCATCGGGTACTACTGCTTGCCGATCACACTCTCTCAGCCAGCCACACTGAGCCATTAATCAATCAAACCCTCCCTAGACCAGGGGGTGTGTACGGGTGAACCCACGCCAAGTATAACTGGGCACAATACAAATAAGTGACATTTTAATTATGAGACTGGCAACTCATCTCCCTGTCTGTATGTTCTACCAAAATGACATTATGACTCCCATTATGTGGCTGTGTGCACACAACGATGGGAACGCATTCCTCTGGAGCAAAACATCACCTCTCACTGCAGCCTTAGCATGGCAATCCTTTTTGCTTCAGCAAAAAAATAGAAACTGCCCTTGGTTTCTTCATTAAAATACCCGAATACCTAAATTCCTTTGGCCAGTAATTAGCAATATAAATAACCATTAGGCCAGATCGTTATTATTCTCTGTCCCAGCCCCGCCACCAACACTAATAAAAGTATTCATGAGCGGTTTGTTTGCTGGAGACCCATTAGTCACCGCTTAGTTTTGAAGGAGAGCTACCCGTTCGCTGCTCGTAGTGTCACGTGAGCTGAACGCACAAAGTGACTCGGACTGCGCGTAATCCGCGTGTGTCGAACTGAAACGGGATCAAGAGACTGATGGACTTTTGTTTCCCCATCCATTTGCGAGTCTGGCACGGACTAGGGTCATCTTCAAGAGTCTGAAAACCATTAACGTGTGCAGACACTCAAAAGTGCCACAAGTGCTGGGGGGGTCTAATGTCAGCATGTGGCGTTGGAAGAGTCTATCAGGGAGGTGGAGGGGGATGAGGACATAAGACATCTGCCCCACAGACCTGTAGCATGACCGTTTCCGAAAAAGATGTTGAACTTCCAACCATTTCTGCTATCATTCGCTGAAGCATTTTGATCCTTTATGGAGAGGGAGTCTTTTAGCCGTGACGTAGATTTCACTGGCGTTGCGGGAAGAGCGTACCTTGGCGGCCAGCCGACACTCCACCACGCGGATGTTGAAATGGGACGTGGCGGCCTTGTTCATCTCCACACAGCAGTTGGCAATCACAAAGACAGCCCCATCCGGAAGCTTCACATCGACAGCCCGCAGCGGGTTGAACTCTATGAGCTTCGCCTGGAAAAATGCAGTGGAAAAATCAGCGGTCGCCATTCTCAGTCGCGGTATGTCAGGTCCCTGTGTGCGTGCGACCCAGGAACGCCTCTGCTCTAACACATGTTTAGTTCTCTGTGTGCGCTGTGACCACTTGAAAGCCTCCGATTTATCACTGCCTGCCAGAACTGTGAGATTTCTACGCGGTAAACGAGGTTCTGGAGAAAGGGGGGTACCGGCCTACCGTTCCTTCCTCTGCCAGGAACGAGATGGACTGGTCCATTCCGCCGCCCTCAGTGCCGATGTAGCGTTCACAGCGGGCACAGATCTCAGCGAGCTCCACCTGGAGGACAAGGGCAAAATGTTCCCAACTTGGTCACAGTCAGACTCAGATTCTTTCTTTAAAAAACCATGTAATTCAAAGAACAGGCAGCAGGTGGGTGGCAATTATAGAAACGTGCCCAGGACGTTGCAGTTTCAAATCCATGGGAGACAAAAATGTTTTTGTACCCTTGAACCAGATTCTGAACCAGGCTGGTCCAGTAAATACACACACACACACACACACACACACACACTGTCTGAACTAGACCTTGTCCCATATGGGGTCGCGGGGAGCCAGAGCCTAACCCGGCAACTCAGGGCATAAGGCTGGAGGGAGAGGGGACACACCCCGGATGGGATGCCAGTCCGTCACAAGGCACCCCAAGCGGGACTTGAACCCCAGACCCACCGGAGAGCAGGACCCGGTGCAACCCACTGCGCTACCGTGCCCACCGCTGTGAAAACAGATAACCTATAAAAACTCATAAGGCTCAAAATGTAAACTATGTAAGTAAACAACGTATTTTCTAGAAATTGCCTGATGTTAGTGACACAAATCAATAAATAAATTATAAGACAAGTATGTCACTGACATTACAGGAAATGTTTTACTGCTGTTTATATCCTTGCTAGAACAACATACTTAAAACTCGTCTATTTCCCACACCACAATGAACTAATAAACAAGAGCCTACGTCCACATCACAGTGTCAGTGGGCCCTGGAATCCACAGAGAGGAGGAGAACAATGAGAGGCATTTAAAAATGAGAGGAATGTAAAATTTCACTTTAGAGCAAGTCGGCCGACGGGGGTTTTTCTGCCGCCATGGAACAGAAGGAAAAATCGTGCTCTCTTCTTGAAAGAAACGCCCAAACCCGAGACGGTCATTGCGGGGAGACTGGCAGCATGCTCCCATTACGCTGCACACAACGCTAATTAACAGCTCCGGCCTGCTCAAAGTTTGCGTGTTAAGTTGCAATTTGCGGGTCTTTTGACATGCGTTTCATATGGGCAGAGGGCAGACGTCATGTCTGTCAATCTTTTATCTGGACGTCATCCGGACCACAGAAATCAGGGTCTAGTTCTGCCTCCTTCCTGGCGCTTTCTCTGCTGCACAGTCACGGCAGATGAGGATGTCCCACAACCGCACAAACAAGCTCTCTGTGCCTCTCATCGCGCGGCTTCCAGCGGCGAACAAATGCTTTTAATCGGTCAATTGCGACAGGCGTTCCAAGGAGCCATTAAATGGTTCCCGAAACCACTTCTTACAGCAGCTGAAGACCATTTAACACTTCCTGACCGTTAGTGCTCCTTTATCCAATCTAGCGCGTCGCCGTTCCATTTTCCCATGAACCTCTAACATGGCCATGACTCTAATCGGGGTTCCATTTGGAGGAATTTGTACCGAAATGCCCCGTGATGATTAGCAGGGCAATGACAAGCATTATCTCCCCAGATGAAGGTAATCTGGGGGCAGTGTTATCTCTCAGTGGACCCGTGTGGTGGGTGGTCCTCCGGTGAGGACAGACCTCCACACCATGTCTTACTGCCCTCATTCAAAACTTGCAATGACCACTATATTCTTACAGAGATTGCAGCAGCTTGGCAACGAGTTCACCTGAACCATCGACACATTCCCCGCACGTTCGTCTCGAAAGGAAAGGAAACGCTCTCGAAAAGAAACCTTTGCGTCACTTTAATTCCTTTTGACAAAACAAACTTGGCTGCTGAGTTCCCTGCTGATGTCACACCCTAGATGATGGTAAATTGTTTTGTAACTAGAGATGACTGCCAATACATCCATCCATCCATCCATCCATCCATCCATCAACTGCCAGTGCGATGCAGGGAGGCAGTGGTCTAGTCCCTACAGAAGAAGAACAGGGTATATCCTGGATGGAACAGCAGTGCTACCATTACTTCACTACTTATTTCATGGGTATTGGTATTCATGGGAAATGTGGGTATTTTACTCCTATACCATAGCCTGTCCCTGTCAGTGTTACACAATAGGCAGTTCAGATGTGTTGAGTTCCACCGATCTTTGCATTTATCAATTACTCGTTTACGTTTCTACAGTGTTTCCGCACACACATTGGGGACTTGCCTTTGAAATAAGTGCCAAAACTCTGTTGTTTGTGAATAAAACCAGTTACACCACACAGCTGGGGCAGGAAGGCTGTTTACCCTGCCTAATGCCACTTTAAATACATTGTAGTGGACTTTGTAATACCCAAGGGGGTAACTTTCTTCCAAATAATGAGGAAAACAATCAGAGTCGTTCTACAGGAATTACCACAACTTTTGGCTCACAATCTTTTTTTTAATACTAGGACTGACGTACTCCCACCCCAATCACACCAGCAGGTTATTCCTATCGGAATGAACGTTACGACACTTCTGACAACATCTTTT
This sequence comes from Scleropages formosus, assembly GCF_900964775.1. NCBI lineage: Eukaryota > Metazoa > Chordata > Actinopteri > Osteoglossiformes > Osteoglossidae > Scleropages > Scleropages formosus. Next base: position 31,444,027 of record NC_041812.1, on the reverse strand, counting down.
CAGTTGAAAAGAATCCTAAGAGACGCAGATATGCAGGTCTTTGCTTGGCTGCTTCAGCAAAAAGGCAGCATCGTCCTGCTTTCGAAAGCAGAATTGACAGGGACAGAAATGAGAGTGAAACATCGGCTCTAACAGGCCACAGTGCTCCATGCTGTTGATGACACACGCGTACTGGGCCACGGTTCCCCTGCTCATTTCACCGCGTCCCTCGCACAGCTTCGCAGACTTTCCCACAACAGTTTCGGCGTGATCTTGTGCCCTCTGTCTCACGTGCAGCTGGGAACATACAGAAAAGCTGTAGATTTAACTTACTTGATTTTTGTTTTACTACTATTTTCTGCTTTGCACGACAAACTGTGACCTTAAAAAGTTACTTCTCAACGGTTAGATCTTCCACAATGCTGGCGCCGCCAGCAGCGGATGGCTCGTAATGCACTCAGCATGACACGTGACACTGTTCTTTTCAACAAAACACCACTTTCAAAGCATTCACCTCTAAGGCAGGATCACGCACAAAAGGAATATTAGCGCCTCCTGCCCATCAAGCCTCGTGTTTTACTTTGCCTTTTCCAAGAATGGGGGGAAAAAACTGGCTTCTCTAGCATGGAAAGGAGCAGCAGACCTCACTGAAGCAGGACCACCAGGCTACAGTATTTGCTTAATTCGGACCCCTGGAATAAACATGAGGATTGTAATGGAACGGAGCTCTCTGGGTCAGCAGTGAGCAACAACAGACAAGTGTGGTTCAGGCCGTGCCTTTCATCACTGCTGATCCAACCCACTGTTTAGTCAATTCCCAGATTATTGACGACTCACTCAGAAATCATAACACAAACAATGTAGGCCTCCCTCTCCCACAGGTTTCCTACATGTAGCACTGCTGAGAGCTGCATATTCATCTAGCTGATGCTGTTCTCTTCTCCAAGGTCACTTACGATGTTGAGTTTGTCTACCAAGCTTATTGACTTATCCAGACTGGATATGTTTTTTAACGGTATTACATTTATGAAAGGAACTACAGGAGGAACCTGAATTTGAATCCGGGTCTTTGGACTGCAAGACGGTGACCGAAAACAAAAAACAACCTCCTGCCCCTATCATTTATGACATTCAATTATTAAAGCAAAGAGTAAATACGTTGTAGACAGTTCAGAGTGACCAAAATACACTCACAAGACTTTACCTTGTAACCAGGTACCAGATCCAAACAGTAGTAAGTACAAGTGATCTTTGATTTACGACGGGGTTCCGTTCCAACAACCTCCGCATGTCACAAATCCCCTTATACTGTATTATGTAAAAAATTAACATGTGTTGCACGATAGGGCTTTATTATATTTTTTCACACAGTTCACTCATTCATGTTAAAAAACTCTTGTAGAACAATAATCTAAGTACAGTGCAGTATCATAATTATATTTTCATGCTGCACTATTATTCTACTCTTTCATTTCTAAACCTGTTTTCTGTTGCTTTTTCTTTTCTGCATCACCTGAATACTCAAGTTTTTTCTTGCTAGCCATAAAAAGTAACTTGGATAGAGTCACAAATTAAATGCAATCTAAATGATTTTTGTAAATAAAACGCAATCACTGACAGACGCACTGACCAAGTCGATAACAATCATGGGTGCCTTATGGCAGCACAGCTAGCCCATGTTATCGTACAGCAGACAGACCGTTCGTTGTTAGGCATTACGGCCAAACATCAGGATTCAAAAATAATAATAATAACTATATAGGGCTAATAATAAAGGCTGATGGGATGGCCATCGTAACTCTGGGTTGTCGCAAGATGCAGATGTCGTAAGTAAAGGACTACCTGTATCGACTTATCCTTTTTAAAGCTGGACAGCGTCTAAAAGGTACAACAGGTGGACTCTCCCCTGCAACTTTTGGACTGTGAAACTTCCTGCGCAATGTCACCGAAATAGTTTGTAGGTCTCTTCAGATAAGTATTCCAAACACTAATTAATGAAATACTGAATTGGCAGATGTGGATTCATTTCCCAGATTTCACGTTGAAAAAGGGAGTCACGGTACAGCGAGAGTCTATGTGTCAACACAATAACTACAGGTCACGGAAGCACAGCAAACACCTGAAAGTTCTACTGAACATCTGCTTTCCCTGTGGCAATTCTTCAGCTGAAAGGAAACAAAACAAAATGAAAACAAAGCAGCATGATGCAGCTTAATAGCCTGGCAATGATGGCGTGAGATAAACACGGCGGAAACGGCTCAGCCCGTTATCGGACTGCTTTACTTTGGCTTCCAGGGCTCCAAACTATCATGCATTTAGTGCTGGGACTCATGCAACGACAGCTCCCAAACAAAGAAGAACTTCATGCTTTAACGTTAACTTTACTTCTCTTCACAGTAAACTAATTTAAGACACACTGAGCTGTGTTTGCCGGTATTACCAAAATATTCACCCATTATCAATAACCAGGCATCTAATGCAGGGTTGCGGTGCATCATGGGAGCATAGGGTGTGTGTGGCAAGGCACAACCTCCACAAGAAAATAACCAAAATATTAAAATTCAATTCAGAAATGAATGTGGATATACTGTATTTCTTACTTTTTCCATGCACTTATTTGTCATATGTTCTAACGCAGAGTGACTGAGAAAGTGTTCATAACCTTATGATTTGCTCTACTGTGTTTTCTAGAAATGCAATACAATACACTGTACTGCAATGCAGTGTCGCGATCTCTGAAGAAACAGTAGGAACTGTTGTGATGACTTTGAAGTTTGCTGCCAGAGAAGTAATTCTGTGCTCTTCTCCAGCACAGGATCTGGACCTCCCCTCGTGCAGAGGGATGTCCCACACCTGCTTAGCTTTAGGTCAGCGTTTCCACATGTAGCATGGGGCGGAGGACACCACCACATGTCCGGTCGGGGGACAAAGTGACAGCGGTGTCATCGGCAGCCCCTTCCTCACTCGGGTTCATCCTCGCTCAATGCAACCACGGCATGCAAAACAACACATGCTACACAAGGGGTGGGAAAATTCTGAAATCAATGGCCACAGGGTGTGCTGGTTTTCATTTAACCTCAGAGCTCAGCTTCATGATGAAGTTATCTGAAAAATAAGTAATCCCACCTGGTGTTTCAAGTGTAAAACAGTTGCTTATTTAAAGGTTCACCCAAAATGTGCTGTATTACCATGCCCTAAGGCTCAAACTGCAAACTACATGGACCTCAACATTTGGCTGCCTTGAGATTTATGTTCAACTTGAGGCACAATGTTATGTACCGTATCCACCAATAACTGCAAATGTGCATTTTTTTTTAAACTTCTAATGGAAAAAGGCAGCAAACTGCAGAGGCAGAAGGTATTGTAGTGTTTAGAGCTGCTGCCTTGTGCTTGAAGTACCAGATTTGAACCCCACCTCCTTATGTAGCGCCCTTCAACACTTGGATACTTATTCAGGTACTTACCCTCAATTGCTCCAGTAAAAATTAGAATTATTTACACAGATGGGCAAGTGGTTTAGAATAAAAACCTCAAATTACCAGTCATTGTACTTAAAAAAAGTCACATTTCTCATAGGATGATCCGCAAGCACAATATTCACAATAAGCAAAGACTCCAGTACCTCCAGTATGAACCTGTAGGCAGCAAGTTGGAAGCTCTGCTTGAGCATTTTGGAAAACGGATTTATAGGATTATAAAATCCCATAACATGCTGTGAGAAGCACACAAGTTTTCGTGCCAGACACTACGCTAGAGACGCAGAGAAGGCCCTGGTAATGTTTAACTAACTGTCAAAAAGAAGATTATATTGATACTGTTGCAGTCATCATGCCCTGCATAAAACCATTTTTGGCAACCAACGATTAAACGGCACGTGAACCTTGCATATACATTTCAGACATTTCAATATGCAAAGTTTGGCAAAATCAGTCCAAAGTACCTCATGGCCACGGATTTCAAAAGGTTAGCTCTCTGGTGTTTATGGCTTGTAACACAGAGCTGGAACTTGAAGGCCAGGCTCTGGATCCTTGTAACAGGAGATGGACACTGGGACATTACGCTGTTAACTCATTGTCAAGTAAGAAAACTTCCCAAGGTCAAAATCTTTCATATATGACACCAAGGCATGTTGTGGCTCCATGTAATTACAGCAGAGTAACTGAACCAAAGCTTCTGTGAGAACCTGGGAGCCCTTGCAGTTTTTCTCTTTTCCAACCAACTTCCTTTATAATCCCTATTAAACAAAACTCTGGCATCAAACAGCTCTAATTACATTATTGTACCATTAATTGACAACTGTAAGCTAATAAGCATGCTTTAAAGATAATACATGGTATGCTGGCGATGCAACAATTTGAATTGTGAATTTTGAAGATGCATTGCACAGTTAATTTATTTTTAATTGCATTTTCTTCGCCGTTCTATTTTCTAAAATTTCTCTATTGTAGAGCAAAAAGTGCCGCAATTAGTTGGCAGCAAAACATAGTAGGAGTGTGGAATTTACTTCATTCCGCCCGTTGCCACAAAGGTTATGGTGCTTACAGCTCCTGTCTGGTGTTCCTGAGCGCCGGTGATCAGCAACAAGTCGAACACTGTACATGCTTATGAGATGAATCCGTCAATAATCTTCACTGAACAGGGGTTTGTGGAGAGAATGTATTTTTTAAGTCATTTTAAATTAGTTTACTTAATGAAGCTCAAGGTTAACTAAAAAAAATTTCAACATGAAAGCCACTGGTATTTTTAATTTCTATGGAAGATTTTTAAAGTGGGCTGAAGCTGACGATTACCGGACATATTAATGGGAACAAAGCAGCATTGAATGGGAGTTTATGGAACTGATGCATTTTATACCTTTAATTATTTTAAAAGAAATTTCATCTTGATGTAGTTTGAAGTTGTACAAAAAATAATTCAAGTGTTGCGCTGTGATGTAGCTCCATCAAGTCCACAAAACATCATGTGTAGCCTGACTTGCAGCACATACTTCCAGAACAAAGTACACCATCATGACCCAGCACTGGACAGGCAATTACCGATATAAGAATGACAGATCTGTTAAATTTAAAAAAAGGCAAAAAAAAAAAAAAAATTTAATTCCTGGGATTTGTATATAACGTAAAACCTTAATATGTGAAAGGACATTTGAATCATTCAGCTTTTACTGATTTTCACCAAGTTGAAGTCACTCAACTTATGATCAACTTTAGCTGCGAACAGACCAAGTCACAACTGTGTTCATAAACTGAGAAAACAGTGCATTTCAATTTGTCCCTAAAAATAGAATCCTGACTTTACTAATATTTTACTCAGGATGCACACCCCTGCTATACGAACCATTTGCACAATTTAGGGTGGATCATTGTGGTCTGGAGCCCCTCGGGTGTGAGCGAGGATACCCCCTGGACAGGATTCCAATCAATCATCATCACGTACACTCATTCACTCAAACGTACATACAGAAAGGGCAATTTAGAATCACCAGTCCACCTAAAACACATCCAGCAAAGAGAACTGCAAAGATGGGGAGACCATACAGACTCCACAAAGCCTGAGCCAGGAGAGGTGAGGCATCAACGCCCTCTGTTGTACCACCATGATCCCAATGCTTAAGAGTATGTTATGTTTAACTAAAAGCATGCATTCACTCGTGTCTATTAACTTTGTTTACTAAAGTATATATTTCAAATAATTTCTCACACCATTTTCTCCTCAACCCCCAACCCTCCCCCTACTTCCCCAGTATGTATGTGTGTCCTTAATAGTTACCTTTGACAGCATCTTGTTATTGGCTTCCAGAGTGACCAGTCCTGCACAGCACACCAAGGCACTTGAGCTGGAAAGGCCAGAGCTGGGAGGAACCGTGCCATCCACCACACACTTCATGCCTGCCAGAGGTGCCAGGCCCAAATGCTCCTGAAGGTGAGATTGACTTGTTATTGAAGGCGGTGACCGATGGTTTGTTCTGCTGGTGTAACACTACTAAAGTATTCCAGCTGCCAAGTTTCTTTGTACAACAACTGTTGTGCTCAAAGTTTTGTGAACAGCCGCACAAACAAAGTACTGGAACAGGTCTAGCGCTGCACGCATGATTAAACAAACCCAATGTTAACAAGACACACCTTTAAAATAAAGTCAAAGAAGGCTACAGGGCAACACTCTTTAAAAGTGCTTTGCCAGTACATTATACAAGCTTTACAATGTCTTGTTAGGGTTGCAGCATAAATCTGAATTAATGCCAATGAATTTAGCAGATATATATGGAGTATGGATTTTTTTAATATATATATCTTTTTTAAAACTGGATATGATCCAGTTTTTTCATTGGAATTTCAACTGGGCTTTTATTACACATCAAAAATAAATAGTAAAACAATATTTTATAAGCACTGCGTGATACCTACTAGAACTATTTTTTATTATTATTAAAACAAGTCTAGACCTTCATATTTCATTAATTATATGAACCCAGAGCATGTGAGCTATATTATGACCTGTCTCTGCCCAGTTCCACACCATCTGAACTCAACTTGAAAATAAGGCTGAATACTTCAAACAAGTTCTGGCCCCTACGTACAAGCTCTTGGCGCTACGCAAATAATAAGACAATCAAAGAACTTACATCCAGTATATTGCTAAAAATAGTACTACAGTTTATGATATCATCATCATCATCATTATCATTATCATTATTATTATTATTATGGGGGGTTGCGGTGGCACAGTGGGTTGGACCAGGTCCTGCTCTCCGGTGGGTCTGGGGTTCGAGGCCCACTTGGGGTGCCTTGTGACGGACTGGCATCCCGTCCTGCGTGTGTCCCCTCCCCCTCCAGCCTTATGCCCTGTGTTGCCGGGTTAGGCTCTGGTTCCCCGCAACCCCGTATGGGACAAGCAGGTCAGAAAATGTGTGTGTGTGTATTAATAATAATAATAATAATAATAATAATAATAAGAAGAAGAAGAAGAAGAAAAGTTGAAGATAGTTGAGTCTTAGCTTCCCTTTTCATATGTGACATTATGAAGACTGTCCACACGTCAGATGCTGTGGGCGTCCCTCACCTTCACCCCCCTCACGCCACACAGGTAGTAGTAGTACCACTGCGGATTCGTCCTGTCGATCTGCAGCTCCTCGCTCGACACGGCGAAGTCTCTGCAAAACAGCGCATGCGCGCCCGAGCTCGTCAAATCGTCAGTGCCGGGGCGCCCTCTGCTGGCGCATGCGCACACTGCAGCGCTAAGCGTCGCCACGTACAGACTCGTTGCGCGGCGCAGAACCGTCTATACTATAATATCTGTACTACAGTTTGTCTTGTTCAGATTTTTGGGAACGCTGTCAAACTGCTGCTCTTACTTGTATTGCGGGTTCACGTTGGCCAGCTGTATGCTTTGAGTGTCATTCACGGACACGGCCGCGAGGATGCTCTGCTCGATCGCCATCGGGAGGACGGCATAGCCGCAGTAGTCGATGTGCTCACCTTCCCGAAAACACCACGTGTAAATAAAAAAAAAAACATCAACATATCACTCAAACGCGAGCGCCTTAGACGACGCCTTCCTGATCATGTGTTCCATTAACTCTTCAGAATTACCTATTAAGTTAACTCTTCCTGGCGCACAAGCATAAAAAAGAGGAGGTTCTCCAAACTTTTCAACGAAACGTTCTTTCAACTTCCGAAACCTGAAAATAAACAGAGAAGGTATCTTACGTGTAAGTGAAACACTGAAGTAGAAGCAAAAGCATTTCACTCACTGTCTACATACATGATGGATAATTTGACGAAAAGACGCGGTTTTATGCACACTTCACTTCTGCAAAAGTATCACGCGTAACGTACCTTTCATTTTCATTCAGCTTTACCTGCAGCTTCGGAGACTCCATTGTGACAATGATTGTTTCCTTCACACACGGTGTCGGTGAGTTGTGGTCATACAAGTTAGACCGATAACTGACGACAGTGAATAAATGCACTTTATTGAATGAAAGCGGAAAGGCGAGATGCTTGTAACCGCAGTCAGCTGACTGTCACAAACACACATCGCGGAACTGCCGGTGCGGTGAACAAACACGGAAGCTCTGGGCGCGAGCCCTAAATTAACCTAAGCGCTGGAAGAAACACTAATTATTTAGATATTAAATATACTGGGGGGGGCAAGGAGTCTGCACGAGACATGACGAATGTATCGAACAAATTTCAGTCACTACTTGTTCGCTTTGTGGTCTCTACAGTATGTTTTTTTTTTCCGTCCGTGTGGAAACGGAACGCGTGAACAACAGTTCCTAGAGAACAAAGCTCGTGAATGAGGCGAGCCGGCCGCGCGGAGGATTGTGGGATACCTCAGCGCGAGCTGCCCGGCCAACATGTCTGACATGGAGGATGACTTCATGTGCGATGACGAGGAAGATTATGATTTGGTAGCTATGTGCCTACTGTTTTTTTTGTTGTTGTTATACTGCAGCTGGGTTTGGCTTCTCGTGTTGTAAATTGTGTTTTCCTTGTTGTTGTAATAGAAGTATGTGGTAGGTGAAGATGTGTGTCCCCGAGGCTGGAAGCACCGGGACATCGATCGTCGAGTTTGCCTCAGAATCATGACCATCTGCCTCTGTAACCGCTGTTTGAAGCAGATTTCTGTAATTGAGAGTGTTACATTTGAGTAATGTTTGTTATAGTTGCATTTAAACGTGTCTTCGCCGTATTTGTTTTTTTATTAATGTCTGTCGTTTGTTTTGTTTGTGTGTATTATTGGCTGAGGCTTTTTGGGGGCCGGGGAGGTGGAGTTATTAGATGTCTGCTCCAGCACCTCTGGACGTGAATGGATTCACATAGTGAATTATTATTTTTTTTTTTTGGAAAAAAAAAAAAGAATTACTGTTCAAGAGTTAAGGAGCTGGTGTGGTAATAGAAACACTGTAAAAATAGAACAGAAAAGCAATTATATCTGCTTTATAATGAGCATATATTCATGTTTGTTTAAAAGTAAACAAGTGTTTGTTTTTCTTTTTGGAGGCTGCAGCAGACTGCTGAATGATTAGAGTTTTTTGTCTTTTTGCACGCTCATTGGAGGAATACTCAGAAGACAGTAACTCTGAACCCAATGTTGATTTGGAGAACCAGTACTATAACTCAAAAGCACTGAAGGAAGATGACCCAAAGGCGGCACTCAGCAGCTTCCAGAAGGTTCTGTGTCAGTACATTTACTCCAGAAACTCTTTAACCATCACTTTGTAATGTGGTCTTTAAAGAGCAAGTTATTTTGGAGCTTCGTTTTGATATAATCTGACTCTTGTCAACAGGTGTTGGAACTTGAGGGTGAGAAGGGGGAATGGGGATTCAAAGCACTGAAACAGATGATAAAAATAAACTTCAAGCTGGTAAGAAGGATGACCAAACAAAACATTTTTTTTTTTTCTATTTTTTCCATATTAAGTGTTGAGCCCATACTGTACCCATGTCAAAAATTAAAAGATGTTTTTGTGTTGCATTGAACATGTCACTGATTATTATGCATTACTGTGCTGCAGACAAACTTCTCCGAAATGATGAATCGGTACAAGCAGCTGCTCACCTACATTCGGAGTGCTGTTACCCGTAATTATTCTGAAAAATCCATCAATTCCATCCTTGATTATATATCCACCTCAAAACAGGTATGGATTTAGTTCCCATAATGTTTGTAAGTCCCTTTTACTTAAGATATGTAGCTTAACTTTGTACATGAAACTGTGAGGAAAATCATATAAAAGACGTGTTGGGGATAAAGGTGTTTAAATGGCTGAAGTCAAATTTTACATTTTCCACCTGGCCGTAGATTATGTAAACTGAATTAATCCATGTTTCCTTTCATGTTCTGGTGTGTGGTTCAAGTAAAGAAACATGCATTCGTAGGTCTGTATGTAGAATATGGTATAAGTTGAATAGACTCAGTAGAAATAAGGAATAAAAGACAGCACCTACTGTTTTTTGTAGATTTGAGTGACCATATTCTGATCATTTCACAGATGGACCTGCTGCAAGAATTTTACGAAACTACCTTGGAGGCATTAAAAGATGCCAAAAATGACCGGCTGTGGTTTAAAACAAACACAAAGGTGCATTTCATAACCTGTGGTTGACAACATATTGATGCAGATGCGAGTTGTGTAGACTTGTGCAGTGAACAAGATAAAGTTTTTGACAGAATGAAATACAGTGAAACATTTTGTTTCTGTCTGATTTAGCTTGGAAAACTGTACCTTGAGCGGGAGGAGTATGGAAAGCTCCAGAAGATCCTCAGGCAACTGCACCAGTCTTGTCAAGTAAGAAAGGATCAGTTGCCATTTTGGGCGATCAGTGAACAACCGCTTTAAATTGAACTAGGGTGAATTTCTGGCTCCAAGAGACTTTGGATAGAATGACAGTACACTTCATCCTCTAATGCGATGGAGAAATATTGGAAAAATTTAAGACATTCTAAAATTAATGATCTTAATGATACCAAAAGTATTTTAATTCTTAAGAGAATTTTAAGTCGCTACATATGTTCATTGATTTAATATAGAATTTCATAGTGTGTTTTCATCACTCCGGTTCTGTGATCTACTGAACTATGCACATAGCTTTGATTTGCACTCTGCTTTCTGTTGTGGGTTCACCACCTATGAAATTCCCACTTTTGCATTTAGACTGATGATGGTGAAGATGACTTGAAGAAAGGAACACAGCTGCTGGAGATCTATGCACTGGAGATTCAGATGTACACTGCACAAAAGAACAACAAGAAGCTGAAGGCTCTGTATGAACAGTCCCTACACATCAAATCTGCCATCCCTCACCCTCTAATCATGGGTGTAATTAGAGGTACAAACTGTTTTCCCTGCTACACAAAACATCCACAGTGCGCAAATGCACTGCGTAATTAATTTCATAAAATGCACGATGCTGTGTTTTCTTAACATGTTCGATATCAGTGCTTTTCAGTTCTCACTGGTCCTTGTAAAAGACCAGCTTTGCACAAGGGCACACATCATTTATGCTGTATCGAACTATGGATTGAATGCATTGCTTTTTTTCTAATGATGTCAGAGTGAATGTAGTGTCTGAAGACTTTGTTAGACTGAATTTCTCATCTGAGGAATACCTTTAAGTTGTCCATTATCTCTGAAAAGGAATAATATGACAATCATTCCAGCTTGTGATTACACATTTATACTGCATATGGTAATTGCTCTTGTTGTTTCAGCTGTAAAGTGCTTATTCATATTTACATTCAGTGCCAGTTTTATCCAAATTTGCTTGAATTTCATGAAATATCAAGTAAATGTTTTCTGGCTCACCTCCTTTCCTAGAAGTAGTGTGAGTAACACAGAGAGTATGTTTCACTGATTTATGGATGAGTGACCCATTGTAAGTAGTGTATCTAGCAGTGTAAGTCACCTTGGTGAATAAAGAGTGTGGGCTGATAACACTACATAGTATCCATTGTAAGTCGCTTTGGAGAAAAGCATTTGCTACCTGAATAAATGTAAATGTAAGTCCAAGATAAAAACTGTCACATTTATACCAGTTGGTGGAAGTGTTGAACTATGTCTTAACAAGTACTTTGGGTATTCTCATATGTTGTTTTGGTGTTCTCATTTAAGGAAGTAATGAAAATATGTGTGGTATGTATAGTTCAAGTTTTTTCAGTCATTTAATCCCAGCATCTAGATCCATGAGGTAAATTACTCCCTGAACTTTTGTACCTTTGCAATTCTTTTAGAGTGTGGAGGTAAAATGCACTTGAGAGAAGGAGAATTTGAGAAGGCCCACACAGATTTCTTTGAGGCATTCAAAAATTATGACGAGTCAGGAAGTCCACGGAGAACCACCTGTTTGAAGTACCTGGTACTAGCCAATATGCTTATGAAATCAGGAATCAACCCATTTGACTCACAGGAGGTATGTGTTTTACATACGTTTTTTTACACTAAGACAAATTATTTTGGGTTGTAACTCATGGAACTGTTTATAACTTTTGGGTGTTGTGGTATTATGTTTGTCAGGCTTACAGTTAATGAGTGGAATGGAAGTTCTGCTGAGTGGAATAAATTCCAGAGCTCTGCTTATTACCAAAAATTCCTGTAATGTATTAATCTCTCCTTTCTTTTCAGAGGACTTCACATTCTTAAATTGTGACTTGTATTCTTTTTGTCATTGTCTCACTGTTAGGCAAAACCCTATAAGAATGATCCAGAGATTCTTGCAATGACAAATTTAGTGAGGTAGGCTTGTCGACTTGTTTTTGTTCTGCTCCATTATAAGTTTAGGCCCACTTGTTATTGGACTCTGACGTTTGCCCTCCAAAGGCTCTAGGAAGAATGAAGGCGTACTTCCTTTTTGTCCTTTCTTCGGACACTTCCTGCTTTATGGAAAAAATGCTTTGTCAAAATTTAGCTCATGGCTTTCTGTATGCATTTAAAAGCAGTCCTACTTGTAGACTTGTTTTGAGAATGTGAGGATAATCTGAGCAATGAGAAATGTCAAGTTCCTGAAAATGTATTCCTTGCTAGTGCCTACCAGAACAATGACATCACAGAGTTTGAAAAAATCCTGAAGACAAATCACAGTAACATAATGGATGATCCATTTATAAGAGAGCATATTGAGGGTGAGTTTGCACAGTGATCTACTATTATGTAAGCAATAACCAAGTACTTGGTGTATTCAGTCTATTTTAAATTAACATTTCAAATTTTGTGATTAATAGTCCTATTATAAAAATAATCTTTTCTTTTTTAATTAGAATTGCTACGGAATATCAGAACACAAGTCCTCATCAAATTAATTAAACCTTACACAAGAATACACATCCCATTTATTTCTAAGGTAAACTTATTCTTTAAAACAGTTTTTTTTTTTTTGAATTGTTTTTATATAGCCAATTGTACACTTTTCATGTTGTAAAAGTAAACTTGTGCTGTTAAATTTTTCAGGAATTGAATATAGATGTGGGAGATGTAGAGAGTTTGCTTGTGCAGTGCATATTGGACAAGTAAGTTTCAGTTTTTTTTTTTTTTTGTTTGTTTGTTTTTTTTCTTTTTGATCACTGTTTTCTCTGAGTTTGCATCACTTTTGTTCTGCTAGTTTACAGACCCACCTTTAAGTTCTCCCGGGTTGGTGGAAATAGATCATTGACACTGAGCTGCTTTGCTGCTTTTGTTGTTACATGTATTATTTTTTTAAATAATGGCACATTCTTATCCCTGTTTCCTCAGCAATTTTATAACAATTTCTCATCTTGGTTATGTTTTCCAGCACGATCCATGGCCGAATTGATCAAGTCAACCAGCTGCTGGAGCTGGATCACCAGAAAAGGGGCGGGGCCCGATACACCGCTTTGGACAAATGGACGAATCAGCTCAATTCCCTCAACCAGGCTATTGTTAGCAAACTGGCATGATTTCATTCACATCATAGCCTAAAGTATTCACTTTAGTAATGATACATTTTCACAGACCTTCAACTCGCTGAACAACCACTGGTTGATGGTATGGATAAAACGAGTTCTCTACAAGTGATTTTCTCAGTTTGCCTGTATGTGTTGCTGACTCCTTTTTCAATACAAACTGCTTTAATTTCCAGGTGTCAACCAACACATAATACAATTTATTCTCTGCTTACATCTAGCCTTGTCAGTATAAAATTTTACACAGGACATGGGTGTGACAAGAAGACCTTTTGTTGTTGCTGAAGATTTTCTTCAACTATTAAAAGATCTGTATTTGATAACAAACAAAATTTTCATTCACAATAACTTGGAATGTGACCTGTTTTAAACCAATTTCACCTTTAAATAAGCATGCCCCCCCCCCCGCTGTTATGATTCCAAGGTGTGGTTTACTAAATTCTCTGTAGCTGCTGATGTTATCCATCCGACCACTTCAGTGGTAACTAATTCTAAGAACCTCAATGTTGTGACATTTTAATACCCCTCTTAAAGCTTCTTTATTTTTTGTTAAAGCATGTACATGAAAATGATGTACCTGAGTTTCAAACATTAATTTTGCCTGAAGCAGTCACTGCTAAATCTGAAGGATATTGACAATTTTCACGACACCTTTGGTGATTCCCAGAATGTCTGTGACTTTTGATTTTAAAAGTAATTTTAAACTGTCAGTATGCTCAAAATATCAGTTTACTACAGTAATTGTGCTTTTTCTCATGTTCTCAAGTTCCCTCCAAAAAAAACCTCACACTTCACCTCTGATTTGGCTTTCCAAAACCGAGCTCTTGTACATAAGGGTGTGTGTATATATATTTTACATGTTTTACTCAGTGTTTTAGTAATTTTCACCTTAAGTGTCTTTGGGTGCAAATTCACTAATAAAATCTGTTTGGAATGCAGGTTTCACGTCAAGTATTTGTTGTAAGGGAAATGTTTGACAAAAGTTGCTTGTTTTTCCTCTTGGTTTCTTAGGTTATATCATCCTAGGTGTAGCAAAAATATGACTTACTCCACTTTAGAGTTCTAATAAGCGCCATGATTTAATTTTACCAGTATCCGCTTCGTGCTGTGTGTTCGTGGCAGAAAGATACATACAGTCGATGTGCTTCTTTTCAATACATTTAGTAGCCTACAGTAATTTTTTAAAAGAAACTTTTTGTTCCGGATTTTACATTTCTTAATTCAGCAGGCGCTTCTCCAAAGCAATGTCGACTCTCAGAAGAAAAAAATACAGAAGTTGAGGATCCTCCAGTTTTCCGACACGCCAGGACCCGGACGCCGCCCCCGCGACTCCTGCTTTCCTGAACACTGGAAATGCAAATCGCGTGTTTCCGTCTTTGCGTGCTTTTCGCCTCCACGGGGCTTCCGTTTCAGGTGATTGTCCGCCCACTTCCGGGTTGCTCTGCTCGCTTCTGTCGAACCGCTACGTAGAAGCAGTACGTAGTGCGACCGCGGCGGCTGCGAGTCGCGGGCTGCACGGAGACCTCCGTCGTGACCATGGTAAAATACAGCACCCTCGGACTGACAGCGCGTTGGAAACAAGAAGTGTGATAGGAGGCCAGACTGCGATGGACAGTCAGGTACACAGTCTAGTTCAGTACTGAGTCGACTGTCACTGTCAGCCACCGCGCTGTGTTTTGGTTCAGCTAGGCCCTCGGGGACATTTTGAGAGACAAGCACTTACTAATAATGTTTAAACAGAAACATTAAATGAAGAGAGAAGCTCAGAGTGCCGTTTATTTTCCCAGAGAGCGGACTGTGTGTGGTGAGGAATGTCAGACAAATTGTCCTCGAAGTGCCTTGTTGTTGTTGTGGGACGAAGACGGATTCGGAGACGGGGGAGCTTTTCCCGCTCGCCCACGCACTGGATCGTGTTCCGATTGGCCACTGATTGATCAATGATTGAGCTTCGTCTAGTTCCCGGAACTCGTCTCGCGTTAACTTCCGTCTCAAATAGAATAAATGTACTGTCCCCTTTATTTTAACGACGTCTTACTGTCCCTGTGTCCTCACTGTCCCTCTAAGGTGTCGTGTCTCCACTGTGTCGCCTTGTTTTTTACACCCGTTTGCTTTAAACGCGAGGACAGCTCGTAGTAGTGGTGTTACAACTGGCGTGCCTTGCCTGGGCCCCCAATTACAGGTTCGAATCCCATCACCAGCTGTAGTGCCCTGGTACTTACTCTACAATTGCTCAGCTGTAAAAAATTGTAACCTTAACACTGTAAGTCACTTGGAGAAAAGTGTCAGCTAAAAGAATGTTTTTTTTTTAAAAAAAACAGCTTTCCATGAATTATATAATTAATTCAAAAAGTATGTTGGCAGTAGATTGTGCAATGGTTCAAATTCCTTGATCAAGGTACATGATCTGCAGTGATAGAGTAAAAAAATTCAATCAAGCATGGTGTAAATTGAACAGTTGTAGGTAGATGAACGTAAGTCGCTTGCGAGGAAGGCGTCAGCAAAGTGAATAAATGTTTTGTAAACGTAAACTCGTGTGTGGATGTAATTGTACTTCGATCTTCATTCAGGTGAGCTTGTCGTTACGTTTAAAGCGCCACCAGGGCCACTTTTCTCCCCTTGACTGTGTGTAGTGACGTGCAGGTGAGAAATGTGTCCTTCAGGGTTCTGCTGGTCTCCGTGAAACCTGTGGAACCCGTGGTAGGAGCAGGAGAATTCCTTGCCTGTCTGGTTTTACTGCATTGATCACATTCCCCCAAGCTGCTGATTTTGCCCGGGGTGAGGCTACGGTACGTACACTTGGGCAGACAGAAACCTTAATAAATCTGACACAGTTACAGCCGTTATTCTGCTAACCAAACATGGTTATTTCTTGCACGGTCATGTGGTCGTCTCAAGCATGTCAGAACAACTGCCAGGTTCATGTTTCAGAATTTGGTATTTTGTTTATTAATCCAGGGCGGCACAGTGGCACAGCAAGTAGCGCTGCTGTCTCACAGCATCTGGGTGGTCTGAGAGGACGTGGGTTTGGTCCCTGCTCAGTCTGTGGAGTTTGCATGTCCTCCCAGTGTCTGTGTGGGTTTCCTCCGGGTGCTCTGGTTTCCTCCCACCGTCCAAAGACATTCTCTTCAGGTTCACCCATAGTCTGTGAGTGGCAGAGAGCGTGTGTTCCACTGATGTATGGATGAGTGACCCATTGTAAGTAGTGTATCTAGCAGTGTAAGTCACCTTGGTGAATAAGGTGTGTGGGGATGATAGCACTCCATAGAGTTTGTTGGAAGTCCCTTTGGAGAAAAATGTGAAACATGAAAAAAATAAGTGTAAATGTAATCCAGCTCAGTATCCACTCGTTAGCCCATAGGACTTCCTTGGTATTTCTTTGTACTCAAAATTCACTATTTAAACTGTAGGGGTAACATTTATTTTCTGTTTGTACATGTGGATATTAAAATCAGGAATATAGTGATGGCCTGTCAAGGGGATGGTGCATACTCATTAAGGGGAAAAATGCAGTTAACCACTTGAGCGAGGATTCTCTAGCGAAAAACCTTTTATTTAGCCAGCAGTTAAAGAATTAAATGTTAAAGTTATTTGGTTAGATCTATGGTCAACACTGACCCTTTTTTGGGGGGGTAGAATCAGTCATGAATAGAATTGTAAATGCCACAGGGCTGTAGTGTGTGGTGGTTGTGTGAGCTCTGCCATGTGCCCACGCAACATATCTGCATGAACACCATTTCATATATAAGGAAGTGCAAATTATTTTTCACACCAGTATTGTCTGATACCAAGGTCTAATGCGAGTGCTTTGTTTATTTTTAGAGGTGAGATAGACTACACATCATAGTACTTATTTGCATGTCTGTATATGATTTACAGTTAAACTACTGTCTGAAAAATAATGTGAGTAACTCTGTAAAAGCCCAGACTTGGATACAAGCAACACACCCTCAAGGCACTGGACTTTGTAACTGCAGTTCGACAGTAATGTTTTGGGAATTTGTGACGTTACCAGACTTCTCTTATTATGTAGTATGATAGGTGTCAAGCAGCATAACTAGGGGAATCAGCGGATCAGCTCCCCAAAACCTGCAGGACCCGATCACTCGATACACCCCAGCCAGACTCCTCCACCTCTGGCTTCTTGGCTGTCCCACACACAAGAGGTCCAAAATCGGCAGTGTTTTGAGTCCATTTACTGTTCCGCTGGTCCCAGTCCATCACTGATGTAGCTCACAGCTTTCTGTATGCGTTTCCAGCTTCTGCATTTGTTGCCTGAAACGCCGCTGGATGTTTGCGGCAATGCACTGAATTAAGTATGTTGCTTCCTTACTGAAAGTCTGGTGCAATTACGATCTTGCTTATTGTTTTAAATTTCCGTCTGCATTGCATTCCATGATCATGCGATTGCTGGCATCTTATCAAGTGGAAACATGCAATAAAGTGCCGTGCTCACGTGCCTTGTTCATTATACAAACAATAAACGAAAGGTATATTCACAGGAAGGCAAAGGTAGATAAATACTCTGGTGGTTCCTTAAATTCAACGTTGGTGTGATAGTGAAATGTTTTGACGAACGCAGGGAAACTTAAGCATACAGTAAATGAAATAAGGCAGAGTGCTTCTGTTCCGGCGTAAAACTTATTTTGGGTTGTATAGTCTGGTTGTAATTGCCTTTAATTGAGATGTAGGCTTTTGTCTCATGTCCAACTGCAGCTGCCAGTGACTCTTTCCATTTGCACAGGATGTGAAACTCTCAGCCGAAGTGGAGCCATTCATCCCACAGAAGAAGGGCTTGGACCCCACCCTGGTGGTCATGAACCTGTCTGGCGAAGCAGGAGGGGGCGGAATTGGAGGCAGCATGGAACCGACACCCATTCCCAGCTATCTCATCACCTGCTACCCCTTTGTCCAGGAGAACCAGCCCAACAGGTAAACCCTCTGGTGCTGCTTTCGATCACATGGTGTCTACGGTGCCTACAGCACCTCAGATTGGATGTGTGACCTATGAGGAACGTTCACAATACTTTAAACCTCCACGCCTTAGTTTTGGTGCTTGTGCAATGGGTAGAGGATGCAGACCTTGTTTTGAGGTTTATAGCGTGCTTGTTCTTGTGGCCCAGTGGAGGCTCCGTATCATGCAGATCCACCGTTGACTCCAGCTTTCCTCTCCATTGAGAGGAATGGCCGCTGGAGTATAGCCTTGCTGCAGAAATGTCCAGCAACGTGTTCTTACCCACTATGGCCAGCTAAAGGTTTATGTGATATCTGCGTTACTCGTTTTTCCATTCACACGTTTCCCTGTTCCTTGTAAAAAATGCGAAGTACGTTCCACCACTCTTCCCTTTCACCAGTGGCAGAAGACATGACACAGAGGTGCGCTCCTGGCTGAGTCGCTGGAGAGAATACTTTTTAAGAATTATTGCTGGTGTGCGTGTGCGTGTGCGTGTGCGTGTGCGTGTGCGTGTGCGTGTGTGTGTGTGAGAACGGTACCCGCAGCCACTCGTGTGGCTGTGATTACATGTGTATATATGTGATGTGTTTACATATTCATACACATGTCTGTCGCTGGCAGGCAGCTCTCCTTGTACAACAGTGACACCAGATGGCCGCAGCCCAGCCCCACCGCCAACGCAAGCCCCTACATGGCTTACCCCCTCCTGTCGGCACCCCAGCCCCCCATGTCGGGCAACTATGCCTACTACCAGATTGTTCCTGCCTCTTGCCCACCCATGGTGGGTTTCTACCCACCCTTCCACTCTGCCTACGCCACCTCTGTCCAGACGGAGTCGCTCGGCGCAGTGGTCACCGACTGTGGGGATGTCCCCTTGGCTCCAGGACACATGTTTGCTGCAGCCAGCCAGAGAGCTAAAGGTGTCTTCCGGGCTGCAGTTATACCTAAGGTGAGCGCTGTTTCCTCCTCTGCTTTGAGCCTAAGTTCAGTTCCTGTCCTTCGCGGTGTGTGAGTTTTACTTGAGCATTTTAAATGTCAGTTCTTGCGCCGCAACTGTGACATACCTCTCTGACATTATGACTCCAGAACAGCTTTGCAAATCCACATGTGCTCTGTTTGTGTTCTAGTTGTCAGTTAATTATTTTTCTCCGGGGATATGTAGTGTCAGCGCAAAGTACCTCTCATTCTAAGACTTTAAATTTCAGCGTTGTATTAACTTTTAACGGGTGAGTAAGAGTCATCGGCAGTTGTGATTAAAGGAGTCAAATAATAGGTATCTGATAGGGTTGCATGGTGGCCCAGCAGGTGGCGCTACCACCTCAAAGTTCCTGGGCTGTTTGGGCATAAGTTTGAAAGGTTTGAATTCAGTTCTGTGTGTTTGCATGTTCTCACTATGTCTGTGTGGGTTTCCTTTGGGTTCTCCAGTTTGCTTCCATAGTCCAAAGGTGTGTTTTGGGTGAATTGGTAACTCTGAATTCCCCTTTTTGTGTGTGCGTGAGTGTGTGTGAGCGAGAGAGAGATATTATGCAATGAACAGCTGCCCTGTCCAGGGACCACCCAGAATGAGAGTATTTTTCGAGGATAGGCTCTGGACCACTACGACGCTAAATGGGACAAACAGTATTTTATGCTGGATGGAATGATGAAAGAATCTGGTAGATATAGAGCTAAATTCCGAAGCTCTCTTTGTGGGCTGCTGTGTTAGGGGTTTGAGTGGTAAAGTTTTGCAATAATTTTAGTCTTTATGCTCTTGTTTCCACTACTCGCAGCAGCAACAAACCTTCCAACCACCTAGGTTACGGAGACCATCAGCCAGGGGTTTGGCGGTCCAGAAGGAGGTGGGCACTCCCAGGCCAGATGGCCGGTCCAGAACGGTGCTCCTGGTGGACGCAGCTCAGCAAACTGGTACGCCGCATTCCTAGCCTCTAAACTCAAGACCTCCACCCCCAGTCCTGTCTTAGCGTTTTGCTCATCTGCTTGGGACATATCTTTCACAAGAGGACTTACATTACATTTACATGTAATTTAGCAGTCATTTAAGACATGTGATTCTAAAGCACAGTTACTTTGGTACTTTCCACCACATGAACCAATGTGCATCACCCAAGTAGCTGCATAAAGGTTTGTCCAAATAATCGACTATTCCTAATATTTTTTTTTTTTTTTTTACAAACATTTAGATCACATGAGTAGTTGCGTGAAAGTTTATCTGTTGTTCAGCAGTTATGATCTCAAAGTTACAGAGCGTGAATATTTGCACATCAACATGTACTTAAGAGATCATGGGGGAAGTGTGTTTGGAAGCTTTTTTGGGAAAGAAGTGAGTTTTAAGACTCATGTTAAATGCAGGGAGAGATTCAACAAACTTCCTCCTGGGACTAAAGCTCAGAGCACTGAGAAAAGGACCTGTTGCCCACGTTTAAGCTTCAACAAGAAGGTTTCAAGTGCAGATCCAAGATGTCACTTGAGGTGACTGAGGATTAATTTGGATTTTCACAGATTCTCCAGGAGGTACAGACAGAGTCAGCCCACTACAGTGGAAGAACCGCATACGAAAGAAGCGGGGGTCCCACCAGGCAGCGGAGGCATCCGGTGAGCATGTCACCAGCGAGGCAGACATTGACAGCGACAGCGGTTACTGCAGCCCCAAGCACCACCAGGCTGTTGCTGCCGCTGCCGCCGCCGCCGCCCAAAATGCTGCTCTGGTACGTCTCTGTTCAGTGTTTGGTGACATATACTGTTGATTTTACTACAGTTATGGTTATGGTTATTAGTTATGGATAAGTACTTTCGATGTATAATAAGGATTGCTAGTAGTCAGATTGTACAGCAATATCACTGTCTAGGAAATGTTATGTATGTTGGCACTTGTGAACAGGTGTGTAATGATTCGTATTGTCTTGTAGGGAGTCGACACTGGTGTCATGACGGGTAGGGTTTTTGTTTATTTGGTCAAATGTACATTGAATATCACTTTTTTTATTGGACTTGATTTTCATGCTGTGTCTTTGGTTTTCTGAAGTGGGAAGTTGGGCCACCATGGCCTCACAAACATCCTCCAAGTTCTGGGTGGACAGGAGCAGTATACTCCACAGGGGTGGCAGAGGTCCGTATGAACAGAGGGGCTATGCTCAGGTAAGGCCCTGCCCCAAGGGGGTAGGATTGCTTTCGCCCTACACAGCCAAAGGCATCAGTGCACTCAGAAGGCGGTACGTTTTGGAGCACTGACACACCCTTGGTGTCTTCCAGGTGGGTCAGGGGCCTCGTAGCGGCAGCATGGTAGACAGGGGATGTAGTCCGCAGAAGAGGTTGCAGGATGGGGTGATGCAGACCAACCCTGTCCAGGCAGGGGCAGAGCTTCCCCCAGAGCCCCTCTACTTTGAGGTGAGAAGAGTGAGCCGTTCATTTTATACCGCTGGACTCTAAAGTCTGTTAAGGTCAATTACTGTGTTCGCATCGGTACATCAGAAGCAATTTGGGGTCCCTGTCGATGTACAGCGCTGTGGTCTCTCTCCTCTTAGGACGATGACGAATTTCCTGAGCTTACATCTGCTGGAGGAGCCACTTCTCGCAGTAATGCTGAGTCA
Organism: Scleropages formosus; assembly: GCF_900964775.1. Taxonomy (NCBI): domain Eukaryota; kingdom Metazoa; phylum Chordata; class Actinopteri; order Osteoglossiformes; family Osteoglossidae; genus Scleropages; species Scleropages formosus. The sequence goes on along the minus strand of NC_041812.1, from coordinate 31,422,088 downwards.
GCCCAACCCAGACTCCCCAGCAGCCTGGTGAGAGGAGTAGCACATTCATGTGGAGCAGGAGTAACCAAACAGAGTTCATGCTGTCGTGAATAATCTGTCAGAACTGAAGATGACAGACATGGCTCCACTCTCCTGTCCCCCACACAGCTGGACAGTCTGCCGGAGAGCTCTCCCATCAGTATTGTGCATACGCCCATCCCGATCACCACCTCTGTGCCCAAGCGCGCCAAGAGCCAGAGGAAGAAGGCGCTTGCAGCTGCACTGGCCACGGCGCAGGAGTACTCTGAGATCAGCTTGGAGCAAAAGAAGCTGCAGGTGGGTGGGATGGAGCTGTGTGGCCGTGGGTCTGTGTGGCTCCCTGGTTCATGCAGCAAAAGCACCGATTCGCAGGCTAGTGTGCGAATGTATGGTTTAATTTGGGCTGCCTCTTGCTGTGGGACTGAGCACAGGACATCTGTTATGTGCAGGAGGCGATGTCCAAAGCGGCAGGAAAGAAGAGCAAGACACCAGTGCAGCTGGACCTGGGTGACATGCTGGCGGCTCTGGAAAAGCAGCAGCAGGCCATGAAGGCCCGCCAGATGACTAACACCAAGCCCCTGTCCTACACAGGTACCCTGCCTTAGCACACCCAGTGTGTCTCCAACACTGACCCACCTGTCAACACGGCTTCAGTCTAAGCGCACGTTTCTTCCCCTGCTTCCTTTTGGCTTTTCCTCTCTGCCTCAGCTGTAAACACCACCCGTGAGCTCAGTCCTGCACCGAGTCAATGTGTCTCTCAGCTCTTCACACAGCTCCCTTTACTTCCACATGTCCGTGTGCCTCAGCTGCTGCACCCCCTGTTTGCTGTGTGTCCCACACACTAAAAAGCCTCCTCCCAGCTCATTTCTAGTTTTTTTTTTTTGGTCCTTGTTTCACACTCCTGGATTCTTGCTTTCTAAAGTTTCCTGTTTCCCCTCATTCCAGAAAGCTAAAAATAGATCTTGAATCTCCATGGACTTCTTCCCCCCCCCCCCCCTGAACTTTGAACAGGGGGCAGGGATGCTTTCAAGTGCACAGAATGGTATAAATGCTGTGGTATTAGGCTTTAGCTTAGCGTCGCAGACAGATCCGGTCTACCTTAACGGGTATGGAAATCATTAGAAGAATAAAAGTTAATGTCATCCTGATGTCACTGCTTTAAAGGTTGTTTGTGTGCTGCAGCCTTCTGTACAGTCGTGTCTGGCTGCTGAGGTCAGTTTGTGTTATGTAACATACTTGGTGTAAGCAATCTGCGAGTTAATGAACAGTGTTAGAGTGACTGTGGACAGTTTATATTGTTTCTTCCTTGTTTCTGTGCCAGTGGGCACAACAGCCTTGTTTCATAGTAAGGACATGGGCAGCAAGCTGTCAGCATTCAAGAGCCAGCCGTTCACCATGCCCCACAACATGCTGGACTCCACTGCCCCCAGGGTGAAGCGAGGCAAGGAGCGGGAGGTGCCCAAGGCTAAGAGGCCCACTGCCCTCAAGAAGGTGAGCAAAATGGGGCAACGTAAGCCTAGTAGCGCACACACGCACACTTGCTGGTATGTTTACAAGGTACCATTTTAAGACGTGGTTAGTGGTCATTCATATGTTGTTTCCAATCGGTGCCCTCGGAGGATAAACTCGAGCACTCTGTATGCTCATTCTACTTGCTGTTGTGCTTTTAAAAGTAAATTTGCATTTATTCATTTAACTGATGCTTTTCTCCAAAGCGACTCACAGGGTTAAGGTTACAATTATTTACCCATTTATACAGCTGGGTAATTTTACTGGAGAAATTTAGCATAAGTACCTTGCTCAAGGGTACTATAGCTGGAGATGGGATTCAAACCTGGGACTTTTGGGTCCAAAGGCAGCAACTCAGCCCGTACACTACCAATTGTCCCTATAAAAGTAACTAAGCCAAATTAATTCAGAGACCATTTAACCATATTGCTTTGTATAATTCTAATGTACTTTAGTTAAGCATTTATGTTAATGGGTCAAATGATAAAGGATAACAGAATAAAAAACTGTGATGAAAGTAAAACTCAGTGAAAGAGTTTGGTGGGATGTGAAGAGGGCAGCCTTCTCAAGTTGTGAGGATGTCATGTCCCCTACTTGTGTGGCCAGGTTATCCTGAAAGAGCGAGAGGTGAGGAAAGGGAAGCTCTCGTTGGACCCAGCCGTGGCAGGGACAGAGGAACAGGAAGACGGCGAGCTATCCTTCACTGACGACCTGGCCCCGGACGCCATGTCCCAGGATGGTGGGTGGGGTGCCTGGTTGACTCCTTCCCCGCAATACACCCGATGTTTGCTTCCATTGAATCGGCTACTGGTAGAATCTGTTTTCTCCAGCTGCAGTGCAGCAAGTTTTGCGGCTAAGTTGCCCACTAGGCAAAGAATGAAAGCCTGCATCGCCTGGGGTCATAGTTTTAGAGGTGCCCACTAATGGTCTAAAACTTCCACAACACTGTCTCCAACTCTCTTCACACCACTTGTGTTTTTATAGAAGTTTTTTGTTTGTTTGTTTTTCTAGAGAATGGTCTGAGCATTCCCAGTGACACCTCGCTATCTCCAGCCAGCCAGAACTCGCCATATAGCATCACACCCGTTTCCCAGGGGTCCCCGGCCAGCTCAGGGATCGGGAGCCCGCTGGCCACCTCTGCTGTAACCAAAATCCACAGTCGGAGGTTCAGAGAGTAAGTAGCCCTCTGGTCCAACCCCCCCACCCAGAATGCTCCTCTTCACCTGCTTCCTGCGTACATTGCAAAGGCCTGTGGAATTCTACAGTTTTGTCGTCAAACTTTTGTTTTATATGGATATTTTATCTGTAATAGTTCAGACAGCTTAGTTTTTTCAGAACTAAGAATATTAACCACAAACTAGTTGTTAGTCAAGAGTGAAGACTTGGGGTACCTGAAACAAATCCTGCTTGAATTCAGATTCAACAATGTATTATATAAGGTGTATTCCTCCATGCTGACACTGTGTTACTAAAACAAAGAGCTACAAAACAGGGCAGGGGGGCGCGGTGGCGCAGTGGGTTGGACAGGGTTCTGCTCTCCGGTGGATCTGGGGTTCGAGTCCCACTTGGGGTGCCTTGCGACAGACTGGTGTCCTGTACTGGGTGTGTCCCCTCCCCCTCTAGCCTTACGCCCTGAGTTGCCGGGTTAGGCTCCGGTTCCCCGCGACCCCGTATGGGACAAGCGGTTCAGAAAGTATATGTGTGTGTGTGTATACAAAACAGGGCAGTGTGTGGCCCACTGGGTAGGCAGACTTTTCTGTTTTCTGAAGAGTGAACAGCACCCTGGACAAACAATCTGTTGTCATGGTATGATACATATGCTGTTCAGGTTCACCCATAGTGTGTGAGTGACAAAGAGAGAGTGTGTTACACTGATGTATGGATGAGTGATGCAGTGTAAGTAGTGTATCTAGCAGTGTAAGTCACTGTGGTGAATAAGGTGTGTGGGCTGATAACACTACATAGAGTTCATTGGAAGTTGCTTTGGAGAAAAGCGTCTGCTAAATAAATAAATGTAAAATGGTAGCAGTCACCCCTCCGTGAACCGCCACCTTAACGTGGTGGAGGGGTTTGTGTGCCTGAATGACCTCAGGAGCTATGTTGCCTGGGGCTATATGCCCCTGGTAGGGTCTCCCATGGCAAACAGGTCCTGGGTGACAGACGAGACAAAGCGCGGTTCAAAACCCCCTTATGACTATAAAATCAAGGCTCTCGTTTACCCCGCCCGGTATGGGGTCACCGGGGCCCCACCCTGGAGCCAGGCCTGGGTGAGGGGCTCGCATGCGAGCGCCTGGTGGCCAGGTCTATGCCCACGGGGCCTGGCCGGGCTCAGCCCGAAGCCAAGACGTGGAGCCACTCTTCGGTGGGCTCACCACCTGCCGGAGAGGCCGTAAGGGGCCGGTGCATTGTGATTTGGGCGGTGGTCGGGGCTGGGTGCCCGGCCGACCAAAACCTCGGGCTCCAACTCTGGCTTTTGGGACTTGGAATGTCACTTCACTGGCGGGGAAGGAGCCTGAGCAAGTGCAGGAGGTTGAGAGATACCGTCTAGATATAGTCTGGCTCACTTCCACTCACAGCTTGGGTTCTGGAACCACTCTTCTCGACCAGGGGTGGACTCTCCACTATTCTGGCGTTGCCCAGGGTGAGAGGCGGCGGGCGGGTGTGGGCTTATTAATAGCCCCCCAGTTCAGCCGCCATGTGTTGGAGTCTACCCCGGTAAACGAGAGGGTCGTCTCCCTGCGGCTTCGGGTCAGGGAACGGTCTCTCACTGTCGTTTGTGCTTATGCACCTAGCGGCAGTGCAGAGTACCCGGCCTTTTTAGAGTCCCTAGGGGACGTGCTGGAAAGCGCTCCCGCTGGGGACTCTGTCATTCTACTGGGGGACTTTAACGCCCACGTGGGCAGTGACAGTGACACCTGGAGGGGCGTGATTGGGAGGGACGGCCTCCCTGATCTGAACCCGAGTGGTGAGTTCTTATTGGATTTCTGTGCTAGTCACGGTTTGTCCATAGCGAACACCATGTTCATGCACTTGGCACCAGGACACCCTAGGTCGGAGGTCAATGATCGACTTTTTAGTCGTTTCTTCTGATCTTTGGCCATATGTCTTGGGACACTTGGGTGAAGAGAGGGGCTGAGCTGTCAACTGATCACCACCTGGTGGTGAGTTGGATTCGATGGCGGGGGAAAAAGCTGGACAGACCTGGCACGCCCAAACGCATAGTGAGGGTCTGTTGGGAACGTTTGGCAGAAGCCCCTGTCAGAGAGGTCTTCAACTCCCACCTCCGACAGAGCTTCAACCAGGTCCCGAGGGAGACTGGGGACATTGAGTCCGAATGGACTATGTTCCACACCTCCATTGTCGGGGCGGCGGTTCGGAGCTGTGACCGTAAAGTCTCCGGCGCCTGTCGCGGCGGCAATAGCGAAACACGGTGTTGGACACCGGAGGTAAGGGATGCCGTCAAGCTGAAGGAGTTCTATCGGGCCTGGCTGGCTCATGGGACTCCTGAAGCAGCTGATGGGTACCGGCAGGCCAGACGGAGCGCGGCTCTGGCAGTCGCCGCGGCAAAAACTCGGGCCTGGGAGGAGTTCGGTGAGGCCATGGAGGAAGACTTTCGGTCGGCCTCAAAGAGATTCTGGCAAACCGTCCGGCGACTCAGAGGGGGGAAGCGGTGTTCCGCCAACACAATTTACAGTGGAAGTGGTGCGCTGCTGACCTCAACTGAGGATGTCCTCGGGCGGTGGAAGGAGTACTTTGAGGATCTCCTCAATCCCTCCGACACGCCTTCCGTAGAGGAAGCTGAGGCTGGGGACTTGGAGGGGGACTCGTCCATTACCCTGGCTGAAGTTGCTGAGGTAGTCAAAAAACTCCTCAGTGGCAAGACTCTGGGGGTGGATGAGATCCGCCCCGAGTTTCTCAAGTCTCTGGATGTTGTGGGGCTGTCTTGGCTGACACGCCTCTGCAGCATCGCGTGGAGTTCGGGAACGGTGCCTCTGGACTGGCAGACCGGGGTGGTGGTCCCTCTTTTTAAGAAGGGGGACCAGAGATTGTGTTCCAACTACAGGGGGATCACACTCCTTAGCCTCCCTGGGAAAGTCTATGCCGGGGTACTGGAGAGGAGAATCCGACCAATAGTCGAACCTCGGATTCAGGAGGAGCAATGCGGTTTTCGCCCTGGCCGTGGAACACTGGACCAGCTCTATATCCTCACTAGGGTGTTGGAGGGTTCATGGGAGTTGCCCAACCAGTCCATATGCGTTTTGTGGACCTGGAGAAGGCATTCGACCGTGTCCCTCGTGGCATCCTGTTGGGGGTACTTCGGGATTATGGGGTTCAGGGCTCGCTGCTACGAGCTGTTCGTTCCCTGTATGACCGGAGCAGGAGCTTGGTTCGCATTGCCGGCAGTAAGTCAGACCTGTTTCCGGTGCATGTTGGACTCTGCCAGGGCTGCCCTTTGTCACCAGTTCTGTTCATTATCTTTATGGACAGAATTTCTAGGCGCGGCCAGGGAACGGAGGGTGTCTGTTTTGGTGGCCGCAGGATCTCGTCTCTGCTTTTTGCGGACAATGTGGTCCTGTTGGCTTCATTGAATCAAGACTTGTAGCGTGCACTGGGGAGGTTTGCAGCTGAGTGCGAAGCGGCAGGGATGAGAATCAGCACCTCCAAATCCGAGGTCATGGTTCTCAGTCGGAAAAAGGTGGATTGCCCCCTCCAGGTTAGGGGGGAGTTGCTCCCTCAAGTGGAGGAGTTTAAGTATCTCGGGGTCTTGTTCACGAGTGAGGGGAAAAATGGAGCGGCAGGTTGACAGACGGATCGGTGCGGCGTCTGCAGTAATGCGGTCATTGTACCGGTCTGTTGTGGTGAAGAGGGAGCTGAGTCGTAAGGCGAAGCTCTCAATTTACCGGTCGATCTACGTTCCTACCCTCACCTATGGTCATGAACTCTGGATCATGACCGAAAGAATGAGATCGCGGATACCAGCGGCAGAAATGAGTTTCCTCCGCAGAGTGGCTGGGTGCACCCTTAGGGATAGGGTGAGGAGCTCAGTCACCTGGGAGGAGCTCAGAGTAGAGCCGCTGCTCCTCTGCATCGAGAGGAGCCAGTTGAGGTGGCTCAGGTGTTCCAGGCATGTCCCACTGGGAGGAGGCCTCGGGGCAGACCCAGGACACATTGGAGAGACTATGTCTCCCAGCTGGCCTGGGAACGCCTTGGGGTTCCCCCAGAGGAGCTGGAGGAGGTTTGCGGGGAGAAGGAAGTCTGGGGGGACTCTGCTCGGACTACTGCCCCTGCGACCCGGTCCCGGATAAGCGGAGGAAGATGGATGGATGGATGGTAGCAGTCAGTGAAATCGGTCGTATCATGTGATTGATTACCTGACCCCCCCGTACTCCCCTATCTCTGGCACGATTTCTTTGTTCTGTGTGGTGGGAATGAGGGTCCCTGAAAATCGTGTGAACTGAACTCTCACACTTACAGTGTATGTTCTGCATCTCTTATTTGCTCTCTTCTGCGTGCCTGCAGGTACTGCAACCAGGTGCTCAATAAGGAAATCGACGAAAGCGTGACTCTACTGCTGCAGGAGCTGGTGCGCTTCCAGGAGCGCGTTTATCAGAGGGACCCCACTAAGGCCAAGGCCAAGCGACGTCTGGTCATGGGACTGCGTGAGGTGACCAAGCATATGAAGCTCCACAAGATCAAATGCGTCATCATCTCGCCCAACTGTGAAAAGATCCAGTCCAAAGGTGAGGCCTCACCTGGGTTGCTTTTCTCTGGAATTTAGCAGTGGCCTTGTGCTGTATAATGCGTGAGTTGTGGCCAACTTCCTTATTATTATATTTTAAGTCATAATGGTATTAGCTCTCCCAGAGTCCATGGGACAAGCGGTTCAGAACATGTATGTATGTATGTATATATGTATGTAGGTATTAGCTCTTCTCTGGGCTTTACAATATTTGTTAATTTCACTGCAGAGATTTTTAAAGCACCTATCCTATCTTTATTATTATTGTATTTTGTTATAATGGTGTTAGCTGTTCTCTGGGCTTTATATTATTATATTAGTGAATTTCCCTGCATGTTTAAAGCACCTATCTTGTCTTACAGTAGTAAAATTACAGTAAAACAGATTAGAAGATACCTTCTGGGAAATGAATTGTGGCATTTACTTTGAGCCGGTGTAACATAGCATGTTTGACTTTTAAGTCTGACCTCAGTTGTTGACCTGCTGACCAGGGACTCTCCTTGTTAACAGGTGGTCTGGATGAGGCATTGTACAATGTCATCGCCATGGCCAGGGAGCAAGAGATTCCCTTTGTGTTCGCACTGGGTCGCAAGGCTTTGGGCCGCTGCGTCAACAAGCTGGTCCCTGTCAGCGTTGTGGGCATCTTTAACTTCTCAGGAGCCGAGGTAGCGGGAGTCTGCTGTCCGCCAAGCCTCCGATTGCACAGCCGTACCCGAGACTCATCGAAGCAAGACACAGCTTTCACTTCACCGACAAAATGCACACTGAGTGGTGCTGAGACCTGAATGTCACTGGTGTTTTCAGGGAACCCCTGAACACTGTGATGCTTACATAACATGGTGCAAATTTATATATTTATTCACTTAGCAAATGCTTTTCTCCAAAGTGACTTTCAGTTAACTAACAATGAGTTAGCAGCCCACACACCTTATTCACCAAGGTGACTTACACTGCTAGATACACTACTTACAAGGGGTCACTCATCCATACATCAGTGAAACACACTCTCAGACTATGGGGGAAACCTGAAACCTCAGTCTTTGGACTGTGGAAGGAAACTGGAGTACCCTGAGGAAACCCACGCAGACATGGGGAGAACTTGCAAACTCCAGACAGACTGAGCAGGGATCGAACTCACGTTCTCTCACATCACCGAGGCGCTGTGAGACAGCAGCGCTACTCGCTGTGCCACCCGGTTTTTATTACACTGAAAACGTTTGTTTGTAGTCAGCTCGGGGGGGAGCTGATAGCGTAGTTGTTGGGAGCTGCTGCTGCCTTTGGACCCAAAGGTTGCAGGTTCAATTCCTACCTTCATCTGTAGTTGCCTTGAACAAGGTACTTACCCTAAATAACTCCAGTAAAAATTATCTAGCTGTATAAATGGGTAAATAACTATACGTACCTTAACATTTTAAGCTGCTTTGGAGAAAAGCGTCAGCTAGATAAATGAATGTACATTTAAATGTAGTGCACAGATGTAACAGGAATTGCCATACAACTCTTTTTAGGATTTTGGATTTGGTGCCCAGTTTCTTCACAACTACCTTCCGCCCTCTTCCCCAGAGTCTGTTCTACAGGCTCGTGTCGCTGACGGAGGAGGCCCGTGAGGCATACAGGGAAATGGTGTCTGCACTGGAGCAGGAGCAAGCTGAGGAGGCCCTGAAGAGTGTGAGAAAGTTGCCCCACCACATGGGCCACTCCCGCAATCCATCGGCTGCTAGCGCCATCTCCTTCTGCAGCGTCATCTCTGAGCCCATCTCTGAAGTGAACGAGCAGGAGTACGGTAAGGCCTCTGAAAGACGCCGTTACTGTCTTGTACGGTGATTTACATTACAGGATTTAATTGATTTGATTTATAATTCTCATTTTGAATCTTCACAATTGATCTGTTTTATTCCAATTTTAAAAAGCATAATTAATAATTACTCCAATTTTCCATTGTTATATTTAAGTGGCGAACCATCAGGGCCTAAACACTATCGGAATCACTGACTTACGTTTTAATATATTTTTTCCATGACTGTATATTAAATTATTCCCAGTAGTCTATTCTCTTAATTTCATAGCTTTTCTCTTGGTTGCGCTGCTTCCAGTAGTGTATGTTTATGTTAGAGCTTTTATCCAATCATATTTCAGCCATCATCTGTTGCCAGGGTCAAAGAAATCTGCCTCGAAGCCTTCAGAATCAACAGTGTGGGCGCCTGTAGCTTAAAATAAATGGCAATGAAACCGTTGCTTTAACCAATCAGATTTCGAGTTGGCGACACCGGGGCCATCTAGCAGGCGTACAATAACGTCAGCATTTTCACGTCCTTTGATTGGATGGTCAGAGAGCGTACTAGTCAGAGCTAGCGAACCGCATCTGTAGCGAACTGCACAAGCTAAAATATAAACAGCTAGTAAGCTTTTTCAAGAACCATTTATGCTTTTGCATTTTCTTTCCTGTAGCATTTGCACAAAAACACACAATTTGCCTTAATTTCAAATCCCCAGAAAAACCGTAATCCCCGGGGTTTCTGTTGTCGGAGAACTCAAAAGGTACTACAAAAGTGCACAGAAAACCCGGGATGGACTGTATTTTTGTCATTTTATTAGGTTAATATTGATGCTTCTGCTAGAGATGATGTATGTGGCGCAGCTGTGGCTGCAGTGAAATGAGATTTGTTGAATTGTGTTAATTGGGTTTCTTGCTTTAGTCATGGCATTCATTCTCGCTACATGAGATACCTGTCTCTGTGATGCAACGCCCTGTTATACTCTGCATTTCTGTATAATATTGATGGTTTCTATAGCTGTGCTATCATAATGATGGTATTAAGAGGTGGATTCATTCAGGTAGGACACCACTGAAGGCCTAGGTGTGAAATGCACTGCCCGCCACTGTTAGATTTAGGTTTTATTGTCCGGTTTTCCTTAGTAATAAGGAACCTGTACTCTTACAGCTTTTTTTTTTTTTTTTTTTTTTTTTTTAAATTCTGCTGGATGAATTGAACCTGTTGGCCAATAATTTTGTATCTTTATTTTGTTACAGAGACTAACTGGAGGAACATGGTGGAAACATCTGATGGCACGGAGGCTGCCGAGATCGACTATGAGAAAGAACCAGGTAGCAAGGCTTCCCGAGCAAGTGGGGTGAACAAGGACAACATGGGGCCTACTTCCGTAGCCCCTGCATCTGCCACCTCTGGGCAGCCTGGGAAGGAGGAGGGCCGGCCGGATGACACTTTGGAATGGGCGTCCCAGCGGTCCCAGCATAGCACCGAGACGGGCTCCCTGGACGGCAGTAGCCGGGACCCACACAGCTCCTCCATCACCAGTACTGCCAGCACGCTGGTGCCCGGAATGTTAGAGGAGGGCGACGAAGATTACGAGGATGAGGAGCAGGAGGAGGACGATTACGCCCCTGAGCCTGTCTCTGTGGAGGTACCGCCCCTCAGCAGCAGGATTGAGTCCTGGGTCTCCGAGACCTTGGAGAACCTGCAGCTGCACGACAGTCAGGACAGTAGTGAGGAAGAACACGTGGAGGAGGAAGAAGAGGGCAGGCACAGTGAGGAGGAAGAGCTGGACTCCACTGAGCTGACTGACTCCTCTGCGGACAAGAACCAACACCCAGAGTCAGAGCGCCCCTCTCTCTGATGAACCATCCCCTTGTCTTTCCCCCAGTCTTTCTCATCCCCTTTAGAGCTGAACAGAACAACAGCCCCTCTGGCTCTCAAACACTGAGAAGCTATAGGTCCGTCTCACTCCCCACACATCATTCTGCCTTTTCTCAGGAATACTCCCCTAGCCAGCCCTCTAGAACACCTCCAGTGATACAGAGGAGTGCGTGCAGTGTGTCCACAAGACAGTAATCCTGTTTCTGTCGCCTCCTTACCGTGGAGTAAGCGATTTTTATTTTTGTGCAGTCAGAAGCAAAAATGAAGCTGCTGCAATGCTTCGAATCTGTTCCAGAGTTTCTGTTTTTAAATGTCCCTTTTTAACAGTTCTGTACCATACTGTGTATTTGCTCCATTGTCTTTCTCCTTCAGGCATTCACAGTATACCTGCCCTACCTCCTTGGATTCTAGCATTTGAAACTAGAGACCCTGGAAGAACGTTCGCCAGATCATACGTGACACACGTAGTCTGTCTGTATGAACGTAAAAGTCAGGTTTGTAGCCGGAGACTGCTCTGCGTCTCTGATCAGCAGCAAATCCTGTACCTGTGTGTGCCCTTGTGTATGTACATAAAGATCAGTTGACTAAAGCTGGCCAGATAACAAAATGATCAGTTGCAGGTAAAGAAACCTTTAATAATTTTGTTTTATAACAATGATTTTTCCAATGAAGTTATTCACGGTAGTTCAGTAACAATGTTTACTATTCTAAGTAAATTAACTTGAAATTATCCTATTTTTATTTATATTTCTAGCTTTAATATGACTCCGCTATAAGAATTGTTACAGATACTTTGAAAATCATAAGAGGTATTAATTCGGGTAGCTGTTTAATGCAAATGGCAGGAGTGGATGGTCTCGAGAATCATGTTACATTATACTGCCATTCATTATTTTCCTTAATGGTTTTGTGGGTATTTCCCCCTGACGGTGATAACTTTTTCAGTTCACAACAGGAGTCAAAGCACGTCTTAAAGTTAACATCCTTTAGATTACTGCGCTGAAACTTAATTTGCAGCCATTGGAATTAATTTGGTTCAAAACTGCAGGTCTTTATCAAGTTGGTTGTTGTGTACCTTAAAAGAAAAACTTGTTCATTAATATACATATGTTTTTATGTAGAAAAAAAGTTGATTTTTAGCTTCTGATTTGAGAGTCTCAGAAACATACTTGAAATGCAGGTAAATTCAGTGTTTTAGCATTGGTCTTATGGGGCCTAACTTAAAAATGAAAATCCAATTAGTACAGTTATTCTGTGTTATCTGTTCAGTTAAATTGTTAATATTTATTAAGTTGTAGTGTGTTACTCTGTGTAAAAAAAAAAAAAATGAAGATTTAGTGAAAACAGTCAAGATGAAGAAAGTTTGCAGATGAAATAGATCAACGCTGTGTGACGTTTTGTTTTTTAATTTACATTGTTAATTTTGAGGCTCCTGGAAGGCAAAAAAATAGCTGGAGCATTTCCTGACAAATGAGAAATGTACAAAAATGGGTTTCAGTGTAATCATAGTTATAAAAGTAAAGAACAAATAATATTACTCTTTTAAATGATGTAAAACATGTTTTCCTTCAGCTGCACTTTAAATTGCACCACATTTGTGTACTTTTTTTCTTATAAATTTATGGAGTTGAACATAATTGCGAAAAGTAAATTAGCACAATCACAAGGGAACAATGTTTCACGTATAATTGCGTTCTATGTAGAGCCAAGATTTATAGTCTCAGCAGCTATTGAAAATGTTCAAACTAAATGAAGGTCTCCTTTTTAATGTGTCCAGTACTGTATAGGGCTTGTCTATATAAGTGTATTATTAAATTTTGAACTCTTTATCCAGTAACTAAAGCAAAGGCACCATTTGCACTATGTAAATACTAATACACTCCTATTACCTAATGTGAAATCTGTAGGTTTATTACGTACTCTTTTAAGCATATTGCTTATCTTTATATTACAATTAAAGGTTGTCATTTTAAAACTGAAGTAATTCCTTACAAAAATAATTTCTTTTGAAGTATAAAATCATGCGGGGTGCGGTGGCACAGCAGGTTGGGCTGAGGTCTGCTCTCCAGTGGGTCTGGGGTTCGAGTCCTGCTTGGGGTGCCTTGTGACGGGCTGATGTCCCTTCAGCCTCGCGCCCTGTGTTGCTGGCTCCGGCTCGCCACGACCGTTTGGGACAAGTGGCTTCAGACAATGTGTTTGTGTATAAAATCATGATAATAAAAAGGGAGTATTTTGTAATTGGAATAAATTTTATTTTAAAACCTCTTGAACTAATTGAATTTAAATTTGAGTTACATATATTCATATGAATGTGGTATAATGGAGATTTTTTTAAATTGAGATATTTCTGATTATATTTTGGATATTATATTTCAAAATTTTTTGTAAGGATACCAAGTTTCTGAATGCTTTTCATATTAACTGTTTGTTACTAGATTGACAATCTTGACAGAGTATTGATACTGAAACAGGCTCTATGAAGTAAAACCTCTTTGGCTGAAGATTCTGTGTCAAATCATTCTGTCATTTTTAAATACCATGGGGGAGTTACTGTTGGTTTGAGGCACTTTGAGTTGAATAGATATGGAAACATTTTAAGTAGAAAACGTAACTGCATTTAAAGCTGGAAATTAACAAAATTAAAATCTAGTTTACTTTCTAATGGTATTTACATTCACTCTTTTTAACAAATGTGTTCTTCCAGAGCCATGCACAGCTAAGAATGAACAAAGTGCATTACACAAGTCAACGGGTTTTTGATGCAGATACATGTGATTGTTGAAGCAGTAGTTTGTCTAATATGTCTGTATTTACCAGGGCACAGTAAATATGTAGCTGCCTAAAGAATTAAGCCTGACAGGAAATTAAAAAATGATTGTGACTGGTGATGTGATACAAATTAATGGGTCTGGGTTTTGAGACCCTTGTTGAATGTTGAAAGGGATTTAGCAGTTGTGAGGGAGAGCAGGAGCTCATTCCACCACGTAGGAACCAAAACGGAGAACATACATACTTTTGATATTTGGATCTTTCTTTCATGAGCGGAACTTAACAAGTGGCCAGAGGTGGAGGAGCATAGTACTGTTTTTGGGGTGTAGCATTATGTAGGTGTTGGGGCACCGATTCTTTGACTGTTTTATAAGCCACAGAGTCTTGAACTTCATATGGGCAGAGAGGAGTGGAGATGAACACTTGGGTAGATCTAACAGAACTTGTGCTGTAGAAATCTGGATCAGCTGGAGTCTAGATGCCAGAGGCCAAAAAGACAGGAGGGTATTTCAATAGTCATAGTGGGATATCACCATTGCCTGGACCAGAAACTGTGCAGAGCATGTTGTGAGATATGGGCGGATCCAACAAATGTTATAGTGGAGGAATCTGTAGGATCAGGTTATGACTTTAATAATTTGAGTGAATTGTTACTCTTGACCTGTGAAGGAGGTGAAATGAGTGAATTATTGAGTTTGGTAGAAAGTTGTTCTCAGGTGGCTGGACCTGCTAGACGATCGAGGAGTTCAGTCTTGAAAAGATTGAGTTGTAGGTGGTAGTCAGTCATCCGAGCAGAAATACCTAAGAGGGTGATTGTGATGTGAGAGGATACAGCTGTAGTGGTTAATGAAAAAGAGAAGGGGGACTGGATATCACCAGCATAGCAGTGAGAAGAGTCCATGAGAGGCAATGACAGAGTCAAGGAAAGCAGTGTAGATGTGGAAGAGCAGGGGGCTCAGCACTGAGCTCTGAGGAACCCCAGCTGAGTGAGGCTCAGAAGAAGAGGGAACTGCTCCGAGCTTCCCGGTAAGAATTTACCTTTTCCTTCATTTCTGTGGTGATCTTCCAATTTCAGGCTGTTCTACAGAGGAAAGAAGGGTCTGATGGACAGTGTCAGATTCTCTAGAGGAGTCAAGGAGAATGAGAACCCAGAGGAAGGGTGGTAGCTCTACCCAACCGGAGAGCTTCCGATACTGCGAGGAAGGCAGTCTCGGTGGAATGGCCCTCTTGAATCCAGACTAGTATCCATCAAGGAGATCATCCTTCGATGATCACCTGGGTAACAAAGGCAGAAAACTGGTTGTAAACAGCAGGTTCAACAATTACTGATTGAAAAGTGTGAAGTGAGCCTGGACTGTAACTCTAGACTAAGTTCAGAGAAAGTTTCTTTAGTGGTTACTAACTAGTTGAGTCTGTCCTTTAGTTCACAAAATTAGGTGTAGGAAAAGGTCGGCCTATCGTATATTTCCCCGGAGCCATTCACGAAACTTATCACCGGTTAGCCACGCCCTTTAAAGAGACCCACCAATCACAGCGGGAAGTGTCTTAAGTAGCCGTTCAGGAAGTGTAATTCCTGTCACTGCTGCAGACCTTCGAGATGGCCACGCCTATAACGTAACCTACCAATCATCTAGCGCCGTCCCCTTGTATCCAATGAGAAATCAGGCCTACTTACTGCCACGCCTTTCAACATTACCCACCAATCTGCAGACGGCGTCCTTCCCGCTGTGTAGGGCGCCATCTTTCAAAACAATCGTACATTATTAAGCGAATGGGGACATTCTTTCTCCTTTTCCCCCCTCCTTCCTACTTAATATAATTACTTGTTACGTTTTTTTATTAAAAAAAAAAAAAACCCGGATAATGAAATTAATTTACCTCCATAATCTTTAATCTGAGTGTCTGTGCTATCGCTGCCAGAGAAGCGAGTGGGACAACTCGCTGCGGGGTCGGGAGTCGTTTCTCTGTTTCACTCGGCCGAACCGCTGGTGAGTGTCTCTCTTTTGAATAATAATAATAATAATAATAATAATAATAATATATTTTCTTAATCCATGGATGTTTCCGGGGGCCTGAGGCTCTGAGCTCTCTCTCTTCGGACTCTCTCTGCTCTCCGCCCGGGCTCCACACAGGTTACCTCAGCGCGGCAGAGTCCTGAGGAAGTAAAACATCCTGGACACATGATGTCGGTGTTTTTATACATATAATAATATGTATATATATGCATTAATTGTCTCTGTTATCCTGGTATGTGAGACCCTTTATTTGCTGACACAGCCAGAATGATGCCGCACAACGAAATGTGTCAAACGCCTCACCACCGCCGGCTACACGAAGCACAGTTAGTTAAGCCGTATTTAGTAGTAGTGCGACAAATTAAACGGGGGTGTGACGTCACGTTAGTCATCATTGTGGAGACTCCTTCATTCTAGGTTGTACACAAATTCGGTGTGAGATGCGCTGGAAGTATGGAAGCATCGCAGGAATGGTGCAGTAAATCCAGGGTAAATGGTGCTGTATCTAGGATGAGTGACCCAGTGTAAGTAGTGTATCTAGCAGTGTAAGTCACCTTGGTGAATAAGGTGTGTGGGCTGGTAACAATACATAGAGTTCATTGGAAGTTGCTTTGGAGAGAAATGTTTGCTAAATAAATAAATGTAAATGTAAAATGGGGACAAGACAGTGTGTATAAAAAGCAGTTCTGTAAGAATATGTCCTGTGCCACTACCCTTCAGATCATGCCAGAACATCCTGATATGAAGGAAATATTATGAAAACAGGGTGTCCAGAAAAAATGCCCTTCAGTAAAAAAAGCACATCACAAATTACTTTTTCTGATAAACTAATTATTCTTTCATTTATTTATGTTTATTGATCACTTTTTCCCTGTCCCTCTCTTTACCCTTTGTTTCATTTTGCTGCTGCACTGTTCACCTTTTCTGTTTTGTTCTCTTTCATGAAATTGTCAGTATGTGTTGTTTGTAAGGTCTGGATTTAATATTAATAAAAGAGGCTGCAGAGGTTTGCAGGGTCGTCCTCACAGTGTTGCTCAAGTTAACACCAGTTGTACACAGGACACCGCTGTTGCCCTGGCAATAGGTGTGTTGTGCTGCTGTTTTGGATTTCCTCCATCGTTTCGCACTTAGTGCACTTCTGCACTCGCCCTGGAGTGAATACTAGTCTCTCTCGGTCTGCCCATGTATCCATCCGAATTTTATACCGTGGTGTATTTTTACTAAAATGATTCAGTTTAAGTGCCACGATCAGTGATCATGGGATAGCTGGTAGTGTAGAGGTTACCCAAAGATCCCAGGTTCAAATCCCACCTCCACTTGCAGTCCCCTTGAGCAAGGTACTTACCTTAAATTGCTCCAGTAAGCAAGGGTGGCACAGCAAGTAGTGCTGCTGTCTCTCAGCATCTGGGTGGTGCAAGAGCACGTGGGTTCGATCCCGACTCAGTCTGCATGGAGCTTGCATGTTCTCCCGGTGCTCTGGTTTCCTCCCACGTCCAAAGACATGCTGTTCAGGTTCACCCATAGTGTGTGAGTAACAGTGTGTTCCACTGATGTACTGTATGGATGAGTGAGTGAGTGGGTCTGTTGTAAGTAGTGTACCTACCAGTGTAAGTCACCTTGGTGAATAAGGTATGTGGGTTGATAACACTACATGGAGTTCTTTGGAAGTCACTTTGGAGAAAAGCATCTGCTAAATGAATTAATATATGTGTAAATGTAGGATACCACACCGGCATGGAAATTGGCTTGAACCAACAGCCATCAAGTGTACATCCTTAAGTACTGTTGTTATTCATTCATTCAGCTGATGCTTTTCTCCAAAGTGACTTAGTTTTAATGTACTTGCAAGTATTTAATCATTTGTAGACCTGGGTGATTTTGCTGCACCAATTCAGGGTCAGTATCTTGCTCAGGGATAGGAGGTAATATCTGAACTCTAATCCAATCAGTGCAAGCCTATCCAGAATGATAGCAGCTGCCTTTTGACATTAGCATCTTTTATATGACTTTTTGCCTCATGAGAAAATCTGATAATGATGCATTTAACAGGAAATTGATGGGTGGTTAACATTGTTGAAACTTTGGACTGTGCAGAGCAAGAACGACGACCCCCCAGTTCCATCATCATGTCCCTGGATTTTGACGCTGCTGGGCTGCAGACGCAGCACGACGAGGACGATGACTATGACCAGGAGGACTACGAGAGGCAGCAGGAGGTGCGTTGATGGGATTGTCATTCACAGCCTTTCTTTGTTTTCCAGGAACCTGACACCACCACCACCTGCGCCAGCACACACCTTTGGCTTTTAGCTCCTTGAACAGGCTTTTGTGGGCTCCTTTTTCCTTGTACTCCCAAGCTTGAATGTTAAATCAAGCCTCTGGCTGGGTGTCTTAGAGATCAGCCTTTCTCACACTTATGGAAGTCTAAGTTATTATAGGATTAGGGAATAGAGAGTCTTCTTTTACACCCTTCGCCTTCATTTGTCTGCCCGAAAGTTTCTAAGGTCAAGCCTTACTGTTCAGTCCTCTCAGTTAGCAGTTTTAAATATGTCACATCTCTGGGTCACAAAAAAAACTCAGTTCCCCTTCTCTGGGACTGTTGTTCCTCACACTTCTTACACCATCACACTGCTTACTGCAAACCAGTAGTTTTCAAGGTCAAAAAGTAACTATAGCTGTTGATGGGATGTGTTTCTAAGAAACACCAGGCGATGTGCTTAGTCAAGAGTAACCAGTGCTTCCCTGCAAAGTACTTTACCAGTTCAAATTGGAATAATGAAGCTTATTTTCAGATTCAGATCAAGTGATTGCACGGTGTCCTCCACAAGAGAGTGCCATTGTGTCACAATGTCGAAGCTGTGTTACTGTAAATTGACTGTGGGAGAAACCTTTGTGTACCGCGGGATCCATTTAAAGCATTTAAAGCATGATACATATTTGTTGAACTTACTTTTTCAGTATTCCGTTTCAGGATTCTTAGAATTCCTCAGATTTTTGGTTTTATAATCAAACTTTACACATTTTTTTTGTTGACTGTAATTGCAGTAGTGACATTTTAATAGTGCTGTAATTTATCGAGGTTAATTTTGTTGGTTTTTGGAAAACAGGCTATTATTGCACGAACTTATTTGAAGTGGATTTTGGCCCAAATGTCTGAAAGTCAGGTTATTTTGACAGATGTTTTCAGGAATACGATCCTCATTGCATTCCAGATCCTCTTCTGTATGTACAGTTCAATTCATGCTTTCCTTGAGTTTTAACTGTTTAAGGTGATGCTTCCAGTTTTCTGGCTTGGCGTACAAGCATATTTGCATGTGTCTTTTTCCTCTCTTGTCATCAAGGTCAGTGTGTTGGCTTAAGAGCTGGACTGAAGCCAGGCTTAGGGATGGGGCTGGGAGGTTGTGAGGTGCCTTGTGCTGGCACGGATCCGCCAGTTTACATTGCATTGGCGAGAGCGAGAGGGTGGATCTGTCTTGGTGACGTGTGGAATGTGAATGAGGGCATATTACACTCTGCACCTGGATCTTCGATCACCATCTCTTGGTCAGCCTGAAATCCATCTTGCCCTCAATGAGTGAATATTTCAGGCCCTGCTTTGCCGCTTGTGCACCTCGACCTACTGGGAATGAATCCCACTAGTGCGTTTGCATGAAGACTGTGCTTGTTCTCCACGGCGTCTTTCGCGCCCTCTCTTCTTTTCAGCATCAAGCATTCCTGCTGGATATGAAACGGCTGTTTCTGATGCTCTGATGCAGCTGGCAAGCTAGTACCAAGCGAGCTGGGGAGTGAGAGGCAATGAGGCATCATTGTTTTCCCACATTCCTTCCGTTTGCTTAGCGCTTGTTGGCAGAGAGGAGCGGTCGGGTTTTCCACAATGTGGGTAACAGTTAACCGCACAGGCGGGCAGAAAGCAATGTCTGGGGTAGTGCAAGTGGATTGATTTTAAGTCTGATGGAGAGGAAGGGCCTGCTTGCAGCACTGTCTACAAGACCAGCTTCTTTTTCTTTTTCATATCATCAGATTTTGCTAATGTTAGTTTCTTGACCCATACCCCATGGCTACACAACTCCTGCTGTGGAGTGTCCATGTATTTCGGATGTCGCAACTCACCTTTTGACTGGGTGGAGATTTTCATGAATTGTTTTTGTATGCCTTAACAGCAGCCCACTATAAGACTGTCATACAAACATGGATATATACTGGTAGGAGTTGAATAGCGGTCGCTTCCATAACCATTTTTTCATTTCCGTTGTTGTAGCGAAACTTTGCTCGCTTATTTCGTTTATTTTTAACTCATAAGTGTATGAATTCCTTTTATTGGTTACCAGCTAGTTGTGACTCACCGTCAGCAATTTTCCCTTGAGAATTCTATGCTCTGCAATTGGTGAAGGTGAAATGCCATGGGGTGTGTCGTACTTCAACCTATAAGTCTCAGCACTCCTTTTTCCACTCGTCTTCAACCAGCTTCTGCAGCCGTCCTCCGTGGAGTTTCTGTCAGTCTAATGGAGGAATGCAAAAAAAGATTCTTGCTTATGGAAGTGGTTTTGTCTGAAGTTTGGACTTCTCTGTGTGAAACTGCTTATCCTGACTGGAGAATTTCATACTGTACTGAAGGTCATATGTTAGTAAGTGCTGGGGATCATTTTAGGACAAGTGTTTTTTTTTTTTTTTTTTTTTTTTTTTTTTTTTTTTTTTTTTTTTAAATCTAACTTGCAGTTAATTCCCCATCTGTGAAGGTTTCTGCGATTGGTCACTGACAGTGTTCCCGCTCTAGTTAAAAGACATAGAGTCTGTTCTTTGCACTGTTTACTTGGAGGATCTGGCACATTGCATGGCTCTCTAGCTTGCATCTGGATGCGTGTGAGGTGTTACTGTTTAACCGGATGGTCAAGCAACAATGAGCACCCTTGTGTTTTGATCTTGAATGAGCAAACATCATCCCCGCTGCATCAGAAGGAAACGCTAACCGTCACAGTCAAGGAAAATGTGCGAAATGCAGCTGGAAGTAAAGACTAATGCCACGACCGCAGAGGTGGAAGAGGTGGTTGTACACATCCGCAGATCCTTGTGGAGAGTAAGTGAAAGTGTTGTTCTTGTTTTGGTGCCTTACACACACCTGCCAGCAGAGCATGTTGATACACCGTCATAGGATAGCGATCAGTGTCCTTGTGCCTCCCGTATAGCTCAGTTGAGCTCATTGGAGAAGCTAATGAGAATGTGAAGCCCTGTGATTGGAGGTACTTGAATCCCTCTGTTCATCACAGTTCAGTGCTTCCTTGTCTGTTGTAGCTCCATAAGCTGCTGACGGACCTTCCAGATGACATGCTGGAGGACAGTGGGGACGATGTCTCGCAGGCACATGATGGCTCTGTGTGTGGAGACCACACCATTGATGACAGGTGAGACCTAGTAGGGGAACAGTTGATAGTGTAGTGGTTTTCAACCCCAACCTTAAACTGCACACAAGCCAGTACACTGGAGCTATGCTCTAACACACATTTCACATGCAGTACAATACAGTATTATACATGGCAAATATTTTAAAAGGTCCATAATGCTACAGACCAAATTCATCCTTGAACTTTCTGACCACATTCATTAATTTGCATGTTTTTGTGCATCCTTCTCCAAAGCGATTAACCACCAAATGTGAGCTTTATGTATTGAGCTACTTTTATTTACCCATTCATACTGCTGGGCAATCCTTACCGGAGTAATTTGGGATAAGTAGTAGCAGCTTGTAACATAGTGGTTAGAGCTCCTGCCTTTGGCTCTAAAGGTTGCAGGTTCAAATCCCAGCTACCCTTGAGTAAGGTGCTTATTCTGAATTGCTCTAGTAAAATTACCCAGACACATAATACACACACTGGCTGAAACTGCTTGTCCTGAGCGGAGTTGTGGCGAACTGGAGACTAACCAGGCAACACAAGGCGCAAGGGGGGAGGGGACACACCCAGGACGGGATGCCACTCCATCGCAAGGCACCCCAAGCGGGACTCGAATCCCAGACCCACCAGAGAGCAGGGCCCAGCCAAACCTGCTGCACCACCGCACCCCCCTCCAGCCATATAAACTATCATGTAGGGACTGGTTATTATCTGAAAATTCTCTCATGCCTTGATAGAGGGTTTTCAAAATGAAACCAAGGTCAAGCTTCTTTTTGTCCTCCTAGGACCCAGCACACTTGGGATCCGCACACTCAGTGGAATGAACTGCAGGGTGACACCCCCACTGATGAGGTGAGTGTAAACTTGGGAGAAAAACTCAGTATAAAATTGGCCAAGTTCATTCAATTTGGTTAATACCTGAGATTTGTGACCAGGAAGTTCCAACATTGAAAATTCGATTGCTTCCAAGTAAAGGATCTTCACCTGGACTACTTTTGTAAAACATATTCATGTGCAAAGCTGTGACACCGAGTCGTGCAACTCTCTGTAGTCAGCTTTGCATAAAATCATGCAATATTGTGTATGCATATGCTGGTAATTTCAGTCTCAATGGCAGAAGCTCAGCTGTCTCATCTTCCCCAGAATGGCGAAAGTAACTATGTGCAGACCCCTTACCATGAAGACTACACCCATGAACACGGGACTGAGCAGTTCAATGGACACATGAATCAGCATCACGCTTGGTTGCAGCCACAAGGGCAGCGCCAGGGCTACATGTATGACCACGGAGAATACGTTTTCTCCAAGAGGGGCACAAACCCGTCTGCTGTAGAGAGGGAGTTTGCACAGTACCCTCATGCGGAGCCAGAGAGGGATGGCCAGGACCATGTGGATAAAGCCAGTTCTAGAAAACAGGTCCAGGTGGGGTTTAATTTATTATTTAATGTGTTGTGTATATACAAAAAATTTTATGTAAAAAGTATTACTGTGTGATATTCGGATGACATTTAATAACATGACAATAGCATGGCTTTAATTTTTAATATTTTCATCTCATCCTCTTTTGCTGTAGGTCCTTGAGGGCCAGGCGTCAAGGGATGATCATTTGGCTCAGTACAAGGTCACCTTCAATCCATACCAACCTGATGCTCAGCCTAAGATGTTCAGACTGGAGGGGGTTGGTCCAGATGGTGGGTTTGACCAGCTGCAGAGGGAGTTCCTTGACTCTGCCCACAGTGAGTGTCGTCTGGTCCCAGCAGACGGGGGACAAAATGAGAGGGATGTGTGCTGTTTAAAAATGGCAATATGAAATCTGGCACCACCATGTTACACTGATTTAATCCATATAATATCTGTTTAAAATCTTCCTGTTGCCTCAGACTCTGCGGATAAGCAGCAGATTGCACAGCTGCAGATACTGAACAAGGCTCAGCTAAGGCAAATTGAGGATCTGGAAAAGAAGCTGGAGGACTGCAGACGTAACATGCGGTACATGGAGCACCAGCTGGCCATTGTGAAAGGTGGGCAACAGTTGATCGGTGAAAGCCAAAGATGGGCAGAAGTACCTTTCAGCCGTCACCCCAGACCTTGCTCCCACAGTCCTGATTTCCCACAGTTTGTTTAGCCTGTTTGTCATTGTTTTTTGTTTTCTTTCCAGATGAGAAGGAGGGCCTGGCAGTTAGCTTGAAGGAATCTGCCCACTTGCTCCAGGAGGCTAAGGAGCGAGAGCACCAGCTACAAGGCAAGGTTTCTGCACTGCAGCTGCAGGTGCAGACGCTGACTGACAAGGACTGCGAGGTTGGTTCCCCACATTTTTTGTTTTTGCTAAGAGCTGTAATAGACTGCAAGACTGTCTGTGTTGAAACTTTGTTCATCTTTATCCTTAAAACGTCAGCTGAAGAGATGGCCACCAATGACATTTTCACCCAAACAGTTTGTTTTTCTAGCCTGCTGCAGCCCTTCCTTTAGTTTGGACTGATTATTTTCGCATTACAATATCACTCGAGGCGCATCAACGCTGCAGGCTATCTTGAGTGTACATGAATGCTGAGAGCTCTAAAGTGCGTGCCTGTTGAAGGAAGAATGAGCGGCCACTGTGCTTCTGTGCATTGTGCAATTTCTGACTCCAGTGTAATGGAATGAGCTCTCTCTCTTATTCAGAACTGCTGAATCCCTCTCAACATTCAAGAAGGGACTCAAAACACATATTCTAAACCTGCTAATCTCACTCCTTCGTAAACTTCCAATACAATATTTGTTTAAAATTGTACTCTCTACCAGTTCTTTATGCAATTACTTGTGTGCATTTTGCTTAAATTTGGATTTGAACTTAACTGCACTTCAAGAATCATGTGTCTTCATCTGTACTGGTCTGTATGTTGGTGAAATGCACTTCTGTGTTCTGAGTTGTGTGTCGCTTGAAAGAAAAGCATCAGCTAAATGAATATAAACGTAAAGGTAATTGGACCTATGCGTGTCTAGAGTGGGAAGAAGCTGCAGGCTGCCGAGGCAGCGGTGGACAGCTTGAAGCAGCAGATTGCGGAGCTGTGTCGCTCAGAGACGTTGTCCCGTGCGAGGCAGCAGCACGAACGTGATCTAGTGGCCATCCGCGAACAGCACGAGGCCAAAATTCTGGTCCTGCAGCAGAAGCTGGACACACAGGTGCAGGCGCTGGAGGAACAGGTGAGGATCAACATGCGTATCTGATCAAACACCTCTGCGGGTGAGGGTGCCATGGAATTTGCTCCTCATTTACCACAAAGTGGCTCTCGAGCCCTGGTTAGGGAACAGAATGGACATTCCATTAGATGGCAATCTCCATTTAAAGACACAGCTGAATGTGTCTAGTAAAGGAGGGCTACTCTTGTCCGTTCTGCAACGTTTCGGGTGCCATGATGATTTATTTACGTTTTAGCTGAAGCATTGTAGGAAACAGTTCTTCCAAAGCTTAATACTGGCCAAGTCTGTCTGAGAAGAAAGTGGAGTAAATTAATGGATATGTGAACATAATTTGAGTGTTTTCTGCACCCCCCACCCCGTCTCATCGCTTGTAAGACGGAGCTGAGCCGCAAACTTCAGGAGCAGCTGAAGCAGCTGGAACGGCAGAGGGAAGAAGAGAGACTGGAGCGAGCAGCAGTCATCAACACCCTGACCAAGCGCTTGGATGAGAGCCAGCAGCAGTGTGCCAGCCTGCTGCATACAGGTGTGTGTGTGTGTGTGTGTGTGTGTGTGTGTGTGTGGGGTCAGGGATGAGATGCATGCACACTCGTCATTCTTGCATTATGTTTGCTCTAAACACAGCCTTTCTGGAAAAACTCAAATTCTCCAACTCCTAACTGTTCCAGCTCCATTTTATTCACTACAGTTGCTTTTTTTGTGTTCCAGGAAACTAATGTTTCCAGCTTTAGTCAGTGCCCACTATTGTGTTTTTGCAGCTGGGCATTTGAAATACATTTGTACAGGCAGCTGGCTGATCATTTCTGAGCCACAATGTGAGCAGAGAATCTGCTCCATGCTGGCATATCAGCAATGATATCATAACGGTAACATCTTCGCTTTTGATATCAAGCATTTGAACGTGGCGATGACCGTGCGCTAACTCACCTTACTCACCTATTTGAGTGTATGAAAATCTCCTGTCTTTTTGTCCCAGGGAGTGTCCAGGAGATGAACCAGCTTCACATGCAATTGCAGCAAGTGCAGTCAGCAATGAAAATTAGTGAGAACATGAACAAATCCCTACAGGTCTGTCATGAAATCTTTATGGTGTCCGCTCACTTTCCTCAGTTTAATACTAAGAGTAATGCAGAAAATGCCTCTGTCAGGGTACAGTTATTTTATTTCTTTTTAATATAGGAAGAACTCTCTGAGCTGAAGGAGCATGTCACTCTGTATGAGTCTGCAATCAAATTAGGGGTCATTTCGCTGGACTCCAATGGAGAATGGGACAACCAGCTGTCCGATTCATACGTAGAACTGGGCATCAAGAAAGTCAACTGGAAAAATAGTCGCTTCCACAGGTACACAGATACAGATCAAATTCTACAGTGTTACAAAGCTTATATTAATTGGTATACTTGCAGCTTTTTTGCCTTTGTGTAGTCTAAGATTTAAGACTTTTTTTAAAAAAAAAAAAAAAAACTTTTCAAGCATCTATAGACTCAGTGCATTCAAAATTTGGCATCTGATGGTTGCCAAACAAGTCCATACTGTGAATGAAGGTAGGAACCCCATCCAGTTTCAGTAAAGATGTCTGACATGGACCATATCCCTCTCCCTCCCCTGTTAGCAGTCCCGTGACGACCAGCACCTCACCTGACGCCTTACCGAGGACTGACATGGTCTTCGAGCTCAAGGCTGAGTTGCAGCGCCTTCTGGGCAGCCTGAAGGCCAAGAGGCAGAAGATCTCCCAGTTGCAGGAGGAGCTGCAGCGGACCCAAGCCAGGTCACAGGAGCTGCAGGACCAACTGGACAAGGCTGAGAGAAGTGTGCGAGACTCCAGGGTGAGCTGTGCGAATGGATATAATAAATTGATGTGACAGAGGCTTCTTCTGTAAAAGGTGCCTTCTGTAAAAGTGAATCTTAAATCTAATCAGGAAGGTATGACTGCTATGTGTTGTTAATACGGCCAAAGGAAGGTTGGGAGGGGAAGAAAATGATATTGAGTTTCTTACCACAGCTGAGGGAGATTAGCCTGGAGAAGCAGCTGGAGGTGTCCAGTATGACAGCACACCAGGAAGAGCTTCAGCAGCTGCGGAAGGACAAGGAGCTCCTCCAAGACCGAGTGGAGGTCAGACTGCAGGGCAGAAACACTGCTTCTGTACTTGTTTTGCACTGTGATTTATTTAGCCTTCTAGTCTAGCTTGTTGGGCTGGATGTCATTGTGTTTGGTGTGACGCACCCAAGAAACAGTGCAGTTTTGTCTTAATGACACATGCCAGTCCAGTGTTGCAATGTCAGGAGGTCTGCTCGGTGTTCCTTGGCCTCTCTCCAGGGCACATTTCATTAGTCTCCTGCGCCATGCAATTTGTAGCAGACATATCACCATGGTGGTGCTGTTTACTAGTTTATTCATATAACCTTTCGCCCTGTCGCCACCCAGAAACTAGAGTCGCAGAATCGCGAGTTGAAGCAGAGCGAAGAGAAGGTGAGGGCTGCCAATGGGGAACTCTGCACCAAGATGAGGGAGATGATCCAGGAACTGGACCAAGAGAAGCAGGAGGCAGCAGAGAGGTAGCTAGGGAAGGGCTAACAATCTCATAAGGGTTTCAGTGGCTGACAAGTTTGCTAAGAGGTGTGCTGGTGTATGCAAGCGATAATTTCAGATTATTCTTAACCTCAGTTGTTCCAGCAGTTTACCTTTAGTAAAATTATAAGCCATCTACTATAACTCATCGTGGCACAAAAATAAATGGGAATAACAAAATTCTGTGCCACTCTGTTTTATGTGTTTTGGGGGGCTGTTGGAGGTATGAGAGGACCCAGCAGCAATTCCGGGATGATGTGGTGAACCACGTCCGCACCGAGCTGGCCGAGGAACACTCCGCACAGATGGAGGCTCTGCAGACAGAGTGCCAGAAAAAGGTTCATCTTCTTGAGTAAGTTACGGTTCCTCTATGCTTTCCCCCTTGGACATCATGGTGCATTTTTCTCAGCATGACAGAGTTGTCAGAGACTGCTTTCATACGTACTTTGCATTCTTCTGCAGGCTCAAGCTGGCTGACCTGAACAAGGAGATGGTTGCTGTGCAAGAATGTTACATTGCTATCTGCAGAGAGAAGGACTCTCTGGAGGAGAGCCTGCAAGCCAAGATGATGGAAGAAAGAACAAAGTTTGAGAAAGAGGTTTGTGGACATTTTATGTTGGGCTATCAGTGGTTCTGTTTTGCTGTCTACAGTACACGCTCTGATTTTCACGACACTAACACTTGCTTGCCATCCCCATCACTCAGCTACGAGACCAAATGGACAAGGAGCGAGAGCAAGCCCTTGCACAGCTGAAGGCCAACTTGGAAGCTCAGCACCATGTAGCTGCTGCTGCCACCAAGGCAGTGTGGCTGAAAGAGAGGGGAGCAGAGATCCAGCGCCAGGTGGAAGCACAAGTGGCACTGATCCAGACTACGTGGGAGGAGGATCACAGCAAGGTACCATCACTGTAGCAGTGTTGTAGTCCATAAATATCTACTGCAGTGAACCTGTACTAAGGAGCCTGTCAATGTAAAATATAAACAAATGTGCGCAAATTATGACTTATAAAACCGTGTTTTATGGTGTACAATGTGCTGTGCTTTACCCGTCCCAGGTATTGCAGACTGCTCTGGAGGAAGTGGAGAGGCAGTGGGCCCAGCGATGCAAACAAGCCAGTACCAGGCGTGATGGTATGGTTGAGGAGAGGGATACTCAAACAGAAGGGTTGGATTCCAGGGCAGAGCTGGAAGCCCTGCTGACTGCTCAGAGGCTTGCCCTGCAACAAGAGGCAGCACAAGTACAGGCCAGAATAGTAGAGGAGGCAGTTCAGCATGTGGAGCAGGACCTTCACAAGAAACACATGGAAGCCCTCACCCAAAAGGTACATGAGCACTCCACCCTTTTTTGGCTATTTGATCTTTATTAATGGTGGACAGTTTCTACTCTTACTCGTCACTGTACTGCTCCTACGTTCAAGGAACTAGACTTGGAAGAAGGAGGATGCTGAATCTAAATTACTTCTGCTCAGTATTTAGTGGGATATTACTTTATAAACGGGTTAATTTACGATACTAACTCAAGTTGTGTCACACTGAAAAATTTACAATGGTAGTAACATAAATATATTAACTGTAGCTGCTGCATTCAGTGTAGTGAAATGAGGTATTTGTCCCTGCAGGTGGCGAGCGCCGTTTCTAGTGCCCGTGAATGCTGGCTGCAAG
The DNA here is from genome assembly GCF_900964775.1 of Scleropages formosus. NCBI lineage: Eukaryota > Metazoa > Chordata > Actinopteri > Osteoglossiformes > Osteoglossidae > Scleropages > Scleropages formosus. Next base: position 31,393,586 of record NC_041812.1, on the reverse strand, counting down.
AACTCACCTCCCTACCGGAGTACAAAGCAAGCCTTCAGGCTGAGAGAGAGGACTGGGAGAGGAGGCAGGAGAAGGAAACTGCTCAGAAGGTACAGTTGAGCGTGTGTGCGGGATCTCCGAGTTAGGGACTCCCTTGCTGTGAGACCCTTGCAGTTCAGTGCTCAGGTGGCCTCTTTCAATCTTCCAGATGGCTTCAGTGCTGATAGCTGCAGAGGAGAAGTGGAGGAGGGAGCAGGAGGTGGTAGAAGCAGAGCTGCGGGATGCGGTGCGGCTCCTGCAGCAACAGTTGGAGCAGAGCAAGGAGGAGGCGGCAGCCCGCTTGAAGGCTGAACTGGCACAAGCCCGGGCGGCCTGGAACCAGGACAAGCAGGAGGAGATTTCCCGCATCCAGGCCCAGAATGAGAAGGACTACCGCTCCTTCCTGGATGAGCAACGCTGCAAGCTGGAGCTGGCCCTGAAGCAGGCCAAGGAGGAGGCAAGCCGGCAAAAGGAGGCAGAATTCCAGCAGCTATTCAGAGACCAGCAGGAGGAGTGGAATGCCCAGCAGGAGTCCCGAAGCCATGCTGAGAGGAAGCGGCACCGGGAAGAGGCTCTGCTTGAAGCACAGAGCACACTTGCAGAGATTCAGGACTTCATTACAAATGATCCAAGGTGGCTGACCCAAAGCGAGGAGAAGCCATCCAGCAGCCCTTGTGCAACCCCCAGCCCAGGGGGGCTAAGAGCCTATCTGCAGACAGCCTGCAGGGCCCTGCTTGTCCAGGCAGTAGACCAGGTCAAGCAGCACTGGAAAAAGGTGGGATTGCCCTTCTCTTTCAGCTCAATCTGTGTAGCTGGTGTCCAGAGTAATGTCATGACAGCAGGAGTGTTTCCTCTTCCTGTCACTGCAGTGCAGTGAGGACCAGCTGGCTCGCATGCTGAAAGAACAGGAGGACCAGCACAAGAAGGAATTGAATCGTATTCGAGGTAAAAGAGCTGTTGCACATGAGCACGCACACATACTCTCGGAATCTTTCTCATCTATGGGGTGGAGTTGCAGGAGGTCGCAAAGAAGGGTGGTTTGAGGTTTAAGGAATGGGTGCCACCAAAGCTGGAAACATTCAGACTTCCTCCCCACTGCTCCACCAATAGCTTCCAAGACCCCTTATACTGGCAGCACTTCTGATCCAATTTAACAGTTGCAGCCAGTGGGTTAATTAAATAAATCTGAGCGGCTGATGACTCCTCTCTTTCAAAAATGTCCATCCTCTGATTAATTACCCACTCAGTCCAAGTTTGCGCATGCATAACTCTTCCTGGAATTAGTAAATTGCTCTTTCGTAGGTGACTAGGAAAAGACATGTCGGGGGGTGTTAACTTCTGCATTTCTGGCTGGTACCTGAACTGCTTGCTGATCTAATGATACTAATAGAGTAGATACATCTTCATACCAAGTGTTATCAGTAATCCCAGTGCTTCTGCTGCGTGTTTGCATGTAGGTTCGAATTCAGCTCGGGGGAGGGGGTGATGTTCTCATGTTCTCCCCTTGTTTGGGTTCCAAAGACAAGCACCAAAGAAAGCAGCAATAAAGCACTTCTGTAGCCTCCTTTACCATGAAAACTACACAAGCGCTCACTATTAGTTGAATTCAACTCAATTGCATTCATCCTCCCTCCTACCCCAGGTGACATGGTTTTCTATTGCAGGGTTTGACAAATATCATGTGTATTCCGCCCATTCTCTCCTTTCAGTCTCCATGTTGCAATCCAACGAACTGCCATGTGGACAGAGTTGTGCAGACAGTCTGCAGAAGTTGCAGAAGCAGTGCAAGGACCTGAAGAGGCACCTGGAGAAGGCATGCAGGCAACTACAACAGACTGTGCACGACCACAAGGCTGCTCTGCAGCAACTCAAAGGTACTCCTGCCTAGAGGTCTGGATTGCTTTTTTTTTTTTTTTTTTTTTTTTTTAAAAGTTCATCGTGGTTGGAATGTTGTTGAACGTCTGCTGCTCGCCTCATCTTTCAGAGGAGCATGAGGATGCAATGCAAAAGGAGCGGGAAGAGAGCCGGAAGAAGCTGGAGGAGGTGAAACGGTCTTCCAGCAATCACCCTTCCCTGTACGTGACCAGTCGCATGTATGCTTTAAATGACAGTAGACATGGGTCAAAGAGGTTTTGTTGCCAACCGGGCTAATGTTTGTGTGCTTGGCAGGTATCGGACAGACAGCAGCCCAGATAGCCAGCAGTCTCTTCAGGCTGGACTGGAGGAAATGAAGAAACAATACATGAAAGCTGTTGGAAAAATTAGAAGTCAGTATGATATTCGTGCATAATTTTTTTTTTTTTTTTTTTTTTTTTTTTTTTCTTCTTCTCTTTCTGTTCTCCCCCCCCGTACTTTGTCACTTTATCAAGGGTATTGTCCATAGCTGCGTTTCCTCCTTAGGCAAAAGAAAATGTTGATTTACATTTAATTTTTTTGGTTCTTTGCATTGGTGACCAGGGAATGTGGGGTATCTAGTATTAAATATGTATGCTTAAATGTTTAGATTTTGCTGCAGTGGTTACGAATCTCTTGCCATAAATCCATAGTATAGCTTTGGCCTTGGTTGCAAATCATGTTTTGGGTGCGGTTTGGGTATGCTGGGTAGGCGACATGCTGCGCTACATTCAGGAGAGCAAGACGAGGGCTGCGGAGATGATCCGGACAGAGGTTCTAAGGGAAAGGCAGGAAACGGCCAGGAAGATGCGCAGGTACTATCTCACCTGCCTGCAAGAGCTCCTGGAGGATGGAGGCAAGGCCCAAGGGTGAGGTTGGACTCCCCCCCCAGTAACATCTGCCTTATCTCACACTATAATGTTTACCCATACTGCTTCAGTCCTGACATCAGTGCTGCTCTCTCCCAAAATTTTGCTGACTTTGTCCCTTGTTACGTTGTCCAAACTCATTCCATTACCTGCTCACATTTTGGAAACATGTCAAATTTTTCCTTTTCCAGTGCAGAAAAGAAAATCATAAATGCTGCAAGCAAGCTGGCCACCATGGCTAAAGTGTTGGAGACCCCCGTGTCAAAGAAACAAGGTGGAAGGAATCGTCCTGTTCAGAGTGAGTACACTTCTTTTGGTTGCATTTTAACACCACCCACCCCCATTTTAGTTATGATACTGTATGTTCAGAATCAGAATCAGAACGAGCTTTATTGCCAAGTATGTTCGCACATACAAGGAATTTGTCTTGGTGACAGGAACTACCACAGCACAGACAGAATGACAGTGACAAGACAGGTGAGAAGATAGAGTATGTGAGCAAGGGATAAAAAATATTTAAAAAATATAAAGTACCCAATATACAAAAATATAGTCACTAGATACAAATGCAAGGGAGTGTGAGTAAGAGATATGTGATAAATAGTTATAAATATAAATAGCATTATGTATTGCACGGTTTACTCTCTAGGGGAGAGATTTAGGTGTTCATGAGGTAGATGGCCTGAGGAAAGAAACTTTTCTTATGCCTGGCTGTCCTGGTGCTCGGTCCTCTGTAGCGCCAGCCAGATGGCAAAGGTTCGAAGAGGAAGTGGCCTGGATGTGAGGGGTCTAGAATGATTTTGCTAGCCCTTTTACTGACTCTGGACGAGTGCAGTTCTTGGAGAGCTGGGGGGGATGTGCCGATGATTCTTCCAGCAGTCCGAACTATCCGCTGCAGTCTTCTGATGTCTGACTTCGTAGCTGAGCCGAACCAGACAGTTATAGAGGTGCAGAGGAGAGGAGTTTCATCAGTTTCAAATTATTTCTTCTGTATCAGCAGGCTCAATGAGGTTGGAGACTCTTGCTGGAGAGAAAGCAGCCAAACTTTCACTTTCGTCATCAGACCAGAGCACATCTCCTCAACAGGCAGCCACTCAGACAAGTACATCTGCTGAGAAGCAACAATTGAGTATGGTTTCAATTGATCGTGACAGCAGGCCTGGAGCAGAGCATCCTGGGACTAAAAGCCCCAGTGAAACTCTAACATCTCGAGATTCCAGTATGTCTGACAAGAGGAAAGTACAGCAGGATGCTCCTTCTCAAGCTCCACCAAAGCCGGCCCAGTCCCTTTCACTCACGCCAGTGGGAAATGGGAAATCCCTCTTGCCAGTGGGTGGGGTTACTGATGAGGGGCAGGTCCATGTGACCTTGAGGACCCAAAGCAGGGAGTTATATGTGAGGGAAGCCAGTGACCACTTAAGTACAAAATCTGCAGTCAAACCTTTTCTGATTAAAGAGACTCCAGTTAAGGATGGTGGGTGGAGCAACTGGAATTTTGTTGGTTCTGAACCATATTTAGACCACCAGAACCGCACATCTGCTTTTCCAAATGGCCAATCGGAGCTTCGTAATGCCTCCGCATTTCCTGTCCCTTCATTTATTTCCGTTTCTGAAACTGATGATGACACAGATGACGACTTGTCTCGTTACGGAAGCTGGAGCACCTACAGGAAGCTGCCAGAAGTGCCGAACAAAGCTAAAGTAAAGCCGCCGCCTTCTGCCTCTCGAGAGGGGGCACAGGACACAAACGTGACTAAGGCCCGAGATCCGATTCCTGGGTCCGAGGGAGCCGGACTGCGAAGACTCTGTTCCAAGAGTTTGTTCCCTGAAATGAAAGCCTGTCAGCAGGACAGTGGATTTGATAGCCCTCTTTCCCTGCTACCCAAGTAAACAGAGACGGGGAATGAGCCCTGGGCACGGAGAGATGCAGACAGTTTGTCTCATCATAAGCATCTGTTTATTTCTTCTGCATTGTGCTAAGCCTTCATTAGGACTTGGTATTTATTCCCTGTTTTTGAATGCACTGGTGCTAGTTTGTCCCTTTGGTTGTACTGTGAATGTGTTAATGTATTTCTGATCTAACTTTCTGTACCCTGCTAAATGTGCAATCCATATATACAATATATAATTTTTTTTAATGTATCAAATAAATTTTTCACTTTGTTAAAGAATTTTCCTTCTAGTTGCTCTAAAACCTGTGCCTAACACTGCATTAACTGTAACTCTCAAGAAATTACTTTCAAGGCCACGTTAACAAAAGGGGTTCCTTTTTTTTTTTTTTTGTCTGCTTCACATTTTGAACACCACAGCATCCCATAGGCATTTGAAACCAGCTTGATGACGACAAGCAGAGCTCTCTGGCAGCATTATATTTTAAGGGCCTGTTTGGGATTTGTTGCAATAGCATTGGAAGTCCTGGGCTCTGGCAGAACCGGTTCAACTGTTCATTCATATGACTGTTTAGACATTCCAGTCCATTTGAAAGAAATGCTCTTTTTAAGGCTGTCCCCTCCAACCAGTTTCAATAATTTAGTTAGGACAATGAGCAGTCTTGTTTTCACAGCTCAAGACTTGAGAGCTCAAATGCAGCCTCAGCTGTATTTTGGCTCAGCTTCTTGTCCAACCTTTGTAGTCTGTGCCTACCTAGGCATAGACTACAAAGGTTCGACAAGAAGCCAAGTTCATAGCTGGACTCAAGTGTACACATTCACTCAGCATCACACCTGGCAATTCAGACTCGCCAGTCCAGCTGAACAGAAGATGTGAGCAAATTCAAGCAACTATGAGGAGGCCGTTTAACATCTAATTATATCTGCAAAATACAGCTAGGGCTGCACTTGAACTCTCAAGCCTTGAGCTGTGAAAATAAGACTGCTCATTGACCTAAAAGTCACAAAGATGGGAAGTTGCCAAAGAGCAGGCAGTTTGGAAGGTTGTATGACCCATCAGAACGTTGCTTTGGCAGGCGTTGGGTGCTTTCTCAGCCAGTCAGTGCTCTCACCACAGCTAAGGTGAACCTTGAGTCCTGTGACATTCCTTGGAGGGGCCCATCTGTACTGCTCCAACCCTGATGTTAGTTGGGTGTCAGAAGGCAGACCATACTGTGAGGTCTGCCACAGGTTGCAGCTCATTCTGGAGGTTTGAGGCCTTGGAATCCTGTCTTTCCTTCTCCCAATTGCCTTGAAGTCATCACGTGAAAGTGCTCAGCATTGGCTTGCTCTCCCTCAAGCTTTTACAGCCACAAGTGTCGTCATAGCCATTCAGGATCTGCCTGTGCAGACCCACCTATATGACTGGTCCCGGATGGTCTTTCCTTACGCTTCCCATCACAGAGGCTTCACTTTATCCTTTTTTCTTTGCCGTTGTGTATAAGAGGCAATGATGGGGTTTGGTTGTTGTCATCATGCACGACAAAGACTTTATATTCCAAAATAAAAGATTAGCAAGGCATATGAAATTCATAATGGCTAATTACATGCCAGATGTTTTTGGGATCCTGAATGGTTGATTGAAGGGGAATGGATGACTAATCAAAATAGTGTCCGGTGACAGTTTTGTTTACATAAACACAAGTTACGCCCATGTGCATCAACAGACCGTTGTAATATGCATTTAAACATTTATTCATACAATGTTTTCTTGTTTATTGTTTGACAGGAAACATGCTGTTTTTTTTTAAATTTCAGCCGATGAAGAAAATGTATATATTGCTCCTTGTTGCTCAGACATCCGGCTGTTTTACAGGACTCTCTAGTAGTCTAGATGAGAGGAGGCAGGGAAGCTGTTTTTATCAGGCTCCTTTTGGCAGCTGTCAATGAGCTGGTTGTTGGTCGGTGTTCAAGGAGTGACTCATTAGCGAAAGGCTTTTATTGATGGCTTGGGCCACGAAACTCAAGTTCCACTGGGACCCATTTGGTGGAGTCTGCCCTGCGTGACTCAGTACTCCTGTATCACAAACTGTTGTCAGTCCAAGGTTGAACAAGAAGAGAATGTATTGCTCTTTCGAGAGACCGAATGCCCCCTCAGGGCAGGAGCAGTGCAGCGGATCGCCACGTGAGAGGCTCAGGAAGACAGGAGGGAAGTTTTTATCACTGAGCACATCAACGATGACAATTTTGTCATAAATAATTAGCTTTTTTGCTGTGTTTCTATTCAGAATCAGACAGAATAACATGGTGCAACACAGTGGTACAGCTGGTATTGGTGGCGCCAAGTAGCTCCGGGGCTGTGGGTTTGAAACCAGCTGACACTGTTTAACGTTTGTGTGTTTTCATGGGGTTCCTACTGGTACTCCAGTTTCTGCCATCTGCTGTGTTTCAGGTGAGCTGATCACTCTAAACTGCCCTTAATTTGTCTAGAAGTGAATGAATGAGTGTGTGAGATTCCCCTGCAATGAACTGGCATCCTGCCCTAGTTGTACCCTGCCTTACACCCTTTGCTTTTGGATATCTCCAGTCTGCAATGAACTTGCACTGGGTGAGTGGTTATTGATATAATCAATGGATGCAAGAACTATTTGTTTAATTAGAGGTGAAAAACTGACAATTATTCATTTAGGCAGCAAGTTGGCGGCACGGTGGCACAGCGAGTAGCGCTGCCGTCTCACAGTGCCTGGGTGGTGCGAGAGGATGTGGGTGCAATCCCTGTTCAGTCTGTGTGGAGTTTGCATGTTCTCCCCATGTCTGCGTGGGTTTCCTCCCAAAGATATGACGTTCAGGTTCGCCCACAGTGTGTGAGTGACACTGAGAGAGTGCATTTCACTGATGTACGGATGAGTGAGCCATTGTAAGTAGTGTATCTAGCAGTGTAAGTCACCGCGGTGAATAAGGTGTGTGAGCTGCTTAAAATCTTTAGATGGAGTCATTTTGAGAAAAATACTTAACTTCAACTGACTAAATTTTTCTTCATCCAGAACTTTCATGAAGAAAAATAATGACCTAGAGAGTAATTTCACTGCATATGCATACAGATACAAGCAGTTCTAGTCTCTAATCCTCAGCTCCCTACTTTTAGATAGCTGAATACTATCAGTAATGCCAAGACTGATTCATTAGGTCATGCTTCCCAGGGATAGGGTGGAAGCAACACCCTCTCTGAGCCACAAACTTAACCCCAAGGCACATCTAAGGCTAGGCGTAGACCAATGTTTAGATCTGTCTAGATCACATTCGAAGCCAGTGATAAACGCACAGATACAATGGAGTTTAGTCACACTGACACTGCAGCGCAGGAAGAGCACTTAAGCAAATTCACCCATCGACTTGAGCTGGCAACCCAACCCACATGCAATGAGCAGTAATCCTAGTTGTCTCTCTGACTTTTCAACATTGAGACACTTTCCTCCAAAGCAACTTCCAATGAACTCTATGTAGCATTATCAGCTCACACACCTTATTCACCAAGGTGACTTACACTGCTAGATACACTGCTTACACTGGGTCACTCATCCATACATCAGTGGAACACACACACACTCTCTCTGTCACTCACACACTATGGGTGAACCTCAACAGCATGTCTTGGGACTGTGGGAGGAAACCCACACAGACACAGGAAGAATGTGCAAACTCCACACAGACTGAGCACGAATCAAACCCACATCCTCTCACCACTCATTGTGCCACTCCACTGAAATTATTTTAAAAAATTTTCTTCAAAGCAATTTATCAATTATACAGCTGTTTTTTTTTTTTTTTAAAAAACCCAGTGCCATTTTTGTTAGGATGACTATATCACTCCAGTAGTAGCTGAGATTTGAACTTGCAACCTCAAGATCCAAAGACAGTAGTTTTAACCACTATACTAGTGCTATTGATGTTTCCTTAGCTTCCAAAGAAGTACTGAGAGTGAAATAACCATGCTGGAGGGCAGGATCATGAGCAGGAAGTATAGTCAGATGGCAGGGGGGGGGGGGGTGAACACCACCAGCTGATTGTGTAGTGGGCTGAGGGGCTTTGGTCAAGATTGCTTTCATGGTGTCTGCAGTTCATGGCTCACACTGACTGGCTTAAAGGTAGGGTGACCATCAATTACAGTTTACAACTCCAGTTTTTTTCTTGTAGAAGGGTGTATATCTTGCATCATATAAGGATGTCTTTGTCTTGTGTGGGAGAGACACTCCTGGGTACTGGCGCCATGATTATGAGCGGAGACCCAGCTTCCCTGACTGGCTTCTCCAAACAGACTGTTGTTCCTCAAAGAACAGAACAAACGGCCTGTATTTATAAATCTCACAATCCCATACCTCGGCCATCATGGTTGGGAAGAAGAAAGTTATAAACAGCCTCCATCCCTTGAGCATAAAACTATTTTTTCTGACTCTGTTTGTTGTCTCTTTTTCTACATTAGTCAGACAGAGCTGTGGCCAGCAGACCCAAACACATTTTGTAGACAATGTTCCAATGACCATGTGAGTCCTGCTTGACCTGTGAAGCAGGTGCTCAACAGGTGCTGTCCTTTGCCAAGATCTTCCTTGGGACTCTCTGTGGTACCGCTGAAACATCCACATGTGCAGCTGGTGACTAAATGTCCAGTTGTCTTGTCAGTTGTGTCAGGTTTATTTTCTTTTCATCCGTTTAACCATGTTTTACCCTGCGCCTGCCGGAGCCAGGGTGGCCAGGCTATGTATGTGGAGCCCTAAGAAACAAGTACTCCTCGTGAGAAGAGACACACATGGAAGAAGCTCTAGTGTAGCATGGATGCAGTCAGAGAACACAAGCAGAAGATCTGGACACACCCCACAAGTTCTGGTCTGGCCAACTGCAGAAGAGCTCAGCCGCAGGCTCCTGAGCCCTGGGAAAACCTCGGTCTCCAAGCGCGGACTTTCTTTGGCTTCTCACTAGAAATATGCCTTTTTGGCGTGGGATAGAATAGCACAGAAAACCAGACTGCATGCTACATTTGTTTAGTTCATGCAGTGACTTGAAGGGGACTTTTTCGTTTATTTACTTGCATGGCTTTTGGAAAAATTTGCTGTCCATGAGGCCTCTGATGCCACAGCCGCAATCCTGAGTGTTTGCTATTTGTCTTGACTGCTGTCATTACAGCATTCTTGAGTTTTTCTGCAAACGATGAATAGCGGTGAGACATGTGAAAGAAAGAAAGGGGCTGACAAAACTGCTTGTGTCCCCAGAAATCAACCAGAATACCCAGCAGTACGGTGAACCCAGGAATCCGCAGGAATACTGAACGGTACAATACTGTACAGTTGGGACGGGGTGTGGGAATTCTCCTGGATGATGCATCAACGATGAGCGCTTCTGTAGGCGTGAATTGGAAAAGAAATGGAAATATTTCCTTAGATCGCGTCTCCAGAAATGCATCCATCTCCTTCTGACCCCTCCAATGCTCACTGGTATGTTCCCCCAGGGGGTGACGAGGGCCAATGTCTGATTTTTCGACCACCTTGACAAATAACGAAGGGGCCACGGCTGCCAAGCCCACAAAGGCTACCCTCTCCCTGCCCATGGATCTCTGCTTCTCATGTTTGCAACTGTTTAACGGGAGTTCTGTGAATGCAGCTCAGGCTCACATGTACAGAGTGGAAGCCACATGAACTGATTAAAAAAAAAAAAAAAAAACCACTTCTGTCAGTTTGATGGCCACCTCCAGAACTTGGGGCCTTGGACCATGTCCCTTGGTCAGATGGGATGAGGGAGGGACCCCTAGGTCAAGGAGAGGTGAACGTTTTCCTTCCCAAAGATGGTCAAATATCTCGGAAGGAGATGCAAACTCTTACGACATAAATCAAACACTGAGTTGACTTTAGGTTATGGGGCTGAACAAAATTGAGGACAAAATAATAATTTTTTAATTAAGAGAAATAACTTTAAACATGCGAATGAACTTGGCCATGACTGAGACACTGAAATTATGGACGGATATTCCAGCTCGTGATCCGCAGCTTTTTGCCTTTTATCAGCTGTCACTAGTGGGCTTATGGGTCAATGGAAAATGGACTCCCACCTTTTTCAAATACACACGCAGTCTGAAACCACTTGTTCGAAGTAGGGTCGCGGCAAACAGGGGGCTAACCTGGCAACACAGGGCACAAGGCTGGAGGGGGAGGGGACACAGCCAGGACAGGACTTAAACCCCAGACCCCCCCAGAGAGCAGGATCCAGCCAAATCTGCTGCACTACCGCATCCCCATTTTTCAAACACAGCAGCATTTTGCAGTTGTACCACATAGCAACATGTCTCAGCTCCATCAGTCCCTCTCTTCTCATGACTAAACTGAAGGTGGCTTCAAGGGTATTGCTCAGGAAGACAACACAGAGCTCAGGTTTGACACTGTAGGAACAGAGACTAATCCTTGCATTAGGTGTCAGCTTTGGGTGAGCAAGTTCTAAACCCAGAAAATGAATGTAAGCATATCTTGTTGAATGGTTTTAAGTGCTAAAACACCTCGAACACCATTACATCGTGTACGACTTTAATCCTGTGATAGCTATGTCTTTGAGTCTCAGTGCGTTTTGTCAGTGTTCAGGAATCATCGCTCTTTGGAACTCATACAGAAGCATTTCTGTGCCGGTCACGCTTTTGCATTCCTGTGCTTTCTGGCCATTTGAAGACAAAATTTGCATCTCCGTACGTTTCATGACCCCTCATTGTTTTCTTTACAGCAACAAATTTGTAGCCGCGGCACGTTTGCGTTTGAACGTTTGGCAGACTCTCCGTGTCTCTCAGGGGGCCTTTGGCGCTTTGCTTCAAGGACTGGCAGCATCTTCTCTGTGAGCAAAGACAAAAGAAAATCAAAAATGTCTCATTGATCCAAAAACAGCAAACAATGTTGGGATATTAGGGGGAGACTACAGATTTAAACATGGGAGCAAAGGGATACATATTAGCCCGCTTATTGGTGTACTCAGATAAGCAGATTCATGTATTTTTTTTACTTTTGGGATTCTAGACATTTAGGCAACTTATAAATATCAGATGGTCAGCAGATCACTTTTTGTTTTTCAATTCTTCCATCTCTGTTTCAGTTTTGCTATAAAAAAAATTGCGGTTTGAAAAGCATTTTCAAAACTAGGATAAACACCTCAAGAAGGGCAGAGACATGTTTGCTGTGGTGTGCTGCATTTGTTCAGCCACCCTAGAGAGATGATGTCAAGAAGGCATATGGACTTACACCATGTCCCCACTCCCTCCTTGTGGACTGCAAGGGTGCAGCATAAAAGTTAATACTTCTAGTGTTCCATACCAAAGGAGCTACAGACATGCGTCACTTAACAACGGGGATACGTTCTGAGAAATGCGTCTTTAGGCGATCTCATTGTGGTGCGAACATCACAGAGTGTACTTATACAAACCTACATGGTATAGCCTCGATCATAGAGTGTACTTATACAAACCTAGATGGTATAGCCTCGATCATAGAGTGTACTTATACATACCTACATGGTATAGCCTCGATCATAGAGTGTACTTATACAAACCTACATGGTATAGCCTCAATGCAGTCAAGAGATGTGGTAAACACGAGATTTATGACGCTGCTGCCGGTGTAACAGAGCATACTGTTTTACAGTAAACTTTTATCTATAAGTAGAAAGAGTACACTCTAAGGAGAAAAAGTACAGTATAGTAAATGCATAAACCAATAACAGGTGTTTATGATCATTATCAGGTATTATGTACTGTACATAATTGTATGTACTATACTTTTATACGACTGGCAGGGATTTAGGTTTGTTAGTCATTAAGTGAAACGTCATTAAGCAGCACAGGACCGTATTTGAGTTTTCATATTGTGACTTTTGGCTTCTCAGAAGTCTTCGGCAATGATTTCTCCTCCAAATCATTACCTGCAGGTTGGCCTTCTCCGGACGGTGTGGTCTTTCAGGAAGTGTCAGTTGTTGTGATATATAAAAAAGTCGAGACAAACCAACTGCAACACCTAGCAGGAAAAAATCTTGAAGACACACACTCATTAGAACCACTAATTTTCCAAAATCTTCTGGCTGTTTATAACTTATTGTTGACTTCTGTAGCATTTAAAACAGTAATTATTGCTGAGCTCATGCTTGTCTCTGAAGTGCTGTACAAACATTAGGTTTGTATGTGAAACTCCTTACAATTATGTACCCTTTTTTACAGATAACATTCTTATTTCAGCAGCTAAACGCGCTGCATAAAGGTACTGCAGCTGAGATTCAGAGCTCAGTCTCTCAAATTCAAGGCAACAGCTCTAAAGACTATGCCACCTGGAGTCCCCATCGTAACATGAATAGTTTAATAATTTCATTAAGATATTTTTCTTCTGTGATAAAGATCCCTTTAGTGCCAGGTTAACTAAATTGAAGAAGGCTCCCTTCAGTGACTTTCTTCTTGTACTTTCCTGTGCTACACTAAGAGCTACCCAAGACAAGTAGCTGTTTTTGTCCATATTAAGGTTAAATTCCTTATATTCTTCTTTTATTAAGAAAACCCCACCTTAGGAGTTTGTTTTTTTAGAAACTGAAATAAAACATTAATTCTACTTAAAAAATTATGCCAATTCAAGTGTTTGGCTGGCCTATGTCCTTATTGGACCCCCCCCGATGTTCCGATCATTTGCCTATTTTTGTCTTAGAAGAATGTGAAATGAGGGTTTATAACACATTTTCTCAGTAAGAGACTAAGGGTTTTGGCTTCACAGCAAGGCAACATGGAAGAACTTGACTCACTTGTTGAGAAACAGTACAACCAGTGCCTGGGTGTGGCTCACAAAGCAGTCTGTTCCCATGTTTCAGAAAGCCGTGCTATTTTTTGTACCCCAAATATCTCTGCAGGAGGTTGTGCTGTGACTAAGATTAGTGGCTGTTATGCACGACAGACTGAGTGTTAAATAACAAGGAGACCCTCAAATAAGATTTCACAAGAGTGGAAGGGGAACTCTGACTCAGTGTGTTTCCTATGTCTTAAGCACAGCATGTGAGCATTTGGCTTTGACGTTTAATCAGACCAGTTCTGGATTTCTTTTGCCTCTCAGCAATACAACATGATAAAGTTCTGGGTCTTAATTTTCCTTAAATTTTCGCCTCGTAAATTATATTGCGTATGCATTCTTTGAACATAATTTTTAAAGATATTGTGAGCTCTGGGGGGCTCGCACAGTGGGTAGCACAGCTGCCTCACAGCGTCTGGCTGTGTGATCATGTACCCTGCCTAGCCTTGCTTTTGGAGTAGAGTCCAGGCCTCTGCAATCCTATGGGGCAGCACAGTTATACAATGGGAAGGACTGGTTCCTCACAGCTCCAGGGCTGCTGGGTCAGATGTGGGTTTGAATTCAGGCCATTCTGTGTGGACTTTGCATGATCTTATCACGACCCCAACCGCACAGTGGTCTACCACACTTGGCAGGACTTAGCGGGGTCAAATATAAAAAGCTACGCCACAGCTCCCGGGTTGCAGAATCTCTCTGAGACAACCATCCCCTTTGCGTTTGCATCTTTCGTCCTTCGTCCTGTGTTTCTGTCTCGTTGCCCCAGCCCTGTCTCCTCCCCCCCAAGTCCTGACGTCCAGACCTCGACCACGGCTTCGGTTTTCGACCACATCCCTTCATACGACGTTTGTTCATCGAGTCATTGACACTCGCCTATTCCCAACCACAATTCTTGCCTTGCCCTTCGAACAAACAATAAACAATCCCGCAGTTGGGTCCTACCTCCGGTCTCCTGCACCTGTGTCCCTGACAGTTCTCCCCATGTTTGCATTTGTTTCCTCCCTGCCCAAAAACATGTAATTCATGACATATGAATTGGCCTGAAATAGACTGGTGTTCCATCCAGGATGTACTGTGCTTTCTGCCCTATGCTTCTGGGATAAACTCTGGACCACCTCCCAGGCTTAGGACGAGTGGTTATCAAAAACAAACTAATAAGTAATGAATGCATATTAGAAAAAGCCCAGGACTAGATAACTGCTATTTCTTCCTTCTCAGCTCTTGACCTCTGCAGGGAGACATGACAGCTATCATAGAAGTTTCTTATTTATTCATCTTTCAGGTTCACCCATAGTGTGTGAGTGACAGAGAGAGTGTGTTCCACTGATGTATGGATGAGTGACCCATTGTAAGTAGTCTATCTAGCAGTGTAAGTCACTGCAGTGAATAAGGTGTGTGGGCTCATAACACTACATAGAGTTCATTGGAAGTCACTTTGGAAAAGAGTGTCTGCTAAAAAAAAAAAATGTAAATGATCTTCCACCTTATATTTACTTTCAAACCAATAAACAGACCCAGACACTATAACGATCGAGTCTGATTAAAGATATGATCATTTTACTCTGAGTATTACTGTCTAGTATTATATTTTTTTGTCAACTAAGTCATTGTGGGTGAGAGCAACAGGTAAAATTAGGAAAATGTCAACAATACAGTACTTCTATGTGCAGAGCATTATACCCCATAAACTTTGGTATGCAAAAGTAACACAATACAGTAAGGGGAAGTAAAATGGCTTTATGAATGTAAACCTTTCTCCTGAAACATTCTTCTTTATTCCAGTGAAGAAAAAACGTTATGTTTTTTACCTAGGAGGGTGATACAACTAAGAATGAAGGAAGAGTGAATATGGGCAGTACAGTAATTAATAGCAGGAGCTGCTCTTCACCTGTTTGAGCCACTAGGCAAACAGAGGAGCTAAAACAGCTGGGAGCTGCATTTGTGTTCACGGATTATTTCATATATTGTTATTTACCCACTTTTTTTGGTTAAGATAACGTCTCCGTGATTTTTTTTTTTTCTGTGAAATTTTACAGCTGCGCTATTGTATTGATAACAGTGTCTATTTTGAGAGAAAATCGTTGTATTTAGCGCCAGCTTTCGATGTTTTGCATGCAGTTCTCGCTTTGTTCCTTGAGTACGCGAGCACAAAATAAGCCCGCACAGGTACAACTCAGTCTTAATGGCCCCATTTTAGAGTTTAAAAAAAAAAAGCTGGGCTTTCAGACTGACTCATTTACCGTGGAAATTTCTGGAATGTGTCTATTTTATAAACATTAAAACTAACTGTTTAGCCGCCGGTGCCTTCGCTTGTTCTTTCCGGCGAGTTTTTTCACTGTCTCGAGACCGGCGGAGGAGAAGCGGAGGCGCGAGGCAGGAGGCGCGGGCTTTTGTGGGGTGAGGCGGAGGGCTGGATGGGGTGGGAGTGAGAAAAAGCGAGTGGAGTCTGAGAGGGAGGCAGCAGCTCATCTCAGCCCTCCCTGCAGAATGGCCCAGCTGCCCTGAATGTCCTTCGCGGCGGTCACTCAGACGTCTCCTTGAGAGAAAGGTACAGTAATGAGATGGTGATGACGCTCCTCACCCGACTTACTACTCATGAAATTATCTTCTCCTTTCACTGGCCTTATTACTGCCATCCAGCGAGTTCCACAGCAGCTGTTTAAATGTAAACTCTACATAATATTTTCTTTTCCGGAGAGGAGGTACATGTTACATGTAGCGTAGCATCACGATGTACATTTGCCATAGTTTACTTAGGAATAGGTGACTTTAACTTGACATAATCATGTGTTTTTGGAGTGCGGTGTCAAACATCTAGGTGACATTTTTGAAGAATCCTCTGCACTCTCTGGGCTGCTCAGCTGACAGAGTGGAAAAACTTGAAACTTTCTGTCTTCGCAACTTTGACTTGTGCCCAGGGCGGCAACTTGGACCCAGGACTAGGAGCTCTGAATCGGAACGCTTCGTA
The DNA here is from genome assembly GCF_900964775.1 of Scleropages formosus. Classification (NCBI taxonomy): domain Eukaryota; kingdom Metazoa; phylum Chordata; class Actinopteri; order Osteoglossiformes; family Osteoglossidae; genus Scleropages; species Scleropages formosus. The sequence goes on along the minus strand of NC_041812.1, from coordinate 31,377,130 downwards.
TCACCCCTTCCGTCTCTTTTGAAAAGTGGATCGGCGCGAGAAGAACATCTAAGCGGTCATGTGGCGCGGGCGGCTGCTGCGCTTTTCCCTGGGGCTCGCGGCCGTGCTGTCGCTGTCCGTCGTAGCGGAGCGAGGCGCTGCCGCGCGGGACGGCGGGACGGAAGCGCCGCGCGCGAGCCGGGCGAAGCGAAGAGGCGGCTTTCCAGATGTGCTGAAGGGGTAAAACATGTCGCGCAAGCGGCGTTTCTCAGTAATTATGAAAAGTAAGGCTCTTTTGCGGCATGTGTGGATAACACATCATTTCGAAAGAGCAGCGCTCGCGTTTTCAGTCAGTATTTGAGGGACTTGGAGTCTTGAATCATGCCGTTTCCTGAACATAATACACTACAAAATCCCCTCAGCCGCCTGTCGTAGGTTTGGCCGTCGAGGCTGAAGTCAGAAGTGTGTTGGGAAGATTTTTCAATATTTCAGTATTTCACAAACACGCTTCGTGCTTAATTTCTGCAGACTTTATTACAACTTCACGTGAGAGGACCATTTTACAGAAGCGCATCTTCGAGGTGTGCTTAGTATTTTACGTTGACAGTTCCATACATTTCCATTTAGTTTTCTTGCTGTAACCAAACGCGCAGGCGCATTATGTTTTGTTTAAAATACGTTAAACTTTTAAATGCTAAAATTTTAGTAAGGTACAGAGGGGATGGTTAGCCTGACAGCGCTGCGAAACACTACACTGCAGCAGTTGCATTTGGATTCATTATGGTCCATAACGAGTTACAGTAAGTAACAGTGTTAAGGTATTTACAGTTACTTGCTCATTTTTGACAGCTGCGGAGCAATTTTTTTTCTTTTTTTTCAAGGATAGGTACCTTTGTTCAAGGGTATTACAACCAGAGATGGGAATCGAACCTGTGAAAGTTTGGGTCCAAAGGCCACAACTCCACTGTCAGTTAGTCCCTCCAGTTCTTGACCTAAACTATATAATAACGTGTATCTTTTCTGTATTTTTAACTGGTCCCTCTGTACTGTGTTTGTCCTGTCAACGCTCCAAACCTTATAAGGTTACACGCAACACACTGCACAGCAAAAAAGTGAATTTAATGGAGGAGTCATTTGCAGCTTACAGACATTAAACAATAGTCAAAGTAGACATTTACTGAAATTTCAGCAACCAGGAAGAACAAATAGGTGTACGTGATGATTGCAAGGAAACATTTTTATAAATAAAACAATGAAGAGATATTTTCAGAGGTGAATCATAACAGTTATGGGCAATCATTAGCAAAACGATCCATTTATATTTTAATATGAAACAATGTGCGCCAAGCGATTACAGTTGGGTTATTTTGCCTTGCTTTATATCTTTATTTTTTAATGTCATGTTTTTTATGTTCCGATGGTAAAAATTCAAGCCACTAGATGGTATTATTACGTTGAGGTGCTGTGGATGGTCAATCAGCACAGTCAGTGCTGTGAACTTCTCTCTCTCTGCTGGACTAAGTATCTTAAATAAGCAGACTTAGAGCCTTGCATGAGTCTGTACAAAGAAATGAAGCACAGCATGAATTCACTGAGGAGAGTTTGTTTGTCTGTTTGTTTTGTTTAGACCTAATGTTTGTGGATCGCGTTTCAATGCTTACTGCTGTCCCGGATGGAAGACCCTCTCCGGGGGAAACCAGTGTATTGTCCGTACGTACAGTCTTGATATCTGTGGGTTTCAGTCCACCCAACTTGCCAGTGTGAGGGTAATCTGTTATGCCTTCCCCATCCTTCTGCCACTAAGCCCCTTGTTGTCAGGGTCTGATGTTACATTTGGCTGAAGGAATGGCATAAAAGTTTCTGCATTCATCCACAGCAGATGGATGACTGAGGAAAAAAATTCTGGGTGGATGTTTTCTTTCAATATTGCCCTGACACACCCACAACAGAAAGCATGCTGCACGACACAACAATGCAAGAATGCAAAAAAGAAACATACACCAGGGAAAAACAGCATGCAAATGCAGGGCATGTTTGTGTTTTCCAATGATCAAACTAGTAAAGAAGGGTAACGTCATCAGGACCCACACAGCGACAAACCACTGTCTAGTTATGCGGCTTTGACTGTGGAGTTCTGTGGTTTTGAAGGTTTCTGTGCAGTGGCCAGCTTGTTTCCTTGGGTTCTCTGAGCAAGTGTTCTGTGCCAGAAGTATTTAAGTTTTCTTTTTCTAACTAGAACAATACCATCCCTATCCACATGAGGTATAATTTGCAGATGATTGTTGGTCAGTGCGCCACTTGGTGATTGTGGTTTCACAAACATCATGCACTGAGCCAGTCCTGGTAAAGATACTTATTTAACAACCAGAAAGCAAGAAGAAAGGACCATGGTCATCCTTTAAGTTTGATCTCATCGGGTGAGCGTGTTGGATTGACACACACTCTCTGAATGAGAGGAGTGACCTTTTGTTTGTCATATCATTTGTTTGGGCTACGGCTTCATTGCCTGTAGACCTTAGACCTACTGTGAACTCTGCCCTCATAAATACAGTAATGAGTTTGAAGTATAAAGGAGCATCAGTTCAAAGAATGAAACATACATTTTCACATCACTGCTGTTCTCATCTTGTATGTGGTATATACAGTGCTACTGAAAAATGTTAGTTCACTTGCTGGAAATTAGTTTTTTCAGGAGAAAATTTACCAACATGTCTTCCCGGCTTTTCTGCAGGATTTCCCAGAGATGTAGGACACTTGTAGGTTGCTTTACTTTGACTTTTCTGTGCAGGTTGTCTTATACAGGTATTGCCCAGTTGCCTATGTGTAGTCAGACTTCACTGTTACTGTGTTTTGTGCTTGACTCCACTGTAGAAACCTGACATCTCAGTTTTTTCTTGATCTGCTTTGTTTGATTCATGCCAGCTATTTGCCGGAGCTCATGTGGGGACGGCTTTTGCTCCAGACCCAACATGTGTACATGCCCCAGTGGACAGATCGCGCCTTCCTGTGGCTCAAAATCAGGTAGGTATTCATAGAAAAAAGCCATGGCAGCCACGGGAGGTACGAAACTGAACATTACAGACAGAGGCCTTCCATTACATCAGGCTACACTTTTACTACTTTCATGGGAAGGAGTATCAGATTGTGTGGAAAAACAAAACCCAATCACATTTACTCTTCAAGGGCTTTTTTAAGTGTTGAGGGAATTTTTTTGGTGTGTTTCCCTTCTTAATGATTGAGAATAAATGTCCGTGATTTTCACTGGGGATGTGATTTAGCTTTTGGCAGAAGACGGCTTCATTTGAATTTGTGGTTTAAAGTTCTGTTGCTGCTTGACAGATGATGTCATTTCCTGTCCCTTCTTATCCCCTCTGTTTTTCTTATAGCTCAAAGAACAGAAATCCGCAGTACTGTTCTGTGATTCAATTAGTCTTTGTTAAGGCATACTTGAAAACTTTTCTAGCCCATGCCAGCATGTACTGTTGAGTTTTTTCAATACACAAAATATATAAATACATTTTTTTTGTGAAATAAGGATAATGTTACTTTGGTATGGTAAATATTTTGGACCGAGATATAACGGTTATATCAAAATAGTCTTTAATGCTGTACAGTGGTACTTACAAATGGCAATCAATTGGCAAATTTCTATGACCTGTGAATCTATTTTTTGACACAGTTCAGCACTGCAATATCCGCTGCATGAATGGAGGCACCTGTGCTGAGGACCATTGCCTCTGTCAGAAGGGCTACAGCGGAGCACACTGTGGGCAACGTAAGGACAACACTCACACGTCATTGCTATGGCCACAAAAGCTTTGGTCCCTTTCTGCAAGACTTGTTTAGCGGTTACTGTGGTTTAGAATATAATAAGAGTTGTGAAGCTGCAGCTTCTTTAAAGTATTTCTTTTTCCTTTCTGTTTAGCATGAGTGATATAAGTGCTCAGTTTTTGCTTTTATGCTTCATTCTTCAGCGATGTGTGAAAATGGATGTCTGAATGGGGGGAGATGTGTGGCTCCCAATCGCTGTGCCTGCACCTATGGATTCACTGGGGCCCAGTGTGAGAGAGGTAGGCTGCTCGAGAGCTCTTTTCAAGGTAGTTGACTTCTGCATTTTTACCCTGAAATGAAGTCTAAGGAATGGAAGCCATAGTTGCACAAGGTTTTCTACATTACTTTTCCTGCTACATTTACATTTATTCACATTTACATTTATTTGCATTGATTCATTTGGCAAAGGCTTTTCTCCAAAGCGATGTACATGTCATAAAACAATGCAACAGTGCATTGATCAAGACATGACTCTTGAGTTCAGTTCATCTCATACCACTGTATAAACCAGCACACATTACACAAGTAGCTGCTTATAGTGGTTTTTTTAAATGATAGCTTTTCTATTCAGACTGTGTTCAAGGTTATCTCTCCGCATGTTTGACATTAGTTTCCGTTGGCCTTCCCTTGGTGTGTGTCTCACAATTGCTCTTAGTTCCAACCTCACAAAGACAGAGAACATTGTTTTCCACACATCTGGTTCTAGCTATTTTAAAGGGCTCTGTGATTTGTAATGGACAGTTGGATGTTCTACAGTTTTTTTCAGAGCAGAGATCTCCACATTTGCGTGTACAGAGACAAGGGAAATCACTTCAAAGCTTTAAAAAATAAGCCAATTTGAGTGAAGCGTGTTTGTGATCTGTAGGTCTTCTCTGGTCCCATGTGATGTCCCAGTCCATCGACTGAGATTTGACACAATAAAATCCACTGGTGTGTTAGAAATCTTTAAGCACAGAACAGAAGAAAAATCTGTTACACAGCAGTTTCTGGAATTGTTTACTAGCTTAGAAAAAATACTTGTTCTTTCACCACAGCTTTTATTAGAGGTCTGCTTCCCTCACTTCCTGATGCTTTGTGGAGCTGCACTCATTACTCTTTGAATCTCTTCCCTCAAGGAAATTATGTTGTAGCTATGGGTGAAGTAAATGGCTTAGACAGGGCTGTAGTCAGGAAATATTTATTCTGCCACTATACACTCTCACACTCTCTGCCACCAACACTCTATTATTAGTAGGGTGGGAGAACATCGCTCCTTTGGCTCTTTGCACTTTCATGGTTACTTCAGCTCCTTTTTGTACTATATATGAGCCCCTTTCATGTATTATTATTATACGTAATTACAACTCTGTACAGAGGATATGAACACAGCTTTTACAAACATACAGTCAAGAAGAGAACCAGTAACAGTGTAATATCTGTATCCCAATCTGTATCCCAATCCACTTCCACTCCAGAAAGATGGTCTTTCAAAAATACGCTTTTGAACTCATCACCCCAGCTATAATCTGTGGAGATTTGATATTAGATTTTCATGTAGGTTATTTTATATAAGGTGCGGTGGCGCAGTGGGTTGGACCGCAGTCCTGCTGTCTGGTGGGTCTGGGGTTCGAGTCCCGCTTGGGGTACCTTGCGACGGACTGGCGTCCCGTCCTGGGTGTGTCCCCTTCCCCCTCCGGCCTTACGCCCTGTGTTGCCGGGTAGGCTCCGGTTCCCCGTGACCCCGTAAGGGACGAGCGGTTCTGAAAATGTGTGTGTGTGTTATTTTATATAAAATAGTTTATATTTTAATTTTTTTTGTATTTTATCTGTTGGGTTCCACATGCATGCTGGAGTTACTCAGTTTTTGTTTTTAAGTGAAACAGATTAGATGGACAAGAAAAATTGAATGTTTTGTTAAATAACAGCCCACATGAATAATCAAAATGGTGTATTTTAAGGAGAAGAAATATGGCATTTCACCAAGTGAAACTTTGTACCACCCAGGCTTTTAGAAGCATGGAGATACACTGCATACAAGTTTTCATAGCTGTCTTCCATTTTTTCCTCATTGTTACAGCCAAACAGTCTCAGTTTTACCAGACCTTGACCCACTTTGCTTTAAGCCTTCTGAATATGTGATACACCACTTGATTGGGGTGTCTTTTAGCTCATGGATCTGTTTAAGGTTTGAAACACACACACACACACACACGCACGCGCACGCACGCACACGCACGCACACGCACGCACACGCACGCACACGCACGCACACATGCACGCACACACCATCTGAAACCACTTGTCCCATATGGGGTTGCGGGGAGCTGGAGCCTAACCCAGCAACACAGGGTGAAAGGCTGGAGGGGGAGGGGACACACCCCAGACAGGATGCCAGTCCATCCCAAGGCACCCCAAGCAGGACTCGAACCCCAGACCCACTGGAGAGCAGGACCCGGTCCAACCCACTGTGCCACCACGCCCCCTGGTTTGAAATTTTTTCTGTATTTAAACCGAAGGAAGACAAAATACAACTGGAGTTTCTATCCTCACATCCAATATTGGCTGTTTCTAAACTTGGGAAGGAACTTACAAAGATGCAAATGCTGAAGGGTGCTGCTTGACTGTTGTCCTACACGCCAGGTGTACTTCAGTGTACTCGCATCTCCAAAGTTTCATTTCATTTTCACTTTAGAAACCTGGTTACCTTTGAATTAACCTACAGGGATTGATTCCTGTTTGCCTTGTGCCTTGTACTGTTACTGATAATTTTTTTTCTTAATTTTACAATAAATTTATTGATTTAAGGTTGGCACTCATGAGGTACAGCTGAGCTGTGGTTCTAGACACTTTTGTCTGTAGTTCTTTTGAGTTAGAAACATGATCAACGCTACCTCCATGTGCCTGTTTGACATACTTCCAGTTTTTGCTACTCTACCTGGAAATACCTCATTATATTGCCTATGGACTTTCTGAGTCAGTTATAGTTTTCTTAAAAATGAATTCCTTGTGTTTTGGGATCTCAAATACACTGAATTATTTGTTTAGCTGTTTTCAGTTAAATCAGTATTTCAGTCATTGTTTCAGTGTGGTTAAATAACTTCCGTTGTTTGGGTGATGTGACTCATGTCAGTGGGACTAGTGAGGCCTTGTCGTGCTCCTTCGGTTAAAATTGTATGTTTGAAATGCTACATGTGTACTGAGTCCAGTATGAGTTCACGTTCCCTGATTTCAGTTTTTTTTTAACATAAAGGATTATCTGTATGTGGTGAACGGTGGTGCAGTGGGTTGGACTGGGTTGGACCGGGTCCTGCTCTCTGGTGGATCTGGGGTTCGAGTCCTGCTTGGGGTGCCTTGCGACGGACTTGCGTCCCATCCTGGGTGTGTCCCCTCTCCCTCCAGCCTTATGCCCTGAGTTGCCAGGTTAGGCTCCGGTTCCTCGCAACCTTGTATGGGACAAGCGGTTCAGGAAGTGTGTGTGTATGTGTATATGGTGATAATATCATGCCATACTTGCTGTGGAAAACTTATGTGCTGTCTGCGTGTGGCAAAGTGGAACTTAACCTTCAGGAATTCTGGTTACTCCATTACTCTCCAGCCCTCCTTGCCGTTATCTGGTGAATCTTATTACAACTTTGTTTCTCCAAGCGTTTTCCTGTTGGGTAGCAATTATGCATGACAAATTTGTCTTTGCAATGAATATAGCCAGCTCCAGTTACACTAGTTTAATTTGTGTTGGAATTGGAAGGAAGTCAATCCCCAGAACACGCACAGAGAGGGGCATGTAGAGGCTGCTCCTTGCTCATGCAGAAAGGTACACGTCAGTGCACAGATTGTTTTGTTTTTAGCAGGAGAACGTCCAACCAAGGCTTTGAACAGCCTTTGCTTCTTGACAAGTTTGACTGTGATTAACTGCTACACCAGTGCAGAAGGAGAATATTAATTATTAACTGGCTTAAGCCGTTGAAGTGAGTTGTGTCATCCAGTTAATGGAAAGGTCTGCGCTGCATCCAAGACGCTTCAGTACTTAGTGATTCTGCTCCCTCAGCCAATGCAGCCTTCTTTAAACAGCAACAAGTTTGCAAGCAGTTCTGCAAGTCTGCCAGAACTGCTGATGTTTTGGCAGACTTGCAGGTTCAACCTTAGTCACCTTCTGACCGGTTTCCGTATTATGCAGAATCAGATGACGTGCAAACAGATGAGGACCCCAGAAACCGCTACGTATGATGTTAAATATTCAGTTCAGTGTACACTCAGCTTTACAGCCATATGTCTAAGTGTTGACGAGACATTTATGTGGCAACTCCTGGCTTTTCTGAGAGCACACACCAGAAGTTTAAACTGTGGTTCCACGTCATTTAGTTTCATGTATTAGTCAAAAAAAGTTTAACTATTTTCTGAGGTGTGGCAGTCAGCCAGCCCCAGAACACTCAGTTTGATCAGTGGTCTGAGATAACTCAGAGATATCGCTGTCTTCTCTGAAGCACTAGATGATTGAGCAGGATGAAGGTGTATGTCTCACACCTTGCGTTCTTCAGATGACTGCTCCTTCCTGAGGAAATGAACAGTAATTGGCCAGAATCCTTATGTGGCAGCTCTGGACTACAGCAGATGTAAAGAGGAGTGGTCTTTCAACAAACCTTCATAGTGTAGTTAGAGTACTTGGAGTGTATTTTAATAAATCCAAGTTGAAGTCAAGAGTATAAATAACCCAATTAATTGAAGGGTTATTGTTTCATTCACCTCATGTATTGTTTCAAGAAGATAAATTGGAGAACTGACCTCACTGCCAAGAAGAGAAATAGGATTTCTGTCAGACTCTGCAGTATTACAGCAGAAAAATTAAACCTGAGGCGAGAAGTAACTGAGTCAGTTGTGTGTTGCTTGTCTGTGTGAATGTGTTTAAATGTATGTCCAGGACACAGGCCCACCAAGGTGAGAATAGCCACGACTTTGCCCTTGCTAGATGGGAGACATTTGATGCAATTTCGTGAAAGAGGGCTGAAAGAATGGGTGGTGATGTTGTGCTTTTGCAGAGTCTGTAAACTTTGGTGATGTGACCCCCCCCCCCATCATCGATCGCTGCTCTCCTCTGAGCCCTGAGAATGAGTGGGCCTTGGCACTGCACGTGACTGATTGCTCCCAGATGTTTGGAGAGAGCCTGTGGGATCCCACAGTTGTGCTTGGACGTGACGTGTGAGCAAACGCTGGGAGGACACTTCTGCAGTCCCCACAGAGCAGTGCTCCAATAGCCTAGCAGCTAGGCACAGCCACAGTTCTTACAAAGTTGGGTGTCAGTTCACTGCCTAAACATGCATGCATCTGCATCTCACTTTTGTAAACATACAAAGAGCACATATATGGCAATTCCTGGCTGATCTGATGGCCTCCTAAAAGTAGCAGTGAGGTTGTATGTAACATTCACAGATTTGTAAACAAATGTGCCAAAAGCTGTTAAGATGGCACAGTGGTGCAATAAGGCTCAGACCTGAACATGAAGAAACATGAGCTCACTGGACCCTTTAAGCACTTTTCCAGTTGCAAAATGCAGCCATGGGTGAGAAGCACATTTATTGTCTGCTTATTGTTAAATTATGAAAATAAAATGAACTAAGCTGTGTTCCAAATATTACCACAACAAGTTGTGCTGATGTGTCACAGCTCCTAGGTTGTGGGTTTGGATGTGCGTTACAGTCTGGCTTAGTTTTTGTGGAGTTTGCTTGTTCTCCCTGTCTTTGCTTAGGTTTTCTCAGGGTGCTCCAGTTTCCTCCAACAGTCCAAAGATGTGTTTCAAGTGAACTGGTGGCTCTAAATTGCCCTTCATCTAAGTGGATGAATTTTTGTGTGACTGCCCTAAGATGAAAGGGTGTTCTTTCTATGGTTTACTCTGCCTCATACTCTATGCTTCTGGGATAGACCCTGCAGCCCGACATTGGATAATTGGTTACTGATAATGCCTGGATGGACAGATGTCAGATTTTCTTTCAGTACCTTATTTAGCTGTTTCAACCAAAAGGGTTGCTATGCTGCATTGTAAAACATTTTTCTCTTTGAAATATTGCTGCAGTGTAATGAATCAAGTAATTCTCACCCTGTGGAACTTGGTGGTCTATCTGAATTATTGTCATAAATTCATCAGGTCCTCAGCATAATATGGAGTACATTTGGTTTTCTGTCCATTTTGGGAAAAAAACGAATGTCAGGAATCAGCTGGAGTCTCAATGTCTGTATGCTGAAGTTGAACGGAACTCAAACTTGAACACGAACGAACAACCTTGAGCTGGCTGGCAGTTCCCTATTGTGGACAATAAACTTGCTTTCGGCCATTGCTGCATTTTGCAACAGGAAAAGTGCTTAAAGAATGACCTAAGTTCTGTTCCAAATATTTTATATGCTAATAAAAAGAAGAATGTGCTGGAAAAGCTGTGTACATGACCAGCTACACTTGGAATTTTTGCTATTGAGCGTGCACAGAGTCCTGTTTGTTTGGGTAATTGTTGTTTTGGAATGCAGCATGATTTTGTTCTGCTTTCGAGTTCTTTCCCTATGCTGTCTGTTGTCTGTTTAAAAAAATGTGGAAACACTTTATGAATTTGGACATTTCCCATATGTAATTAGAAGCAGTGAGGCTCACACACTGCTGATGTAAATCTTTAGTTTACATTTCATTTGAATTGTATGAACTAAGCACTTTGTGTCTTAATGCTGAGACTGAATGAGGTGTTTAAAACCTCCAGTCAGCAGAGGTGGTAATGAGGTCATGAGACTGCTCAATATTATTGCGTGTCTGTGAGAAATCTGGAGACAGACTATGTATAAGTGGATGTTCTTTTGGAGCATTGTGTATTTCTGGGAAAATAAAACTGAATATTCAGTTACTTTCTGTTTACTTGGAGTGTGTCCTTTATATAGGCCCCATGAGGGATCTTTGTATGCTTGAATGAATTACTTAACCTGAATAGAGTCCATGAAATACTTCCTGGTATAGCTAATAAAAGAGCTTGGTGTGGCAAGTGTTTGTGAGATGCTTTAGCAACAATGCTTCCTAAGTAGCTAAATAATGTCATATCAGTATGATGTTTTGCAGATTACAGGACGGGGCCCTGTTTTGCCTCCGTGAGCAACCAGATGTGCCAAGGTCAGTTGACCGGCATTGTGTGCACAAAGAGCTTGTGCTGTGCCACTGTGGGGCGTGCCTGGGGACACCCCTGCGAGATGTGTCCAGCTCAGCCGCATCCATGCCGCAGGGGCTTTATTCCCAACCATCGCACCGGGGCGTGTCAAGGTAGGTCCTGTCCTCTAACATAGTGCTACACCACTGTAGCTCCAAGCTGAGTTACTGTGTCTTCTGGACTCAAAGTCCATGTATTGGGTTACTTTAGGGTTCATAAAGACAACATAGAATAAAATGGTGTCCTGTCTAAATCTCTTCAGTTTTGTCAGAGGTTAAGAATGGTTACAAATGATAACATTTTTAGGGATTACTATTGAGTAGATACTGAATTATTCAGTACACAGCCCCTAATAGGCTGGAACCCTGCACTAGTTTGAGATGAATTGAGCTACTCTCCACTTTTCGGTGTAGCACTCTACTCTGAATGCAATGGGAGGAGGAGTGGAACCACCACAGAAGTTTTATTGAGCGACTCCCTGTGGAAGCCATTGTTTAGGGCCTGTCAAGTCTAGAGAGGTCCTCCAGATGTGGAATGGGCTGGTCTCCCAGTGTGTTTTGGAAGGTCCATGTGCTGCCTTTAGCCTCTTGAGTGATAACGCCAGCTGTTTAAATGGCACGTTGTCTGGGTGTCTCTGAGTGGGGTTTAAACAAGTGACTCTTAGAGTCCTGTCCTGCTCCTTGGGAAGCGTTCCCCTTTCCTCTAATATTGCTGTTCTTACCTCCTCAGCTCCTCCTTCTGAGGTCATTATATTCCCTCTCAAACATACCACTTCCATTTCTTTTTATTGTTTTCTGTCTAATTGCCCTGAAAGAATCTGGAGACCTCTTACAGGATACCAAATTAGACTAGACTGGAGTTAATATAACTTTATGAAACCCTGAAAACTGTTTCAGTTAAGATCAGCTGAGCATTTTTTTTCAGGTACCAAAGGTTTTGCAGAGTTATTATTACCATGATGTCAGGCATAGAACTGCCAGTCATGTTGCTCAACCTTAAAAGTCTATCTAACACTAAAATCTCCAGGCATGGAAAGACCAAAAAGTTATAATTACAGACTGGTATACCTAAGTCCAAAAATTCAGCTGTGTTGTTGTATTATTTTTTGTACATCCCTGCTTACAGAGGCAGCATTCCCTTAGAGACGGATTCTTTCTTGGAAAATGAAAGCATACGTCTTGCATTTGTAAAAGATGTTGTTCTTGGTCCTTGGCAGACGTGGATGAGTGCCAGGCCATTCCTGGGCTGTGTCAGGGTGGAAACTGTATCAACACCATCGGCTCCTTTGAGTGCAAGTGCCCGGCTGGCCACAAGTTAAACGAAATCTCTCAGAAGTGTGAAGGTAAGGTTCGTGTGGCAGTAAAACATTATTGCTATTTATTTATTTTTAACGCCTTCATTCCGTGCAGTGTATGAAGCTTTTGATATTATAATATTATTTTGATATTATCACTCAGGGGGTGCGGTGGCGCAGTGGGTTGGACTGCAGTCCTGCTCTTCGGTGGGTCTGGGGTTCAAGTCCCGCTTGGGGTGCCTTGCGGCGGACTGGCGTCCCGTCCTGGGTGTGTCCCCTTCCCCCTCTGGCCTTACGCCCTGTGTTGCCGGGTAGGCTCCGGTTCCCCGTGACCCCGTAAGGGACAAGCGGTTCTGAAAATGTGTGTGTGTGTATTATCACTCATTTCAGACATCTTGATATTCAATACAACTTTTCATCTTAACCACATTATACAGAGGTATTCCAGCAGCAGGTATATGCTTGAGTGTTTTAACTTTTACAACACCTGATGAGGCGGTTGATGGACATGCACAAAAATATTTTCTGTTCTGTGTAACCTTGTCCTTGTCATATTAAATCCTTTGTCCCTGCCTGAATGTAGAGGAGTAAAGTTAATCAGTGCAATCTTTTTTGTATTCTTTAGTCCAGTTTTTTGCCTTTCATTCCATTCCTAAATCCCACAGACTCAACATCACAGAGAAAGTTTGGTCTTTCCCACATGGGTGTGTCTGTGCTTCCTGAGCTGTCTGCTGGGGTACACAGAGAGGACCACGGTTGTTAGAAACCAGACAAGTCATCACAAAGGCTCATGGTGATTAGGTTGAAGTGCAAACCCTTCAAATGGAAAGTTGTTTGTTGGCTCACAAATAAGTTTGATTTTTAAGTTTAAAGACATCTAGAATGAGGGTATTTTAAATGTTTGTTTGTCTGTGTTATAATAAACAAGTTCCTATAAAGTTAGTTTTTGCATCTCTGAAGCACTTAAATGAAAGCCTTGTTCAACTAGATATTAAAACTCAAAAAAATTATTGGCCGATTAACAAAGAACTGTGATGACTTCCAGACTTGCCATAACTCTGCAAAATTAGATTTGCTAAAACGGTAAAAGATGTCTTCGTGGTGATCATTTGCAGCTAAAAGTCTGTGTTACATTTTGCCTAGAAGAAATAAGCTGGTTTCTAGAACAGTTCTGAAGCTTCAGACATAAATATCAGATTTCGCCTCAGTTGTACTTGCTAACATGAATTCATGTAGAGAACTGTTTTCTGAAAATCCCAGCAACCCTAGTTAACGCTGACTCACAGATTTGCCATAAAAATGTCTTCTGCGCTGGTCTTATACTACTGATAAAATATTTTATGTCACATCTGCAGTTTTAAGTTGCTTCAGTTTGGCAATTATAACATTCTTGATAATCTTAATACAAGAGTGTGCTAAAATCAACACATAATAGGGCTTTAAATGGATCTGTTTCCTTCTACCTTTTCTCAGATGTGAACGAGTGTGTCACTATTCCTGGGGTCTGCAGTGGGGGCGAGTGCTCTAACACTATCGGGAGCTACTTTTGCAAGTGCCCTCAGGGGTACCTCACATCCCAAGATGGCTCCAGGTGCATTGGTAAGGACTAGCCACGAGAGGGCTTAATGATTGTTCCCTTTTGAGGTTTAGGGAGTGGAATCTCTTTGGTTGTGCAGACCAAAGCTTAATTATGCCTAGAGTGAAAGTAAGGAGGCATTTTTAAACCTATGGACTGGTTCTCGAATGGCTGAAGAAAAAACCTGTCTTCAGATAGCCTCTCACTCCTGTTTGGCAGTGTCTGTGCTGAACTGTGGCTGTCTCCTCTCCAATTTCAAACTGCAAGAATTTAGACCAGTTCATTGCCTCTGATATCATAGGAATTCAGTTCAGTAACTGTGAATGGATAAGGATGAGGGATGTGTGTCATGAAGCCCCCTCCTTGCCCAGATCAACAGCTAAGAACTACATAAACCTGCCAACCATCAGTCCACAGTGCTGACTTCAAGGCAAAGAAAGATTTAAAACAAACACCACTACCTTTAAGATGAATGAGGATAGGGTTTGTCTAGGGAAAGAATTTATCCAGGAGACAGTAAAGATACAAAAAGATCCTTTCGCTTATGGTTTTTATTACAAAACATTGTAGTTATTCACAAAACATAGTTCAAACTAATTCACCTTGGCAGTGCTGAGTACAGCTTCAAATTTTGAAACATTTACCTTCCAACGGAAAATTGGACTTGGGAATTTTATGACTGTGTGACACTGAAACTGTAGAAGTTCTTTCCCACAGTGTGAGTGTGAAAAAGAAAGTTATTTCCCCTAGTAGCATTTGTATATATTAACCATTAAGAGATGTTCAATCCTTTAAACAAATGTAAAAAAAAAAATGTAGTGCAGTTAACTGAAGAAGGACCTTGCCAACTTGCAGATTGGAGTTTTAAAGGACAGTTTTAAGTCTTGACCCTATAAGACAACATGCCCTAACCTTTTACTGAAACACTGAAAAAGAAGTACAGATTAAAACAATTCTGATTTCTGCCTAGATTTCAGACCGCACTGACGGAATCTTGGACAGAGAGCTTGTTTTGTGCCCCAGGGACCAAGTCTTTGGAGAACGTTTGAAAATAATTTCTGCTGTTGAGTTAGTTGTGCTTTCAAGAACAGCTCCTTTGCCAAGTGTCCCTATCACTTTTCTCGGCAGCAGGTTTTGATGACAGTGGTTGTTGCTAGCGATGTTTTGACTATTAAGAGTTCATAGACATACATTGTTCTCCTTGGTTGCCAGCACAGCATATAATGTGGAAATTGCTGACCCTGGGTTTGTGGTGTGCTTCTTCGTCCCCATACAGACAGCAGAGTGGGCTACTGCTTTGCCACTTTTGAGAATGGCCGCTGCACCAACCAGAACTCCCAGCTACTGACTCGAATACAGTGCTGCTGTGATAGAGCCAGGTGTTGGTCAGATGGGTCCACTCCGGAGCTGTGCCCCGTGGCAGGAACAGGTCAGTTTTTCTAGAGCTGCTGCTAATAGCTGCAAACTTCATCAACTTTATTGAAAGTCGTAAGCCTTCTCGTACTGTATTATATAAATCATAAGGATATAATTTAATAGGTATATATGTATGTATAACAAGGCTTTGTTACATTTTTTCACTAATTATTCATGTTAATGTAAATATAGAATAATAGTAAGATAAATACAGTACAGTATTTTAACTTGAATTTTTAAATGTACTTTCTTTTACTTTTTCTTCTGGACCACCAGAATACTCATGTCTATGCTTGCTAGCATACGTAAAAAAAAGTAACTTTAGCGGAATCACAAACAAAAAGTTTTGTAAATAAAACAATGTTTTTTGTAAATAAAATGCAATGGCTTACTGAGTCAATAAGAACTATGGGTGCCTTGTGTCAGCGCTGCCAGCCAATGTTATAGTTTGTCAGATGAACCAATTGTTGTTAGGCGTTAAGACTTGACATCAGGATTCAAAAATAATATAAGGTTGATGGGATCGCTGTCACAGGCACGGGTCGTCTTAGGTTACATATATCACAAGTCCAGGATTTCTTGTACTATACTTGCTGTCTGCTGTCTTTTTAAGTGTAAAGCAGAAGTATAATTTATTCTGCAAACTAAACCTGTGTTGTCATTAAGGGCCATATTAATTACATTTTGAGTT
Organism: Scleropages formosus; assembly: GCF_900964775.1. Classification (NCBI taxonomy): domain Eukaryota; kingdom Metazoa; phylum Chordata; class Actinopteri; order Osteoglossiformes; family Osteoglossidae; genus Scleropages; species Scleropages formosus. Next base: position 31,361,195 of record NC_041812.1, on the reverse strand, counting down.
TTAAAAAAAACATATTTGCTGAAATCCAGCAAATAAATAAAAATATATTCTTCCTAATTTGCTACCCAAAACTAAGGCACAATTAAATGAAAATAAATAAATCAACTGTGTTTTGTACATTTTACCATTCCAACTTCTGTTTAGAGTAGAAAGTATTACAACTTATATTTATTCATGTACCTAGAGCTTTTCTCCAAAGTTGTAGGTGCGATTCAAACCTGTAATCTTTGGGTCTGCAGGCAGTTGCACTAATCACTACACTACCAGCTGTCCTTCCAACTTTGAATTTCAGGACAGCAAGTTATAGTTTAAGTACATTTTAGGAATAATGTAAACCTTACAGATGCATGGGGTTTCAATGAACAATTAAGTGTGTTTAATTAGAGGTCTTTTTGGCATTTGTGGAGGGCAAAAACAAATGCCAAGAATGTTATAACTGAAGAGAACACAGATGAAGAAAATGTTTATTAGTGCTACCAACTGGGCTGGAGTGTAGTGCAGGGATATTGGGACTGCACAGCTCTCAAAAAAAAAATCCATCTCCCAACCTGCATGGTCATATCACATGTCAACAGCATCAGCTCTTTGTGCTACAGGGATTCATTTTTGCTTTTCTCTGTTTGTGCTGAAGTGCTTTTCAGTAATGAAATATATATATGTGTGTGTGTGTGTGTGTGTGTGTGTGGGTGTCTGTGGAACAAGTTGAGGTTTGATTTTTATGCTTCAGAAGATTTTTGGGTCTTTGAGGTTTGAAGTTTTCTGTAATCCTTTTTACTTCTAGTGGAGTACCAGAATCTGTGCACTCAGGTCCAACTTGGTGGCCCTGGGATTGCAGTAGGCCCAGGGGGTCCATTGGGACCTGGAGGTCCACTGGGACCTGGAGGTCCATTGGGACCTGGAGGTCCAGTCATCTATGGTGGTCCTGGTAGTCCAACAGATCCTGGAAGGCCAGGTGGAACAGTATATGTGGGTGGAGGTCCTGGCCAACCTCAAGTACCCGTCCTACCAGATATCCGGTTTCCTTTCCAGGTCCATCCTCCAGGTATGTCTTTTTACAAAGTGTGAAAAGATCTCAATAATTTTCAGTTTTGAAAAAATAGCATTCTGGACTGTTAATGAAACATGGTTTATATAGCTTAACTTTATACTTCATTTTGTTAATTTCTAACCCAGGTGTCTGTACAGTTTAAAGTACCTATTGGTCTAATTTAAAACAAGCTTTCCTCTCAGGATGTTAGCTGTAGAGTGGCTTGCATCTGCTCTAAGATGGTTGTTCGCTTTATGGTCCTCCCACAGTAATCCTGCCCCAAAACATCACTAACATATGCGAAGTCTACCAACGTCTGTGCCTGAATGGCCGCTGTGTGCCAGTTCCTGGATCCTACCGCTGCGAATGCAACATGGGCTATCGCCAGGACAGGCAGGATGAGTGTGTAGGTGTGTTGCTGTAAAACAAAGCACTTAAGATTATTAGTTTAATAGAGCATAGACATAAATGATGGCAGAATAGGGGTAAACCAATGTCCACCGAGTTACTATAGAAAGCTTTTAACTGTGATGTTTAAATTCTTTGTCACTTTCATAAATCATTCTCAAAGCACTTCCACAGTGTTCAGACAGAATTTGTGCTTGTGTGATCAGTTGTAATTGTTCTGTAACACCAAGCTCTAAAAGGACAGCTTTGTGACATGTGGTCTGAGTTTTCTTTGTGCATCCATTCAATGCCGCTGTGCTCCAGATGAAGATGAGTGTCAGCGGAACCCATGCACACATGGCCAGTGCGTGAACACGCCAGGTTCCTACTTCTGTCAGTGTCCTCCTGGGTTCCAGAGCACTGCCACTAGGACCGAGTGTCGGGGTGAGAAAAAGTTTACAAAAAAACTTTACACCTCAGTGCAATTAACCCCACAACAATGAACCACACAAATCCAAACTAGACAACACTGAACCAAACAAATGCAAAACCAAGAATTTTAATGTTTATTAGTTTACCTTTTAAATAGGCAGTTTTTACATAGATGATGTTTATTTTTGTAGTTTTACATTTATCTGACACTTTACTCCAAAGCGACTTCTAATGTTACACTTCCTAGAATTATTTACCCATTCATATAACTTTAGGGTAAGTATGTTGCTCAAGGGTGTTAAAGCTGGAACTGGCATTCAAATCTGTAATCTTTGAGTACAACAGCTACCTCATCATGTTTTGAAGCTAGATGTTAAATGAATTAGGGGATGTACTCTTCTCAAGGTAAAACAGCACTGTCTATATAGGAACATGAACTATTAATGTTCTGAAGACAAGCTCAATCCCTTTGTGCTCAGAACTTTCTTCCTGCTCTGAGGCCAGACTGTATCAGATATAGTGGGATTAGGACTACCTGTAAATGAAGTACGGGATTCAGTGACATCCTCCAAAACCTCCCATGTGTCCTTCAGATCTGGACGAGTGTGTGGCCAATGGGCGGATTTGCAACAATGGCCGCTGCGTCAACACTGATGGCAGCTTCCACTGCGTCTGCAATGCCGGCTTTGAGGTCTCGCCTGATGGGAAGAACTGCCAAGGTCGCTTACCTGGCGACATCGTCACACTGATGCTTTGGCTTTGTTGTTTCCATCCTGATGTTTGCTCTGATTCTGGTGTCTCAACTTGACTTTAATTATTTCTTTTAATTATTACCTGTAGACTTTGGTGTCTTCTTGTCGTTGTGTTACAGCTTTTTGCGATAAATTACCTATATTATGAGGAGAAGTGCAGAGTGTGATTGTGAGTGGATGGTGGAGGGTAACTAACAACCCAGAGTCACAGAGCTTGTACTGGAGCTGTTACATTGTAGATTCGTCAGTCATAAGATTTGCATCAGAACTCTGACAGCAAAAAAGAGCAATGAAGATATTGGTCTGTTTATCTATCCTTTGAGACAGCAGATGTCCTGCAGTCTTAAAGATTCCTTCTACATGCTATGTGTTCCTTAATGTTTAAGTACCTAATCAAGGTTTTTTCCACATGGCTATTCTCAGACCAAGATGAGTGCCTGATCAGAAACATCTGCCTAAATGGACTATGCATTAATGAAGATGGCAGCTTCAAATGCATCTGCAAGCCTGGCTTCATCCTGGACTCCACTGGACGGTACTGCACAGGTGTGTCGGTTGTGGCATTGAGAGATTCCATTTTACTTGGCCAGAGAAGCCACACTGAAGAAGCATGTTTTTTTCTGCAGCGTTAAGCAGAAAGTCACTTTCTTGTGGCTGCACTTTTTGAAGTTAATGTGTTTTAAAGACAATAAGGTAAAAACTACAGACCTGGATTTCAAGAGAAATAGAGCACAAACTGCTGCAAGGTATCAGGGTGCAGAATACATCCCTTCTGTTCTGAAAGCAAGTCTGTTTATTTGACCATTTCCCTAGAGACAGCTGAATTCCTGCAGTGTCTCAGTACCAGTAATACGTAATAGCGCAATAACATGTAATTAAATGAATGTGTTGGAGCAAGATTTTTAAATATGGTTGTTTCTTTTTAAAGTTGCAGCTTTTGGTAGAAAAATAATAGCTTTATTATTGTCTTCAGATTTTTTTCTTTTTAACATAATAAGTTTAGAATTGATTTTAGAATTGTAATACACAATCACTCTTTATTTGAACTGAGTCAGAGTAAGTGCAGTGGAAGCAGAGGTCTTGAAAGAAGTAGACGATATTGGGCAGTACCAAAGCATCATCTGCTAGAAACCTGCTGTTGAGTGTAGACTGTTCTCTGTTTATGAAGATGGGCTACTCATTAAAAGTTTTGTAAGATACACTCTTAAGTAATGTGACTCTAACAGTTTGATTTGCTTTCTTAATTGTGACCCTGGGCTTCATGGCCCATCCAACTGCAGACATTGACGAGTGTGAAACTCAAGGCATTTGCATGAATGGCCGCTGTGTAAACACAGAGGGTTCCTTCCGTTGTGAATGCATGTCCGGCCTGGCGGTGGGACTGGATGGACGTGTGTGTGTGGGTAAGTCTGATGCCTGTTTGCACATTGAATCACTGTGTCCCACTCCTTGACACTTGGGATTATATTTACATTTACATTTATTAATTTAGCAGGCACTTTTCTTCAAAGCGACGTACATCTCAGAGAAGTACAATTAGTGCATTATATTAAGAGAAAGAGACAGTTGCAGACATGTGATTCTTAAGTAAACTTAGTTTGTTTCTTTCCACTTTATGCACCAATGTTCATCACACGAGTAGGTACATAAAACTCCTATATATCCTTCTAATTAATTATTTTGTAAAAAATAATTTACACAGGAAGTTTGTTAGTGAGTCATTCATTTGCATAAATACCATACATTTTGTATGACTTAGATTAAATGTACAACAAAAATATTTGGAATAATACATAATTGAATCGATTTTAACTTTCTCACTGTAAAAACGTAATATTTCCCAGACTTCAATACATGTTGCTTAATCTCTTGTCTCTTATCACCCAGAAATTCATCAAAATTGTACAATGGCATGCAGTTACTTTATGTTCATGTCAGTTTTTTCTCCATTTGTTAATGCTGTATGTGGATTCCTGTGTACTGCTTATGTCTTCATTTTTTATGTTATCCACGAAGTTTTTGAACATCCGTATGTTAGTCACAAGAACAACTATTGTGAGGTCATTTTTGAAGAACATTCCATCAGGTCTGTCTGTCACTGTCACACAATTAGCATGCTGTTCCATTAAACAGAAGCCTTAAGTCACATCTCTTCTCCCTGTGTTTCTTCCTAGACACACACACACGCAGCACATGCTATGGTGGCTATAAGCAGGGCCAGTGTGTGCGGCCCTTATCTGGTGCTGTCACAAAGTCTGAGTGTTGCTGCTCAAACCCTGAATACGCCTTTGGGGACCCCTGCCAGCCTTGCCCCTCACAGAGCTCAGGTACAGTGCCAGTTTTCCATAACTTCCCTCCAGCAAATGTATGAGTCCCTTGCTTGCTTTGCAGGTGTATTTTCTTCCTGTGAGATTATGTAAGGCAGTCAACAACTGATAGCACTGGGTGTATCTGTACCCAAATAACCAAGGAGATGTTTTTTTTTTTTTTTTTCTGCTTTCTGTTAAGGTCTTGGGAAGGTATATTGAACCAGCCAGCTTTTCTTTCCAGAGTTCTAGAAGTAGTTCCTCCTTTTGTCCAAACAACACACTGCTAGATTAGCTTTTATCTTCCTCATCAACACAGTGAGCTGATCGGGATGTCAGACACATTTGAACAGATCATAGCATCTGGAATAGGAGCTAAACCAGTGTTGCTGCACTCACATTAGAAGACCACTGGTGCCAACACATTTGGTTACTGCATGGAAAATTGTGTAGAACACCAAAATTGAGACAGACATTGTATAGTGTCCATCCTTGATCACCTGACTCCCTGAACCCATGGTCAGGCTTAATTGGTTGCAGAAATGTTGTTCTCACAATAAAAAGCAGAGACAAAAGATGATATTTATGGTGGTGTTTCTCCAGTTCTGGATTTCAGTAAAGTGAGTCACAAAAGCACAATTTCTACGAATGTGTGGTCATATTTACAGAGGACTTCCTCTGGGACAGCTGGTCTCAGCTCCTTCAAACGGGGTTAGAAAGAAAAGCATTCTTTTTCTTGTCAACATCAATATTTTTTGCCAATCAACAGCCTCAGAATAATTCAACTGCCATTTCCACAACCGTTTTGAAGTTTTTTTTTATTTTTGTACTCTTCCTAAAATTCTGTTAAAGATAAAAATGTCCTTGTAATGAACAAACACATCGCCATATCATCCTCTGTGTCTTTTTCTGATACTGGGGTAAAACTATTTACTGTCTACAAGATGCATAGTAAACAATACTGTAGTCCAGCCTGACATATTCAGCACAAGAACATAATTTTTTCTCTGAGGAAAGGGTACCCTCTCCATACAGTCAGTAATAATGTAGTACATTTAACACATGTTGAGTCTGACATGTTGTCATGTTTGAAAATGAAAGCAAATGCTACCTTTGCTTGTCTTTCAGCGGAGTTCCAGGCGCTCTGCAGTAATGGAGTAGGAATCACTAGCGATGGCAGAGGTGGGTGTCACTGGGCGTCATTCATTCTATAAACTTCAAATATATTTTATAGGGTGCCTCACTTTTTTCCTTTTTTACATTATAGATATAAATGAGTGTGCTTTGGACCCAGAAATCTGTCAGAATGGAAATTGTGAGAACATGATGAGGACATACAAGTGTAACTGTAATGCAGGCTATGAGGTGGACTCCACGGGCAAGCGCTGTGTAGGTGGGTGGCTTGCTCGTCTTTGGCTGGCTGTTTCTGCATTGTGCAGCTTCATGCTGTATTGATGCCTTTGACCAGCTTTGGTTTTGGTCCATCTGTAGACATCGACGAATGTGCCAGGAGCCGGCTGCTGTGTGATAATGGGGAGTGCAGGAACACACCTGGCAGTTTCTCATGTACCTGTCCCAGAGGCTTCGTCTTTCAGCCAGAATCTGATGTTTGTGAAGGTCATCACCCGCCTTGTCTCTTCTTCACCAATGATAACTGCTTATCCTAGATAGAGTTTGTGCTGGTTTGGAGCCTATTCTGGAATCACAGGATGCTAGCCTGCCTTGCCTTTTTTGTAATTTAAGAGGCCTCGAAGACCAAAAACAGCTGGATGCGGGTGCAGGGGCTGTACATTCTGCAGATATGGAAGAAAACTAAATACATATTTCTTTCCACAATGTAGAGTGAAGATGATTATGTTTAATATCTCAGATTAGGGCTGAAACTGACAGCTTCTTCCTATTTCTTTGTGGACCGAAACTGTTTTTACTTAGATGTGAAGTAAAGAGTAACATGGGGGTGCAACAGGAAGAGCTGGCACTTCACGCGAGTTGTGGGTTCTGACATGGGCATGAATGGTCGCTGTGTAAAGAAGTCTGGGTCAAGCTGTGAGGAGTCTGCAAGTTCACCCCATGTTTATGTGGGTTTCCTCCAGGCGCTCCATTTTGTGGAGTGTATGACTAAATTGGCATTAGCCTATGTGTGTGTGAATAATGAGTGAATGAATGAGTGTGTGTGATTGCTCTGAGATGGTCTGCTACCCTTTTCAGTCTACTCTGCCTCATGCAATGTGCTTCCATGGTGTAGGCTCCAGAGCACCAAGACCCTGCACTGAACAAGTGGTTATTGATAACTGATGGGTGATGGATCGATATGGAGTGAAACTCATTTTGTGTTTCTCGCAGATGTGGATGAGTGTAAATCCAACCCCTGTATAAATGGTGATTGCAAGAACACCATCGGGTCCTTTTTCTGCCAGTGTTCACCAGGCAGCACGCTTGACAGTTCACAAACTCACTGTGTAGGTATGTCAGTGTCAGCATGATGGTAATCTGAATGTGTATATAAGTGTAATGTGTTTATCTATGCTTATCCTTGTTTACAAGGTTACTGTGCAACACAATGTGTGTGTATTATATTTTTACATACTGAATGTTGTGTTGTGCCAAGGTGGTAACAGTGGGTGTGGCAGCAAGCTGAATCTTGGTATTGGCTGATAATTTGCTTCTGTGGGTTGACAGAGCGATGTGGCCCAATATGTACTGAAAGGGCAAGCCTGAATTATGTCTGAGGACTTATCTGTGGTAAAGCATGCAGTGCCACAAGTTCACACCAGTTTGTTTTTCATTAAGCTACAAAACTATGTCAGAAAATAACAATAACAATAGCGTTCTGTTAACATTAAACATCATGACCCATTCTCCTGTCCTGAAACAACCAAGCATCCTTTATTTCTGCTTGATCTGCAGAAACCTTAAAGGGTTCATGTTGGCTGAAGGTGATTGACAACCACTGTGAGATCAACATCAATGGGGCCACATTGCGGTCACACTGCTGTGCAACACTAGGAGAAGCCTGGGGCAGCCCGTGTGCTCGGTGCCAACCAGGTGAGAACACGGACTAGACTCTGTAAACCTGAACCCATGACCTCCACCAACATAGTCACAGAAAGGTGTTTACTTGTGTTGAATGGATGACTTATGCTTCCACAACACACCGTGACAAATCCATAGGATGTTGTTGCGTGTATGTCTGAGGGGGGCACATCTGTGGCTCTCAGATATCTTATCTTCCTGTCCTCTTCTTTCAGATCCATTTTGCTCTAAGGGATATGCCAGAGTAAGGGGGACAGTTTGTGAAGGTTAGTTTATTTCTGGATTCAGAGAAATTGACTGATTCTATGCTTTCTACTGAAATTTATGCTTGAATGTATTTTTTTTTAAATCAGTGGTTTAAATTTTGTTTTAAAATGTTTAAATTTTTTTTAGCTTTATATATGAATTTGTCTAATCTACAGAATGTTTTATGAGTAAATAGTTGAATTTATAATTGTGCTCAGAGTGAACTTTCACTGTGCTGTCTAATGTCTCCTCGATGTTTATGACATTTTGTGAGGTATGTTGTTCATTTTTTTTTGTGATAGATGTAAATGAGTGTGAGGTGTTTCCCGAAGTTTGCATTAACGGGAAGTGTATAAACACGGTGGGATCTTTTGTTTGCCAATGCCCCGGTGGAAAGACCTTGGACACTTCTGGCAGAACATGCATTGGTAGGAGTTCCCCAGTCACAGTTCTTGTTATGACTTCACTCTCTGGTCTGTTGTTCTTGATCCCTCCTGTGAAATGATCTGTTATGACTAGCTGCAGCACGGGGGGATCATCCCACTGCACAGAGCCCAGCTCTGAGCCTGTCTCACCAATGTTGTTAGTACTGAGGTTTTTGATGTTGGTACCATACAAATTGAACTGTATCCCTCTTTGTCTTTCTGTGGTTCTATGTATGTCTCTGTATTTTTGGTAATATTGCAGGACATTTTTAAGGAAAATATCCCTTCACGATTGCATAATAGTGAAACACTGAACTTGTGGGGGAATTCTCTTAATCACAACATTGGGTTTAAGAGTAATTTATTGCATTGGAATCAACATTTGCAACATTCTCACAATGATGTGAATGAAAATGTATGTATGTGTCTCCTTTCAGACCAACGCACTGAGCAGTGCTACCTGAGCTATGAAGACGAGCGCTGTACCTCTCCGATCCCAGGTCGCCACCGCATTGATGCATGCTGTTGCTCAGTGGGTGTAGCCTGGGGTCCTGAGTGTGATGAGTGCCCAGAGAAGGGGAGTCCTGAGTACAGCCTACTCTGCCCACGCGGATCAGGCTTCTCCCACAGGGGTGATTTTGTAAATGGAAAGCCTATCCTCAAAGGTCAGCGCAAACCACTGTCACTTTGCTTCATTGCATTTCACAATCTATTATTATACACTAGTTACACACTAGCTACATACAGTTTCTCCTTGACTTATGAACTTAAAAGGGGCTAAGAGCTGGTTTATTGCTCAAAAAGTCCGTAAGTTGAAGGTGACACAGACTGGATGAGGGGCTCGTTATCAATTACAGTTACTTGTGTCATGTATGCTGGTGAAAACTGAGGTGTTGGACTGCATCCATAGCTCTGTGTGTATTGGTGAAATAAACTAAGTCTTTTATTTACTTGAAGTTGTACGTTGCTTTGGATAAAAGTGTCCACAGAATGAATAAACGTAAATGTCAGCAACTTGAATGGTTAGGAGCTGTCTTGGATTCCTTCATTATCACTGGCAACAGCGGCACGAGACTGTGTTATTTAGCAAATATTGAATGGCAAGGTGGAGGGCAGCCCCTCCCTCTGGTGAGCCGGGATGGCTCATACACGTGTCTGAGTTTGTCACAAATTTGCAGGAGGCATCCAGTAGGTGAATGCACTTTTCTTTATTTACATATGTCCAGTGGGTCAGGGAAGGGGGAACTGTGCAGGGGAAGGTGGTCTCATCCGACCCTGGGTGCAGCTGCTGTGCCATGCTGTGCGAGCTGCGCTGAGCTGCGAGGTTTAGTGACTGTGGCTCTCTGTGGTTTGTCCTCGCACTCAGCTGCAGCCTCCGGCTTCACTGTTCGAAAGCTGAGATAAAATAGGGGCAATTATTAGCTGTAGGTGTGCTAAAGTCCCTCCTCCTGATCCCCCCCCGTAGCCCAGGGGTGCCACACTGGGTTAGCGAGAACACAACATATGGTGCATGCGAGTCAAGAGTATTTTCATGAGTATTTATGGCGTGGTGTAAATAAGAAAGTCCATTAGAGAACCCTGGTCAAAGCTAAAAAAAGGTGTTGGTACTCACCTGTGCCTCCATGATCCTGACCTCACACATCACACAAAATTCAGTGATGCCCAGTATAAGTATAATAATTATAAATAAAAGCATTATTATAATGTAATTTATAATCTATAATTTGTAATGTCATAATTTGTTTAGGTTAAAAAACAATGCATATATACATACATATGTAAGTGTGTAAACAATATATAGTAGACAATAAATGATAACATTTACTTTCCTTGTCTTTTACTTTCATATAACCAGCATAACCTTTCACCTCTAACTTCTGTTGTTGCATAAGGATATTTTACCTTTTACCTTTCCCTTATCCCACTCTGGTTCTCCAGACATCAACGAGTGCAAGATGATCCATAGTTTGTGCACCAATGGGAAATGCAGGAACACTGTTGGCAGTTTCAGGTGCAAGTGTGACAGTGGCTTCTCCTTGGACTCCAATGAAAGGAACTGCACAGGTAAGTTAAGTTGCAACAGCAGTTCAGTACGTTTTAAATATTATGATATATCAGTTATTTTTATTATGCTGATTATCTGTTTTTTCACTTTTCTGACTTCAAATGATTGAATGATTTGAATTGGGTTTCTGTTGCAAAATTATACTTTTATTTTGTTCTCATGTTAAATATCGATAAGAATGCTTACCAGAGCAATAAGTAATAATTTTTTAACTGTTGTCACTTGTCCACAGACATTGACGAGTGCCAGATCTCACCAGACCTGTGTGGCCAGGGAACCTGTGTGAACACACCAGGGGACTTTGAGTGCAAATGCTTTGAAGGATATGAGAGCGGTTTCATGATGATGAAGAATTGCATGGGTGAGCATGCAAGGGTAGATGCTGAGAGGTTGTTGACTGCTTTGTGAGTGTCAACCAACAAGGGGCAGTGCTATGCTCATCCAGGTCTCTACCAAACAGATATTGATGAGTGTGAGCAGAACCCGCTGCTGTGCCATGGGGGGGACTGTGTGAACACAGAAGGAAGCTTCCAGTGCAGTTGTCCTGAAGGACATCAGGTTGCTCCTGATGGATCTGCCTGCCTGGGTAAGCAGTTTGGATGGTTATTCTGCAGCATCTGTCTTCAGTAATTGAAGCTTGGAGATTTTGCATCATTCTCTGATGTTGTTAACTGTTGTGGGTGTCTTAGAAGGGCTTTGCAGAACGGAGGCAGGGGTGTAATATCTAGATCAAGGTCCACATTGCTGCAATTGTGTGGAAAAACATGCTTAGTTATTGTTGGATGGCCAGAAAGAGATTCAAGTGCTCTACGTCCAAAGGTGTCTGAGTAGCTGAGATTGCAGGTGTCTAGACAGGGTTGTCCATTGGCCCAGGGGAACTTGCTCCAGCAGTGGAGGAGATGAGGTGCTGCAATGAGCTCCAGTTCTACAGATGGAAAGAGCTCACTGCCAGCTAGGGCTTCAAGCCACAAAGGTCTTGAATAAGAGAAAATAAATAATCTGTCTGAAAGCAGACCCCAGATGTATTCAATTCCATATAAGACCCCAAAAGAATATGACTTCAGTGACCATATCCAGACATCTGTGCAGACATCATTTTGTAGATTGTTTTAGTGCATCTTTCTGCCTGAGCAGCATCTGTATGTGAGAAAGAATGCCCTGGTGAGGAGTGGCATGGTTTATTTATAACCAAGTGGAAGAAAAACATCCTTAGTGTTGATGACAACTGCTTTGCCTTTGCCCCAGCTGCCTATTAAGGTGTGAATCTGCAGGCATGGAAATGCTTAATTGCTTTTGCTTGTCTGTTTTCCTACCAGACATCAATGAATGTGAACTGAGTGACAAACTGTGCAAGAACGGGCACTGCGTGAACATGGTAGGAGGCTACCAGTGCTCCTGTGACACAGGATACAAATCAACAGAAGACGGGCTTTCCTGTGTCGGTATGAGTAACGCCTGTAAAATTGCCACCTATTATTAGTCCACAGTGGTTGATATTAGTGAGTGTTCTGGTCAGTGTTGAGTGTCATTAGTTCTCGTGGGAATCTGACTCTGTGCCATCTTAAATGTGTGCTTCCAGATATTGATGAGTGCACCATCCAGAATGGGGGGTGTGAGGATTTCTGCACCAACTCCGAAGGCAGCTATGAGTGCAGCTGTCGCACTGGCTATGCCCTGATGCCTGACCAGAGGAGCTGCACAGGTGAGTATTTCTGGCCTGTGCATGTATTCACATCTGGTGAAAAAGTGAGGAAAATTTGCTAACTACTGCCTTCTTACAGTAAGAGATATATGGTTAATTGTGCATGTCTTGGATCGTCACAAATAGCCATTAGTTGGCAGGAGTTTGTACTGATGGAACACACACTGTGAGTAAAAAGCTTCCCGGCCTGTACAGGAACACTTTACAGACACCTGACTATTAAAAATTATTGCAGTATGGAAGATTGCTAAAGATAAGTCAAATGGCTTCCACTGAACAGTAGACCTTTGTGGTACCCCATATTATTGCAGCTGTTCCACTTTGGCCAAGTTTACCTGGGTGTTCATGCAGGTTTCTTTGTTTGTTCTGCTCATGGTTTTTAGTCTGTAGACCTGCACCTCATTCCTGACATTCCAGAGGTCTTGCTGACATTCACTCCCCTCTTTACAGATATTGACGAGTGTGAGAACACACCTGACATCTGTGATGGCGGCCAGTGCACAAACATCCCTGGACAATACCATTGCCTGTGCTTTGATGGCTTCATGTCCTCGGAGGACATGAAATCATGTCTTGGTAATATGTTTTTCAGTAATGAACAGTTAATATAGGATATTCTTTTTTTCATTCATTTATCATTTTGGGAACAGATATTCATAACTCTTTAATAAATAGTGAACGGCACATACAATATGTTTATGGAGAATGTTCTTGTATTTGCCCTGCAGGGCAGAAGTGATTGGAAGGTACAAAAGGTATTATACAGCATGATAAGTATGCTTGAAATTCTGTGGCCTGGACTGATAAATCCAAGCCTGGCAGGCCTGATGAAATCAGATTCTGGTGTTTCATTAGAAAAGTGAGGGGTTCCTTTTTTGGTCTGAACAAACAGCCTCAGAATTTTTAGCCTGTGAAATATGTCTCCCCACTGACCACCCCACCCCAATCTGTAGACGTGGACGAGTGTGAGCTCAACTCGAACATCTGCCTGAGTGGCAACTGTGAGAATACAAAGGGCTCCTTCATCTGCCACTGCGACCTGGGCTACTCTGTCAGGAAAGGGACCACTGGTTGCACAGGTATGCACCCCCCAGCTTGCCTGCACACTTGCCCTTAGGTCTAGCCAGGGTGAGAATTTGGGTTTTACCACTATGAAATGGGACTTTTGAAGATATCAAGAACTGGTGTTAGTGTTACAGCTCACAGGCCTCTGCTTCCATGAAGCTCATGTCAAAGTTGAGACAGAGGTGCTGTTGCATGGGTTACAGTGTTAGATTAGCTGAGATTGGAAGCAAACTGCTCAGGAGGATGAAGGCAGAAGAAAAAGTGTCCCCTGACCTTAGGTATCACTGTCTTTAGAGCCCTTTAGACTTTAGCTGCTTCCATAGCAGGCCCAGATGTGGCTTGAAGACCTCTAAGCGGCTAATGAGGCTTCTTAAATTATTTTTGTTTAGACTCAAATTAGTCTGAAAAAGAAAATATAACTTTCCACCTCTATGGTACTGTTGTTAAAATGTGCCTAGACAACAAAGACAAAATTAAGTTGCCAAACTTTTCAACTCTCATTTAAAGCAGATGCTTGCCATTGCATTATGTTGATACCTCTTCAAGTTGCTTGACATGTACATTACTGTATGTATATCGACTGTCTGTCATGCTGGTGTGTCCGCATCCCTGTAAAGGACGGGTCACTGTCATTTACTTACACACACACACACACACACACACAATGTCTACAACTGCTTGTCCCGAGCAGGGTTGCGGCGAACCAGAGCCTAACCTGGCAACACAGGGCATAGGGCTAGAGGGGGAGGGGACACACCCTGGACAGGATCCCAGTCCACTGCAAGGCACCCCAAGCAGGACTCGAACGCCAGACCCACCACAGAGCAGGCCTCGGCCAAACCCACTGCACCACCGCTCCTCCCCACTGTCATTTAATTCCACTTTATTCAATGCCTGTGAACTGGTGTCCATTGATCAAAGTGATGCCGTATTTGTTCTATTGACATTTTTAGGACTGCCATTAAGATCATTTCTCGTACCAAAAAATTAAGTGATTGTACACACAAATCCCAGAAACTCCTAAAGAATCCACATCTTGACTTCTGTCTGTAGTATTGTCACAGGAGGAGCTGTTCTGTGATGCAGCTGCAGGTCATTGCCTTGACTGAAAGATAGCACTTTTTTATGTTTTCTGGGGTGTAGCCTGGAGGTACATTTGCTATAGAAAGAAGGTCAAAGGGCAGTAAAATCAAGCTTCTGGCATGGTTATTGAGGTAATCCCAAAGGTATGAGAAATACACTGTTACTGGCTTGTGTTAGATTATGTTCCTGGAGTTGGCTTTGTAGTCCACATGGGAAGTCGGCAGTGAGCAACAGATTGTTTGAAATCACAAAGGGTTCCAAATGCCCAAAGTCATCACTCTTCGTCTACTTGGACAGATACATACCTCTTCAAGCAACGCCCCCCAACTCATGTGCAAAGCATTGGCCTCTTTAAAGCCATTCCAGTCTGCTTTTGTCATTACTGGAACCCAAGAGCTATGTGACCATGACAGAGTTTCTGCATGCAATAGCTTGTGCGTCCAGTTTATGGGCTTTCCTGCATTCTTGGCCCAAAGCACTCCTTTTCCAGATTTTCTTTTTTTTCACTTTAAGGATTCTTTTGACTGGTTTGAGATAAAATGGGTGACCATGTCTGCCAGTAGATTTGTGACAGTATATACCCTTTGCTCATACGAAGTGTGAATTGATTGAAAATTGCATTTTTGTTATGATACTTAAATGGCTTATTAGATGCAGAATCATTAGTCATTAATCCCTCCAGAATGCGAAGGAATTCTGGGTTGGACCATTGATCTTTGTCATTTTGATGAGGTTATTTTGTTCACCTCCTGAACCTGTATGTTTAGCATCCTTTGTAGTATGCTTTTCAGTAGCTTGTTTTCTTCTGTTTAATGGAGACTGTTGAGGGTTCCAATTCTGTTCTGCAGCACTGGAGAACACAGTGTGCAGCAGAAAAAATGCTCCATTCCAGAGTTCCATTCTATTCTGGTGGGATTAAATTACTTTTAAACAATAAACAGTAACCTGACAGTAATGACTTGATGGTTTGCTTGTTGAAATGGAACAGTTGTGACACTATTTAGGTTGGTTTTATAATTCCAGAGTTTGTGGTGTTGATTGTTAACAGAATGCCTATGCCAACTGGTTATGTAGGTCACCAGAAGTTACAGATGTCAACTAAATACCAGGCAGGAAATGCTGTTCCTTCTTTCAGACGGGAAATTGGTTACCCCCATAACCTCATTTGAACAGAATCCCGCTCCACATAGCCTGACTTAATATGTCACTTCTCTCCCTACTCTTTTTCTCTTTGTCAGCCCCTAGACTGTTTAGTCATGTTCCACTTTAACTTTCCTCTTGGAACAAATATTTTGTCTTGTCTGCAGACATAAATGAATGTGAGATTGGAGCTCACAACTGTGACCGCCATGCCACCTGCACCAACACTGCCGGTAGTTTCAAATGCAGCTGCGGGCCTGGGTGGATTGGGAACGGGATAAAATGTACAGGTCAGTGTCTGGATGGAACAGTCTCTAATGTCTCCTGAGCCATGATGTGGCCATGTGACCTAAGTGATCCCTGATGTGTGTTTCAGACCTGGACGAGTGCTCCAATGGCACCCACATGTGCAACAACAATGCAGAGTGCAAGAACACCATGGGTTCTTACCGCTGTCTGTGTAAGGAGGGTTTCAGTGGGGATGGATTCTCCTGTACAGGTAATGGTGACACCATATGTTACACATACACGCTCTCATACATGCATATGCAGTGACAGAATGCAAGGCAGTGCTAGTTGCTTCGTATTCATCTCTTAGAAATCGCTCTTTACTTGTACAAATCTTAAAACTTAAAAAAGTTTAATAATTTTAGTGGAGCTGTAATAATTTGTTGGTGGAAGTTGACATAGGAGAATGGTGCTCTCACTGACAGACAGCGATGAGTGTGCAGACAACCTCAATCTGTGTGAAAATGGAAACTGCCTGAACGTACCGGGTGGCTACCACTGCGAGTGTGACATGGGTTTCATTCCCACATTGGACAGCAAGGCCTGCGAAGGTACGTGAGGCCATCGCAAGGGACATGAGGTGTGGCCCTGACATGTTAACACATTACACACAGACTTATTACGGAGCATTTGCATGCGACAGTGTTTGCAGTCATGTGACATTAATATGTGATAGTTAATGTTTCTTTGAAACTTGTCACAAGTGCTGTTAACATGAGACAGTGGACACTGGTAGTTCTCTCCTGCGGTCTTTTGCCAAAAGCAAGAGTATATTATCTCTTCTTTACAGACATTGACGAGTGCTCCTTTGAGGGCGTCTGTGTCAATGGAAGGTGTCAGAATATGCAAGGTCTGTTCAGGTGCTATTGCCATACAGGGTATGAATTGGACGTCAGCAGAGCCAACTGCACAGGTAACTGTGTTTTTTGTCTTTTCAATCCAACTTTTCAACTTAAAGTTTTGGTCAGTTTCATTTGTTATTGAGGGTCTGTGCCCCTCCTGCCTAACCTCCTAAGGCGGACACTCTCATCATGAGTCACTTGGGTGTTGCGCTATGTTTTCCAGATATCAATGAGTGTGCAGATCCAATGAGGTGCATCGGTGGCATCTGTGTGAACACTCCTGGCAGCTACATCTGCAACTGTCCTCCAGACTTTGTACTCAATCCAACCAAAGTTGGCTGTGTAGGTGAGAAACTGCAATAAACAGCACGCAGAAGCTTCGCAAGTCTGGTCATTCTTTAAAAGTGTTTCCACTCTCTACAACGAACAATTTCAAATTTAATCCTAGGGATTTTGCAATCAGAAAGTGTAATACCTGCTGCTTTTTCCAGATACTCGATCTGGTAGCTGTTACCTGGATGTACGTTTCCGAGGCGACGCATCTGAAAGCCTACATTGTTCCAATGAGATCGGAGTGGGTGTATCCAAGGCCTCTTGCTGCTGCTCTTTGGGCCAAGCCTGGGGGAATCCTTGCGAAGCCTGTCCTTCTCTCAACTCTTGTGAGTTGGACTGGCTATGTTGAAGTGCTGTACAAGTGCAGATTTTTCATTTATATTTATTGTAACAGGTGACATCAAACACTTTTTTAATGAGATTTTCCTCTTGTGGCTCTTCCTCTTTCAGCGGCGTACAAGACCTTATGTCCAGGCGGGGAGGGTTTTCGCCCTAACCCCATCACAGTTATTCTAGAAGGTGAGCCCAGCTCTGATTTACTCTGGGCATCCACAGCTGTGTTTCCCTCAGGTCACCTCCTTCATGTGTTTTTGCTTTGTTTCTAGAAGCAGAACACTAACCACAGTGTGGTTTGCCTCTGTGTCTGTATGTACTTGTGTGATGTTTGTGTATGTGCCGTTTGTGCACCTGTACCTTGGCAGACATAAACGAGTGCCAGGAACTACCAGGCCTGTGCCAAGGGGGGAACTGCATCAATACCTTTGGAAGCTTCCAGTGCGAGTGTCCTAGGGGCTTCGAGCTCAACCAGGACACCAGGATCTGTGAAGGTACTGAACTGAACCAAGTTGTACACAGCCCAGTCTGGCTTGGAGTTTGACTAGTTCTGTTAGAATTGAGGCAACAGCTTGTTAAAATCTTTTGTTGTCACCAGATGTTTTATTGTTGGTTGTTTATGTTGAGAGCATATCTTTAGAGACTACAGGAAATTAACAATGGCTGCGGCCTGGCTGCAAAGCTCTAGTGTTGAAATCCATGGCCTTGTGTCTGGTGGACCTGGTGTGAGCCACTGCACAGGGACTGTGCTCTCCGCCAACATGTGGGAAGGGGGCCTCTGCGTTGGTCTATGCTGCTGGGTGACAGAGATGGCCAAGCTTTCAGATGTCTGTTCCTTGGGGAACAGGAAACAAGTATAAAAAGTCTGTGCCTAATGTCTTTTTAATGTAGGCCTGTTCTCTGAATGTGAACACTGAAGAATTGTTTGCAGAGACAAGGGGCATTCCATGTATGTTTTTAAGATGGCGTCATAGACTAGTTTAAATGGAGACAACTGTGGAAATTTTGTTGCTGTAGACTAAGAATGATTCTCCTCTCCTCCCTTTATGCTCCAGATGTGAACGAGTGTGAGAGGCCCGGGATCTGCGGACCTGGCCAGTGTTACAACAGCATAGGGAACTACACCTGCATCTGCCCCCCAGACTATATGCAGGTCAATGGTGGAAACAACTGCATGGGTGAGTGCGTGCATGTGTCTGTTTACCTCTGGGTTTGCGTAAAGGCACAAGGTGTTAGCTGTATATTAGCTGATTGTACATCTATTTTTCTAATATACTGCAGACCAGTGTGACTTTTTTTAGCAAATAGATGTAAGCCTGTTGGCTCATTTTTTTGTGAAAAAAAGATTAAGCACAACTGTGTGAGGGCTTTTAATTTTGCAGTTACCATGACAACCCACTTAAGAGACAAATTCATACAGCTTTTGTTTTCTTTTGCCTCAGATATGCGGAAAAGCCTGTGTTACAGGAACTACCATTCGGACAATGGCACATGTGACGGCGAGCTCGCCTTCAACATGACCAAGAAGATGTGCTGCTGCTCATACAACATTGGCCGGGCCTGGAACAAGCCTTGCGAACAGTGTCCAGTCCCCAGTACCAGTGAGTACTGGCACCCAGGTAGGCCTACCAGCTAGAAATAGACTGCTAATCTTGTGCTGTTTGTCTCTCCTCAGATGAGTTTACCATTCTCTGTGGCAGTGAGAGACCAGGGTATTACATTGACATCTACACTGGAAAGATTATAGGTAAAGTATTAATATTATCTGAAGTGTGACAGTAGTAAACTGGTAATAGTAGTAGCTGCAGCAGCAGCAAGTGAGTCCACTAACAATGCGGATTATCTTGTGAAAGATTTTTAGCTATGTGGATTGTCTGGTGATATTCTCCTGTGAAAAATTAGCAGCGTCACAGGTTTTTCTTGTTGGTTGCCAGACATTGATGAGTGTAGGGAGATTCCAGGCATATGCGAAAATGGTGTGTGCATCAACATGGTTGGGAGCTTCAGGTGCGAGTGTCCCATGGGCTTCGTCTACAACGACAAGTTTCTCATCTGCGAAGGTCAGTCCACCTCATGTGTGATAGGGCCAGTTCACCAGACTGCTGGAGGCACAGTCTCTTGAGACAGAAAGCTTTCCATCTGTGAGAAGTACCTTGTCATTTGTCCTACATTTACATTTATTCATTTAGCAGACTCTTTTCTCCAAAGCAATGTACATCTCAGCAAAAGTACAATTTATGCATTACATAAATTGTCCTCCTCATGTTTTACTACCTGCACTGTCTCGCTCCCTGTTGTGTTAGACATCGATGAGTGCCAGAATGGGCCTGTGTGCCAGCAAAACGCTCGCTGCTTGAATTTGCCGGGGAGCTTCCGCTGCGAGTGCAAGCCTGGCTACCGCTTCACCTCCACTGGCCACTGCCTTGGTATGCAGACTTTCTCCAATCATTGTTTGATAACTGCTTATGTTCCTTTGGTAAACTTACAACTTTAAAGGGTTGGGTACTTTTGTCAACTTCTGGAAGCTACAACACAGACAGTTATGGCAAAGCAAGCAGTATAACAGTGGCTGAAATCAGGTCTGCACACCACTTACAGTAATACCCAGGTTCAAAGCAACCTGAACATCAAAGAAGAAACCTTAAGGAAGCGTGCCATGACATTTTAGCAATTTTACATTTATTCATTTAGCAGATGGTTTTCTCCGAAGCAACATACACACACACACACACACATTTTCAGAACCGCTTGTCCCTTACGGGGTCACGGGGAACCGGAGCCTACCCGGCAACACAGGGCGTAAGGCCGGAGGGGGAAGGGGACACACCCAGGACGGGACGCCAGTCCGCCGCAAGGCACCCCAAGCGGGACGTGAACCCCAGACCCACCGGAAAGCAGGACTGCGGTCCAACCCACTGCGCCACCGCACCCCTCAAGCAACATACATCTCAGCAAAAATACAATTTGTGAATTAAGAGAAAAGAGACATGGCTGCAGACACGTGATTCTTAAGTAAACCTAGTTTATTACTTTCCAGTTGATGCACCGATATTCATCTCTTGAGTAGGTGAAGAAAATTCAGGATATGAATCCTGATGATATCCTACCAAAAAAATTTTTTTTTTTTTTTTATAATAAGGTACACAAACAAACATTCACATAGAATGCCGGAGTAGCTGCTGTGTAAAGGCTTATCTGGGGATGATCATGAAGTTACGGTGCATAAACATTCACACCATACATGAGCTGGAGAGATCTTTGGCGAAGTGGGTCCAGAAAAGGTGAGTTTTCAGACCCTTCTTGAATGTAGACAGAGTTTCTGCAGTTCTGAGTGAGAGGGGAAGGTCATTCCATCACAGCGGAGCCAGAACAGAGAACCTCCGTGCTTTACTTTTCGTGCGCGGGACCACCAAGCGAGCAGAAGTAGACGAGCGAAGGGGTCTGGTTGGGGTGTAGAGGTTGATCAAGTCTTGTAAATCGCTGGGAGCAGTTCTGTTGATCCATTTGTAGACAATAGCCAGGGTCTTGAATTTGATCCGGGCAGCTATAGGAAGCCATTGCAGAGAAATGAGTAGAGGAGATACATGGGAAGGCTTTGGCAAATCAAACACAACTCGTGCAGCAGCGTTCCGTATCAGCTGCAGAGGTTTGATGGCAGTAGCAGGAAGGCCACATGGGAGAGAGTTGCAGTAGTCCAGACGGGAAGTCACCATGGCCTGGACAAGTAGTTGCGCAGAGTCGGTAGTGAGGTAAGGAAGGATCTTATGAATATTATGCTGGATGTATCCGCAGGACCGGGTTGATGTGCTGAGAGAAAGACAGACTCAAGTCAATTGTTACTCCCAGACTCTTAGGCGAGGAGGTAGGCAAAATGAGTGAGTTGTCCAGTTTGATCATTAGATCGTGACAGGAGGACAGGCCAGCTGGGAGGTGAAGAATTTCTGTTTTGGAGATGTTGGGTTGGAGGTGGTGATCAGACATCCATGCAGAGATGTCCGACAGGCAAGCAGCATTGCGTGCGGAAATGTCTGACGCTTCAGGTGGAAAGCAGAAGAAGAGCTGGGTATCGTCAGCATAGCAGTGGTATTTGAATCCATGGCAGGCTATGACAGGGCTGAGGGAGGAAGTGTAGATCAAAAGAAGAGGACCCAATACCAAGCCCTGCGGGACACCGGTTGAGGGAGGCAGAGGAGAAGAACGAGAGCTCCGTCAGACCACTTGATAGGATCTGTCAGATAGGTAGGACTCAAACCATCTTAGTGTCGCTTCTTTGATCCCAAGCTGACTAAGAGAGGAGAGTAGAATCCGGTGGTTGACGGTGTCGAATGCTGCAGACAGATCGAGGAGGATGAGGACCGAGGAGAGGGAGGCAGCTCTAGCGGCTTGGAGAGCATCAGACACAGCCAGAAGGGCTGTCTTAGTGAAGTGACCAACTTTGAAACCAGACTGATATTCATTGAGGAGATGGTTCCTGGTGAGGAATTGGACAGTTGATCACAGGTCACCCACTCTAGAGTTTTAGACAGGAAAAAGGAGGGAGATCGGTCTGTAGTTTTGGACCGAATTGAGATCCAGGGAGGGTTTCTTTAACAGAGGTGAAATAAGAGCGGTTTTGAAGGGAACTGGGAAACAGCGAGAGGAGAGTGAGTATCTGATAATCTTAGAGATGAAGGTGGAGAGTTGCAGGGAAATATTCTGTAGGAGTGACAGAAAAGGAAAGTAAAGGGGCCGTGAACCAGTCAAGTTGCACATTACTTTGTATGGTTGTTACTCTCAAAATCACTTGTTATTTTTATGGGTTCTTTTTCTATGTCCCCATGTGAAAACAATGGAATATTGTTTTCAGGAACCGACGCCAATTCACAATGTGGACTTAATAATTTCTTTTACATAGCACTAGTCTGGTTCCTGTTTACTTCCTCCTTTTATTTGCAATGAAAATGCAATCAAGAGACTCAGTACAATGGCCAGCTACACTAGTTCAAATCTAATGCTTTGAAATTAACCCTGTAGAAAATATATTTTGGGTGACAGTCACCATTGTGATTCTCTTACACCCTCACAGACATCACTGAGGCAAGTAAGTGGAGAAATTAAAAATGGGAGTGTTTGTATATGGATTGTAGATGGATTTTAGTCTAATGCCATGCTTTGATTAAGTTTGAGAGGAAATGGGAAAATGTGCAAGTAATTTCAGAGTCTGTTGTGGGGAAGATTCAGCAGCCAAGTCATTGTCCTCTGCCACTGATTCTATAATGGACCCTGACATGACCACAATTCTTTTCTGGTGTCTCTTAATGTTTGGTCATTTTCACCCTTTTTGCTCAATTAAAGCAAGTGAGGTTTAATTTTGTAGCTACGTCACCTTTATGAAGATCTGATTTTATAACCAACATCCTCTCCTCTCCCACAGACCGCAATGAGTGCATAGAGAATCCCAATGTGTGCAGTCCGGGCACGTGTATTGACGTGGTGGGGAGTTACCGCTGCATCTGCCCCAGTGGATACAAAACAACCTCAGATTCCTCTATGTGCATTGGTGAGTCTTTTCTGCTTTCCTCAAGCCAATTCCTAGTTTTGAGCAGGCGGGTAGATTGCGGAAGTGTGGGTGTATGGGTGTTTGTCAACAGGCTCTTTGGTGTCACTATAGACATGGACGAGTGCGAAAGGCAGCCATGTGGAAATGGGACGTGTAAGAACACGGTGGGATCATACAGCTGCCTGTGCAACCCTGGGTTTGAGCTGTCACACAATAACGACTGTGTTGGTGAGCAAGGACAATGCTTTTTCTGTTGTGTGCTATTTTCCCTGTTTGTCACTACATACAAATCAATGTGCAGACTGTGCAGTGTTGAGTAACTGTCGCAATGCATATTGCTTATTTGTGTCTGAAAATACCTGTTTGTGAGTCTGCTGTGTATATGTCAAGTTTTATGTCTCTTTGTGACTGTTTTGTGGAACATGTTGTATACCAGTTTTGTGACTGCTCCTTGTGAATGTAAAACTGGTCTCTGTGTGACGGTGTTGGCTGAATCTTTTGACAGATGTGGACGAATGCGCTACACAAAGGGGTGTGTGCAGGAATGGGATGTGCTTCAACAGCATAGGATCATTCTCGTGCGTTTGTCATGATGGCTTTGAACTCTCACCTGATAAGAGGAGCTGTGTTGGTAAGACTGCCTGTACCATTCAGTCCTGTCACATCTCTTGGTGTCCACTACAGTGTTGTAAAATACCTTAAACACCATTTCAACATTTCACTTTGTCTATACTGCTTTCTACTCATTCCTGGTTTCTTTGGGAAGACATATGCAAATTGCAGCATCTGTGTTATTAAATTTTCAGTGTCTGTTATCAGTGAGATCAGTTATATTCTTTTGCACTAGATCTGATTCTTTTTTGATAGCCTGTGACAGAGTTGATGTGACTCCTACTCTTTGTGTATGTCTCTGTCTGGTTTGTACATGAGAGCACAATGCTTGTCTAGTTTAGTGTTTATACCAAACAAAATTCTATTCCTTGTTTGGAGAAATACTAGAACCAAGATGAAAGGGACATGCCACAGTATTTTCTGAATCTTCTAAGCAAATTAACATTGAAGTTAAAGAATCGAAAAAAAAAAACAAGACTGGATTCAATTAGATTCGATTTAGAACTGTATGTAAATATTTTATTTTCTGTATTTCCCCAACAGATGTCAATGAATGTTTGGTAAACCCGGGCACCTGTGGTCCTGGAACATGTCAGAACTTAGAGGGAACGTACAGGTGTATATGTCCATTTGGCTACTACCTGGTGAATGAGCAGTGTCGAGGTATATATTCTCTTTGTGCTAGTTGCCAACCAAAACATTCTACTTACGCATGAAGTAAAACATAGGATACCAGAGCAGATAGTCGTTATGTACTTTTCATCAGCCACCATAAACAACTCACAAATAGTCTTTCACATACACACAGACACTCAGACACACTGTCTGAAACCGCTTGTCGCGAGTGGGATCGCAGCAAGCCAGAGCCTAACCTGACAACACAGGGCACAAGGCTGAAAGGGGGAGGGGACATACCCAGGACAGGACGCCAGTCTGTCGCAAGGCACCCCAAGCCACAAAGCAGGCCCCGGCCAAACCTGCTGTGCCACTGCCCCTCCCCCCCAAACAGTCTTTCTTCAGTCAAAAATCTTTTACCGCAGTAATATTCCCTGTTACATCAATGACTACAGAAATGCATCCCATATGCTGCAGTTTTTTTTTCTCATCAACATGGGAGAAACCAAGGTCACAGCATGTCTCCAAAATAACAGTAAAATCTAGTTTTAGTAATTCTAAAACCAAACATGACCTGGGATCCCTGCAGAGGCCTTACACATGAACTGTGGCTGTAGACACCAGTTGGGCAACAGGCTTCCTTTATTTTCTATTCCATTTATTACCAGTGCTACTTGTTAACCTGTGCTGATTTGTGCAGACATTGACGAGTGTGCACAGAATGCAGACCTCTGTCTCTTTGGCACGTGCACGAACACGGAGGGCAGTTTCAAATGCGAATGTCCCGAAGGCTTCCAGCTGTCTTCGTCGGGGATCAGGTGTGTGGGTGAGTTCCTTTTTATCACTTGTTTTGGAAGAATACTGTCTTGGTATACTGTCCAGATTCTTTTCCTGCTACACTGTGTTTCCTTCACTACAGAACCCGGGGTATATTTGTATGTCTCCCCCCACTGCAGTACCCCGCGGTTTGCCCATGCATATAATCCACTTCAGTATCCAGGGGTGTTTCCTTGTGTCTTTCCCAGTGCCGTACTCAAGGGTGTGTCTGCTTTCCTTCTTCCCACCTATGCAATTGATGCAGAGTTCATTGTGTCATGCAGCAGCCTTTTGACCATAATTTGCAGATGACATAACAAGCTGTAAGGGAGAAGCGTATACATTTCACTGTTGTTTCTCATGCTGTTCTATAGTGCAACTGGGAGTATCGCAGTTTTGGAAAATTAAAAACATGGGACTGGGGGAGTGTGTTGACTGGCGGAGCGTCTCTCCTATATTATAAGAGTGCACCATATATTATTTACTGTATAGTTTCTGTGTACCCGTATTTCCCTGTGAGTCTCTCCACCCACAGAATCCTCCCAAGTACGCAGGTGTGGAAGATGTCATTCGGATGTAAATTTTCCCTCCGAGTTTAAAAAACATCCGTCCAGATGTATGAATTGTGAGAGGTTGGCAAGATAGTATTGGTGTTAAGTACAAGGAGGCGGGCATAGAAACAGAAGGTTTTGATCCAGTCATGTTCTGTCCATTCCTGTCTGGTGGAAAAAGAGAAGCTCCTCCATGTTCAGAGATGACATAACACACCAAGCTGCCACATCTATTTAATATAAATATCATAACATATAATGGGTCTTAATACATACTATGGAACATATGAATACCCTTTTACATTTTTCAGTATTTTCTGATGAAATTCAGCTCAAGAACTTATAAGAACCTGCAGCTGACATAATGAATGCGTATTAGAATCTAGTTTTGAAAGAGCCACCAGCAGGCTGCAGATTCAAATGTAGCATCAAATACTGCTTTTGCTTGCATTGTCTATATCCAACTAATTAGCTTAAACGTCCAAAATGGTGTTGGCATCTTTGAAGGAGATGTGCATTGTTCTGAGATTGACATTCCCACTCTTCTCTTCAAACAGACATTCGTGTGAACTATTGCTACACCAAGTTTGAGAACGGTCGCTGTTTATCCCCAAAACCCCACAATACTACCAAGGCCCAGTGCTGCTGCAGTGCCATGCCTGGCCAAGGCTGGGGTGACCCCTGCGAGATTTGCCCTACCATGCAAGAGAGTGAGGAAAAGTCTCTACCATTTCTTCTTCAGTGCTGTTTTGCGTGGCTATGACCACACTTGTACTTCTCCAAGACTGCCTATTAGTACTTTTGCTTAGAGAACTCTCTGGAAAATTTGATGTTCATTTGAAAATTTAATTTGTTGAAAATGTTTGGTTTCACACATGGAAATATGAAAAGCAGAGAGCCTTTGCCAGTGTTACAGATGAATTTTTGATGTGTAGAGACAGGCATTTCCATATCACTGTGTCAGACTATGTACATGTCATCAGAATGGTCTATTTAAAAGATTTTCTAGTCCAAAAATAGCAGTGTGACTTACAGACTTGCAATGTGTTTTATTCTAGAGGGCTTTTCGTTACTCTGCCCTGCTGTTGGCCAGATTCTTGGTCCAGATGATTCTCTTGTAGGTGGGTTAGATTTTGATTTTAGATTTTTTTTTAACGGTTGTCCCATATTATCTTGAAGTTCGCAGTTTTGCTTAGGCCACATGTGAGTAATCTTTTTTTTAACCAGACATCGACGAGTGTCAGTCAAGCTCCAATATTTGTAATAATGGCGAGTGCATCAACACGGATGGCTCCTTCCGTTGCGAGTGTCCCTTTGGCTTCCGATTAGACTATACAGGCAACAACTGTCAAGGTGAGCGCTAACTATCCTATCCTAATCCTGACAGTTGTGAATATAGATTGGGATTTGTGATGGAACTTCTCATTTCTGTAGATACCAATGAATGTGAATTGGGTAACCCCTGTGGAAATGGGACATGCACAAATATCGTTGGAGCTTTTGAGTGTGCCTGTGATGAAGGCTTTGAACCTGGGCCAATGATGACCTGTGAAGGTACATGAAATTAAATTTGCATATTGGCATCAGGACAACATAACAGAGTCATGTTCCATTATGCCACACTCTCATGTCTGTGGTGTCCTTAACTCCAGATGTGAACGAGTGCGCACAGAACCCCCTGCTGTGTGCATTCCGCTGCGTCAACACAGTGGGCTCCTATGAGTGTAAATGCCCTGCAGGCTACGTCTTGCGGGAGGACAAGAGGATGTGCAGAGGTAATGGCTTCCCATCATTCCCACTACCATAGGTTGGGAAATACAGTCTGGACACACTCATGAAAAGAACTCCATTGTCAACAATAAGCAAAGTATGGACTTTGTTGACCCATGTTTCTTGAAACAGATACTTCTGTAAAGTAATGTTTGTAAGTGTAAATGTTTTTCTTTTACAGTATAACTTACATCTCACACATAAACCATGCTAGCTTTTAAGCATGTCACCAGATTAAGTCCTGCAGGGTAGCGTTGGCTGTGTCCAATTCTGCCTTATAATTGATGGCTTTGGCCCCTACACACCCATAAAGTTTTCCTCATCACTCAACTCTCTGTGGCCTGTCGAAAAAGGACAACATGTAAACCCTGTTCTCTGTCTTCCAGATCAGAATGAGTGTGAGGACGGGATTGATGACTGTGAAAGCAAGGGAATGACCTGCAAGAATCTGATAGGCACCTATATGTGCATTTGCCCCCCTGGCTACGTCAGACAACCCAATGGGGAAGGCTGCATGGGTATGATAGGCTGTCATTTTGTTTGTAGTCACTCTCCCTTTGGGCTAAGCCTTTGCTAATGTTGCTGTAGTAACCATTTTTAAACTCAAGCCAGAACAAATTAATAAACTGTAAGAAAAAATGTACAAATACCTAAAATCTTATAATTGTTCTAAGGTAAAACATGAGAGAGCTAGACCTATTGAAGACCTTTTGGTCCAAAAAAAGTCTCCAGTACAACACCAGTGGATTACTTTTACATTGCCACAGTTAAAATGCTGTTCTTATTAGCGTATGTACATCGCTAAGTGACCCTGTTACACCACAGAAAATGACGGAATATGATCTCAACTGCCCTTACAGAAAAGGACCTTCCAAAACAAAATCTGTCTCAGATGTGGTCATTTGCTGCCAGCATATTTGGTCCAGAACTTTTGACCATGACCTTTGTTTTTCCTGCCAGACTTGAACGAGTGCGCAGCCAAGCCAGGCATATGTCTGAACGGCCGCTGTGAGAACACGGTGGGCAGCTATCGCTGCAAATGTGACCAGGGCTTCATCGCCAGCCCCACGCAGACTGAGTGTATTGGTGAGTACTACACTGTGTGGACACACACTTGGAAATCCCTTGTGCTTCCATCACCTTTCAGAAAGTGTCTCAAAAATCCACCTTAAAATTTTTTTTTCTGTATAAAAAATACAGAATAAGTATATTCTACTGTATATCTACAGAATAAGTTTTTATTCATGGTAAGCATCTACAGAACTGTACATTTTTTCAGTTATAAAGTTGAACATTTAGTGTAGCCAATCGGGGTAAAACAACAGTGCCCCTACTTGGTCTACTGTGCCTTCATCACTTCATCCATAGTGTCAACACTTTTGGGCAATAGTTGTAGGTATGTGCTGACCCTCTCTTTTACTAGTTAGCGTTGAAGATTGAATTGATTTGAATTTAATTGAATTGAAGACTTTATTGTCATTGTACTGCTGTGCAATACAACAAAATTATAGATGTTTGTAATTTATCTATGCTCCCGCTCTAACGTCAGAATTTCACGAAGTTTCTTCGGCCCTGTCAGTGTTGCCTGAGAAACTTCTTCCATGTTAGCCAGCAAAGACTTTTTGGTTCAGACTTCTTCAGTCAGAAGTCACACAATCACAATAGTAAAAGTGGTCTGTCAAAACTTTTTTCTTCTGTTACTGTATTTATTCCCCTCATGTGTTTTTAGTACATTAAAGTAAAAATCTCCAAGAAAATGAAAACTTACAATCTGCAAATATTTTTCGTTCTCTCGCAATTTTTATGTATTCTTGTTCCCTCTAGTGCAGAATGGACAGAAGTGTCTCTCAGCAAAGGACGTTGTGCCTAGTAAATATTCTTTTTTGCTTTTTCTTTCTCTCTCTGCAGACAACCGACAAGGCTTCTGCTTCACAGAGGTGCTACAGACCCTTTGTCAGATGACATCAAGCAACCGGGTCAGTGTCACCAAGTCAGAGTGTTGCTGCAATGGTGGCCGTGGCTGGGGGCCCAACTGCGAGCTCTGCCCTCTTCCGGGGACCACCCAGTACAAGCGCTTGTGCCCACTGGGGCCTGGCTACACCACTGATGGAAAAGGTGAGAGGAGATGCATTGATAATGGTTATAACACAAATATTTTCAATGTCTGCTATATTATTATGCATCTACCACCAGTCACCTGCTGATTTATCCCAAGAGAACTTTTCTTATGTTTTTTGGCAAACAACTTTCCTTCAGTTACAATACAGGTGGCAGGAGGCACTTGATAACCCAGATCATGGGCTTGAGTTTACAATGCACTTTTGTGAGATGGAAGGTCATGTTCAACCACTGTTTTTTTGCTTTTTCCCAGATATTGATGAGTGTCGTGTCATGGGCAACCTGTGCCGCAATGGCCGATGTGTAAATTCTCTGGGCTCTTACGTTTGTGTGTGTAAGCCAGGCTACACTACTGACATCACGGCCACCACCTGCATAGGTAAGTAATTCACAGCTGGCCTAAACTTTGGAAAACATAAACAGGCAATCTGTCCACATGACTGTCCACATTTAGGCATAGAGGAATATAGATTTGCTCTTGCTTTTGCAGATGTGGATGAGTGCGCCCAGGCACCAAAACCCTGCAATTTCCTCTGCAAGAACACTGATGGGAGCTACCTGTGTTCCTGCCCCAGGGGTTACCTCCTGCAGGAGGATGGCAAGAGCTGTAGAGGTAACGCATTGCTCACCAGCCGGGGTAGGGACATTATCTGTTGTCCAGCAGTTTTCCTGGTCTGTATGGAGACACTGGAGTGAACGTTATGGATCTGTCAGCTGATTAGACAACAGCTTTTTCTGTCTGCGCTTAGTGTTTGTTTATTACTGAATTAATTTTCATTTATCTTTTTAAACATAACACATAATAGTCAGTGTGCGCCACGGTGATTAAGGACACCAGCTTGTTAGCTGAAGGTCTATGGTCATATTCAAGGAAGGTTCTTGATATAGCACTTTTAAGCAAAGTGGTTAAAAGCACATAGAATTGTAAAGCATCAAATAAGGCCAGCAATCCACTGGCTCTGTGCCCTGATTCCCTGGACTTGTATTTGCCAGTGTTAGTTAACTATGGACTTCATGCAGTGCTTTGCAGGAGGCACAGATAGTTTCACTGACTTTATTTGGAATTCATTCCTCTCGCTGTTGGTCAGAGTGTATGCTTTGGACCTAGGTGACGTCTCAAGCGTTTGGCAAATGCACATTTTATTTACCCAGACGCTGCATTTCACTATGAAGAAACGCACTGTCTGGGGGAAACTGGCAGTGCATAAGTAGTGTCTGAGGGAAACTGGCAGTGTTTTTTTACTGCAGCGAGAGTTAGCACTATGTGCCTGTGTTTGGTTTAGAGGGGACCTTCCATTCAGATGCCATATAGTAGATCCTCCTGTGTGCTCTTGCTCACCCAGACCTGGATGAGTGTTCTACAAAACAACACAACTGTCAGTTCCTGTGTGTCAATACCATTGGAGGCTTCACCTGCAAGTGTCCGCCCGGGTTCACCCAGCACCACACGGCTTGCATTGGTAAGCACTTTCACAAGTTTCATAGTTTAGTGCTTTTGAAAATTACAGTATGTTTCTTGACTGATATTCAGTTATCAATGTGTTTCCAGTTAAGGGTATTTAGCTGATGTGTTCTTTAATGTCTGTTACCATGGATACAGTTACATTTGTCCAGTGTAACTTTAGTTGTTATGATTTCATTTTGGAGTAAAAATTGTCCTCTAGTATTGGAAGCATAAGGGAGGCCTTCGTCAAGAAAGGCCACAGGAGAACCGATCGGTCACTGGATAAATGACTGTGGGATTATGGGAAAATGTGACCCTCTGACTGGAGCAAAAGTACAGGAGGAGTTCAGAGCCTTGTTTCTTTCTGGGCAGACAACAATGAATGCACCACCGACCCAGGCCTGTGCGGGTCCAACGGAGTGTGTCAGAACAGCCCCGGCAGTTTCAACTGCGAGTGCCAACGTGGATTCTCCTTGGACCAGACTGGACAGAAATGTGAAGGTAAGGTGGTCTCTCGTCCATCCAGTAAACTTTTGTGGCTACTTATAGATAAATACAGATCACATGTTTATGCTGATTAAACCAGTAATGTCCAACATGCAGCATGCAAGAATGGTTGTAAATTATAAGAATATACTGTACCCTCAATAAATACTATAAATTCAACTGAATCTTACAGTAATAGTTTGAGTTTATATAATATATAATAATATGTAATATAGTTATGGCATGCCATTGCAAGTAAGGATGAGTGGTCAACAGCAGGCAGAGGATGGTGGACCTGCTGTCCCCAGTCAGGTCTACGTTGGAGTCTGAGCATTGTGTTCAGCTGCAGCTCAGTCATCCTCAGCGGCAACTGTGTACTGCAGTTTGTTTTTGTATTCTCTGATTTTATCATGGCTGTATGTTTTACAGAACTCTTTTTTAATAACACAGATTTACTTTAATTTGAGTGCTGAAAATGGCTTCCAAATCAAGCAAGAAAAGAAACGTTTCTGACAAATGTCAGACATTTTGAATGAGGGAATGACACGTTTGCACTTCTTTAGTGGGTAAGAGTGTCTGATGTTGAAAGACCCAAAACACCCAGTGTCACCGAGTTAGATCACTGATAATGTGACCAAGTGCATCACTAGATGGGTGATATGAATTGAAATGAGCAAGTCAATTTGCTTCCATTTTCAGTTCCTTAGGAAAAAAAAAAGCTAAAAGATATGCAACAGAATATTCATTATCTTTCAAAATTTACATTTATTCATTTGGCAGATGATTTTCTCCAAAGTGACTTCCAATGAACACTACATAGTAATATGAGCCCACACCTCATTCACCTAAGGTGACTTACAATGCTTGATACACTACTAACAGTGAGTCACTCATCCATCTTCCAGTGAAGCACAGTTTCTGTCACTGACACACACATCCACACACACATACTATGTGTGACTTTAGAGTCACCAATCTTACCTGACACAAAGAGATAGAATTCACATCTGATTTTGTGAAAACAGGGTCTCTGAACTAATGAATAAACTTTGGAAACAGCAATTGGTTTTAAGACAAGCCCCCCAGTCAGAATCACTGGTCAAAGGAAGTTGTGTACTAGCTGAAATTGTTGGAAGGAAACAGAAACAGAAACAGAAACTGATGTCGGATGGCAAATTTGTAAAGAATGTTTTGAGTGGGAAAAATTGCAGTTTGCTAATATAGTAACTTTATTTCAACAGACTATGGCTCACCATATTGGTTCCAATTTTATTATTATTGTTGTTCCATTATTACTCAGTCAAATATTTCAACTGATTGTTGATTAATTCAGATCTCAAAAAGAGAGCAAAGAATTTCATCCAGGCATTTAGTGGAAGATACAGTATGTGCAGTTCTCATTAGTACAAGTTTCTGAAGTTCAGTTTGAATCAGTTGCCCTGGGAACATCTCCATGCTGTTATTGCAGCCTGTCTTGAGTGTTCCTAAAGCTTCCTTCACTGCTGGTACCACCTTAGCTTGACGTTCCATATTCTACTGACCTTGATTTCCAGGACAGGATGCCAGTGCACGGCAGTATTTTTATTGGGAGTGAGGCGATTTTCAGCATGTGATTAACTTCAAGGAAAAGTTTAACATTTTCTCATTATTGGGCATTTCAAGAATTCTATCTGACAAGAAAAGTATCATACGTCCATAGATATAGCAGATAAATTGTCTGATGTATTGCTTTTTTTAATGTTTTTTTAGCTGATGTATCCAGATGTATTTGTTTCTTTGTCCTGTGCCTGTGTTCAAGCCCTCTGTGTCACTGCGTGAGAAGAGCGCTCTGTAAAATTAAATTGAATTCAACTGAATAAATGATTAAACAATAATATTGTCTTGTTGGAACAGTTACTGTATTTAAAACCGTTGTGAAATAAATATTTTTCAGCTTAGACATTTAACACTGAGTGTGTTACATACTGCAGATTTTACATGCGTGGCCTTTAAAACCATTTCACAGTAATGACTGTGGCCTTGGCCAAAAGAGGTTGGAAACCCCTGATTTAAACTTTTGGTCTGTTAACATGACTCACTTGCACCCCCTGGCAGACATGGATGAATGTGATGGGAACCACCGGTGTCAGCATGGCTGCCAGAATCTGGTTGGGGGTTATCGTTGCAACTGCCCCCACGGCTACCTGCAGCATTACCAGTGGAACCAGTGCGTGGGTGAGTCCTAAAAAGGAGCACTAAGAGACAACAGTCAGTCAACAGCGGTCACACTCTCTTTCTTGCATTATTCATGAAAGCTGTGAATAACCAGACTTTTTGCACTTTGTACCTCATTCACATATAATTTGTTCATACCAGAAAACAGCCTATTTTGCATGTGATTTTCCATTTATTTTTATGTTGTCAGACTTGCTCCGAGTAACAGAACATTTTTATCGCCTTGAACTTTTCAACTTTAAGTATTAAATGATATTTAGTTGGAATAGAAGCAAATATGTGTGTTAGTTTTACTACGTTTTAAAAATGCTTTTAGATTCCGGCTTAGAATTCAGTGATTTTAACTGACGAACTAAAATATCATGGAGTTGACCAGTTCTAGACTTCTATAGAAAGTGCTGCTTTGTTGCTTATGAGTTTGATGTAGATTGTGCAACCCTTCCCTCGTCACTTTATTCAGAAATCTGCCTGGCTTAAGGACTGTTTCTGGATCAGTTGAATGTGCCTTTGCTGATGTCCTGTGTCCTGTTGTGAGCAGATGAGAATGAGTGCCAGAACAGCAATGTGTGTGGAGAGGCCTCCTGCCACAACACTCTGGGGAGCTTCCGCTGCCTGTGTCCCAGTGGCTTTAGCTTCCAGCAGGCTAGCGCTAGCTGCCAAGATGTTAACGAGTGCTCCTCCACTCAGAACCCCTGCAACTATGGCTGCTCCAACACTGACGGGGGCTACCTTTGTGGCTGCCCCCCAGGCTATTATCGAGCTGGACAAGGGTGAGCATCGGTGCCATTGTGTACGTGTTAGTGTCTTCATCTGGCCAGGGCAAAGCTGGATTATAAAACTTCCTAAATGTTAATGTTCATAAACATCCCCCATCACTGAAAACTATAACTGTGTTTATAAAATGAAAGCAATGAAAGCAATGTCTCTTGTCACTACATTTTCTTTGAGGTATAGGTTTTAGATGTCATCTACTGAATGAATATTTTCAAGTGCATGCAGCCCACACTTACACTTGCATTGAAACATGCTGTCAGTGTTAATGTGCAGCTACCCTGATGCTCCCCATGTCTGTTCATACTCAGGCACTGTGTGTCTGGACTGGGCTTCAGCGGTGGAAGCCTGGCATCAGCCCAGGAAGGAGAAGCCAGTGACAACACCCTCTCTCCTGAAGCCTGCTATGAGTGCAAAATCAACGGTTACCCCAGAAAGGGAAGGAGACGCAGGAGTGCTAATAAAACAGACCATGAGGCCTTGGGAAGCTCAGAGGTACCCTGATGCTTCTCAGATTAAAATGTTCCCTCTTTCCCTTACGGCAACCAAAGAACAATGGTCGTGCAAGCAAAATTAGTAGAAACAAACTTGTAGGATTATGGGAATATATGAATGTATGCATTAATGTACACATGGAGTTAATATATGGATAAGTTAGCACTGACACACATCTAAAATTCTTCTCTGTTTAAAACTTTAAGCAAACACTAGAATTATTAAACATAATTTAACACAAATATACATATGCAGGAATGGGTGACATAATGGAAGCATGACATTAAAAACTCCAATAACGCAATAATAATTACAATTGCTAAGACACAGGTGAGACATATTTTGTTGACAGCATCTGTTAAATATGGAAAAACTTGACTGGAATGAGCAGTCACAAGTTGTACACAATACCCGGGAACAGATGAACACTTTACAGGATAGTTGCTAAAATCTACAAAACCACAATCTAGAAAAGAATCACAGAGCTGAATAAACACATCTGTGATCCAGTCTTAACGAAAACAGAACTGGGCTAGTTTATGTTCAGAGTAAGCCAGAAATGAATTCAACCCACACTGATAACATTTGTTAAATAAGACACTTTGAGGATTTGTAATGTATGGGTTGCAAATGTATGGGACTCATTGTTTTATATTGCTCTGCATGGTTCTGTGCAGGTCAAGGAAATTTTAGCCACGATTTTCTACAAGAAATTCCAAACATCTGCGATTGTTAATGCGAAGTTCTGGAGCGCAGTCAGTTTCTAAATTGCTAAATCATACTTCAGTAAGGGGGGTACAGTGGCGCGGTGGGTTTCGCCAGGGCCTGCTGTGTGGTGGGTCTGGGGTTTGAGTCCTGCTTGTGGTGTCTTGGGGCAAACTGGCATCCTGTCCTGGCCTCCCCCTCCAGCCCTGTGCTCTGAATTGCCAGGTTAGGCTCCAGTTTGCTGTGACACTGCTCAGGACAAGCAGTTGTTGACATTGTGTGTGCGTGTATGTGCGCGCACGGGCACGTCAGAGAACTAGAAGCTTCGGTTCATTGCCGAGCTCAACTTTGGGCTCTTCTAAATTATCATACAGGTAATGGGAACAGAAACTGTTTTGGATTTTACAGAGTGAAGAGGAGTCAGTCAGTCTTGCCAGCATTGACACTGATCACACTATGCTGTTCCACTTCAACCTCACTGACCTGAACAGGAAAGACCACCTGCTGGAGTTTGTCCCAGCCCTGTCCGCTCTCACCAAACATGTCCGGTATGCAATTGACTTTGGGAACGATGAGGGTTTCTTCAAGATCAACCACAAGGAAGGATTAAGCTACCTTCATGTTACCAAGAAGATGCCGCTTCCTGGGGCCTATTACTTACAAGTCAGCAGTATTCCGCTGTACACCAAGATGGATCTGATGAGGCTGGAGGACCAACATGACAAAGACTACCTCACGGGACAGCTAGGAGAGATGCTGAAAATGAAGGTGCAGATTGTTTTTCACTAGCAGCATCTGGTAACCATGGAATTAGCTCGCCAGGTAAGAAATGAAGGGACTGCAAAGATAGGTCCACATATCATGAATATAATCTCTTATGAAGCGTAATCGGTTTACAAGGCAGCACTATGCTCTTCAGGCAGATAGCAAAAAGGAAATGAAAAGGCTTGAGGAGAATCCTTCCCGAAGCAACCACTTCCTCAGGCTTCATTGTGAACGCTGTCCTCAATAAGGGTTTGTACAGTGATATGTTGAATGCTATGATGCATCGTGAGGCACGTTCATCATAAGAAGGCACTGCTGCTGAGACCCATCGCCACTTAGCAGAGGCTGAAGATGTGTCCAGGTTCAAGGAACTGTTATTTTTTCCATAACTTTGCTTCTCCATTTC
Source organism: Scleropages formosus (assembly GCF_900964775.1). Taxonomy (NCBI): domain Eukaryota; kingdom Metazoa; phylum Chordata; class Actinopteri; order Osteoglossiformes; family Osteoglossidae; genus Scleropages; species Scleropages formosus. Next base: position 31,324,429 of record NC_041812.1, on the reverse strand, counting down.
CTTCACTGAATTAAAACAGCATTGTATTATATCAGTTGGTGCTAGCAACATGACATTCTAGATTTACAAATGCACTGTAATATTTAATGCAGTAGCCATGCAACTTTTCTACTGTCAAAAGATTGTTTCTTTGCAGCCAACCAAAGTTGGGTCAGATATGCCTTGTCATGTTATATCTATGCTACATTTAAATTGAGTGTTTATACTGTAATCATGCAACTTTTTTAATCAAAAAACTTTTAAAACTAAGCGACGCCCATTATGGAAGGGTCTCCTTATGGTGCTTTTATGATCAGCTCTTTCCGTTTAACTGTGTATTCCAATCTGAGGACTCCTGTGACTCAAATGTATTTGCACTGAGGCCTTGAAGGTCACGCATCTCCATAAGAACATTCAGTGCTGCCACTGGAGATGTCATCAAGGGATCCATTTTCCTGCTCCAGTGTCTCTTCATTCACTGTCCGACACACATACACACAGGTCCAGTTCCCATAACCTTACAATAAAACCTTTTTGGATTATAACAGGAGTGTGACTTTGTGTTGTTCTTTACCTGTTTGAGATTAAATCTTTTGTGTAAGGAAGTGTAGAATGCAAAGGGTGCAGCCAAAAAAAGCACAGCCAGCTTGTTATCATACAGTAGAAAGAGCAGTTGTCATTACAAGATATGATCAAACATGAGGACTTGAAAATAAAGTTGATGGGACAGCCCTTGTAAATCAAGAACCACCGGTATTAAAGATGTGACACAAGGTAGTTGTTTGGTTCAGTAAAACCCATTATGTTCCTACAATTACAACTATATTTAAACAATCCAATGCTCTGATGTACACATATAGAATCATTGAAATACCTTGCTCAAGAGTACTACAGCAGTGTTTGAACCTGCAACCTTTAGATCCAAAGGCTTTAACCACTACACGACTAGCTACCCAGACAAAACAGATGGATGAAGACATGAAATGTAGACAAATTGCCACTACCTCCTTAAAAAGCTCAACTGTACCCACTTGTTTCAAAAACACCACCATCATCCCCGTTTCTGAGAACAAAGTGAGTTGCCTTACTGACAATCGCCCGGTGACACTGACCCCCATGGCAATGAAATGCTTTGAGAGGCTGGTGTTGGGATACATTAAGGACACCATCCCAGACACTCTGGACCCACTGCAGTTTGCCTACCGCCACAACAGATACACCGAAGACATGATATCGCACACACTTCACACCATTCTGTCTCACCTGGATAATAAAAACTGCTATGCAAGGCTATTGTTTGTAGACTATAGCTCAGCATTTAACACTGTCATCCCAACCAAGCCGATCCAGAAACTACTAGGGCTGGGACTGAGTGCCGTATTGTGCAGTTGGATCCTGGATTTCCTCACCAACAGACCCCAGCGTGTGCGGATTGGCAGTAATACCTCCTCCCCACTTATCCTCAACACTGGCACTCCACAGGGAAGCGTCCTGAGCCCGGTGCTGTATTCCTCGTTCACACATGACTGTGTGGCCAGGCACAGCTCCAACACCGTCATAAAGTTTGCTGACGATACCACCGTTGTGGGTCTGATCACCAACAACGATGAGACGGCCTACGGAGAGGAGGTGAGGCTCCTGGCAGAGCGGTGCCAGGACAACAACCTGTCTCGCAATGTCAGTAAAACTAAGGAGCTGGTGATTGACTTCAGGAAACAGGATACGGTTCAGGCACCCATCTACATAGGACGGGCCTTTGTAGAGAGGGTCAACAGCTTCAGATTCCTAGGGGTCACCCTCACTGCCAACCTCACATGGACTGAGCACACAGGATCAACCATCAAAAAGGCCCATCAACATCTCCACTTCCTCATGTGTCTGAAGAAAGCCCGGATGTCCACTACAGTCCTCACCACTTTCTGTAGGTGTGCTGTGGAGTCCGTCTTCACAGGGTGTATTACATCCTGGTGTGGCAACTGCTCCGTACAGGAGAAGAAAGCCTTGCAGAGGGTGGTCAAAACAGCTCAGGAAACCATTAGCACACAGCTACCAGCAGTCGAGGACACCTACACCACGCGCTGCCTCAGAAAGGCGATGCGCATCATGAAAGATCATAGTCACCCAGCACGGGCGCTCTTCTCTTCCCTACCATCTGCAAAACGGCTCGGGTCTATTCGAACCCGCACAGCTAGGTACAGGAACAGCTTTTACCCCACTGCTGTAAGAGTATACAACACTAACCAATGTGCTACCTTTCGTAACTAGAGTTGGACTGCTCCACCCAAGCACACTGGTAAATTACACTGCCACTTTAATCAATACTCATTCTCTCAATGAGTTCTCTGACTGTCAAGTGGCATTATTGTTACTACTGTGACCATTATTTATTGGTATTGCACTACTCAGTGTCATTACTTTGTTTGTGCAATGTTTCTATTGTCTATAGTCTGGAGAAGCATTCAGGAAGATTTTCATGATACTTGTATCTATGACAAACTTGAAACTACCTACAATTCTCTGCTATTTTGCCTATTGACTGACAGTGAATACAAAAATGAACCAGTTTACAAAAACAAAACAAAAAACACTTTATTATAACAGCAGAAATTCAGGATTTAACAAACTCCAGGGAGAGCAGTTTCATATAGCAACTCATAAAACATGAGCTCTATTAAAAATTGCATTAAAAGTATGATTCAAGTATTAAAAGTCACAGTACACGCCCTCTTAATTCCTGCCCGTCGATCCAAAGCCACCATGTCCACGTGCCGTCTCATCCAGGCTCTGAAAGGAGAAGGAAATAACAGTCAAGAGTCATTGACACAACTACAAATACTGTATATCGGGTCCTTCTCTCCGGTGGGTCTGGGGTTCGAGTCCCGCTTGGGGTGCCTTGCGACGGACTGGCATCCTGTCCTGGGTGTGTCCCCTCTCCCTCATGCCCTGTGTTGCCGGGTTAGGCAACAGTTCCCCGCGACCCCGTTTGGGAAAAGCGGTTCAGAAAGTGTGTGTGTGTGTGTATATATCAGGGGTGTCCGACATTCAACCCACAGGCTACATGCAGCCCGCCGCTACATAGATCAATGATATATAAACACACTATACCCATCATAAATATTAGAAATTCTATTGAATCACATGGTAATATAGGTAAGTGCACACCATGCTGAAATAAAAAAACAAACATTTTTTCCAAACCTTTACTCCACACATCACTATGATTTTTACATGTATGGCCCTCAAACCCAAACCCATCCACATTGATTGAGGCACTTGCCCCCCCCCCCCAAAAAATAAAAAGTTTTACACCCCTGCTGCAAACCAATCACATGTAGGAGAGTCGATACCTCGTGCTGTTCGAGTTCTGGATAGCAGATTCTCTCACAGATGAGCTGGGCCACGCGGTCTCCCTTTTTCACTGTCAAAAAGAGAAGGGTGTCACCGGAGGAAAGACAAGTGTCCCCCTTGCCAACAAGTGGGGCAAAAAGCCACTCGCACTTGGAGTCACATCAGCATTTACCTTGAAAAGGTTCTTTTCCGAAGTTGAAGAGCACAACACCAACATTCCCTCTGTAGTCTTCATCTACAACTCCAGCTTTTCAGATCAAAGGGACAAAAGTGTTAACATCCTGGCAGACAATAACTCAAGGCAATATTTCAAGTAGTTAGTGGTGTAATAGAGGATCTAACAGTTTTTCCATATTCTACATTCAATGCGAAATTCTGGAGAGGAAAAAAAAAAAAAAATCTATCAACGTTAATAAATAATAATAATAATAATAATAATAATAATAATAATAATAGGACCCGACTGGGAATTACTTACCTCCGACATCAATGAAGTTTTTCGCCGCCAATCCGGACCGTGGAGCTACGAGAGATGACAGAACACACCGCATCGGTGTTAATACTCGTGGCTCGCGCGCGCCCTCGCGCTCTACACACAGCATGAGCGGCGCGGGTCATTCGATTCGTGCATCGGACGAGTCCTCGCTCACCAACTCGACCATAGCAGCCGGGAGGAAGGGCGATCTGGATGTCCGTTTTCACCACGGCTTTGTCCAAGGGGGGCACCGTGTAGTCATATGCACTGTGTGGTACAGGAGGCAGCGGGAACGAGAGATCACGAAGCAGCGGGAAAAAAAAAATTAGAATTTCACCCCGTGTGCGCTCAAGAACATGATCATACGTGGAGCGCGCACGCGGTAAACTCAATGTAACAGTTAACAGTGTGCTGCATTTTTTGTCACTCGCTCATGATGAAGCGGATCACACACGGAGAGAACGAGCAGCGGTTTCCCCCCCACACCTGTAGAGATCGTAGCCCGCTGCTCTGGCTGAGCCCCTCGTGGGAACCGTGGCGTTTTCGGAAAGCTTGGCGAATTTCAGCACGGGTCTCAGCTCAGCCTCCGCTTCCACCCGAAAGCGCTTCGCCGGAGAAATCGCTCCGCAGTCCAGCTTGGAAACGTCCGAGGAAGGCATCTTTTCTAGGACGTCAATTAAAATAATGACTAAAATAGGAATTAATTATTTAAACGAAACAAAGCGCGCGTGGCTACTTGCACGCGGGACACCGCTGACCGTACGCGGCAAACGAAGAAGCGCAAATTCAATTTACCCGCCAGCAGCAGCAGAATTTAAATTCCCCGCCAAACCCCTCACCAGTGACGTTTCTCGAATCACACGTTAACGTTAACAAATAAAGGCCAAATTTATTTCGAGAAACTCCAGAGAACTGAGACTTAAAGAGGATACCAATCATTTGTTCATGATATATATATTTTTTATTTTAACTAAAAGGAGAATGCTTAGAAAGTAGAACGCTTTAGAGACGCGTGAGCTGAAACCATAGCAACGCAATCTACTTCCGCTGGTACGTACGCATGCGTGAGGGAGCGCGAGCGTCTGCGAGGAAATGACGTCAGAAGCATTCTGGTGGTACAGTATAATAACCTGGGGCACAATACGAATTCACTGGTTGGCACCAAGTAACTGTGATGAGAGATACTTCGTCGTCAAGTCACTGAAGTGTACAAAGTATAATCTTAGACATAAGAAACGGTGTATTTCGACATTAACAGCGAGCAACTCAAGCCGCCTGAGGGAAACAATCATGAATGACAACGAACAATCTCACGTGAAAGTAAATAAATGTCACGAAACAGTTTAGTTTAATTTCCTCAAAAATAACGACCCACTTTTGTCAAACGGAACGAGCGACAGGCCGAGCTACGTCGTCGCCTACACTGCAATGTGTATCTATAAATTCGATTTTAAAACAGCATTTTTTTTTTTCATTTACACATTCCCCAGTCCTGGTTTTCTTCGTTATTAATGAACACATATATTAAAAAAAATATCTTTATGAAACCACATCATGTCTGAGTGTATTCGCAAGGAAAGGGAGCAAATGCTGTACCTCCTCGTCCTTCTCCTTTACCCGCCATTTACCGCCATTAGCGCCGCGCAGCTCCTGTGTCGCGCCTGTGACTCTCAGCCTTTCTGGAGCTCCCGTCAATCGAGCAGCTGCTGTAAGGAATTCGGCATGAGGCCTTATGGGTGTCAAATACGTTTTGTAGCGTAGTAGAGTTTTAAAACCAACATTTGGATTACGATTCAGGATTTCTCTTCAAATTTTCAACATTTACAGCAACAAACACACATTTTCAGAACCGCTTGTCCCATACAGGGTCGCGGAGCCCACCCGGCAACTCAGGGCGTAAAGCCAGAGGGGGAGGGGACACCCCCAGGACGGGACGCCAGTCCATCGCAAGGCACCCCAAGCGGGACTTGAACCCTAGACCCACCGGAGAGCAGGACTGTGGTTCAACCCACTGCGCCATCACACCCCTATTCACAGCAACAAACAAATACACAAAAATATATAGATTATAATTAACATCCGAATTTATTCATTGAGAGAATAATAATAAGGCTCTGGAATTTAAAAAGAAATTGACTTAATATTTTCATCTGCCAGCAAAGGATACAACAAGGATTATTATTTTTGTTGTTGTTTTTAATTTTGTTGTTGTTATTATTGTAGAAGCTCTTGGAATTTGTTTCAAAATTTGACTTAATATATTGTTATTAATTGTTTATTATTCTTATAGTATAATAATAATAATAATAATAATAATAATAATAATTAATAAGGCCCTGGAATTTGTCTCAAAATTTGACTTAAAATATTTTCATCTGCCAGCAAAAGTCACAATGAACAAGGATTATTATTGTTTTTGTTGTTCTTGTTGTTATTTTTTATAATACTAAATTCGGATGTTAATTCCATGTATATTTTTGGGTGTTTTTGTTGCTGTGAATGTTAAAAATATGAATAGAAATACTATTCCTCAAAGTCTATTCATAAAGCCAGATTAATCATAACTTGCATTGGAGACTCAAATTTCAATGAGAAAGGTGCTGTTTCAGGTTTATTGAGATGTTTCAACGGAATGCAGCATGATGTATTTTTTCTTTGTTTGCGGCACTTATTTTTTTTGCTCCGCTTAATGTGATTGCAAGCTGGTTCATTACTTGAAAAGTGTGTAAGTTGAATGTGACACAAAGCAGAGCAGGGCTCACCCATCAGTTCTGTTCGCAGCTATTTGTATAATGTGCCTTCGCATGGACAGTGGAAGATTTACAATTACATTTATTCATTTACCAGACGCTTTTCTCCAAAGTGATGTACATCTCAGCAAAAATACAATTTGTGCATTACATTAAGAGAAAGAGACATGGCTGCAGACATGTGGCTCTTAAGTAAACCTAGTTTGTTATTTTCCACTTGATGCACCGATATTCATCGCTCAAGTAAGTGCATAAAATGCAGGATAGATGAATCTTGATAACGTCCTACCAATTTTATTTTTTTTTATAATATAAGATACACAAACACACACACACAATGCCGGAGTAGTGGCTATATAAAGGCTAATCTGGGGGTGATCATGAAGTTAACGGTGCATGAACATTTACACCATACATGAGCTGGAGAGATCTTGGGCGAAATGGACTAAGTAACTGTACTTCAGGAATCATGTGTCTGCCTTTGTATTTCCGTTTGGTAGTGAAAAGCATTTTTGTTTGCTTTCAGTCATAGGTTGCTCTGGAGCAAAGGGTCGGCTACATGAATAAATGAAGATTTCAGCAACACAGACAACTCTTTATGGTGGGTGTCAAGGCAAATAGAGAACACAGAGGAGGCTGGACCCAAGGGCAGGATCATTTATTCAAAACCAAAGGACTAGGCTGACTCTCATGGTTGGGGACGGGCAAATGTTCGGTCGATTGGCAGACAGGGCTGGGGCGAGGATCCAAGGTAGGGGTCGAGGGAGGAAGCAAGCGGTCGTTACCACGGAGGCGTGAAGCTGGACTTAAGGAGCAAAGAGGAGCAGGACATGGGGTGAGGTGGGTTCAAGAGCACAGGGGGACAGTTGTCTCAAGTGAGATTCTGAAACTGGGCAGTGGTGGAGTGGTGCTCTTTATAGCCAGTTGCTTTAATTATAACCAGCTTCTTCTGGCTTCAGTCCTCCTGTACAGGTGAGGGGGGAGAACCGGGACCCCTCGTACACCTGCCTGCACTTTCCGAGTCCCCTGGCAGGAGAGTTAAATGAAAAAGCACAAGGAAGAACCAGACCAGGGTGTTCATGCTCCCCTGCAGCTCCTTGATCCTATTGTTACTCAAGCTTAAAAAAATGGTCATTATAAGAAATCTTAAAATCATAGAGAGTTGTATGTTATTTACTTTGAAGCATAGTATTCCTGCTTTCTTTTTATGAAAAAATAAATACGAAATACTTCCCAGGAAAGTTTGTATTGGTGAAAAGTTTGTTGCTTGGAAAGGTTGTTAGTAGGGGACCAGCTGTGTATTCAGCTAGGCTTTACATCACGGTGTATCCCTGGGACTGCGGGTGATCTTGTATTTTTAGCTGTCTCCCTGCAGTTGGAACATCCTGGGTGCGCAAACCCTTCCTGCTGTAGTACCCCGACAAGGTACTTACCCTGAAATGCCCCAGTAATTACCCAGCTCCGGGTATAATGGGTGAATTATAAATACCTAGTTTTCTTACTTGAAGCTCTTGGTAGCACCTCCCTGTCGTGCTATAAAACCAGTAAGGTGTGTGAAACATCCCATGATATCTGAAGCGATGAGGAGCTCTGGGAGTCAGCTCCTGGACCACCTTCCGGAGACCGGAATATTAAAGTGACTCCATTATTAGATTACAGTCTGGACACTTTCGTGAGGAACATTTTATTGGATTATACCTGGACAGAAGGGACCCTGTCTAGAGAACTCTGTAACATTTTGTCTAGCATAAATTGAATATGTGTGTGTGTGTGTGTGTTATTTGTCTGGGGCAGGTTTTAGCCTGAGAGCTGACAGATGGATAATATTATCTTCCTAAGAATGTCCTCCTTTTAATGTCTGGCAGGACTGGCTGAGAAAGACAGATGAGAAGATGGAAGCAGACTGGCCGATCCTGTGGGGCAGAGGTTCTCAGCAGGCCTCTGCTATCTCTCAGAACACTGAAATAGCATGAACCCTCGCCCTGGGGAAGCATCGTTACGAATGCAGCTTATTGAAAATACACATGAAGTTAGTCAAGCTAAGAGGACATATTTTGATTACCCGTGCCTTATAAAACTTATTACTCTCTTGTGTGTTTGTGTCTATGGGTTGGACTGGGTCCTGCTCTCCGGTGGGTCTGGGGTTCGAGTCCCGCTTGGGGTGCCTTGCGGCGGACTGGCATCCCGTCCTGGGTGTGTCCCCCCCCCTCCGGCCTTACGCCCTGTGTTGCCGGGTAGGCTCCGGTTCCCCGTGACCCCGTTTGGGACGAGCGGTTCTGGAAATGTGTGTGTGTGTGTGTATATATATAATATATACATATACATAATGTAATGAACACATTGTATTTTCTATAAGATGTACATTTTTGGAGAAAAGTGGCTGCTAAATGAATACATGTAAATGCATGCATACATATACATGCATCAAACATTTTAATCCTGTAAATTCTGTATTCCTTAAATACATTCTATACTGTGTTTTACAGTAAGTTTATGCTACATGGAGAAATTTGCTCTTTTCCTGTGTTTTTCTGCAAGCAGGCAGAAAAATAATGATTGTTACAATCATTATTAACCAGAGAAGTATTTCAGGGTATTTCATTTCATAAAGGCTTTTAGTTTCTTTGCTTTTCTCACTAAAATATTTACTTCAACTTTGGAATCCACCTGTGTGCTGTTTTTGAGCAGTAGGTCTGGCAGGGGATGCTTTATAACAGGATGATGAAGTGTTTTCATCACATGAACTTTATGGCTACAGTTCAGTGTTTGGCGGCGGAAGAGTGACGCTTCGGAGCTGCTGTACTAATGCTGACTTTCACCAGCGTTTCATCTGCTCCTAAATAGGGAGAGAAGTTATGTGTTCTGGCAAGACTCTGTATGAATCAAGGGCTGGGTTCAAACAAGTTTACTGGGTTTATCTTATTGATTATTTGGCCTGAGTTGAATTTAATATTACAGATGCTCCTCTACTTACCACGGTTCGACATACAATTTTTCAATGTTACGATGGTATGGTAGCAATACGCATTTGGCAGAATCTGTACTTCGAATTTTGAATTTCGATCTGTTCCCGCGATTGCGACATGCGGCATGATTTTCTTTCCTGATGCTGGGCGATGGCAGCGAGCCGCAGCATCCACTCAACCGCGCTCGCAGTCTCTGTATCGATCACGCCAACAAGTGTAAACAACCAGTACTGTGTTGAAAAAGTTTTTTTGTGTGTTTTTGCATCCCATCATGTCTACTAAATGCCCATGTGTGTCTCCTGCTTAAATTTGCCCAGCCGTAGGCTACGGTAAGTGTTCTGAGCACGTTCCAGGTAGGCCAGGCTATGGTGATCGGTAGGTGCGGTACTCTATTCTTTTTCCACTTACGATTTTTCCACTTACGATGCGTTTATCGGAACGTAACCCCACCGTTAGCCAAGGAGAATCTGTAATTTTTAATGACGTGTGTTCATGGGGTGTGATGTATATCTGTAAGTCCAGAGCTCTTGTGGTGGTGTGATGATGCCTCAGTTGACTGTAGACACTGCCGCTTGAGTCATATTGCTCTCAGTTGCGGGTCCGATTTCATTGCCCTGACTTCAGCTGCTCTTGATTTATGAGGACTTGTTTGTGTTTGGCAGTGAAGGCTCTGCATTGATTCTGGAACGTTTCTCACCAGCAAAGCAATGTTCTGTGCCTAGATACATAGAGTCATTAAGGCAAAGGGCCAGTCTCTTTATTGGGGCAAGTGGTGCTGTGTGCCTTTGCTGTTCATTGATTTTTATTTGAGTATTTTTTTTGTTTTGGACTTCTTTTATTACTGTATCAAAGCTGACATAAAAAATTTCAAATTGATTAAGCTGAGACACTTAACAGAACTTCAGGCAGAGTGATTGAGTAATGTAATGTTGGGAATAAACACTAATCCATTAAAGGGACCTCGGTTTTCAAAACTGCTTTGTGGAAAGATGCATTAAATAATGTATTGTGAATGAATGCAGTCCACAGAGTTAATGTGGTATTCGACTGCATGCAGTGCTTCTTAGGAAAGTTTGTGAAGACTTTGTAAGTTACAGATGTTGGTTGGAAGTGATTTTTCAAATCATGTTGTTCAGTAAACAGCATTTAGGGATTTTTGTTAGAGAGTTTTTTTCAAGATCACATATTAAAATGGATAAAGCTTATTAGCATTGAGTAATATTAAAAACTGGTTTCATTCCTCTTATAAACATTTATTTTTGATGATTTGTAAAAATGACAAGGTTAGGAAGATATCTTTTGTAGATGAAATTTGAATGAAGAAAACAAAAGATAACTTTTTGAAATCAATACCCATACATTATCATGATAAATGTTTTACACACTTTTTTTTGATGTGTTTATTGTCTATGAGGAAAAACATAATGAACTATAGGCTTGTTTTATAGGAGGGCGTTCATTCTGTGTGGCAGATCTGTAGGGTATGATTATTGTACCTTCCAGAGTGGTACCTACTTAGGGTTGTTTCAGCAAATGGCTACATGCATGAATGGATAAAATCTATGGATCGAGACATTTCACACACACACACACACACACACACACACACACACACACACAGTCTGAACCGCTTGTCCCATACGGGGTCGCGGGGAGCCGGAGCCTAACCCGGCAACTCAGGGCGCAAGGCTGGAGGGGGAGGGGACACAACCAGGACGGGACGCCAGTCTGTCGCAAGGCACCCCAAGGGGGACTTGAACCCCAGACCTGCCGGAAAGCAGGACCTGGCCAAACCCGCTGTGCCCCCACACCCCCCTCAGATCCAGACAAGTTTTAAGCAAAAATAAATCCAGTTTTATACATGTAGGCAATCGAATTTCTGCACCATTTTTGTACAGTGCACTCTTAAAGCTCCCTGAGGATAGAAATAGCGGGGAGGCCGTGTACCTTTTCACTGACAGGACTGAAATTTGACCCCTGCAGGAGTGCTCTGCTGCCATCCATGGCTCTGGGTTCTGGGAGTGAAATGCTGTGTTCTGGCAACGAGAAAAACAGGCCAAACATTTAACACTCTCATCACGGTCACCTTTGCTGGTTCACGTTGCTTTTCACTGCGTCACATCTGAGGACGCGATCGAACCATGTTTCATTTATCCTTGGGAGATGTCACCATCTGCATATTTGAGTTGGTGACACTGACATTCAACACAACTGAAAAAATAAAGTCTCGTACTGGAGCATAAATGAAGTCCACACCAGAGACACTTTAAAACCAAAGACATTTTAATCCACGTGGCACATTGAAACCCGCAGCAGTGAGCCATCGCCTTCCCCTGTGCTGCACTTGGTGAGGAGACAGCGGTTAAGGTCTTCACTCGCAGTAGGTGCCGCCTGCTGGGGGAACGTGGCAACAGTCCTAAATGAAGGCACGTAAAACCTGTTCTAGGTTACAGTAAGGCAAGTCCACTGCACAAGGAAAACTTGGCATAAGCTCTACTGCACATACTCTCTTTGGGGAGGCACCCCTCCCCTTGCCTGCCATCAGCCTTCAAAAATGAAAACAAATGAGCCCAAATACAGATGACCTCATAACTGTTTGCTGTCATTTTGACTGGGCTTCATCTGTTGGCAGGAACAAGGGCTGATCTCTTCTCCTCTCCCCACATTATCTCCACGGGGAATGTTTAAATGACAGCCCCCATCATTATTCCAACTCCACCTGTGCATCCGTGGCAGATTAATCTCTTTTTTTGACAACATAATCCTTGGCACGAGGCAACATGTAACAGGAACGAGTAACCAGCACACGAATCTGTAGAGGACTTAGCAATCGTCTCTAATGTCACATATCTACACACAGTTGATCAACATTATAGACATGTACACACACACAATATCTACAACTGCTTGTCCCAAGTGGGGGTTGCAGTGAACTGGAACCTAACCAGGCAGCACAGGGTTCAAGGTTAGAGGGGGAGGGGACACACCCTGGACGGGATGCCACTCCATCACAAGGCACCCCAAATGGGACTCAAACCCCAGACCCACCACGGAGCAGACCCTGGCCAAACCCGCTGCACCACCGCGCCCCCCCCCGTTATAGACATGTAGTGACGCCAAAATACGGTAAGGCTTTATAATGGCGTCAAATCATCACTCAACGTCACAGGTAAAAGTCAGACCTACTCACAAGACGTAGAGGAATTCGAGTCTCTGAATTAATACAGATATGGAGCAACCTGGTATCTGTATGCTCGAGGCATGCAGGTAGTGTAGATATCATGTCACATTCTGAGAAGATGGCTCGTCTCTCTTACAAAACATCACTGCCCACGAAACACCCTGCCTGTATGCCGGAGCATAAGGGCACAACTTTTGTGTGCACAAGGTTGTTGTGATCTTGAATTTCTCATGTTCCCTGAGACCTTTCCCTTCGCCCACCGACAAATGTGGCTCCACAGAACGGGCCCAGCGAGTTCTAGAAGAACAGAGTCATCACCCATAAGACGGGCGGGGATGCAGAGACGAGCTCATGGTCTGAGGGGGTCTCATGACTGAGGATCTTCGGTCACCATTGTTGAACTTAGCGTAACGCACAAACCCCCGGCTTTGCCCGTGGCTCAAACGCTGAGTTACGCAAGGGCGTACTCAAAGGTCCCCTTCTCCAGGCCCTCCACCCCATCCGCCCAGGTGGAGGAGGGCATGCTGCTGTATGGGTCCAGCAGGATGCGGAAGCATCTGATGATCAGCAATCCCAGGAACACCAGCAGCATGCCCACAAAGGCAAACACTGTCTTCTGCTCCAGAGTCAGGGAGTATGCCATGATGTCATTGCCGCTCATTGTAGCCAGCGAGTGGTTGAAGTGGATGTTACACATGGTGATGAGCCCTCATCTCAGTGCCGGTGCTGTCAGACAGGAGCTCCAGATAACCTCAGAAAGAATTCCAAATAGAAATCATGCTCCAGTATGGTAACAAGGAAAGAATCATGTTAATTTTCTGCAAAGTCACTTGGTCAATATCCCATATTTATCATTTAAAGGAATATTAAATGGAGATTTGCTCTTTTTTTTTTTTTTTTTTTTTTTTTTTACAAATAACGTTAGCAAATACGTGATTATGAAAGGTTGATCTACACATGTATCATTATTTCCAGCAAAACCATGCAAAATGCAGAAAAACTGATATTGTCTTCATGTCATTCAACACGGCCAGTCGTTTCTTATACAGAGGTGTTCTTTTTTCAGGTGCCATAACATGCATTTATCATCCAGGTTAGACAAATAAAATTCACCCAGCTAATTACATAAAACAGTAAAACACACACCCATGCATGTTGAAAAAGGAAAAGAAACGGGTTCGGATTTCCTGATTTGCCACAAACCTTCAACGTGAAACGGAACTTGGAATCATCCGCTTACCATGCACGACGATTTCCCACAGTATCCAGCGAAGCTGCTGTCTGAACCAGATCAAGAAAAGACCCTTGACTTGGGTAAAAGACAAATAGAATCATAAGAGTCTTACCTGTTGCTTTCAAGCCACTGTCGTGTGGTTCATTTTCATCGGTGATCCGGATTGTGATGCAAGACCAAGAGGCAGGATGACAACACCTGTGGTCGAAAACCACACGAACGGAACGGAGGGGATGTGTTTATCCTTCGCTCAGATGTCTCCCATGACGACGGTGGTCTCTGTCTCTGAGCCAGGGGACGGGCTACCCGAGCGGACGCAGTGGTGTTGCTGTGCAGAGGGTGGAAGCATGCGGCTCACACTCATCGTGCCCCCCGTCCCTGCCGACCTGTTGCTGCCACTCCCGCCAGATGCCTCGTCCTTCCGACAGCAACAAAGCAGAGAGCCCTTCGCAGACCCCCCCCGAGCCCTTTCATTGGCAATAGAAGATTGCACACCCCCCCATCTCCACCCTTCACCTTAAAACTGAGTGCGACTCAAGCTTCCAGAGACTCAGCTCCGGTGATTTTCAAAAGGTGTGTATTTGCAGGGGGAGCTGCCGAGAACAGCGGTTCTTGTTTCGTGCTGTGGAGCTGTGTGCGAGTGCCTATCGCCTTTTGGATCAGAAATCACCAGCCTGGAATTCCTCAGCTGTGGTCCTCGATTTCGCTGCAGTTAGCCCCCCACCCACCCGCCCCTGCCCTCAACTCATCCCTCCGTACCATTGAAAGCCTCACAAGGCAGCTGAAGGTCCATCTCCACGAGCCTGTCTGAGGGTGCGCGTCGGTCCTTGGCGCTGCGACGGCAGCACGGCGGCTGGATAGAGTCCCTCCTACTCTGCTTTGTGTTGGCTGTTTACAAAACCTCTGCCTGAAATGTCAGAGGAATCGTGAGCTGCTGCCAGCGGGCAGGATTCTGTCTTGTCCTCCGTCAGTTGGGGCTGGCAGGCGACAGGGACATAGTCATGCACTTCAGCTAATATAAATCCCATTCTGTGTTTAACCTTCCTGTTAATTAGAACAGGTTGTCCTTCGCAAATGGATCCGTCCTCTTTCAGATTCTTTACAGGATGACCCGGCATGGACTGCACACTGAGGGTGTGTGAAAGTGTAGCAAGCCTGAGTAACCACTTACTTTTTCCAAAGAGTTTGCACAATTCTGTTGAGTAAATTTCATATAATACATTTGCAAGGAGCTCCTTTTTTGAAATGCCTCTTAGCTGCAGAGTTTGTCTAGCCAAAAAGACTACAAAGTCTTCCTTATAATAATAATAACGATAATAATACACAAGAGCCCTCAAACTCCTTAGTGATGTTAATAAATGTTATGGGCAATTTTTCAGCAGAGCTTAAGCACTTTGATTTTCTGCCCAGTAATTTGCTCATATCTTAGAGGCGACAGTCTTGGTATTTTGGCAATGTTCCTGTTTGTCCTCAACACAACCGTAGAGAAATATTACATTTATTCATTTAGCTGATGCTTTTCTCCAAAGTGACTTATAATGTTAAGCTGTTTACAATTATTTTACCCATTTATACAGCTGGGGGATTTTACCAGATCATTTTAGGGTAAGCACTTTGCTCAAAGGTACTACAGCCGGAGGTGGGGATCAAACCTCTCATCTTCAGGTCCACAGGCAGCAACTCTAACCGCTACACTACCTGCTCCCCATTATGTGGACTGGACCACCCCAGCAGCCACATCTGGGCAGTGTTCTCTTGGGTGGGTCAGATGGCTGGACTTCTCCCGCCCACATTAATCACAGCAAAGCCTATGGTTGGCCAGGTACTTATAGGGCTATGGGCTGTGTTGAGTAAAACGTGTTCCTCCCCAAGCATGTTCCATTGTCCAGTAAAGCCAGTGGCCGGTACAGTGAGAAAGGGTCAGTGGGTCACAGCACAGGTGTGAGGCTGGGTTCACCTCTTGTAACTAGGTAACTGGCTAGAACTTTACTGGAACAAAAAGTGAAAAACACAGAAAAACAGTGATTTTTTTTTTAAAGCGACTAAAACCAGAGGACTGATTTCCTTAAATGATTTTGAGCAGTGGATGAAAAATAAATTCTGAAGCTATTATAAAGACATTTTAGGTTATCAGCTTATATAGGGTCTCAAACCACCTGGATCGCTACATTCTTGAAAATCCAAGCCAATATAATTATCATCATCAATTATCATTAAAATCAATGCTACAAACTTCAGCATCACCAGCACAGACTTGCTGCTTGGGAAACTCTTTACTTTCCTCTGGAGTCACTGTTCAAATGTGATAATGCCATTTCTGCGAGGTACAAATCTTTGTCTGACTATTTCTGAACGCAAAAAATGTAAAGTAAATATGACCTGTTACACTGTTTTCCTGTGTTTCACTTCCGGTTGCTGGCCACACCATGATCAGGACAAAATGATCTGAGCCATTTTGACATATTCGTCCAAATCCATGCCTCATTGGTTCCCTGACCAGCTCCAGCCTCACTCACTTTTCCTCCTGGACACCCTTATGGATTTTTTTAGCTAGATCACATTACACTAAAGCCCTTCCCAACCATCAAGGTATCTTTCTCCTTCAAGAAATCGTTATCGACCTGCCTAGTAGCAAGATTCGTGAAGGCTCCGCATCAACGCAACGACCTCCAATAAGATTTTATCAGAAATGTTTTTATCTAACCATTTTTTTAAAATGGTGTGGTATTTGTTTAGCCACTTACATTTAAAGATAACATCCTTCTGTAGTTTATATTTGGTTGTTTTTAAAGGTTGTGCAAGTGATCGATGCAGCTTGCTGACATTTAACTGCTCTTCTCATCGCCAGAAACTCAAGAGCTTCAGAGAAGAGTTGCTACGACATTTCGAAGAGGGCTGCTGTGACCTCCTTGCTCGAGTCACAAGCATCGCAACAGTTGTAGTCTACAATCTGTTAAACAAGGTAAATACTGGCTTGGATAAAATTTGGAAAAAAAAATGTCTAATCAAAATGTGAGTTTTTCAGTTAGTGAAAATATTAATTTTGGGAAACTGCCATGTTTAGTCTTTCATTACTGAATACTACAGTCTTGACTAAGAAACTTGTTTGAATAATAATATGACTTTTGGATACTTCTGATGCTCTCAAAGTTTAACACACGAATAAGAGTTCCTATGTGCTGGGATTCGCCTGCAGACATCATTGCAATAATGCACATCATGTACTGAAAACTTGCTTAGATTCTTTTCTTTTATGAAACATTTGAACAAAAATGTGCTGTTGCTTAGATTTTATCAATTTCACACAGTAAAGCATATTTACTAAATAAATTCAGATTTGATCTTGTCCGAGGAGCCATTCGCGTCTTCTTGATCATGAATTGAAAGTTTTTTAGACAAGACCCTTGCATTTTTGCCCTCTGAGCTACGTAAAATTCAATGTGTTGAAAAAACAAACAGATTACACTGCAATATTTAGTAAAGTAAATTCAAGTCCAGCTCTGAAAGAGATATAATTCCGTGACCTCACCACTTCTGAAATATTTTCTACACCGACGCCGTCAAGGATCGGTGGCCGCGTTGCTTAGAAACCTGACGTCATGCAAAGCGCGCGCAAAGCACGCTAATCCCGAAAGCTCTCGCGAGAGGAGAGGCCTTTGTTGACTGGGTTTGCGTGTTCGGAGCAGAATTTTCGCGTCGCAAAACAGGCAGAAACTTTCAATAATGGCAGATATTGAACAAGAGTCCGGCGATAATCAGGAGATATTGGCGACCGACGCTGAGAACGAAAGCGAATTTCACGAAAATACCAACGGCGTGAAAATGTAACTATGGCTTATTTGCTTTTTCAGTCAGTGGGCTGTGTGTGTGTGTGTGTGTGGTAAGATGGGGACGCAGATGGCCGTTGCTAACCGCGGCGGTCCCTCGTCATGATACGAACTCTCTTCTTCTTGTATGTATCTGCACGGACAGAGTTACTGTGTCTTTATTACTGCTGTCTTGGCAATTTTTTAACGCAGAGTTTGTTATTAGCTGTGTTGTGTTAGACTTTGCGTTGAATTCAATATAGAAGGCCGCGCGGTCAGCACCACCGAAGCGAGGAGAGGGCTTCCGGCCTGTGTGTGTGTGTGTGTGTGTGTGTGTGTGTGTGTGTGTGTGTGTGTGTGTGTGTGTGTGTGTGTGTGTGTCCCTGTCCCTGTCCCTGACTGTGTGTGAGAGAGAGGCAGATGTCCACATTCACACCTCTTTCCCAATGAAAGTGGCTCTTTTGCAGGGCTTCGTTGTTAAACTTAAGTTAATGCATCAGCTGCTTTCGTTTTGTTAAGCGACTTGCAGTGCTACGTAAGGAACTTCACTGAGATGGGCCCGTTGGTACTGCGGGGTATTCTTACTGTACCTATTTAGGGAATGTATGTAATATGTTGATCTCGGCTGTCGCAGCACGAGTGGGGATTCGAACTAAGAGCCGCCAGGTTCCAAAGTAACAAGCCTAGCAGGTGGTAACGTAGCAGTCAGAGCTGCTGCTTTTGGATCTGAAAGTTGCAGGTTTGATTCCCACCTCTGGCTGCGTACACTTGAGCAACATACTGCTAAATTTTCTCCAGGAAAGTTACCCAGGTGTATAAATGTGTAAATAGCTATAAGTAGCTTTGGAGAGAAGCGTTAGATAAATGTAAATGTAGGCACTAGTACTACCGTTATGACCCTAGTGTCGTTTTTTTACCGTAGTCAACTTTGTGATGTTACACAAACGGGGCGTTGTGCCTACCTTTTGTACCAACAGCGACGGGGATGAAACCGGGCAGGAGAAGTCGGATCTCAAGGAGAGAGCTGGAAGCAGGAGACCAAACCGCTTTCAGCCTTATTCTAAGGACAAAGTCGGCGATAAGAAGGGTTCCCACAGGAACCGGGTGTTCATCAGCAACATTCCCTATGACATGAAGTGGCAGGCCATCAAAGATCTCATGCGACAGAAAGGTAAATGATGTCAGCTCTAGGACGTCACTCCGATGAGCCTTGTTTCCCTTTCCTCAGCAAAACTTGTGCCGTTTAAATGTGGCAAGGTAATAGTCAGTTTGATAAACTGTGTATTGGAGGACTGATTAACATATTTCAGGAGACACTTGGTAATTGTGTACAACAGTGAAAACTATTGTGAATGTTTCACAGTTTTTATTGCAATTTGGTAGGAAATAATTCCTGCTTTGCATATTGGTAAGATCCTATTGGACCTGTTTGTTAAGGGCTTTGCTTACAGTATTACAGTATTGATAGCTCCTATGTGTAACCTCTCAGTACTGAGTTTGTGTGTTGAAGATGACAAATACAATTACTGATAACTGGATTTGTGCCTTGCTGTGCACTCTTTTTGAATGATTGATATGTAGCTTTATTCAGTAGAAACGTGTTTGTCAGAGGTTGAATGGTTAACATAAAACATGCAAGTTATTTGGTTGAAGTAACCATGTAATGTTGGGCACATTGAAGTGTCCTTTTACATAATGTAGCAGCCTCTCTTTGTCCATAGCCGATCAGTTTCAGTGAATGGCATGGCTCTGTCAGGTGGAATGCTGGTCTGGACTGATTAACGAATTATGGGTTCTCTCCATCTGTAGCTTGCTACCAGTGGCAGCGGTGATGTGACGACTGGTTTCACATGCATTGTGTCTTGTGGTATTTCCCCCCTCTGTATGTCTCGTGTAGTCGGTGAGGTTACATACGTGGAGCTCTTTAAGGATGCTGAAGGGAAGTCAAGGGTAAGTGATGTGGTCTACTTGCTGCACGAGGTTTAAAATCTCCGCAGTTTTTCCATTTTTAAACCCAGTGTTTTTGCCAGGTTATTGCTCTTTGGGCTCTGTTTATGAGTATGGCTCCTCATTCAGGAAGTTTTTGTGGTTTGGGCCCGTTATAGTTGGCCGTAGATTTGTCAGAGGGGTGTTCTTGTTGATGCTATTGATTTTAACTTTGGGGTAATGAACACAGAATTTGTTTCCTTAATGAATCTTAAAGTTGTCTTGTAGTTTTTAAATTGGTGGATCTGTTTGGTGAAATTTCTGAAAGGGGGAAAAAATGGAAAGGTCAGTGGTCAGAACTTGTTGTGATTGACTTTGACCATTTTTAAAATCTTGCACATAGATATGTTAAACTGAAGGTAGGTAAATGGCACAGTGCACTCTCCTTGGGAACAGTATATTTCCGTCTATGTCCAGGATTTCAAACCTAGGAATGTAATCCAGTGCTGTTTGTTACTGTTGCGTCTCATAAAGCTATCTGTTAAAAGTATAGTCACATTTGAGCTACAAGCTACAATGTTCTTACAGCTGTGCTTGCTAGGTGAAAAACAAATTCTCACTGTAGTTGCTTTCCAGTCTAATAATGTTAATTTCAGCTTGTTCAGAAGTGGGCATGTTGCTCATCTGCAAGTGCCATATACTTTCTCTGAAAACCAGTATAATTTCTGTAGTCATCTTGCATTTACAAGCAAAGGCCTTAGTCTTTATATATCCTTGGCCTTCTCCTAAATTGACATCACAACCAGTTGGAAACCATGCAGAGATGGCCTTAGCCTATCTGCTCATCCTTCACTCTACTACGTATATTTGTCTACCAGGACTAAAAGGACTACAAGTTTTTTGATTTGATGTCCTTTAGGAACATGTAACTGCATGGCTGAGGTCCTTTCAAGGCCTAACTATTTGCATTCTTCCTTTCTACCTTCACCTGATGGGCCCTCCTTCGTACCTTCATGACTCCTGCAGGGCTATGGGTATGTTCGTTTTTAATTTTAAAACATAGTTTCTGCTCTTATGCATGTGGCTTGTCAAGTTTGATGGGACTTCATATGCAGTGAACTTTAGGAATATTTGTGCTTTTTTTCGTAGTGTTGTGGAGTTCAAAGATGAAGAATTTGTGAAGAAGGCAATTGAAGTCATGAACCGATATGATCTTAATGGCAGACCTCTGAATATCAAGGAGGTGAGGGCTGCTGGGCGTGTCCGGAATCACTGGTTCTGTCAAGGTGTTGTCCAGTTGTGGCCTGATGTTGGTTTTCTTGGCCATTTCAAACAAAGCCTTAAAGCCTTGAAGCCTTTGCATGAAGTTGTTTCCTTTGTGTATGTGTGTGGTCCAGGATCCTGACGGTGAGCACGCCCGTAGGATGCTGCAGCGCGCAGTTGGAATGTATCCCGGTGGCTGTGGCCCAGAAGGACTCCGTAGCGGGATGAACTTCCCTCCTTCCATTATCAACAACCCCAACGTTCCCCCTGAGATTATCCATTCCCTACAGGCAGGGAGGCTGGGCTCTACTGTGTTTGTGGCCAATGTGAGGGACTCACTTTTTACTCCAGTTTCCCCCCCCCCCCAATTTGTTTGTTTTCCTCTGTGTATTTTAACTTCATTCCACTTTGTCTTTTATCTTTTAGCTTGATTTCAAAGTTGGCTGGAAGAAGCTTAAGGAGGTGTTCAGCATGGCAGGAGTGGTTAAAAGGGCTGATGTCAAGGAAGAAAAAAACGGCAAGAGCCGTGGCATGGGGACTGTGACCTTCGAGGAGGCATTTGAAGCAGTGCAGGCTGTCTGTATCCTTAGTACTCCCTGATTACAGGACAAATGGGCTCATCCATTTATCAGAATGATCCCATTGAAACTTCAGGTGTTCAACATGATAGTGCAAGCATTATGCTGTTAAATTCAGTTGCTGTTTTCAGTATAAAAGAATTCTTCTGGCATACATTCATAGTATCTTTTGGACTTTATAAACATTAGAGTTCAGAAGTGGTGTCTGGGCTTCCTTGACTTCTGATACAAGCCATGTTCAACGGTCAGATGTTGTTTGATAGGCCCATGCTTGTGAAGATGGTAAGGTTTTTTTTTTTTTTTTTTTTTTTCTTTTTCCTCTGGGTGTTCATACAAGTATTGGACATTACTTAAATAGTGTTTTTGCCTTGCAAACATCTGTATTATAAACTTTTTATGTTTGGAGGTGATGCTTTGTTTCAGTAAACTGGATAAATGAGGCGATTTTTCTTTTTTTTTCCCCAGGATGATAAGTCTCTACCCCTGGATGACTTCCACTCGGTAGAAAAAACACCTCAGTTGCCCAGTAAGTTGTTGCATGTGTACCCAGGTGTCAAAAGTCAACTGGACATTGTTAGAGGGAAAATGCAGTTGGCTGATGTCTGGTCTCTGGAGTGATTGTTGGGAACTAGACTTCAACATTGCAAACTTGGCAGGGGGTCTTGGAGGTGTCGGCATGGGACTTGGCCCTGGTGGGCAGCCGATCAGCACCAGCCAACTGAGCAGCGGTGGAGCAATGGGGAGTATGGGACGAGGAGGTCGGTGGCTGCTTATACATCAGCAGGTGTTTTACTGTCTTTACTATAGCAGGTGGGCCAGGCATTCAGTCGAGTGCAGTAGCACCACCCTCAGTCTGCTCAATGTGAAGTTGAGTAAAAAGCCTTACTTGGTATGTTTTATTGTTGTATTTATAAGTCTGTCAATTAAAGCAGCAATGTAAGTTGCTGCAAACTTGGCTTAGAAATATGTTTAACAACTTAAATTCTGTTTTTAGTCTGGTGCCATATTAAATCCTCAATGGTCATATTAGTTGCTGGCAACAATCTTCTCCTTGCATATATACCAGTCTGACATGGTAATTCATTCTTTAGCAGGCATGGATGGGCCTGGATATGGAGGAATGAATCGAATGGGAGGTTTGTATGTTTACTAACCATTTGTACTATGTCTCCCACCTTGCTACCCTCACTTATCACTCACATTTTTACATTATGTCAATAATGTGCAGTTTTGTAGGATGTGACTACACTGAACATCTGTCCCCTCAGGCATGAGTGGCGGAGGTTTTAATAGCATGGATGGAATGGGCGGCTTTGGTGGAAGGGATATGGCCATGGGCAGAATGGGAGGTAATCATTTGTTTTTGTGAGGTGTGTGTGATGTTTGGCCGTGTGGCATGGAAAAAATGAAGATGTCTGAGATGGCCATGTCCCCTTTCCCTGCAAACGTGTCATCACAAGATCTCTCCATTTGCCTTTTACAAGGGGAACCCTCTCAGGCTTGTGCTGATGCTTTTTGATTCTTGTTTGCCCAGGGATGGATGACTACAGGGGTGGCCCAGGCATGGGTGGAATGGGCCTTCGCGGTGGAATGGGCAGTAACATGGGCAACAGTATGGGAGGTAAGCTTTTATTTTTTCCATCTGCATTCACTAGTACCTATACTGCACGATCTATCATAAACCAGTACGAATCGCTGTGCTGTAGGTTTGAACTACACAGAAACCAAGGATATAAACTGACATACTGATGACAGTTTTAGTTTCTATTATAAATTGTGATGTTGTTGAATGGGATCTGAGCCTTTTGATGTGTCTTGTCGGTACCAATATTTTCAGACATGTACCCTTCTGGAATGGGAAGCATGAACCGTGACTTTGGCAGGAACGATATGCCAATGAATCGAGGTTATGGGGACTCTTTTGGAGGAATGGGTAAGCTGTGTGTGTGTCTGTATATGTTCCAGTGTGTATGGTTTAATCTAGCTCATGAAGTGAAGCCATTAGGTGAAGATTGCTCTCTGTTAAACCAGGAGGAATGGGAAACTATGGTGGTGGAATGGGCAGCACGAGTGGCGGGCCTATGGGATCTGGCATGGGTAACATAATCTTACTTTTAACTGATTCTTATAGTCAATACATAGTTAAACCTCTTTATATTGTTTATGTATGTATGTATATATATATATATATATATATATATATATATATATATATATATATATAGAATAAAAAGGAAAACTGAACCAAATAAGAACTGGTTCAGATGGAGCCACATTTTCTTAAACTTGAAAGTAATAATACTAAGAGTAATACCTGTTTTAGGTCATTTTTTCAGCGAACTTGTGTTGGTCTAAGAACTAAATTGTTTGCATAAGAAATATTGGCAATAGCTTCTTTGATATCCAGGCTGTCTCCTTACCAAGGAAATTTTTTTTCTTTCCTGCCCCTTATTTAGGTGGTGTCATGGGAAATATGGGTATGGACCGAATGGGCTCTAACTTCGACCGGGTTGGCATGGATGCGAACCGTGGATTTGGAGGATTCGGAGGTGGCTCTGGCCAGATGGGCGGTGGAAATCTTGACAGGGGATCCAGGTCAAAAGTGGGTTGCCAGATATTTGTGCGGAATGTGAGTACTCATGCTAATTGACCAACTTATTGTCCTTGTTTTATATGTGTTATTTAATTGAACCTCACCCCCCCCCCCCCCCCCCCCCCCCCTTTTAAAGCTTCCTTATGATCTGACATGGCAGAAGCTGAAGGAAAAATTCAGTCACTGTGGTAAGTACCAGAGTTTTTATACCTTCAGCTCTGCCTAGACAGGGAAATGTGTAATGTGTGTGTTTGAAATAACAGTGCAGTTTGGTCCCTGAGAATTTAAATGCCCTTCACAGTTGCTCATCCATCCTGTGAACCTTCAACCTTGCATGTCTTATGGGTTAAGGTTTATATTGCAGGAGACCATGTGCTCCATTTAGTCAGTATTGCACTGTTCACCGAGACCTAGAAAAATTGTAAGATTTCTATTGTCACCGACAGTAAGAGATACTGAAATGACTCCTCACTTTGTCTGTTCCAGGTCAGGTGATGTTTGCTGAAATAAAGATGGAGAACGGAAGGTCCAAAGGTTGTGGCACAGTGCGCTTTGACTCTCCCGAGAGCGCGGAGCAGGCCTGTCGACTGATGAACGGCATCAAAATCAATGGCAGGGAGGTGGATGTCCGTCTTGACCGGAATGCTTGAATCTCAGTAGTGCTTGCCATGTCTGAAATGCCCCTTCTCGCTTTTGGTTTTGTTTTAAAAACACATTTCCCTAGTCCTTGATGTTGTACTACAATCTTAGTTATTATTGCCAGTTCCTTTGTTTATATAATGAATTCAGTTTTTTAATCCTTTTAAATTTGTGGGCTCTCAGTTTATTTGGAAAAAAAAATAAACTTTTTAATTTGTAATTGGCTCTTTGTCACTTTTTATGTGGTGGCTGGAGGGCATGATGTTAGTAGTGTATGGGATAGGTAGTGTATAGCACATTCAATTCTTTGTGAAGGTGTGTTTTAAAATTACAAGGACCAAGTCTGATGATTGCATATACTCTAGCCACTTATACAAGTTTTACTAGTGGTAACTCACTTATTGATAGCAGCTTGTTCTAGCGCAGTGTCATGGTGGTCTGGAGCTTATCCTGGACATAGAGTGTGAAACACTAACCTATCACAGTGCAAGCACATGTGAACATGGGGTGAGTATGCAAGCTACATAGATGTCTAGTACTACATACTTGTAATAGTTGTTAGTAAAGCAAGAGGAGAACTTTGGCTCTAAAATTCAGCCAATATATTTAATAAAAAACAAATCCACTTTGCCTTTCATCAAGAATTTAATTAAAGGCTGATTCGTGGAAGATGATGTTTAATATGTCTGCTTGTGTCCGAGTTTGGTTATTGCTCACCGGACTTTGGTTGTTATTGCAAAATGTCACCGGATTATTCCCAATGATTCCCAGTTCATACAAGATGGCCAGTGTGGTAAAGAGGATGTAAAAGAATAGGCATGTCAGACCAAGCTTCCAGTCCAGTCTCCAGTGGTTCAGGTGCACAGCCATAAAGAGCAGAAACACAGAGAGGAGCAGGGTGCATGCGGTGTACAGCAGGCCAGTGCTGTTGACAGCCACATGGGACGATGCGTCCATGACCACCGTCTTTATGAACCAGGGCAGTCCTAGGCACAGCATGTCAAACACATTGGATCCGATGACATTTGACATGGCCATGTCCCTTTTCCCTGTAACGGACAGACCTGAATTTGTTTGAAACAGAAGGTGTTGAGAGCTACTTATCTCTCTGCTGCTATTTGTGCTCATACTCCTACCTTCTTTTGCCACAATGACGCTAGCAACTGTCAGGAATGCTTGTTCCGACAGCCAGGAGAGTGAGACCCATCACTGTCTCGGGGACTCTGAGCATTTCTCCTATAATGGCCAAATAATTTAATACTATAATGTAATTCACTGGCTCAGCTACTACTAGTATCATCTGCTACTACTAGTATCATCTGCAACTTCACACAATATCTATTAATTCTGAAGTTATATATGGCTGAAGGCTGCTTAATGGTAACACTTCTCAGACATGAGAGTGTGCATAGTACTGTGCTGTATATACGCCATCCAGTTCATGCTGGTGGCTGTTTTTTCCTTTGTTTTTCTTGTGTTGGCCTTCATGACTTCTAGCTTGGATAGTAATCCTATTATGCTCCACTGTTGACTATGGGCATCACATGGTTTCCCATGGGTCAAGGGGGTTCGTAATTCTCTGAAGTCAGATTTGAGACGATGGTGTGTTCTAATCCCTTGGGGTCATCACATTAGCACTTCAGGAATTAGTAGAACATGTGATTTTATTTCCATTAACAAATCTTTTTGTGCACCCTAATCTTTTTCTGCATTTTAGAATCATGATCGATTCTAATGACGTGAATCAGCTGAACAATTTTAATTACTTGAATGGTTAAGGAAGAAAACTGACTTACCCACAACTGTGACCATCCACACCAGGATATAGGTGAAGGCTGAGATCCACACGGCTGACATGAGAAAGGTTAGGATGAACCATCTCTTCCAGATACGCTTTCTGCAGTCAGGAATGGTGAGATACAGGAGCAGAATGGCAGGCAAGGACAGCACCCACAGAATCCTCTTCAGGTCATTCTCTGGCATTGTGAAGATGTTTTGGTGATCTGGAACAGAAGTTTAAGAAAAAAAAAAAAAAAGAGTGCCTCAAAACATCTGGCTACAGTTCCATTCTTTTCTCTCAATGTCACACTTGTATTTTATGTACATGATGGGAAGCATGGGCTTAACTAAGGGTGGCACGGTGGTGCAACCAGTAGGGCTTGTGCCACACAACTCTTGCGTTGAGGTTTGGATGTTGGTTCAAATCTCGATGAGCCTGTGTCGAGTTGGCATGTTCTCCCATTCATCAAGTGGGTTTCCTCCAAGTGCTGTAGTTACTTCCCACAGTCCAATGACATGTTTCAACTGAACTGGTTACTCAGGTTGCCTGTAGTGTGTGTGTGTGTGTGTGTGTGTGTGTGTGTGTGTGTGTGTGTGTGTGTGTGTGTGTGTGTGTGTGTGAGAGATTGCCCTGTGAAGACATGGTGTCCTGTCCATTGTGTGCTCTGCCTAAAATCCTATCCTTCCAAAATAGGGTCTGGATGACCACAACCCTGCATTGAACAAGCAGTTGCTGATAATGGATAGCTGTGTGTGTTTAATTCCTCACTGTCAGCAATTTCACTGAGTCCATGAAGGCTGAGGGACATGTGGGAGAAATCAGTGTCATCCTGGAAGATCCCACTGTCACCTGTGGAATGCTGTTGGTCCAGCAAAGTACTTCTGTCATCGTAGCTGATCAGGGGTGGCTGCTTGCAGATGCAGGTGCTCAGGTGCCACATAAAGCCGTGGACGTGAGCATCAAAGGAAAGGACAGCTATGTACATGGTGTACACCAGCAACAAAAAAACAGCGTCATACCTTAGAAGAAACAAGAAGAAAGCTATCTTATCTAATTTTTACTAAGGTGCACATGATTCATCAAAAATACGCACAAAAATGGTTGCTAATATTCATTTGAAAGTAAACACATTGGCTTTGCCTGACATGTTTGTGTCCAGATTACCTTTATATATACAATGCTAAGAGGAAAAAGCGTGCGCACCAGACTCACCAGTACACTTTGTTATCCGAGATGACTGCAATTACAGCTGCAACACTTATTGAATGTGGGACAAAGTCTGTGGCCCCAGCAACATCAGGAGAGAGTCCGAGACCTACGGCATATTTTATTACTAATATATTTTATTATCAATCAGTAATACCCCCACTGTACTGTAGAAACACTAATACACTTATTTAAAATAAACCCTGTTACATGCCTATTATGAAGTATAATATAGAACTAAGGTAAAGATGATTATTTTCAAGATTTTCACTCGTTTTGCAAAGAAATCATCATTTTCAAAACATTTTGTAAAAATGACAAAAAAGTACATATGCTCTTACGTTCACTTATAGCTTCAAGAGATGGCAGGAAATACTTATCACAGACTATAGATACTGCCATCCTTCCTTTCTTGCTTTGTGAAGAAGCCCCCTGGAAACTCAGAGGACTGAGGAGACACACACTGGGTTTCGTTTTCTGGAAGAAAGTCACGTGTCACATTTCAGGAAAATTATCATCATCACCCTTGCAACAAAGCAGAAAACGTTTATTGCTAAACAACCACAGAGGAGCTACATTTTCACCAGTCCTAAAGCAAATTTAATGGATTTTTCTCTTGTACAAATGGAGGTTTTGATCCATTTTCGGCCAGTAAATGTGGTAATGGAAATGATCAGACACTCTGGTCCTGGTCTGCATTGCTCACAAAGCGCCCCGTATTGTAGGGACCGTTCTCTCTCAACTTACCCACATCACGGCGTTTCCGTGGGGAGCCCTCCTTCGCAAAAGCTGTGCAAATTTCTAACACCACAAAAAAAGCACAGAACAGAACCAATAATATTTCACAGATTTTGCCCACAATGCCTCTCCAGCTCTTCTTACGGCGTTGCGGTGCATTTATAACCATTTCCTCTTGATGATCAAGTGCTGATGTTTGAAGGACCCTACAGAGATGGCTGTTTCGTGCAAGCAGACTTGTGCAGCGCTGTCTGCAGGTCTGATCTTCTGCAGGAGAACATTAGCTGCTCTTCCCAGCCCATGATTTCAGATCATGGGATCAAAGGGTTCCACACTGAGCAGATCTCTTGCCCGAGGCTCCCTTTTCTGACCCATCATGCTAACTTCTACCACGGGAAAGAAAGACTTCAGCGCTTGAAATTATACACTGTCAGTTTTGCAAATAGTAACTCTTCTCTTTCAAGTCCAACTCTGCATTTAATCCCCAAAGCTGGGACTCTGTAGAACCCAAAAATAACCTGATTTATAAACGCTTTTCCCAGCCTTCAGCATTGTGCTCCCATTGTGTGTTCTGCCTTTCCTTCCAGGCAGCCTTGTAATTCATTAAACTGGCTGTTAGAAAATATTCATCACCTTTATTATGAGTAATTGTATCATGGCCCTTAAAACAGAGTATTTGTAAATAAAAAAGAAAACAAACCCCTAAGAGATTAGATCTTCATGTGAAAAACTGCTGCTGCCCAGCCCCCAAAAGACACTTACTTTTATTAGACCTAGCCAAAAAAAATCAAATATGAAAATTATTAATAATGCCATTTTCATTACAGTTTGCTTTGAGAATAGTATATATTGATATAAGTATTAGATTTTTATTACAGTTTACTCTGAGAACAATATACTGTATATACATGTATTATATATGTATATATACATATATAATATTATATGTACATATATAACACTCCGAAGGGATTAGATCTTTCTGTGAAAAACTGCTGCTGCCCAGCCCTCAAAAGACACTTACTTTTATTAGACCTAGGCAAAAAAATCAAATATGAAAATCATAAACAATGCCATTTTCATTACAGTTTGCTTTGAGAATAGTATACTGTATATATATGTATTATAGCTGTATAATACATATATACAGTATACATATATAATATTATATGTACATATATAAAACTCCAAAGGGATTAGATCTTATGTGAAAAACTGCTGCTGCCCAGCCTCCGAAAGACACTTCTATGACTATTAGCCCTAGCCAAAAAATCAAATATGAAAATCATAAACAATTTCATTTTCATTAGTTTGCTTTGAGAATAGTATACTGTATATATGTATTATATGTGTATAATACATATATACAGTATACATATATAATATTATATGTACATATATAAAACTCCAAACTTAGGTTTTTATTATATGTGAAAAACTGCTGCTGCTGCTGCCCAGCCTCAAAAAGACACTTACTTTTATTAGCCCTAGCCAAAAAATCTAATATGAAAATCATGCCACTTTTATTATAGTTTGCTTTAGTAGTTTAATAGTGTATATATGTAGTATATGCATGCTCTCATGGGCAGCAGACACACCGCTCATCTTTGCTCAGCGTATTCAGAGGGACCATTGCTGAGAGCCACGCACGCAGGACTGTAAGCTTCATAACTGTGGTTAGAACTGCTCCTTTTGTACCCCCAGATCGCAGGTTCGAATCCCACCCTCCAGTACCCTGGAGCAACGTACTTGTCTTCATTCGCCCCAGCTGAACTACCCATCAGCGCGAATGAGTGAATAATTGTAAATACCGACAGTGTAAGTAAGTCGCTTTGGAGAAACGTGTCGGCCGAATGAACCAATCACGTTCACACGTGACTTCCCAGGCGACGTGCACGCGCGGAGTACGACCGCTTCACGTGCAGGTCATCTTGGGACATGTTGGGGACGTGTCTGCGAGGGGCGAGTTCTCTGTCCATTTTCTGCACGTTAATAAGATCCAGTGCAATATTAAAAGAGAGAGAAGACACTTGCCGGGTGAGTGAGCTCAGTTTATATTTACATTAATTAACATTTCAAAATGTGAGCGAACTGTGTTTAACTGCGTGAGAAACGGATCCTGAGGTAATTTGAAGGATTGCACTGCCTGTTACTTAAGGTAAAGGGAAGCTAAATAATTTGTGTACAAATTCACTTTTAAATTTTAACTCCAGTAAATTCCCTAACTACTACAGCGGAGTGATAGTTGCAAAGCTAACACGAAACACACGACACGTGTAAAAAGGGTACCGGGTTACAGTAACTGTACGCGGTTCCCTCCATAACGCGCATAACTGCTTGATGACGTCATCTGCTGGTAAAATAAGTTCTAGTAAAACACTCTGAATTACCATTAATTTAAATTTGGGTGAAATTAAATTATGTGTTCCTCAACCACAAAATGTTATTTTTTCCACCAAACATGCTGCATAGTCCTTGTGTTTCAAAGAAATAGAGAACCGAGTGTATGGTAAAATCAGAACACATTAAATCCAGGCTTAAGACACACATGTTCAAAATCATTTCATACATAACTCATTTGTTTGATCATTCTTCTATTCCCTTTCCTGCTGTCACACCCACACCTGCGAGCACAAGGACAACACCTACCTGGTATCAATCAGCCCGGCCAGGTATATAATAGGCAGTGCTGTCCTGGTGCCGGGTGCGGAATCTTGCAAATGCCTCCCTACGTGGCTTTGTGACATTCGGGGTTCTTCTCCCTGTACTGTTTCCCTGTTTTGTGTTTTGACTCTCCTGGTTTCTGACCCTTGCTTGATCTCCTGGTTACTGAGTTTTGCTTCGGCCCTGGAAATGACGTCCGTGCCTTGAAGACCCACGCCTGTCCACGACCTCTGTTTTTGCCTGTCCCTACAAATGGACCTGCACTTGGGTCCAGTCCCTACCTCCCCTGGCCTCGGTTGTGACGCCTGCTCTCTTTCATTTATCTTACTGATATTTTCTATTTTTATTCTGTTGGTCTTTGGGGGGGGGCCAGTGCAGCAGGGAGTGTAGGACAAAACCCCCCTGTTCTGCCCGCAGATTTGTTTAGTTCATGTGATTAATTGCTTTGTTGAGCGGAACGTCACAAGGACAGTAACGTGGAGTTATGGCTGAATAAACAGAATTTACACTACAGAGATTAAACTTAAAATCAAGTAAACATTTTTAACCAATGTCTGCAAGAACTTCACAACTTATAGTTATTGCTTCCACGAACGTAGGAAAAACACACAGAACTCGGACTCTTCCACTATGCCTCTCCCGACAGTAGTGCATCGTGGAAATAGCACACGTGCACAAATTGCGTATTAACTTATGGAAATAAAGGTTCCGCTCAACAAAGCAATTAATCACATGAACTAAACAAATCTGCGGGCACAACAACCCCTTTGGACAAATAATTAACGATCTTTATTCTGATTATTTGTAGTTTATGAACACTTCTCTGAACTGTAAAATACTACATTTATTATATAATGAGACTGGAGTAAGGAAGGCATTATAAGTATTGTATTGTAGCATATGTTAATACTTCCTTTATAAATTTGCAGCTCGCTGTTTTACAACAAAAATTTGTACAATCAAAAAAACATAATTAAATGATCATATCTTTGAAAAATAAAAAAGCAATATTAAAAACATCATTGAGTGTTAAGGTTTATTTAAATTTCGTTTACTACCACCTGATGCTGTGTCTTACGCTATTCAGAAATGAATGAACACAGAGAAAGATAATATTTTTTAGGATTATTTCAGTATTAAATTACTTAATTTACATTATTCCTTCCAATTATAATGGTATTAAATGGCATTAAAGTGCAAAAATAGAAAAGAACAGGGGCTTTTGTCATTTTTAATTCAGTTAAGAAGGTTTTGTCCTGGGGGGGTGTGGTGGTGCAGCAGGTTTGGCCAGGTTCCGTTCTCTGGCGGGTCTGGGGTTTGAGCTCTGCTTGGGGTGTCCTGTGACGGACTGACGCCCTGTCCTGGGTGTGTCCATTCCCCCTCCAGCCCTGTGCCCTTGTTGTCGAGTTTGACTTCAGTTTGCCGTGACCCCACTTGGGACAAGCAGTTTCAGACACACTCTCTCTGTGTGTGTGTGTGTGTGTGTGTGTGTGTGTGTGTGTGTGTGTGTGTGTGTGTGTGTGTGTGTGCGCGCGCGCGCGTTTTTCCCTGGACCCAGGGCGACTACCAAGCTTCTGGGCTGTTGGTTGGAACATGGGTTCGAAGCTGTCGCAGTCCCTATGAAGCTTGCATGTTCTCCCCTTGTTCACAGCATGGGTCAGCTGGTAGCATAGTGGTTAGAGCTACTGCCTTTGGACATAAAGGTCACAGGGTGGAGCCTCACTTCCAGCTGTAATACCCTTGAGCTAGGTACTTACCTAAATTGCTCCAGTAAAATTACCCAGCTGCATAAATGGGTAAATAATTGTAGGTAGGTCAACATTGTAAGTCAGAGAAAAGCTTCAGCTGAATAAATTAATGAATATAATGTTTGCCTGGGTTTCCTTCCATAGTCCAGAGATATATGTTTCAGTTGAACTGGTGATTTAAAATTGCCCATACTGTGTGTGAGAGTTATTGTCCTGTGATGAACTGGTCACCGCTCTGGAGTGTACAGTTTCCCTCCCTGTACTTTACAGATAGACTTTAGACCACCACTAAACTGTACAAGATAAGTGGTTACATATGATGGATAGATTATTTTGTTCTTTTATTGTTGTAATTTTTAAAACACAAGTTTTTATTTTATTTTCTTTAGTTTTTTTGCGACTTTTAAAAATGCATGCTACATGCACTCTCTAAGGAGACAGTTTTCCTAATGTAATTACTATAATCACTTATCACTCCCCCCCCTGCTGAACTATTCCAAGTACCATTTTGGTAAAAGAGCAGTTAATCAAATAAGTCGTTTATATTGATACTGTCTTTCAAGAAAATGCAATGTGTTTTAAACTGACAGGCATAGCTTTCCTTTGCCTTTTCAGCTTATAGCAATATCTTAAATGTTTTTTTTTTTTTTTTTTTTTACACTAGTGTGGCTTCATTGTTACTACAAATGATATAGTGTTAACAAGATTTCTGAGAGATGCTTGCAAGCAGGTAAAAGTTTTAGGATGACTGAGATGCTCAGAAGTAGGGACACTATGTGTAAGGGGGTGACTGCTTGCTTTGTGTGATGCTCACTGTTACTGAGGCACCTATTTTGAATGCAAATTGCTGTACTTGTAAGGCATTTCCTAAGTGTGATTGGATTGATTATGTGAATTTTAAGGGAAAAATTGCATTTCATCTTACGTCCCAGCTCGCCTAAAATGAGGATAATATAATGCAGAAAATGTATATATAGCCCCTTAGGACAATATATATACATTTTCTGCATTATATTAAATGTAAAAAATTTAAACAAAGTTTAACTTTAAACTTATGGGGTGCTGGGGCCACTGCTGCGGGCCATTCAGTTTCTGTACACACAGAGTGAGAGCTGTGTCCGCATACTTGGCATTCAATGTGGGTGTTGGACTCCACCAAGGTTGTACCTTGTCTCCACTCCTGTTTGTGGTCTTCATGGACAGGATATCAAGGCACAGTCAAGGTCAGGAGGGCATTCTATGTGGAAGTCGGAAGGTAATGTCTTTGCTTTTTGTGGATGATCTTGTCCTTTTGGCACCATCACATGGTTGCCTCCAACACGCACTGGAACGGTTTGCAGCCAAGTGTAAAGTGATCGGGATGAGGATCAGCACCTCCAAGTCTGAGTCCATGGTTCTCTCACGGAAAAGGATAGCATGCCCCCTCCAGGTAAGGGGAGAGAATTTGTCCCCGGTGGAGGAGTTTAAGTATCTTGGGGTCTTGTTCACGAGTGAGGGGAGAAGGGCGCGTGAGATTGGCTGCAGACTGGGAGTAGCAGCAGCAGTTACAAAAATATAAGACTATTTTTTATTGGAAATTCTTGATGTGTTATATAAAAAAAACTGTTGTACTGTAAAAATCCACATTCTGGGGAAATAACACACATAAAGCAAGACAGCAGAACCACACACGTCCAGTGCAATGTGAACACAAAAAAAACACCGTAAGGGCAGCTGGACAGTGTGAGATGCAGTAGACAGTAGAAAGTACATAAGGTGTTGTACTATAAAGGATATATACACTAGAATGTTCTTTTTTTTTTCAGAAACACTTATGTATCTTGTTATGACACATAATAACAAAGATGAAACAAGGTTCAAGGTGTCATTTGTTCACAACTCTGTAGGTTAACCTTTTTAAATTTAATCCCATATAAGGCAGATGTCCAGCAGATGGCAGCAAATACTCACATCTTGCACAGGTATAGTTGATTGTCTTTACCTTTTTTCCTTCTATTGTTCTGTTTCTGTGCTGGATCCTGGAATAGAAATATGGTTGTGACGTTTGCACTTCTTCATGAGAATAATGTTCACATTTAGATCTGTTTTTTCTTTATAATGTGCTTCTAAGTCAGTGTGTGTATTGTCTCTTCTACCTGTTTTTCTGTATCTTATCGTGTCTATTTTGAAAAGATTTTTAGAAATGTTCTGGTAAACCACTTAATGTCAGTGTAAAGGTTTTCCGGTCTGTTTTTCTTTCAGAAGTGTATTTTAAGACTGCCCTGTACCATCACCATGAATTTCTCTGCAGGGATTATTGAAGTACCTATCCTTCTGTACTGTCCTTCTTCCGCATCCCTTGTGACCTGAGGAGAACCCAGCTGCCTTAAGTGGACACCATACGTCAAGCCTTGTACCACACTCTACTATACTATCCTCAGAGGCAGAGTTACGATTTGCCCTAACTAGGCGAGGCAGTCATGGATCAGGGGCAGCTTCAGGAACAAGGGAGAGCTGAGAGAGGGGCCCAGTTGGAGTAAGAAGGGGTGGTGTACTTAGATTCCTTCTTTGTCCGGCTTCCCAGACAGTTGAATGGAAACACTGCGCAGCAAGCAGAGCTGTGTCCTTGGCGTGAGTCATCACACCAGATCGGTTGCTGTTTATAAACGGGTCAAACAAAGACATGAAAGCAATAGTGGCAGACAAGGGCAAATGAAAATACGCCATTCTCCTTTTCCAGCTTGGGCCCATTTAGTTTTCCACTTATTTAATCTTGGCGAGTTAAAGCTTTTTCCTTTGTCCTGAACAAAATAAGACCCTTCCGCAGAAAAAAAAACAAGTGTGCCACGTTTGTATTGTGTTTACATCCCAGAGCTGCCTTTGCTTTATGGCAAAGTTATTTTAACTGTTGGGAAGCATTTCTGGTATTAGTTTAAAAACTGAGACGAGACTGTGCTCTGAGGATGACTTTAAAAAAAGGAAACTTTCAGCAATGACTTCTGTCTTGCATCGGTTGCAGTGACAGTACTACAGTAAAGTACTACATTAATCAGTTCGGGAGCGTTCCCTCCCTGCTGCGTGATGGTACACCTGGAGATCAATACCTTCCTGACGTCTGTGAGAACAACTGAATGTATTTCCTCAAGCTCTCGTCGCCCACAGATGAGCAGCGCCGCATTGCTTGACAGGAAGGAGGAAGGACACTACAGCACGCTGAGAATT
The DNA here is from genome assembly GCF_900964775.1 of Scleropages formosus. NCBI lineage: Eukaryota > Metazoa > Chordata > Actinopteri > Osteoglossiformes > Osteoglossidae > Scleropages > Scleropages formosus. Next base: position 31,288,354 of record NC_041812.1, on the reverse strand, counting down.
CTGGGAGAAAATATCAAATAACTCTCTGTTAATGGCAGAATATTCGTGTCTCGAACGGTCCAAACCCACAGACAGAAACAGCCATTTTTGGCAGTGAGAAGCGGAGCTGGATTCCCCTCCACTGTCATACTGTGGGAATGGTAAGCCGAGCACAATTACAGAGTGTCTTTAGCACCCAGCTATGATTCCATCAGTTTTCTATGAGAAACTAAGGAATGGGGGTAAAAACGGGGTAAAAAATCATCCTGCTTCAAAAGATGTCAGTATGTCTTAAAAATAGGGGTTGAGGCTTTTTGTCTCTTCACTCTACAATTTAGTTGTTTCCAGTTGCCTCCGAGACATTTTTTTGTGTTACTGCGGCTGCAGAGAGGTGTTTTCGGTGAAAAATGCTTTCAAATGAATGTAACTGTCAGGATCCTTTGTTTGTTCTTAGCGGAGTCGTCCCGCATATCCGTGCCACGAATGTAGTTTTTCTTGGCTTTGCGTGTCATCGTTTTTTGAGCCTGACGGCAAGCTCTGTGCCGTTTGGTTGTGGCAGTGGCCTCCTGGAGGGGGTTAACCAGAAGAGCGCTGTTCCCTCGCTCATTACGGTGCTCCGCGTCACTCCGAATGCGTCATTAAGCTGGCGGCTGTGGTTTGTCGCAGTGATGTAGCTCAGGTCAGGGGCACCCTAATTAAATCTGCAGTAGCCGGCATGGTTCCATCCTTGAAGTCATTAGGCTAATGTAGCACAAATACATGTGATTAAGAGAAAAAGCCCTTGACAAACGGCAATGAAGGCTTCTAATGATGTGGGTTGGCAGGTGTTCTGGTGGATAAGGAACCAGGCTCTGCTGTTTTTCTTAATTATTTTTTCCTCCATTAATTTTGTTGTTTCGAGTTCTGTATTAGATGCAATGGCTCTGAAGGACTGACACCCCCCTCCCCCCCGACCTCCCCCTTTCAAGTCAGTCTGGAGCCAAAGGAGCCAGCGGAGCCAGACTCCTGGTCAAAGATGAGCCAGTCCAGTTCTTAGGAGGGGAGCCGCTGTGCTGTTCAAGATGCCTGAGAGCGGCCAGGGAATTGCTAACAGTATCGCTTAACACGTCCTGGGAATATAAAACCCACACAGGGAGGGAAATATCACATGTCCTTCAAAATAGTTGTTTTTGATATTTATCTTAATCTTGCATAAACCACAACGATTAGTGTGGTTTGTACACACAAGTCCTTTGTAGAACTCAGAACTCAAGGAGAACAGTTGCGGATTATTTTCTGCTAATTGCCTGTTCTCCAGAGTAGAAGTTGCAAGGCCCAAAGCTGAGAATATCTACAAAAAGGAAGTGGTGTCTTTGTTAAACCCATGATTCTCAAAGCGCTTTTTTGATCAGTGGCGTCTCTCGCTGTGTCATACATGGTGAGGGGGAAGGGGAGAGAGACCGTACGGTTTATTCCTGTGGGTCCCCCTGCGGCTCTCAGTGGCGTGTCGATCTGGATCACACACGGTGCTACGTGCTCTGCAGGGGGGATTGTGGCTGGAGTTGAGCATCTGTCTGAATGTACCAGAAGGGGAAGCATGTGCTTGTAATGGGCCTCCATCACCTGAGGGTGGCGCTGCAATGTTTTGTTACGGTGGTGGCCTGGGCCACATTCCTGTGTGCATGGATGCATGTGGTGATTGGTTTGCTGTAACCAATACTGGTTACTGGTTCAACAGGTTCTTTCCATCATAGAAGTGAACACTGAAAGTGCCCCTGAAAGTAATGATTATGCTTTGCCTACTGGTCACACATTCTCCCCCTTGTGGCAGGACTGGGTAGCGGCACTAAACATGGCAGCCGTGCCCTCTCCTGCACATTGGGTAACGGGGGAGACTGCAGAAGTCAGTGTACTCCTGCACTATGACTTCATCAGTAAGTGTTTGGTTATAGCCTTGACTTTATTGTGATCGGGCTATAAACTCATTAATGAACTATAATTGGACTGTTTGAGTAAATCATTTAGCCCACGTGTACACACTGTAGTAAGGGGAGCAATAATTTGGCATCTTCATGAAAAGGCCGTATGCATGCATGATTGCCTCATGTTTTATTATTCATGTAAGCATTAGCGGACAATATAGGGGTCAAGGATCATAGAGGTAATAACTGCATGTTGTTAGAGGTGACAGTTGTTGGAGCCAATGCCTTGCACTTAGCAGTCCCAGGTTCACATCTTGCTCCTGCAGAAGGACCTTTGAGTAAGGTATTACTCCACTAAGGATTACCCGGTAGTATGAATGGGTAAATAAATAAATATACGTAGTTCAATATACAAAGCTCACGTTTGGTGGTTAATCGCTTTGGAGAAAGATGCACGAAAACATGCGAATGAATGAATGTGGTCAGAAGGTTCGAGGGTGAATTTGATCTGTTATACTGTAGCATTGTGGATATTTTAAAATATTTGCCATGTATAATACTGCATGTGAAATGTGTGTTAGAGCATAGCTCCAGTGTACTGACTTTTGTGCACTTTGGGGTTGGAAAGCTGTCGTCTGTCAGCAGTGTCATAGTGTGGCTGCGAGTGAGTCCCAGGAGGCCTGTTCTTGGAGGTTGACCACATGTCATGGGGTGACTGGAAGCCAGCTCTTACTGCGGTGTGGATGCTGGCAGGCTTAGACGTTGGGGGAGCGTGGGTTGCACTCTTTGTGTTGCACTCAGTTTGCAGCTATCGAAAAAAGGCTGATTCGGTGAGTAACGGAAGCGTTGCTTCTCGCTTCTTTGCACGCAGCTGATTTTTGCTGAATCTGCTGTAGCGTGACACCTGGGCCAGAGACCACCTATATGGATGGACCATCTGTCGGCGGTGGCCAAAAACAAGGTTTCAGCCGGCATTCTTCCTGTACAGTTCGGAGCAGACGGGGTAGATCACGATAGATGTGCTTTGCTTCGATGTTCACGGGTGAGGCGGCTCTGGAGCTGCGATCTCTTCCCAGCTAACTCCATGCTGAAGAAGGGTACATGAATAGGATGGTATTTGCAGAACATCTGAGGTGCTGAGCATTTAATTTTGGTGTCACACCCCAGCCCACCCTGCGTCACTGCCTGGAGGAAGTGCCAGTGTGACAGGGGCATCAAACCCACTTTAATAGGAGGCACTCTTTCTCCTGGCAGAGGCGGAATAGAGACTGATTAAGAGATTGATCTGTGAAATGCAATCAGGGGAATTGTGGCAAGTGGGTAATATTTATGGAGCTATAAACACTGCCCTCCCAACAAAAAAATGGAGTGCGGCAGCTCCTTAAAGCCCAATTAATCCAGGCTGCTCTGCCTTCCATCCAGACGCCTGCTCTCAACACTGCCTCCGGCGAACACTCGCCGGGGGCCTGTTTTCGTAGACGGAGCAGAGATAACTGAAGTGGAGCTTGGAGAACTGGAGACGGCACCTTGTCACCATGCCCCTTCTGAGATGGAGTTCTAGAGCCAAGAGGATGGGCTATTGCTCCACGCGTCGTACCCCAGGATGTTGTCTGCTGTTACTCGCTTGCCTGCGGATATCTTGAATAAAAAGTAAATTCTGTTGGGTATGATTTTTAATTTAGTTATTTTTCTCTATTTTAGCTTATGTACTGAAGCACTTTATGTTCAGTTCAGTTTTGAAATGTGGATCCATTTCTTCTTGGCTGGAATTTGAAGTGCCAACCTTATGGCCTGTGTTCCTTAACCGTTATACCACCGCCGGCCCTCCAGCATGGCCGCAGGTGCACCGTGTTGACGTGTCTCGAGTGCTTTGATTCGCAATTTGTCACCAACCATTTAATTTGGAAAGTCAGTTTGAAGATTTGTTTAATGGATGAGCCAACCTCATTAAATCAAATGTCATTTGCAGTTATTAGTTATTTTAGCAGGTATTTATTGACTGAGTGCATTATTTACTGTTCTGGCAGAGATCCTGGTCTAGAGTGACTTGCAGAGCTTTGGTTCACACAATTGCGAGGCAAAGAAATTGGGACAGAATGTATTTGAAGTAGTGCAAGTCTATTATATAATGCACAAAATGATTGTTTTAAGGAACACTGCTGAGTCACGGGTACAACGCGGATCTGAGCTTAGCCGTAAATTTTCACATCCAAGCTGGGTTGTGCGTTGGCAGCCCATAATAACACTGCTAATTCTTTTTGTGCGATGTCTATAGACGACACAAACTCTAACTTGCTTAGAATAAGAACCAGTCTGGCAGTTTCAGATTAACTCTTGTAGAGACTTCCTCGGAGCAGCGGCGGATCTGCGAAAAGTGCTCACACACGGCGCGCTCTCCTCTCTACTTCGTGCGCGATTTTACAAGCGAAGCGGTTTCGCCAGAACAGATGGCGGCCCTAAGCGCCGTATCCTTTGTGTTCTGGCACAATGGGAGATTTTGGCGAGGCAGATACTGACATGCATTGTTTAATTGTTACATGTGACGCTTTAGGTTGTGCACAAGGGACTTTTGAATGGCGAATGAGACTTGTGTGCCTCATCGTAGGAGGTGCCATTTAGAGGAGTACTTGGTTACATAAGGAAACTTTCGCTGGCGTCAGGAGCGGAAGCTGAGGCGGGCGTCAATGGCAGCTTGTCTTGTTTGGTTCTCTACAAGACAGGATCCGCTTGTCAACCAGACTTTGAAACGTTGCTGTTTTGCATTTACATTTTGTAAATGTGCACTTCCCCCCTGCACAGTACATTTTCTGACGCCTAAATGAGTATGTCTGATCTGACCCAACCAATTAATTGACTTCTCGTGAGGTTTTGTGGTAGATTCTCCCCATGTGTAGAGGGGACAAAATAATATAAACACCACATGAAAAAGAAGTCAGTCTTTGAAGCTCCCCAATCAGAGTCACAAAGACAAATGATTTAATGTGGGAAGAGGAACATATGGCAAACAAGTAAAATGGACGTGTTTGACCCACATGGTGTGTTGGTAGCTGTTAAATGTAGTGGTACATGTTTAATGGTATAGACTGTTGCTTTACAAGCCATTGGGTCTGAAGATTGTTTTCCATGATCCTATAGCGGCCAGACAATACGAAGCATTTTAAGTGACGAGTCCTGTTATGTTCATGACAGCGTTACACATTGCTGAAGCAATTTGGTAGTGGTTTAATATTAGGAATATTATGGTGAAATCAAATGCCTGCCTTTCGTGGGCTCCCTGGTAACCGCATCCAAACATCGTGGCTGTACTATGGAAAGTACTAGAGTGTGGAACAGATTGAAGCTTTCCTTCATTAGAAATGGTCCGGTTCCGCAGTAGTCGGAAGGTTTGAAGCTCTTCTAAATTCTCATGGCGGACATGGTGGTGCAGTGGGTTTGGCCAGGGCCTGCTCTCGGGGGGGTCTGGGTTTGAGTCCTGCTTGGGGTACCTTGTGATGGACTGGTGTCCTGTCCTGGGTGTGTCCTCTTCCCCTCCAGCCTTGCACCTTATGTTGCCGGGTTAGGCTCCGGCTCGCCGCGACCCCTCTTGAGACAAGCGGCTTCAGACAACGTGTGTGTGACTCCTCATGGTGGGGTTTACTTCGTATTAATGACTAACTACTGAGTTTTTTACGGTCCATGTATGTTTCACAATATCTTCAAAGAACATTTTGCTTCCTCGGGATTCTGTCTTTGTCCCCAGTGCTTGACTTTCATACTGAATTCTTGCAGTTGGCCAGCTCATCTCTGTTCTGGATGTCACCATCAGTTCACTTCCGTGAATGAGAGCTGATTGCGTTCTCACCAGTGGGAATTGCAGTGACATTTGTTGATAGCTAAATTGAGACCTCTTTAAACGTAGCAGTTTGGGCACTTTCTTCTTTTTTTGGGCCTTTACTTCTGCGCCAGCCACACTTAGTGGGTGAACAAGCAGACAATAGTGTTACTTTGCACACTCAGCATAACTTCACAGCAGGTTATGAATTTCATGTAATAAATGTAAGTATGTGGAAAAAAAGAGATTACAGTGCGGGCAAGCTGAACAATGGGTAAAACTAGCAGGTGAAAGTGTTCCCAAAGGGTGTGAAGAAGTGAAATTTAATCCAGGCATACAGGCCTTCTGCCTGTCAATCAGAAACTCATTTCCAGGACCTGCCATGCAACCCAGTCACAGGAAGGAACGAGGACGATGCGGGTGAGAAGGCGGGGGAGTGGGTTGAACCACGCATGTGAATTGCTGAGCTGTCTGTCCGGTGGCCCGAGAGCGCGGTGTCGAGGGAGTGGGCCGAGTGCTGCGCATTGAGCTCGACCTCAAGTTCTAGCATGTACAGAGATCAGCAAGATGCATAAGAAGACTAATGGATTAGAAAACAAAATCATTTATGTGTGTTTAATCCTGGCAGGTGGACGAGTTCAGGCTGGCGCTGGGTTTGCGATTTGGCAAAAACAAACTGTTGACCTCGGCATCCCTTTTCACGTAATTCCTCTCCTTTTTCTGCACGGGCTTGTTGTGGGTGTATGTTCTTATAGGATTTCTTGTTCTTCCCTTTGGGGATCTTTTTCTGAACGCTGCTCCTTATATCCCGTGTTCCATGTCTAATGGTTAAATGACAATAGCCCCTCATCAGCTTGGCAAAGACCTCTCGCTGAGCTTCCACTTGTTGGGCTAAGTTGAGCTCCGTCTTGACACAAACAAGGCTTGTTCAGGTTCCATGACCTTTTTACGGCTGAGGCTGTGGCAGGGGTGTGTCAAGCTCCTTAGCTGTGTGTTGCAGATTGCTCCGCAGCATGGCAGGTCCACGGTGCCCTTTGCCGCCTAATAACTTTTTTTTGTTTTTAACCAGCTCTTCTTCAGACTCCAGCAGTTGTTTGTTTTAAGATTCATCCCTCTTTTGTTGATTCTGAAGATGTAATTGGAGTTAGGGTGACATTTGTCTGAAGGTGTTTTTTGTGACTTGCCATGAATGTTCTGCTTTCTTTCTATGTTAAGTGGCTTTTCTATGCAGAAGCTGACATCTCAAGAGCAGGGGTGGGAAGGCCAGGCTAGGCTGTAAGAAATCTGTTTTCAATGGCATGACAAGCTGTTGTTTATCAGATTTGTTTTGGCTTTTGATGGCTTTAATAAGACAATGAGGGAGATTTACACCCATGTTCAAAATGCCACAAGCAACTGGGAGGCAGTCTGCCCATCCTATTGAAACCAGATTTTCTGCTAATTGCTTTGCATTTGCCGTTTCCTCACCATCGCAAGCAATGGCTGTGGTGTGGCGTTGCGTCGATGTGTCACTGGGCCGCAGGGGACTGTGCGTTTCATTGCGTTAATCATTTAGAGAGCTGCACATCAGAAACAATCAGACTTGGACAATGGGTTCTCTCTGTGCGCGCTCCATTCGGCAATATGTGTCATCCGGAACTGTAATTACAGTTTTTGTTTTCCCTCTTTTTTAATTATTTTCATGGGGAGGGAGCAAACAGAACGGCTCTGGAAAAGATCTCCCATGCTGTTCTGAACAGAGTGAGGGTCGCCTGGGTCGGGTCGCCTGGGTCGGGTCGCCTGTTAAACGTCCTTCTCTTTGACCCCACCCTTGCTGCTCCAAGCGCTGTCACTGCTCTTGGATCTCACATTCACCCATCTCTTTCAGGCTAGGACAGCCATGTTGAAGCTCCTTTCATGTTTGTTTTTTGTGTTTTTTTTTTTTTTTTTTTTTTTTTTTTGGCATTATGCGCTGTTAGGAAAATGAGAGCAGCTCGTGTTTAGTTGTTGTCTGTCACCTGCTATCAGTTGTGCACTTGTTCTGCCTGTTGTTGTAAGGTGACTGCTGTTTCCTGCAGCTCTCAGTTTGTATCTCACACATTTGCAGTTCAGACCCTTCCAGTCAGAGGTCATCTCACCAGAACAAGCACAACGATGCTCTGAGAGAATGCGTGCACACACACACACACACACACACAGAAGCTGCTTGTTCCAAGCGGGGTCGCAGCAAGCTGGAGCCTAACCAAGCAGCACAGGGCGCAAGGCTGGAGGGGGAGGGGACACACCCAGGACAGGACGCCAGTCCATTGCAAGGCACCCCAAGTGCAACTCAAACCACAGACCCACCAGAGAGCAGGCACAGGCCAAACCTGCTGTGCCACTGCACCCCACCTTCTGCGAGAACATGGCGGGAGAAATCCTATTGATGCACACGTAGAACCTGCCTCAGGACTCCTGTTTTCCATGAGCTGAGCTCTTGGAGCGACTTTGCAGGTGTGCCCCTTTCAGAAGTTTACAGGTTTCGCTTCTGTAAGATGGGTTCACAAGCTGTTTACATTTATTTCTGCAAGCTTAGGGCCCTGGCTATCCTGCTGAATACCCCTTTGGTAAGCCCTTAAGCTACTACTATTTAAGTTCCTTTCCTCTGCATGTGTGTGCATTTATATGTGTGTGCATGGTCTTGTTTGCCATTTCTGGAATCTCTCAAGCATGAGATCTGTTTTAATGGCGTTTGCCTTTAGGACAACTATTCTATTTTGATGGGCGGCTGAATAATAAATATTGATTTACACTCCAGAAACAGAAGGCAGTTTTTGCAAAATACCCTGAATGGTCTGCGAGTTGAAGATTTGATCACTGTTTACATTTATTTACTTTGCAGATGCTTTTCTCCAAAGTGGTGTACAACTCAGCAAGCAAAAGTGCATTTCATCAACAGACCAATAGTTATAGATGCAGACTCTCGATTCTCAAAGCACAGTCCAATACCCATTGCCCAATACAACCGTTTTTGCTGTCACAGATAAGTAGTTATGTAGAGAACTGATGGGAAATAACAAAAGTAATTGTGAAAGATAAGCAAATTTGTGGAGCAGATGGGAGATTAGGACAAAAGTGGGGCTGAAAGAGATGTTTTGAGACCCATCGTGAATGCTGAAAAGGATTTACTTTCTCTGTGGGCTTCTGGCCAGAAGAAGCTGATTATGTATCATGATCTTGAAGGCTTCAAGCTTTTATCGCTGCTGTTTGTGATTTTATTGACACGCATGCTGATTGTCAATGGAGAGTCAGTTTACGTGGCCCGTATCTCCAACGGCACGGTAATGAAATCTTACACTGTTTTGGCTGAGCAGGGAGGCTTCAGTCTTGCACCACAGGTGAGCTGAAGAGCATGGCTGAGATTTGCCTGGTCCTGCAGGTCTGTTTTTGGAGAAGAGTGTCATCAAGGCCATGAAGAAACCGGTCTTAGTGTGGATAAAACTAAATTTGAGTTTGAAAACATCCCTCATGAAGTGGGCAGCTGGGTGGTACCAGAAATGGTAACTTTTCCTTCTGCTGAGTTTTTTCAGAAAGGACTGAGGAGTTGGCGCCTGTCGTCGCAGGAAGACGTTGTGACACTCATTTTTTGCCCTATAATGGCTATGTGTTATGGACAAAGCCTGGTCGCGGCAACGTTGCCACAATCGCCATGTTGCACCTCGTCCTTTCTGCGTGCAGAATGTGAAGTGTCAGCTGAAAAACAGCATTTATATTTTTACATTCACAGATGCTTTTGTCCAAAGCAACCTACATTATGTCTTTGCTTAGTAGGCTCTTTTATTTGCAGCAGCGAGAGTGCCTGTTTTTGCCAACTTATTAATGGGCACGAAAGAGCTCAGTTTGGGTACAAGTAAAAGCTGATGGTAGCATCTCCTATAATTGTGTATTTCAATCAAATAAGCACTGATGTGATGAAAAAGTGGATGCTCAACATAATCACCAATAAAGGGTTACATTTTGAATCCAAAAAGAGAACTCGATGTGTTATTATTTTAACATTACTCACACATGTGGTTCTGGACCCAGAGCTCTTCTCAGTTTGGGGACCCAAGAAGCTGTCCTGTAGGTATTGTTGAAATCCTAAAGGAACTTGGTGTCATCTTTTGTATCCTGTATTTATTAATTGAAAAAAGAATCCCAATTACATTTTTCTTCATTAGAAACAATGTCATAGGGGCTGTCTCATGGTCTCGTATGGCATTTCTGAGGAAGTTCACATTCTGGCAAGTAACACCAAAAATGAGCCGTTCGATAAAGCCAAGTAGAACAGCTTACACTCTTCGCTCGGGCTCTTTTTGGTTTTCCTGAAGATCGGAGCTCAGACTGCTCTGCCAAGTCGATGCAGAATAACACTTCTGTTTTTTGTGACCTAAATGTGTGACTTTGCTTATCTTTGCTTTTAAAAGGATTCTGTTGGTTCTTTTCATCCACTGTTAGGTGATGCAGTTTACAGCATTTTAAGCATATGGATGAGAGCACGAGGAAATGAAAGTAATGATCTTGGGCATATGCTCCAGAGTGAGCGGCTTGTGAAAATATACAGTATTTCCTCTTTGTCCTCTCTTTGCTCACATTGCAAGTGACTCTGCTTACATCATCGGTACTTTTAGCCGTGAGAAATTCCCTTTGGAAATCCGCTTGACGTGAAAGAGATCAGACGTCCGATATGTCACCTCTTCGTGCTCATGGCACCTGATGAGCCTTGTGCAGTTTCCGTAAAAATGGTCGACGAGCGAGAAGCGGCCAGGTGGCCGGACTCTCGCCCGTCCAAATGAAAGAGCACAAGTTGCTTGGCTCACTTGCTCTGCTCCTTATTTGTCTATGGGATGGAAGCGGAGATGTATTGACGTGGCCTGCATGAGAATGGAGTAAACCCTCCCTCGGAGGAACCCTGGCGAACATTTTGAATTTATCAGAGTTGCGTGAAAGCGCCGGTGCCCAGGAGGGTGGGAGGGGAAGACCCTCGGCTACTGCGAGGTGCAATTTTTCAAACCCTCTTGTTGAAAGCAAATGAAGAACCACTTGCGCGACCATGGAAATGGCAATGAGGGCATACAAAAGCGCCTTGATGTGATTAGCCTTTGGTTAGCAAGGCCAGAACAGAGGATGTACTATTTATACAGAAGGCCTCTCAATTGCGGTACAAGCCTAAATGCCCCAGCAGATAGACACCTCCTTTGTGTCGCTGGTTTGGTTTGCTGTTGGTTTTTCTTTTCACCCTGAGATGTTCTTTATTCTGCAAATACGTTTCATTTCCATGATGAACAGTGATGGAGGAGATGTGGTTAAGTGCTGTCCTTGGCCTTAAAATGTTTAGTCTTCCTTCATTTAACTATTGCTGTTTTAAATATAATGGCTAACTATTACAGAAAATCTTTGTAACTGTGAGAATTTTAAACACCATTTTACACGCTATACACCCTACACACTACCTTGGTAGTGTAATTAGATGTTAACAAATGCCTTTTGAGTGTTATTCACTTAGAAATTGGCAGGGTGTTGTCCTAATACATATTAATAACCTGATATCCGTAACATTATTTTCAGTATCGGTAACCAAGGATGTGCTTTTACTTTGCCACGCATTAGCAGCACTTACTATTCTGCAACCTGAGAAGACAAGTATGAAAGTATTGAACTTTATTATTACAATATAAATGTAAAAATTTAGCTTGTCTTGACCTCCCTACAGCTGCAATTTAAGACCAATAATGGCATGAGCAGAACAAAGGCTCTGAATCTGGTACTCTGAAGGTGTGGGAAAGTGTTTGTTATGGCACAGGGCACTTGCTTTGCCTTCGTGTGACCTAGAGGTTGACACTTCACACTCTTTCACACCGACGTCCTCAGAGCAGCTTTCTGTAGCCCGGCACAAAGATAAGAAAGTTGGACAGCACCGTAAAGAAAAATACTCATGTTGGAATCTCTTCTGCCATCACTACGAGTGTTTGCATTGATTGGGTGGGCGACTGAGTCAATCTGGAATCAGACAGCAGCTTCAGGAGCAACCTGAGCTCCTGTAAGAGCAAAATGGAGAAATTTACACACCATACAGTTGACTGATTTAATCGACTTGAGCAATATTTGATTGGGTGCTTCAACTGAAAACTTGTCAAGTGGGTGGAAAATTTTATTTGAACACAAACTATCTGTGAAAGTAAGCCAAACGGAGGATCTTCTCTTTTTATTACCAATTAAAATGTCTATGTGGTGGCGTTTAGTGGCTCTTCCTCCGTCCTGTTTCATGAAACTTCATGATTTTCAGCTGTGTGTCTAACGGGAGGATATTCAAGTGGAAGCCTAGTGGGCCGCAGCGTACGTTGGGTTTCTTTCCAGCAGAGCTCTTAATTAGTCAGCTGTGTCTGCAGTTTTAACTTAAGATAATCATTTTAATGAGAACCAAATTTTTCAATCTTTTTAAACCAAATTAGTGTTAAATGAAGAACGCTGTTTGAGGTAAGAGCGGAAACATCTTTATGCCCTAATAATGGAAAAAGCTTTCAGTTAAGTAATAATTCCTGATTTTTTTCTTGATTCTTGCACCTTGAACAATTGAATGGAATGGTGGATAAGCTTAAAATTTTCTTGTCGTTTCACAAATGAAGGAAATTATTGTATGGGAACAAAAGCACCTTATAAGTCTAAATTTGAGTTTTTAATGACTGGAAAACATAAGTGAGTTCTCAGCTAGCACTTGGTTTGACATTATCTGAAAGGCAATCAAACAGTACATACGCTACTGCTCACCAGGACTGCATTGTGTTTGTCCTCCTCATTTTGCAGAAGTATGTATCAGGAGTAATATCAGGAGCGCCGCAAGTCTGCCCTAAAACCATAAAAATGTTACCTGCCGAAATACAAAATCCTCTGCGCAGTAATGTTTTATTTCAACTATACATGCTGTATTTAAAAAATAAAATAAAAAAGATTCCAAAAAACAGTTAACATTATTTACACATTCACAGTTACAAGTTTTACAATATCTACACTTTTAAAAGACTGCAAAAAAAGCACAACTGCATTTCAGTCACCAGTTTGCACAGTATTAAGGATGAAGTCAGCAATGTGGCTGAAATGTAAAGGCTCAAAGAGATCCAACTGCAACAGACTGTCCTTGTCTTGAGATCTAAAAGGCAGCTCGACATTTACAGACCTCTGAAGACTGTATACATGTACAAATCTCCCTTTGCACAAAACGACAATTATTAGCATGTAGTAACATCCAGTTTGATGAGTAGGCAATCACTGAAATGTGTACACAAAATGCGTTTAGAAGAAAGAAACTTTGGATTCTAACAGGCAACCAAACTGTTGGTCTTGCTGTCCTAGAACTGCAATACATTTAGGAAAGGCCCAATTTACAGTTTAACTGCAATAAAAAGTTAACTGTATACGTGAGATAAAACTGGAAAGCATCCCTGCACCATGAAAAACAGTCATTTGGAATCATTTATTGATATTCTCTGGTTCGGTGTTCTGCTGGCCAAAGCAGGCCTTTAAAATTATGTTCTGTTCCTTTTGCAGGGACATGTACAACTGTCATAATTAGCAACATTCAGTAACGTAGGAAGAAAAATCTTGTCTTCTGCCCTATTCCATTTCTGCCATTCATGCACATTGCATTAAGCTTCTGGAATAATACTATCTGCTCAGCCAAAAAACCCGACAGAACATTTGTCGGTTGAACATTAATTTGTCAACTTTAACAGACCACTTAGGGATAAAAAAAATCTATTAGCTGCCTCCATTTCCCACACTGTGACTAAAATCTGAATTTTCAGCCATCACTTATTTCTGAAAATGGACCCAATGGACATGTTTACGGACACTTATCATTCAACATCATTAGTTAAATAAGGCACACAATGCACAGACTTGGGACGCAGCTAAAAAAAGTTTATATACACACACAGTTTTGTCATTACCGGCATGACGTCCATAGGGTACAATTATTACTCTTTGTTTAGGTGATTGCACAATTATCTTTCAAAAGCGTATTCATTTGAACAAGATTCTTAAAATGGGTGCTTGAAACTCAAACCACATCTTTGTTGTTGTAGACGCAAAACGACACAAAAATATGCAGTCTGTGGTTTGGTTCTTCGGGGAAAAAAAAAGGGTTAAAACAAAGCGATAGACATCTCATTTTTGGCATACAGAGCTGGACTCATTGAAGTTCCTCAGAGACTGGTTTGAGTTGTAGAAGTCTCCGGAAACATGGTCTAGCTCTGATTCGTTGTGTTCTCCACATCATGCAACCTTTTGCCTCGTGGCCCTTTACTCTACCTTTGAGAGCTGACGGCAGAGCACACCAGGGCTCAGCAGAAGAATTGCCAGAGTCCGATGTACTCAGACAGTGTTGGGGATTGGATCTGTAGCAGCGAGCATCAGCAGTCTTCCAGTGAGTTGAATCTGTAGTCCAAGTAGATACCCTGAACATTCATCATCAGAGAGAGTCTGATATTAATGTACAATGGGGGGGTTCAGTGAGTTTGGTGCATCTTCCTCCTGTGAGCGCGTTGGTGCGCTCCATGTAAATCCTGCAGTTTGCATGCGCAATCCTGGTCCGTGCAGGTACCCCACACACACCTAAGGTGCCTCTACTGTCTGTGCAACCATCCTGCAAAGGTATGTTTTCAGCCAAAATGTTTGTACCGTACGTCAGGTTTGTTTTAAAGCTCCTCCTTGCCCCCTGTAACAGCCAGAAAAAATGCATACATTTGTTCACATTTACTGGGAAGACTGTAGTCAGTGATAAGAAATGTTGGGACCAATTCTTCAAGTATTCTTGTTTGCACCTAGTGCTGGAACAGCAGAACAGTGCAAAAATGATGTCCTCTTTGTGGAGGCCTCTGCCCAGAATCATTCCTGCTCTTACATCCTTGGGAATACTCCCAAAAACTTTGGATATTCCCTTCCAAAAAAGGCATAAAAGAAAACCAGAGAACACCGCTGCCCAAAGGTTTTGTTGATGAATGCTAATAACCCTTCGGACTGCAGTCAGCTGGGTCAGATTAAGATCCCTTCGTTAGGCCTCACTGTTTAACTTCCTTTGGCCTGAGACCGACTGAGCATGCTCAGTAACTGTACTTGTTCACTATCCTGATTTGTGCAGTCTGTGGAGTGAAAGCATTGGGTTTTGGGGGAACATCTGGTTTAATGGAGGGTGTCCTCTTGACACCTGATCGAGGCAGGGAGCCATGGCCTGTGTAACTGCTCTGTCGGGACAAGGGGGGCTGTAGATGGCCCCCGGTTGTTGCCCCATGGGAGTCCAGTCTAGATGGAGGGGTGGGTGCCATGTAACCCCCACGGTTCATGCTGGTCTGCCGTGACACAACAGCTCCATTGGGAGAGTTCATGCTTTTGGGAAGGGCCGATATAGAGTGCCTCTGTGAGGGGGTCCTGTGTATGCCCCTCTGTCTCTCCAGAGTGTTCATTTGGCCTGTGGGTGTGGTTGGTGTGCTGGGCACATCCACCCGCTTTGTGGGACTGTTCCTGGGGAGGGATGAGGAGGGCGAATACAGCGAAGCTTCCCTGCTTGGGACTTTTGGTGGGATCTCTGACATGCTCATGGGATCAAGCATCAAGTTGTGTCGGGACTTGGGCCCATCGACCAGGATGGCCTGAGGGCTGCTGTTCTCGTTTAGGTGCTTTAGCAAGTCATTCAGTGTGTTCCTTGCATCCACTGAGTGTCGCACATCTCTCTTGCCGGGTTTGCTGTTAACATGGAGCTCTGGATTTTGCATCTTCCTTTCGGATCGTGGCCCGTCCATGTTGGTGAAAGAGGCTCGATAGTCATGGGTCGCGTTGGGGAGGACTACTGCACTGGGGATGTGCCCATGTGTGGTGGGTGAGTGGGGAGCTGGGCTAGCGGGGAAGAAGTGAGGGCTCTTTGGAGGTGACTCTCGGTGAGACGAGTTTGAGTTCCCCTTGCCGTGTACCTTCTCCCAGTGATTCTTGATTGGCTGCAGGTTCCTCTGTTGGAGAATGGGAGTTGACTCTGGTGTAGGAAGGGCAGCTAGTTCTGGGGGCTGACACTGGCTACTCAGGATCATAGCCTTTGTGTCGGCACAGGGTGTGATGTCTCTGCCGTTCCTCAGCAGGTTTGTGTACAACTTTGGGGAGTCCATGCTTGCCTGGTATTCCTTCACGGGGCTGTCAAACAAACCATTGAGTTTTGCAAAACTGTCACCGGAGTCTGTGCAGGACTGGACACATTCAGCATCCTTATTTATCTTCCTGGTCTTTCTGAGGAAAGGACCCCGGTAGCAGTAGACAATCATTCCGGCAATGAGTGCTCCCAGCAAAAAGGCACCAAAAACACAGGTGATAAGGACGTTCATATGCACCATCTGATTGGACTCTCCTGACTGAACTTCCCATATACCTGAAATATACAAAACAAAACTTAATGGTCTAATTTCAGGTAAAGGATTTACTTGTACCTGTAGATTTTGGTAGTTTTTCCATCTGCTGTTACGAGTCACCACTGCTTGGTCACTGTGTAGAATGTTCCGGACACCAGCGATGTAACAAAATCATGAGTCTAACGTGTATTAAGGCAGGATAATTTGCATGCAGATATTTTTTTAAGAAAATGAAAATCATTTGCACCATTTTATGTTTTTTTTTCCCATAATGTAAAGTTTTCATTCTTATCTGTGCAGAGAAAGTTAACAAACAAGACAATCTATAATTCATTTTGGTAAACATTCTAATCTTACACTGTGGCAAGTTATTTAAAGCAGCTGTGCTGACATTTGAAATTATTCAGTTTCCCTGGGGAGTGCGGAATATTGCAAAATGACATGCAATTTAAAGAATGGAGAGGATTTTTTTCTCCTGTTTATAATTAAATTTTAATTACAGAAAGAAACAGAACTCCAGAAGAAGGTTGCTGTGTAGCCTTTTTAAGTAGGAAGATGCATCAATTAGTTTGTTAGTGACCACAGACATTGAAAGTTAGTCATCCAACCTTCTAAACTGAACATGAGTAGTGTTAGTGGCAAGGCCTTGGAAAGATCCAGAATATTCAGTTACAGGCTTATGCTGGCAGTGAAAAGAGACCAGAGAAAAATACTTAGTGATTAATATTTATGTTACATAAACGACAATGGAAAAGAATAATCACAACAGCATACTTTTAAAACGAATGTTTCGGAACACACACACACACACATTTTCAGAACCGCTTGTCCCATACGGGGTCACAGGGAACCGGAGCCTACCCGGTAACACAGGGCGTGAGGGGACACACCCAGGACGGGACGCCAGTCCGTCGCAAGGCACCCCAAGCGGGACTCGAACCCCAGACCCACGGGAGAGCAGGACTGCGGTCCAACCCACTGCGCCACCGCACCCCCTGTTTCGGAACATATAAACTAAAAAATGTCAGAAAAAGAGGGAAAGTGGAGTGAAATCACTGCCATTAGTACACAGAACTCTGGATGGCTGTTTTTAATAATGGTAGTTAAGTTAATTAAGAAATGTTTCATTTTACTGAGATAACAGCTTCAGCTTTTCCGTACAAACTGCAGCTCGAACATTTGCCAGCTGATGGACCGGTGTCATCGTGCCTTCGCCTCTGGCCTGATCTTTGACTAACTATCTAGAGGCCACCTCTACCGAAAATTGCATTCAACAACAGTACGCTCCCTGGTCAAGGCCTTACCATCTGGAACACCTGGTAATGACCCGTATGAATGTGAAGTAGCCGGGCCCTCTTGAAGCACAAATTTCCTTGAACCAAACAGTTCAGGTTTCTGAGTGGCAATGATTTGAGGTGATTCTATGAGGTCAGTTGGCACTGAGGTGACTGAAGGTGATGGCAACTCCATGTCTGTGGTGACAAACAAATGGTTAACAAAATGGTGTGCAAAAACTGGGCCAAGTATATCACTTGTAGATGGGTTAAGTGTGTGTTGACTGGTTTGGGTTAGTCTTCATGACGATCAGTTGCAATAACAAAAAGCAAGGTATTAGAGAAGGTAGATGCTCAAGTTGCAATACCAGGTTTAACTCTAAGGTGTGCTACATACTCATGCATGGTTGTTTTGGCTGTTCAATGTTGAATCAAGGTAAAATGCTTCATACCAAAGTGCTACTGATGAAACCTAAGTTGGTAGCAAGCTGGAATTTTTCTTAAGATTGAAAAGACGCTTTGGAACAAGCAATGAAAGCATAAGAAGAACGAAGATGAGTAGTGACCATGCTTGAAGATGCCAGTTTACAGTGAATTAGGCATTGCTTGGGTCGCAACACATTTGTATTCAAAGTGATAGCGCTGGAAAGACCAGGTGGTCAGTCTTGTTCAGGTGACTGTGAGATGAAGGAAAGTTTCTGTTAGACAAAGATGGCAAGCACACCGAGAATGAGCAGGTGGTGGTGAAGAAATGGAAGGAAACAGACTATGATACGCTGAACTCAAGGAAAGAACGAAATTGAAGAAAGAAAAAAACTAACCAGATGTTGGGTCACCAAATGATTTGTAATCTGGCGTAGATGTTGTAGCCAAAAATTCTAAAAGAATTAAAGGGAAAAGCAAAATCAGTAGAAAAATAATGTAAAACCAGAATAAATAAGTCTGTAAACTTAAGATCTCACCGAATCACTGACACATTAATTCTCTTGCATAACCAGTTTTAGATATTATTGGGGAAGAAATTAAATGGGCAATTTCTATTTCTGACCCAATGGTTCAGCCTTTTGAATGTCTAGTGAGAGTGCTGTGTTACGTTTGTGGTTGGCATTAGTAGGATGTTGTTGCATTATACGTGTATAGAAGCAGTCCACAAAAGAATATGGTGTGAGGATTACTAGTGTGACGTTACCAGCTAATGGCAATGGGTAGCATAATGGGGTTTTCGCTTCTTACCATGACAGTCAGACAGCTGTGCTGTGTTGCCATACTCCACATCTTGTTCGTATCCAGACCTGCGAGATGATGGTCATGGTGTAAACAGAGGTACAAAGATACATTTTGTGCTTTTATTCTCCATGCAAATTGGAGGACATCTCAGACAAGTAATGTTTGAAAGCACTAGGGTGTTAATTGAAACCTCTGAGTCAGTACTCACAATTGGCCTGGCTGGATTTTCTCGCAGGATCCGTGGGGCAGCCATCCACAGTAGGGGTCACGAGATGCTATGCAGGATCTGCAAGTTGCATGGTTTAAACATTTTACTGAGTGTGACAGTGGACATGCATTCCACATCAAACTAATGCTAAGAATAATTGCAGTATAAAATGATAAGACATTTTCATTCAAGTCCCAGGAGGCGCTGTACTGTTATACCCTATATTCAAAGTACTTAACCTGAAACCCTCCCCTAAATACTCAAGAATATAAATGGGCTCATTTGTGCGCTATGATATATGGGTAAGTGCATCTGTGTGGAAAAATGGTGCACACTAGCCATTCTGATGGCTTAAAACCAGTGTTCTGCAATATAGTGAACGAGTGAAGTGTCCCAGAATGGACCTACTTGTGGCAGCTGGCATGACGCTGGCAGCGACTGAGCGGGATGCGAACCACACAGCTGGAGAAGGCCACGTACAGACCATGGCTCTCCCTGTCCAGGTGCAGGGACAGGACACGCCGGTCATCTTCCCTGTTGGAGGCACACCTGCCATGGTGGAGCAAAAGGGTGAGTCTTGGATCACAGAGGACTCACATTTTTTACAAAAAGCTATATTTCTTAATAATTATCTCGGGCCACTCAGGTACTGTGCAATCAAAGCCATAGTACAGGTGAACGTAAAGAGTCCATTTGGGATTGACTTGATCACTTACTTTGCTGAGTTAAAGACATCAATCTCCTCCAGAAGAACACTGTCATTCAGGGAGTTCTGGGAAGCCTTAGCCAAGACCTTAAGGACCACCCCAGCCTCAGAGCCAATGAATACAACTGTGTAGTTTTGATGGGGCCCAGCCCTGTTGTCCACAGCTACTGCAGTCAGCCTGTACCTACAAACGAAGCAGAGTGATGGTTAATATTTGGCTCAAACTGAAGTACTCCCATCCCCCACCCACCTGCTCCCGCTAACTGTGGGAGATCTCCCCTTTCCTGACCTGACGCGAGTCTTTGTAAACCAGGGCTCTTCGCTGAGCGATGGGACGGCTGAATCCATCAGAGGGTGGGATTTGATGAAAAGCAGCGTCTCATCCGGGAAATCAATGGAGGTTTTGTAGCCCTCAGCCAAGCCTTGCCCCGCACAACAGCCAGGCCTAGGAGAACACAGGGCCACATTATTCCCTGTGACCAGAGAGGGTATGCTTTCAAAGCACTGGGGCCAGCTGCTTATTAGCTCTGACAGCAATGGCATCAATGAACCCAAATACCTGTATACCTGCCTGTGCAAGTACACCCCCAAGGCAGGGTTCAATATGCAGTGCACCTAAATTGTCAGAAAATGTTAATGATTTGCTCTCAATAGCTGACAGATGATGCTGGGTTGCTGAGCCTGACCTGGGTTTGGGTAGCTTCTCCTCGGGAACGGCTGTCCACACAGAGTCAGGTGTCTTCTGCTCTTTGAACCTGCCCCGAAAGGCCTTCTTGATGTCCTCCATGGAAAAAGCGCACACTGCAGAGCCAGGGATACTGCCCGGGGGGATGATATGACCATTACTGACATGTGAAAGAGTGCAATACAGAAAAAGAACAAAGCACAACCAGTGTGGTGAGGGCAGGAGCCCATACCTGTTGAGCTGTGTAGTGAAGACCCCTACCACAGAAGGAGTCCCGTTGATGTCAATGATGTCTGTCACAGACTGCATGACATCGAAGTAGAAGAATGATTCCCCTGGGACAGAGCAGTTGAGGCGTGCCTTGACAAAGGAGGTCCAATGCTTTTCCAGCACCCTTTGGGAGCCGCCCAAATCATTCTTGCAGATCCGCGCTACCCGGGAGTACACTGCCTGCACAGACAGAGGAGAAAACAGATGAGACTCGGCATTACTGAAAGCACTTTCTGCCTCTCAGTGATGCGTCCCATTCCAGGGAGCTGCTGCAGGACCCTAGGCAAAGACCGTCAGCCTGTCCTACAACTCAAGTTTTCCAGAGGTAACATAGGAACGGGAAGGAGATAATTCCGGGTATTTACGTCCTCAAGTTAACTGTGTGGGATGTCCTTAATAATTCAGAAAGGCAAATACACTTCATGGCGCAGGTAGCATTAGCAGGACTGAAATATTTATTAACTCCCGGTTAAAGGGAAGTGCTTTAAAAACCAGTCTTTGAAATTCCCGTGATGTACTGGTAAGTTTCAGGCGATATGCCGGAGGACTGAAGTGGAGCACATACTAACACCCTTGGGGACAGTGCTTTGGCACAAAACCTGGGTCTAGAGAGCCGTGAGAAGCACAGAGGCTGTGGATGTCTCTGTGTTTATGGTTTCAATCAAAACAAGTGAGTCAACTGATGCCATACAACACTGAGTTTTACAGTAGTTTTATTATTCAAAACATACCTTTCCAAGGTTATTGTACTCTGCTGCTATCTCCCTGAAGAAAAAGTACACGTGGTCTCCATACTCCACAGCATGCAAAAAATGTGGCTCTGAAAGAAAGTTTACCATATTTTTTTTTTTCACTATCATAAGACAATAACATAGTTGGTGACCTGCTCTCTAAATGAACATAGCAAACAAAAACAGTAAGCCATACAGGAAGTGGTGTACGCTAAACTATGCTGATGGTTATACACAATAACGTAAGGAATAAGTACTTGCACAACAGGCTAACCATGGGTATGGTTTCTGCACCCATTGCATTTTGTCTTTAACTTTGACTTCCTGATTAAAGCAGGTGCCATTTGTCATCATTACTTAGGCAATGTTTTCTGCTGACTTAAACGACCTTAAAACTAATATTACTGAGTCAGCAGTGAGAGAAAAGTGACTCTCAGATTCATCCATCTATGTACTGCTGCCTGTTTGCATACCCTGCATCACAAAAAAACCCACTGACAAGTCAACAAAAGCTAGAAAATAGACATCCTGGAAACAGATGTCATGATGTGCTGCGTCTTACCTTTTAACCACTTGGAGTCATATTTGATGGTTCTCAGCGCTGAGCCATCCCCCATGCTACGGTAAATGACAGCATCACTGGCGAGGAAGTCTGCCACGGTGGCAGAGTACAGTTTCCCATCTGAAATGACACACATGACACCAGGTGAAATTTCTGCGAAACAGTGATCTTCGAGTCCTGAGACCCACTTTTTAAAATCCACAAACACTTGTCCATCTTTTTGTGCTGCTTCCTGAGCCCTGAGTTGCCATGGATACTGCTGCAAGCTCAGTTGTTTGGAGGACTGTGATTTAAAACTGCCTCTGCTCGGGCCAGCCAAAGAGCCCACATATAACGGGGTGAACAAAGTGCCTACCGGCAAAGAGGGCCACGTTGGTCTGCTTGGCATCGAAAGGGCACCGTGCCAGCCCACTGATCTCCTCACCATCAAACTCCAGGTTGTCAAGCTAAGTGAGGAACAAAGACACTCATGGTTATGATGGTCTCCTGTTGTTACCACACTGAATTCTCTCTTCTCCAGTCATCTGTCAATAAAGGCTTGTCAAAACACACTTGTGTAAAACAACAACATTCCGCACATGTAACACCATTAAAAACTGCAGCGAGGTACGAGATATTCACCCTGTAGTATCTACACATGGGATTGAAGCCATTGGTCCCACAGATGAACACCAGGTCATCGTTCCTGGGCACCAGCACTTTTATGAAGTTGTGGCACTCATCCTATGTTCCAGAGGCAAAAGTGAGAGACACGGTATCACTGCTGGGCTGTGGTGTTTGTGGTGTCTGGGGAAGTATCATATGCAACTAATCCCTTTCCAAGGCTTACCCTGTGCTTCCCTTTCATGGCGCAGGTTTCCCGGTCTGCTGGGCCAGACCTCCATGTTAATTTCTGCAATTTAAGTGGAAGAAAAGGCAAAAGAACATTGCACAGTGGAACGCTACAGGATTTACATGAGGAATTCTGCTAGCTTGTCAGCATTTCGCATATTCATTTTGCTAACATGATTATCTGTGCTATTAACTTTTAGGTCAGTCAATCCATAAGGAAGTGTCAGTACACAGTTTTGTCATTATTTTTACTACCACCACCAGGTGGCACATAGCTTTATATCTGCGGAAGTACGGAACATGACAAATTTCAATTTCAAACATAGAACTGAAATGAGAAAGGTGTTACTGAGAGATTATTTAAATGTCAAAGCTCCGTGGAAATGGCAGTGAAAAGAAGGACAGGTAGAGAGGGTCCTGGCAGCAGGCATGGGCTCACATCTGAGATGGGAGGAAAGGCAGGACGGGATGAGACAAGCTGAAGGACAAGTTTGAAGGACAGCAGTCAAAGATGGTGAACCTTAGACATTTTAGAGATGCAAATGAAATGAAGGAGATTGCCTCCTTCCCAGAGGGCCCGGAGGAAATTGGAAAACCCATAAAATGTATAAAAACTTTTCTTAAAAGTTACAGATGCCATAATGGAGTGAAAATTGGGATTCAGCAAAGGTCAGCAGGAAGGAGAGTGCTGAAAAGCAATTAAGTCAGAGGGCTGCTTAGTTCTCCTGCTTCCCATCCTGAGAGCAGAGCAAAGCTCAGAGGCTCATCTGGATTTAGTGCCAGAGGTCTGATCTGGGAATGAGGTAAACGGCAAGTTCGGTGCATTACAGGATGGTGCAAAAGGACAGCGACCCAGGTCTCCAATGAAACAGACGCCCGTCTAATGGTCATCGCTGGTCCATCATCCGGGCCGCTCTTGAGAGGCCGTTATCCTTCTCAGTTATGGCGTTAATTTACATTCATGCATAGCGCTCCTTTACACAAACATTAATGATAGAGCTCAGGCTCACCCGGTATGGAATGATTTCATTCCTGTAGGATTCTCGCAAGCTCACTAGGTACACTTGGTCTCTGTGGAAAGGAAAAACACAGAAACTTTAATGGCTGAAATACAAGTTGAAACCTTTAAAAAAAACTAAAGACAGAGGCTCAATATCTCACTGCATGACGTGCGTACGACACCGTTGTGATCGATAACAGTTTGAGTACTGGAGTAAACATTCCCGCATCTAATTCAATTAAAGACCTACTTAAAGATTTACCTGCCAGCGATGAAGAGTGTGTCTTGGATTTTTGTCATCAGCTGAAAGTCCAGTCGGTGCTGAGATTCATTGCCTGACGGTCGTCCTCTAAATACTGGGTAGTGCCTTGTGTCTGCAGTGGGAATGAGTTGCAGCATTATTTGGGATTACAGAGACTTGCAGTCAATAAGGAACATCGATTAACTGTACATATGCCATGTATAATGGCACTAACAAAATCCCTAAATAAGGTAATGAATATTAAACAACTCTGCTCAGTGCTGGTCAGCAGATTTCACCCCTCTTCAAATTTCTCACGGGATATCATGGGGAAAGGTTTTAGTCTGTTTGATTCTCAAACTGACAACCACCCCTCAGCTTACACAGATCAAGTTTTTGCACGGCTTCAATGGGGGAAAGACACGGGACTGAGTTTCTGTCCTGATTCTGCCTGATGGGAAGTAAAGTCTAATCAAGTGAAGCCATTCAGCTGCGGAGGAGACTTACAGTGGTAATCCACAGAGTCTATGGGCACGCTGTCCTCTGGAAAACTGCTGGCTCCTGGGCGTGGGGCTGTCAGGAGCACCAGGCTGAGAAGGAGCGGGAGTCTCGGGCCCATGGCCGATGGGAAAAGCAGACGCCTTTTCTTTTGCCAGCGATGCACACGTTACCTGAGAGACAGAAAGTATGAGCATTGCCTTTTAAATGGTTCCCCTTTGTCTCAGCCGCTTGTACGTGCAGCAAGCGAGTCATTTACTTAACATGATAATCCGCTCAACATGATAGACTACTAGCAGCGGTCTCCAATTAGCATATCTGCTTGCTGTGTTGACATATGCTAATTTTTAGCTGAGCTTTCAGTGTCGCTAACTGGCAGCTGCCTGTTGTAACGTGTTGTACCCTGGAAGGGCAGAGTGACGGGTTTGAGTGGCCTGCTGTGGGACGGACCAGCCTGGCCTGGAGGTCTGCTGCCTGCTCAGCTTTTGCGTGCATGTGCACAAAGGCCAAGCTGCTCTTGCATCTTTTTAATGTTAGTTAGTACTTCAAAGTTGACTCATTGTTATGGTAATGTTTTATGCAAAGTGTTCAACTTTTTTTTACTAATTTATTCAACAGTATTTTTTGAAGGTGTTAAGTTTCTGCTAAGGTATACGGAATGCGATGCTACTGTTTCCTGACACAATACAGCGGGTAGGGACTTCACCTGCTTTATACCGTGGTGGCACAGCATGTAATGGCAGGGCTTTAATAGTCTCACAGCTTCTAAGATGTTCGCAGCTTCAAATCCAGGGCATACGCAGACTTTGCATATTGTTCCCATGTTTGGAACTCAAAGACACTCACAGAAGAAAGCGATGGTACACCATTTCTGTACCCTCCCTTGCCAAGAAAACCACGGGCGGTCATTGGGAGTTGAATTCAGTTTGACAGCATCTAGCCCTACTTCATAAGCAGGGACCTAAATGGCTGCACACCCTACAGGTATGATACATGTGAGCTGTGTTTGTGCCTTAAAAATGTGCAATCCTTAAATCCTGAAAGGATAAGCGGTGTTACAGATCAAAGAGTTGCAAACTGGGCGGTAACTCATGACTGACATATCCTCTACCGAAGAGTCTGTGGCACGGAGAATGGAATAGCCATCACGACGGTGCCCAGAGAACAATGGGCGTTTGCTTATGGTATGCAGTGTCGCAGGTTGCACTTCTAGAATAAGCCATATTACTGAATGTTTGAGCAATAATGTTTAATATTATTCTGGATAAGTTTTGAAAAAAAATCATACGTAGGGAATTTCAAAATAGTCATAACATGCTTTCTGTTTGGTCTGAACAGACTTCAGACTTATTGTTCTCAGGCCTGAGTATTTAGCACTTTAACAAACTTCTCCTGCCTGAGCTACAGAACTTTGGACCATTTTGTTTCAATCAAGGTGCAACTTTGGCAAATAACACATTCTACTGTGACTAATGAACAAAAAAGAGCAGTAGATTTAATACCGTTCACTTGCAATACCCCCGCATTAAGATCTGTTGTGGGCAGAAACAATCTCGTATTTCTGAATAACCTAATGAAAAGCAGAAACGCGAGACAATTGTTTGCCATCTGATTTTACTGTTCCGCCCAGAGAGTACTACGTGTTTTTGTGCGGGGGGGGTTGGGGGTGTTCTTATTCTTGCCCTCCAGTGTCTTGGCCTCAGCAAGTCTAGAGACGTAGGATCGCTAATCACGCAAGAACCTAGCTTTGATTCCGCCCTGCCCTATAGAAGGGCATGGCCATCATAGGGTCCGCAAACAGCCCACAAGCACGGAATTCCTCCTATCAACAGAGGTTCACAGTGCCTTAAAGATATTTACTTTCTTTTGAAATGGACTGTGAGGAGCAGGAGTATACTTTTAATGTAAGCTCTGCAATAATAATCCAGCTGCAAAACATCAGAGGAAGGATTTCTACTACAGAGAAATGGTAAATAAAGAGGACTGTGCATCTTGAGCTCCACCCATGTAAGAGTTTCCCCTTGCTCAGCTCAGCTCTGTAGGTCACTTTGCTCTCCTTGCAGCATTAACTTGTGTGGGAGCGATGGAGTAACCTAACAACATTCTGCACTTGGTGTCTTAAGCGCCCCTGAGCAACGATGGCTAAGATGTCTCCCTTTCCGCTGTAAGGACAAGGCTTGGGGAGGTACAACTAATGGTTATGGAAAAGCAGGTAAGGAACACCCCATGGCTGCAGAACTCAGCCAGTAACAGGTACACTGGATGAAGACAGCATGAACAAAGTTTCCAGGTAAAATGCCACTAGAAGCGACAGCTGTCGAGCAAACACAGGGACAGCAGGGAGCGCACTGGTTAAAGCCGACGCTCTGCAATCAAGGCACGCAGTTTTCAATCCTGCCTTATGCTGTAATTCCCCTGAGCAAGGTACTTACAATTAACTACTCCAGTAAAAATTGCCCAGCTGTATAAATGGGTAAATAATTGTAAGAAGCTGAGTATACAAACTTCAGATTGTGAGTTATCTTGGAGAACGGAATCAGCTACACGGCTAAATACCATAATCACAACACCCTACTAGAGTTTACTGAGTTGATGAAGCCTGACAGGTCTCGTAAATGAGTGCAAGCTCCAGCTGCAGTGCCATAGCCTCGAACACACACGTGTGTCGCCTGATCCGAACAAGCTCTGAGGAGCACGGAGCCCAGACAGGCTGGACAATGGGGGCTGCATGTTCTTGACGTGAACTGCAGTTACTATGGCCTTTACTTTGCGCCGCTGGTAGGCCTGGAACGGGGGGCGGGCGGCTGGCTTCCCGCCAGCTGTGCTGTTAAGAGCCGCGATCCCCCAGCAGCCCCCCGATGACTGGGGCCCAGTAGCCCGTTGTGGCCGGAGACGCGTGATTGATGCTTTCTTCACACTGTTTGGGGACACGGCGAGAGGAGTTCATTTCGGCCCTTTTAATATGATAATGAGGGCCCGGTGACAAAGGGAAAGGCGTAAGTCATTAACCCAAGCAGCCTTTGACACTTTATGTTCCGAGCTCTTATTACTTGTTACTAGAAAGTCAGCTTTTTTCTCAAGTAAGAGCATCAAGCAAGCGGTCCCTCCTATTTAATAGTGTCACGCTGCAGAAGAATTACCTCTATCCCTGCTTATATTCAGAAGAACACGGGGAGTGTTCCTCACTGTCCCCGATACATTTAGCCCAAACTGGTGCCTCATGCACCGAATTCACACAGTGCCGCCTGTAACTTCAGGAAACTAAATTGCAGTATTGGACTGGCCTCGCGTACCACCCAAAACGGAAATGAAACCAAACAACCCGGGCTTTAAACTTTTAAAAATAAACCGTAAAAGACGTAATGACTCCGCACCGCGGCCAGAACAAATGCTATTTCGTTAAAGAAGCGCCAGCCGTGAGGAACATGGCTGCCAGTCCGGCGCGCGGCTCCGAGCGCTTCACTAACCCGCCCTCCGCCCCGGCTCGCGGACACCGCTGGGGGGAGGGGCGGCTCGCGCACCAGAGACGGCGCAGTCAAAAAAAAAGTGTTTGAAGTGAAACGTCAACAGAGGTGCGTAACGTGAGCGCGCGACAGTTCCACTGGGGAAAGTTTCGCGCCGATGGGAGTACAGAATGGCAACGAATTAAGTGTCCGGATGAAAAGACGGCACTGTGAAGGTTACCGTGAACTCGTCACAGTCCAGTGTGGAAACGGCGAGGAGCTTCACGCTAAAACGCTGTGTGTTTCTTTGCACAGATGTTGTGTGTGCTCGTGCACAGATTATGTTAATGAGGCACTTTAATAATAACCACAGAGATGGTGTATTTCTACATCGCTAAGAACGCACGCGTCTAGTGAAAAAAAAGGACTCTGCAACAATCGCATAAATATTTATAAATACTTTTACACTTCTGACTTCCTGCAAAAAAAGTTGATCGGTGAGTCTGGGTTAACTATTAACAACTAGTGCATCTTCTCCAAATATTACCAAGAAACATGTGAACCAAAATGAACAAGTATCGTTGTTCGAGTGAGAACAGACACACTAGAAATAAACTTCACCTTGTTTGTACTGTTAAAAAAAACCACTGTACTGTGTTTCGAAAGCCGCGCATCGCTCCACTAAGCGCGACCACAGACCCACGGAGCTCTTCCCATAAACTTCTCGGAAACTCAGCAAAGAGGAAAACAACGAACCTCCTACCTGGAGCTTCCCGAATTATAGCTAGATTTTCTCCAGATTCCTCGATATGTTCACCCAATCCATCGGTACGTACAGGAGTGATGATCGTCCCGGGTTTCCTCGATTGATTCCCTTAAGAATCAGTGTTTTTTTTTTTTTTTAGAATAAACTCGGTTTATTCCCGGACTCTTGAGCCAAGCCGTCTTGGGTCGGGCTCCACACTCTCTGCGATCTTCAACGCTGAGGAGCGATCGAATGGCAACAGGGGTGCGCTTCCCTCCGTCCGCGTCCCACCCCCACCCCCGATCACCACCGCCCCCCAGGGAGGAACTCCAGCGAACCTGCAGCCGACCCGCGCGCGACGAGCCCCATCAACGGAGCGCTGGACATACGTGCGACGGCTGAAAGGGCAACACGAGCCGAGGACCGCGGTACCCGGACAGAGCCGGCGGTGACAAACACGACACGTCTGCTGCCGGAGGAGTTCGCCCGCTCCACTCACGCTGCGCGCTTCGCGTTACAACCCCCGGAGTTACTCCGTCCGTACGCGTCCTCCTCCTCCTCCAAGTGCTGCCCCAGGTGACAGCGCGGAGTCCAAACAAAACACAAGAAGAAGTAGCGGCACCTTTCGACCACTCACCTCATCTGACTGCTCTTCTGTTCTTTAAAAGATATATATATATATAATGTCCACACGTACAGTTGGAGAACTGCGCGGAAATCACAGATCGGGTATGCGCCTGGCGCGCGCAGCTGCGCTCCGTGCGGTCCGCTTCGCGATGAAAACAAGCGCTCGCTCGGCTGGCGCTGTAATTCGACCCGTTCTGACTCAGTCCATTAAGGGAACTGTGTGGCGGTGAGCCCCCCCCCCGTCCTCCTTCTCCCACTCACCCTCCCTCTCTCCTTCTCTCCTTCTCCCCGCCCTTCCCTTCCCTTCCCATCCCACCCCCAGCCCTTCCTCCTGCACTGCTAACCGGAGCACTGGCCCCTCTCCTGCTTGGCTGCTTCTTTTCACTTCAGCAGCGAGGTGCCGAGACCACGGTGACCCCCCCCCCCGACCCCCACCCTTTTAACCCATCCCCCCACATGAAAAAAAGACAAGGAGGCAGTGAAATGTTCCAGCAGATCTGTTTTCGGGGGAGATGATGTGGATCGGCCACAAAAGGAGCCACCCCCCCCCGAGTTACTCAGCCTCCACACTGAACCCGCAAACTGCAGCTCAAGCACATGATGAATCACGCACGCTCAACCGACATCCACGACATACTTTTTTTCCCGGACACTTTTGATGCATGTAACACATTTCATTCCCTCATGACCAACGCTGTAGTAGAATTACAGTGAAAAGGCTCGCGCGCACGTAAGACACGTATGATTTAATTTAATTTCATTCTAATTGCGGGGCTCATTAGTGCAGAGAGATTCTCATCGTTACGTCAAGGGTTCAGCAGCGGCATCAGCGTCCGCGAACCTCAGGTCTTCAGATTCCAGCAGCATTTGATTTGTTGGAAAAGGCGAAGGACTTCGGATAAACTAAGATGCGAGACAGCGAGTAAAACAAAGTGCAAATAATGAAACCAAGCAGTTTACGTACGACGCACACGCTTCTCTTTCCAGATTTAGTAACGTGTTTCGCTTCTTCCTTCGAGATTTCAGCACAACTCTACCAGAGACTGAAGTTTGGAGAAATAACAGGGTGGAAAACAACTTTAGTCCAGCGATTTATTCTCCTGGTGCCGATGTGAATGAATGCTTTTAATTTACGACACGCGCAATTATGTACCGCAATAATGTCCATTTCCAGAGCACAGTACAGCGCGAAAGCGGATACGAGCGTAAGACCATCGCGTGCGCGCGCACAGCCACTCAACAGCTGGCTGTGCGAAATATCTGCGCGTCGGCGCTGGGCGCGCGCACTCAGGACTCCTCGCGCCTCCGCACGCGGCTGTGCGCGATGAGGGCCTTTGCGTGCGCGCGCCCCTCAGTCAAGTCGCAGCGCAGTTTGTCCACGATACTCACTTGAACGACACAGCCCCTTTTTATTTAAAAAAAAAAAAAAAAAAAAAAAATCACTGACGGACTATTAAATTGCAGGCTGCTGTCCACTCCATGATGAGGGGGTGCGGTGGCGCAGCGCGGAGCAGCGGGTTTGACCGCGTCCTGTTCTCCGTGGGTCTGGGGTTCGAGCCATGCTTGCGGTGCCTTGCAAGGGACTGTTGTCCTGTCCTGTGTGTGTCCCCTCCCCCTCCAGCCTTGCACCCTGTGTCGATGGGTTACGCTCTGGTGTGACCCTGCTTGGGACAAGTGGTTTCAGACAATGTGTGTGTCCAATCTGTGGGGGGAGCCATAGATTTGTGCCCAACAAATGGTGACAGCCAGGTAGCATCACATCTCAGTCCTCATCTGATTATGAGGATTTAGGAGAGTGATGTGGTGGGGGCAGCTGGTCTCCTCTAGGTCCAGATGAGCAGTTTCCACTGTTGTTGCAGTGGCTACAGTGCTTGTCCCAGTCTGGAAGTTGCATCCTGGATACATGTCTTGCTGCTGATGGAACAGAGCCTCTCTCCAGAGGCCCCAAAGAAAGAGCTGCAGGAGGTAGAGTAGCAGTTAAGGAGTCGCGCTGGCAGTTTAGAGACTGAAAATCCCGGGGTGCTGCTGAAGTTTTTCAAAGGTTATCCTGTAACCATTTTATTTTGTAAGCGTACAACTATAAAACATGTAAATGTACGCGATGGTAAGCTACGTAAGCTGTTTTTCGGAAACTGCAAACCCAAGAAAGACATAATAAAGGAATTTTAAAGTAACAGTGTTACTGAAGCGGCTCTACCAGAAGGGACAGAGTTCAGCAGCGATAGCTTGTCATTCTTGAGCATCACAAATGATCGGAAATAATCTAACGCTCACCAGCACAAGTCGACAACTGCCTGATACTTCGCCACTAACCCACTCCTGATATGGAAAAAACAGTTAATGATTTTTACAGAAAATATTAAAAGTAATGAAGACATGAAACCCCTAAAAGATAAGTGGTTCCAAAAATGAATGGCTGCAAATATGAGTGGCATATTAATGAGAGCTGCTTTCTATCTGTCCAAAATCCAAAAGTTTAATTCCTGCAGTGCAGACGTCCTCCAGCATAATCTGGCAGCGCCCGACTGATTGGAAGTCTGAGTTCAAGTCAGGACTCTCGTTTGGGGAGGGAGGCGAAGCCTCATTGATTTCTCGTCCCGCTCCAGAAGAATGGGGTTGTCATGGAAACAAATGGTGTTCTGAGACCTCTCCTTACACTGTGCGTGTGCAAAGGGCGTGTGTGTGTCACCTGGATCCTCGTTTTGTGACTCAGGAATTTAATCCCATTCACCTTTTGTAAAGTGATCAGGTTCATACAAGCCAGGATCCACCCAAGGAGCTAAACTGCAATTATTGTTTTTTAAAAAGTATGTTTCAAATGGAGCAGCTGGTCAGGTAATGGTTGAGAAGCTGGACTTGCAAACTGCATTTTCTTACAATAACAGCAGATGAAATGCTGCTGCCTCTTTGAGCAGTGTTGTTTTAGTAAGTACCCAAATACAGTTTTCCTGAAGCGGTCATGCTGTGTGTCCTGTAGGTATGGAAGAAATTATGTAAACAGTGTTAGAAATGGCTCTGCCTTGACTGCGTGCAGCGGTAGTGTTAGCGCCGCAGTGTTTATTCCTCCCCGTTTGTCCTCATGATAACATCTCTTGTTGTTGTCCCGTAATCAAGTGTGACGCCGAGGCCAATCACATTAAACAATGCCTACTGCATCAATGTTTCAGAACCCAAAGCCCTCATTGGGACCCCGCCAACGCCATTATTGTGAGGGCTCTATAGAGACAAAGGAACGATCCCATCTAATGTGTCACGGACGCTTGCAAGAATTCTCGCTCTTTGTGGCACGCCGTGGAAAGCTCGCCGTGTCACCGTGGCTGACAGTGTGCTGGACGGTGGGCTCTAAAGCACCTCCTCCGGCACAATGACTCGCGCTGAATGCGAAGTGGGGACAGATCAATAATACCTAGCAGTGCTGCACCAACGGCAGTGGTACGTCGCTTTCAATCGCGGTCTAGCACGTTGGCGGTTTTGTTTCTTTTGCATGGCCAAAGAGCAGAAGAAATTATTGGGACAGCTAGTAGCGTGGTTAGCGCTACTGCCTTTAACCCCCAAAGTTGTGGGTTTGATTCCCCCCTGACTGTAGTACCCTTGAGCAATATACTAACCCTAAATTCCTCCAGTAAAATTACCCAACTGTATAAATGGGTAAATAATTGTAACCTTAACATTGTAAGTCACTTTGGAGAAAAGCATTAGATGAATGAATAAATGTAAATTATTCCGGTGCTGGGAAGGCAGTGGAAGGAAAGGGCTCTTCTGTTTAAACTGAGCGGAACTTAAACCGACCGCCTAATTTGCATCTCTCACAGTTCCTTCACTGACACAGTGAAAATAACACTTACTGTTAATTTGCTCTAAAGTCCCTCAAAATGTAGACTTTTTACTTGTGAAAGGGGATTGTGCGTTCATTTCGGTGACAGGAGAAGGGGAACCAGTGTCATAAAGAGCATGGCCATTGCATTAAGTACATAAAGTGTTTCTAAAGAGGACAACTAGGGTCTCTTTGTCATGCTATTCCCCCGACGCGGTTGCGTCGGACCCAAGTGCGGGGCACAGGAAGCTTGGTCAAGGGGCGGTTCAGTAGACATAGTCGGGGAACAGGCAAAGGGTCACCAATGTACAAACAGAATCCAAAGGGGCAAATCCAAGAACCGTAGTCCAAGAAACAGGCGAGCGATCAGGCAAACCAGTGAGTCGGAGACGAGGAGCAGGGCGAGGAACGAGGATCGAGGAGCGCAAGTGATCAATAAGACTGAACAAGGTTCCGCCCCGTGTTGTGTTCCGCATTCCCTTCTTATACCTGTGTTTAATGATTCGTGGCAGGTGTTCCCTGTTGCGCCGCCGTGGGGGGAGTGACACTCTTTTTAATTTCATATCTCCAAAAATTGGTTTCCTCTTTCTGCAGCAGCAAACGTTTGTTTTCCACAGGTGTGGGGGAAAATATATTAAAATTCTTGGGGATTATTTGGATTTGTTGTCAGGCTTCTGTTGATGTTGCATGCCAAACTGATGATGACTGACATTTTGGTGTAACCTCATTTATCCTTGCTAGTGGTTCGCGCACCTAGCCGTACTCAAACCTTGAGGTCATTTTCATAAAAGCCCCAAATGCCATAGAGCGAACCGAGATGTTATTTGGAAAGAAAAAAAAAAAATGCACATGACATTTTCGGGTCATTATTTATTAATCAATCACGGTGCAATCAATATCTGTATTTTTTGTTTTCCTGATTGTATTACATCGTTTTTTTTTTTTAAAAAATCAATGCTCCACAACACTGGCTTATATGGGTATGGACTGATAGCTCTTTTCTGCAGTAATCCACAGTCGCAGGTTTTCAACGCTTCAAACTGCGTTCCACGTCAGCAGGCAGATAGCAGAGATTTAGCCTGTTAAGTATTTTTAGCTTATCAGTGAATGTGGCTTCTGCTTGTGTCCTTAATCTGCTGTTTGTGCTGGACAGTGTGAATAATTTTTGACTGTTGAAAATGCTTTAGCGACTGTTGGGAGAAAATGGTTTAATGACTGCAGACCCACTTGTTTACTGACTGGAATCCTCAGTGTTTTTAAAACCTCTATAAGAGTCGAAACGTTTCACCCGATTTCCGTACCTCGTCTTGCTAAAACACGACACGTTGCACATGGCAGTTTTACACATGTTCGGAATGTCTCTGGACTTGTTATTATG
This sequence comes from Scleropages formosus, assembly GCF_900964775.1. Taxonomy (NCBI): domain Eukaryota; kingdom Metazoa; phylum Chordata; class Actinopteri; order Osteoglossiformes; family Osteoglossidae; genus Scleropages; species Scleropages formosus. The sequence continues at coordinate 31,254,038 of NC_041812.1, read as the reverse complement.
CATAACAGCAAGCAGTCACTGCTTTACCTTGGATCGCTGCCTAATACTGTACCACTGAAATGGTTTTGTATAATTATTAGTGATTGATTGAGATTTATAACAGTTGTTTCTGCAGCTGTTCTTCTTATAGCTCTTCTTATTTCAGCAGGACACATTGCTGTAGAATATGGATTTTGGCATCCACTTAATAAGCTAGTGTCGGTGCTGCCCTTTCCGTAATATATGGGCGTGTGTTTGCATGATGGACGACGGTGCCATTTCCAGAGAAAGAGGCCTCACGTAGTCATGATCTCGGAAACCTTGCTCGGCGGCTTGGTCCCGGGCCAGCCCAAAATGTAGCCCGAGAGACCCGAACTTTTAACGTGCTCTTCCGTGATGGCTTCCCCACACAATTCTAGGAGTAAAATACCAGTGCGAGGTCTTTGCAACCCGCTTCAATGTAAATTTAGTGCTCTATTTGTGGCCCAGCGCCTCACCAGCTCACTGGCCGGACCTCGCAGGCAGGTGCTGGTCAGAGAAGTGCTGACACGGCTGGGCAGCGGGTGTGGGGGCGGGGGCTCCAGGAGGACCTGCTGCGGAAGTGCAGGCCGAGGCCAACCTCATGCATTCCCAGACTGCCCTTTGGGCCTTTTTTTTCCCACAGCAGCGCATGAGGATGAGTGCGTCACAGGGGGTCTGGAGCCATACAGCTCATACCTATCTCGTCATACGCAGCATGCGACACTAATTCCGTGTGCTGAATGCAGGCCCATCCCATATAAGCCCGCGGGCCGTGCTGGGCTTTGGCCCTGTTAGCGTCTTACACGAAAAGCCTTTCATGCACAGAATTTAGATTTTATGTTCTCACTTGCATAAGAACAGAAAAGCAATGCCAAAAGTAAGTTTCATTTCCATGGGCAGGCCCTACTATAAAGAGACTGCATGGTCACTTATTTCAGACTAAGCTGGCTGTTTAGTTGTAGAATGTTTTGGTTTTCAAAACACTTATTTTTTAAGGTTTTATTTTGAAAATTTTGAAAACAACAAAACTGACATTTTTTTCACAAGCAAAGACGGAATTAAGCAATAGTTGTGTATTGTTTGACATTCATTCATTCTTTGTCAATAAGCACCTGCCCAGTGCAGGGTTGCGGTGGTTCAGAGCCTGGAAACACACAGTATGCGGCTGGGCACAAGCTGGATGGGTCACCAGTCCATCACAGGGTAGCCGCACCCATGCACACACAATACAATTTAGAGTCACAAGTTCACCTGAGAAATGTCTTTGGACTGTGGGAGGAAACCAGAGCACCTGGAAGAAACCTACATGAACATGAGGAGAGCAAGCAAGCTCCATTGCAAACTGAGCTGGATTCGAACCTACATCCACAGTCCAGGTGCAGTGAGGCACCAATGCTGTCTGTAAGTCAGTTCTTAAGTCCACTGCTTAAAAAGGTCAGGAACTAACCAGGAAAAGGTCTGAATAAGACTGTGAGGGTCCTAGAACGTCACGTCCACATACATTTACTTTTTTTTTGATTGAGCTGACACTTTTCTCCAAAGCACCTTACAGTGTTAAGTTACTAATTATTATTTATTAATATAATTTTATAATTAATATTAATAATTTGGGGGAGCGGTGGCGCAGTGGGTTGGACTGGGTCCTGCTCTCCAGTGGGTCTGGGGTTCGAGTCCCGCTTGGGGTGCCTTGCGATGGACTGGCGTCCCGTCCTGGGTGTGTCCCCTCCCCCTCTGGCCTTACGCCCTGAGTTGCCGGGTGGGCTCCGGTTCCCCGCAACCCTGTATGGGACAAGCGGTTCAGAAAATGTGTGTGTGTGTGTGTGTATTAATAATTTACCCACTTATACAGCTGGGTAATTTAGGGTACTGGATGTGCAATTTAAACCTGCAACCTCTGGGTGTAAAGGCAGCAGCCCTTACCTTACCCTACCCTACCCTACCCTACCCTTCAAAGCGTGGGGATTTGGATCTATTTCCATTTGCATTCTCAGTTCCACGGAATGTCGAGCGATTCTCAAGGAAAGGAATGTGTGTAAACCGGCTTGGGTTCAAATGTAAACAGCCAGAGTGCTGTTAACAAGATGTGGTGCATGATAACGGAATAGATTAGCATTCGCGCTAGCGTTAGCATTAGCGTAGCCTCGAATTACCTTACAAATGGACGTTTTCTCAGTCTGTATCTCGAAACACTACGCACGCTCCTTTACGCTTTTATTTTCTTTTGCCAGACTACTGAGCGTTGTCCAAAGCGATAGGTGCTCTTTTCCAAACAGGAAGCAGATAAATAGGCAGAATAAAACGTTTTTACAGTGGCTGTTCAAGTTAGCCTGGAAACATACATGTGGCTAAGCAAACTGACGATGTTAATACACCCTCGACTAGATTATGCTTTATTGTCGTACTCGGGGCTCACTGGAAGCTTTCTGGATGTGGCGGCTTTAGAGTTTCACAGAACAGCCGCTTGTCCTGTTTTCATCACGCAGATATTAGGGAGCTGAGCAGCAACAGCTGGAGCCCGTAATCCTGTCCCAGCAGGTTGCGGCGGCAGACGTGCCGGAGCAGGCCGCCACCACGAGACTTCTAATTACCACAGACCGGTTGCGAAAGCCCATGGGCCGCGGTGCCGAATCACGGCGGCAAACGTAGGCAAGCGGTCGGTCCCTCCTCGGCAGGCGAAGGCTGCGGCCGGTTGTGACCTGCCGGAGGCCTCTGCAAAGATGAGCCCCCAGCCATCGCTCTCCGTCCCCCACTCGGCCCCCTGCGGACGAGCGCAATCGCCGAACCCCTTGGAGAACGGCCAAGGAGCACGGCAGGAACATGTGTTAAGATTCAGCACTTTCTCTACTTTCACCATGTCTCCTGCGAGGGCTGAGCGCCACGCTGGGGGACGGGGCCCGTCGCCGCGCGTCGCTCACAATTAGCGAGAAAGGCCGAGGCCCTGGCGGGAAGGGGCAGGAAGAGGTTACCGCTGCGGAGGGTCACGCGCTTCACTACGGACATGAGACGAGACGCAGCGCAGCGACAGCTGCCTGAAAGTTTTATACGAGATCACCCGTCTAGGGAGGAACTTTCTATAGTGTAGGTTATTTTTGCCTTTCTGTGGACCATTTTGACACAGATTTGGCGCCACTCCGGAATGCCGTTTCCCTCCTCTAGTGAACTTTATTAGGCAGTGCGGTTATTGGGGGCGAGCGAGTCCCCACACTCAGGCTCACTTCTCCAAGTCCTGCGATTTAGTCCGAAATGGGAAATTTTGGTGCGACTACCAGAATTCACCAACAGGAAGGAAGGAAATCACAGAGTTGTCACTGGAGTCCACAGCTGTAATTACCCTCGCGGTGCTTTCTGTTCCTGGGTGAGAATGGCACCGGCACGGTGTGCGGGGCGGCCGTGGGAACACGGCAAGAGTGTCGTTTTCGCCTTACGGGCTTCATGCGGGCACTAAAAATACACAATCCCAGAAGCATTTGTGCTTCGCCAACAGATTTCTTTACATTTTAACTTTGCTGACAGAGAGAAGTTGTTAATGATTGTCTGAATCGCCATCAAGCATGTGCAGCTCTGCACTCCGAGTTCCAAATTTTCCTCAGTGTTGACCTGTTTGAGCTCTTGGATAGTTAAGAAGTAACCTCAACACAACACTGAATTTACCCCGATCATTTGGTTAGATTGCATAAATAGAACTGCTCCCAGCTATTTACAAGACTTGATCAACCGCTACACCCCAACCAGACCCCTTCGCTCGTTTACTTCTGCTCGCTTGGTGGTCCCGTGCACGAAAGGTAAAGCACGGAGGTTCTCGGTTCTGGCTCCATTGTGGTGGAATGACCTTCCCCTGTCACTCAGAAGTGCTGGAACTCTGTCCACATTTAAGAAAGGTCTGAAAACTCACTTCGCCTATGATCTCTCCAGCTCATGTATGGTGTAAATGTTCATGCACCGTGACTTCACGATCATCCCCAGATAAGCCTTTGCAGAGCTGCTACTCCGGCATTGTGCGTGAATGTTTGTTTGTGTACTCTATTTAAAAAAAAAAAATTGTAGGAGGTTATCAGGATTCATCTATCCTGCGTTTTATGCAACTATTCGAGTGATGAACATCGATGCATCAAGTGGAAAGTTACAAACTGGATTTACTTAAGAATCACATGTCTGCAGCCATGTCTCTTTCTCAATGTATTGCACAAATTGCATTTTTGCTGAAATGTACGTCGCTTTGGAGAAAAGCGTCTGCTAAATGAATACATTTAAATGTAAATGTAATGTAGATTAGAGGAGCTCCCTTTGGGTCTGAAGGCTGCAGATTCAAATCCCACCTGCTGCTGTAGTACCCTTGATCAAGGTACTTACCCTGAATTGTTCCAGTAACAATTTCTCAGCTGTGTAATGGGTATAACTAATTGTAAGTACAGTATCTTAACACCATAAGTCACTTTGGAGAAAAACGTCAACTAAATGAATAAATGTAAATGCATGCGACTTCAGAACTGGACTCTAGGACTTGGTACATATTATATTTACATGTTTAGTTTCGCAACACACAGTCATTATGCATACAGTTATTAACAGCTCACACCTTTGTCCAAGGTGACTTACCATGCTAGCTGTACTATACCAAACTACCTACAAACTACTACAGGGACTGAGCCAGATTCCAACCCATGTCTGAACCCGCAGCCCTGGAGTTTGGAGCCCCCAATACTACATGTCAAATGATATAAATGGTAATATGATGTCAAAATATTGTGTTAAGTGACCAAACCGATCAGTGACCATATTTCTGAGGAACAAAAAAAATCTGTCTACTCTACTGATGATATAGTCCATGAAAATGAATGTTTGAAAGACATTTCCCCAGCTGTGATAAATCACAGAAATTATTCAGTTTTTACTCGTGGTTACCTCAGTAGGCTTACATGTCAGGGATCAAACCGTAGAAGTAAACGAAGGGGGGGATGGCAGGTCAACTCACGCTCGTCCTGCTTGATAACCAACAAAAGTATCATGGTTTAAACTTTTGCTTTTTGCCTGGTGACCACAAGGACAGCTTACATGCAAGTTCTGTTTTTGTGTGAGCTATTCATATGCTAAATAATGCTGTATTGATTTTATAATGAAGCTGTAGCAACGATAATGCACACACCCACAGCCCTCCCTCCGAATGGTCTGCAGCATCTAGGCAAGCAACAGTATGTTCACATTAATATATTTACCAGGCACCTCTCTCCAAAGTGACTTACAAGGAGTTACCCATTTTCACAGCTGAGTATTTTTACCGAGACACACACACACTTTCTGAACCGCTTGTCCCATATGGGGTCGCGGGGAACCGGAGCCAAACCCGGCAACACAGGGCGTAGGGCTAGAGGTGGAGGGGACACACCCAGGACAGGACGCCAGTCCATCGCAAGGCACCCCAAGCGGGACTCAAACCCCAGACCCACCGGAGAGCAGGACCCAGTCCAACCCACTGCGCCACCGCACCCCTTTTTACCAAGACAATTGAGAGTAAAGTACCTTGCTCAGGGGTACTACAGCAGGAGGTGGGATTCAAACCTGGATCTTTCAAGTGCAAGGAGGTGGCAGTTAACCGCAGTGGTAGCCGACACCCCCGTAATAGTGCAGTCCCTGGACTGCCACATATTTATTTACATATATATTACAATAACATTTGTATTATTTATATATATACATATATATATACACACACACACACACACACACACACACACACACACACACGCATACTTTTGAGTGTGTTAGTATATTTTCCTTTGTGCGACGGACGAGATTCTTCATGCGTGCCAAAGTGACAGACACCCCCTCTCCCCCCGCCTGTTCTCAGCTGTTCCAAATGAGGCGGCTTCCTCAATTAGAATTGCCAAGCAGCTCGTATTGTATTACTTTTCCTTTTAATGTTCTTTTAAAAAAAGCTATGAATATTAAATCGCTGGATGAATAAGAGGTCTGGCCATGCTGCACAGTTTGTGGCAGTTGCCTCGAGGTGTTAACTTTATCTCCTGTTGAGCCGTGGTGCCCTTTCCCCGGACTAAGTGGAGTCATTGGTGGCTGGAGGGGGGGTGACACCGCGGTGCGAAGGTCCACGGCCAGCGGAGCCCGAACCCCCAGCTGCCCATCGTTTCCAAAGGCGGGAGGGGGATTCACATCGTCACAGGCTTTTTGTTACAACAGAAACTGAGTAGGCAATTAATTTGTCCTGCAAGGAGTGTTAAAAATGGAAACACTGGCCTGTTCACACTTGGAGGGCTGTGTACTCATGCTATGGTCCCCACCAGTGACCCACAGGTGAAACCAGCTTCACTGGATGTAAATTGCTTGATGTTTTGGCCTTTCCCTTAGCCCAGGCATTACTTGCTTAGAGGAGCACAGTGGCGCAGTGGGTTTGGCCTCTGCCTGCTCTGTAGTTTGAGTCCTGCTTGGGGTGCCTTGTGATGGACTGGCATCCCATCCTGCGTATGTCCCCTCCCTCTCCAGCCTTATGCCCCGTGTCACCGGGTTAGGCTCTGGCTCTCTAGGATCCTGCTCGGGACAAGCCATTTCATTTACATTTATTCGCTTAGCGGATGTAGTGTCACTAGCCCACACACCTTATTCACCAAGGTGACTACATTGCTAGATACACTACTTACAAGGGGTTACTCATCCATGCATCAGTGAAACAGACTCACTCCATAACACTTACACACTATGGGGGAACCTGCAACTAGAGGATGTTATACACATGGGCAGCAGGTAATGCAGTGGTTAGAGTTGCCACCTTGCAATCAAAGGACCTGGGTTGAAATCCCACCCCCTCTAGTACTCTTAAACCAGATAAGAGTAAGTGACATTGAGCTGAGTTTGACCCATAGCAACCAGATGTGGTTTTCATGGTAAAGGAAGGAAGTGGTCATGTATAATTGCCTTCCTCTATGGAGGCCTTAGGGTTGCAAACATGAGGAGACAATACCAGCTCCATACACCCTGAACCAGATTCAAACCTATGCCCTAATGCACAGCTCAGTCATTGTGAAGTCCTGCTGTGCCACATCTAAGTAAGACACTTACATTTATTTATCTGATACTTCTCTCCAAAGCAACCTACAATTATTTACCCATTTATACAGGTGGGAAAGTTTTACAGGAGTAATTCAGGGTAAATACCTTCCTCAAGGGTACTACAGCCAGAGATGAGAATCAAACCTGCAACTTTTGGGTCCAACAGCAACAGCACTAACCACTATGCTACCAGCTGCCCCTCTGAAGGAAGGCAATTATTTGCACTTATCATGAATCGATACAGTAAAATTACCCAGCTGCATAAAGGCCGAAATCATTGCAAGCTGTCAGTTAAAAGAATAAATTTATAAAAGGATCTTATTTTAAGACGTCGGAAAACACGACATCAAACATCCCACGGCTCCGATTGGCACCGTGAGGCATCAACAAGAAAATGCAAATCCATGCGCTTCCGCGGCTCGCCGAACCGTAATCGTGGGAGTCGCGTCACAGCACAGTCAGAGATTTCAAAACTGAAACAGCGTTTCACAACTCTGCGATTCGATCTCTTGTAGACAGGAAGCGTGCAAATCTCTGTCATCCCAGGGTCCGACAGCGACATGCTGCAACTCCCAAGAGGCACAGTCACCCCGGCCGCGTGACGCGTGTACGTTACTCATGAGGCATGTCTGAAGGACACGGGGCGCGCAGCAGGCTAGCCCAGACACAGGGCAAAGTCTGGGAAGCGGAGAGGCGGCTTTGACGCGGGGGAAAATTTCGCTCGGTTGGGTTGATCCTTAACTGGAACTGTGTGCTCTTTAAAACCCCTTAATGAGCAGAAAGATGGGGGAAGAACAAAAAATAAGGGACCGTTTAAAGTAATCTACAGAAAATTGCCCACCCTGCATGGGGGCTGCTGGGGGGTGTGCATATAAAGGGGATCGTATTCAGGTGTAATCATCAGCCGTGACTCAGCAAGCACACCTGGCTGCGTGCGTCAACTCCAGTGCAAGGCGTGTCTCTGCGAGGGGGCCCTGCCCGGACGGTGTTGCTCCTGGGGGCGGGATGCAGCCGGGTGGGCGGGGCACCAATTATCCAGTTCAGTGGAGGTCGGCTTACCTAGCAAGGCTCTCGCCGCCCCCCTTCTAGCCCTCCACCCGAAGCCCCTTGAAACTTCATTACTTTAGACTGCTCGCATAGTGCAGGCTCTGAAGAGCTTGGCTGGCGCCCTGCCCCCGCTCAAGTGAGCGGATGAAAAACACTATGTGCGTCGCTCATCTTCTGCCGTGGTGCTGCGAACAGGCCCCAGGTGATTTGGCGATAATTCCCCGGCGCTCCGGATTGGTTTTGCCTATAATAGGAGAGGCAGCAGCGCAATGAACTTTTAAGCCTCACTAGGACATTTTTGCTCTGCCCATCTTAAATTTACATTTATTCATTTAGCAGACACTTTTCTCCAAAGCGACATACATCTCAGAGAAAATACAGTTTGTGCATTACAGTAGGAGAAAGAGACATAGATGCAGACATGATTCTTACGTAAACCTAGTTTCTTTCCACTATATGTACCCATGTTCATTACACGAGTATAAAGCATAAAACTTAATAGAAGATTCATGATAACCTTCCTACAAATTTTTTTTTTTTTTTTGAAATACACAAACATTTACGTACAATGCCGGAGTAGCGGCTGTGTAAAGGCTCATCTGGGCATGATCATAAAGTCATGGTGCATGAACATTTATACCGTACATGAGCTGGAGAGAGTTCCAGCAGTTCTGAGTGAGAGGAGGAGGTCATTCTGCCACAACGGAGCCATAACTGAGAACCTCGGTGCTTTACTTTTTGAACGTAGGACCACCAAGCGACTGCGGAAACTCTGTGTACATTCAAGAAGGGTCTGAAAACTCACCTTTTCCGGACCCACTTCGCCAAAGATCTCTCCAGCTCATGTATGGTGTAAATGTTTATGCACCGTAACTTCATGATCATTCCCAGATAAGTGTTTACACAGCCGCTACTCCGGCATTGTATGTGAATGTTTGTGTATCTTATTATAAAAAAAAGAAAAATTGATAGGAGATTATCAGGATTCATCTATCTTGTGTTTTATGCACCTACTCAAGCGATGAACATCGGTGCATCAAGTGGAAGGTGGCAAACTAGGTTTACTTAAGAGTCACATGTCTGCAGCCATGTCTCTTTCATTTAATGTAATGCATAAATTGTATTTTTGCTGAGATGTACGTTGCTTTGGACAGAGGTGTCTGCTACATGAATAAATGTAAATGTCTGGTTGGGGTGTAGCGGTTGATCAAGTCTTGTAAATAGCTGGGAGCAGTTCTGTTGATCCATTTGTAGACAATAGCCAGGGTCTTGAATTTGATCCGGGCAGCTATAGGAAGCCATTGCAGAGAAATGAGTAGAGGAGATACATGGGAAGGCTTTGGCAAATCAAACACAACTCGTGCAGCAGCGTTCCGTATCAGCTGCAGAGGTTTGATGGCAGTAGCAGGAAGGCCACATGGGAGAGAGTTGCAGTAGTCCAGACGGGAAGTCACCATGGCCTGGACAAGTAGTTGCGCAGAGTCGGTAGTGAGGTAAGGAAGGATCTTATGAATATTATGCTGGATGTATCCGCAGGACCGGGTTGATGTGCTGAGAGAAAGACAGACTCAAGTCAATTGTTACTCCCAGACTCTTAGGCGAGGAGGTAGGCAAAATGAGTGAGTTGTCCAGTTTGATCATTAGATCGTGACAGGAGGACAGGCCAGCTGGGAGGTGAAGAATTTCTGTTTTGGAGATGTTGGGTTGGAGGTGGTGATCAGACATCCATGCAGAGATGTCCGACAGGCAAGCAGCATTGCGTGCGGAAATGTCTGACGCTTCAGGTGGAAAGCAGAAGAAGAGCTGGGTATCGTCAGCATAGCAGTGGTATTTGAATCCATGGCAGGCGATGACCTGGCCGAGGGAGGAGGTGTAGATCGTTTTCCCGTCTCTCCGTTCTCCTGCGGTCCACGTGTGTTGAACGGACCTCCTCTACACGGACAGGCTCACAGAGGAGGGGAGATGGGCGGCCGGCATCATCCCCCTCCTTCCTGAGCTGTTTACGGGGACTCCTGGTAAACAAACACACCCAGCAGCTGTAAATGACTGCTCGCACCGCTCAGACCTCTGTGACATCACTTAAGTGCTGTGATTTTCATTTACGTGTCACAAAAGAAACAGGCATTTGTCCCCCGCGAAGCGCCGGCTCACACTGTGCAAAGCCACACCCACTCCGCCCCCCAACCCAGATGTTCAAGTACTCCCCTCCCCGAATGAACACACTCGCATGCTGCATTTCTGCCAAACACACAGTTGGTTTACTCCTCCACTTTCTTCCGGGAGGGGGATTTTCGAACCGTCGCACTCGGAGAAGCCGCGCAGTTACGCAGACACGCGTTCCCATCTGGTCGCTCGCCGGTCGTCTTGCACGGGGCCCGAAGAGCCCCTGCGCTTGCGGCCAGCCGTGCTGCGACTCTGCGTAATTGGGCCCGAGACTCGGCGGCACACGGAGGGAATGGCGTTAAATTAATCCTTCTCATGCAAACCACCTCTTTTATTGTGTTGTTTCTCCGCTCTTTTTTCTGAACAGCTGTACGCCGAAGTGCTCGCACGGAACGTGATTAATGGAGCGGCGAAGGATCTCGTGGGGGGTGGGGGTTGAGAATGCGATAAAAGATTTTGGCCAAGAAAGTCAGGAGACCCACATGGGATCAATTTCTCTTTGGCAAGTCCCTGCCAGACTCCGGGATCTCCCTCCGCCTCGGCCGCATTTCGTTCCGATGGTATCTTTCGCAATGCCGAGCGAGGCCCTCATTCGACGCTGGGAAACGAAAACAAGCAAAGCGACGTTTGCCGTTTGCTCCACTGGCGGCGTCGGAGGACTCGGTGCTATTTATACTGCGGCACACAGGAAGTTCGTACAGCGTGGCGCTTTATCATTTCCCAGATTGAGCTTCGCTGATAAAGACGTTATTGCTATCGCTTTTCAGGAGGTGATTTTTATTCCCCGAAATGTGCACGCTGCCCAAAACGGTTACCCAAAAATGGTTAAAGAGATGTGTATCACACACATGTGTTTGTGCGTATTTGTGTGTTTTTCTTATACCTTGGGGGGCGTTTTTGAAGGCACGCCAAACCCTATAGAAGCTGTGCGGAGATCCTCACAAGACTAAATGTCATTTTTTTCGACGTTTACTCTGCTTTTTCTCACTTGCATTAGGGCACATTTAGTCATCGTTATTTGCATTATAATGGGAGTCGGTGTGAAATCTTCACAAGGGTAGGAAAATAAACGCATCTTTTATGTGTTGGGTGGCCGAGTCCCACTTGGGGTGCCTTGCGATGGACTGGCGTCCTGTCCTGGGTGTGTCCCCTCCCCTCCAGCCTTGCGCCCTGTGTTGCCGGGTTAGGCTCCGGTTCACCGCGACCCTGCTGGGGACAAGCGGCTTCAGACAGTGTGTGTGTGTGTGAAGGCCTGTGAAAAGGAAAAATTCCCGCAGCCGTGAATCTGCCAAAAGCCCGTGAGAGAGAAACAAATGGGGTGATTCAGTTCTCTGGCTTTGGACCATACTATGTTTGCAGAGCACTTCTCCAGTGGGTCACCTCTGATGTCCAGAGAGACCTATCGCGGTTCTTGGCCACATGTCCCCTGGGGAGGCACAAGACGGCTGTTGATCCTGCCCTCAGGAGGGCAGCCCGGGGGGTTGCGATTCTGGAGAGGTGCCGTCACGATGACGAATATGCACAATAATCCACCATTCTGTACACCGGGGCATATAAACACGCAGCTAAATACAGTCAAATTTATAAGGTATTTATTTGGAAACATAATGTATTACAGCTGCACCCGATTAGTACCCACTTTCAGGATCCAGCGTAATACAAATGTATTTGTGCATTTAATCCTAATACTTTACATAATCTTCACTTTGTTCTTTCGGTTGTGTTTGCGTGCGTGTGCGTGCATGTGTGTGTGCGCGTGCGTGAGCTAAGTGAACTACATGTTCTGCTTGAACAAAAGGTCGCCAGCGTCCTCGGTAGAGACGCGAGAGATCGGTGCGAGCCAGCCGGCGGAGAGGTCGTCTCTCACCGCACCCACTCGTTCCATCTGCTCGCTCCAAGCGCACAGTGACCCGGCCAGGACCGCAGCGGCCCCTGGCACCGTACGCGGTCACGGACGTGGGCGTCCGTAATCACGAGGTTCATAACTGATCTCTGGCCTGCGTTCGGCCGGGGCTCCGGGACTTCTCGACCCGCCTGACCTGGCTGCCCCGACTCAAACGCCACCGGAGAGAGAAATGAATATGGAGCCATAGCAGCATATAGTGTTACCGCTTTGTCAAAGATGGCGTTTAGATGAGTAATTTCCATGCATTTCCAAGGGGGAAGCAAGGTGATGTTCAAGACCCCATATAACCTCTCAAAAAAAAAATTGCAAAGCAAAACAAGAAAAGGCCAAATATGTTTGTTGCGCTTCTTCTAACTTTTTTTCTCCTATAAGAAATAAATGTGTGGTGTAAACGAAGAGGAATTTGGAGACCTTAGGGTTAGAGGAGGTCATACTGCAAAACGAAGGGTGCAGAGAAAATGATGCACATAGACAACTGATCAGTGGGAGGTCACAGCGGGGAGATGAGGGAAGAGGAGCGGAGCTACAGCAAGACACGTTTCGCTTTCGCAGCGGCAGATGTCCGCTAATCTACGGCGTTTTCTGTAAAACGACTGCTGACAAACACTGTTTTGTTCGAGTAAATTTCAGTGCTCTATATATACAGTATGTATGGGTGCTGGGGATGTTGTTCGTATTTTTAGCTGCTGTGCATTTTCAGCTTTATGTAATGGCTTTTACGTAATCTTTGCACCTAAATGGCACATTTTGCACGGAGGATTGCGACGAAAATACGGAAGAGTAACAAGCAGACCGTATTGTGCTCAGCTGTAGGAAACAGACGCTCGTCACGTTTCGTGCAGTACCTGCATTGGACAACAGGGGGAGCAGCGGTGAATTAACTGTGACTCGAGGGTTGCAGGGTCAGTTCCCAGCTTTTCTAGACGCAAGACGAGTAGCCCGAATTCCAAAATTTATACAGTGTCTTGCATCATGTAATAATTATTATTGGAAACATTAAAATGTAGAAAATCCAAAGCACATATATTCAGTGCTGCGTGAGCTGGCAGTCATAATTGCTAACATCAATATACGACCCGCACCCATTCATTTGTACTCCAACAAAGTCGTGGTTTACAAAGCTCCTGTACACACTCTTCCTTCCTATTTGGCCGTGTGGTTTTCGTCGCCTGCGCAGGTCTCCGCTCCCGCCCTCTTGCGCGACACTCTTCGGCGTCACTGCAGCGCGAGGAGCGCACAGCAGCGGGTGACGCTGTGCGCCCGGCGTGGGGATCGATGGTGACAGCTGTAATTATTAGTGTGGAGGTGGCCCGTACTGTAATTACAGTGCCATCGGGGCGCCAAGCAGAGCAGTAAAGCGAGCGATGGAGGTCCGGCAGAAGACCGTCTGGGCTGCCAGAGTGCCGCTCGCCGTGTCACGCTGCACTGATGGATGCTGACTTAACAGACCTGCCCCCGCAGGTGTCGAACAAAACGGAGGCTCTGTAGGTGAGAGAGGCTCGGCCCCGAACCCTCGAGGGATCTCCAGGGGCCTCTGCACGGCTTTATGTTTCTGTTTACTTCCTAGGGAGGCTGATACCGGACGATTTTTGTCCAATAGCTTACCCATTCGCACAGCGGCGTCCTTCTGAGAGCACTTCTGATTTAGAACTCTACTCAAGGGCCTAACAGTAACTGCTCTCCTGAGATTCCAACCGCAAACCGATCGCATCACACTCTAACATTCACGGTACCTGCTGTGGTGCAGCGTTAAGGGATCGCACCACCCAGACCAACCATCGCTTCCCGTTTTTCTTAATCAAATGCATGCAAATGGTTACCCAGGCCATTCGCACAGCAGACAAACAATGCGAACCAAATCACATCAAAACCTTACAGAGGTAAGACCCTTAACAGCAAGAGACCACTTTCGCTGACATCTTCCTTACCCGGATTTCGTATTTCCTGCATTAGTTCTTTTGTCACGATAAAACACTTTTTAAAAATGGACAGCAGTTGTTTCCCCCATATAATTTCCCTCCAAAACTTGGCACCGGTGTGCACAAGTACATTTTCAGTCCCATCTCACAACAAAAAAAATCTGCTGTTTTCTCGACACAAGAGATTCGCCGTCAGCAGTTCCCGGCGCACAGAAAATGTAGACCTGTTTTTTGAAAAAATGTCAGGAGGAAGTCTGTCTTTGAGGCCTATCTGCAGGAACAGATTTTAAACGATTTCCCCTGACTGCAGAGGTTATATTGATCACAGAAACATCATTCAATCTTCAGAAATAATCAGTTAACTCTGAAACTGAGCCAGAGCTTCTAGCTGCGTCCAAAACACAGCAAAGAGATTGTCCGTGGAGTTGGTATAAATCAGAATTAAAGGAGCACCTCCTGAAACAAAGAAAAAATCCACGTGGCCAAGTCATCCAAAGCAACTAATTTTAGGTTCAACTGGATCTTTGTGGAAGAAATTCAAAGCCACAGCAGAGCACCCCAGCCCTTGAACCATCACACAAGTAGCTACATCACTGACCATGTCATGACACACAGTCCTTCTTTTTCCCCATTGTTTTAGAGCAATGCCATGCAGATATCCAAGATCTGAGGGCAGCAGCCATGGGCTTCAAGACAGGATGCTTTGGAACTTCACAGAGGTGACCTACCCAGCCTGCTTATGTAATCTAATTTCAGTGAATTTTTTTTGCACATCATTATACTGATGTAAAGGGGGGTGCGGTGGTGCAGCGGGTTTGGCCGGGTCCTGCTCTCTGGTGGGCCTGGGGTTCGAGTCCTGCTTGGGGTGCTTTGTGACGGACTGGCATCCCGTCCTGGGTGTGTCCCCTCCCCCTCCGGCCTTACGCCCTGTGTTGCCGGGTAGGCTCCGGTTCCCCGCAACCCCATATGGGACAAGCGGTTCTGAAAATGTATAGGGGGTGCGGTGGCACAGTGGGTTGGACCGCAGTCCTACTCTCCGGTGGGTCAAGCGGTTTCAGACAGTGTGTGTGTATGTATGTATGTATGTATGTGTATACTGATGTAGGGCTCAGTTATGTGGCGGCACAGTAGGTTTGGCTGGTACCTTGCTGTTCGGAAGGTATGGGGTTTAAGTCCTGGTTGGGGGGCCTGGCAGTTTTGTGTTTCTGCCTGTGTGCCCACCCCCCAACATACGGAAGAAGGCACTAGTGACCCCCTTTCGGTCCTGCCTCACCTTGAAAGCCATGCGGGTGGTTGCTATGAGTCAGACTTGACTTGAGAGCAACAACAACAGTGCTCAGTTAGGCCTTGCATACTTCCAAGACATTCTTGCCTACAAGTGTATGAGGTGGGTCTTGGTGTTATCATTTGTCTAAAATAATTATCCAAAGGGATGAACACAAGCGGACCACTGAGAAAGAAGGTTTCAGAGAATCCTGTATCAGGGACAGTATCACTAAAGCAAAAGGCCTCTAGTTGTGGAGACTGAGAACCATCATGGGAAGAGTGAAAGGTATTATCCGTGCAATTTGGCATGGCGAGATGATGACTCAAGGCCCTCGGCCAGCAAAGGTCGTTTAGAGCATCGGACCATTCACTCCTGTGAAGGAAACAGGTGCAAAGAAGGTTATGTCCCATGATACATCTAGAATAAAATGGGATGGCTTATCAGTTGCTCAGAATTATTAACAAGAAGAGACTCTGCTTGGGGAAGGGCTCTGAGAGGCCACAGATCCGGAAGGTAGGGGAGGGGTGGCAAAACAAGGCATAGCAAAGCAGAATGGTCTCCTAGCACTGGGACACCGTGA
Source organism: Scleropages formosus (assembly GCF_900964775.1). NCBI lineage: Eukaryota > Metazoa > Chordata > Actinopteri > Osteoglossiformes > Osteoglossidae > Scleropages > Scleropages formosus. The sequence goes on along the minus strand of NC_041812.1, from coordinate 31,238,097 downwards.
TGTGCTTCCTGCTTGGCGAGAACTCTTCAACTGTTCTGCTGCCAGCGGGAGCCTCTGAGAGCAGCAAGCGAGATGAATGCAGACCCTCGGCCTTCCTGCGTAGGCAGATGGGTGCAGGCCATCCGAGGAGGAGGCGCAGGGTAGAGACTAAGAAGACGGAGTGGGGATGTAACGCTTCTCCCGCTTCTGTTGCCAGTTTGTAGTTTCAACTTTTTTCGTTGATTCTAGGTCAGCTGGGGTGGAACTGTACCTTACTACTCCAAAGCAAAGTGAAGCAAAGAGCGGTTTTTTTGGCACTTCATTATAGTAACTGATCCAAGGAGAACACGGTGCTGTTTCTGATGAAGACATTTACGGTACATTTATTCATTTAGCAGACGCTTTTCTCCAAAGCGACGTACATTTCAGCAAAAATGCAATTTGTGCAATACATTGAGAAAGAGACATGGCTGCAGACATGTGATTCTTAAGTAAATCCAGTTTGTAACTTTCCACTTGATGCATCGATGTTCATCACTCGAATAGGTGCATAAAACGCAGGATAGATGAATCCTGATAACCTCCTACAATTTTTTTTTTAAAATAGAGTACACAAACAAACATTCACGCACAATGCCGGAGTAGCAGCTCTGTAAAGGCTTATCTGGGGATGATCGTGAAGTCACGGTGCATGAACATTTACACCATACACGAGCTGGAGAGATCGTAGGCGAAGTGAATCCAGAAGAAGTGAGTTTTCAGACCCTTCTTAAATGTGGACAGAGTTCCAGCACTTCTGAGGGAGAAGGGAAGGTCATTCCACCACAATGGAGCCAGACCCGAGAAACTCCACGCTTTGCTTTTCGTGCGCAGGACCACCAAGCGGGCACAAGTAGACGAGCGAAGGGATCTGGTTGGGGTGTAGCGGTTGATCAAGTCTTGTAAATAGCTGGGAGCAGTTCTGTTGATCCATTTGTAGACAATAGCCAGGGTCTTGAATTTGATCCGGGCAGCTATGGGAAGCCATTGCAGAGAAATGAGTAGAGGAGATACATGGGAAGGCTTTGGCAAATCAAACACAACTCGTGCAGCAGCGTTCCGTATCAGCTGCAGAGGTTTGATGGCAGTAGCAGGAAGGCCACATGGGAGAGAGTTGCAGCAGTCCAGACGGGAAGTCACCATGGCCTGGACAAGTAGTTGGGGAGAGTTAATTGTGAGGTAATTAGACCTTACGGCTTGTCAGATGTAAAACGGCCCCTTTAAAATATGTTTAAATAAATTGACAATATGAATGAGGACAGTATTTTGTCCCTCTCCCAATGTCTTGCCCTTCCTACGTTTCTCCTGTGCCTCTTGATGATACCGATCGCGTAGTGCTTTTCACCGGGGCATGCGGGACCTGCAATGCTCCAGAATTAGAAAGTGGACTCGGGGAGGGACAGTCTGAAATGGACCTACTCACACACAGGTCATACAATACATAGCATGGCTGTGGCTCCATAATGTGGACAATTGGTTTGTTTACTCAGAAAAACTGATTTGGTGGGGGATGCAATTACAATGGAGGGATTTTTTTCTTTCCATTTATATTTCACAACATATTCTTGCCTTCCTTGATCTTTCCTAGTTAGTGTTGCAAAGGGTCCTGGAAAGAAAAATGAAATAATAATGTAAAATAAAAGAAATTTTAGTTTTAAAAGAAAACTTTTATCTCTTGATGAAAAGGAAAGGAAATGCCCATGTCTCAATTCACTTTAACCTTAATGCAGTTGGTGACTTGAGTTTAACTAATGGAATATTTTAGCAAATGTCATGCTTGCTTAAATTTGCCCAAGGACACACCACGCTGTGTTTTATCTGAATTAGTGCCAGTCAGCCTCTGTTGTTCTATTCATGTGCTATAAAGGCATTCTCCGTGTGAAGTGCAGTAGTGGTTTACCTGTAGTGAACCCAGGCCCAGCCTACAGCACCTCACACAGTACCCCACAGTGAGTGATACCTATGCAGGATGATTGTTTAGATCACCTCAGGAAGTGACTCCAGTAAAGCCTTGTGCTAAAGCATCTTCACCCCCTGGGTATGGGTTCACCTTGTGAGGGAGGCTGGGGGGATTATGTGCCCTCTCACTGATTATTCGATACTGTGGGTGGAAAGGGCGGGAGAAGGTGGGTGAGTGCTCCTCGAGAGAACAGGTGGGAGGTAGTGGGGCCAGGGGAGTGATGCATTCAGCGATATGTGCCATTTAATATTCAAGGGCTTGGAAAATGAAACCCAAAAGCTCATCCAGCTAGAAGGCACTCCCTCGGTCACTCAAGTGCCCTGTCTCCGTCCTCTGTCCAGGCAAGAAGTCAGCGGTACAACAGCAATGTGTCCCTTGGGAGCTTAACCCACAAGCGTGCTCAGAGGCCCACTCCATTAACCCCGCATCTGGCTTGAGTCATTTTAATCCTTGCAATGATTGTGCTATTTTAAAAGTTTACTGCGAAAATCTCAGCTTTTAATTGTTTTTGAAGCAATTATTTGGAAAGTATGTCACTCCACCTGGTGTTCCGGGTGTAAATCAGGTGCTAATTGAGGTTCATTCTAAAACCAGCCAGATTCTGGCCCTTGAGGGCAGGAATTGCCCACCCCTCTCAGCATCAGCAGCTCTCTCTGTAATGTTTTATCCTTCTATTTAGAGCATGAAGAGGAACACAAATATAAACCTGTTAGAAAGCTGCAGTTTACAATGCAAGCAAATATTGATCGCTTTCCTCGCAAAAAATATACATGCAAATCTTGCGCCCTAAATGGCTTTTTTTTGTGTAGAAACTTTCCCGTTTCCCTTTATCCACAGTCCCCCATTGCAGAGCACTAGCTGCTGTAATGCAAACAGTTTTGAAGGGAAAGCGGCAGCTGGGATTGCTACGTCCATCTACACCCTTCAGTATTTCTTTCCAGCCGACGGTGTAGTTGTGATTGGCAAGGTGCGTTTCTAATTTATGAGCCACATCGATAAGAAAAAATAAACAACAGCAGAAACATTTCCATCATCCCTACTGTCTGCACAGGTTAAATTGCCTGATGCTTCAAGGCACTTAATTCAGTTTGTTCAGCCTGCTGTTTGAACAAAGGCTGATTTCCTGCACAATGTGCCAGGAGTGGAAGCTCCCTCCCACGAGGCGGAGAACTGTTCGCAGGTGATCGAGAGGACGGCTTGACCTTCACGTGGGCCATGTGGGCCATGTGAGCCAAGCTATCGCTCTTTTTCTCTTTTCATCCTACGGTCATAGTGTGGGCTTAGTCCGGGGAGGACGCGAGCATAGTTGGTTCTGGTCACGTTGATGTCTAGACATGGTGCGTTCCAGCAGCATAGGCACAACATTCTGCTGGAGGAATAACGCGGCCTGCCATCTGCTCGTGGCCCGCCATCTGATTCTGCAATCGATTATGTCCGAGTAACACATTTCAGACATTTTAGGTGGGGGGTGTCGGTGCAGCAGAGTAGACCCTTCCCACCGAAGCTTGGCACGAAAGGCTTGCGGGTCACCACCTTTCTGCTGTGTCTCCCTGCTTCTACTGAATACAAATGTGATGGTTCGCGAGTTGGAACCTTGCTCTGCATTAACGTGCCTGGTTCGAGCAAGGGCAGACTGTGAGGAAATGTGACCTTTGGGAAGGATGGCGACGTTCCACGATGCAGCTGCTCCGTCATCCTCTCTGCTGCCTTTGTGTACCTAGGCAGGGTTTGGCAAACACACCTGACATATTGATCAGTTCATCCTTTACCCAAGATAATGTCCTTCTCCTTCCCAGTAAATTTTGCTTAGAAAAGCCCCAGAGATAGAAGGGTGTCTGGAAACAATTGATCACATTCAAATTCTTCACTGAATCAGAATCCACATGTTCTGCATTTCTTGCCCTCGGCCAGTCTGTATATTTTCTCTTCTAGACGTCGTCTTGGTCTCTTTCTGCGAAATTTTTTCAAAATTCCTTTCCCCTTAAAATGATACTTTAGCATATACTTTTGCAATTTAGTGTGACTGCTAAGAAGTTTGTATCTTGGTTTTCTGAGCCAGCTGTCACTAAGTCATTTACAGTGTGTTTTTTTTCAAAGATTTAAAACTGTACCAATCTTGGGCGATCGCTGCCAGAATTAGTCCTTTCAATAGGTCGGTTTGCTCTATTTCCGAGTAACCTGGCAGTCTCAACTAGTGTACACAGAGCTTTTTCTGTTACCAAGTACAGCGTTCTAACAAGTAACAAACGCACCTTTGCTTTCAATAAGCACTTTTGGAAGCTTGTTTACAAAGAAAACACATTGGCAAAATAATTCAGGAAAGTATTACAGTATGGCATGCCTGTGTGAACTGAAATGTATGTACGACGTAAACATCTTCACGTTTTGGACGTACAAGGGTTTTGCAACTTACAGAGAGCAGCCAAAATGAGGGGAATCTCCTTGTATGTAACTGTTCAGACCTCATGAGTCACCTGAAATATAACCTCCTTCTTAATCCCTTTGTTCTCCATGGCAACAGAGGTAAAGTAAACAAAAGCTCTGGTGCCTGTGAAGGACTTATTGATCAGAGGAAGCAGCAACGCCGCCAACATGTTTATAGCGTGAGGTCTGTCTTTTTAACATTGAGCAATGCTTTCAGTTTCCCTTGGTGGCAACGAACATCCTTCTCTTGTCAAGATATCAAACGGTATCGTTTTGTTATTCAGAACTCCCCACTGAAATGGAGTGGCAAACGCACATCTTAGCGGCGCTCATAAGACTACATACATACAGAGAATGATGGAGGGCTGGTGGGAGGGGATTATCTCCTCACGATTAAGTTTTTGTAAGAACAGAATGGATCCTTGACTCATCCCATAATGAGCCTGACTAAGTCTTTTTTGCCGAATTCCTCGCTTTGTTTCTGCCAACCCGTCGCACAAATGCCACAGGCTCCTGCGCGTGTCGAAGTGGAACGCCGCAGCTCCATGCCGCTCCCGCAGCTCGAAAAGGAGTGGGCCACATTATGCCAGGGCATAAATATAGCATGAAACCCACGGATGCTGAGGGAAATCAGCTTGGCTCAGTGCGCACAGCGCATCTGAACACGATCCTTATTGTACTCGAGGAGCCTGTAATGGTATAAATTAGCATGGAGAATCTGCCTCGGTCTAGCTAGGAGAAAAAAGAGTGTGAAAAGCGGTATCGAGAAGAAGCTTCGCAGGCGATGCTGAGCGGTTACAGAACTGCTCTGCGTTCGACAAGATGAGGGGTTAACTGATGAGGTTTGTAGTCACTCAGCTCAGATGACCACGTCCATCTTCTGGTGTCCCATAGAAGAGTCAGGGCTCTATGCCGGATCACTGGATAATGTCTCAGCCACGAAGGCCTTTTGTTAATTCATGGAAGTCACTCCATGTGTATTATGCGTACACCTGGTGTTTCCTATTAGTATCAGCTGCTGAGCACATAGAAAGAATAGGTGTTTGTGATTAACCCATAAAAAGCATTTGGTACAATGATGTTGTTAATAGAAATGCGCAAGTCTTTTTTTTTACAGCGTTAACTTGGCATAAGCACAGAGAAGGCATAAACATGGAAGAACCATAATTATTTCACAGCTGGTACAGTGTTCACGGTAGATGACGGTTTACTGCAAGTTCAGCGCAAACAGGACAGAGAGGGTCTAGTGAATTCCCTAAGGAGTGCTCTTTGTGGCCGTCTCAATTTTTGTGATATAACCCTTTCACGGAACTACTGCAAACCTTTGCTGTCCTTGTAAAAGCAGCGAAACTCTTTTAATTAAGGTGAATTTCCAGGAGACTAAAGAACACCTTCACCGGCAGGGATGAAGAACTTTTAGAATTGCTCAGCAACTGTAGCGATTGGGGAATACAATACTCCACGGTACAGTAACATATACCCTACAACTAGACAAACAGTTATCAGACTTTTTTACACGCATTATTTGATTTATTTTATGTTAAAATAAAACAACTTTTACGACTACCACCGAGCATCTACTGTCCATCCGCTGCCGTGATTCACCGATTTTATTTCGTTGACAGAATCTGCAAGCGAGCCTTTTCATAACGTAACTGTAACCGGAAGGTATGTCCAGCTCCGAAGGACAGCAGTCTCTCAGTCCAAATTGGTTGCGAGAGGTTTCAAGCAATGATTTGCTGTCGGCACACAGTTAACTGAATAAACATCATTCGACATCCTTATCGTGAGGTTTCTCATTTGTGATTTCGATTTGTGCAACAAGTTTAGTTTCTTTAAATTCGTGTTGTTTCATTTGTGTTCGCGCTATCGTAATGCTGGCTAATAAAGTCTCAACACATGAGGCTGGAAAGGCTAAGTTTAAACTTGTCAGACCTTGATTACACCTCTATTCCTTATCCCTTAATGAGCGGTTAGGCTGCTATTAGCAAGGATTGATGCCTAATGTTTGGGATTCATTAAAAACGATAAACTGGAAGGTAAAAAATGTGCTTAACTGTGACAGCCTTGATAGAGTATCTTGCCTTCCCGTACCTCTTCAGGTCATTTGATTTTGTTTCTCCCCATTAGAAGAAGCTCTAGTTGTCATTAAGTCATGATGGACCTAAACACTGCTCCTCCTGTTTACTCCAACCGGGGTGGGATGCAACCGACAATTCTGCTCCAAATTCCACAACCTCGTTTGCTTTTTAAGATCATCTGTGTAAACACTGCTGGGATAATGAATGACAAAAAGCTGTGTTTACGGGCAGAAGTAAGCATGAATCTTACATCCAGCATTATGCTGAAAGTGCAGTGATATATCATTATAATGACTTAGGAGAGCAATCTGAATATTACTGCATTTTTCATATTTTGACTAACACCGGTTCTCTCTCTGTGTGTGTGTGTGTGTGTGTGCGTGTGTGTGTGAGAGAGGGTATTTTGGCAGTACTGATTTGAACAAGTTTATGTCTTTGTGTTAACTTACTCCATACATTAATTTATGTGGCTTTCCAGTTTTATGATATAATTCAAACAGTTGAATCTAAGTGTCACTCGGGGGAAACGTATTTAAAATCCTGTAAAATTACAGGGCAGTCTATGTTACAATTTTACAATTTTAAGGAACTATAAAACTTCCCTATGGCCTGGATTACGTGAGTGTGTCCCTTTAGGCACTAAGCGCACTATATCATTCTCAGATGAAGGGTGTGAAGTAATTTTACCAATTTACTCAGACATACTCGTTTTTAAACAACAAACCTTCTGTAACATCCCCGCACCATCATTCACCGGGCGAGCGTTTCGGAGGAATAATATGATAAATCGCTCCTCTGGCCGTTTTTTTTTTGCCAGCCAAGTGCACTGTCGAGTTATATCTGCGCTTGTTGTTCTGCCTTTCTCTGCGGGAGTGAGCGATTTAGTAAAGTGGACTGCAGACAGGCAGCTCCGTTGTAGTTTGCACAACAGCTTTCCGATCAGAGACACATCGCAGCACAGCGACGTCTTGTTGACATTACTGATCTCCCCTCCTTCGAGAAACAGCTTTTAACACGCCGGCGAAGAAAAGAAGACGGTGGAAGCACAGTTGGTATAACCTTGCGCTGTAAAGTTTCTGTCAGTCCAGAGAAAACGAGACATCTATTCCGTTCTTGGCATTTACCGGGGAAATATTTTACTGTGTTTTTTCAAAGAATTTATTTAACAGCCCCTCTGGCAGTTCGATTCAACGATAATTTCACCGCCGAAGCGTGCGTTTTCGATCCGAAGGGGGTGGTTCAGGCAGTAAATGCAGTAAGGAGATCCAATCTCGCACCAAGTTTCGAGCCATGTCCGCGTTCTTAATCATGTTTCAAATAACAGTTCTTTTATCCCATTTCTTATCAAATCCCGTGTCCATTGACAAAGCTCTTATCTGTTTCATGCTTAATAAAAATCTGAGAGACTGGTGTATCGGTGACTATATGACCCCATAAAGGTTTGCGGTAAGAATTAGGGAAACTCAGGAGGCCCAGGTGCCATAGCAACACCCAACGTCAACTGATTGCCCTACGATGGCCTCTCATCTCCAGTGAGTTCAGCTAGCAACATCCCTGTTTGCCTTTGACAATCTCAACATGTTTTTTTCTGTATTGCTCAGAAAATATTTAGTAGTTCATTATTTTGGTTGCTCATTCATTAATTAAAAGCATGATGAAACTCCAGACACAAGTTTGTTTTCCCCTTCCGCAGAACGGCTCGTGAAACGCTGGAGGAATATATTTAAAAAATGAAAAGCTGAATTATTTGCGAAATTGATGCCATCCAGTTGGACTTTTTATTGCCTGGATGAATACCCATTCAGGAGCAATCTCCCTATAGTTGTGTAATTAAATTATAGGGTACAGCCAGCATTATGAGAAAGGTCAAGTAGCGCATTATCTGCAGTGTATAACACAGAGTGGCTAATAAGCCTGTGGCCAATTTCTGCAGATATCCATCTGAGCTGACCAAAGCGCCCTACGGCTCATTACAGAATTACAGCATTAGCTTTGATGGCCAACACAGAGCAAGATGTGCCCAAAACTGCCTCTTTTAGCCCATCCATTTGAGGTGATAGTTTGGGTAAAAATAACAGTGCGCACCTTGTTTTTGAGAAGTACTCAGCCCTCCTGACTTCAGCGTCGGCCTTATTGCGAGGGCGATCCTTCCGGCTTACAGACGTTGGCCTCAAATCTGCGGAGCCCCAGAGAGCGTGCACCTGGAGAACAATGAAGTGTCAGGAGCCGCTCTTTGGGACTAAACACCCAGGAGTTGAAACCAGAACAATGACACGCAAACTCATCCCCGTGCAAAGTCTCGTAAAAAACGTCCTGTGTGATCATCCCCTGACTGACAGCTCTTCCTTAAGAGCAAGCCTTGTCAAAGCTTTGCGTTTCAGTCCGTGCTAAATTCCTGGGGATAAAGAGCCCTTTTGTATCCAAGGAATTCTACACAAAAAGATCAGCGCAAAACACACTTTCTTGGTCAACATCGGCTTTGCTGGGGAGCCGCTATCCAACGTACTACTGTGAGAAAGGACCGGTCTCATGGAAGCAGGGGAAGAACAAAAGTGCTCTATGCAATATGCTAGAATCTGGGAGAAACGCATGCTGGAAAACAAGAGCTATGCACTTTTCCCAGTTTATCTGTATAAATGAGCTGACTGTAAGCATCCCAGGATCAATGACAGACAAAGTCCTGTACTATCAGTGGGACTACTGCTGAGTCCTAGTATTACTCCACAGGCCGCTGTCAGGCTACCTGGTGCCCGAGAGCTGTGCTGAGACACAAGGCAGACACTAAAGCTGTATCCCAGCTGGAAATATGATCTCACTTCTTCTCCGTGGTCCAGGGGAAAACAGTGCTGTCAAGTGGTTATGTCTTTGCGTCATAGCTGAGCTGCAACGAAGGATAAAACGGTGCTAATAATAACATAACCGAGAGCGTGAAACGGGACGTGGGTGCACGGCAGGCGGGAGCCGAAGGAGCCCCTGGGGGAAATGGCCCGTGCTGTGAAGCTGTGCTAGGACTGCCAAGATGACAGGTGCATTGTTTCCTACTGGCGTTTGGTGGACCGTGACCGTCTGCCCTCGGGTCACGTCCTCGAGACCTTTACACCCCCTCCCCCCTGAGTCATGCCGCATTGTACTGGGAGCACGGAAAAGGGATCGGAGGACAGATCCACTTGCCTGGACAGAAATGGGAAATTAAATTATACAACCACTTGACCGCATGCACACTTGGCCACAGATACCCCTCTGGAAGTGCACATCTTATGTTTCCCATTGCTTGGTTGTGCAATGCAATCCATTCAGTTCCAGGATGCATTCCAGTCTATAACTAATATCTTAGGGGACCTGATTACACTCCAGTGGAGAATGATGTATGTCCTTTGGCCATATAAGCAGTCCTTGATGACTGCAGGCTTAAATGCAGTGATGCACAGTGCTGTCGCACTCGGAGCTTCTCCCATTGTCAGCAGCCTTCCGTCTCAAAGCGAAGTCCTGACGCAAATTACAGTGGAGCGTCTTGACCACAATTATCCAAGAACAAAAGGAAAGAAAGTCAAGGCTGTGTGTTTCATTTTGCCGTCAGCTGTGACAGCGTTCGGCTATAAATGACAAATGGAATCAAACCTAATCACAGGTTCCATCGCTCGCCATCTGTTTGCTTTCAGGATCAATGTCCTCTTGCTTTCTGAGCAAGTATTCCGCCAATTTCACAGGGCAAATATGCGCCGAAGAATTAGAGTGAAGGACAGGAGTTGAAAAAATTTGCATCAGTACGACAGTGTTTGCGCTTCCTTTGAGCTGGTTTATAAATACAGTAAATTGTACCCATGCTGTGACACCTGTGGACTCCAGAAAAGGTCTCTCAATGTTTTGTCATTCATCCCTTCATACAAAAACGTCACCGAATGTTGTGATTTTATCAGAGGATGCAGAGGTGAAAAGAGCTGAACAACACGGCCGCTCCATCAAATGAACCCAACACAATCTCATTTAGCGTTGATAAGGTCGCCTGACAGCCATGTCAGCTCTCTAAGAGGGGAACTGTGCAATCTGAGTTTAACCTTTGGATGTACGGAAGGCAGCATTATCTGAGAGAGAAAGTACAAGCAGCTGCTCGTGTGTCTGAAACTTCAAAACAAACTTGGCAAACAGCTTCCTGGCACTCCGGATACACTGATATTTTATTGGAAAATGAGGGGAAAAAAAAAAAAAACCTTTTTTCTGCAATCGTCCGTATTTCTGAAGGTGGTCTCTGCGTTTGCACTATTCCAGTGGTTTTCCAGTGGACCGTCTGTCAAAATTGACTGTCACCTGCATGTACTCAGTGGTTGTACTGAAGGCCTGTGGAGCAAGTCTGTAACAAGTGTGTAATGACTGCACGTGACAACATAATTTGAGATCATCCTAATGCCACGGTTTACATTGTGATGATGTGTATTTTCCCTGTTTTTCAATCCACTCCAATGGTGAATTAAATAATGGAACCAACCCAACCCAACCAAACCCAACACAACCCAACCCTACCAAACCCAACCCAACAACTGCTTGTCTTGAGCAGGGTTGTGGCGAGCTCATGTGTAAACAGGGAAAATCTGAGATTTTTTAATCTTTCTTTGTCTTTCATTGAATATGGAGATTTGAATAACACAAATAGTACAGAAGAATGAACCAGGGGTGGCTTGAGGTATTTTGTCCATTTTCTCCTTTTTTAAGCAATGAACCTTTACTATTTTTTCCATCGTTGTCAAAGAATGCATTAGAAATCTAATACTTGTACCCTGCCTTTTTTTTGTACTGTTAGTTTCCTTAAGTCGGTATTAAATAATACTTACTCGTAACTATATAATTTAAAACTCAATAAATGCCATATTTTAAACAATAAACAATTTCCTTGGTTATCTGGAGTGAAATTAGTAAAAAATGTTTTCTGATAACTCAGAGAACCAGTTTAAAATCCTAATAGGTTCCCTGTGTTACAACATGCTAAAAAGGCATGTAAGAAAATAATTAGACTTTTCCTATTATTTGAATATGTAAAGCAAGGCAGTGTTTATCAGTGTTTTTTTCCCCACCTGGTTTAAATATAGACCTTTTAATTTTAGGACCACAAATTTAATGAATTTTTAATCTGCGGCTAATAGGTTCCATTATTTATTTGTATCTGTGCTCGAAAAGTAGAGGCTCATTACATAAAAGTGATTAAGCTGCCTCCAGAGATTTGCGGTGTAGAGAGAATATGCCATATCCCAGCGGCCCACTTCAGGTGCGGAACAAACAGGTTCACCTCAGTACGTTGCCTATTTTGTATTTAGATCATCTCCTCATCTCCATACAAAATTATGTGCTCAGCTTATTCTTAGTGCTTCCAGTCCAAGTCTCTTCTAAAATTTATCTTCCCTTCAGTTATTGCTGGTTCGATAAAACACTGCTTCAACGAGACACCGTAATTCACTTAATGGTTGTACTATTGACCCTTCTTGGTTTGTTACCCAAGGAGAAAAGTGAGACTTTCCTGGCTTAAGGCTGTAAACATGTACTCTTCGGGCAGGAGCAGGGAGTTTTGGGTAGGGACCTAATTCTTGGCCCATTAAGTTGCTGGTTCAAACCCCAGAAAAGACGATTACTCCCTAGAATGACCCTTGAGGACGGCATTTAAACTGAATTGTTCCCATAAATCTCCAGCTGTGTACATTAGCGGTGTGACTTGTGCTGGAGAACACATCGGCTATGTCTAAGAACGAATGGAAGGTAACAGGTCCAGGAGAACTAAAGGGACTGAGGGTTTAGTTACCAAAACTGAGAAAACCTTTGCTTCACATTTTCCAAGATCTGACATCTCCTGGACTTGTTAGACTTTTGTTTCTGTGTGACAAAGAGATAAAAGCCTTGAAGCTTCAAACCTTGTGATCTTTGGCAAGAAAACCAATGTTGGTCACTCACATTCCAAAGATGTCCTTCAGGGAACTTCACCTGCCAGTCAGATCTGCTAGAATTACAACTGCAAGATTTGCCCTTGGCCAAATGCACATGTGACTGAGGACAGGTTTCATTAAACCCAATTTACATTTAAACCTTGCAGCTCTGACAACACACACACACACACACACACACACACACACACACACACACACAGTCCAAAACCGCTTGTCCCGAGTGGGGTCACGGCGAACCGGAGCCTAACGTGGCAATGCAGGACGCAAGGCTAGAGGCGGAGGGGACACACCCAGGACGGGATGCCAGTCCATTGCAAGGCACTCCCAGCAGAACTCGAACCCCAGACGCACCAGAGAGCGGGACCCAGCCAAGCCCGCTGCGCCACCGCCCCCCTCCCAGCTCTGATAAACACTTTAGAATTTTATAACACAGATAAATGCTTGATAATAAATTCTGTAGCTTTCCTCCACCTTGTGAAGGTAATGTGTTTCCAAAAAACCCTTCGTAATGCAAACATTCATAACTCAAAGACATAATTACCATTACTTTTAATGGTAGAAGTTTTTAGACATTACTGAGCCCCAAAAGTGACAATCATTTATGCTAAAATATCACCCAGTTCCATTAAAATGGGCAGTTACTCCAGTTGTTACCATTAGTTATCATAACACAACATAACAAGGCAGTTTCCCTTCATTAATCACTCTAACACTGTGTGTGTGTGTGTGTGTGTGTGTGTGTGTGTGTGTGTGTGTGTGTGTGTGTGTGTGTGTGTGTGTGTGTCCTCCCGATTTGGATTTCCTCCTGATCACGTTTTAGGTGGATTGATGTCTCTAAATTGAAACAAGTGTGTGTGTGTTACATTGCTCTGCTGTATAAATAGGTGGACAATTATCTAGAGTTTACTTTAGTGTCTAATATTGTAAGTCATGTTGGATAAACATGTCAGCTAAGTGAGTCTCACAAAATCCATATTTCTGATTTGTAACTTTGAAGAAATGATTTGTACATCAAAATCGGGGTAACAAATGAAACTTTGTAAAGCTGAACTCTCGTAACTCAAATGATTGTATCTCGAGGGACGACCGTATCTGGAGAAAAAAGGTTGGGGCTTATGGGAGAGTTGAATCAGAGCGCTAATATTGACTTGTTTTTTTCACTCCGTTATTACCCATTTTTAAAGACGCACTGAAACTCCAACTACAACGTATAGCCTAGTGCTCCTTTTCAAATTGCCTGGTTTTTCCCCCGCAGGGTAATCATCCAAAATTGGCAAACATACTGCTATCTCAGCAATATTGGTTGTCACACACTGTTCCACAATGCCATTGTGAGCTCTTATATAAGCTATTACATATACCTTGGGTTTCTCCAAAATTGGAACCCCATAGCGAGGATGGAAAGGATTTCAATTTGTTCTAAATTTTCTTTTGAAGGCTTTGGCAGCATAATATAAGAAGTGTCATTTCATTGCAGATGTGGTGGGTAATGTCAAGGCATCAATGCACCATGCTTTTCTGTTATTAGGAGAAAGTAGGGAACTCTCAGCTGATGGGGGATGTAATGCATATGAAAATCAGCGAGGTTGAATATGTGTTCCACATGCGCAAGAAAAACCTACAATCTCCTTGTTGGGGTTCCTCAACGTTTGAGTCACCTGGAGTCCCAGAGAATAGCTGAAAACGCCACCTTTCTTGTCACATGACTACAGCCATTGCTGCAGTGGCGTCTGTGAGATGCTGGTATCGATTACACGGTTGCGATCGAAACTCAGTCGATAGAAAGGGGAGGGAGGTCGTGCTCGAGAAAGAGAGCTTTTGATGGCAGAGGCCAGCGAAGTTGCTGCAATTGACTGTAATGCAATTGAGACGAGCCGGGGCTACGAAAGCATGGAGAGAAGAGGTCACTGGAATGAGACGGATGCCACACCTAACACACCAGGATGCAAACACTTGCCAGCAGTAATTTAGACCTGCTCCTTTTTCAAAATCTTAGTTAAAGCAGCTTCTCAGAGGGAGAGTGTGAAAGTACTGGTTCCACGCTGACGGGGATACCGAAACCCAACGCCGGTCCTGCCAGACGCTCCTCCTCCAATCTTTCGATCTGTGCTAATCGCATTCTCGGACGCTTAGCTGAGCAACAGGACATCATCTCGAGCCTGAGCGAAAACTCGTTTTAATTATTTATTTAGCCATCCAACTAATGAAAGTCTACAGAAAACGCTGGCTGCGTTCACGACAGCCCATTTTCATTTCATTGCGACTCCGACTAATAGGCTGGAGCCGTGCAGCAGTCTTGCAACTCTCAATCATTTCATCATTCCCTTTGCAGGCTGCCTCCTATTCATATACACCGCACACACGCAGCAGATGTGTGACTAAATGAAGAATAGACGTGCCGTTACGTGAGTGTGTTTTACATTATTGCTTCGCTCTCGACTCTGTTGATTGTCTTCAGGTCCTTAAGCGTTACTCATTCGCTCAAGCTGAACTCGGAAGACCCGACGCCTCGCTCCCACCAGCGGCATTTCGGCGATGGTGATCTGATCTGGCCATTTCATGAGGATAGTGTGACAAATGTCCTGACCCGCAGTCTCAGCGGCAATGAGGATGTGACGGCTGGCACGGGGCGCTGGGCTTTCTGGACTAATTCCACCTCCCCCGGCACCTCTCTTGCTTGGGTCCGTGACTCATTTCACCCCTCGATGGGTTTACATCTTCTGCCTCTCACTGTGTCTTCAGGTACGCCCGAGATATATCACCCCTGCATTAATGGGAGACGTGCGCCGGAGTTTGACACCGTGGCCACACTTCCTGGAACCAGACAGGGTGTGAAGTGGACAGATAGAGCCAGGCTCTATGAAAACTATAGACCCCGTTTTGTTTTTCAGCAGAGCAACTTCTGATGATGAGAAGCAGCCGTCCGGTGAAAAAAAGGACCCGTTGTGTTGAACAGTAATTGACCACTGTTTTTCTGCTGGGCTGATCAAAATACATATCCTATGCTTGCAGGGGATGTTTTACTGAAACAAGGAAATTGTTTTTTTTTTTTTTTTTTTTTTTGCAATAGCAAATTTCGACATTACAACGCATTAAATTTTTACAGGGCAGCTTGAACACGGAGCAGCTTTGTCTTCCGTAAACTCTGCTTGCTTTTCATGCACTCTGAAATTGCACAGATGGCAAAGAACCTTCTAAAAATTATTATTTACTCTCCAAGCAGATCTCATCCATTTCTGCATGATTTATTTTTTTTTCTTTCAATTTTTTGAAGATATTCAGGCAAGATGTTTTCCCATGGGAACAACCCCGGTACTGTTCTCAGTACTGAGCAACCAGGGTCAGTATTCCAGTCCCCAAACCACTGTGTCTAAGCCTGCTGTCTGCCATACCGGTTTAACACTGAAATTAGCTGCCGAGCGGAGAGAAATTATTTTTTTTTTCATTTTGTTGCTGGACACACACCACTGACCATCCGTGCCACAGTTGTTAGAAGAAGAAGTTCATTCTGATATGAAGACTAAATCTTTTATGAGTGTCATTATAGGGCTGCGATACAGGGAACACAGACCGCCATCTGGGGTATGGTGGTTTACTAAAGCAAAATGGCTCGCTGAAATTTGGATGACCTTTATTAGACAGCCACGGTCTAATTACTGTGTCTATTGAGAAGTCTGCTCCCCTTCCTTGCTGGGGGGTGAGGTTTTTGTATTGTGCTCTTGGAAAAACATATCAGACAGCTCATATAAGTCTGTGCTAAAGATTTTGTGCTCATTTTTTGCAGCGGTGTGTATTTTCCTGTATATTCTGAAATAATCCTGACTTTGGCCAACAAGCATATTATGAGTAGTATTATGCAAGATAATATAATCAGCCCAAAATTTCTTGAGTCAAGTGTATGCATTATTTTAAGTGTTCATACAGAGTGACATACTGTATGAATCTGACAGATAATATAACTTTTTCCATTGACATGGCCCTGTAACCAACCTAACAGTAACAGGTAGACAAATTGGTTAAGGAGTTCTAACTTGAAAGTTTGTACGTCAAAATTAATACTTAATAATGCAGTTTAAGCTCTGTTTATTCACGGATTTGGTTTTGTAAAAACATCAGATAAGGTTATAATGAATTAAACATTTCTTGTAAGACTTCTGTTTTCATCAACAACTTATCCAGTGCAGTTTCTCAGTGTGCCTCTAGGAGGAAAAATGTGGACAGGTCGCAAGTATATTATCTTTTATTTATTACATTATTCATTATTATTTATTTATTACATCAAATGTGTACTTCAAAATACCTGGAAAAAAAAACCTTACATTTATTTTGCAGACGCTTTTCTCCAACGCGACTTCCAATGAACTCAGCCCACACACCTTATTCACCGTGGTGACTTACACTGCTAGATACACTACTTACACTGGGTCACTCATCCATACATCAGTGGAACACACACACTCTCTCTTATTCACACACTATGGGTGAAGCTCAATAGCATGTCTTGACTGTGGGAGGAAACCGGAGCACCCGGAGGAAACCCAAGCAGGCACAGGGAGAACATGCAAACTCCACACAGGCCGAGCGGAGATCGAACCCACGTCCTCTCACGCCAGCCAGGCGCTGCGAGACGGCTGTGCCTCCATGCCGCCCACATCCTACTCCATAACCCCCTACTAAATGCGCTGCTTTATTACATACAAGACAGTGTCGTGTTCCTCCTGTGCAACAGGTGGCTTCGGGCATCATGGAAGACTGCGTTAAGAGAACGTAGTAAAATGTAGTAAAATATTTCTTTCTCAGTTGAGGCAACAAAACTGGCCATGGGGTCAGGGGAATCATTTACCATCTGAACATGTGCAAAATTGTTCGGAATCTTGTCGCTTTCAGTAAGCAATCAAGAAAACCTGACAGTAGACACATACCTCTATTCATTAGTTTGTTTCTCCAAAAGTCTTGGATATAGCTATAATAAAAATATGAAGAATGAAATTGGTCATACACAGCTCTGTTTGTGTTCTGAGTTTTTGTTCTGTTTCAGTGCATTTTGCTGCCAAAAATAACAGCAATTGGAAACTCTAAGAGAGAAAATTTACTACATAGAATGGTAAAGAAATGCAATTAAAAATAAACTGAGAAATTAATGAAATCTGGCAACTCAAATGCTCGTGACACGAGATACAAGTATATGCGTTATGATGAGACTCATGGTGGTAGGCTGGTAGGATATGTATGAATAATAAAACCATAGTACTGAGTCAACATTTGTCTCAGCAGTCAAGTAGTGAAATATTTCACTGTGGTACAAGTGGGTCTGGGACGCTTGTCCTGTACGACAATGCAGATGGCGTTTTGCTTACATTTGTAAACAGCTTATTCAGGGATTTTAGGGTTTTCATCAGTGCTCATGCATAACATACTGGAGATGTGTCCTGCGGTCTTGCAAAACAAGGGGAGAAAATGTCAACCAATACTAAAATCCATTTCCATCTACATTTCGCACTAACTTTTCTCCAAAGCAATGTACAACTCAGTACACAAAAGTTCATTGCAAGAATATATAGAGGGATGGGGATGTAGACACGTGATTCGCAAAGTATGGTGAAGTTAGTAAGGAGTAAAATTTTATTATTTATATATATTTAACATGGGGGATGTGGTGGCGCAACGGATTTGGCCTGTGCCTGTTCCCTTGTGGGTCTGGGGTTCGAGTCCTGCTTAGCGTGCCTTGTGATGGACTGGTGTCCCGTCCTGGGTGTGTCCCCTCCCCCTCCAGCCCTACGCCCTGCGTTGCCAGGTTAGGTTCTGGTTTGCCACGACCCTGCTCAGAACAAGTGTGTGTGTGTATGTATGTATGTATGTTTGTTTGTATGTATGTTTGTATATTTAACATGATGTAGTTTATGGAGCAGGTAGGAGATGAGGAGAAAAGTGGGTCTGAAAGATGTGTTTGGAGACTTACTGAATGTTGAGAGGGACTTAGCAGTTCTGAATGAGAGAGGGGGAGCATTCCACCGCAACAAAGTCAGAACTGAGAAGCTTTGAGCCAGAAGTGGAGGCACATAGTGGGCTCGCTGGGGGTGTGGTGGTTGGGATTTACAGGTACAGTATCTGGGAGCAGATCTGTTGATTGTCTTGTACTCCGTAACCAGAGTCTTTAGCTTGATACATGCAGCTAGAGGCAGCCAACGGAGAGAGGCGAGGAGGAGCAATACATGGCAACACACACACACACACACACATTGTCTGAAACCACTTGTCCCAAGCGGGGTTGCGGCGAACTGGAGCCTAACCCGGCAACACAAGGTGTAAGGCTGGACGGGGAGGGGACACACCCAGGACGGGACACCAGCCCATTGCAGGGCACCCTAAGCGGGAGTTGGAGAGCAGGACCCATGCAAACCCACTGCGCCACCACCCCCCCTTACATGGCAACATCCAGACCAATTTTCTAACTTTGTCTTGAAGTTGAGCTAAGCCCTATTCCAGCATCACATTTCTCATTATGTTTCAGTGCTTTTTTAAGCTTAAGAAAGCAGGCAATCTTATTTAAAAAGTCTCTGTCTATATGGCTCTTATCAACCGGACAATTTTACCACAAACTAATCTCGGACCATGTGGCTCACTTTAATCCACTGTACAAAGTTGGCCTTAAAATGGGCAGGAATACACTAGGAGATTAATAAACCCAATTTGCACAAGTGACCTTTTTACTGCCAAACAGTAAAGACGCTGTCTTTTCATGCTTGCACTTTATAAATGTTGTTCTAAAACAGCCCTTTAGATAAGTGTTAAAAAAATAACCATATCAGAATTCACTGAGCATTAAATTAAACTTTTTTTTAAGTAGCCAGTGCTTCGCACCGCTTTAGAGAACATTTGAGGATCCGATGAGGCCAATATACCATGCAAACTTAAACGTTCTCGACTCCTCTTTCTTCTCCCGATCTCATTCTTTGGCTCTCGGAATTAAATGACCAGCAGTAGCAGCATTAATATTTCATGTCCTGGAAAACATCCTCTATGACTGGAACAGGCCACAAACAGTTGCTTCCTGTGCATGACCACTACTTGTTATTGTCATTATTTTTGCTGGGGGGTATACACAAATTAAAACAGATAAATGAACACTCGAGACCAGGCCACCAGCCACTCCAGGACAGTGACACGGCTGTTTACGGGCATCATTTTTTAAGAGTATGAGTGTGGAGCTCAGTGAAATAAAGGAGGTATTTCAGCAAATGTATAGGAGCACCTTGACATATGGGCGAGAAGAGTGGGAGCTGGAGGCTGTGCTTATGAGAATTCCTTTTGTGTGAAATATATGATATTTAGCTGAAGACCACCCTACCTTGCTGGGCATACTACAACAGTTGCATCATCTAATTGAAGCTCTGGCATCCCATGTGTGCCAGAGCCACAGTAAAGCATAGATCTGGTTCTGGAACCAGAGCACAAGGTTCAAGAAGGGGTTGATGGAGGAGGCGCATGCTTGAGTGGTTTCAGATAGTAGAGATTTATGAATATCTGAACTTATGATTACATGGCCGATGAACAGTATAATTCCATACAACATTCAGGGCCAGGTTGCATTAAACTGGTCAGTCTGTTTTCTGCTCTTATAGAAACTCTAGTTTCAATAATGCAGGACTGAGGAAACCATGATTCTAGTCAGTTCAGTCATTTAATGTCTTACCGTAAAATCCCTATTTAACGCCCCCACCTATTTTTGAAAATACCCGGTATATTTTTTTCGAGTAATCAGAAAAGAAAAATAAAAACTTACCGGTTCCAAGTTTTAAATCCCATTTTCTTCCGTAGTCCGTAACATGAAACAGTCCACAAACACATTAATAACTATGTGAACACGTCAAACTTCCGTGAAATTCGTCACGCATGAACTTAGGGAGAGAAATGATGATCGATTTCACTACCATGTCACTTGTAATAAACGCCCCCCCCCCCCCCCCCCCCCCCCCCATTCTGCAAAATATTACCCGGGGGCGTTAAAAAGGGATTTTACGGAACTTTAAATTTTGGTCAGCTAATCATGATGATCAATAAGTACAAAAGAATTTTATTGTAAAGCCTGCGAGATTAAATGTTATCTTGTCCCCCACCTTATGAAGGAAATGGGTTCCTGAAAAACATTTTGTAAGGAGAGCCCTCATAAATCAAAGATGAATTACCATTAGAGTCAATGGTGAACAATATTTTATAATACGTTGAGCTACAAAATTGAAATCCATTTCCGCTACAAAATACTATCACATCTCGATAAAACACAATCACTTTGAGTTAACATTATTTATCTTAACACCACATTAATTGCTTAATAAAACTGTACAGATGTCCATCTGCACTTGTTCAGCAGTTTCATGCCTGTTACATACTGATACTGCACACTGTTTGTAAACAAAACAGATATACATATAATACTTGTGCTTATGTATTAATTTAACCTTTAATAGAAAAAAAAGCACTAAGAAAATCAACGAAAACAATACAAATAAATTCACACTCAAAAAAAGATGAAATTGTTTGGACAGTCCAAACAGGGCCAGGATGACTAAAATTTTAATTTAATTAATAATATTAGTATATTAATAATTTGAGATAACTGTCAAGATTTGCAACTAGCAAATGAGGTATAACGGAGGCTGAGAAGTTAATTCAACACAAGCCAAACTAGTACTGCAAAGACAACTGCATGGTGGCTCTGGTCTGGTGGACAAGGCAGAATTTGTCGTCTCATAGCACCTGGGTCGTGCGATTCAGCGTAGGTTCGATTCCTGCTTACTTATGTAGAGTTTGCACATTCTCTCCATAGGTCTCCTCCAGCTGCCCCGATTGCATCCCACAGTCAAAAAGAGGCGAGTTTAAGGTGAATCCGTGACTCTATATTGCTCATAGTGTGTATTGTAGAGTTTATTGTAGTATATCTAGTGTAGCGAGTCTCCGTCGATAAAGTTGTCCGCTAAATTCTTCATGGTAAACATTGTACGTTGCTTTGGAAAAAGGCTTTTTCTAAATGAATAAATATACTGTGAATCTCTTGCGCTATTTAGCTGTTGGGAGGTGCGCCAAGTCCAAATTCCATCCTCGTAAACGTAAAGAAATGCCTTCTGAGCCAAAGGAGGGGCATTCAATGAAACTCATGTAGAGTCAAATTCTCATAACTTGAATTGGTGCATCTCAGGTTATGACTATTTTTCATTCTAAACCACAAAGCAGCCTGCTCTCTAAAAATCCTTCTGAAACAGGTTTTTAACAGGCCATTATATCGCTGTTTATACACACACACACACACACACACATTTTCAGATAATTGCATATGAGCAAAATACACTGAAATATCTGTAGGATTGTTTGATGGTAGGAATTCTTTCTCAAGCTTTGGTGTTTCATAGAATACTTTATTTTCACTCCTCACTCATAGGCGGAGTCATTTCAGCGAACGGGTCGGATAAAATAAAAACTGATTTATGCTTGTGGTCCACTAGATTCATAACCACAAACTAATTGATATATGAGGTGGTCAAAGAGATATTGAGCTCTGGTGGGGCCTAGTGTCCTCCAACATGGGACTTTGTGGCTGGGCTAATGGACCAGAGACTGAGGCCAAGTCTCACAAAAGTACTTTGTTGTACCCTAGAGAGAGTCAATTAACCATAATCACTTCAGTCAAACCCATGGTTGCCTCTACGGGCAGGTCATAACATCGTAAGCTGTATTAGTTGGTTCAGGCAAAACTGTCTGATAAGCAACAATGGTAATGTGGTTAAGAGAGGCTGGTTGCCAAGGCAGCTATTATGGTTATGAATGCTAATTTGTACCCTGAAGGTTGTTACTTCAGATTTCAGGTGGGGCCCTTCAAACAATGTTTTCATATTAATTTCAGTAGTGAAGTAAAGTGTATCACTGGGTTCAGCTAAGTTGCTTTGGGAGGCACAGCGAGTAGTGCTGCTGCCTCACAACGCCTGGGGGGTGCAAGAAGGCGTGGGTTCGATCCCCACTCAGTCTGTGTGGAGTTTGTATGTTGCATGCTGTTCAGGTTCACCCACCGTGTGTGAGTGACACAGAGAGAGTGTGTTCCACTGATGTATGGAAGAGTGACCCAGTGTACGTAGCATATCTAGCAGTGTAAGTCACTGCGGTGAATAAGGCGTGTGGGCTGATAACACTACATAGAGTTCACTGGCAGTCCCTTTGGAGAAAAGTGTCTGCTAAATGAATAAATGTAAATTAATAATAGCTGCTCATAGTGCTGGATGGTGTGTGTGGGGCCTACAGTTGCCACAGTTGATATGTTTCAAACCTTCTCAGCCCCCCGATCCAAAATGGCACCTCAGTTCTTTGTCGGCAGCTTGTGCTGCAAGGCTCAAGGAAGCTGGCCAGGATACATGCTGCGCAAGCCAAAGAAAGTAGTGCCAAAAACCGCTAGCACAAAGGAGCACTATGCAATTAACTTTCTGCTCTTTTACAGTGGTTTTGGGTTCTTCAAATAAAACCCAGTCTGCAGTCTGGAGGTTCCATTTACACCCAGACCAGGTGTTCTGTTGCACTGGCTTTAATGTCCATTTTGAAGCTATATTGAATTATAGAGCCTAGGATCGGACTGAATTCAAGCTTTGAAATACATTAAGCTTCTGCATTATTGCACAGAGGAACCAGACGTGCATTAAAAGGGCATTTAAAGTAATTTTGCTCTTTTCTCTTGCAGTAATTTGATTTCTAAAGTATGTTCCATTGATCATCTCTCTAGGAGACGAGTCTTTTTTTCGCGTGCAAAGGCGGGGGCACTTTCAATCTTTCTGTGCTTATGAAAATCAACTGGATGTTGTTTCATTTTGTTGGTAAATGTTTTTTTTTTTTTCCCCTTAGTTTTTTTTGGCTGCAGTAAAGAGAACAGTCGCTCCAATGGATTAAAAGCTGTATTGACATTTTTATTAGATGGCTTTGCATGGTGCTATTTATGCAGCACAATATGGCTTTCTTTGGCAGACCGCATTGATCTTAGCGGAAAAGATCCCCAACCACGACATCAAACGTGGCCCCTGTGGGCGTGCAGGGTACAGTGGCAGTGCTCTTTGTGCTCCCTCTCCCATTCAGCGGTCTTCAACCCCCCCTTTGATACGCGTTCCAGGCCCGTTCCAGGCCCATCCCACACCAACAGAAGAAAGCCGTTTCCAACAGCACAACAAAAACAGCGGGTTTTAAAGAGTGACATGAAGTCTCCCAAAGCAGGGGAGGGGCACCAAAGAATGCCTGGCCTCTCGGAGCTAATCAGTCTCTCGTTTGGCAAGTTCTCCTTTTCCGTTTCCATGAGAAAAGGAGGGAGGGAGGGAGGAAGCAAGTGGGCAAGCGTGCGGGCGGGCGGGCGAGCCATAGAGAGAAGATAGAAACCTCTGCCAGAGCTTCGTTTCGTGCCATATCGAGTGGTGGTCATAGAGCTGCATCAGAGCGTGCCGATTATCCCCACCTGGGCTTTGCCATTCTGTAGGCAATTAACTGAAAACGCAGATAAACAAGCAGACCTTCATTCACATTTAAATCATCCATTGAAAAATAATTTTAGGTGCAGTGTCGAGACTTGAGCACATATTTTGCATATTTGATGAAATATTTGCATATCTACAGCACAGATCGGAGACTGGTAATTGAACGGGTGCAATGAAACATTTCCAGTGCTGTATATACATATATATATTTTTCCCCCCAAAAAATCCACTCACAATGTAGGATGATGAATTTTGAGAAACACGACTCATTTCACAGGCTAATTACTGTCAAACAAACCGCACAAAGGCAATATTTGCACACACACGTCACGATGCAGTCAATTTTTATTCCTAAATAAGTTAAATGTAATCCCAGTAGCACAGTTGAAATATAAATAACCACAACAGCTCTGAGTGGGATGTGGACAGCTTGGCTACGTGTGTCTTTGTGTTTCTGACTGCGTTCTGTACCTGGGGAAATGCATGTCCCTCGGGAGGCTGGTGAGAGCTACTCTAACCCCACTGCTGGAAAGGGATGGGAGACCCAGTGCCAGTCAGGCCATGTGGCTAAATGCTCTACTGCCCCCCCTCAAGTTACTCAATTATGGGCAATTTCTATGCCGTTTTGAAGCCCTGAAGGTGCCATCTATTTTGCATGTCTGTGCATAGCTTATTTTACAGGTGTGCTGATGTAACCACCTAGATATAAATAGTGTATGTAATTAACTGCTTCACGGGTGAATCAAATGAAAGCAATGTGTTGGAGTGAAAGCCAGCAACTCGGTGCTTCCAGGGACTGACTTCAGTCATTCTTTTTTTTGCCTCATCACATGACCCTAGGAATCAAGAACAATGAAGACTGAAGGGTTGCAGGCGCTAGGAGTCAATCAGCTAACCACTGGGCCGCATCGTAAACCCACCACCCTTATTTAAATGCTGACTAAAAACGTGGGTGAACTTAAAGCCATTAGACACCTGTGACCTCTGACACTATGACCTGAGCGCAATGACACAGCGCTTCAGGAGACTTTTATCCTACACTGTAGGCCTATGATAGTAATCCACTTCTTCAGAGCTTCAAACCTTGCAGGCTGTGGGGGTCATGGTTCAGCTATCCATTGATTTAGAGCCCAAACCCCACTGTCCATATAATGAGCAGAATCATGCAATTAACATATGATAACGATGGAAAACCATGACAACCCATGTGTACTAGAATTAACCATCCCTGTCATAGATGTGAACGAGTCAACAAATAATATCCAGTTTCATTATACCTCCGGGCCAGGGCTTTTTGCATTTGTAATATACAGGTGCTCTCAGGGGGGGCTTGCTCTTTGTAATTTATTTATGAGCTTGTTAAACCTGTGAGGTTTGCCCCGCAAAATCTACACGTACCTCCAAATTTGGTTAGTATTCATCTGAAGCTCCGGAACATTATGCCTTCAGCATTAACTATGTGGGCAATTGAATTTAAGCCTGTGTATGAAATGTGCTGAGTGTCTGAGCGTACGCTGAAAGCCATATATTGGTACGGGAGAGTCCAACGTTTTTTCTTCCCATCTTCCGCCCTCCAGAGACACAGGTTGGGGTAGCTGAGTGTAAGCAGGCTAATTGGTGATTAAGGAGCACCGGAGAGGGCTCGCTCTCCCCCTTGGCCCACGATGTGCTCCGGTGCTCATGCTATGCTAATGCTAATCACCCATTGCACACACGGCTGGCCATTAGAGTGAAGCTGGCCGCTGGCATTCCCAACTGCCAGAAATTACTTCAATTACAAGCTGATTGGCTGGAGTCTCCTTGGTCTTTGGGAAACAAAATATGTCAACGAGCTCGGTAAATGAAGGGCTCTCAGGAGCTCCAAGGGTGAGGCCCTTTGAACCCCTTAATAGGTTAAAAAAAAAAAAAAAATCCCTGGCTAATGCCTCTCACATGCCGCCACATAAAGAAGGCCATCAAATTTTGCTGCATATATGTTGAGAACACGTGCCATTATTAAAGATCCTTCTTATTTGAAAAGTTTCTAACCGTCTTGTTTTTTTTCCTTGGCATTTTGACTTAATTTGGACATTGCAAGCACCGGTCACACTTGATGTCCAACAAACTCTATTTTCAAATGTCACTTCTGAAAATAGTAGAAATCGTTACGCAAACACACATCTATGTTTCTTCATTACGTTTACACAGACACTGTGTCAATACAGCATTAAAAAAAGTTTCTTTCAATAAAATTGATCTCCTGAAAGCTACATGAAACCACATGATGCTTTCACGTTGAATTTCATTCAGTGGTTGACATTTCAATTTGCTGATGTGTGTGTACTGGTTATATATAAGTTATGGGTTCACTATACCCGGTGCCCGTTGTGCGTCGGGTCCAGGGTTCAAGTCTGCTTGGGGAGCCTTGCGATGGTCTGGCGTCCCGTCCAGGGTCCCCCTTCAGCCCTGCACCCTGTGTTTCCAGGATAGGCTCCCGCTCGCTGCAAACCTGCTCGGGACAAGCGGTTGTTGACATTGGTTGGTTGAGTTGGTTGGTCCACTATACCACAGAGGAATCTGGTGTAGCTGGTAGAACACAGGTTTGAAGATGCTCGCCATTTGCGAACGGTGGTTTGCGAGTGAAACAGCCTTGGCATGTCTAAGGGATAACTGCTCTCCACGATGGCCATCCAACCTCTTATCCTTCCAAATCCGAACGGTTATTTCCTGGACAGCCACGAGCTTGCAAAAATATACAGACATGCCCTTAATCCATTTTGTGTGGCTGCCAACAGAGACTAAGCGAGGTTATGTTTTACGGGAACATTAAAAAAGCTGACAGATAAAAAGTGTTTGATGTCTGGCTGAGGCCAGTGCAGCGGCATTCAGCATCCTGTTACACTTTAAATCCAGGATAAACATTTCAAAAAAAGGCCTCTTCTGCTTGGGTGAAGCTCTGTGTTTGCAAACATTTATACTTTTCTGCAGGCTGATTCCCCCCCGGGGGTGTGGTGGCGCAGTGGGTTGGACCGCAGTCCTGCTCTCCAGTGGGTCTGGGGTTCAAGTCCCGCTTGGGGTGCCTTGCGGTGGACTGGCGTCCCGTCCTGGGTGTGTCCCCTCCGGCCTTCCGCCCTGTGTTGCCGGGTAGGCTCCGGTTCCCCATGACCCCGTAAGGGACAAGCGGTTCTGAAAATGTGTGTGTGTGTGTGTGATTTTCCCCCCCCCAAGTTCTGATGCCACAGATGAGAAAGACTAGGCCTGGCATGAGGGAATCCCACATTCACCCCAGGAATCGAACCCATTCTGAGCACACGGACCTTTCTCTCAGCTCAGCTCAGCTCAGCTCCGGGGGGCTGGAATCATTGGCCACCTTTTCTTGTAATGCAAGGAACATGCGAGTCTCGGTGTGAGTGAATGAAGCTCTTATAGAAACCTTTGGAGAAGGGCCGTATAATCAATTTATTACGGCAGAGAGGAGGACAAAGCAGCCGGACCACTGCAAGATGGGAATGGGGCAAAAACAGGGGTGCTGTGTGGCTGAGGGTAACCATTGACAGGCTGCCTTTTTTATGCTGGGACTTGGCCTTAGACACGGTTCTGTACACTGCATAGACAAAACTGCAGCTTTTACTTCGTTTCCGAAATAAAACAATTTTTTCATTGTGATAAAGCACGCATAAAAAATGTCATTTCCGAGGGTGCTGTATCAAATATTGATAGTTGGATTAACTGACTGATAGAGTGACAAAAGGATGGAAGGGAGTGACTGAGTGTGGTTCAGTGCTTGTGTAAAGGGCTGACTTGGTTGCACGGCAGATATCCAGTACAATCTGCTGCTCAACACTGGCCCTTTTCTGAACCCTCTACCTCCCTACCATGATTCTATAAAACAAAAGGACAAAAAAAATCCAAGCAGAAGACTGAGAGAAAATGGAAAAAAAAAAGAATCTCAGAGTCAGAGAATGCCAGGGGACTTGCAGTGCGTTCAGTACATGTCTGATGAGCTCCCCAAGTGGGGGAGGGGCAGGGGGTGGAGTTTAGTTTTATTTTCCTCTTATAGTGGAAGGTGTTTATTTCCTGTTGTTCCTTGAACTCTAAAATTAGATTAGATCCTAACATTATCATTGGCGGGTGGTTAATTGTAGGAGGGGGCGTGGTGGGGCTGGGGTTCATGCCCTGCTTGGGGTGCATTGTGATGGACTGGCGTCGCGTCCTTGGTGTGTCCCCTCCCTGTGTTGCTGGGTTAGGATCCGGCTCACCACGACCCCGCTCGGGACAAGTGGTTGTTGATGTTGGTTGGGTGGTTAATCATTTATAGCTATATTAACGCGAGTCAAAGGAAACATAGCACCCAGACCCAGGGAGTAAGGAGGACCGTTGCTGACTATTCATTCGGCACACACCTCTACAGCCTCACAACGTGAAGTTTAAGCACTGCGTCAACATACAAAGGTCATAGCCCAAGTCGGCTGCCAAGCCCTGTGCCACCTCTTGACCTGAGGACACTGGGTCTGTGGGGCTTAAAAAAGAAGAAAAGTAAGTAACAGGAAGAGTGAAAACGAGAATCACTCCCAGAATGGCTGTCTAAACATCATCTAACCCGTCACATCACTACAAACCCCAATGCTGACAGCTGGCTTTACGGTCCACTTCTATAACGCAACCCTGGTTTGCACGCGTTCGCCCTGGCGTACAAATAAATCCAACTGCCTTTACCCACAGACAACATAAGTTACACCAAGTTTTCAGCCCGTGTAAATGCTTTTATTTGTTTACATTAAAGATGGCTGCATCCTGCATGCATGTTCCCTTTTTGAGGGCATTACGTATCTTTTTCCCAGTGGTTCACTAAATCTCTAGATCCCCACCATCAGTTTAATTATTCATCGTGTGCCTCTTGTTCTGAAGCGGCGACTACTCAGAACAGCGATGTCAGGTGAAAGGTTAACAGCAGCAACCCATTCTTAGGCCTCGAACGAGAGGATAAATTTCACTTAATATGATTTGGAAAGCGTTGAAGGCCCCCGCTGCGCATTAATGCTTGTGAATACAAACCACAGTCAAGCAGCATCCCAGCAAAACATGAACTGGGGTCTCACACCACTGTTCAATGCTACAAAAAGTTTAAATTTCAGAATGCACTTTTTTCTAAAAAAAAAAAAAAAAAAATTTAAAGCACTTCATTATGTAATCAAATCACATGCAGTTCACCCACCTAGCTTTGTGTGGGCTGACAGTTTTATGCAGACTGAGGTATCGAAAAAGTCT
Organism: Scleropages formosus; assembly: GCF_900964775.1. Lineage (NCBI taxonomy): Eukaryota > Metazoa > Chordata > Actinopteri > Osteoglossiformes > Osteoglossidae > Scleropages > Scleropages formosus. The sequence continues at coordinate 31,208,942 of NC_041812.1, read as the reverse complement.
ATAGCACAGACAAACTTTGAGAATTGGGTTTCCTTCCTGCTGATGTGGAGGGAATCGGTTTTGTATTCATCACAGTGACAAACCTCTAATAAAACTATATATTTATATATATTATCCTGTCAATATATCAGCATAAAAATTTGCCTAATGCACTGCAGTTCATTGGTTATTCACCAATGAATTTATTTTGTAGCAGGAGTTTATGTGGCCCTTGACATAAGTCAATGTTTGCCAATGTGATGTTATGTGCATTGGAAGTAAGATATATCCAGGCTTGCATGGAGGACCTATATGAAAAGTATTTGTTTATACCAATATTTTTCATACTCACTACATAAGAATTCGCTTTGCTTTACAGATCACAAATTGAGATCTCTGATTAAATCCAACCCCAAGAGAAAGTAGGTCTTAATTTTTAATTTCTTAGTAGTTTTTATTCTCTTCCTGATTGTAGAACGGCCAAGTTCAGCAGTGGGGGGGGGGCTTCATAAATCTTAATTTGAAGAAGTATTGCTTGGTGGGTGGATTGAGTAGAAAGAGCAGAGCAGGAAGTCAGTGGCTTGAGTCTGGTGGAGCAAACAAACTCATGGCCACTGTAGCGGAGTGCAGCGCCCCTAAAGGCTGGGCAGGGAACTGCACTTCAACTGAAGCCATTTACTTAGTCACTGGGAAATGGCAGCGACACCGGGGGTCCAGCACTGACCAGTAAACCTGCTGAATGTTTTATCAGCAAATGGGAAGCTCAGGGGCTCCAGCTGCTGAGCGATGATTTCATTTTCTTAGATGGCTAATGCCATTACCATTGGTGTACTTCGCCGAAGTTAAGAGGGTGCATTAATGTGCCTTTTACATTTGCCATGACAGCACTAGATGTTTCACTGTACAGAAAGCAGACGGGGTCAGACATTTGTTTAGAAGCATATCTGTTATTCAAAATATCTTCAGACACAGTGGCTCCACTGTCCTACAATCAGAAATGAACAATTCGTCCCTTTGCCAGTATGCCTGGAATATATCAGTGTTCCCAAACCTCATTACAGCTTTATAGAATCTCCGCTATCTGTGGCCTGACACATGGCTGCCATCTTCATTAGAGTAACCTGAACAAAGAGGTGGGCCAACAGACAACCACTGCTAAGCCTGCCAGACTCCTCATCGTGTGTGGTACTGAGACCGGAACAGTGAGCCTGCTCTTACTCAAAGACATTAATGCAGTCTGCTGCGGTGGTTCTGAACCGGGCCAGCGCTACGGTAGCACACGCAGATCACCTCTCCAGGGAGGGGTATATGGGGCTGAGCGGCGGGGTTGAGGGGTAAAATGTCCTAACTCTCCCAAGAGACACAAACTGGGTTAACCCAGGAGGAGGGTAGCAGAATCGTGGTGCTGTCAGGCTAAAATAGGAAGCTTTGTTCTCTCCAGGGAAAAGCTAGTCTGTCATAGAAGTCTCAAGAAAACGTGTAGAAGAGCAATGTCTATATTTCTAAGGTTTAAATACTACTGAGGCAGATGCACATTATACAGTTCAGATAATTCTTAATAAACTGTCATAACTTCCATGTTTATAAAGTGACCCAAAGTACTTTCACATCCAGCGTAATTGAGGTACAGCTCCTAAATTAGAATTCATACACTCCATCGACACTTGGAATCCTTAACACTATATTCACTTTGCGTTTATTTGTTTCTTAAAAATGTTAAAATGGACATTCGACCGAGATTTGATGCTCCTACTACGAGAGTGGGGAACTGTGATGTTGATCTGCAAACACATAGGTCTGGAGGGACCACAGGAATTGGTCCACTTGAAGCACCCTAGCGTCCATTGACGTATCTTCTTAAATCATGCTCTTGATCTGCGGGATCGGGGATCTAAACAACTGGCTGCTCACTTGACTGGGCACACATGACGGCTTCGCTGCGGTAGAATTGTGTTTGTGTGAATGCAGTTGGGGCACACTGACAGTCGACATCTGCGAAAGGAACTCTTTGGGCCTCCTGCCCACCCTATCCATGGCCCACCTTGCCAATAGGAAATGGCCAAAAATCTGTATTGTAACCACTCTTGCCACAGTAACGTAGTTCCAATTCCATGTCAAATTTTGCACCATTTGTTGGAGCTTTAATAAATCCTGGACAAGAAAACCAAAAACAGAACATGAATTAACTGCTGTGGCGAGTCTTTGGTTTCGACATGCTTAGTCCTTGGTGACCGATCAGTTTGGTAATGCTGACAATTGCAGTTGCAATTTTTCTATGGTAAGTCTGTTCTAAGAAAAGGAAGTCACTGGGGCTGCAGGGCCTCACTGGGCCCAGTGTGTAGATTTTGGGTGGGCGCCACTCTTTTTCTTGGCTTGGAATGGGCCTAAAAATGCAAAGAAGCGTGGAGCCCCACCCCACACACCCCACCCTCTGGCCATGCCTGAGGCTTAACCAGGACATGAGAAAGCCTGCCTCTTCCTGATCCTCATGGCTTTAGGGTTCTGCCGGAGTAGCGGTAGCAGGCAGGTGGACTTAAGTAATGGAGGGCTTGCTGGTTTCTATGAAATCAGCTCATTATTCTTTGGAGGGCTTGAAGGGGAGACCAGTTTGCTATTCCACTCACCCTTGAAATGACTGCTTGATCACGCTACTTACAATGAACCCTTCCCAGTTACTCCCAGTGGCAGGCAACTCTGACAGTGTCCCTTACGAACACATTATTAGCAGCTGAAAATACAAGATGTGCTTTCAGCATGATGCTATCATGTCATCCTTTTTAAGCCAACCTTGAAAAATAAACATTTCCTTGTATTTTGCATAAGATTTAACAAAAAAATAAACTCTGAATAAGTGGTTTTATGCAGATATTATTAAACATATAATTGCTCCCTGATTATCGTTGCATCTGGTGATGCCCCTTTACTCTATTAATTACAATTCTTACATGGTCTGCGATCTCAGAGTATTAATTTAACAGCAGGATTAGTTATTTCTTCCAACACAGTTTACCACTTTGTCAGTCATGAGCTGCTAATCTCTGTAGCCATCAAGTCTTCCACCATAATGAAAACTGAAGAGTTAATTACAAAGGTGACGAGATCCATATCGGTCACATGCCCAAGAGATCTGCTTGCAGATCAGAGCCACTGATTATAACCGTTGACGACAGACAAATACGGCCACGACACACTCGATGACTGTGCATCTGACTTCTGCTTAGCAAACTTCTTGAAAGGTCTTAAGCAGGTCTGTCAGTGAGAGCAGCTAAATAACAGAAAGGCTTTGATGGGAAAGTGGGACTGGATCCCCCCTCTTGCTGCTGTAGGGGACTTGATCCCCCCTCTTGCTGCTGTAGGCTGCCCAGACTCCAACTGTGCACCCCTTGGGGAAAGAGAAAGGAGCAGTCAACAAGATTGAAGTATGTCACCCAAGCTTAGGAGTTTCTGCCCAAGTACATTAACTTACATTCAGAGTTTGGACCCTGTTGATGGTGGCTTCAGTGACAGTAAGAGAAAGATAACTTCAGCGCGTCCAAATACAGCCTCCAAACCCGTACTGGTACACGTCCACGTTTGGCATTATTGCTGACAGGATTAAGAATGACTGCACTGTATGTAGGTGTGGACGTTTGTGTGGCTACGAGTTATTTTTGTTCCTGGATTGTTTTTAATTGGACACTTTCTGAGAGGTACTCGACCCATAAATTCCTCAGATATTCTCTCTTTACTGTTTCTCACTGTCACCTCACTGCCAGCCTTCTTCCACCCAGCAACTCCATCCTTTCTCCAGTGTTAATTTCAGAAAAGTGGGCCTAATGGCAAAAATAGCTCTTTAGATTCAAATACTATACCGTGCTCTTGCTAATTATATCACGGCACTCTGTCACAATCACTGGATGGGTTGACTTTGAGGTCGTCTTGCAGCAAATAAGAAACGCTCTACCTTGAAAATGTCCAATTACATCCTTCGTTTTGAGATGATACTGTCACTGGGTTGGTGCCTGTCCCGGTTAACTTCATTAGCAGTTGTCTGAGAGCGAGAGAAAGCGCTCGAAAAATCTTGGATTGCCCAGGGGCTAGCTTAAAGTGCAGCAAGTCCTTAATAGGGTGTAGAGCACGGACCTGAAGGTTGCCACATCAAGTCCCAGGAGGGTTTTGTGAATCTTTGAGCATGACAACTTGCTCCACTACAACACCGAGCTGTAAAAATTAAACTGTAAGCCGGTTCGTACAAACATGTCTGTTAAGGAACATAATAATAAGTGTCTGGCTAACAGACTGGGAGATCAGCTATTATGCTGTCCTGTGTAGTGCATGTGGAGAACTGCAACCATGGGCTTTGTCAGGGATGTTTTGTGATGCTCTGACGATGCACAGACCAGTTGCACTCTGTCTGACAACACTGAGCATACTGTTACTCCCTCTTACTTTAGACCAGACCTCTGTTGACCTGGGAAGCCACGACACAGCTTCTCGTCTCCAGGGCAACTGTCACATCATGACAGCAGGGCTCGTCTATCGTGACGTGCTTTAAAGTTCAGTACAGGGTGATTCGTAGGGCTCGTGTGTGCAATTAGGTGAAGACTCGGTAAGCCTGAAATGCCGTTAAACACTGTTATTAGAAAGTGTTTGACGGTGCGATTGTACAGACTTGGTGGTTCATTATTTAGCTGGAAGCAGTTAGAGCAAACCACTACACTAAGGGCAGTGTTTAATGTTGCAAAAAGTGCCCAGGAGGCATTATTCTTGAGGCTAAAGAATCCCGTGCTTGAAATTGAGCTTTTAACTTCAGGGATTTAATGCAAGTGTCTTGTCTCCCTTTGGGCCTAATCCTTATCAGGCACCAAACAGCAGTTAGCAGGCAGGTCGCTCTCTGTCCACTACAGCGGACGGCCATGGCTCTCAGGCAGGTACTGCGGAGGCTCTGCTCTCCTCTGAGAGAGCAGTGTGGCCTCTGCCTATAGCCGCCGGGTGAGAGGGGACCCATCCTTACCGGGAACCACGGTGTCTGGTTGTAAGTTTCTTGAGCGATGAGCAAAAACAGGCTAACGTTGTTGGTCTTCGAAGGTTGGCTGTAAAATGTGAGCACCAGCTCGCTTAGACGTTAGAGGTTACACGTTCAAATCTCACCTCCTTCTATAGTAGCCATGAGCAAAGTACTTACCCTTAATCGTTCCAGTAAAAATTACCCAGCTGTATAAAAGGTTCAATAATTGTGGGTATCTTAAATCTGTAAGTTACTTTAGAGAAAAGCATCAGTTAAAGGGATTAATGTAAATTACCCTTAGCATGAGAGTCCTACTTCATGCCTTGTCCTCCCAGGGACTGACTCTTGAGGACCGTGTATCTAATTGAACTACAGAAGATAGATAAATGTACTTCTGGTGTACATGTCAATATTTCCAAATTCATTTGCTTAAATGTCCTCCCAGAGTGTAATAAAGTTCCTCATTTAGAATGTGGAAATGCAGCTCTCTGGTCACACGTTCAGTTTTTTTTTTTTTTTTTTAACTACTACACCCCCTGCTGCTCTTAGATGGGCCCCCGGTAGACTTTGCTAAATACCGTGGTCGGCCTCCTCAGCAGTTGGCCTTTTGTTGCCTGCTGAATACTGCAGCAGTTGAGGAACTTCTGGAGTGGAGCAAACTGACTTCTTTGAAAAGTAGTCAATGAACAGTAGGAGGAGGAACCTCGAACCTGCAGACCCATCCTAACGGAGTTCTGTGTTCATTCCTGTAGGCGTTCAATTAATGTCCAGTCATTAGAGACAGTAAGCCTCCTTAGACCTCCAAACAAGGTACAGCAGATGCCATGAGCAACCCACACGATCTACCATCGACAATTATTTGGAAGAGATGCCAACACTCACTTAAGGCAACTTCCTGTTTCAGAGACACCAGCGAGACCATCCCAGTCACTTACAATCTGAAACCAGTTAATTTTTAATTGAACAAATGATACGCATGTATATCCACCCCAAACCCATCCTCTTGTCATGCTTGCAATCTGTTTTAGTTTAGCTCCTGCTGCGTCTAGCTCCTTCCACTTTCCAAACATACTCTTAACAGGTAGGCTCTACCCAGGGGGTAATCTTGACATCAGGAAACAAAATATTAATAACCACTATCATACCGACTGCTGAGATGGAGGCACGCAGATTAAATGTCTCGCACTTCTCCGTCAGATCGTGTTTTTCCATTTCTTTACAAATAAGCAGCCGTGGACTGCTAGTTATGGAGTCGCCTCACTTTCATTCCTGATGGCTTGAACGCGTCAAAACCCCATGCTGTACAACCCCAATTTACATTTAGCTGTTTTATGAGTCTTCTGCGAATGGAAAACGACTAGGAGCACACAAGTTTTCAGGACAGCCCATGCTGCTTTTAACACACAACCTGTTTGTAAGTGCATGGGGCAGTTATACCACAACTAACTGAACATCCAAGACTGAGCTCAAAGCCTTCTTGTCTCATAAAAGAATTGCTTTTACTTTCAATATATACTCTATATTAATTTATAGACTGTACAAAGAGAAACTGAAACCCCAATCCATCCATAAAGTATCACAGAAGGGTTTACTTTGCTTTCAGACCACATTTATGCAGCACCATACTTATCCAACATGGTAAACTAGAGCAGTTGTCTTTTTTTCCCTCCACTCCAGTCTTTTTTAATGTTTACTTGTCGTGCCCAGCAGGTATCAAGCCTCGTATGCACCAGGGGTGCCTACTAGCCAGAAATATTAATTATGACAGCTATTGTATTTGTAGGAACGGTTTTAAATATGTTCTGAATTTATAATATAGAGAAATATGTCGTTTCTCATTAGAGATGGAAATGTTTGGTTTGAATAATTTAAATGTAAACATGCCTTCTTACAATCCAGGAGGTGGTCTGCCATTGAAAGATAAGGGCAGTCATAGCATGTACAGGAAACGGCATCCCACCACCAACATTTTGGTATAGCCCCAATATGGAAAAACATTTTAGCATTTTGTTCATGTGGACTGTCTGCCTTGGAACTGCCGAGGTCCTTTTTGCAATGCACGTTATGTTATGGGTTTTACCAAGTAAAACAAAGAGACTGAGGCTTCTGAGAGCCTCAACAAGCAAAGGCACTCAATTCAGATCAGTGTGGTTCTTGAGCTGTGCATCATCACACGGCTGACCAGGAACATAACCAGCACTGTCCTGCACAGGAGGGAAAGACCCGAGTTGGCCAAAAAATCCTGGCTGGCCTCTGAAGAAGTGCCTCCAGGGAGGTTTTGGGTGCCAAAAAGGTGCTGAATGCCCATGCACAGTTGGCTAAGTTTGAGTAAAAATTGGGAGGAAAACCCAAAAGGAAATACAGGTCAAGACCCTCCTGAAAAATATTTATGTGACTGAATCATTAATTTAATAATTGTAAGATCATCACCCTTGCAGAAAATAATACTTTAATGCACTGTGACTGTTTTACCCATTTATATATCTGGATATTTTTCTGGAGTTATTCATCTTGTGTGTTTTACTTAAGGGTACAAGAGCCGAAGTTACACGTCTGAGCTAACATCAACTTTCTATTTAAACTTAAGCAAGGTTATTACCTGTGCATTGTCCTTCTGCAAAAGGCACCTAATGAATATTTATAATGATAATGAGTTCCACTGGATCATGACTGTATAATGCCTTTGAGTGCTGCAATGCACCTAATTTTTCGTGCATTGAGAGGTGTTCAGTTCACTGTCCGTGCCATCTGTAGACATGTGTCCTCAACTACTTCCCTGTCCTTTGGATACATCTTTACCCTCCAGGAGTCCCTCCTTTGGCAATTGTAGGCGACTATCGGTGTTGAGTGCGAAGGCCAGATGGGAGGAATCGAACTTCCACAGAGAATAAGCTCACCTTGCTGCTCCACATGCCCTAAGGAGAGCTGTCTCAGCACTGATGTCCATCTTCTTTTCTCCACTGTATTTGAGGTCCTGAGCTTAGAAACATTGCTGAAGCAGCCATGCTGCAATCAAATGAAGAAGCAGCTTGTGTTCCTTGATCACATAATAGTTACAGCAAGCCCTGTCTGTACTGTATCACCGGAATGGTGAAACGATGTTAAACTATACACTTCCCACAACTTGCTGGTGATGCCTCTAACAGTGACTGTTAAAGCCCACAAACCACTTTGCTGCATTTGCATCGTACTCCGGTAAACGTCAGAACTGTATGCAGCTTTGCAGGAGACGGAGACTACTCTTTCCATTACCCTGCCTCATGGACACCATATCAGAAAATGTCTTGATCAATGTTTTATCCTGTAAATTTCCACACATTAAACCGTGAAGGCAGAAGCGGAAAGATGAAAATAGCTCGAGCTGCCTTGATGGTACTTTCTGGGGCTCTCTAAATAGCAGGTAGCCCAGGGGCTGCGGAGGCCCAAGGCAGCTCTCCAACATTTTTGTTGCAAGAAACAAGAGTAGCCAGTGACATCTGAATTCTTTAACATTTTCTGTTTTGAAACAGCTGACCAGAGTATAGTGGCCTAGAAGGAATGGGAGATGAAGATGAGCAGTGCACTTTTTAGTGATGCTGGGTGTGTGTGTGCATACACACTTCTTGTTCTTAACACCTGAGTTACAAGTTTTAGCACATTTTCCAGTTTATTTTCATCACTTCTCTTTTCTAGGGCAAAAAAGTGACTTGCATTTCCAGTTGCCACCATTAATGGGCAGGAAAATGCACTTGGGATAGAAACCAGTCTCGCTGTGGTGGTGGTGGTGGTGGTAGTGGGAGGGGTGTTAACTTCACAGACCCATTTCAGTCACTGTATTTTTGTTTTAAATTTTTTCATTATATTTGCTTTTCATTATTGCTAGAACTAGAATCAAGGACTAATCTAGTCCTCAGTTCAATTAGTTTTGCCCCATTAATATGTCTGATGTACAAACAAACTTTCAAAGTTCTCTACTGTTACTGATTTTTTTCATCATTACGTTTGCTGTAATTGTTTGTTGGAGCCGTGCACTGAGATGTGTACTTTTCAGTTGTCCTTGTGGTGGTATACTCTGTATAAAGTGATGTTTTCCCATGTCGCAGGCTGCCTATTCCACTTGTACCATTTTGCGATTATCATTTGGGGCTGTTGGTCCATTAAGGATGATGTCATCTCCTGTTATATGATCTCAGAATTGTATTTCGTTTTGTACAGAGGAATGCACAAAATAGCTCAACCGTGGTGCCAGTCTAATCAGCAGCTACAGAAAGCAATGGGTTGAGGTTACTGCCAATAAAGGATATTCCTCTAGTTACTAAACATAAAGGTTTCCATATTCCTCTATCAATATGACTGTTTACGTTCAGCCATTTGTTCAGTAAAGACATGGAAATGTAAAATGTGTTACATACTGCATTTATTATGATTTAAATGAAGATTGAACCTATTTTAGGAGCTATTCATGGAAAAATCTGGATAATTCAAAGGGGTTCACAAACATTTTCTCACAACTGTTGGTACCATGAAATCCTAACTGTCTAACAGTAGTTTTTTGTTAACAACTACTGTGTTCAGTGGGACCGAGAATACCATCGCGCACACACAATGTCTGAAACCGCTTGTTCCAAGCGGGGGCGCGACGAACTGGTGCCTAACCCGGCAATACAGGATGCAAGGCTCTAGGGCGAGGGGACACACCCAGGACGGGCGAGAATACCATGTTTCTGTATAAACAAAAGAGGTTATGTAGACTGTAGGCATAAAATACACTACAGAAATTCTAACGTAAAAACATATTTCTCTTTCCCTTATTAAATTAATGCAGCCTTCAAGAGCACGTTTTCCTTGCCATGAATTAAATCATGATGAGACAAATGTGTCTCGTCTCCGTATTTTATCTTAATGCAATATTGTCAAGCTTAAACATTGAGCAGCAATGCCAACAAACAAAAATGCTTTTCCTTATTTTTTTAAACTATTACACAAATGATTAAAAACTGAGATGAAAATTTCGGGCTAAGCTCCAGAGGAGCGGAGACAAGCTTTTACTGAAAACAGATCTATACACATATTCCCGATGGGGCCTTGCCCACCAAAAGTGCAAAACAGTCTGATTTCTTATGGAGTGAATCTCCCATGAAGCCAAGAGAACAGCGGTCACCGATCAATTCTTCAAAGCAGCATCAAGCTTCTGAACTTCTAAAGGGGGTCTGAGGTCTGACAAACGAAGGAATTCACATTGCCAGTCACTGTTTTCGGATGTCATCTTGAGAAGAATGCCCAGGAACTCATTTGCATGTATAATTCATTTAAGGGTGAGGTGGGTGGAGTGCAGGCCCAGGGGAGGTCATCAGGAGGTGTGTCCCCCCCCCCCAGAGTACCTTGACAAAAGAACAAAGACCACAGGAAATAAACTGAAGGACTGAGAAAGAAAGGATAACGAGGAATATAACCGCTACCTTCGAAACCAGTAAATTCCAAGCCCACTGCAAATGACAGGGACCTGTTATGTGCTGCATCCCCTCCTCCTACCATTAAGGGACAGGACTGTCGCCACAGAAAGAAAGAAAACCTTTACTTCTAACAAAAGTGTGCCAGCATCCTTGTTCTATACGCACTACATATCGAGATGGGAGCGCCACATGACTTTCAGTTGTCCCTGAGGATGTCAACAATGGAAATTACTTCAACGACAGTACCCATCAAAAGCAAAAGTGTCATTTATCACAACGCCTAGCATTAGCAGTCTAAGGCGGCATTTGTTTTATTTCTTCCTCCGCTCTCTCAGTAAACAGGATTCCCCGGGAAAGGGCACCAATAGCACATTTATGAATTACTCAGTCGCATTAAAACCATCGCGATCACACTGCACGCGCTTCCTCGCGGGGAGGAAATCAGAGACCGGATGCTGTTCGACTCCCGGCGCGTCGCGCGCGCATCCCTCACGCGGGGAACAGGCGCGCGGGAATGCGCGGGCAGTGCGCGCGCGGGCGCAGGTACGAAAGAGTGATAAAGACGGGCTGCCAGTGCACAAAAGACGGAAATAAGTTAACACGGCTCTTGTTAATTCCTTTTACCTCACGTCCCACTTTGTCATGCGGGGGAACTAGCGACTGGTAAGAGAAGAGCGCAGGGGAGTGAGCGGCAGACCCACACCAAACACGAGCGAGCGCGAACAACACGACGCGTCAGACGGAAAGTAGCCCGCAAGGTGCAGCAGCACGTCGCCGTTTTCGCGTCAGGACACGGATGGAGGTGTAAAACGAGGACTTACTTTTGAAGGCAGCAGCTGCGGAGACAAAGGCGCTCCAGGAGTGAGAGCACAGAGGCAAGCAGGCAGGCAGAGTAGTCAGTAGAGCGGCTGGAGGCTCCGGATCCCCGCGGGCTTCGTGGGCTCTCGGGGTTTTGGGGGCTCAGCCGCCGCGCCGAGCGGAGCAGGAGCAGGAGCCGGGCGCCCGTGTCGTCAAACCTCCTCACTCAGCATTCGAGACACAACTCCGTCCCCGTGTCCTCTTCCTGAGAGCTCATTTAAATACAAACATCGGAAACATTGTTTTCTCTCCCCGGTCTCTTCTGAGAACAAGAAGTGATTGTATGCGTTCGCGAAGATAAGGCGTTTGCGCCGCACTCAGACGATGGAGAGATTCCGAAACGAATCGATCCGTTTCCCTGCCGGCGCTTCCCTTGTAAATGAGAATAATGATCAGAATTCCTGGCGCCCGCCGATACGCGCCTTGATTGCGATGATGGATTAACAACACGGCGCGGTCATTCGGTTCCCGTCTCTTCGAGCGAGGCCAGGTTTTTAGCGCTCATTGCATTTCCCCCAAACTCATTTTTGTCGAAATTCTGGCATTTAAATCTGCCCGTTCATACACTTTTTTTGCGTGTCCTCATTGTTTTACTGAGGAGCAGATCATTGATTGCGAGCGCCGTTCGTTCACTCTGCGCGCCTTTGCGCCACCGCTCTCTCTCTCCCCCCGGTTACTCAACTTTTCACCTCTTACATTTGGACAGGTGTTTTGGAAATTTGACATCAAAGTGCACACACTGTGGGTTTTTTTTTTTTTTTTTTTTTTTTTTTTTTTTTTTTTTAAATGTTTTGCTGCAGTAAGGGGATAAATATAACCCTCAGAAAATGTGAATTGAAGTCACGTAGAGAAGCTGCCCTGGTGTGGTGACAGGGGGATCTCTAGTACATGCTTCTGAAGTTTTATTTATCACCTCTCAGCTGTGGACACATGCTGTGAGGGGACACGGCAAAACCCAGATCTTGAAATAAGTTTCTGGACGAGAAGCTTGTAATGATTATTATTATGCCTTTGTGGGATGTGAGGCTCCCTCTGGAATGTCAATGATGGCCAGAGGGGGGGAGATGGAAGGGATCCGTTCGCATCTCCATTTGCGGAATAAGATGACAAGTATTATATTTATAGCTTAACATCCTTTAAACTTGTTTCTAGACTGGCATCGTGGTGGTAGTATGTGTGGTTTTGACAATTAGAGCAAAATTGATTTGTTATCTAGTAAATTTGTCATCTTGCACACTGCTGCGATGTATGGTTTCCTTGTCTACCCCTGGCGCAGTCGGTCCCAGTGCTCAAGTGTGGCAGTCATGTATATTTAAAAGTCACATTTCCATTGCTAAACAGTTATCACCTGAAACATCATGCAAGCTGATGGTATCCATGTAAGGTCTACGGCAGAACAATCTGTGGATGAATGACAGCAGTAATGCTCACTGGCCAAAAAGGCATGGATTTGCCCTGTTGTTTTTGTCATGAAGGAGGGCATGGTGGTGCAGCAGGCTTTGCTGGGTCCTGCTCTCTGGCTGGTCTGAGGTTCGAGTCCTGCTTGGGGTGCCTTGCAACGGACTGGCATCCCATCCTGGGTGTGTCCCCTCCCTCTCCAGCCTTGCGCCCTGTGTTGCCGGGTTAAGCTCCAGCTCGCCGCGACCCTGCTCGGGACAGGTTTCAGACTCTGTGTGTGTGTGTTTTTGTCATGGTGAACAGAGGATGCGAGGAAGGCTGGACTCAAGTGCAGGATTGTTTATTTAGAACTAAGGGCTCAGACATGTTCTCGTTGTCGGGGACAGGCGAAGAGCCGGTCGAGGGCGGTCACGGTGAGAGCGAAGATCCATAGTCAAAGTCGGGGGTGAGATGAATGGTCAGGAGCTAGGGGCCGAAGAACAGGAGACGAGGATGAAGGGGACCAGGATATGGAATGCGGCGAGTCTCATAGGCCCAGAAGGAGCAATTGTCTCAGTGAGGTTCCGCGGCTGGGAAGGGGCTGCGGAGTGTCTTTTAAAGTTGAGTGCTCCGATTAATGCCATGTGCTTAATCGGAGCCAGGTGCTGCTGGTTGAGGTGGGGATGTGGTCATGGTCAGTTTTAGAACTAGAGCTGTATCCTCCATCCAGCCAGCACACAATACGACACAGCACCTTAGTTCTGACCTGATGAGCCTGCTCCCTTTGTCTTCTTCTTGTTGAACCTGCTCTGCTCTTATTTGCTCTGGGATGAAATGATGGCGATGTGTACTCTTTCATCATGTGGTTTTTATGGAAAAGCTCAAGGAAGGTCGATGCAGTTGACTGGCACTCGCTCGGTAATAAATCATCCAGTCTTCCCATAACAAAATGGAGTTGCCAGCAGACATTTTTCACGTGACTGCCACTGTAGGGCCTGCGTGAGTCATGGATATCCACTTCTGTGTTGGAAGCGGACGTTGTGTTGGCTGTGATTTATGGTGGCAGTGCATCTCCGCTGTGCAGAGCATTTGCTGATGCTCAGGAAGCACAGGTTCTGATATCCTCAGTGTCTGTGAATTGATTTAATTGATTAAAAAACAAAGAGGTGAACTTGATGAGACTGGCATTTTATCACTGAGATGGAAAAGGTGTAGAAGACAAGCCTGGATTTGGGGGCCCCACTACCTATCAGTAAAGCGTCACATCACTCCAACAGTTGCAAGTAGTATTGAAAAAAACAAAAACAAATATCACCTAATAGGTTGCTGATTTGCTGTGCTCTTCCAGAACTGTGTGAATATTACTTAGCAGTCAGCACATATTTTAAAGTTTGTAGGTGGAATAATGGTTTATATTCAAGGTTACCATACTGTCACGCTGTTGGGAAATACACACACACATTGGCTGAAGCAGCTTGCCCCGAGCAGGGTCGCGGCGAGCCAGAGCCTAACCCAGAAGCACAGGGCGTAAGGCTGGTGGGGGAGGGGACACACCCAGGACAGGATGCCAGTCTGTCACAAGGCACCCCAAGCAGGACTTGAACCCCAGACCTGACAGAGAGCAGGACCCGGCCAAACCCGCTGCACCATCGCGCCCCCTCTACTGTTGAGAAAGGAAAACTGAATTTTTGTTTTAAAATATTTAGCTCTAAAAGTATTACATTACACAAAGCAATTGTGAAAAGTGAGTTAGAAAAATATAGAAGTAAAATATACTTTATTGTCCCATTTCTTGGACTACATTGGACTCACATAAAACAATACATACCATAACGTACAATAAAATAAGAAATAGAACAGGAATCAAAGTGTATTAAAAACCTACTCTATACCAATCTAAAATCTCAGTTTTGGAATTCTCTATTCTATAATTTAACTGCAGTTGGCTCAAAAGAATTTTTTTAATGATTTGATTTACACATCAGAATCCTAAATCGTCTCCCTGAGGGTGACATGTTAAAATTCTCATGTAAAATATGTGTGTTATCAGCAGCAATTTTTTTTAGCTTGTTTTAAAACAGATACCTCGTACAATGGATATGGAACTCCTTCAGTTCACAAAAGTTTAAATATTAGCAGTTAAATTGCGTGGTCTGTCTTTAGTCACCCAGCTGGTAGTTGAGCAATGAGTTGAGTATGACCATTGAGCAAGTTCCTTATGCTGAATTTCTCCAGTACAAATTACTCAGATGCTTAAATGGGTAAATAATTGTATCTTAAAATACAGATCCCCTGTTATAAGTCACAGTGGACAATGGGGTCAGCTAAATGAATAAATAATAGATGTGATATCAACTTTAATCCCGTTTAATTTCCCCTTTGACTGATAATGTTGAGACACTGCTTAGGACTAACTGCAGTTTTGTTTTACTGCCACACATCTTCCTGTATCCAGTGACTCTGCTCCTTTGCCCAGTGCTGAGCTTGAATGACTGTGTGGTTACTTTTCTAGCACCTGGCTAAGGTCACTTTCGAGGCTCCTCCTCATGACACCATTAGCAAGTTGCACAGCTTTTTTCATTTAAGTGTATGAATAGCATTGCACAAGAGTGCAGCCTGATTAATGTGTCTGCGGTCCTCAGATGTTGTCATTCTAGTTTGTAGTACGAATTGAAGGTTGACATACCATCTCACAGGTGCATACGTCATGGTTGCATGTTTGTCAGATGTGTGCTGTAGTTGTTATACCCTTGTTTTTCCGTGATTTCTTTCACTGTCTCTATATTTGAAATAATGCTGATATCATCTAAGATGAAAATGATAGACATTGTCTTAGGGTAAAGGCCAGAGGCAGGGAGTCATTTACATTTACTAGGCGGCACAACAAAACGAAAAATAATTACAGCTTGAAGTGCTGCTGTTGAGAGTGGGGAGTTGTCACGGTCTGCCACACAGCCCACCTGCTGGGTGAAGCGAGAGGCTGCCGTGCTACATGCTGTGTGGCACCCTGCACTGGGAGAGCAGCTCACTCCCACCTCATGAATATTTAATCTAAGGCAGGTCAAGTAGATGTCTAGGGTCCTTCCCCCCCGCTGCCCTGTCCCCCCAAAGATTTGGAAGTGCTTCTTGCCTGGGGGATGGTAGGGCTCTATCCTGAGACTTCTGTTTCAGAGCTGCGTTTCTCCATCATTCTGTTTGTAGGCAAAACTGGCTGACAGCCATGAATTAGTTCCTGTTGTCCTCTAGCGACTCCCGCTTTGGTGACCTGCTTGGAACTGTTTTTGGGGCTTTATGCAAATTGACCTGCCCCGGAGACAGTGAAACTGGTGAGATTTTAAAGCCCCCCTTTGATGATCTGCATATGAACAAAGTTCCTCCTTTCATCTTCAAGGAGGCAAGGGATAGTATGATTTTTCTTCCCTGGATGACCTTAGGAGGAGCAGGGGGTGGAATCACTGGCCCTAAACTTGCCTTGTTTTTTGCCCCCCTTCTGTCGTTGAGCCCCTTTTTACAGTGAGGAAAGGAAGACACCAATATGACAGACACAGAGTCTCCCTCACAACGTTTTTCTATATTCATTAAGAAACGCTTACGAATTACTATCGTCTGTTAAACGTAACTCCTTAGGGCAATAATCAGTGCTTGAACTGCTACTCAGCTGTATGGAATACTCATACTTATCACTGTTGTACCTTTTATTCATACTCTGTAGGTCTTCACAAAAGTACTGTGCGGTTTCCTTTTGTCCACCTGCCGAAGCTCTGGTAATAATAGACAAGCAGTTCTGGTCCAGTACAAGAGAAAGTGTTTGCTCTTTTTGTGCACTAGGAACTTAAAACCCATAGAAAGATGTATGATTTTGCAAAGAAATGGAAGTTGTGCTGCAAAGTTTACCAAAGACTTTCATACCAAATTGTTCAGCTGTTCAGTTAACCATATTACAAATCTTAGTTTGCTCTTGTGTGTCCCCTGGTAGGAACAAAACTCCTCACCACTGCAATACCGACTATCTCGGAAGACAGACCGCTGTCTACGTTCTTGTCTTTGAATGTTGCAGAATTTCCTAATTTGATGCGTACAGAACATGGAGAAGAAGCTAGGAGGGCACAGGCAGACACAACTGAGTCTTTAAGCTTAGTAAGAGAGCTGCATGCTTTTATCCAAAAACTGGAAGCAATTACAGGTATGCTGCCATTACACGCATAATGCGCAACTACTCAAAATACTGTTACGTTATGTCACTTATTTCTGGTCTCGGTGGAGTCACCTATAGTCATCCGTTGCACTTGCGAGTCCGCAGTGCTAACATAAATCTTGGCGCTACTTTGTTTTGCATATGAATCTGGTAATTTGCTTGGGTGTACCCTTAATCTTAATTCCCCAGCCAAAGATTATAAATGTATCTGCGGACTCATTATGCAACAGAAAGATTAAGTGAGCAATTAGGATTCTGAACAGGCGGCATGAAGCTAAGATATGCGTTGCCATTCATTTTTATGGTTTTCTTGACAGTGTTGTACGATTAAAGAACCATGCACATTAGTGCCCTTCTTGTAGTCCTGCCTCCTCCAAACGGAGGTTTATTAAATGCTGAGTTCATTGTTGCAGAGCCGGCAAGACGTAAAATCTGCTTACCAGAGAGGAGTGGATGATTATCAGAACTAAAAATGAATCATGGCCCCAGGTTCTTGTATTGTCAAAAACATATTTCAGGCATGAAGGTGACATTTCCCACTGAGACATTCATGTTGTTTATATTTTTATAAGTGTACACAACTCTCACCTTTACGTCCTCCATCTGTAAAGTTAGAGAATTTTTTTACTTAGATTTTTTTATAGAGTAAACTCAAAAGATTCTTTCAAGTTTAATTCATTTTCTCCACCTTCAAAGCTACCACACAGGATTTTTTTCCGACCATGCAGGAGCTGTTCCCTTTGGACCCAAAGGTTGTAGATTTGAATCCCACCCCCAGCTGTACTGCCCTTGAGCAAGGTTCTTTCCCTAAATTGCTCCAGTAAAAATGATCCATCTGTATAAATGGGTTAAAAATCGTATGTAGCTTAACACTGAAAATTGCTTTGGAGAAAAGTGTCAGATATGTGTAAATTATATTTTCAAAATCTGCATTGGGTAAACTTTATTTTTCTGTTTCAGATGAGCAGTGAACAGTCACATTTACTTTGGTGAAGAACGTCTGACATCCGTGCTTGTTAAAATAAAACTTTAATCAAACAGACTTATTCAGTCATGTGTGTCTTACACCGGAAACATAATGATTTTTGGGCTTTACATTATTGAATAGTTGTCTCTGTGCACCTGGTGTGGTGCCTTATGTGCCAAAATGTTATGTATTTTGCACTGCTCAGTGTAGCGGGGACGACAGTAAATGACTAAAGTGCGGTATGACAGTTCTACTCCTTCGCTGGGACAGGAGGACACAGACACAAGGATTTTTGTTCAGCTATAACTTTGCAACTTTAGATGCAAGTGGTGTGTGTGTGTGTGGTCAGTGTCAGGTGTAACTGCATGCTATAAATGGTCTTCTGAATAACCCTGAACGGGTGTGTGGCAAGGAAATTCTTGTGTAACGGTTCAAGATGGCTGCACTCATGATGGCGATGATTCCTGATAATGGTACGATGACTCACATTCTGCAACCCTGAGGCAGCTTTCTCTGCGGGCAGGACTTTGGGGGAAAAAATGAGAATATTATTTGGCCTCCAGATGCTACCAAGCCCAAACAAAGTGATTTACAGTATGCTCTCTCATGGTTTTATGCTCTTGCTCAGGCTGAGAATGCCCATGTTCACTGCATCTAAAATATTTGAAAGGTTGTCACTAGTTGAAGAGAAAAGGCGAAACTTTCACCCTGCTTTTTAATGTTTCATATTAAGTCCCACTTCATTTGTGAAGTTTCAGAAAAGCGATTTGTTAAAATGTCATAGGCTTTCAGGTGCAAAATTTTATCCTATCTGTACAAAACCGCTCCCGTATAAAATGATTGATGTGGCAGCTCAGACCATCATTCGTTACGCCATTGATTAAACCAGTTCATAGCACCTATTGTTAATATCATAGTGTTTTTTTTTTTTTAATGGGAAAAATGTTGAGGGGAAGTTGTGTACAGAAACACAGTCACTGTCATGTCTGTGGGCCTATGGGAGAGCGAGACTTATAGCTGGTTCTTTTTAACTTCACTCTCCGCCTTGACTGTTAGAACACAGTGCAGAAAGAATTGGTTACAGTTTCCCCCTACTTTGATTGCCTGAGCGTAGGGTGGTGTTTACATGGTCCTGATGTGGCCAAATCACTGTGAAGTCTGTATATTGGGCTTTTTCCCAATGACCTGTGGCTTCTGTGTGTTCTGATGAGATTTCATGTTGCAACTGTGCTGCAGGAAGAGCTGCTCCAGGACCCTCACACTGGCAAAAACAGCAGAAGAAGATGATCATGATGATGATGATGATGAAGAAAGGGTTTTCCTCATTTCTTTAGTTTATGGTGGAATGTTTCCTTCAGTCTGGAAGGTGACTTTTGTGTATGTGTGCACTATGCTCGTATCCATCACAGTTGTCAGGCTCTACAATAAGTGTAAAGTGGAAGGCTCATCTCGAGAGAAGGGGTGGGGGGCGGTGTGTACGCCATGTTTCACTCATGGAGCACCTGCTCTTTGCCCTATCTCCGTCCTGGAAGACATAGCCTAAGTGTTCTTAAGTAGTCATTGGAAAGAAGCTATTTTTGAAGAATAGAGAGTTGCTCACACACTTGTATGGGTTGGGCTCGTCTGCCTCCTAAGACAGATGCATTTTTGGCCCATTCCAGGCAGATGGACAGCGTGTGTGTGTCACTGGGGCTACACAGAGTGACTGAATCTACTCAGAGTTCCTGTGGAGCTGCTATTGGGGACGACAGTCTCATTTCTCACTCTGCTTTAAAAGCCTGGCAGCCGTCCCTGTTCTTATTCACAGCTCTACATGTTCATCTGCTGCCTTATTTTCCAGCGTGACCGAAATAGTGAACACAGAGTGAACGTAAAGCAGACCACATTCGCAGGTGTGCCAAGAAAGTCCTGGAAGGCACTAAGGACATCATCGCAAAACAAATGCACTAAATTAGGATTTCGACACCTCAAGGCGAGTTTAAATGTCATACACTTATGCCCGTTTAACTGGTCTTAATTCACTTTTGACAACTGGCTGAATATCGAGAAGCTAGATAATGAAATTTTATTATTATTGCATTGTACTATTTTTCATGAGAGTAAATTTCTATTGATTCCAAGCCCATCCCAAATTCAATCCAAAGTCACATTAAATGATGCCTAATATCACAAGGAAAAAAGTAGTGCAACACATTGAAAGAGAATGAAAACAGTAACACCATTATACACTCAGTCCTTCATGTTTGTCTATTTTGAGATGGTTTTACTTGTTTCTTTCCAGAAAATAATAAAATTTTTTTTTTTTACCTGCTTGCATTTTTTGGATTGTGAGTGCAGTTGTAACAGCAAACACTGACCTTTGCATAACAAGTTTCTTCTTCATTCTGGGAGATTTTTTGTCTATTGTTCATGCACCCATCGACATAGGAGGGGATGTTGTAGAGAGGGTCAACAGCTTCAGATTCCTAGGGGTCACCTTCACTGAGCACACAACATCAACCATCAGAAAGGCCCATCAACGTCTCCACTTCCTCAGGCGTCTGAAGAAAGCCCGGATGTCCACTACAGTCCTCACCACTTTCTGTAGGTGTGCTGTGGAGTCCGTCTTCACAGGGTGTATTACATCCTGGTGTGGCAACTGCTCCGTACAGGAGAAGAAAGCCTTGCAGAGGGTGGTCAAAACAGCTCAGGAAACCATTAGCACACAGCTACCAGCAGTCGAGGACACCTACACCACGCGCTGCCTCAGAAAGGCGATGCGCATCATGAAAGATCATAGTCACCCAGCACGGGCGCTCTTCTCTTCCCTACCATCTGCAAAACGGCTCGGGTCTATTCGAACCCGCACAGCTAGGTACAGGAACAGCTTTTACCCCACCGCTGTAAGAGTATACAACACTAACCAGTGTGCTACCTTTCGTAACTAGAGTTGGACTGCTCCACCCAAGCACATTGGTAAATTACACTGCCACTTTAATCAATACTCATTCTCTCATTGAGTTCTCTGACTGTCAAGTGGCATTATTGTTACTACTGTCACCATTATTTATTGGTATTGCTGTTGCACTTACTCACTGTGATTGTTTTGTTTGTGCAGTATTCCTATTGTCCTTGTCCATAGTCTGTGGAGAAGCATTCAAGAAGAATTTCATGATACTTGTACACGGTACTTGTACTTATGACAATAAACTTGAACTAAATTTGGAATAGAAGAACAATTCATTGTATTTTTATTTAATTATATTTCATGTTTAATCGCTAATACTCAATTTTAGAAATGAAAGATTTGTTATTTTATATGTCTACACTCTATCAGTGAGAAATTCAGGGAAGTTTAATTTTCATCAAGGATGAACATGAAGGATCGAGTGTAGAAATATGAATTTAAAGAATGATTCCATAAACTTACCTGATATTGCACATGTGCTGGCTTCCGTCACATTTAAATGAAAAATTAGACATTTAAAGCACAACGGTCCAAAACAGGACACTAACACGTGAGCAGCCCGGTGGGTCCAGAGAGTGCGAGAGAGCACCTGAGTGTGGGTTTGCAGCTCCCACAATGTAGTTCATTTCAGTAAATCTGCACCAGTTCATCACAAGCGGTATTAATAATCTTGGACCATGCATGAAAAACTGGATGTCGGAAGATGGAATAAAGACGGATGAGTGTACAATAGAATGCTTATCTCACAGTACAAGTGGTTTGAACATAAGAATGACTCACCCAAAACACCGTCAAAGACTAAATTAGTGCTGAGTCGGGCAATTTAAATAATTTCAAGTATTGACAGCTGTGTCTCCTGCAACGAACTCTCATTGCTTATGTTGTGATCCTGGCAAGTTGCTGTATTAGTGCACAAGCAGCAGCAACTGACGGTATGTGTGGATTACTGGAGAGCCATTCAGAATGGGATAAAGTAGAAAAATTGATCAGTTTTATGTGAAATCATTCAGTGTAGTTTCTGTTGATTCGTTGCCTGTGGAATCACTTCTGTGTGTTGCATGGATTCGTTTGGATTAGTTTTCCAAGAAATTACCAAGGGCTGCGTTGGGTTGGTCAGGTTCCCTGTTGAATGTATTAGTTTGGATTAGCTTCTTGTGCAATCCCCTGAAACAAAGTTTACTATGAATAGAGCCTTTCGAGACCCCTAAGGTTTAAAAAGGAAGGTCAGTGGCTCATTTCCATCAACCCGACAAAACTGTTGCCACTCCTGTTTTGAACTGCACAATTTCGCCCCTCCTTCCTTTACTATCCACACACACACACACACACACACACACACACACACACATTTTCAGAACCGCTTGTCCCATACAGGGTCGCGGGGAACCGGAGCCTACCCGGCAACACAGGGCGTAAGGCCAGAGGGGGAGGGGACACACCCAGGACGGGACGCCAGTCCGTCACAAGGCACCCCAAGCGGGACTTGAACCCCAGACCCACTGGAGAGGAGGACTGTGGTCCAACCCACTGCGCCACCGTACCCCCCCTTTACTATCCAGTTGCCGTTTTTTCAGCCCGTGATGCACGCAGCCGATCGGGGTTTTGCGAAGTCCAGAACTTAGGGTGACTGATTTCTCCACCGAGAGGCGCTCCACACAGCTAGGTGTTTCTACGAGACCGAACATCTTCACGTTGATCCGCACCTCAACCCGGTGTTACCGTGTTGCTGTAAATCTTCGCTCCGCCCTGGTCGCCCCATCAGATGTCCTCACGCGCACGCATGCACAGCGGTGGCTGTTCAGAATTCTTAGGGAGGCAGTTTTTTTGTTTTGTCTCTCTGTAAAAATACAGTTGTGACACTTGAGCTGTCCAGCTGCGTTATAATTAGTAACTAATCAGCAGCAGCCGGTGCCGTGATGCAAATGCAAAGAATATTCATCTCCCGCCTCCTCCACTTTGAGGAACGTGTCTCCCTTTGTTTCCGTCCAGCGTATTCTGCAGCGCCACTGTTTGTTCGATGGGAGATGACTCACCCCTTTCGTGTTTTTCCAGAACTGGATTTCCGCAGCTCTGGGAAACGGGCCCTGCGCAAATTCCGGCAGAACTCCAAAGCTCGGGTCAACCAGAAGCAAAGGAGATGGGCCCCCTTTCCTCCCTGCAAGCTCTTAAAATGGTAATGCTTGGCAAGTGGGAGTAAATGCAGAAGTGTCTGTTAGATCTCTTGTAATCTTGGATTACGGTAATCCTGCGATTATGAAAATGAAGGTGCTGCTCTCTCTGTGCACCGGCAGACACGAAGCACACCTCTCGCGGTGGCTGGTAGTTAGATTGTAATGTCTTTTGCTTTCGACTGGGGTGGAGAATGGACCTTGAAAGAGATTGGAGGGGTGTGGGGGGGGTGTTCCCTCTGCAGTACCTGTTCTTATTCCCCATACTGCAGTGGAGGCAGCCTTCCTTAAACCCCCCGCATGCCATTTTGCAACATAAAACTCTTCTACTGGAACTGTTAATGTCCTTCTGAAAGATTCACCCAAAAGTAACGGGGCCTTTTAATGTGCCTCTAATACCGGTACTTAGCATTTCCGTGCTAAAAAAGAGGGTGATATTGGCAGAGTAATCCGAGTGCTCCTGGTTTAAACCTCTTAGTGACACCGTACAAGGTCTGATACAGCCTGCAATCTTCGAGTTTCTGCCAAACCGATTTATACCACTTTGTCCAAACTCCTTGTTACGTAGAATGAATCTGCACTGTGTTAATTTACCTGAGACTAATTTACCTGAGTCCACGTCATAGCGGAGCTTTCTCAGTGTTCCTGGACTTTGGTATTATGCAAAGGACATAACTCGACAGTCCTCATTGTCACGTTTCTTTACTGGGGATTTAATCAGCACGGTGGGTTGTGTGGGTGCCTGAGAGCTCCTGGGGTATGGGATCGGTCACAGGTTCGATCTTCATGTCGTGTGCGTGATTTGCACGATCTCTTCGTAAAAGTTTCCTCAGAGTGCTCTGGTTTCCACCCAGAGCCTGAAGATGTGTGTGACTCTAAATTGTCCATTGTGTGTGTGTGTGTGTGTGTGTGTGTTACGCTGCTCAGCTGTATAGATGGGTGGCAGATTGTAGTGAATGCAGCGTCACGCATCCGGCGCTGTAGGATGACTTGGATGAATGTCAGCTAAGAATTGTTCAGTACATTGCTTTAGAAAATCGTGTCCGCTAAATGATACATGTAAGATGCTTTCATTTACTTTCTCTGTGGCACATTATTGCGCAATGCCACTGTTTTCACCAGTAATCATTAGTGTTTTTTTGCAGAAAAATCTTTAACTCTTACATCCTAGTTGTTTCAACACAGTATAACAGGCTTTTGGTTTATACGTTTTATTGTTATCCCTCAGTGTTTTTACATTGTAGCTCAACAGCATTAAACTGAGGATCACGACGTTGCATAAATGCAGTGAAATATATTTGGCATCAGGTGTTTTAGTGGGGGGGGGGGGGTGCAGTGGCGCAGTGGGTTGGACTGGGTCCTGCTCTCCAGTGGGTCTGGGGTTCAAGTCCTGCTTGGGGTGCCTTGTGATGGAGTGATGTCCCGTCCTGGGTGTGTCCCTTCCCCCTCCGGCCTTACACCCTGTGTTGCCGGGTAGGCTCCGGTCCTGTATGGAACAAGCGGTTCAGAAAGTGTGTGTGTGTGTGTGTGTGTGTGTGTGTGTGTGTTTTAGTGGGGGGGTGCAGTGGTGCAGTGGGTTGGACTGGGTCCTGCTCTCCAGTTGGCCTGGGGTTTGAGTCCCGCTTGGGGTGCCTTGTGATGGAGTGGCGTCCCGTCCTGGGTTTGTCCCCTACCCCTCCAGCCCTGTGTTGCCGGGTGAGGCTCCACCTCCCTGCGACCCCATATGGGACAAGCGGTTCAGACTGTGTGTGTGTGTGTGTGTGTGTCTTTTAGTGGTAAGAGCTACTGCCTTGCAAGGGCCTGTGCTGAAATATTTGCTCCTGTTATACTTCTGACGAAGGTTCTTGTACTGAATTGTTCCAGTAAAATGACCCACCTGTATAAATTCCTAAATAATTGGAAGTAGTTCAGTATATAATCCCAGCATTGAAAATCACTTTGAAGAAGATGGGGCAGAAAAATGAACAAATAATTAAGAAATAATGGTGTTTGCTCTTTCTTGTCCAGCTACGTTTTGTCTGGGAGATCATTGATCCTACCCATACGCTATAAGTGCAGTGGGACGTTTGAAAATTGGGAAAAAGCCTTAAAGGGAATTTCTGTCTAGTCTCGTAATAACATGGGGGGGGTCAAAGTATGCTACAATATCTGTGGCGCTCTCCTGTACCTGTCTCTCTGATTTGCTTGGAACTCTCCATTCTCCAGAAGTCTGCGTGGATTTAGGCTTTCAGACTCATACAGCACTGCAAACTTTCCTGCAAAAAGCATGATTGAATTGGCTCAGGCAGTATTATAGGCTTTGGGATATAGGTTTTTTACTAGATTGTTTTACTTTTGATTTATCATGTTATTTCCTACGTGTTCTATGTTCCTTGCTCTTAATGAGAATGTCCCCAGAGACAGATTGCAATATAAACAGCTCTTGCTCTTGAACTACACAACAGTGTACTCTTTAAAAGAAGTGGTGAAATACACTGTTTACACCGTTTCGACAAGTGAAGCTCATTTCCTAACTGAGCATCGCGAATCGATACGATTTATTAAAATCCACCATAATCCAAGCTGAGTGATTGGTCGGGCAGTTTTAGAGCATGAGTGAAATGTGTCAGGAACGTGTGAATTTAAATCTTGCGTTTGAATTGTTTTTGAACATAAAACATCAGTTCAAGGTTTCCCACTTTCTTCCTCGTCGTTTATACTTTGCGTTGACCGTGCCGATCTTCAGCAGCCAATTTCCGACCACGTTTCATTAGCCGTTGGAACCCGAGCCTGGCAACTGTGATTCGTCTGCGTCCGCTGGGTTTCTGTCATTATTGGAAAAAGCACTGTTTTATAAGCTACAGCTTGTGTCTAGATCAAAGGCAAGTCAAATACGCTTGAATGAAATGGTTTTCGCAGCACAGAAACCTCTAAGCACGGGGCACATAATCGCACAAGTTGCAGGTACAGCTAGTGTCTGCGGCAGATTTCCTCAATTTGCGGATGGTGGATGCTGCAATGCTGACGTGTGCTACAGGTGCCACCCTGAATTATGGGGATGATGTGTGGGCATGATATGTATTGGCCTTGATGCCTGGCAGCAAAAGGGTCGGGAAAACTCGTCTTTTAGTGCTCACTGTCTTGCTAGGCACTAATGTTTTTGTTTCTAAGGAATCTTCGGTGGGGGGTGTGGTGGTGCAGTGGGTTGGACCGGGTCCTGCTCTCTGGTGGGTCTGGGGTTCGAGACCCGCTTAGGGTGCCTTGTGATGGACTGGCGTCCCGCCCTGGGTGTGTCCCCTCCCCCTCCAGCCTTATGCCCTGTGTTGCCGGGTTAGGCTCTGGCTCCCCGCGACCCCCGAATGGGACAAGTGGTTCAGATAATGTGTGTGTGTGAATCTTTGGTCTTCTTAGTGATACCCTTAAGTACCTGGAGCTGAACTTTTAACCAAAGACTGGATTCTTGACTTTTGCCAGTGTCTCTTGAACAGATATTTCCTTGCAATGTTCTTCTTTCAGATTTATGAATTTTTTGAGATCTCAAGGTGAGCATTTGCTATTGCCTGTGATATACCTTAGTCACCAAGGTGTGTGGGCTGGTAACGCTACATAGTATCCATTGTAAGTCGCTTTGGAGAAAAGCATCTGCTAAGTGAATAAATGTAAAATGTAAATATATGTACTGTGAGCCATACTGTGTATGAAATCTCTCAAATGATTACATACTGTATGTAAAATATGTCTGTGTGTGCTTTATGATTATAAAGAAGGTGAGACCTCCAGCTACCGACTACAGTAAAGATCCAGTTGTTAATGCAGATCTGGACTGGGGCAACATAAATTTGTGGTTACCAACTGTATTCAGATCAAGCCTATGTTACATAGGAGTCATCGGTTAGACTTATTGAAGCAGAAAACTGTATCTAATTTCCCAAAGGTTCAAGAAAACAGCAAAACACATCTGCTGTACACATAAAGGACCAGACATTGGTGACAAGATTACAGTGAAGTGCAACACAACTGTACTGAATATCTGGAAGAGGTAGGTGTTGCTTGGTGATGGAATAGAAGGGTGTTATGTCTCGGTCAGGGTCACTATACACTTTCATCAGTGCTCTGGTTGCTGCCCATGCTGGTTCCAAGCAAACCCAAAGGTGGCTGCCTAAATGGAGTGTTAGGGGATATCAGAGAACCATATGAAGAGGGAACAGGTTAATTGTTACCATTAGAGTGCTTCTTTGTAAGTTCTTCTTTGTTGCTGAAATGTTTTATTCTTCTGGCGTTAGTAATGTATGAATATTGAAGAGGCCGTTATCGCCGAAGTTTCAAGTGTCAATCAAATGTGTTCCGAAGTCTGTACAGTTCCAGTCTTCAAAGAGAAGGTCTGGAGTCTGGAGGCTAATGTGTTAGATAGACGAGGTTAAGTGAGGGGAAACTCTTTTTTTTGCCTTTTTTAAATGAAGGGAGGAGCGTTAGGAATGGCCGATGACACATACATACTTAATGGGGAGGAGCACTGAAAGGTGGCCCGTTTGATTCATACTCCGCGTGCAGAACCACAAGGCAGAGGAGGCATGCCAGCAACCCAGTATTGCATTTCCAAATGCATAATGAGTTCGTTCTCCTTTTATGGGCTGGGCATTGTGGGAGTTTGAACTGTTTTATGTCCCTCTTTAAAACCCATATTCTCATAATTGCCATTCAGCACACGCCTCTGCTTTTCAGGATGACATCTCAATGGGCTGTTCTTTTGCAGAAAATACATTTTCCTATACAAATTGTCTCATGTGCTTCTCATTTAAAATGTTTGGTTTGGCGAATGGGGCCTTGACCTTGCGTGAGACTTATTTTCCCATTTAAAATAATTTGTTTCAGTTTGTGTCATCCCCTTCCAACGGGTAGGAAAAACCTTATTAGTTTTATTAAATTGTTATATTGCTTTATGCTGTCTCACAGCGCCTAGGTGGTGCGAGAGGATGTGGGTTCGATCCCACTCAGTCTGTGTGGAGTTTGCATATTCTCCATGTGTCTGCATGGGTTTCCTCCCGCAGTCCAAAGACATGCTGTTCAGGTTCACCCATAGCGTGTGTGTGTTCCACTGATGTATGGATGAGTGACCCAGTGTAAGTAGTGTATCTAGCAGTGTAAGTCACCTTGGTGAATAAGGTGTGTGGGCTGATAACACTGCATAGAGTTCATTGAAGTCACTTTGGAGAAAAGTGTCTGCTAAGTAAATAAATGTAAATGTAATGCACAAATCATGAATATTCAACAGTGGCCTAAATCATTTTTCCTTTGAAATGTATTTGTAGACATTCTCGCTTGTTTTCTGCATTCATTCTTAAAGACAAACAATAAATAGTTTCTCTGAGAGCTACAAGCATAATAAAATTTGAGTTCAAGGAATGTGAAAGCAGGGTGTAACTTAAGGATATCACTATATATGGTTTTATGGCTGTTAATGAAAAATTACAAAGAAAATTGCATGTTCTCTCTTGAAGATGTGTGCATGTTCAATATCCAAGCAAATAATCAATTAAAATTCCTCACCAATGCCTTGCAGATACAATCTGCACTACAAGACATTTTAACAGGAATCTCTTGTGAATTTCCCTGTTTGCTGCTCATGATTGTATTATACAACCTGCAGAAGACTGATAGGCAAAGTAGCAGCTTTTATGAGCGTAATCTTTATTTCTATGAGTCGCTTTTGCGACCGTAATATTTATTTGTACGAGTCGGTCCCACTTCACCGAAGACCTTGAAGTCAAACCATGGATTAACTTAACTAATGGGCCTCTTTGTTTTGCCTGATTGTTCTCTTTGACATTCCAGTGCATTTTAAAAAGAGTTGAGTGTTCCCACACACGCAGAGAGAAACTGTTCCGCACCTTCGTTTGCATCTGGGGGAAAAAACAGAACGGGGATTTTATACGTGATGGTGCTCTGTGCAACACCGACAGATTGTGCTGCCACTATTTTAAGACTTTCAGAGTAAGGTTAAAAGGTAACGGTACTTCAGAATGTTTTGGCAAATGGAGTGTTTCAAAAAGTTGTGGTTAGGTCGCTTTTCATATGTTGTAACCCGAAGCCCTCCGATAATGTTTTAGCAAAGTTTGGTTTTCCATTACTTCGCAGCGTTCTGAAGTTTTGCGAAAGCAGGTTGTTGAGAAGGCGCCCCCTCGCTTCTCGCGCCTCGATGATGGCCGGGAGCAGCTGAAATGTTGCGGAGCCCACGGCCTGGCGTCTTTGCAAAAGTGCAGTGCATGGATCCTCATTTCACAGCTCATTTCATCAGCCCTCCCAGTCCAAGGTGAGCAGCTGCCACAGGTGGGATTGCCTAACAACACGCCAAGCCCGGGAAATGAACCTCAACGCAAAGCCGTGTGCGCAACACAAGAAGGGGCCGAGGTTCTCTGATGAAAGGGTTTTCGGTTGAAATTTATCTTCCCCTTTGTTAACGTGTGCTTTATTTGTTTGGCGGGCTGGTTGGCGAATGATCGCGTGAAAGCCGGCGGAGATACCGAGAGGGCGTATTTGCAATGTAGGTGCAAAGGCCGGAATCCGAGGCCCTCGGTACTCAGCGGGTATTAGAATACAGTGGTTATCTCTACCAGCCAACTTCTGGCTGACCTTCCGTCCCTTACGGATCAACGGACCCCTTAGGGACGGCTCCTACGGGCATTTCCAACGTAACTGGAGCCTGCAGTGCTGGGATTGTCTTGTACTACCTGTTCCAGCACAGCCTTTAGTAGGAAAGCGTTGTGCGGTTCGAGCCATTCCTTTGCAGTGGGATGCACATAGAGGCAGGAGGATAGGAAGTAAAAATGCATGACCCTTCAGTCAACTGCGTGACCCTTGCTTTAGCAGTGGACTTCTCATATTTCTTCAGGAACGCCTATGGCCATTTTCTGGACTTGTCAGGATGATTACAGTGGGTAACAGTGCAATCTCCAGCACTGCCTACATGCAATGTCTTGTTCTGTGGTCAGACGGCCGTTGCTCTGCAAAGGTATTCTGGGCTGTGGTGGATTTTGTTGTTTCGGGCATGGGCGCAAACGTTGTGTTTCGCTTGGCGTGCTGATGCGCGGCCGCTTCCTCTCCCACACCCCTCCCGCAAAACACGCCGTTAATTGTACGCCAGGAATAAACACGAGTTGCGTGCGTGTCTTTTAGCATTACAGACTGCATACGGTTCTTCTGCCTCTGCGAGCCACTTGCCGTACGGCAGGTCTTGGGACGGCCTATAGTGGGACGTGGGTCCGAGGTATCTGTTTGTGAATGCTTGAGGCTGCCACTTTCCGTTGCATTTTAAGAGCACAGAATCATTAATGTTACAGTGTTGAGAAAGGGGGGATACGGCTTTGGCTCGGGTCTTATTATTTCCCGTCTTTAGTAGGGATGTGTGTTATTGGCAGGCTGCAGCGACGCTCTCCTGACAAATCAAGCCGTTGGCTGAGGCGTGAAGTGTAAGATTGTGATCGGCTTGGCGTGACGCTGTGATTCATGGGTAGTAAATCACGGCAGGCAATTGGGGACTTGCGCTTCGCTTTTGCTCCAAAACACTGGCAGATATATATAATCAGATCATTCCACCCGAGGCATGTGCGTGTACTTCTGGAAGATGGGCGCTGTTGGGGAATTCCTCTCTTCACCAGCCGCTGACACAGCCACCTCCCATTGCTCTGTGGCTTTGGTGTTGGGAGCACTGTAGAATGTGACCTCTGCAGATTCTACTCATCAGCACTAGAGGTGAAATGGAGGTGAAGGGCTTTTCAATGGAGTTGTCTGTGTGAGGGTTTTATCGCGGAAAAGCAATGGCTTGGGATTGTTACAAAACAAGGCAATTACGATGGCGACGATAAAGCACTCTGGGCGATGCCTATGGATCGGTGGTCGTGTCGCACAGCCCAGACAGGAAGCGGGAAAACCCGACGCTTTCCACGACCCGACACATCAAGAAGGTTTCAAGTGTTCAAGGTCATTTTAATTTGATTAAGGCTTCCCCACTCATCATGATCGCTTTTTTTTTTTTTTTCTGTTGCTCTCAGCTTGCATTCTCTGAAATTAGAAGTTTGAGTGAAGTTTTTTGTTTTGTTTGCACTGTTGATTCAATTAGGGTGAAATGGGTTTCTGATAAATGGGATGTTATTTATCACAGTGCAAGATTCCCAGTCAATACTGACCACGTTAATTAGAGTGCAACATCCTTAGTAAATTAGTCCAGGAAATAACATCTCCACAAATAGCAACAGAGAGGTTTCCATGGATTGTTTTTGTCCTTCTACCTAGTTCTATTCCACCTGTACTGTGAACAGTCATTCCAGAGGTCAAATGAAATGGTTTTGCATTGCCACATGTGGGTGTAACACATTTACATTTATTTAGCAGACACTTTTCTCCAACATGACTTCCAATGAACTCTATGTAGTGTTATCAGCCAACACCCCTTATTCACTGAGGTGACTTACACTGCTAGATACACTACTTAGAATGGGTTACTCATCCATACATCAGTGGAACACACACACACACACACACACACACACACACACACACACACAAAACAGCATTTCTTTGGACTAAGGGAGGAAACCAGAGCACCCAAAGACTTACACTGCTACTTACACTAGGTCACTCATCCATACATCGGTGGATCACACACCCTCTCTCTGTCACTCACACAATGTGGGGGGAACCTGAACATCTTGTCTTTAGGCTGTGGGAGGAAACCCACACAGACATGGGGAGAACATGCAAATGCCACACAGACTGAGCAGGGATCAAACCCATGTCCTCTCACACCACCCAGGTGCTGTGAGACAGCAGTGCTACTCGCTGTGCCATCATGCCACCCACATCAACATGTTATAATACGGTCAGTATTGTGCCACAGAACAGTTTGCTCAAGTGCGTCTGTACAGGGATTGGTGGCGTTCTGTGATCAAAATCAAAGTCAGTGCTGCGAAGGGGGTGCACTATTTAATACTCATGGAAAATCAAGTGGCGTGAATATGAACTCGGCAGGCAGGACAAAGTCAATCAGCATTCAGCTCTGTATGTGTATGGCAGACAAAAGATTTCTAGTGACAGGCACATTTTTACACTTTTTCATTACTGTCAGTCACCAAAGAGGTGTTAGGTCACTGGCGCCATGGGGACTAGCATCCTGCTCCACAGCATACCATTGACAGCACAGTCGCTGGAAGGCCTGCGCTCTGACTTGCATGTGGCCTTGCTGGAAGAAAGCATGACTACAAGACATGGCCTGGGATTTAGTAAAACAGTGAAGCCAACTTGGCGTCAAAAGCAGAAACTCTCTTCTCTCTCGTATCCAGCAGTGCCAAAATAAAACCTGGAAAGCGGCCAGCATTTTCGTCATAGAAGGACCATGAAAACTCACTGTGATTATCACTCTTCATGTAGTGGCAACATAGTCATTTCATTTACATTACATTTACATTTAATACATATATTATTCATTTATTCATTTCCCATGGTACACCACTGTCGACAGTAAGGGATTGACCAGACTTAATCATGGCCCAGTGTTTTTTGGCAAGCACCTCTAGTCCTAAGTGTTAGTCCCTTCACTTTGTTAGTAGCTTCTAGTCCACAGTTGTTCCCCTTTAAAACTTTTAAAAGGACATTTACTGTAACCGCATTCATTTAGCTGCTTAAAAGTCCGCTATAAATCTAAACGTGTCCCTCTTGCTGCAAATGATCAGCTATTTTAAGTAAATAAGTAAAAAAAATTTAACAAATTATTTTTTTTTGTGACAAATATATGGCATGAAGACTGATTATTATTATTGGGTTCCCTTTGTAAACTCTATGTGGATGACCAAGTCTTTAGCCTTTTTCCTGCTAGAAAATTTAACATCTGCATAAAAATTCAGAAAAAAACCTGCATGTCTATACTCCTCTTCGAATAGTGAACTTCTTACACAGCGGTAGCTCATAATGTAATCTTTTGGGTTTTAAATGGAAGCATTTGGGTTGTAATCTTGTCTTACGCATGTAGACATATCTGAAACTTATCACCGTACTACAGATATTCCTTGGCTAACGGTGGGGTTACGTTCCGATAAACCCATCGTAAGTGGAAAAAGAATAAAGTACCGCACCTACCGAACATCATAGCCTGGCCTACCTGAAACGTGCTCAGAACATTTACCGTAGCCTACAGCTGGGCAAATTTAAGCAGGAGACACATATGGGCGTTTAGTCAACATGATGGGATGCAAAAACACAAAAAAAAACTCTTTCAACACAGTATTGGTTGTTTACACTTGTTGGCGTGATCGATAGAGACCGCGAGCACGGTTGACTGGATGCTGCGACTCGCTGCCGTCGCTCAGCATCAGGAGAGAATATCTTACCGCATATCGCAAGCGTGGGAACAGATCGAGATTCAAAATTTGAAGTACGGATGCTACCGAATGCATATCGCTATCGTAACTTCGAAAAATCATAAGTCGAACCATCGCAAGTAGAGGAGCATCTGTATTTGTGTCTCTATCCTAGTGTAACCCAGTGCTGTTGTGAATAAACTTAAAGATAGGAAGAATGGTCACTTTTTTGAGGAATGTTTCACCGGCAAGGAGTTACCAGCAATATGAGATTTTATGAGAAATACGCAAACAGTGTAATGGTGAAACGTACCTGTGGTGCCATTACGCTGTTCTGGTAGATGGTCGATGACCAACACGTGCCGTTGCTGATGTTCACCGACCTTCGCTGCATTTTCTGCTTCAGTCACAGCTTCTGAAAGAAATTATTCTGCCAATCACTTCGCCTTTGACGCCTCAGTCAGAATGTATTTCATATGTACTTATTAGGGTGCCTGAAATGGACAGGTTCTTATCAGCGATGTACTGAATGATGTGACAGCGGTGCAATTCACCTTCGTGTCAATAGCCCTGATTGTGTGGCGCTCTGCCTCATTTTCCTATAAATGATGCTCGAGTGGATTAAATGAATACAATTATGTTGTAATGGCCATAAATTCTGAATCTCGATGAGTAAAGAACTCTTCCAAATAACAGACCTGATTTATTACGTGAGCGAACCTGACCCTTATAAAGTCAAAGATATCGAAAATTCCTTGTGTAATTTCCGTGTCAAAGCCGAGGGAGAAAACCGAGAGGCCTTTTGTCCTTATCCGGCTTTTGTATTTCTAATCAGGAGACCTGGTGAAGTAGTTGTTAACAAGTTAGCAACAAGGTTGCGGGATTAAATTCCAGAAGCAACGTTCCTTCTTGCGTTCTCGGATAAACTGTGTAGCATTTATTACTTCAGCAAATATTTCTGCAATCATGTAATATCAGTAACTGCTCTTAAGATTGATATGGTAGGATGTAAATACTTGCATTCGAGGTTAATAAAGAGTTATAATAAATAAGAGACAGCTGGGTGGTGCGAGAGGACGTAGGTTCGATCCCCGCTCAGTCTGTGTGGAGTTTCCATGTTCTTCCCGTGTCTGTGTGGGTTTCCTCCGGGTGCTCTGGTTTCCTACCTAGAGTTCATTGCAAGTCGCTTTGGAGAAAAGTGTCTAAATAAATGTACACATGGTAAGTCTGGTGCAGGGATGGAAATGTTTTGTGGCAGATGCCTAATTATTTTTCTCTTTAGGACCCTATGTCCCAGTGTGGTGGTGTTCCACTGAAGATGAGCTGGAAGTCTCTCGCTTAACTGTGTAGGATTCTGTAAAAGACGCAGCATTTCTAGGTGTGCTCTCCCATAGCTAATTTCACTATGGTGACAGCTTAGCCACCACGCCAGTTAGAAGGTTGGATCGCTACTCCTGAGAGTGGCAACTGCAACACAAGTGGACCCTCCTTACCTCAACCTGACCGGTGTATGCTGAAATTTCTGGAAAATATGCTTTCCCTCCCTACATCAGAGGGTTCTAATGAAAAATCCACAAGTCTTTTCTGAGACACTTCAACTTTCCGGGGCTAACGCTGGAAGAAATATACACACACACACACACACACACACATACACACACACACACACATTTTCAGAATCGCTTGTCCCATACGGGGTCACGGGGGAACCGGAGCCAACCCGGTAACACAGGGCGTAAGGCCAGAGGGGAAGGGGACACACCCAGGACAGGACGCCAGTCTGTCACAAGGCACCCCAAGCGGGACTCGAACCCCAGACCCACCGGACAGCAGGACCGTGGTCCAACCCACTGCGCCACTGCACCCCCCTGGAAGAAATATAATAAAGGTAAATAATTATCCTTTCCATTTTACATGTGGTCTGTTAAAATGTTTTGTGGACTTGGGATTTGGGGGTTTATATATTATTTATACATGTCCCTAAATCATCTCTTCATGTTTAAGGGCTTTCCGCAGAAAGCTCTTCAAGCATCCTTTGCCACCCCCGGTGCGTAGGGCGACGTTCGCTTCCGCCCAGATACTGGGCTTGGTGGCAGTCGTGCTTTCATCTATAAACTCTCGTTCAAGGTCTGACTGCTCCAAGGAGCGGTTGGGGGTCGACTACAGGTGTACTGATTAGTTTCAGTAATGCCAGTCGGAACACTGGGGCACGAACAGCAGATGGAGAGTATAGCTCATTCTTCTTGCTGTTTGCTTATTAATCGCCTTTGGCAGGATTTCTGCCAGACAAAGATCGTGCCTCATTATTTACCCCTGCTACCATATTCCCTCTGCCTGTGCCTTTTGAATCTGGTGTATTACGGGGAATATTAAATATTAAATACTTAATTTGGGTGTTCTGAATGCTGACTGCCAGCATGCATGCGAATACCGAGTTCTGCATTTCTGAGTCGATGACGATAATCGTATCATGCAGTAAGTCGTGGGCATCCCTCCTGTTCGTTCCATGTGGAGCTGCTGATTAAGAAGGACTGATACAATGCATGGAGAGGTGCTGTGGCTGCCAGCATCATGTGCCCCTCACACACGCACTCCTGGACATATGGGCAGTGTGGGGTAAGCGGAGCGGATCTGCTGCCGGTCGCGGTTGGCTGCACACGTCGCCTGACCCTGGGCTTGTCCTGAGTGGCTAACGTCTCTGGAGCTGCCGCCTGCAGACTGGCGGGCGCCTCCAGCCACTTGTCACGAGGCAGAGGCGCAGCTCACACTTACTTCATTTCCCTGCCGATGTATGATCTTTGACCTTTCAGGAGGATTCAGCAGCGATGTTGTTTTTGTTGTCATCTTGTGCGTTCAGAAGGGTATTTCTGTATAGCGTGAAATAAACACAGTTCGGTTCGCATTCATCCCGCAAAACTCGGCAGTTCACCAGCGAGTTAGTGACTTGGCAGCACGGCATTAATTTAGCATATATTTATGCATAGATTGTCCATTCCTCATCCGCATCTCACTGTTTTACGAACATTGCCCCAGGATAATGTAATAGAGGTGTCATGTTGAGTAACATTTCTTGAACACAAATGATTTTGTTTGTAGCAAATATGCAGCATTACACAGAAATGGAAAAGGGTATAAAACACTGCACTGCAACATATCCAGGAGCGATTCACAAACATATCAATTGAATTTGGGTCTCATTTCTCTGATGGATATTTCCAGATAAGGGGGGTGCGGTGGCGCAGTGGGTTGGACCGGGTCCTGCTCTCTGGTGGGTCTGGGGTTCGAGTCCTGCTTGGGGTACCTTGTGACGGAGTGGCGTCCCGTCCTGGGTGTGTCCCCTCCCCCTCCGGCCTTGCGCCCTGTGTTGCCGGGTAGGCTCTGGTTCCCCGTGACCCCATATGGGACAAACGGTTCAGAGAATGTGTGTGTGTGTGTGTATTTCCAGATAATTCTAAATGAGTTAGGGGGACGCCATGGTGTGGTGGGATTGGCCAGGTCCTTTTCTACTCTGATGGTCTGTGGTTCGAGTCCTGCTTGGGGTGCCTTGCGGCGGACTGGCGTCCCGTCCTGGGTGCGTACCCTCCCCCCAGCCTTACGCCCTGTGTTGCCGGGACGGACTCCGGTTCGCAGTGTCTCCAAATGAGTTATGCATTTTAGTGATATTTCTCTGTTTTTCAGGCATGCGCTTTTGAACACTGTAATTAGATTTGTATTATATTTAGAGTATCAGTCATCCCATCCATCC
The DNA here is from genome assembly GCF_900964775.1 of Scleropages formosus. Lineage (NCBI taxonomy): Eukaryota > Metazoa > Chordata > Actinopteri > Osteoglossiformes > Osteoglossidae > Scleropages > Scleropages formosus. The sequence goes on along the minus strand of NC_041812.1, from coordinate 31,171,959 downwards.
ATCCATCTTTCGTCCCGCTTGTCCTAAAAGGGTCGCGGTGGCAGCAGAGAGAGCAGAGAGGCCCAGCCGCCCCTGTCCCCCGCAACTTCCTCCAGTTCAACCTGGGGGATCCTCAGCCGTTCCCAGGCCAACTGTGAGATGTAATCCCTCCAGCGGGTCCTGCGCCGACCTCGGGGCCTCGTCCCAGTTGGCCGTGCCTGGTGTACCTCCAAAGGGAGGTGTCCGGGGGCATCCTTATCAGATGCCCAAACCACCTCAACTGGCTCCTCTCAATGTGAAGGAGTAGCGGCTCTGAGCTCCTCTCGGATGTCCGAACTCCTCACCCTATCAGTCATCCCTATGAACTTATTTTTTTGGCTTTCTTCAGTTTGTAACAAAAAGATCTCAGTACAGTTATACCCCGGTATACGGACTCCCGGCATACAGATTTTTGGTATAACGGCCTTAGAAAAGTTGTACCTGTGTTTGGTATACGCACTGACTGCTTACGGTATTGCAGTTTTTTCCGGTGTTTGCGGCAGACTTTTTTGAGCCAGCGGGACACAGACTTTTCAGCAACGTATAACCTGTTCTTAATTGTGCATTGTTTTTCAAGTAGTTTGATAGTTTTGTGAAATGTTTTCCTTTTTTTATTGTTTTTTCTTGCTCACGTACCTCTTGAGGGGTGTTGCAAGATGAAGACGTATATGTGTTATATTTAATAACAATATTTGTAGTGATGGGAAGCATAGATGCAGCTAATTGTGCAATGTATGCTGCTTCATATGGTGGTATGTGACAGAAGGTCTGAACTCAAGAATCACGGGTCTGCATCCAGATCGCTCTTCCTTTCCATATGTTTTATATGCGTTGTAATGCACTTTTTTCATCCTAAAGTTTTTATGATTTCTCGAGACTGTTTTAATTGTTTCAAGGGCATTTGTGGAAATATTTGGGCATGTCTGTAAAGTCCAGGAACCAATCTTTCCCCCCCCCTTTGAAATAATGGGAAATGACCTCCTGGTTTACAGACCCTTGGTAAACGAACCATTTTCAGGAACGAATTAGGTCCATATAACAGGGGATACCGGTATACACTGTGCAGAGTTTCTGTAGGGAAGATGAGTTCATCTTTGATGCCAATATTGCCGATACAGTCATGAAAATAGGCCTCACGTATGCCATAAACATAACCCCTTGGTCTTTGAAAATCACTTCGTGAAGGGAGTCCGTGTTTATAAAATCTGCCTTCGCAGTAATGTGACAAATCAGCACCATGGCACCAAAGTTCTTTCTGCCACCATAGGAACAGGTTTTTTTACAACACAGGATTGTGAGAAATTGCCAGCTTTTCAGATCTGTCTGCTGAGCACACTTCTTTTTGCAGACATTTATTTCAACTTTTAAGCAGTCCCAGAATGCATCGGCACGGTTCAGTTTTGCAGAGGCCCTTGTCTGACAGCGGCGGGGCGGTGCTCAGGGGCTATATATCTTGGCTTACACATCAAGCTGGGCGCACCTGACTAAAGAACAATAGAATATTTTATAATTTAAAATTTAAGCAAAAAAAAAAATTCATTCCAGCATTTATCTCTCCTGACAAAAGGCCAGATGAATGGGGCACGAGGGTTTTGTATGATGTGGTCCAGAACGTTCCCTATAATTTCCCTAGTAATGGCGAATGGCCTGATTAGTAGCCTCCAGACATACAGGGAGGCGTACGCTTCCTGTAACCTAGAAATCACAGCCCAGCAGAGGGTGGACGCATTATTTTGGGATGAGGGACATAAACCACCGACTGTCTTGCCACTTCCACAGGAACACCAGACGGCTACTGGCAAACAGCTCGGCCAAATTGCTTCGGCTGCTGTAGCGGCCAGAGCGGACAAGAATGTTAGACATGCGTGTGGAAACCACCGTGGCAGTCCTGTGCCGCCATTGCCCACATGTTAAAGTCTATTTGGGGGAAACATATTCTTATAAAGCCTTGGCACACCCACCACTTAACATTGGGTGGGTCAATATGTTCATGTGGACTGTGGGTGTAAAGTACATCTGCAATCTTGACTTTGTGCTCACTGTCAGAGACAGTCCCTGTCCTTGTACGATATTGGAATCTTTTCATCTTTTGCACAGCCTTGCAAACTAATAAAAAGCCATTTACTTCTATTCCTTCCTTTGCAGTCGAGTTCCAGGTGAATACCTCGTTTCCCATCAGCCCGTCGTTCCCTCCAATCCATCCCCATTCCTCAAGCCTCTTACCTTCCCGCGCTGCTCTCTTGCTGCTGGTCCTTCAACTACCCTGCCCCTCCGCTCCCCATCCCTCGCATGAAATCAGAAGGTCAGTTAGCCTCTCTGCATTTGAGTGCTTTTCAAGGACTGACTCCCATGGCAGCATATTAAACCTAATTAAGAAAAATATTTAGACACTACAAATGATGCTGTTGATTTGCCCTGTTGCCATGTGAGCAGCTGCCGATGGTAACGACAGGGCTTTTGGGGAATTGATGCCCCTGCCATCCCCACTCCATCCCCATTCCCCCCACCCCAGCCTCATTTGTAGTCTGAGCCCTGCTGGCCCCAGCTGCGTCGGCTAATGAACTTGCGGCCACAGCAGGGAGACGGCCCTTCTCTGTTTCTGTAATGACAGCAACGGGTGTGCAGGTGGAGATCATCTTCCCGTTTCCCACTGAGGAGAGACGTGACAGCCTTGGGGGTTTAATGATTCTCTAAATGCCTAGGGTTGTCTGAACGGCAGTTGGTGCGATGAAGCAAAGTGGCTGGTCTCTTCTCAGATCTCAGCGTTCGTTTTCACAATAAAGCCCGACCAGAACAACATTCTCAAGAAAGGGCTTGATGTGATGTATGATATTTAATGTAATGCAGCATTAGGGTCGCAGTGATTCGGACTCTTTGTATCCATATATTCTAAAATGAACCTTAGGCAGACTCTGATTTGCTTGTAACACCACCTTGCAGAAACAAAATTAATAGTAAAAGCCTGCAGGTAACATTTACTTATCTGCTTCAGGACACTGTATGCTTCTTTTTGATAAGGAGAAGAAAAAGACATTAAGTTGTATACTATCTCCATATATAGAAAAAGCGTTTTGCATCTTGGGAGAAATTCATGTAAAGCAGGCTAATCTTTCTCGAGTACAAAGAAACACGGCCATCGTGCAGCTTTGTTTACTGTAAATGTCTTCCCCTAACTATTAAACCCTTAACTATTCATTTTGGACTAGAAAAGCATCAATCCTGCTTCTCTATTTCCATTTTTGCAAGTTACACTCTGGAGGCCCTCCACCGCTTGAGCTGAGCAGATGATGTCATACATGTCCATTAGGCCCTCCCAACTGGGTGAGGGTTGCTGGGGGTGGGGGATTGTCTCCACTGCAAGGCCATAAGCCTGATAGATAAGGAAGCACCGCTTTGGCACAAACATGGGGACGCAAAACACTCCTGCTTTCTGGCCATCGATCAACCCCCCCCTCCCCAGGGCAGAACTGAGATGCCTGGAAAATCAGGAACCGTTCCCTCACGCACACCCCCATGACCCGCTACTGTTACATGCATACATCTCTGACACATTGATCACAGCTTGAGAGTAACTTTCTCCCAGGTGTGAAGCTCTTCAGCAAGCTGACACAAGGACTTGCTTGGGTCATCACTGTCTATGTCGAATTCCTTTGAAAATGCGTACATAATGCTGAAGCCTTTAAAACTTCAATTTATTTAATGACAAAGCTGTAGCTCTTCTGTACTGCGCCCTTTTTTGTAAACGTTATTCTTTTATTGCATGAATGAAATACTTTGCTTACGCTTTGTAGTGTATGAAGTAAATTAAACGTATAGCAGCAATGCATTGCTGAAGGTAAAAACACTGAAGGCTTGTTATTAATCTTAGTTTAATCTTAGTGCTGAGTTGATGCTTATATCCAAAGCAATTTACAGTATTTGACAACAGGCCAATTTTTGCCGGAGTGATTCAAGATAACTGCCTTGAGCCTTGCTCAAAGGTTTTGCAGCAGAAAGTGGGATTTGAACCAAAAACCTACCAACCAATGTCAACGGCCACTTGTCCTGAGGAGGGTCACGGCAAGATGGATCCTACCCGGCAGCACAGGGCGCGGGGCCAAGAGCACACCCAGGACGGGACGGGACGGGACACCAGTTTGTTGCAGGGCACCCCGAGCAGGGCTTGAACTCCAGACCTACTACCCCACAAGCAATGGCCAAACCCGCCACACCATGGCACTTCCCCACCAAACACTTTAAGGTTACCAATTCATGTCTTTAGCCACTATGCTATCTGCTGCCTGTAGGAGGCACTGTGAGCTTCTTCAGGCATAATGCACGGATATTCTTCAGCTACCATGAGAAATTTGCCAAACACTACAGACTTTACTGCTTGTCGTCTTGTCTTTAAGTGTATTAATGATCACAAAGGGACTGAAACCTTTCAATAATTTTGGTTTCCTTAGAACATAATACTTTATATAGCAACTCCAGTCAGGAGGACAGCCTATAGCAAGAATCAAATCTCAGTCTCACAACCTGCAGGCAGTGACCCTAACTGCATCGTCCGTAGGCTGTAAAAGAATGGATATGAGATGTAATGCTGTCCTATGTAAATTGCACCCCCACCCCAGCTCAGGAGACAACGGGCTGCTTTGCAGTACTCCGGTCTGTTTTAGAGACATCGGGAGGTTTTGTTTTATTATTAAATATGTATGCAGCTGCTTGTGCTCCCCTGTGGTCGCAGGGGGCTCTGAGAGGAAGTGAGTTGCCATGCCTGTCTCAAATGCTCTCCAGCAAAACCGCCCACGATTGCACAGTCACCAGTGGTTTGCGGTTCCTTTTCATTCCCAGAAATTTTATCATTTTTTTCCCCCCTTCCATATCACATCCCACCAACTTTCCTAGTATCCCGATTTCCCAGCTTGGCCCCAGAGAAAATTTACCAGTGTGGCTTACGTGATATACTGGGCTGTGCCCTATTTTACCCTCTTCTACTCGCTGTGGTATTTGAGCTATCTAGATGTCTCCTATTCATCCTAATGCTAGTTTGCAGCCTTTGTGTGTGGAAGAACTGCTCTGAGGCTACCACTGATGGATGCCTGCTGTCTGTCTGGGGTGCAAGTGCACCTATGAGTTCATCACACATTATCAAGCTGTGACCGGACCCCAAAGGAGTCTAGAACAGATTGATGGGGCAAATTTTTCTGAAAGACCGGTTTTTGAAAAAATAACTCTTAGTTAGCAGAAGTAATTGAGTGTTGTCAAAAAAACTCTCTTTTAATGTACGTTATGTATGAGTTGTAGGGTGAGGGGAAACAGTAATAAACAACGTAACAAGAAACGTACCCTCTGTGTGCCGCTGCGTTCTGTCGACCCTTTTATTTGGCCGCAGAGGTCACCTTGTTGACCCTCTCACAAGTAAACAAATGCATGGATCAAGATCTAGGGCCTTCAAACTCGAGCTTTTTCAGCTGTGGCCCATTTAGTAAAGGCCAACTTTCCTCCTGAATACATTTTTTTTTTTTTTTCGCTCTGTCACATGATGATTGGCAGCAGTGTAATTCTGGGAGTTTAGGAAGCAGACTTTTTTTCTTAAAAAAAAAAAATCTAATGTTTTTTTCTTCATTGCTGTTTTTCTTCCCCAGGACTTTCCTGCATTGTCCAGCCTTCCTCAGTATCAGGTGTCTGCTCCCACGCTGGAACTCCCAGCATGCTCTTTGTTGTGCTCTTCCTCTCGGACCAAGCAGTCCCAGTGAATTTGATTAACGCCACCTGGAGCCGGCGAAGGCCCCCCGCGGCCAAGCTGAGCTCTGGATAATGAAAGTTAACAGGGGGAGTGACGAGTGCATTATTGGGCTTGCACCCTGTGTTGTGTGGGAGATTACTGGGCTTTGTTTGCCCTTCAGAAAGGGCCCCCCTCCCACCTGCCCTCCCCTGGTGTTTGTTAAAATGCCCTTGCCTTTAGAGCCGTCCATCTTTTTCTCAGTCACCGGAGAAGGCAGTGGGCCCCTGTATCCATGCGCTGCATGCACGGCGAGTGTGCTTTCAGCTGGCGGAACAGATGCACTTCTGTGGTTGGACAAAACATCAGAAAGGGAAAAGGAGAATCAAGGCCTGAAAGATTGATGGTCGTCGCCGGTCTGAAAGGAGGAAGGGAAGCTTCTCCAAACCCTGGGATCGTGCTACAGCTCTGGAGGCTGATGGCGCCGCGCAGGTCTGCCCGCACAGCGACAGCATAAGGATTGGTTGTCAGGGAGGCCTGGCTGGGAAAACAGAAGCAACAATGTCTCGGAGAACACAAGCAAAATCACAGGATACATGTGGGTCTGGTGGACAGGTGTGCAGCCGTATGAAGAATTGTAATCTCTTCATTGCCATGGTGTCCAAAGCAGTGCAGCGCAGCTTCAGCTTGAACGGTCTCTCAGACTCTGTTTCGGGGGCCACGCTTAAATCACATTGTTCTGATAAAGGGCATTTCACTGCAGGTGGCCACTTTCACTGCCGTTTTTCTCAATTCCAGCCAGTGACATCACTGTATACTCAAAGATGAAGACTGAAGGCACTGAATTCTACTGTTAGAAGCTGTCATTTCCCTCCCTCACCACCATGAGCCACGGATTCCATAGGACGGGAAAGCATGTTGACATGTTTGTACTGCAGGGTGCGGATTGACACTACTGCACCATGCCATCACTACACTACTCCACAAGTCACATATCCATGCCTAGTGATTCCTTAACTAGCAATCACATGCTGGCACACTTTACTAGAAAAAAACCTGTGACCTCCACTGATCTTTGCACTGTTTAAGGTGGAGGTAATACGTACCGTACTAGAATTTGCAAGTACTCTGATTATACACTGGTGCCGGAATATCTATAAAGCAGCATGCTGTACTGTCCAATTAGCCCAGGAACACCTGGCTGAATGGAGCTGCCTTGTGTGCACCAGAGGAATAATGGTCCAGAACCAGCACTGGCACTTTCCCAACATAAGACTAGCATCATAAAAGAGCAGCTTTAAACCAAAGGGACTTCTTTCTCTTCCCATACACAGATACACAGACTGAGAAGGGTAGAAATAAGAAATCACTAATGAATCAGGCATGATTCGAGTTTGTCTCCTGTTGCTGTGGCCGCTGAAGGCTTTTGACCAGTTGTCCTGAATCCATAGTGCAGTGGGTGAAGGCAAGGAGCGAAGGACTGTGACTTCAGACCATTACATAGAACGCCATTCTTCTGTATTGCACATATCAAGGTTACTCTTGTCTTTCCTAAAGATTGCGTCGTACAATGTATTGGTAAAAATGTATAACGTTGCCTGAGTCCTGCAAAAGACATCCTCCTTGAACTGTAGGTATTGCCTTTTTTGAGATCACAATTCAGTACTAATAGGAAATCGTCTTGAATCCTGGAGGCAATGTCCTCTCTCTGATAAGGACATAAGAAGCTTTACAAATAAGACAAGGTCATTTGGTCCACAATTGCTTGTTTGGTTTAAAGGAGTAAATTGGTATGCCAAGCTGTTTGTGTGATCATGTTTTAAAAGAGCCCACTAGGACTAGGACACTAGTCTCTTAGGAAGCTATTGCAAGCTACCTCAGTTATTTATGTGAAGTATTTTTGCTCTCTTTTGAGGCCATTTCAGGATAGGTTCTGTCTTTGTTGTGTTTTCCTGTTGTTCTAGGACAACCTTCAGGGACCATTTGCATAACTCTTTTCTAAACTTACACCAGTGTACAAATAGAGAAGTGTTATTCTTTGCGACAGAAGTGCTGTACGTGATATTTCCAGTTCTTACAAATGTGTCGAGCGGTTTTTGCGTGCCTTCCAATGATTTTAAAATTTCACATCGACTCATATTTCAACATTCTGCATGCTATTTTAATTGCCTTTCTGTCTGTACATAATGAAGATATGATGACAAATATCTGCAAATACGTGGCTGATGTTATTCCTGGGTATCATCAAGCAATACATCTCACTGTTTGTTTACATGCCCTCCAGCAATTGATTGTATTATACAGTATATATAATGCTGTAAACTCAACGTACTTCGAAGTTCAGCTCAGCTCTTAAATTATAGATTATTTTGCTTCTGTTTGACTACATTTCCCAGCATGCTGCTTTGTATAATGTCTAATCTTCTATGCAAGGAAATCAATAGCAACATTTTCAAAAAATGAAATGAAATTTCTTCAATAGGACGTTTATACTTTGAAACATCTTGTCAAGATGGAATCTGCATTCATTAGCTACTTTCTTTCCCCTCAGTACTTTGTGTCCTAGACATGTTTTCTTTGGAAAGATTTTGTTCACAACAGTCAATAAGGTCGGACATGTATAGATCCGTTTGAATCTTTCCCTCAAAAGCACATCTGTTTCATCAGAACATGTCGTTGATGTCCCACTCAGAGCTAGAGAGAAACGCTGGAAATATTGGCATCCCACCAGAGTGAATAGCCTCCCATGTCTTGTCGCGATACTAGTTACCTGCGTGACTGTCGCTTTTGGAGGGAGAATGGAGCATCGGAGATTAAAAGCCTCCTGGCTACAGTGAAAGGTTTTGTGCTGTTATCTTATTCTGTGAATTGCCAGACAAGTGAGATTGCCCTTCAGATTGGGTAATGAACCTACTCCGTCAAAGTCCTTGCAGATGTCTGTTTCTATACTCCGACAATGACCAGGAAGCACCCACAAAAGATGCAACTTTTCCCTAGCTAATGCCCCTATTTATTTGTTTATATTTATAAATTTATTTACTTGTTGTAAAGGGGGTGCGGTGGCGCAGTGGGTTGGACCGCAGTCCTGCTCTCCGGTGGGTCTGGGGTTCAAGTCCCGCTTGGGGTGCCTTGTGATAGACTGGCGTCCCATCCTGGGTATGTCTCCGGCCTTACGCCCTATGTTGCCGGGTAGGCTCCGGTTCCCCGTGACCCTGTATGGGACAAGCGGTTCTGAAAATGTGTGTGTGTGTATTTACTTGTCTGCATGGCAGACATGTATGGCCAAGCTGTGATTTACAATCTCTGCCAGTAATGAAATTATAGGAAATCTGAAATTCACTTACCATGTCATATGCTGCATTTTTCAGAATTTTAGTACTTTATACGACCTTACTGGTAGGATTCATTAAAAGCAGTTAACGTTAACACATCGGACTGTGTTCACTTGATGCCTTGAGCAACTGCTGGGTGATACAAACTGATACACTTTTGTCCCATATCAGAATCATTTGTATTATGCTCTTTGCTGAAGGCTGCAAGAGTAGTTCCTTTCCTGAAACCTGAAGTTGAATTCTTTCAGTCACACAGAGGCATGTGATTCTGGGTGTTGACCGATAAACTACCTGAAGTTCAGAACAACTGTAGTTAGCAAAACGTGTCAACCACAATCGCAAATTACAGACAGTCCCCGAGTTACGATGGCCCGACTTAAGATTTTTTGGCCTTACGATGGTGTGATAGCGATACGCATTCAGTAGTAACCGTATTTCGAATTTTGAATTTAGATTTTTTCCCAGGCAAGCGATATGCGATATGATACTCTCTCGCGATGTTGGGAATCCGTGTTTCCCAGTCTGTCACGCAGTCGCTAGTGTATACAACCGATAGTCTACAGTGTTCTGTGTTTCCAGCATTTTTTTGGATACCCCCCCGTATCTATGTTGTGTTTTGTACATCCATCACGTCTATGAAACGCCCATCTGTGTCTCCTGCTACTGGTGAGAAGAAGAAAAGGAGGGCAATCACTCTTGAGGAGAAACCTCATGAAGGCGACAAGCCCGTAATGACCATCACACGTGAACTTGGATTTTTGCAATCGACGATTGATTTCCACCATCTGAAAGGATAAGAAACGATGAGGTTTGGTAGGTCAGGTGTATTTACAATACCATTTACGACTTGCTATATTTTCGATTTATGATGGGTTTATCGGAATGTAACCCCGTTTTAAGTCGGGGACCACCTGTATATTGTAGAATGAGACATTGCACAGGATAGTAAAAGACAATAAATTAATAAAATGCACATACAAGAGCCCCTACATGACTACCAAGTTCCAGTAAAAAAAGAAAGGGTAAGATTTCATAGACAGCTGTTGTAGAAGTGAAACTTGAAGAGGTAGGTTTCGAATTTGCATGGGAAGAGAACAAAGGATGGATGGGTTCTGTTTACCCTGGGCAGCTCCTTCCACCACTCGAAACCTAGGGAAGAAAAGAGCCAAGTTTAGTCACAAGTGCCCTGCTAATTATCTTGTTCTTTCCTTCTCACCAGGTTTAGGTGGGGGAGGGAAAGAGGCTCAGGGAAATGGACTTTGACAGGGTCAGTAATCTGGAGAGATCGGTAATCTGACACCCTCCACCCCCCCGCCCAAGTTACCGATGGATTTTCTCCACCCATGGTGCATAAATATTCCCACCTAGAGACGAGCAGGGACTCCTGCCCAGCAGAGTGCAGGTGTGCTGGCCCTCTCAGTGGAGCTCATGGCACTGCTGGGAGGCTTGTTCTTTTAACACATGTTCTGATTTAGCACGCAGCCACGAAACCATTTGCCTGCAGGGTTTCTGGTAAAACAGTGCAGCTTGTACAGTTTTCCATGGTGATTCTATTCACAGGGCTTTTTTACTATGGTGGATGGTAAAGATGACTGCACATCCTACACATGCCAACAGTGAATTTTGACTAAACAAGAAAATCACTGCAGTATCTCAAATGGCATAACTATGCTTTTACAATGCTTAACTATGTGTGTATATAACACATGTAAAACATTCACTTTCCATGCTTTCTCTCTGATGAAAATATATTTAGTGTTTAATCTTCATATGGCCTTTGTTATTTTATTATGTGATGTAGTGAAAACTCTTTGCAAGATGTGCTTAAGTAAGACAGAGCTTTGTATGCCCAAGCATTTTTAAACTATGCTTTACCGTGAATGCTGTTTCCATACACTCTCCACAGCTGTGTTACCTGCTATCAGTTTAACATATATTCAGGTAGAGTGTGGTAGAAGTGGTGGTGGGTGGCACAGCAAGTAACACTGTCTCACAGCACCTGGACAGTGCAAGAGGGCATGGATTCAATCCCCGCTCAGTCTGTGTGGAGTTTCCATGTTCTTCCTGTGTGGGTTTCCTGGTTTCCTCCCACTGTCCAAAGACATGCTGTTCAGGTTCCCCATAGTGTGTGAGTGACACAGAGAGTGTGCATTGCACTGATGTATGGATGAGTGACCCCATGTAAGTCACCTTGGTGAATAAGGTGTCTGGGCTGGTAACACTACATAGAGTTCATTGGAAGTCACTTTGGAGAAATGTGTCTGCTAAACATTGTACACACACCTTCAGAACCGCTTGTCCCTTACGGGGTCACGGGGAACCGGAGCCTACCCGGCAACACAGGGCGTAAGGCCGGAGGGGGAAGGGGACGCACCCAGGACGGGACGCCACTCCATCGCAAGGCACCCCAAGCAGGACTCGAACCCCAGACCCACCAGAGAGTAGGACTGCGGTCCAACCCACTGCGCCACCGCACTCCCCCCTCATCATCACTTTTATGTGCAATGACATAATGTAATGTATGCTGGCAAATTCTGCTGCTAGAATGGTTTGGCTGCACCTATCTTGTTGTGTACTGCTTTCAAGAAAAGCACTTGCCGAACGAGTGATTATGAATGTGAGCAACCTGTACAGCTCCAAGGTGAGGGAGGTAACAGCAGGGTTTTCAGATGACAGCAGAGCAGTACAGCGATGTCTCTCTCACTTCCATTGATTGCGGTACAGCGCGGGCGCATGCGGCCCCTCCCTCCGGTGAGCCGGGATGCCTAGTGCGTGTGTGTGGCTTTCTCAGTGCAGGTTCCGCAGTTCCCTGGCAGAAGTATTTATGAGAAATCAGAAAGAAGAAAGCCCAATGTTGTTGCTCATCTATGGCTTTTTGATGCCTTCTTTCATCCCAGAAATAAAAAAAAAAAAAAACTCATGCCCAGTACAAGAGTAATAATGACAAATAAAAACATAATTATGTTTTTTACCCCTAAGCGTAGACAACAGCTGCTCATCATCTCGAAGCCAGAGGTACTACGTAGAGATAGAGGGGGGCGGAGAGGCAACACTTCATTGAGGAGCTCAAAACTGGAAGGCACAGGATGATGTAGAACTTGCTCCCCTTCTCTTCGCTTCTTCTATACCTTCTCTGCTCTTTGAAAAACTTAAGGTGATGCTTATTATTTTCAGTTCCCAGCATCTGTTGCCTTATAGTTTGACTCTGTGGTGCTCTTTAGTACTCCTTAAGTTAAGAAATACTAAATGTTTCTCAAAAGATTTATATCGGTGCAAGCTCGTTACCCTAAATTTCGTAAGTTGGGGACCAACTGTAGTTTATTAATTTAGCTGGAAGAGACAAAAATAACAGCATGACATACTGTTGAATTCCGTTCCAGCATTTGGTAGTGAATTGGATGTTTTTTTGGCTGTATGATAAGCAGACAGATTGCTCATGCAGATTTGTGCTGAGAACCAACTGAAAAAATGTGATAACTGCAAGCAGGAAAGCAAGGAGCAGATGGTTGTTGGAATGAAAATAAATCCATTGTAGCATTAGAGAGTTTCAGGGGGGGACACAGGGGTGCATGGGGAGGCAATATATAAAGCGGTATACTTTGGGGGCACAGTTAGGGAAGCACTGTCATGGCGCAACGTGAAGTGGAGGGGGTGGAGTTCAGGCAAGGGATCGAGTTTAGTGGGTCTTTTTCTGCACTGGTGTGGACTTGACTAGTAGGGGTGGAGTTTGTGCAGCTGAGCGGCAGAGTTTATGGAGTGGGTCTTGCTCTGCCCTAGCGTGGAGTTGACTGGTCGTCACTGTTGGGTCGGTAGATGTGGTGTGGTGGTGTGGGTTTTTCTGCCAGGAGCAGGAGTCCACAAGTACATCAGTTTCTTCTCTTTTGTGCCTGAAAAGCTTCGTGAATTAACGGGCAACAGAAGTTATTCCGGGAAACGTAATTGCGCTGGTTATGTCCAGTGCCTGTTTCACTTGCTTTGAAAGCAAACAAACTTCAACGTGATTTGGATACGGGTGGTCCCCGATTTACGATAGGGTTACCTTCCGCAAAACCCATCATAAGTCGAAAATATCGTAAGTCGAAAATGCATTTAATACACCCAGTACACTCTCTGTGTGACAGACCGGGAGAAATTTTGAAATACGGTTTCTACTGAATGTTTGTCTCAGCTCACCATCGTAAAGTCGAAAAGTCGTTAGTCGAACCATCGTAAATCGGGGGCCGCGTGTACTACAATTCAGCGTAGGTTCTGACAGTCTGAGGCAGAATATGATTCACTAGTGTCACCGTTGGGCTAGCACAATCATCGTCTACCTTGCTTGTGGTTGAATTTACCTAGCCGTGTTCATGGATGTCAGTTAATTCCGGAATGAAGAACAGGTATGGAGGAGTAAATGAATAGCTGTCGGGACATTTTTGCAAAGAGTCCCAAGCATCCAAGATGCCCCACAAGGGGAGTCTGTATTGTCCTCATAATCCGCTCAGCATTGTGTTGCCAGGGCAGTTAGCCAGTAATTTCATGTGTAATAGGATTATTATGAATTTTTAAACAAGCTTGGCTATGATGTGACCTCTGTGAACAATGTGAAAATATACAATTTACACACATTAACTGTGGCTCAAAAATCAGTGTGTCGAGTACACAGCTGTCCACACCACGTTATTTCTCCCAACGATTTTGGCAACGCCTCGTTCCTGTTTTGATGTGCGGGTGGCCCTGGCCAGAGGTTGTTTCCAGAAGTGTGACAATTTGGATTCCCGCCGAATGTTAGAGTAGAGCACACATTCTCAGCCGCTGCAGACTGTTGAGTCTGAAACACCGTGGAGGTTTGTTGCTCGCCCAGCATGCCACTGAGTCTGTAGGCATGTACAGGTACACGGCAGATCTTACATCACTCCAAACCTTTCGGCACAGGGAAATCAGCCAATCCCAGCATGCACTTTCAGCACACAACGCAAGGTAATGGCTTCTGTTTGAAGCCTCTCCGAAAGGACGACTTGGCTCAGTGCAGGTCATGTAACAGGAAATCCACGCGTAATGCTACCCTCCGCTGCCTGCTGCTCGTGAAGCTCCAAGGAAAACAGGCTACCAGCCAGTTAGCCCAATTCCTGTGTTATTCTTTTTAAAAACCATATAATTTTGATAGAAGTCCTCTGACCTTGTGATTAATGCATGCGCTTAAATGTCCAAGAACAAATAATGACTGCAGTAAGATATGGTGCTCCTTTTTGAGCAAGGTTTCGATGTATGCAGTTGAAATGCTTTCGCTGAATTACCATGTTTTCTTGAACCTATTTTCCCCTTTCTCATGTTGCACCAAGCTTCAAATACTTGAGAATTTACATTTGGAGTCGTGAATCATTGGATTTTTAGCTACTTCGTTACCTGTTTGCATGGGGGCGTGAGGGTTTGGGGGTTTTATGGCTGTTCGACCAAAAATGTGAATCCATGGGGATGGCCACAAAAACTCTTGCAGAAGCACGAGTGCTGTAGCTCTCTGGAAAGGGGCCGAGTGTTGTGAAAACGGTCCTGTTTCTTTAGTGTAAAATTATGCAGATAGAAAATTGTGGGGAACCCTAGTGAGAAGTCTGTCCTGCGAACCATTTACTAAATTCTTGTAGTGAACTAAAGCCAAAGGCTGTAAAAGGCCACAGCTGTCTCTCACCACGTTACTTTGTGCTGTGTAGAAAGTACGGCGAGTAACAGTTGACTCTTGAGAACTGTTCAATCACTTGTGTTGCACTCCACAAATTGCGCACTGCGGTTGCTTTTTTCAATATAGTAACTGTTAGATCTGGAGAATTACTTACTGAAAACAGTATTTCCCAGTAATTTTTGCCTAACAAAAACTAATGTATTGAATTTCATATTTTCTGCCTGAAAATACTTAAAAGAATTAGTTTCTTCCCACATTGACAAAAACAGGGATAAAAAAACAGAAGCTGTAAATATTTGAACATTTAAATGATGCAGGGCCTTGGGTGTCATATTTGATTAATCTGATCGATTTATATAGACTTTAATTATTCAATATCACAAGCATGGCTTCAGAAAAAGTAAACTAGGTATCTTTCACGTAACAGCATTTTAATTCATATATGCGTTCGCCACTGTAATTTTTGTAAAAAAAAAATGTAGCGTGAGACTTTTACTACAGTATTAAAACAAATGTTATTAGAAAATACAACCACTGAGAAAAAATGTCAAGAATAACAACTCCAAGGTGATTTTGACTGGATGAATTAGTGTTGTTTGTCCTGGGGTGTGTAAACTGCGCCTTCTGGTCTAACCATATAACATTACTGCGTGCAAGATTTATACGGTTGAAAATCGCCAAAAGTTACCATTTTGGCGTTAGTCCAAGTCTTGTTGTTCCAAATGACTGAACTATGTTTGTCTTCCAGTAAACAGACGCTGCTATTCCAGTAGCTGTTTGGAGAGAAAAGCAAGGGGAGTCGAACCTTAAGCCAGAAGACTAGGAGGCTGATCTATCATCATTAGCACCTGTTCCTCTTTATTCTCATCTCATTTACAGTCACCAGAAGGTGGCCAGTTCAGAGCCACAGCTGCCATCGAGTTTGGGACACATTGACCTGGAGGCAATCCGATTTGTGTGTTGACTGCAGCTCTGCTGCTCAGTGATGGTCTCGAAGCTCAGCTGTTGAAAAGTACCCTATAACTGAGTTTACGTGAATCTGAGCAAGGTAACGTTGCTCAAGTTATATCCCTTGTGTTTTCTCCTTTGGCTGTTGTTCTACTTTTTATGAGTATTTTGTCCTGGACTCTTTAAACCGTTCGGTTTTCCCGAGATGGAACAAGCAAGACAGCTTAGAACTTTAACATGGCTTTAGAAGTTATCCGTCGTGGCGGGATGAAATAACAATGAATTCCCGAACTCATTTAATGTATAAATGTCATTTGAACCTGATCTTTGGACCGCTGACCTTTGTCATTTTTTGAGAAGGATGGTACTCTTCATTGAAATGATGCCTTTAGATGGGCACTGCAACCAGTGAAACCCCTCAGCTGCTTTTCATTATGATAGCTGGAACAGAGCTTCTCATGTTGGAGGGAGCATCTACGACGTCTTAGTGTTTCGTACCGCTTCGAGAGGCGGATACGAGCACAGGGAATACGCCAGAGTCCAACGCCTCGGGTGAACGTAACTGGGACACGTGCACCCCCCCACCGTGATACTATGAGAAGGAAATTACTCGAGGACAATTAAAATGCACAGCGCCCTTTGACACAGCACACTGTTCTTCAGGCGCCAAAGTTTTATTCTTTCTCGGTAACAATGCTGATTGCCCAGGCGTGGTGTAAGAGAAAAAGCAAAGACCCCTGCGTCGCCATCGGCAGCCTATTGCACTCGGCAGGAAGCGGAGGTGAGTCATTGTGACAGCAGTGCAGTGTTATGGCTACCTTCCTCTTCCCCTGCTGCTTTTATGCATAAAATAGGAACCAAAGTGCACTTGTTTAGCTTCTGTTTCATAAACGGAAGTCTCTAGAACACTCAACTGATCAACTTAAGTCATCATTTATGGAGAAAAGTAATGGACCCCCACAAACTGCCCACCCTCTGCATGGTGGGGTTTGTATTTTACCTGAATTTTTCAGAGTGCTTCTATTATCTTGTTGGAAAAAGGAGAAAGGGACAAGCGATGAATGAATGTGACGGTAGGAAAACTGGTGGACAAAAGACTGCTTAACAGTTGATCCGTTGGGCTATTTTGTGTGTGCGTATGTAATTGTAGACAGTTTTTTTTTTTCTTTTTTATAGTCCAAATGTCACTTGTTGTGTTATATTTTAATAACAAAATTGGATAAACAATAGACTGCAGTCAGAGATTTGAAGGTCATTACTCATGTAAAGGATTGAAGAAAATATCTTTAAACACGTCTCCGTTTTGTTGTTACTTCTGCAGTTCTTAGTACAAGAATCTAAAAGAATAAAAGTGTTTACACTTTGCATTAAGATGTGTTTCTGCTTTGGGCTGCTTTGGGGCGAAGATTTTGACTGAAATGTAACATCGTATTTGGTCTTATGAACGCCACAAATTTTATGTACATATTTAAGAGTAAACAATGTTCTGACCTGCTTATGTCATTTAGCACTCGCATTTAGAGATCAGGCATGTTAGTGACATACGATGCAAGGTCATGAATGAGCTCTCCCACTGCTCGGTGTTTTTAGTGACCACTGATCCCGAATTAAAACATACCAATTTTTCGAAAACTTACAATTATGATTGTTATGACTCTTGAGACTGAACCGATCCCTTACAGAGCATTCCATAGAATTATGGACAACATTTTAAAATCTGACCTTTTGAACATACTGTATATGTACTCATAATTGTTCTTAGGGTGAAGATCACACTTGACCGTACATGCTTGTTATGCAGACCGGCGATTATTTCTAGATATTTTGATGCCACTGACTCTTTCAGCAGTGCTACTGACCGACACTGTGGTGCAGTGTGGAGACAGAACAGAGTGGTCAGAAATTTCACCGACTCTGTGGCATGAGCAGAAGCAAGTGGACAAATCTGGGGGATGTAGAAGGTGGGTGTAGCTCCGGCTCCTGTACGTTGATCCCAGTGAGGACGTGGGCACACGGACCGCCGCAGGTGGACGATAAAGGTTCCGTTGATCCAGCACACAAAAACACCCCCCCGCGACTTGTGTCCTGCTGCTGTATTTCATAGATGGTTATTCCTGCTGCATGGACTGCAGACAACATGTGTGAAGGAAGAGAAAAAATAATTTAAAGCAAAGCTCTAATTAAGCTTCTGCTTGAAGTATAATACCGTCATGGTTGTTTCATAAATGCTGTTTTATGTGTTTGCTGTGTTGTGACAGCTCTGTTTCCATTGTGTCAGTTTGAAAATAACGTGAATTTCAAGTGATCAGACCGAGCACTGGGGGGCGTTGCCTGTGCAACACCTGTGCGACGTACCGCTGGCTGCTGTTCCTTACCCATAACATAATGCTGATTTAGCAGAGCTTCTTATCATACTGTGTTCACGTTAGTATGACTAACACTCTCCTGATCCTCTCGGAGAGCTGGTCTTATGCTTTCACTTAGAATTGAGTGCCATTTCTACACCTTTGTCTGCAAGTTCTGGGCTCCAGCCATCAGTGGCTCTCCAGAGCATCCTTATCCAGCTAATCACAGCAAGATGAAGCTGTAACGCTTGGGTAAAGTGACTACCAGCATAAACATACCGAGAAAAGTCACGCTGGTGTTGAGTGTTGACAGTTTACAGTGATTTGGTATTTGACTTGACCTAGATAGAGCCCACGCACTTTATTCTTGACGTGTCTCAGTCTGTTAATAAGGCTGTTGTTGCTCCTTTTCTCTGGAAAAGGCAGGAACGAGCTGGGACCTGGTAGTGTCCCATGGAAGCATGTCCTTCTTGGATTAGCCTCATCTGTGAGCTTTCAAACTCACCACTGATGAGCAGGGTCAACCGGCAAACTCTTAGTTGAATACTATTTTGTTTGTTCGTTCGTTTGTTCATTTGTTTGTTCGTTCGTTTGTTAGTTAGCCTTATTGGTAACCACCTGGCCAATTCAGGGTACCAGTGGTCCAGAGTCTATCCCAGAAGCGTAGGGAGTATGGCAAGTACACTCTGGCTAGATTGCCAGCCCACTGCACAGCAGTCCTATACAAATTGAGTGAAAACTGTATAATACATATTTGGATTTTTTTTCCCCTAGCTTTAACAATTTACATTTTAAAGGGCTCTTCACAAATGGACTCTATTTCCAAAGAGATCTCATACATACTGTAGCTAAAATTATATTTTAATACCTTTTATGTAATTATGACTGCTCATATTTCTCAATTATACATAATGTGCTGCAATAACAATTTATTTTATTTATAGTTTGTATTGGCATCCTGGGAATTTTTGTTTCGCTGCGACCTCAAAGAATTTATTAATTTTTTTTCTAATCTTCCTCAGCAGAAAGTACTGTTATCAGTATTTTTTGCTTAAAATGTTTTTCTCTGTCTGCATCAGAGTGAGTCAGTATAATTTGCCAATTTATGTATGTTTTTCGTCTGGCCCGATAGTAGAGTTTTACTTTAAAGTCACTTGGTGAAACTGCTCTTTAACAGAAGAAAAATGTTGTTGTCTTGCGAGAGGTTTGCGGGAATTTGAACATAATAATAGCTGCAAATGCTAAGATGACCAAAGTTATTTACACCATGATGAGACTCAGATTCCAAAACGAGTTTCACATCATGAGAAGAAAATCTGCCCTGGCAGCACAATGCTGGCAAAGAAAACATTGACCTCTGTCTTCTGCTGTTCTCTGGATCCATTTCTTGCCTAATTATGGTGTGATGGGAAGAACTTTCCCCCTTCAGCCTAAAACCATAGAGTTTCTCAGGGGTGAAGACCCACAGAATCACTTTTTTTCCCCTCTCTTTCTAGTAAAACCACGGGTGGTGTTGCTCTTAGTGGTGTTTTGAATCATTTTAACTTGTCAGCCAACCCTAAGCACTGGCACCAAGATTCGCTAAAAAAGCTGAAGTTAGCCTGGTACTCATTATTTGTGTTGATGTTTGACTTGGCCGTGGAACAGGGAAGTGGCTCTTTTAAAGGTCAGGCTTTTTTACGTTTGCTGTGTGTGAGATGTGAATGCTGTGGATTTCAAAACTGCCCAGCTCCACCAATGTGTGTGAAGAAACTGGGCACACGAAGGGTCCGTTTCAGCTTCTAAAGACCTGTAGAGCAGGCACACTACCTGGTGATCATCTCCATAGCATGCAGGATGCTGCAGTGTTGAGCCTGGAGAGGTGTGAGGATTAATATGACAATGTGGGAAAAAAAAACTCCCTCTAGTCCTCCCTTCCGTCGCCCATTACCCCAACTAATGACGAAAATGCGGATCCGAAAGATTCTGGTGACGGAAGGTCCGAGGGGGCCCAGGTATCTCAGTCTGATGGAGCTGTGCACAGCACAATAAGTGCACATTAAACAATACACCCTTCGAGGCCTGACGGTTGGGCTCGGGTGCAATGCTCCACAGCAACAACTTCATTATCATGTCCAAACCTGTTACCATGCTGTGTGGAAGTCTCGCATTCAGATCGCTGTCTAATCACAGGTGGTAATGAGGGTTCAGAATGAGCGCGTGGTACAGCGATTCGCATTTAACCCCTCGCCATTGCATTGCCTTTTATGCGAGGAAGCTTGAAGCGGAACAGAGCCATACGGTGAAACCCAGCCCTTGTGCAATTTCCCGAACCCATCTAGCACGTAGTGAATAATTTATGATTGATTGTGTACCTGATAGCTTGGGGTCACTCTGTCCAGTGGATTGATTCTGGGTAGTGCGGGATAAAAACAAACAAATGCAATATCTCTGGGGTGGGTAGCTTCCTTCACGGGATTCTCAGTTAAACTGCTGCCGCTGGAATGCAGTGCTGTCAACTGCCAAGTTTAAAGCTCTAGCCTCGGCCATTAACCCTTAAATGCCCCAGGGCTAATTTACGTCCAAAGTCAATGTATTCCATCAGGCTGCATGGCAGGTTAGTGTAGATGATTTTGGCATCGCAGTCCCGACTGCCATTACCGTTAATGATGGGCGCAGTCGAATGGGGTAAATAGTTTTGCCGTCATTATGATTTATAAGGAAGGTCAAGGTGGAAGGAGGGCTAAGTGCAACCCATCCTGGACCTAGAGATTGGGATCCCTACAGACAGCACGTGGCGGGCTGCATCAGCGAATCAACCTCAGCTTTCTAACCAAAACACACACTGGTCATTGCAGACCGCAGAACACAGCTCTTTACACGAGAAACACACAACCTACTCACCACTGGAGGACAATCAGAAGGAAAAATTACCCTGTATGGCCTGAGGAGCCAGTCATCAGTGGACATCTGGTGCTGTTTGGAAATTTTACAAATACTGGTGCTGACAACTAAATAAAAAGAGACAACCTGATAGATGTCGCAGCACAGGTTGTCCCCACAGAAGGTATTTATATACTAGAATCAGTTTTCCAGAGGACCTGAAACATGCTGTAAAGTCCCAAGCATGGCTGTACAGGGAAGTGCAAATCTGCAAGTTCAAGCTCAGCGCTGCTTCCCTGTTGCGGAAATTAGACCCGAGATGAATTGCAGGGACTTGTGGGCCAACAAATCACTATGACAGCTTGACTTTCTCCACTGTCCAAACTTCTGTGAAAGCCTTGTTTAATGTGGGTTTACAAGTAAGGGCATTTTAGACATTTTGTGGCTAAAGGTCAAACTCCTAACACGGGAGGCAGAGGGAGAGTCACAGAGAGTGTCAGCCCTGCTATTCCCAGGTAGGCTGAGGGTGTCGTAGGGAAGCATCAGTGTGACGGGCTTGAGGGGGAGCAGAGCTTTGAGCGGAGACTGGGGGGGGTGTGCCTCTCTCGCCGCTTCTCGCCACCAGACGTGGTGACACACCTGCGAGCTGCTGTCAGACATCCGCCGTGGTCTGATGCTGTTTGTAAAGTTCTACGTATACATTTTTCAAGTATCTTCTTCCCGGAAAACAATTTCATTCATAATCATTAAAGGATGTGTAACAAAAGTAAACAACCAGCTGTTTTGCCTGATTTAACATGTAAATGTCGTGAAGATTTTGATGTCTTTAAGTAGTCTACGAATCAGAGCGAGAAAAAACATGTGGTTACAAATGTGATATTTGCCTGCTATAAATAGCTCAGACCTCAGATATCACTTGGCTAAATAAATATTGAACAGAAAATAATAAAAAAAATTGATTGCGCTCTCTGTAAGATTTATAAATCTGAGAAAAGAGGCACAAATGAAGTCCAGATACTTGCTATGTGTGACAAAAAAATGATGGCGAGAGATGGCAAAATGAATAGCTAATTCCATGCTTATTCAAAGTGTTGTTAAGGCAGCTGCGGTTTGGGGGTTTTTTTAATGCAAATACTGTATGTCAAAGGTGGAAAGTGAAGAAATACACTAGATGAGAGTGTAAAATTAGTTTTTAGACATCGGCGCCACGAAATAACCAAATAAGGCAGAAAAATCCTTGTAAAAAGCAGTCCGGGGGAGCGGTATTTACCTGTGGAAATAACCTCTGACCCCTCCGTGAGCCCTGGATGGGGCCTTGCTGTTCCCAGGAGTCACTATTGCCTACGCAACTGCAGTGAATGAACGAGTATTGAGAGGGGAAGGAAACATCTGGAACGTGTATTAACATTATAGTGCTTTATCCAGCCCTCTCACCTTCCAACCCCCCCGGAAGCATCTCTGCAAAGCATGGCAACTCGACGTAAATTTTACACAATGGAAAGAAATGGTTATCCGGATGAAGGGGCGATAAAATCCAATGTTTTATAGCGGCAAACGCAGGAGGCGCAGATGTCGGGGTGCAACGGGACCCTGTCTTCACGCATGCGGCTCTCGGCAGTGATGGCTCCTGACAGGGGAGGGAATTGTGGCAGATAGGTAAATCATACATCTCATCCGTCAGGCAGCTCTCAAGGTCCGTGCGGGGCTGTCTGGCGTTCTCACAAGTGTGTAATAGACTGCTTGAGTACATAAAGGGAAACGAACCAAGAGTAACATCACTATTATTATTATGATTGCCGCTCTTTAATTTCGCCTTTACGCTGCTTTCAGTGAAATATTTTGGGAACCGTTTTACCTGTTTATACAGCCAGACATTCCGCCAGAGCCGTTTAGGTTGCAGCCTGACGCACAACCTGGGACTTACACCTTACCTGTAAATTGTCCCACCGCACCGTGCCCCATGTATGGCAATGCTGAACATGGCTCATTCCCTTGTGTTCTTCGGTCAGCTCCCGCATCTCTGCTGGTCTCGACCAACTCGTGGCTACTTCCACAGCTACGGGCCGAGCTCGTGGCTGCTGGCAGAGTTTGCAGCACCCATATGGCCACCATGCAAGACAGAGCGTGAAGCTCTGGGACCGTGATCAAGAAATTAGCAAAAGTTTGAAGTGTCGAGAGGAGAAACTTCGCAATGTGCCGAGCTCTTGCCGGGCTCCTCTTCTCTTCCAGCGTCACAGTGTCTTGTTCGCTGAATGCCTGTAGGGCTGCTGGTGGAACTGTGGGAACGGTGCTCTTCCCCAGCTGTGTTATACCGCCAGGAGAAGCATGTTGCCCTTAGCATGTAAATTAGAGTAAGCGTACTTCGGGAGGGGGAGGTTCATAAGGACTGGGCACGGTGGGATATCTGGACACAAGAAGACTGGCAGATGAAGAGGTAAAATGGAAAAAGTGTGGAATGCTGTGAAGTGATTTGGACAAAAGAGCTGCTATGCAAATAAATAATGTAATGTATACATATTTGTTTGAAAGCCTTGGAGTTTGAGGGTCATTCCGGAAAAGAAATCTACTGATTTACTGCTTAACCTGGCTCCTTGAATGCCCTTGGCAAGGGTTTAGTGTGTGTGTGTGTGTGTGTGTGTGAGAGAGACAGAGAGAGAGAGAGAGAGACTCCATGATCCCCAGCCAGCTCTGAAACCCAAAGCAACAAACGTCTCATTCTGTGAGCTCTCCCTCACTTGAGCGGACGGCCGTGCTCCCGTAATTCAGCGGACCAGGTCCGTTCTTGGTGCTTTTTGATTTCACCCTAATCTGGTCTTAAAGCCATTGACAGAGACATTAGAGTTTAATGTCCAAATATTGACCCGCCTTTGAATAACCCTATTCCTGCCAGTGCGTGTCCTGTTGGGGCCTGAGCGTCACCTGCTGTGAGAGAGCCCTCGTGCCAACAGCAGCACCCCTCGCCTGTACCTGCAGCTCCCGCTCGCTCCCCGAGCCCAGAAAGTGCTTCGCCTGGCAGTTTTACGACTCCCGATAATCGGTGACTCTCCTTTAAGTGGAAAGTGCCAAGCGCTGTATCCGCACGACTGGCTTTGCTTGATTTTTTTTTTTTTTTTAAATTGAATGCCTCTGCCCCTTGTATTAATGGGCCGAATATCATTGTTATTCAGTGTTTTTTGCACTAAACGGAATAACCGAGCTGCGTCCGGTGGTCAGTGAGAGTTCTTCATCTGGGTCGTCAGCATATTTGTGCAACTCGGGAGATACCGTATTTTTTCCTGCCACCCCCACTCGCCCCCAGAGCACATTGTACTGACATCATTTCTTCACGCTGGGGATACGGTCTGCTTCACCGCATTCTGAGACAATTCTTCTTCAAAAAAAGAAAAAAAAAAAAAAATCCAAGGGTTGAATTACACAGCCAGGGGCCCACTGCGATCTCCAGCTTCCTTTCGAATGCGAACGAGCTACGAAGCAGCGCTGAAGTTCCCGGGGCCTGGAGATGCACACCGCTTTCGAGCAAAAGTTCATTAGCTTGAACTAACGGCCTCTGGGCGTTCCTTAGCAATCCTCATGTAAATTGTGCTGCCCAGCGTTGGGTCATCGCTTATAAAAATATTCGTTTAATTTGTTCATCATTTGTACTGAGTCATTTTGGTATTAATATGTTTGTTGTTTGCTCCCTAAGTATTAAAATCTTACAAACCTTAGCGGAGATCTGCAGTGTCGCCGATGGCAGCGCACCATCTGCGTATGGAGGTGTATTTATGGAGGTAAGCGCGCCGGCGAGGGCCGTGACACCGACCTGCCAGTACAGCTCCACGAGAACATAAAATACCAGTTGGTGTCTGAACAGCGCAACATGATTTTATCAGAAGTGAAGATCCGGTTCCCTTGTCGACGCACAACACAGGGCTCGGTAACACAGGAGCACACTAAATGTCAGCGCCTTTCCGACATTGAAGGATAGGGAAGTTCAAGCCGCTGGAACGACTACAAGCGGGATGGATCGGCTCTCACAGCCGCCTCTGTCAGGGAGGTAGAGACTCACCAGCCTGGCTGTGGTTTTACTCCTCTCCTTAGTCTGCTTCTTTTCTTGTGTGAATGGCAATTTCACCAGCTGTGTGCACCTGCGGGTGCGTGTGTGTGTGTGTGCGTGCGAATTATTGATGTGCCCCGTTCAGCAGCGACGCTGCGCGGGAATGCACGTTGTGCCGTGTATCTGAAGGCACCTCTCTTTTGTATGCATAACGTGAACGCCGGCGTCATCAACGCACTCAACACATTCCATCAATACGAGCGGAGAATGGAGAAAGCGCAAACAACCTAATTCAGGAGAGATCAATACTCTATACCGCAGATTACAGTGGGCCTTGTCACTTGCCCTGCTGTTCCACCACTCGAGAATTATGTTTGTGATACAATCTCACTGAGAAGAGAAAAAAAAAAAACTTAGCAAATCATTTTATAAAAATTACGGGAGATTTGCTGAAGGATAAAAACGGATGCAACGCTTTGTCTTCCGTATCGTTTTTAAAATCATAATGCGGAAAAGGCGGAAGAGAGCTAATCTGGGTGCGCGGAGGTGTAGGTCTACAGTAGTCATCCCAAGCAGAGGTGGAGCCCTTGGGGCCTTCATTTCACATGACAATAGTCAGCATTTCCTCTCCTTTTAAATTGAATTGCTAAAGAAGCAAATTGAATAGCTTTTTGCCTCATGCACTCCGCCAGCCAGTCAGACAGCACACGTGCCTCGACTTCCATCTCAGAGTTATCTTTACCCGAGGTCCTGGATGAGGGCTCGTGTTTGCCTTTCCCAGCGATTGCAATCACGTGTTAAAATGCGTGTGCCACTTCGAGGCGTGCAATACCGGTGTTCATTTCATTCAGAACCTTTTAAGCAAACAAAGGATGAAGCTGCATGATGAGCCAAGAGCATGGGATGCATGGACTTATTCCATGGACATCCGGTATGTGGTAATTTGCATGTTGTCGCAAAGATAAATCGTGCCGCGTCTCATGTTCCTTTGTAATTGAATACCCTGTCCCAGCTTTTATTGGCAGTTAACAGTGATTTCTGTTAAAACGGAGGAACTCAATTACTAGATTACTTCAGTAATCATTTGGGAGTGGAACCAGATACCGCAGTGACATTGACAAAAAATTACATCCATTGTTTATACAGCCTTGGGAGACAGTGCAATATCTTAATGTAATTTTAATTGGACGGAAGCAATGAAATGTGATAGAAGGTGTATTTACTGTCTAATTATCACAGTTTCTTTTCTCTGCGCTTGAAAATTGTCTCCTGTAAAGTGCCCTTGTCAGACAGCTTCTTAAGCAGTGTTTTTTCCTTTGGCAGATGTTAATGCTTTCAAAGTTTTCTATGGATGTTTCACGCACCATTTTGATGTTTTAAAAAGAGCAACAATGACCCAAGTTGCCCACATTTCTAGGGGTGGAAGGGAATGTCCCTTGGGCTCATGGCATTTGACCCTGATGGGTATGTCAACCGGCAAGGTGCCTGAGAAGTCTATGAGCCCGAGCTGCAAGTGTCTTATGCTACCTGACAGGTACACGGAGCTGCGTCACATTGACATTTTGTTTCTCATTCCAGAAAGGACTTGGTGCATGCAATATTCATACCGGTGGAAGTAGGCCCTCGTGCCGGTATGTTAATTCAGTATTCATTGAGAGCAGAGCAGCCGAGTGAATATTTGGTTATATCAGTTTTCACTGGTGCGTTCTCTTAACAGGGTTCTGAAGGACATAACTGAATTACATCACTGTTATGCGGTGGCCTTCTGTTTAAGTTGCTTTGTTGTTGTAGCTCTTCTATTTATTTCAAGGTGAAACTGCAAAACTATTAGATAAGAATCCCTGGAGTGTACACTTCTACCCGGAGTTACACAAATAATGGAATGGAAGCAGCTAAGAGAAAGGGAGATGCTTTGGGTCGAGTTACGGCTTTTTAGACACGAGTGCCGTAGCTCTTTCACGTTGAACATCAGCGGGGATGTCCCTCGACTCAGTCTGAATGAGAGATGGCTCATCGTGAACCGGAGATGTCGCAAAACCCAGTCCCCGCCATGGATGACACTCAACCCAGTCTGAACCAAAGATATCTCATCGTGAACCAGAGATATCAGTGAGGCCAATCTGAACTAGAGAGATCACTGAGCCCAGTTTTAAGCACGGATATGACGGCTGCCACTCTGAACTAGAGATTACCCCCTATGGACCATGGATATCACTGAGCCCAGACTTGAACGTGAGATATCGTCCAGTTTTTACTCACAGCAGCCTTTCCTCCTTGTCTCTTCCTAATGAAGCTCGGACCAATTCCGCAGTAGGTTAGGGTTTTGGATTTCGCTTCCAGGCGGCAAGTTTATACTTCAGAGAAGTTGAGAAATCTTGGACGCGAGGGTAGACCGAAATCTTTAGATTTTCAATTCTGATCTCATGAAGGCAAAGCAGTGATCCTAAGCTGCCTTAATAGCTGTCCAGCTCGAAAACAGCCCGCCGTGTAAAATTTTAAATGGTGCAAAGTGGCTTTTTAAGGGATTAAATAATTTAACGTGATGACGAGCTGGAAACCGAGGGTTATCACTTCAAATCCTGGGTGCCGCACTGCTAAGCAAATATAAATAAAGTTCCTTAATTGGCCTCATGGGAAAGAAGAGAGACCCACCCCCCCCCCCCCCCCCTTTGGCATGGGACCATCAGCAGGCTGTCAGCCGTCAGCTCGCAGAGTTCGCTTTATCGTTAGCAAAATCAATATGGCTGCATAATGAGCTTTGGCATCCACCCAAGGGTACGTCAGGACAATCAGCTTCAGCTGTTTGTTTGCTTTCAGTTGCCCAGCTGGAATAAACTCCTGTCTCTCGCTTAAGGCCCTCATGCAAATGGAGGCCTTTTGGTCGTAGCCCTTTTTTGCAAGATGCCACATAAGAAGATGAAAAAGGGGAGAATCTGTCTTTTAAAACCATGGGAGGGGTGAATTTTTGCAGCGAGCAAAAAGTCTCTTGGCCCTATTAAAACTACGTAGCATTATGGGAATTATACAAGACATGAAAAATATGTCGTGTTAAACAACATCTGCTGTGCCTCTCATTTGTTCAGGAACATTAACCGATGCATAATGGTCTTTTGGCTAATGGATTACATCAGGTACTGAGTTGAAAGCTTAAGTTTTGAATATAGGTCCGTGAAATCCTTGTGTTGTTCACAGCTCCCTCTATCAAAGCTAAACGTGGAATGCGAAACAGCACCTACCTTCTCCAGAGTATTTGAACAGGATCTCTGTTTAGACGTAATGAATTTTCAGCCTGGAATCTTTTGGTAATAACACGGGGTAATAGAAGATTTTGCGAACTGAAGTTGCGCTCTCTCCGTCTTGCCGCCATGCCCCACCAAGCCCCAGCGTAGATGACTCAGAAAAGGAAAAGACAGCAGTATGCCTTGGATGATTCATGGTAATTTACTTTCTTTGGTGCTTTGATACAAACCACTTCCTAAAACTGCTTTCATTTTATAGATCCTCTAGTTTAAGACGGATCGATGGGGGGGAAGAAAAGAGAGGCACTGTGGCTGTGTGAAACTAATGGAATCTTCCAGACAGAGGAGAATATAAACAATAACAAGTCTTACTCGTGTGCTGCTGCAGCTGCACCTCTGGCTCTTCAGAAACTATGCACTGTCAGTGAGGCTGCACGCAGCTTGACCTTCACCTTTCCAGCCTCGTGCTTTCGCCTTTGTGCAGAGGGTCAGCGCTGACTAGAC
Organism: Scleropages formosus; assembly: GCF_900964775.1. Taxonomy (NCBI): domain Eukaryota; kingdom Metazoa; phylum Chordata; class Actinopteri; order Osteoglossiformes; family Osteoglossidae; genus Scleropages; species Scleropages formosus. The sequence continues at coordinate 31,143,315 of NC_041812.1, read as the reverse complement.
TGGAAGGCTTGGTGCTCCATAGATGAGCTGACACAGGACAATGAGGTTCATCGAGGTCTTCTGGACAACCCGTAGGTCTTAACCCCTCAGATTAACTGCAGATGGCAAGGTTGTGAAGACAGTGAAGACACTGCGCACATGAACTTGAAGAGCCCCTTCTCCTAAATCAAAGATCTCATCTATTTGATGGGTTCATCATTCATCTGACTTCTAGATCTTTCTGAACCCCATTCTCGTGAGTAAGGCATGGATTGACGTTGACTCTCTGGTCCAACTCACTCCTGTTTAATTTGGGCTGCTAAACCAAAACAATATGGTTCCATAAAAAGGGATGGTGTCCCTTAAAGGGAGCCTTGAACTTCTTTTTTATTCGCAGATTGGCCTGGACTCCTTCACTTTGTGGAATTTGTCAAATATTATGCTTTATCTCTTCTAGGTCAAGCTGGCTTTTGTTACAGGATTATACTGGTTTCTGTAGACTACACTGTCAGTCAGCTTTTAGAGATCTCCTGAAATCTTCAGTGACTGAAAGTGGGTTTTTGACTGACAGTTAGGAATTTTGTGCTTTTTAACGTATGCATTTTAATCTAAAGAGAACTGAGAATTCAGAATGTTTGATTTAATTGCTTGGACTGAATAAGTCTTATCAAGCTGAAATATGATGTGCTAAGGGACATTTAAATGGAGTCTCTGTCTTAAGTGAAGGATTTTTCAATGGTTAGCATGATGGTGGAAGTACAACAAGAAGAAGTGAATTTAATTTCTGGCTAGTAGTTAAGTAACTCGACTTATCACTGACAAGTTTGCATCCGGATACAAGTACAGCATCCAAATGTGTACATGGTATTGCTTGGTTAATGTACAACGTACAAGGCATGGCTCAATAAACTGATGACTAGCTGGAAAGAAAGAGGCAGAAGACATTGCCTTTTACCAATAAATTAAATTTTCCACTTAAAAACATCACTCACGCCTGATCGTTACAATAGATTTCTGAATATACAACTCGTGATGGACAAAGTGGAAATAATTTTTTCAACAGCCAACACCATGTGGTAATTTTGACTGTGACATGTTTTCAGAAGATTTAAATTGTTGCTTACGATTAAACTGTGGGAAACATTAATCAATACACTTTTCTGCTCCATTTCCTGCTGATTAGAGCAGTGTCAACATTATCTGCTTCCTAGTGTCTATCACAAGGAAATTCATGTTTGTTGGCAAATATTACATATATTGTTAGGGCTATAATTACTATTTAATACTTTTTTTTTTTAAAGGCTATCTTCAAGGTAAAAGAATAACATACATAGATTAAAATAAATACGTGAACTGAAGACTATGTAGGAATTAAATGTAACGGTGAAGCTGACTTTGATTTCTTAAAGCTAAAATTCATTCTTATAACCTATGCTTTTGCCTTATGCCTGAAAAGAAAAGTCTGGTTCTCTGGGCAGGGCTTAAGGCAACTTTTTATTAGACAGTTAATCGGTATGTAATTTTTGATTACGACATTTTTTTACTGAAAAATCAGACTCATTGTTATCCAGAACTCGGTCAACACATTTCTTGTACAGACAGAAGATCAAGGTCAACCAGATGATACACCTCCTGTGATGAGACAACAAGCTAACAGGAAATCCACTGCCAGTTTTGGGTCCCACTTTCATTTTTGTCTAAGCTGAGGTTATCCCTTTAGCAAGTGTGGGAAGGAGAGGGATCAGTGTTTGAAAGGGTAAAGGAAACAGATATGGTGTGAAAATCAAATCAAATTGTACACTAGAGTCTGTCATTATTTCTCACCAAGGGAGACTCCATGGTAAACCCATGTATTATTCATTCCAGTTACTGCTAACTAAATGAAATGATTCCCTCATAATTTAACCACTGGGGCGTGTACACAGTCACACCCAGTGTTGCTCTCAGTGACACACACACACGTACGCACACAGAAAGTGTGCACAGGAGCCAGAGGGGAGGGCATGATGTCGCTTCATCTGCAGTCCCACCATGACCACTCACACCACTCTACAGGGTGCACTCCAAAATCAACCATTTATTAACATATTTCCCATGCGTCCTTGGGTACAGGTGGGCTCTTCCTGTCAGACTTGGTCTTTAAATGTCAAGCATGGTCTGCTGAGTGGAGTAGATGGAAACTTAATGAGGCTGCTGGAGTGGAGGGGCCAAAGGGATCAATAGCGGCCTGTTTCCATTCTGTTTTTCCCATACACTCCGTACTTTGCTCTCCGCACATGGGTCACAGGATGGGCTATTAATCACATACAAGAGGTATTAAGTACAAGCTAGCGTTGGGTGTTGCCCTTGTTGACTGGGCAATTAATGAGAAGGGACATGATTAGGGTGTTACATGGGCATGTGTAGACAGGAGAAGAACCCTCAAGGTACATCTTACTTAGGAGGTTATTTTATCCAAAATCACTCACAACAGCAATCTTTATAGCAGTGGTCCTCCAACCCATGGTCAAAACCTCAGTAAGAGCTGTGAGGGTGTTCATTAGAGTTGCAGGACAGTCTCAAAAGAAGAAGCATTACAGTGTAATAAGAGGATTACTTGAGTGGCGCAATATGAGGATTATTGAAATGGTCATTAGAGTCTGTCCATATGTGCTGGAAATAAGTGCTCTTGTATTAAAAACACCAGTGAGAAGCCTGTTCAGCAGCATTCTTATCTGAACATGATTTTATGGAAGACGCTATCATTTTTGATTTTTTTTGCTACATTATCCGAACGTTTTTATTGAGAAATGATTGATTTTTATACATTTATAACTGATTTAGATGAGTTTAATCTTTGGAGTTCATTATATTAAGCTGCCAAAATTTATTCTGTATTGTGAAACATTCAGTGTATGAAAACGATTGGTCACCAACACTTCTAGATCTTTCTGAACCCCATTATTGTGAGTAAGGCATGGATTGACTTTGACTCTCTGGTCCCGTATACTGGGTTGCCAACAAAGATGTTTGGGAATCACTGCTTTACATTTTTACCAAAAAGGAAGGTTAGTTATTCTAACGGGGGCAGCTGGTAACGTAGTGGTTAGTGCTTCTGTCTTCGAATCCAAAGGTTGTAGGTTTAGTCCCCTTGAGCAAGGTACTTACTGTAAATTGCTCAGCTGTATAAATGGGTAAATAATTGTCAATACTTTAACATTGTAAAAATCAGCTAAACGAATAAATGTAATGTAGACAGTCAATATCATGTTTATTTTGTGTCAATCCTCCAACAGCTGAAGGGTACACAGTCGATCACATATGTCACCCTTCCCTTACTCCTTTGAGGAGCGGTAACAACAGGATGGATACGGCTCAGAAGTGAAAGGACCCTGTGCAGTAAAGCACTGGGCTGATGGTACAGGGTCACGGGGGGTCAAACATCCCCTCGAGTCATTCCGTCCAAAGTAGACTGTCTTGGTTGCACACCATCATTCATACGCCTGTCCGTACTCGGTAAGGAGCAGAGGCCAGTCCCTTCAGTTTAGCAATCGATCAGTCTGACCCTAACTTTGGAATGACAGTGATGGATTCATAAGGAATGTATCACTCACATAACTAGCTCTTCTTCCTAAATCTGTGTTTATGTTAAATATTGTCCTGCACGTTATTTTCAAAGCTCCATGCAGAATCTACAGAAAGATGCTGAAAAAAAAGGCAATGTTTTGCTTGCAGCCTGTAGACAGTGGTCAAGCGTCATGTTTTCATGGAGACAAGGAGTTCTGAGAATGAAACACTCATACAAAATATGTAAATATTTCAAACGAAGCAATTCAATAATTGATTCTTCACTGCTTTCATTTCTCCTTATGTTGCGCAGTAGAATACACTCCATCAGTTGAAGGTTAAAGGGACACTACTGCTGCATCAATATGTGACAGGACACATGCTGCTTTGTTTTGGTCCCAGTTTCAGGGGCAAATATGCTGTAAATGTGCATGGTGGCACAGCAAGTAGCGCTACTGTTTCATGGTGCCTACGTGGTGCAAAAGGCTGTGGGTTCTGTGTGGAGTTTTCACGTTCTCCCCATCTGTGTGGGTTTCCTCTGGGTGCTCTGGTTTCCTCCCACAGTCCAAAGACATGCTGTTCAGGTTCACCCATAGTGTGAGTGACAGTGCGTGTGTTCCAGTGATATATAGATAAGTGACCCAGTGGAAGTAATGTATCTAGCAGGGTAAATCACCTTAGTGAATAAGGTGTGTGGGCTGATAATACTACATAGAGTTCATTGGAAGTTGCTTTGGAGAAAAGTGTCTGCGAAATAATTAAATGTAAATAACCTTTCACACCATGGTTATGGAAATCACTGTAGTATTTTCGTTGTTTCTCTGTGGTTCTGGGCCATCTCTGTAAGTCAGTAACCTAGTTTACTTTGCAACCCATCATGTGTTCCATCCAAACTGAAGGATACATTACTTTTAAAGCAGCATTTTTTGCAGTTTCATGAGCGAGAATGTAATGTTCATTTCTTTCCTGGTGGTGGAAGAAACTTCAGCATTTTGTCGTGATAAGGTGCCTGGAGAAAGACTGATGATCATTTGAAACCATGCATTTTCATGAAGGTTTTATTTTATTGCTAACATCCTGGTTATGTAGCACAAGGGAAAAAAAATCCACTTTTAAGACAGTCTGAGAGCAGCGAGGAACTCAGGCAGATTACTTTTACAGCACATTAAGTATACACATTCCCTTTTCAAGTTCATCGTGACTTCTGAGAACTATTTGATCGGCATGGATCGCTTGATCCCAAAAGACTGTAATTAAGTTGGGAAGAGACAGCATTCGCAGGCTGAGTGAGGGCGGATTGCCGATCTTAAACGAAATGAAAATATTCCTCTAAGGAACAGATGAGAGTGCTTTCAGCTACTGCTGTCCTCGCAAAATGCCACTATTCATGTTATTCCCACTAGTTTATTTCCAGGCTGATTTGAATAAAGTGCCCAAATCAAAATAAATTATTGATTCAAGTTCAAAATTAGGAGACATCCAAATGAATCATTCCCCTCGGCAGTTTTATTCAGTTATCTATTAATTAGCCACATACTGTCATTTGCTCTGAAACAATAACGGGATCGTAATAATAATAATAATAATAATAATAATTTGCTTTGTAGAGCAATCCTAAACCATCTAACTGTGTTTATCAGAACAAAAGAAACATATAAATTGAACAAGATGATGTTTGTGGAAGAATGAAGCAGTTACAGGGTCCAGGGTTCTATTGACGAATGGACTACGGAGGTGTATTGTGGTAAAATTTGTAGGTGAATCTTAGCAGCTCTTAGTCTTACTGTAGGCACTAACACAGGATATATTGTTTAAATGGTATATTAATGCTACTGTTCTTTGACTCTGCTGTTCAGTACCATCAATAAATGGTGCCATAATGTTAACAATCTGTTGCGAAAGTTGTCTATTGTAAAAATTATAAACTGAATCGTAATATTATATAATAATGCCCTTACTCAAATAATAATTCAAGGTTATCCCATGCAAAAAATAGAGCTGGCTACAAATTGAATTTTACTGGTTAGAGTATAACTGTACAATTTGTCCATTTTGCTGCTCTTTCTTTAAACAGCGTTTAAAGAGAGTATGACTCTAGACACACTGCTAGCCACTGAAACATAATAAGGGACGATGAAATTGCCAAATGCACCATTGTCATCTCTGGAGTAAATGATGTGTGATGGAGATTTCATTGCTCCTCATTGAGTCTCATTTTCTCTTCAAGGTTACAAACACTTCAAGTCTGGCGCTTAGACCTCAACGCCGCTCACGATAAAAGGATGTGTTTTTTTCCCCCCTTTGAAAGAGGAAATAACATACAGGTACCGTACTGACATTCCTCACAAAACACAGGTCAAACATCTTTCTGGAGCTTTCTTATCTTCTTAATAGACACTCAACATGGACAGAAACATTTATGCTGAGTGTATTCGAGATAGGCAGGGGGCACAGTGGTGCGGTGGCGCAGTGGGTTGGACTGGGTCCTGCTCGCTGGTGGGTCTGAGGTTCGAGTCCCGCTTGGGGCACCTTGCGATGGACTGGCGTCCCGTCCTGGGTTGTCCCGTCCTGGGTTGTCCCCTCCCCTTCCGGCCTTGTGCCCTGTGTTGCCGGGTAGGCTCTGGTTCCCTGTGACCCTGTATGGGGCAAGCGGTTCAGAAAGTGTGTGTGTATTCAGAGTATTATAGGTAGTGACTGGAAATAAGGAAGAATTTTGTATTGCAGTTTTTTTTGTTTTCCAGAGCATGGTGTTTTTCGAGTTTCCTTATAGGCCCATTTCTTGTGTAGCTATGCATGAGAAGTGATTTCTGAACCGGTATAATATTCTTCTGTGGTCGCTGAGGCCCGTTTTGCACAGAGAGCCCAGGATCTGGACCGACTGACTCTCCTTTCGCTCCCAGCTCTCCGTCTTGGCCCATGGACAGCCGTCTATCCCTCCTTTCAGAAGCACCTTCTTTGAAGCCAGAAATCCTCTGAGCTCTGAATTATCAATCTGTGCGCGTGTAGCACTGGATTAAAGATTAATTAGTCTCGTCAGGTCTCAGTGGCCAGCCTGGTGGACAGTCTCTTAATACACAGCTCACTGTCCTGACGACTAAAACCTCCAGCTCCCTTTGTCCCTCTTATCCCCTTTCTCTCCAGTGGAGGAGAACACGAGGAGATCCATTGTGTTGCCAGAGTTCCTCCAGCTGTGATAATTATTTTGTTCCGCACTGCAGCCTAATGGCTGCTATTATCCCTGGCTAACTTACTGTAGTTTTACCACGAACACGCACATTTTTTGTACCTTGATTTTGCATTAGCAGGAGCCCATAATCATGGTTAAATGGGATTCCAGGGCCTGTTCTGAAAACCTGAATAGACTTATCTCCTGAACTCTGAATTGCACATTGTGCTTTTATTGGCCTCATTATTCACATGCATACCTTGCAGCGAAATCTTTTTCAGTTTTTTAAAGGTTGAATTAAAACACAGGGACTAAATTTACAAGTCTGCTTCTAAGTTAATTTGTTCGTAATTCCAACGTCACTTTTGCCACTACGTCACAAGCAATAACAACTGAATAATTCATACATCCTTCTGAATAACAGGTTAGGTTCCGTGAAAACCTCAGACAAAGCTATGAAAAAATACTGCAACATACTTCATCCATCCTTTTTCAATAACCGCTTCTCTAGTGAAGAGTCGGGGTGTCTGAAGCATGAGGTAGGGGACACACCCTGAACATGAAATCACTCCATTACAGTGTAACACCGATCATATTAACTTCAATCTACATTAAAATGAAAACTTGTTTAGAATTAATTTTAAAAAAAAAATCAACGCCAACCTCACATTAAATGACAGTAACCAATTCATCACATATTACCCTCTATAATAATCTTTATAAAACAGAGGTTCCTTGATTTATTTACGAGTCTGGCTATGTAAAAATATTGGATATGGCTGTGGTAAACAAAAATACTTAAAATAAAGAAATCTTTTTAACATTTTTGTTGCATGTGCCTTGTCTTTTATACCAGTGGCCATCAATTTGTATAACTCTTCCCCCTTCTGTAGGGAGTAAAGTGGTAACCTCGAGACATTGAGTATAATTGTATAATTATTATGTGCACTATCATTACTTCTTTCAGCATTACTAGCAATATAACCATCCAATATCATGTGCAATTGTTTTAAATTTTAATATAATCATGTAAGGGGGTGCGGTGGCGCAGTGGGTTGGACCGGGTCCTGCTCTCCAGTGGGTCTGGGGTTCGAGTCCCGCTTGGGGTGCCTTGTGATGGACTGGCGTCCCGGCCTGGGTGTGTCCCCTCCCTCTCCACCCTTACGCCCTGTGTTGCTGGGTTAGGCTCTGTGACCCCGTATGGGACTAGCGGTTCTGAAAATGTCTGTGTGTGTATAATAATGTAATATAAGGTGTAATATCATGTGCTGTGTCACTTTCTACCTTCCACTTTGCTTTCTTACTTTTTGTGTACTTTTTTTTTACTTTTATATTTAATTGTTGTGGTTCATCCGTTGAGCAATGTCTGGCACAATAATTTCCTTCGGGATGAATAACGTTCTATCGCAAACATCTCAAACATCTCTCAAATGTATTTAAAATGATAGAAAAAAATCTCCTCAAACACATGCCAGTTGTTGATTGACTGATCGATCCCATAAATGTGCAGTGTTCGTCATTTGTTTTCAAAACATTATTCCTTAAGAAAGGAACCCAGTTATTTCAGGTAAACTGTCTCACAGCACCTGGGTAGTGTGAAAGGATGCAGGTTCAATCCCTGCTCAGTATGTGTGGAGTTTGCATGTTCTCCCTGTGTCTTCGTGGGTTTCTTCCAGGTGCTCTGGTTTCCTTCCACAGTCCAAAGACATGCTGTTCAGGTTCCTCCATAGTGTGTGAGTGACACAGAGAGTGTGTGTGTTCCAGTGATGTATGGATGAGTGACCCAGTGTAAGTAGTGTATCTAGCAGTGTAAATCACTGTGGTGAATAAGGTGTGTGGGCTGATAACACTACATAGAGTTGATTGAAAATCACTTTGGAGAAAAACGTCTGCTAAATAAATGTGAATGTACATGTTGAATACTGAAAAGTTCTCAAGACTTTCCCAAAATTTTTCCCTTGTTCCAAAAAAGAAATACTTAATCAGCCTTATTACTTCAGAAACTACCAGCTAATGGCTATTCTGTGTTGAAGGACATCTGGTGAACGGTGTTATTTTACAAAGTGGTTAACTTGTGTGACACAGACCACCCTCTCGTAGGCTTCGTGAACTTAGTGGCCCTTTTTATTCCATCCTGCTGCTGTTTTAGTCAGTTTTTTTTTTTTTTTAAATCATCCTCTCATCATCTATCAGCTGTCTGCTTAGGCTTCTTACGTCCGATGGCTGCTTGCGAGCTTTCCTTGCTCTGTTGAATCCCGCTGTTGAAACATCTGAGGCAGAAACCGGCCAAGCTGTTCCCACTCTCATTGTGAAGTGGAAATATTAAAACGGATGTTTCATGAGCACGTTTGAGCGAACTGGTCAGACTCAAGAGCGCAACTTAAGTTTCATCATTCGGCTTTGCGCTTACAGACGTGTTTCCTAACCTTCTCGCCGTCGCTCCGAAGACAGCAAACGTAGGACTGGCTTTCGGAGGTCGCCATTCATGATGAGCGAAAGCTATGGAAATGCCCTTCTTCGCTTCTTTGTGCGCATCCCAGCTTGCGTGTTCCTGAGAACAAGACAAGACCCGCGGCACGAACGGCGAGGTGACCGCAGTACGAAATCCAGAATTTTTTACGAATAATCCGATTTTTGTAGAAGGAACCCAAGACCAGCCGTGACGGTATTTGAAATGAAACCACGGACGCGTTTCGGCTGCAGAGCTTCCTCGGCATGTCCTCAGCATTTAACTTCACCCGTTATAAACAAAAGCAGTCACATCGGTGAGTGCTGGCCTAAATTAATCTTTATTCATTAATCTTTTTCTCAGTTCTTTGGAGGATTTGGCAACCCGTCGGAGTAACGTCCTTCTAAGAACGGTTGACATTGATCCCCAGTCCCGCTTTTACCATTTTCAGGCCGCTTAACACGCTCATATTGGAGTTCGAGGCTCTCGCGGCATTTGTTTAGCCACAACATAAGTTTACTTCTTCCTGAAAAAGGTACGCATAATATGATATGTTTGTGAAAATGAAACATAGCAGGCGCCATTGTAAGTTATGAGAAAAAGCGGTCTAGTACTAAATCTACTTCTTTTTCTGTAAATAATTGAATCCTAGGATTATGCTTATTTTTGCTTGTCTCCACTGTTTCCTGCTGCGTATATTCAATTTATTCTGTTCACAGTTTAATTTCCCTCAGCTATTGATGTCTAGCTTTGCCACAGGGCCTGGCGAAAGCCTATTGATTCACACGTTTGCTGTGTTTTCCTGCACCCCCCTTCGCTTCCTCCCACGAGTCCTCTCCGGCCCTCCAACAAATTCGGGTGTGTGTCAGATGGCAGGGCGGGGGGCGGGCTAGGTGTGGGTGTAGGAGGCCATCGTGGGAATGCAAAGATGTTAGACGCAGAGCGGGGCCACTGAAGGTCTAAAGTAGAAAAGAATTCATTGTACCAAAATATATTTTTGCTCACACCAGTAAATCAAAATGCCCCACAAATTGGATTTGGGGCCAGCGTCGGTAACGAAAAGGAGTACTTTTTATTCTCCAGAAAAAGGGAAAAAAAAAAAAAAATCTGATCTTAAACTAATTTGTGGTGAGCTCCAGTAATGTAATTTTTGCTATTTTACCTATTACCACTTTCTGCGCGATGAAAAAAGGGAAATTCTTTTCTGCGGTTTGCATCGTAATAGCCAAAGCATTGGGCAAATCACTACCTAGTGTAACTGTCAGACAGCGACAAAGAAAAAAATCAAAATTGATTTTACCAGGATTGCCCAGACTGAGCAATAATATGCATATTGCTTCAGTGCAGTTTGTATCCGAATGCATTTTTGGGGGCCTGCACCGACATCCTGCAGAGCACAAAATTGAGAACAGGCTCTCGTGTAAAGCTTAGGCTCGGATTACACCGTGCAGGTCGTGGTGGAGCAACATTTGCCTGTGTCGTCTAAATATTGAACGCCGCATGAACAAGGCTGTCGGCCTGAGACTTGGCACCGTCCTAGTGGAGGCCGCGTATTTGCGCCACCCGGCTCGGGATTATTGTCAACACGTTTCTCGGCGGCCCGCCCCTGGAAGCGGTCCCTGTGCAGTGGTGGAGGTCAAAGGTTCGAACGGTTGCCTCCAGAGAGAACAGCAGCCACCGAAACATTGAGAGCGAATGAATGCTGTAGCATCATCCCCTGTCTACGCGTTTTGGAATCAAGTAAAGATGACTTCTAATTATCAAGCGATTTCCTGCAAGACGGTCTCGTAATTGAAGTAGCTGTTTATTTTGAGATCAGATATGATCAAAGTTAATAAGACAAAGCTCTTCCATTCCAGTAAGTATCTTTGGCTAATCGCCGTCCATCTTTAGCGGAGCAATTCCAGGGAATACGTATTTTTAGATATCGAATTACGTCGCTTTTCCTCAGGCACTAATCTGTTTAGGTCTCCACCAAACAGGCGTGTTTTAAAGAACACTTCGCAGCAATTCTTAACTTAATTAGGTTTCAGCAACGCATTTGTCTTCCACCCTCGGTTTATACGCACGTCATTGAAATCGCATCGGAAGACTCGCGCGGCAGTACAGCGCTCGTTTCCTTTCGGATGCGCCTCCGAACGCTTCTTCGGGTTGGAGCGTGCCCGGCACGAGCTTCCATGTCATTGTTATTTTAATGAAACTAATGCATTAGCTCGTCTGCTTAACTGCAAATTAAAATTAAGCGCTACTGGCAAAACATATGTTCCATTTGCATATGCGTCGGTGAGTGAGATGCCACTTAAGGCCTTAAACGTGCTGTAATGATGCAAGCTGCTGCCTGACGTTCTGAGTTAAACGACCGAGTGTTGACACAATCACATTTTTCAATCGCTGGATGCGGCTGCGAATGCCGCGCGCTGGTTTTCCGAGAAGCCGGGAAATCGAGTCGGGGTTTAATATTCACTTCTCGCAACTGTATTGACGCAGTACGCTGGTAGGCGATGGGAGAATGAGGACGGCCCTTGCGAGAGGGGCACCTGCTAGCGCGGTTGTTAAGGACTTACTCTCGGAACCTCCAGCTGGGGCAATACTGTCCTCTGAGCTGCCCGAGCTAAATAGCCAGCTGTGTAGATGTGCAAAATGTTGATTAAAAAAACATAAAGATACTGAGCGATTGTGCTAGGATTCCAGATATTAGAACATCCTACAAACTGCAGTTGGAGGAGGCTGGGATTGCTCCCTGCCCCTCTCACATTACCCCACTCCATCCACATGCCCCTTGAGCTTATTGCTGGGACGTGGCAGGGTGACAGCTGGCTACAGCTTGTTGTTTGCTTGTGCTCTTTTGCGGGTATTTATTTATTTATTTATTTATTTATTGGTGCCTGCTCTGGGATCGCAGTGCCACTGGGGCTGAGGAGCAGGCAGCCTCATCCGTGCCAAAAAAGCAATGAGGAAAGGTGGCCCGATCCGTCATCGGGTTTTTTTTTTCGGGTAACTAGACTTGATCAAGGTGATATTAGCCAGTTTGGCTGCCCTTGTGCCACATGCCCTCCCAAAGGAACAGAGAGCGCAATGACTTCCTGGTAACTAGGTTTCTGATTGCAGTGGCAGTTAAAGATGTGGACCACTGGTCCGTCTCTCCGCAGCCCTGAACTCATGCCAAGGACACGGGGAAGCCTGCTGCGTCTCCTCCCTACAAGCTCTGTCATGGGCTTCATCTCAGTTTGCTGAATTGCCGAACTGAACCATCTGACCTCCCCACACACACACGCACACACACACACACACACACACACACACACACACACTCACGCTCCAGAGGGTCAAGGACGTCCCCAGACCTGCCAGTGCCTCCCTTTCTGGTCCTGTCAGAGACGAGATGTGCTTTATGGCTGCTGTTAGACACGCAGCGAGCTGTGGGATTTCGCTAAATCCCTGCTAGGCTTCGGTTGCCAGACATAACAGTTCCTGTCGTCTGCCTCTCCCTGATAAGTCGGAAAGAGGAAAGGAAGGCAGATTGGCTTAAAGGGTGCATTATGATAAGATCGGTAAAGGTGCTTTCGCACTAAATGTTTTGTAATTTTTTTATTGTTTCTCGATATTCGCCCTTAATTCCCCCACTTTGAAGGCAAAAACTGTGCTGAATGGCAGCTTTTAGAGCACTGTGTGATTTCTGTGAAATACAAGCTCGCGGGGAGGTGCCGTCGTGGCACACACGTGTCAGGGTGTCCCACAGCATGGAGGAGCCACGTGCGCTGAGGGCAGGAAATTAAACTGGGCGTACGTCCACCTTCACCTGGATGAAGCCAGGAACGATGAAGGGTGAAGTGGCTTAGTGACCTGCTGGCTTCACATCTCTGTGGTCCGTGGTTTAAGGAGTATGAGTAGAGTAGTGCTTAAGGGTGTTAGACTTCGAACCTAAAGGTCGCTGGTTCAAGCGCCTAAGGGTTCATGCTGTAATATGCTGCTGAACCAGGTACCAGCTCAGGTAAAGTTGAGCTCTTCAGATGGGAACTTATTTTCTTTACATTTATTTATTTAGCTGACACTTTTCCAATGAACTCTGTGTAGTGTTATCAGCCTACACTTACAATGGGTCATCATCTAGACATCTCTCACACACACACACACACACACACACACACACACACACACACACACACACACACACACACCACTTGTCCCATATGGGGTTGCGGGGAGCTGGAGCCTAACCCAGCAACATAGGGTGTAAGGGTGGGGGGAACACACCCAGGACAGGACGCCAGTCCATCACAAGGCAGCCGAAGTAGGACTTGAACCCCAGGCCCACCGGAGAGCAGGACGAGGTCCAATCCACTGCACCACCGCATCCCCCTGATCATGCACTTTAATTTAGTTTAATTATTTTGGATAAGAGCAGCGACTGGGGCTGTGTGAACATCATTGTCTTTCACCGGGAGTTCAGTCACTCTGACCTTTGTGTTCTTTTTTGGGTCCCCACCTGTTACTGAGCCTAACACTAATATGGTCCCCGTGGTGATTTATACTGTTCATCTAGTGGAATGAACTTGAGACCTTGTCTGATAGACAGGTTGGAGTGTACATGGTTGTGTAATGTTTTAAGAATTTAGAACTTTAAATCAGCTGGCAGTTACAAAAATCAAATCAGCCACCCAGCAGATCATACTCAGCTACACACACTGGCTGAAACTGCTTATCCTAAGCGGAGTCGCGGCGAGCCGGAGCCAAACTTGGCAACACATGGTGCAAGGCTGGAGGGGGGAGGGGACACACCCAGGACGGGATGCCAGTCCATCGCAAGGCACTCCAAGCAGGACTTGAACCCCAGACCTGCCAGAGAGCAGGACCCGGTCAAACCCGCTGCTCCACCACACCTCCCTCATTCCTCCTCTGTTAGCTGTCTCTTATTTTTTTGGGTACCAGATGCCTTTTTCAAATCAAAGACCTTGATATTGTCAGAATAGATTGAAGACATGTGGCCCTATATGGCTTAATGATGTGCTGTGCTATAAAAGGTCTATAATTTCTGTACTATAGACTATGCTTATTGTGACCGCAGGACACAGGAAGTGGAGAGAAGTTCTCTGAGCGAGACGCGGGAGGGGCACGTCAACGGCAGTGTGACGTTTCTCAGGGGTCATCCGCACTTAGGGAATCTGCCCCCTGTCAGCAAGGTCGGCCATGACAGCTCTCAGTGGAGGGAGGAGGAGGGGCAGGAGGAGGAGAGCAGGGACAGTTCCAATTAACATCCAGCTTCAGATAAGGCCGTACCAGACAGAAGGATAAGCCCTGACCTGGCTGATGCGTACTGCTGTAATTATCACTGAATTCAACGAGGTCACAGGTCGCCGTGACAACAACAACAATCTGTATGGCAGGCACTTAATGAGTGCTTTTCATCACAGCACGTGAGGAATTCACGCGTTCTGGCGAGGGGTGCTGGCCCGTAAGTCTGGTCTGCAGGAATATATCTAAATGAAGGCCCCTCCAGGCAGGATCTACTGTCACAAGATACCAGTGTTGTCTTGACACCAGGCGAGGGTGTGCAGTGGATTGCATACCGCTTTCTTCATTTCTATTATTATTCCGGGGTTTTGAGAGGGTGAGAAGGAAGGTTAAATAATTTATTTATGAGTTCCTATTTACCTCACGTTGCAGTAGAAGTTTCATTTGCAGTCATGTTTTAAACGATGTGATTTATTGGGAGCAGGGAAGGCTGGTGGCGTCGCCGTTGGAGTGGCTGCCTTTGGCTCCCAAGCTTGTCAGTACGATCTCCGCCTCCGGCTGTAGGGCCCTTGAGGGAGGCGCCTGCCCTGTCATTGCTGCAGTACCTTCGCCCGGCTGTGTGCCTGAATACCTACCTGGTGTGGTCCTACGATAGACTGGTGTTCTGTCCATGGTGTCCCTCCCCCTTCAGCCTTGCACCCGATGTCTGCAGGACAGACTTCAGCTCGCCGTGACGCCATTCAGGCCTAACGCTTATTGAAACTGGTAGGTTGGTTGGATTTATCAGCAGCTGGGACAAATTCTTCAGTTTAATGAACCCTGATTAGTTATGATGGAGCCCCAAGGGGGCAGAAACTGTTGTGCTATGTTGGTCTGGTTCAGTGTCCTCAAATCTACCCCCACGACAACACTCTTCCATCATGTGACCTTAACGTTCATCCAAATTCTCCTTAGCTTTGGAAGAGATCCATCCAGAGGGATTGGAATATTTATTTACTTCTTTTCACAGTGGCCAAAGCCACACACAGTCTTCACGGCTCAACCTATCACCCGCTGTCTTTAATGAAGCGCCTGTTTTTTCAGCGGTTTCACAGAGCTCGTCAAAAGTTTGAGTACACCTTCTGAAAACATTTTTGTTCACAAGCAGAAAATCAGCTGCCATGCTCTTCTGCAACAGTTCCCAGAGACATAGGACGCTCGTGGGTTGCTTCGCTTTCACACTTCTGTCCCATACAGGTACTGTTCCGGTTGCCCAGGTGTACTGAAACTTTTCAGTCTAGATGTAGATGTACGTGCAATGGGTCGGACTGCAGCGATCTATTACCAAAAGGATTAACGTGCTTCGTAAGCTGAGCCTCAACCATAACCAGCGCTGCAGTTTCCAAATCACTCAGTTCCTGCTGTGCTGTCAGGTACAGAAATTTGATCTAGGGAAAAGTGCACAGTGTATTAAAATCATTGAAGAGTTTTTATTGTAATGGCAGCAGTCTGTAAAATTCCAACCAACCCTGCTTTTGGCAGTATTCCCTGCCTGCTTCTCTCTCCTTTTTGTTTTTTTGTTTTTTTTTCTCGTAGCAATAACCTTTTCCTCTTTTCAGCTCTAGATGTGTATCTTTATAAATACAGAGGCATTAGTTACTTAAGATGTGCAGTGTTTTAACACATGAGGAAACCATTCCCATTGCTCCTGCTCGGGACTTGTGCATTATGAAAGGACCACAGTCTCTGTGATCCTTTCTGGTGTTTTGCTGAAGACAGGCGGTATCCTACCTTTATTCCTAAAATACTGTACCTGTCAATTTACTCTGGTAATGATTGCACGCTGTTGAACAAAATCATTTTTATACCCTGCAGGAAAGGCCTTTCCCTCTGGCATTTTAACCCATTAAATGTTAATGCGCAATAAATATTCAACAGCAAACAGTGAAACACAGTGAAAAAATTTAAATGAGAATGAATAACTTCACTCACATGGAAAGCAAGAAAGTCTCAATGGAAAGCTACTTGTTTGTCATATGATTTGTGTGAGAAATTGGAGTCGACCTCCTGTGCCTTGATTGAGAGACACCATGGTACTTACGGGGGAATCGGATCAGTTTTCCCGCAGATGTTCAGCTTATCTGTGAAAGTGCACATTACTAAATACTCATCAACGTTGGCCGCGCTTCATACCACCAATTGCGGCCAGCAGCTTTGCATCCGCAGGAAATTGTGAACTAATTGCAACTACCGCATACATCTTAATTCGCTAAGCACATCTTAGATGTTTGATGCTTCCCCACAAAAACCACGTCTCCATGCACACGTTAGCACCATGCAAACACATGGTCATAGAGCTCCCAAACGCACTGTCCCTCGTCAAAACACTCACGGGTTCGGTGCCTTCACTGGCTCCATCGAAACTTTAGCTTTGTTGGCATGTTAGGACAGGATAGTGTAGTGTGCGTCCTCGCACCCTTCCACAGTCCTTCAGCTAGTTCTGTTGACCATGCTGTCTTGGATCTTCTTCTTGTTCTGCCCTAGATGGACCCACCTGCTCAGCAAGATTCTCATATCCTTGGATGACTAGTCCCGCATTGTGCATAATATCCTTAATAAACAGCTCCATGGACACCGGGGATTTCAGGTTGGAGTGCTTTGGTGGAGCCATTGTTGGTATGATTAACTGATTATTTTTTAATGCATCAATGTCTTTGTAGCACATGGCACTGAAATAGCAAAAAAAGCACAGTGTTCACAAGGATTTCGTTTCCCTCCGAATACTTTTCACGAAGAACACCGGGCATTTACTGAAGCATATCTCAACCGCGTCACCATCTATTGCTCATTATTTCATTTTTACTACACTATTTTCTAAGCCACAGAGTTACAATGATGTATAATGCAGAATACATTAATAAAGTAATCTACATGGAGGTCTGGCAAAAAAGCATACTGTCACATAACTCATGTGCTGAGGAGAAACACTTATTTCCTCTTCCTAAAGGGACTATGGCCCATGAGAGAGAATTAGCCAAATAATAGTTCATAGTGCAGCCAGTGAAAATTGAGATGGATTCTCAAGAAAGTGTTGAAAATGTGGACACCGCAATGCCTCACTGTCAGTTTGATGACCCCATGCTAACCAGGTGCTCTCAGACGGAACGTCGTCGTCTACTGCCCAAGGTTTTTATATCTCCTTCTGATCCTGTTTACGTGAGCGTGGGGAATCGCTGTCTGTCTCCTCGTCTTTGTGCTGAACCCACAAGACAAAGCCAGCAAGGTAAAAATAAAATAAAAACCGGAGAGAAAACATCACTGGCAAGTCCTTGTGCTGACAAGGAGAATTCTTCCCCATCTGACTGCAGTTGTATTATCTGCCCTTGGATGCCTTCAAAAGCTTTTCTCTGCATTGCCTCTGGAAACTATGGAAGACATACCTTTGCCATTATGGCTGTTTATGGACTGTTTACTTCTTAGCATGTGAGAAGTTGTTTCTTTTAAATGGGTCATTCGTAGTTTGCTGAGTCATGGTCCATGTAATTAACAAATATCTTCACTCTCATTCTATTCAATAATTAAACCATGAGTTCCATCAGCTCTGAGCGCTCCTTTATGCCACTGTTGGCACTAGGAACACTCGACTTGCACGGTAACTAACACAAAATACTCTGTACATTCGCTGACCCATCCGTGGTTCTTTTGCTGATGCTGTTGACTTACGATGGAAACGTCCAGCAGAGATTGTCCAAAGGACACATGGGATTTTGTTCTTGGGATTGCCTGCTTCCTCCAGTTTTTCTTTTTTTTGAAAAGAAACCTCCAGCCAAAATGTTGTGGAATATTTTCTGTTTTTAGCAAATGTGTTTTCCAGTTCTGTTTATATTGTGGTAAGGTCATAAATAAATTACCACACCCCCTAAATGGAGCCTATATCCTGTAGAAGTTGCTTTCTCTCATTCTAGTTTTGTTTTCCGAACTTCTATATGAACGATTAAGGTCCTTGCTCCAGCAATACAGTATTTTATATATCTCACACAAGCATCCTCTGTTGTTAAACCTTTTCAGCGTGGTCTCATTTGTCCTGTTCACTCGTGATCCCTTTTGCTATGCCATAACTGAAAAAGCGTTATAAAACATAACAAGGACACTTGTTTATTGTTGTTCAGAGAGCTATTCATTGGTATTCACGGGACTCCTCAGCAGGACCCATAAACATTCATAGCTGGTTAACTGCTGCTATCAAAGGTCAAAGGCCTCTAGTAGCTTTATTCTGTCTGGGTATGCCACGATAAGTAATGTGCGCTATTATATAGTGCATTAATTACTGCCTGGGTCCATTAGTGATATGGTAGTTGGTCGTGTTTCAGACATAGGGCTTGCTTAAAGTGTGTGATCCATGGCTGTTTTGAAAATACACTTTAATTGTATTACCCTAAAAAGCCACAACATATCCATTCTAAAGCCCTGTAAATATTTGTATATCATCGTTTAGCCGAAATGCAGATTACACATCCTTTGTCATCAAAATACGACCCACGATTCGTCTAAAAACGACCAAGTAATTGACGTAAAATTGAAAAATTGAGCCAGGTGATTTAAGTTACTTGACAACGTCAGAAAGGGTAATATATTGTGCTCACGTGTCAGTGTTTATGTATCAGCACATAGATATATTTTGAGGAAGGACTCCTCAATGTCAATGTCAGTCAATGAAATCAGGCAGACAGTAGCAGGGAATCATGACTAAAACTCTGGTAATGGATAAGGGTCCATGCTCCATAAAAATAGTATGTTCATAAATGTGAATTTGTGTGCAGTTGTTCGCTTTATTCCTTGTCTTTGGCTGGATTCTTTCATCTCCCTTGGAAACTGTGTAGAAGTCTGGCCTTGCTCCAGTGCCAGGCCCTTAGTCTGGGAGCTGGTGACCTTGTGAGAGAACTGCCCAAGTCCTGCAGCACTGGGCCGCCAATAAAGTAGTTGACCCATATGCTTGAGACAGGATGTTTTTATATACAGACGGTCCCCAAGTTACGATGGTCCAACTGAAAGATTTTTCCATTTTATGATGGTGCGATACCGAAACGCACTCAGTAGAAACCGTACTGGGAATTTTGAATTTTCATTTTCCCCCACACAAACGATATGTGGTATGGTACTCTCTCGCGATGCTGGGCAGCGGCAGCGATCCGCATCTCCCAGTCTGCCATGCGGTCACTAGTGTGTATAACCGATAGTCTATAGTGTTCAGTGTTTCCTGCATTTTTTTGGATACCCGCCGTATCTACATTGTGTTTTGTGCATCCATCATGTCTATGAAATGCCCATCTGTGTCGCCTGCTACTGGCGAGAAGAAGATTAAGGCAATTACTCTTGAGGAGAAACTCAAGATAATTGCCCAGCATGAAGGCGGCAAGCCTGTAATGGCTATCGCACGTGAACTTGGACTTTCGCAATCGACGATCTCGACCATCTTAAAGGATAAGAAGTGATGATGTTCTGTAGGTTAGGTGTATTAGATGCATTTTTGACTTACGATGGGTTTATCGGAATGTAACCCTGTTGTAAGCTGGGGACCATCTGTGTGTGTGTGTATGTGTGTATATATATATATATATATATATTATTATATATAATTTAAAATGTATAATTAAAAATTATATCATTTTTATTAATTTATTGTTTTTTTAAAGCACTGGCTTCACCTCCTTTAAAGAGACTGATAGTAGCTACAGTGTGGACCAAGGCTAACTGATGTGTAAGACCTCAGGGCTGCACCCAAGGAGAAGCTGCAGTGGATGGTGAGCAAAGACGAAAGAGCTGTTGAGTCACATCGGTGGCCACAATAAAGATAATAAAAACAGATGCTCAGTCATCAGTGGCAGAAATCTTACTTTAGAGCAGTGACTTTCGACCGGAACCTGTGGTTCCACCTTCCACAGGCGGGTCCACGTGGCATCATTGCACATTCCCCAGTTAGGCCTGGTTCGAAAAGGAGCAATATCGGCCCTGAAGCGCAGCACTGACAGAGGACAGGGATGCCTCATCATCTCAGGATGAGTTATTGCCGTGTCTTTATTGCTTTCCAGTACGTGAGGTTTGTAATTAAACAGGAGTGATGAGATCTCGACTCTGTGCTGAGGCAGGCATCCTGAAACCTTCTGACAATATGAGAAACAATGGCAGCCCACTGGCTTTTGTGCTCAGACAGTGCAATTAGCCATTCCAAGGTGGATCATATATCTTCGTTATTGCACATTAGCGCTTTATAACACAATAATAAATATACACGTGGCTTGATTGACTGAGTTATTCCTGTCGGAATTATTGCACATCTTGTGTCTGAGCAGGAAGGGATATAAAGTAAACTTTGTGTAGTAAAGTTTCTTCTTTGTCTTCTATTTCTTGTTCCAGGCTATAAGGAGTACTTTGTGTGGATTTATATTCATGCATTCAGTCATTCATTTTTCATTTTTAATATTTCACCGCCCTGGCACAGTAGGACGCAAAAGACAAATCATGAAAAGATGGTAAATAATTCACACTTCTTAGTCTGTTGTGACTAATATTAAAACAGTGTGGATTTGTGCCGTGGGTTTTGTATTGTGTCAGGATAAAGTCCAACCTTTTTTACCCTCCAAGCTAATGACTCTTTAATGACTTTTTACTTTCATGTTTCTTTTTAATGACGAAGGAAGTCTGGCTTAGCAAATGCCCGTGTTTTGGCACTCAACCTGTGGGCTGCTGTTCCCTCCAGGCTGGCATGGGGCACAGCAGGAGATGCCAGTCCCTCCCCCCGAAGTGCTGCCTGCCTGTCAGTTCCCAGGTAGCCAGCTCGTGAGGCAGTTGGATGGCCAGGCTCCAACAAGGCTTCTCTGAGCTCCAAAAAAAAGTAGAGTTCCTCTGTGGAAGCAGACGTCCCAGCAAGCAAGAGATGCTCTACTTGCTTGTCAAAACACACAGTGCATTGCTGTGCATTTACTGCATGACACACCAGGTTTGGCTTATTTACAAAGTCATTGTCCTCAGGTGACCAGCATTAGCCCCAGGTGGAGCAAATTCAAAACCCTCAGAATACTAATGTAGCAGCTGTGTCGGAAATATGAAGTCATTATCGGCGGTAGTGTTGGGCAGCGGGTAACATACAACAGTGAAGTGTTTCAAATCAGAATCTTCTTGGATTAGCATGGAGTCATCTTCATGTTACCAAGACGGTTGAGATCTTTAGCTTTTATTCAGAAATTCCCTAATATTTCCTCTGTGCCTGAACATTTTGAGGTAGCCAACACACTTCTGGCTTGGAAAGACTGTAGAAATATTTGGAGATCTCAGCTTGACATCATTACGGTCTCCTGTTGCTCAGATCTCCCCTTGACACTTGTAAATGCTGTTCTGAGAATGAACGTCTTAGGAGTGAACAATGTAGTATACAGACACCCCTCGACTTACCCAAACAGATCATTCTTCAACCCCTTACGTCAGTCAGAGGTTACATGTGTCAGATCCCCCCGCCTCCCCCGCCTCCCCCACCATTCAACATCATCACATGCTTTTTTATACATGCGGCATCACGGTCGATACGGCTAAACCTGATTCCCATGCTATAGACGATAATCTTCGTCTACCTTCATACTTCCTTATTATTTTCAATTTCATCTCCAAATCCATTGCTGTACGCTTGCGAGACAGTTCTCATTTTTATTCAAGTGTACATTTAGCAACAGGCATTGTGAATAATGAAAAGGGTAAAAAAAATATACAAAAAAAGCACTACGCTAACACAAAGACATGAGTTCACGGCTCAAAACATGCTGGAACTGGAAAGATATAGCTTCCTGCCTTGTCTGGCTACACCGACTTGCGTTTAACGTATTTCAGATGTTTTGCGTAAGCGCTACCCGTAAATAATGTGTAGGCCAGGAATTTTTTATGTAAATCCGGATTTACGTAAGTCAAATTTACGTAAGTAGAGGGGTGTCTGTATTCAAAAGGTGGCAAGTTTTGACAGTAAGAAATAACTTTGTTCACTGTGCTTCTGATTTCTATAAATAGAGTTGCAACATTTTATTGCAGCCCTAGAAAATGAGAAACAATTATGGTCTAATTTAACTAAAGTAGAAAACCAAGTCATATTTTCAGGCAGCTCCAAGAATATGAACTCTGCACTATGCATCGTTTTAACAAGTGTTGATACCTCCTCTTATGATGCATTGAGGGATACTTGGGAGCATGACCTTTTCTTGTCTTTCAGTGTTGATGAATAATTTTCTGTATGTGCAAAAGTCTGCGTTCTGGAAGAAAACTTTAGGTTCATTCACAGAAGCTACCTTACTCCAGCACATCTTCATAGGATGTTCCCAGGGACATCTCAACTGTGTTTTAAATGAAAGCCACTCCTGTCACTTTGATTTTTATTCTGAGAAAGTTATAGGATACAGGATTGTTGGAACAGTGTTCCAGACTCAAGTGTCTAACTTTCTTCCAGTGGAAAAGTTAACTTTTAAGCTGCATTCACCTGATAATTCACATGAATTCTGGAACATCTGATATCTGGTCACCCTTTGAGAGCTTCTTGGATGGTGACTACCCCACTAAATATTGCAACCTTTTGCTCTCGGTATAGTTTTTCTGTCTCGAGGCTAGTTCTGTTCTGTTATGTTGTTCATTAAAACAAAATCCATCAAGTTTATATGACGTGGACAACTGAGGAATGGCTCACTGAGAGCAACCACACATAATTACATGTAACAAACCTAACATTAATAAGAACTGAATATTATATGCAAAAAAAAGTCAATAGCCTGTTAATCTTAACACTGGCAAAAGATCCCATCCTATTTAAAATGGTAAGAGTTTTGGTACAGGACATCAGTGGTACTGCTACAAATGTGGGAAACAGTACTTAAACCGTTGAGGTTAACCTAGAATGTTCTGCTGCACAAATATGTAAAAAGCCTAAGGCTCATTGGAAGCAAATAATTTTTTTAGTGAAGGATTTTAAATAAAGAGGCACTGCAACACTTGCCATCAAGCAAAGTGCTTGCAAACGAAAAATGTGTTTTTATTGGAATGTTAATTAAAGGTCACCATCAAGTGCATATTTTTGTTTTACAGAACCGTCCTCATACCATAATAGAGAAGCACAGCACAGCCAGAAATAGCATAGCCTCTTTTTCAATTTATTTAATTAATTAGCAGATGGAAAAACAAACAGTGTGCCAAAATATTTAGAGAGTACTCAACTTTTGAACATATGTAATGAAAATCGGGCTCAGGGGGTCCAAATACCTGCTGAAGTGTGTTTAAAAACAAGTTAATGGCACCAGATGGAAAAGAGGATCTCCGGGCCGCTGGCAGAGAGGGGAGATGTTGTTGGTGGAGTCGTACCCTTGCGATGGGCAGACTACCAGCGCCGTGGATCACCTTCGGGGGGTTGGTCATCGCTTCGGTCGGTCACTTGCATAACTAGCCAGGGCCTCGCATCGGAGCAGATACAGCTTGTTCCTCAGGCGTCTCCTGGCTGCCTTAGCGTCCCCCGGCACCAAACGTGGCAAGTAGATGAGCTCACATTCAAGTCCCATTGCCAACACGGAATTAAAACATATTATAGCTGCTTTTCTGGTCTCTGTGGTGACAACTTTTTCGAAAACACAAAGAAAAACAAAGCGTCTTGCTCTTTACTCGACGTTTTATTAATCTTTCTAGGCACTTAAAAATCTAATTAGAGTTTAGTTGTTCTGACAATAAACACATCATTTTAAAAAAACAAGCATAAACAAAGTCCGATTCCAGATGCAACTCGGTAGCCTTCCCTACGAGTACACTGCTGCATAAATGTGTATTACGTCACGCTGAATTAAAAAAAAAAAACACGTAGCCGATGTAAAACACGTAGCCCTCATTAACCTAAAAATGACATGGTCCAAAAGGAAAGGAGGGCAGCTGATCTGCCTGTGCCGACAGGGTGAAGCTTTTTAATGCAGCCACTTATTAAATATAGATGGAGAGTATTGGTGGAAGCTGCTGGAGTGAGAAAACACTTCTCGTCTCGTCTTGATGCCCCACTAATGCAAAGTTCTCTAATGGCTCACGTGACCTCTGATGACCCCAATGACCAGCCCTAACTTACGTACTGTACTATTGTACAAGTCCGACAATGATCACACCTTCGATCCTGATCTCTTTCCTCTTTTTGGTTCCCGCTGTTATATAATCATCCTTGATGTTAAAATCTTTTTTTTTAAACCAACTAGACAAAAGCTTTCATTACCCTTTTATTACTTTTGTTCAGGGTTCTGCTGAGTAGGATCAATTTCATGGATTTGCGAATATGCTATTTTTCATTCTTTATGGAGAGAAAACCTTTCTAATCGCTAACCTTGAGAGGTAAAAATGATCAAATTAATATGGTACTCATTTTTGTCCGCTTAACTTTGTTCATTTTTCAGTTAATCTCCAGTGAGTACATTATACCGGATTCCTCAAAGACCTTAATTTATTATGGGCAATTAGTCCACTTTATCACAGGAAAACAATAGGGTATCTTTGTGCTGGATAAACTTCCCTGATTTATTGCCTTTTCAAACTGTTTACAGTCTTTTATCCGTGCAAGTCTACTCGTTTGTGTAAGGGAGCAGGGCACGTTCTTTCGCAAGTTAAACATCTTTAAAGCACCTGGAGTTCCAGCCCCACCTCTGTCAGGCCGTACCCCTGGGATTTTCAACACAGTGCCTCACTGGGTCACTTTTGAATGTTGAATTTTTGAAGCGGCTTTATAGTCTCTAAAGTCACCCTGGTGGGGCCCACCCCTGAAAAAAGAGATGGGAGTGAAAAAGTTGTAGTCCACCGTATTACATTTCATCTCTTTCAAAGTCCTTAGCTGGGAATAACCTAAGATGTGTGATTTTGTACCGTGGTGCTGGAATGGCTTCCCGAGATGCCTCTTGCCAAATAACGGCCAATAGCGTCCAGCCTTTTTTGGCCACGTCGCTCTGAAAAGTGTACATCAAGTATTGACGACTTTTCGTAAGACCGCTGGTTAAGAACCACTGATCTCGAGCTCCAGACGCATGTCCGGACCCCTTTCTTTTGTTTTCTGTCAATAGAAGCGATGGCAAAATTTGGGAAAAGAAATGCTTCCAGCGGTTAAGTGCCAGCTCCGAAAGGCAGATCGCATGGCGGCTTTGAGCAGAGCTCACGCTACCGGGTACCAGTGACCTTTGCGCTGGATCCAAGGTCAGCTGGAACAGTCGGTCAGTTGGAACGCGCACTTGCTGAAGTGCGTGCTGATTGTTGCAAGGAGCGCTCGCCCCTGGAGGACGGGGATGTGGGGGTGGGATGGAGGCCAGGGTTAGACGAGTGTATGAAACATTTGGTGCTCTTCAGGCCATAATGCAAGATGAGCTCCACCGACTTCCCGTGTGCTCCTCTGCACGCTGACATTGCCCGGGGTCAAGGAGATGAAACGGAAGCCATGGAACAGGGCAGCAAGCGGTAAGTGGAGGGGAAAATGCGTAAGGTGAAAGCCTCATTATGAATCAGCTCAGGCCCAGAGAAACGAAATGGCCCGGGTTTGGGCCGTGTGCTCCAGAGGTTATTGGAAACTGCTGCTGGTGGTTCAGCTCTGCTTTATATGTGGCACTAATTTTCAGGCAGACGCAGACAGTTTAAAGCTCGGGGACAACCCAAATGGGTGGGAAATGATTTCCGTATTGAGCGAGCGAAGATTTAATGCCCTCGGACAGCGGCGCTATGAGTCCTGTTAAAGGTAGACATTACGGCATAGACTTATTTTGCCCGTTGCGCTAATGGTAATGAACGCATCGGTAGGATAATTAGCCGGAGTCAGCGGTCCCCAGTCGAACACATTTATCATAGTGGCATTTCATAGTTTGACGCAATACGTTTTAATCTCATCCAGGGGACGTTAGCAGGGTCGGGTGTTCAGCGTGGCATAATGGCTTTTTCTCAGTTTTTAAAAACATGTTTAGTATTCTGCCCTCCTCTGCCACCTGGGCCACGTCGCTGCCGTACGGTGAGGTTTCGGACGACCACGCCCTCCGCTGGTGACCTGCTAGCCGTCGCGTAGATGCATGTACGGCCTGTGGGGGTGTGAGGCTTGGGGAGGAAGGGGAGACCGAGCTCTTGCCACGTGTGCATATCAGTACAGGGGGGTGTCCTGTGTCCCCAGGGCAAAGGTGGGACAGGTGGCTTTTTAGTGAGGATTCTGCACCATAGGGACACGAGTGTGCTTTCAGCAGGTAGGTCAAAGGCAATTGCACTGGAGAACAGCTTGACATAGTTATTATGTTGGATGCGGAGTAGCTGTTCAAAGCAGGTGTTCCATTCCTTAAAATAAATGTGTTAATGATTGGTATTTGGGTGCCTTTGTTTTCTTTTCCAGGAGATGTATTTAGTGCTCATTCTAATATTACTGTGATTATTCTTTGCATTTTTAGCTAATTCGGGAATATGAGGCCATTCTACTCCTGGCAGACTTTTTATCTCCGAAAGTCTGAGGTAAATCAGAGTAATTACCATTTTCCCGACCAGTGCGTCCACAGAAGGAAGTGGCCGAGAATTGTGGAATTGTGCCGAACTCATTTTCTTTACGATCAGTGTGACATTGCTTTGTGTTGCAAGAATGTCGGCTGCTCCCGACACAGCTGGATCAGGAGTGTTATTTACAGAGGGCCACCTTCAGCTTCCATTTACATTTATGTATTTAGCAGACAATTTTCTCCGAAGCAGCTTCCAATGAACTGTATGTAGTGTTATCAGCCCACACACCTTATTCACCGCGGTGACTTACACTGCTAGATACAACTACTTACACAGGGTCACTCATCCATACATCAGTGGAACACTCTCTCTGTTACTCACACACTATGGGTGAACCTGAACAACAGGTCTTTGGAGTGTGTGAGGAAACCAGAGCACCCAGAGGAAAAACTCACACAGACAACACGCAAACTCCACGCAGACTGAGCAGGGATCAAACCTAGGTTCTCCCGTATCACCCAGGTGCCGTGAGACTGCAGCACTACTTGCTGTGGCACCGTGCCACTCGCAGACACACCTTCACAGATTCATTTAACCTGATAACACACCCCAGCCCACAGCCTCTCGGTCCAAGAGCCCCTTCTGCGCATAACTATTACCCAAATATTAATGTCAGTCTTGAAGCAACAGACTTTTCTCTCGCCACTTTTTTCTCCAAACTCCGAAGTAATTTAAACATAGAAACAATATAATTGATTGTATACAGTGTACGGTCACTAATTCCGGAGGCTTTACTCATTTAAGGTAATTTCTACTTGGTTACATAAAAGTTACATAATTAAATAGTTTTAATACAAACATTTTCTCTTGTGTCTTTGCTTTGCAGCAAAGGGATTTGAAAAAGAAGTTGGAAGTGCTTTACAACTTCATGCTCTGGACCCATTCCAAAGTCTGCAAATTAATTTTACGCACCATGAGTTTAAAATTTAAATAAAATAGGACGAAAATGTTTTGAGTATAAGTACATATCTACGTTTAGACCTTTGTATGGTCAGAGAGCTACCAGTATCCCAGATTATGGCTTAGATGCAAGAAGAGAAAGTCCGAAAAAGAGAAGAAGGATGAAGATGGACCGGACGGGATGAACAATATGAGAGCCATTGTAAACTGGAGCGTAGTAAAGGAGCACAGTAAGGAGAACCTTGAGCTGTAATCGCGGACTGTCAATTTACAGGTATTTAGGGAAACATCAAAAGTCTCGTCAAGAGTAAACTTTGCGATGTGAGACAGACCGAAGGCAGACGTGGCACAGATGTGGAACCGTGTGGGACACGTACGGGGAATTGAGAACTTTGACAGGCGACGGACGGGTGATGGATAGGCATGTCGGGTTACAGACACTTGATTGACAGGTTAGAGGGAAGCATGTGTCAGGTGATGGACATGTGGCAGACAGTCGAATAACTTGTATTTATACGTCGGGTGAGGGACAGGCATATAAAGCATGGTGGGCAGGTGAAGGACAGGTGTGGGATAGGTGTGTAACCAGCATGGGACACTTTGTGAAATGGGGTGAAGTCCTTACTTTACATTTGCTTTTTTGGAGCTGGTTTTAGTATGGCAATTGTTCATTACTTATTTCTTTGCAATGTTTTGATGACCTTTACAGCACTAATGTGTTTCCCTGGCTTCAGTTCGTTGGGAGTGCTTCAAGTTTTTAATTGCATTTTGTCGCCGGGTTCTATCTTAGTAACACGGCCGAGCTTTTGCACCAGACACGCATAATTCATTTCTAATAATTTTTGGAGTGTAAAGTATAACTAACACTCTATTGCAGCATACTATTTACAGATTACTTCGTTGCAAGAGTTATATTTTACTATATGGGGACTAAATTTTTCCTTTTATTGCTCTAAGGAGATTGGCCTTCAGTAATGTATGGTCCTTCATTACTGCTCGCTATTTATGAAGGGGAAATCATTTAAAAAGACGTAATTGGTTGCACTTTAATATCAGAATTGAAGCTTGCCTCTGTAGTGAAGAGCAATTTCAGCATCTCATTTTCCACTACAGTGATTTCCACAACTCTTGCTGTCCCAAAGCAAATACTTAAAGCTAAATTTCAAGGCTTGGGAAATGATGCCTAAGACCATTATATTAAAGGCATTTTGTTCACAGTGGACCAGAGCTAATGAACAATTAAATCGGCCCTTCCTGGCTAGTCATTCATTGTGAATTCATCGTGAATTCAGTGACGGCAGATGCCTGTTAAAAGAAATATGTGTTTGGTTCTTAAAATCATTCTAAAACTATTGCGGACCGCTTTGAAAAGTATTTCGTGTCCGCGTTGCGTGGTCTTCTCGGACGTTCGTTTTGAGCACAAGCCTGCACACGCTCACGCGCAAATGCGTGCGGTCGTGTCACAGATGTTCAAGTTATGAATTTTCAAAGATATAGACCTTTCTCTGATTTTTTAATCGCTTTTCCTTTGCTCTTCCATTTCCAAAAATGTTTTGCAAAGTGAAGCCTGCCTTTCTCCAGGCAGATTAGACGGCGATTTGGCAGTACAATCACAAGAAGAGAATAGGAGTGTGAGCGAGCCTTAGTTCCGCTCTCGCCCGCGCTCCTCTCGCGTCTGGTGTTTGTGAGTGTCCATGATCCATTCCAAGAAGCTGAAAGTTGCACATTTTCAGGATGAATCCAACAAACGGGATCGAGTAAGGGTTTGCGGAGTGAGGGATTTCTTTTTTTTTAGTCATTTTAAATCATCCATCCCTTTTCTAGCCCGCTTGTCCTTCTTGGGTCGCGGTGGCAATAGGGAGAACAGAAAAGCCCAGACTTCCCTGTACCTTGCAACTTCCTCCAGCTCCACCCAGGGGATTCCTAGCCACTCCCAGGCCAACTGGGAGATATAATCCCTCCAGCGGGCCCTGGGCCGACCTCGGGGCCTCATCCCAGTGGGCTCTGCCTGGTATACCGCCAAAGGGAGGCACCCAGGGGGCATCCTTACCAGACGCCCGAACCACCTCAATTGGCTCCTCTCAATGCGGAGGAGTAGCGGCTCTACTCCAAGTTCCTCCCGGATGTCCGAACTCCTCACCCTGTCACGGAGAGTGAGTACCAGCACCCTGCGGAGAAAACTCATTTCGGCCGCTTGTATCCGCAATCTTATCCTTTCGGTCATTACCCAGAGTTCATGACCATAGGTGAAGGTAGGGACGTAGATTGACCAGTAAATGGGGAGCTTCGCCTTATGGCTCAGC
This sequence comes from Scleropages formosus, assembly GCF_900964775.1. NCBI lineage: Eukaryota > Metazoa > Chordata > Actinopteri > Osteoglossiformes > Osteoglossidae > Scleropages > Scleropages formosus. Next base: position 31,113,200 of record NC_041812.1, on the reverse strand, counting down.
TTCCCCTTCACCACTACAGTCCGGTACAGCGACCGCATTGCTGCTGCCGCTGCTCCCAGTCTGCGGCCGATCTCATGCTTCCTTCTCCCCTCGCTCGTGTACAAGACCCCAAGATACTTAAACTCCTCCACCTGGGGCAAGTTCTCTCCCCTTACCTAGAGGGGGCATGCCATCCTTTTCCGGGAGAAAGCCGTTTTAAATAAGTTTACATTTAAATTTGCATTTTTTCACGTGGCAGGCATTTTTCTCCAAAGTAACTTACAACTCAGCAAAAGCACATTTCACCAAGAGATGGAGAAACACAAATGCAGCCACCGATTCTCGAAGTACAGTCACTTTGTCAAGATGTCACATTTTAAACCAGTATGCAGCACTGAGTGACATTAGTTGTAAATTCACAAGATGACGTCTTTCGCTGTGCAAAGCATATCAACATTAGCTGAATTAATAAATAGTAATTATTGAATCTGCCGTTTGTTTTTAATATTGTGCTGGTGGCAGGAAGTGGGAGGTGACATATACCGCACACACATCCCTGACAACAGTATTCCGTTTATTGAGAATCTGCTACAAGAGCTTGTGATGATGCATGTTGCTTTCTTCTTTCTTTCTTCCACACCCTGTGCTTGTGAGGTGGACTCCAAATCATGGCGATACTGGATTAGACAACCAGTTATTGATAAGTGAGTGAATGAAAATAACATTAAAAGACAAGCAAGGAAGAAATAATATTTTGTTACAAATATATTAAAATGCAATATTAAAATAACATTGTCATTCATAAAATATATCTTTTTTGTTTTTAAACTGATTTTAGGTACACAGTTTTTCATCTTTTCAACTGATCATATTTTTTCCCTTGAGAAATAATGGCTATTTATTCCCTCATCACAGCAATTTGCCTAATGCGCTGATTTCAGCAAATTAACCTTGTTAAGCAAGGGATGAGCGCAATCGGTTTTGCCGTGCGACTTTGTGTTGCGCAGAGGCAAACACGTAGCAGGCAGTGAGCAAAATACCTCTTGCGGAAGTAAAATGGCGACGTATCCAAACAGAAATCCTTAATAATAACCCCAGTATATGAGAAAAGGACACTGCATTTTCATAGGCCTTTGTAGAGGTTTTTCATTGTATGGGACACCTTTGCCCGAAAGATGTTAATATGTAGCAGTGCTCATTTAAACTGAAACCCCCTGCTGCGGCAAATATATTAATAAAATTACACGTAATCATTTTTGCACAGCTCCCCAAAATATTAAAAATGCTTTAAAATATTTTTGGACATCTTGCCCAAAGAGAATAGCCTTGTACTTACAGTTGTTAGTCTAGTGGTTAGAGCTGTTTCCTGGGGTCGTGGGAGTTATAGGTTCAGATCCCACCTTGAGCAAGGTGCTTACTCTGAATTGCCCCACTGAAGTTATGCAGCTGTGTAAATAATTATAAGTCATTTTGGAGAAAAGCAGCAGATAAATGCTACCGTTTCGGGCCAAGCAGGAATGATCAGATTTTTGTTCATTCCTACTCCGTTAAAACAAAGTGCTAATTTAGCTCCAGAAAGGTCCTATGAAGTACAAGCACTACTGGTGCTGGTAAAGAATATGGAAAATATATTGAATTTTTCTAGTTAAAGGTGTGGTAGTGTGGCAGGTTTAGGCTGTACCTGCTGTGGGGGGGGTCTGGGGTTCGAGCCCTGCTTGGGGTGCCCTGTGGTAGACTGATGTCCTGCCCTGGGTGTGTCCCCTCCCCTTTTGGCCTTGCGCCCTGTGTTGCCACGTCAGGTCCCAGTTCATCGGGACATGCTGTTGTTTAGCTAAAAATGGGAATGTTCAATTTCAGGAAAGATTAATAACAGCTAGAAACATTCTTGTTTCTAAGCCTTCATCTAATCGCCTGATGAGTTTGAGTGTCGTTTCCATGCGAGATTCCGCGGCGTAACGGTGTCCTGCACTTCCACCGAGATTCGCAGCAGTGTGTCATGCATGTCGCACACACTCATGCTAGCTTCTAAGTGTTACAAGCCTGAGCAAAGCTGTTTAAGGCCCCGAAATGGAAAACAAATGAAAATGGCATTGCCAAAAGCTTGAGGGGGGATTTTATTAGTGTTGCCAAATTGCCTGCATGAGGTCCTGGCCTTCGAATGGGAGCTCCGACTTTCCCGTGGTCGGTCAGTGTGCTGAAAATGAATTTTCAAATTGCAACCCGTTGGGTCAACGACCCTTCTTCTGTGTCTGTGACAGGACCTCGATCTGACCCTGGCCTTACTCCAGCACAGCTCCCAGGCCGATACTGGCCATATGTTACACTCCACTTTCTGCTGGACGCTTTTACCGCTCGGTTCTAATTAAATGTGTTTGCGTGGCGGAGCACTCAGGAGCAAAGTTAGTGTATCACTAGGCTTTGCGTTGTCTTCGGGGGCAGCTGGTAGTGTAGTAGTTGGAGCTGCTGCCTCTGAGTCCTAGAGGTTGCAGGTTTGATTCCCACCTCCAGTTATAGTGTCCTTGAGCAATGTACTTACCCTGAAATTGCTTAGTAGCTTACCATTGTAAGTCTCTTTGGAGGAAAGCATCAGCTAAAGGAATAAATCCAAACCTTGCCCTATATTTTTTCCTTTTTTTAAAAAAAAGGACCTACCCCGGATGCTTTTTTTTAGAAGCCACGATTTGATCGTTATAAATGTGTCACGTAGATGTGTGAATTCCAGATTATTATGTACATGTGACTGCGATCAGATGGATAGGGTCAGGGTTTGGCACACGGGGGGCAGTTAAACACCCGGCGTGAGGGAGGACCGCACACGGTCTCCGTCCCACCATGCTTGCCATCAGCAGGCCGCAGCCCCCTGCGGCAGCTTAATCCTCTGGTCCGAAATGAGGGCTCGCGGCGACTGGGCTCGCAGCTCTCAGCTGAACCAGATGTCCAGCTCCTCTCTTGCCAGGTTCCAGGGTAAAAAAAAGAAACATTTAAAATCGCAATTAGTGCGCTGTCGTTGGGAACAGCTAAATCAATAGCCGGGTTTTACGTGACAGCTCTGACCTGGGATTGCCTCCAAATGCAGAGTATCTCTCTATGTGGAAAAGATGAGGTCAAAAGGTTGGAAGATGAGCCCTAATCCGCAAAGGTGACCGAGCAAATGTTTTTTTGTTTAGCCTACCGAAATTCTTTAATAAATCCTTTTTTAATCAGTTGTGGTGAAATTCAGCGAGCGCACAACTCAAACAAACGATTAAATCAATTAAATGCATGGCTCAACTTTAGGGAAACAAGCCCCCCCTCCCGTCCCCCACCTCCCGGCTCTGTGTCAGCAGAGATCACAGTCATTAATCTAAACAGGACAGGCTGTTCTCAGCGGAATTAATATGAAATATTTTTTTCCCTTCTCTGCACGGCTCTTATTTGGCGGGTTTCCATGGAGGCTAATGATGTGTCACCTGACAGGGTTTGCCGGTACCTGCTGCTGATTCTCCGCCGCACAGCGATTAAACTGGTCTCCCTCCCACAAAGATGCTATAGGAGTGTTTTCTCGGTCTTTTTCCCTGTTGATTGTACAGAGTTTCGACAATCAGTTGATTAGATGGAAATGCAAACAAGTTTGTGAATTACGGCGCGGTTATTTAAAGAAAAGTTATCAGATATACTTCCTGTGAAAAGCAGCATTCAGAAATAGAGCTTCCGAAATGAAACAGAACACGTAATTCATTATGCATTCTCTAGGACTCGGTGTTTGCAGTTGCCAGTAGAGAAGGAAAAAAGCAACGTCGCGTACGCTGCATACTTTGTAAATATTCTCCGCGATGTAATTACTGCTATTATTATTACCGTCATCATCATAATTTGCAAATAATAGCTTTCGGGCTCATTTCAAATTAGGAGACACAGAGTAAACTTGATTATCAGTGCAGAAAAGAAGGTGAGGAGATGTACATGGAGGGTTGCTAAGCAAGCAGGTAAACAAGCAAACCACAATTAGCAGAAAACGGAGACGCAGCGAGCGCTTTCCGTGTTTATAAAGTCTTTCTCATGCTATCATAGGTGAGAGCTGTGCTGGATAATGTATGGTGGTGCTTGAAAGTATGTGAAGCCCGAGTGCAATTATAGATTCCATTAGATTTACCACAAAATGGTTATTTAATGGGAAGCAGTCTTTCTCATGCGACATAATACGCTTAAATTCGACTCAAAGTCCACTATACTCCACTATACTCCACTATACTCCGCTTTAATTAGCCTTAATTGGCCTTAATTAGCCTTAATTGGCTCAGCTAACCCTAACCCTAACCCTAACCCCAAATTCGACTTAAATTCGACTCAAAGTTCACTATACTAGCCTTAATTGGCCTAATAGGTGTGTAACGACCAATTCCATATGTTGCTTCGGAGGAAATCAAGTGTGTCTTAGAACAACCAAAGTAGTGCAGGTGTAAAAATAAGCGAACCCCAAGTTGCATCGGTTACACCAAGTAGGTAAAAAGAATCCGGTGTGCAAATCACAACCATTTATCAGCTTATTTTAATATTTTATAGATGGGTAATGACCGTTCCGGTAGGGTTCGTATGCTTTCAAGCAGCACTCTATTTACTTTGTCCAATTTTTTCCAAACACTTACGGTTCCTGTATGGAATTAATCAATTTATGCTGAATAATGTATGAACCAGGGTGGGGCTACTTGCATTCCCTTAGGTCTGCTCTGAAAATAGGGTTCCGTTTATTTCGAGCGATCAGCATGTGACGAGACAGTTTAGGATTTCCTTGCCGATTTGTTCAAATGTTCGTTTGAGTTAGCGCGCCTCCGCATGCTGCGGGTAGCAAGTTGCCCTGCTTGACGCCAGGCGTGATTGGCAGGCGCAGGTTCCCACTCTGATGGGAGATGCACCACGGTAATGGGACACGTCGGCGGGCCTGCCTCCTTGCGACGCCCGCTTTCCTGTGCATATCCGATAAAGCTTTTAATTAGCGGGCATGGCGCCCTGCACCTTATCACCAAGCAGGGGCTGGCAGGGTGGCTTGCGTGCAGCCGGATCGTGGACCGGCACCGTTGCAAAGCTCTGCCCTCGTTTCGTTTTAATGCAAATCAGATTGGTCCACTGAGTGCAATTAACAGCTGGTTTGTAATTCGCCGTGTGAGGTTGGCGATGGTGTTGGTGGATGGGTGTGTGGGTGCACTAAGAAAGAAAGAGACATGTCCCTGCTGTCATCCGAGATGTGCGTCGTTGGGAAGCACAGACGTGAGGAAACGGAAAAGGTCAAGCGGACACGGCTGGAGGATTAGTGTGGTAATAACTAACGATCCTCCAGTAATAGCCTTGGTGAAGTCGGCATCCCACATGGAAACACGTGGAGCGCTGCCGGCGCACAGGGATCCCCTGGTCTAAAGCAGCATTTTCAACAAACAGGCTCAGGATTCGCGGATGGGAATTAGATTGCCGATGGATACCGAGTTAATTAGTTTGGCACAGTGGGCTCCCGCAGTTAATTGGGAATTAATTAGGTTGGGGTCCTAAAATTCGGGTAACCAGAAGAAGAAGAGAGAGACAGGAAACGGGAAGGTAACATAAGCTCTGCATGGATCACTTGTGATAGGCTGATCATCTGGCCGGGTGTCTGCTTCGTCCGCCTCCGAAACATCTGCTCTGGGGAGGTGTCATGTCTTCGCTCTAATTCCACAAAAAATTGAGCACCCGCCACTTGTCTTGATGGAGTCAGTTGCCCAAAAAGTGAAGCATCGCAGGGCCGCCCAGGGAGGAAGTGCCATTTTAACATGGCGCAGCATGGCCGCTGTCTCTTCTGAAAGTCCTGACACACTGTGTGATCTCCCCTTGTTCTTCCCAAACCCCTCATCCTCCGCCGCCTCCGTAGTTCAGCTCGTCGTGACCATGCCATCTTCGTAATGGGTGAACAACAAAGGAGTAATAAACGGAGTAGGGGGAAATCTTCCCTGCTGATATTTAAAAAGGCTCCACCAAAATAGTGCTAAAAACACTAAAACAAAATGTGTCTTTTGTAAATCCCTAACATCGTCCCAGCTATTCGGACCCCCTGTCAAAAAACATCAGAACCCATACAGGATTAAAGATTTAAAATCAAAAAGAAGTATTGTAATGACCCGCGTTACTGGTTTTGTGTAAATAGTTGCATTATGGGAAATTGTAAATAACATGTGTAACCACTGGGGGAACCTAGGGGGAAAATGATGGGAGTGACCGTGTTTCAGAATGTGTTGGGGGAAGGGTCTGGGGGTGCTAAGCGGGCTAGGAAGGCTGGTTGTAAGTGCAGGCCCTGGAAGAAATGGGGTTCTCAGACCGAGAGCATTATTTTCTTGGTGCTAGTGTTCTAATAAATCGTTTGTTGTGAATGCTGCTTCTGTGTCTTTCTTTGCTCCATCCAAACCCACGGTGCTATGTGCTACAGTATTAAGATGATTTCTGCAGTGTGGTGCAACCTTCTATTGCCTTTATTTCATACCAGCAGTGGCATTTGATCACATGCAGGGTAATTAGAAACAGGTCTTTTGTGGGTATCAGCAAAATAATAGCTGTATGGAATCGTGACTTCATGTGCCCCCAAACACAACTGTGAAAAGTTAGGGCAGTAGAATTGAAACAAGCCTCAGGTTGGATTAACACGTGCAAAATCAATTAGATTTCAGTAGTAAACGGAGTATGTCGCTCACAGATTAGTGCGCCCATGGTGTCAGCGAGGTGTTTCGGTGCTGTTTGAACTCTGTTCACATGCTGCTGGAGTCCTGGCCATGTGCAGCTCACATGCTGTTGAGTCGCTGTTCATGCAGTGTTATTATTATTAGTAGTATTTCTGTTGTTGTGTCGGGGCTTTCCTTCTCACCCGTGTTTTACTGGAGCCATCAATGTTAAGTACCGTGCCCGCATTACTGGGACTTTATAAGACTTTGTGCTCTTCGCGTCCTGCTTCGTGCACATGGCATGGGTTCGCGTGGTGTGGTCGCGGGAACTTAAATGAAGGTGCGATGGCTCGAGAATCTCAGATCTTGCTCAGGGTTTCATCCGCAGAACCCAGTGAGCCATCGCGTCCTCATTTGTACCGGGTGGGGCTCGGGCCGCCCTGTGATGACCAGCATCTTCCACCCTTTGATGTATCCGCATGACGCATCCAGTGTGAAAGCTCGTTTCCCCCCTTTCGTTTGCCAAGGTCGAGTGCCGCGGTCTGACTCACGCTGACAATTGGATTACAGATGGAAGCCCAGAGATTATTATTCCGGACAGCGGGCATAAGTTTGCATTTGTATTTGTGTTTCCGACAGATGCTGTTTATTTTTAGCCCTCTTTTGCCCTCACTGTTAAATAATTACTCCAGCAGATGTCTTTGAGGCTTTGTTAAAAATGGACATCCTATTTAAAAGAGTACTTCCTGTGTGTAATCCTGCATATTCGTAATAAAAAAAAAATCATCCATCTTTTTAGTGCAATTTGTTATAAGACATTTTGCAGTAAAGCAACACTGTACAGCGCAAACCAGTTTAGGCTGAAATAATTCACCATGCAAACACGAAAAGTGTATTCTTGGCCTCGGCTTGAACCATTTCGAAAGGAAGCCAGCAGTAGCCGTTAAATGTACTCCAGTAAAGTGACACACCACTGATTGTCTTCCAGAAGAATAAACCCAAGTGTTTGTTTGGATGCGCCAAGTGCTAAGCGGCCTTGGAAACCATTTAGCTATTGTCTCTTTTGTGTTTCCAAGCATGTAATTTCATTTTTAAATAATTACCGCCCTTCAGTTTTTCTTCATTTGTTTTAGCTGTTGAGTACAAGCTTTTGCTGAAATCGCTGGATGTCATCTCTCTGCCACACGCTTACGTTTACTGAACACGGGACACGTACGTGCTGTCTAGAGCTGTGATCCCTTCAGGATTACAAAGAGTGATCAGCATCCTTGATATGTCACACATTTGATCTGAGCGTCCCTCAAGACTCTCTGCTGTGTTAACATTTTTTTGCATGGTTTTTGCTTTCGACATCAAAACCAGCAAGCCTGGTTCTCTGGTGACTTGAGTGGCTGTCTTATGGCCAGAAATGTAATGCTTTGCATTCTTATTGTGGTTCCTTTGTCATGTCATGTTGAGCCACTGCATCGTGGATATTTAGGACGAGGTGAGTTGTTCATGCTAAAGGTCTGCCTGTCTTAACCAAGGTGTTATTTTACACGTTGTAATGATGACGTATTATGGTGGAGACTAAGGGGTTGCTCCTCCCCTCGCCCCTCTCTCCCGCGCGCGCGCAGGCTGATATACTTGGCCGTGTACACATTTTGTGCCTCGCACGTTTTGGAGTTTACTTTAATGTTGTTTATTTTATTGTAAAGACAGCTGTGTGAAATATGTCATCCATAGTTGCCTGCAAGATATTAAAAAGAAGAGCTTCCTTTTTTCCGTGTCCGACTGGGTTTATATAATTATACGCCTTTCTGGAATCCACGTGAGGATCTGGGCTAACTCATTAGCCAGATCATTACAACGTCTTAAGTCCAGGAGCAGAACTAAAATGTGCAGTTTCATGGCCTCAAGAAGGAAGCGGTGGAAGGAGGATGTAAAGCGTCGCCTGGTGCGAAAGCCAACGTAGGGTCTGAGAAGAAAGATCTGGAGACGTCAGCCGTGATGATCTGAGAATCATGACAGCATGAGGAGCGTGCAGCAACAAAACCCTTCCTGATATGGAACTGCGAGGAAAACTCCGAGCTATAGACGTGGTGCATTGTTGACGGGCAATCTCCATCAGAGCACAGAGCCCCCGCCACCCAGCAATCCCTTGCTTTTTTACACGGAAAATCAGTCCAAAAGCATGCTGGTCATTACTAAACATGTGTTGAAAACAAGAACACAAACCATGTGTACTAAATCTTCTTATGTCATCCCCAACCTCCCCTTCTTCGAAAGGTCAAAAAAGGTCAGTTTGCTTAATCTTCTTCGCCACAATCGCTGTTTCACGTATCTGCATGCGGCTCATGAATATGTAAGGGCACACCTATGTTCCGCTCGGGAGGCTCCGCCTTTGTACGGAAGGCATTAGGCATTCCGGCGTTTACCCAGCAGACTCGTTTGCTTGAAAGGGAGACAAATTGATGCGGAACCTGCTGAAAGGCCGTGCCGCTTCAAAATATGAATAACCGCGCATGGCGTGGCAATGTCCACTAATGAATCAGACCCCCTCGAAGTTCACGTCGGAAGCAAGTGTGAGCGATGGCTTTAATTTCACACGTTTCCTTGTCGTCTTGCTTCTGCGACAAGCACGGTCCTTTTCGTCACCAGGGCCCTGGCATTTACTGACGCGGGGTTGCAGAAGAGCTTAAAAGAAAGCGAAAAAAAATGGCTGTCACAGGAGAAGCAACGTGCCCATGCCACGGCGTTGGCCTGGTTCATCTCCCTGAGTGTGCTCCAGGCCGTCACCATCAGAGCACTGTTTGCTCTTTCAGTGACAGTCCATTCCTTCTCAAGTCCTTGGGTGGAGCTGTCACATCTGCATATGCGTTATGTTTCCACCGGGAGGGAAAGTGACAGGACTGGGAGAACGATGGAATCGCTGGGCTTTAGAAACTGCTGATAGTGTTTATCCTTCCACTTATTTATCTGTCCCCCTTCAGATGGGCAATTACCTGTGTGGCAGGAGAGGCCCGAGGGGCCGACACCAATCAGATGCTTGTCGAGCGCTTCCCCTCGAGGTAATAACATTTGTCTGCGTGGACGTAGGACGTCAATGAGGGACGCGCTCTGTCCACGGCGAAGGCCTCGTGGGCACGTTGTTTTCCCGCACAACCTCCATCCCATCGCAGGACACTGCAAACACCTCATCGTCCGGCGGACGCCGAAGCTGACGACCAGTCGGCGTTTTCTATTAGACAGCTTGCTGGTGAACGCATAACGCGGAAGAGACGGGCTCCTCCCGGCCGCGTGGAGCCGTTGAGTCACGGGGAATTACTTTCGGCTCATCGGCGCGCTGAGGCCCCTCTCTCGGAATCCCTCCATTCACAGAGTAAATTAAGGGGCGCTAAAATTAAAACTCTGCCACGTCAGCCTCGTGTTATGGCGATTCGGGGGCTATGAATAATTGACGAGCTGCTGTCCCTGACATCTCTTATTTATGAGACAAAACGACGGGCTGAATTTGACGCAGCACTCGCCGGGTGCCGCGTTTGCTCGGGGAGCCGTGCTCTGGCCCCGCGCGTGTCGTCCCGCCCGTGCTGAGCCTCCCATCCTGCACGCCCTGTTAAAATGCTCCAACACGACATCTCTGAATTCCGAAAGGCCCTTCCTGTCTTGTTCCCTGCCAGCATTTCCTCGTGATGCGCTAACTAGCCCTGATCTCGCGCACATGTGTTTAAAGCTGTTTCAGATGAATAATTCCAGGCAGCTTTTCCTCATTGTTTTCAACTCTTGTAGCTCACAGCTCGGCCGTCGCCGCACGTGTGTTTTCAATCTGTCCGTCCCGAGGTTTCGTTTCATGCCACATCCCCGGTAGAAACAAAGACTCCCAAAGACTCGTTGGATGGGCCGACAGAAATCCGCAAAATGTTGCTTTACTCATTCATTCAGCAAACGCTTTTTTCCGAAGCGATGCACAACTCAGAGTAAAACAGAAGCGCGTTCCATCAGCAGATGAAGAGACGGAGATGTAGGCATGTGATTCGCAAAGCACAGCCGATTAGTCCAACACCGCTGCTTTTGCCGGTTTACCTTACACTACAATACATGTTCATAGAGTTGATTGGAGATGAGATTTTTTTTGGACAGATGATGTGGTGAAAGATTACGGAGCAGATAGGAGATGAGGAGGAAAGTCGGTCTGAAAGAGATGTGTTTTGAGACCCTTCTTGACTGTCGATGAAGGATTTAGCACGGACTCCCCTTCTGTTTTGGGGCCAGTGTATAATTTACTGTATATTCTTCAAAGGTAGCTGTAGACCTACAGCTGTTTTAAATCCTAGATGTTGCGAGTGATCTGGACAAGTGGATTCAAATGCAGATTTTCTGAGTAACCCTCAAACCCAAAAAACACAACGGCAGTCATGTTTTTATTTTTTTGTAAAATACCCATCTGCAAATACCAGCCGAAGCACCGGGATGGATGACCTACGCCGAGCCCAGTCACTGATGATGCTTCTTCTGCTTTTCAGCCCAGCATCCTTGCTGCTTACCCTCAACCTCAGGCCTCTCAGTGTCTGACCGATGCCCGTCATAACCGTTTTCTTGGACCTCACAGATTCTGTCAATGCCTCTGCGCCCAAGTACCCTTCACAAGCCTGAGCATTTTTTTAAGTAACTCCAACTGTTTTATGCTTCTTTTGGGATCCTGTTTACATTTTTTACAGCAAATGTAAGTGCGGGTCCGATTTCGGCGTTGTTATTGGACAAGAGCGAGGGCAAAAGGACAATGGATGGGGAGCACCATGGTACAAGTTTGATGACTCTGTTTTGGGATGATGTGTTGGTACCATCAGCCCACCCCTGTATGCTGGAAGACACCTGTTGTCACGAGAAGGAAATATGGCTTATTGCATGATGGAGGCTCCCTCTGCGTTGACAGGTCATACCTGTTACTGGAGGGAAAACACATGCACGCATCATCTTAAACCACTTGTCCCGTATGGGGTCACAGGGAACTGGAGCTTAACCCAGCAACACAGGGCGAAGGGACACACCCAGGACGGGAGGCCAGTCCGCCACAAGGCACCCCCAGCGGAACTCAAACCCCAGATCCACCAGAGAGCAGGACCTGCTCCAACCCACTGTGCGACCGGACCCCCCAGAGGGAAAACACAGTGACCAAAACTTGACTATGATACTTGGAACATTTCTTGGCACCCAATGCTCTGCTTTAGCCGGAAGCTCTTACCATATTGACATCCGTCTTCTAGGTCTTAAAGTTGACCTTATACACCAGGTGACACGACCGCTCACTCACCCACAAACCAGGAAACGCTGGTACTTGCAGTCACACACACACCCATGCACCAGTACACACCGACCTAGTACACTCTCTCTTAGGCACACACTTAAGATCAGAAACTTTCACGCACTCGCTCATTCACAGACACACACACACGCATTTACTCACAGACACACAAATGCGCTCGCAAACACACTCAGCCGTCAGCTCTGCCCTCTTATGTGCCTGTGGCAGCTGAAGGCTTCTAGTTTCCACATAAATGGAGCCATTATGGGTAATTATCCCCTACTCTGAAAGGTCCTTCTTTCCTCTCTTGGATTTCTCCATGTACAATCAGTTTTCACTTTTAGCACAAAGAGAGAAATGCTGTAGCGTCGCTGAAGGAAGGGTTTTTGCCCCCACTCAAGTCTTTTTAGACCACAGGCGGTCTCGGATGATGCTAATTCAAAATATGAAGTATTTATAATCTTGGCCCAGATTTGCGAGAGGTCACATGCCGTACATACAGTATCCGATTCAGGGGAAAATCCTCATGTTGTGTTTTTGCTTATATTGCCTCAAAAATGTCATTTATCTGAATAAGGTAATTGTTTAAGCAATCTTAAACACTGACCCCAATGTAAAATATTTTTGTTGCCCGTTGTGTTGTTTTCTTTCTATTCTCCTTCCAGATGTTGCATCTAAAAATAGACCGTCGACAAAACCCAGGCATCACTGGCAAACAGCAGCGACCTCATTCGGATTAAAGGAATCTTCTCCAAAGCAAACGAAAGAACGTTCTTCTAACATCAATGTGCTGTAACACACACTGAAGGTAATTTGTAACGTAATGTAATGTTTATATGTATCTCGTAAAAAAATTATTGGTGATTAGAAATCGTCAGCATTCTGATAGTTTTATGCAGCTACTTGTGTGATGAACGTTGGTTCATATGGTGGAAAGAAACTAACTGTACTTAAGAATCATGCGGCTGCATCTAAGTCTCTCTGCTAATGTAATGAAAATGGTATTTTCTATGAGATGTACGTCACGTTGGAGAAAAGTGTCTGCTAAATGAATAAATGTAAATGTGATTTGGGAACAAGGTGCAATCGAACCCGACGCGCTGTGGGACCAACCATGGCTGTGATGACTGGGCAGTCCTGCCGTGGCCAGTGTGGCTAAGGATTACTGTGCAGATGTGTTTCTCCAGTTTTCTGTGTGCGGGATGGGGTGGCTATGTAGACCTGCTTCGTCCACCTTTCTACAAAGACATGTTAGCATGCCACCAGGGAGGAGAGGGACTATGTAGAAAAGCTGACAATTTTTTACTTATTCTTTCAGAAATGTTTTTTCCGCACTTGACAGCAAGGATAAAGGTTCTGGATGAAGTCCTTCAAAAGGTCCGAAAGGTTGAAGCTCATGCTGCAAAAATAAAAAAAAAATGTTCATATTTCATGGGGGGCGTGTAGTGGCACAGCAGGCTTGGCCAGGTCCTGCTCTCTGGTGGGTCTGGGGTTTGAGTCCTGCTTGGGGTGCCTTGTGATGGACTGGCGTCCTGTCCTGGGTGTGCTGGATTAGGGTCCGGCTCACCGCGACCCTGCTCAGGGCAAGCGGTTCCAGACAGTGTGTGTGTGTGTGTGTTGTTCATATTTCATGGGGGGAGCATAGTGGTGCAACAGGCTTGGCTGGGGCCTGCTCTCTGGTGGGTCTGAGGTTCAAGTTCTGCTTAGGGTGCCTTGTGATGGTGTCCTGTCCTGGGTGTGTCCCTTGGACCCTGTGTTGCTGGGTTAGGCTCTGGTTTGCCACAACCCTGCTTGGGACAAGTGGCTTCAGCCAGTGTGTGTGTGTGTGTGTGTTCATATTTCATGTCATAACACACTATATTCCCTTGTATAAGGAAAGGACTTGTGCCTTAAGACACTGGTTAGTACTGTGTGTTTGGTAATAGTTAATGAAAACCATTACCCCCCTGGCATCCCCTTTATCTTTGTCACCTCCAAGGCTTTTGACCAAAAGCCCAAACTGGCAGCTTTGGAAGCCCTCTTTGGAGATGGGTTTTAGCTGAGCTCTCATCTGAGACAAGGAGGTGATTGGCCACTTTCACAGACACAGAGTGTGTCAGAAAGAGTGCCCAATTATGGTGGATAAAAGGCTTTGTGCTGGTCCATGGAGAGCGGCAGGGAAGGGGGCCACTGCTCAGACACACGGAGTGGCTTGTGCAAGCTGGGGCGGTGTCGCTGCGGGAGGATACTGCGGAGCTCAGCGAGGTCCCTGTTGTGGCCTTTGCTTGGGTAACTTCAACTTCCTGCTGGGGGCAGGAGGGTGTCACAGTGGGTAGCGCTGGTGCCAGACATCATGTAGGCTGTGAGTTTAGATGTGGCCTTGAATCCATCTCGAGACATGGGAAGTTTGCATGTTTTTCCTGTATCTGCTTAGGGTTTCCTCCAGGTGCTCATGTTTCCTCTCATAGTCCAAAGAAGTGTGTTTCAGATGAATTAGTCCCTCGAAAATGCCCATATGCCCGTATGGATATGTCCGTGAATGAGTGCGTCGGTGTGATTGTACGGCAATAGGCGAGCATCTTGTTTAGGGTGTACTCTGCCTCACACCCTGTGATTCCAGGATAGGCTCCTGACCACTGCGACCGTCCAGTGCACAAGTCTTTATTCATGATGGATTGGTGAATGGGTGGATGGGTTGGTGGGTGAAAGAATGAGTGTATGAACTTTGAACTGTTGTAACTGCAATACTGAGATTGAGCAACCATTGATGTCAATGACCATGAAAAAATGATTTTGAAATGAACAATTTTACTGTAGTAAAGATAATGTTGATGATGACAGTGTTAACGCAGATGAGGCTTTTAAAAATTTTGACTTAAAAAACGCTGTCTGTTGCAGATGACAGTGGTAATAACTGCTGCTGAAAAATGTCAACGAAGCCATTTGCGTGTTTCCACCTTCTGGTCCCTCACATGCAGCACCCCAATTCATTATGGCTTTCAAACACCCTTAATGGGCCATTGCACTGCCATTATCTGTCAAAACCCATTGAAGTGATGCACATGGCAAGGGGCAAGTCTGTGCTCCTTCCTTCCCGTCCGCAAGCTGTGTTTACACAAGCAAAAAACATCTGGCATCCTGCAAGGGTCCAGTTACATGACCAAGCTGCCTGCCCCCTGCTTGTTCCCCTGCAGGTAGGCCGGGAGCCCATCAAAGGCACCCCTGCGTGAATAGAAGTGGCCCTGCCGACTATATTCTGTTACGGAATTGTTTATGGACACGAATCAGATGATTTGGGCCAAAATAATTTCTATATGTTTTTCCAGTTTTAGCCCTTTATAGGGGACAGCTGGTAGTGTAGTGGTTAGAGCTACTGCTTTCGGACCCAACGGTTACAGGTTCGCTCTCTGGCTGTAGTACCCTTGAGCAAGGTACTTGCTCTAGTAAAAAAAATTATCCAGCTGTATAAACGGGTAAGTGATTGTAAGTCTGTAGTAATTGTGATCTTAACATTGTAAGCTGCTTTGGGGAAAAGCATCAACTAAATGAATAAATATTATACAGCTGTGTGCTTACTGTTGGGTTCAGGCTAAGTAACATGAACTGCCACATGCAGGCATTCCTCTTTTTTCTGGTCACACGTCTATTTTCTCCATCACGTGCCACTTGCTGTCTACATCTGCTGCTTCGACTGGAATAGCACCATCCGAAACGTCCCCGTAGAAAGTGGAATTTTCTGAATTTGGCCGATCTCCGCCCATCGTAGCTGACCCATAACGCAGGGTAGCACAGATGTGTTCACGCGTGTGGGATCGCTTAAAGTGTAGATGGAGAAAACACACACTAGGAATATTTACTGCCACTGTAGCTCACAAGTTTGCAGGTTGGACTGAGTATGTTCCAGAAGTTTCCCTTCAGAGGTGCAATGAGAGACTGAGCTTTGCGGTCCAGCAGCAAAAGCACACGGTGGCCACCACACCAGGCCACGTGCCGTGTCCCAGAAGCCTGGGGTAAAGTGACCATCTCCATTGAGCCTCGATGGTTTTGATGTTCAGCTGAACCAGTTCCCAGGCTGTTCGGACCTTTATCTGTTCAACCGGGCGACATGTCGGTCTCTCGCATGACAAGTTTGAACAGACCAGAGATCAATGTGGTTTCTGCTTCTAACCCGGAGATTAAAGTTTCATGATGGCTTCAGAGCCAAAGTCGGGCAAGCAGAAATTGCATCAGGTTTCACTGATGAAAGAGAATTATTCAGGGGCAAAGAGAATAGACAAATACAGGTAGAATCGGTAACACTGGTGGATCTGGTGAAGAGGAATAGCGATTGAAAGGCGGCTAATGAGAGTCTTTCCTATGACAAAAATGCACAAGACGACTGTTGATCAAGGACTGTAAGTCAAAATGACAAGTTTTAAATGACTTTCCCCCCTGTACAAGATCCTAATGTAAATCACTTTGGTGAAATGTTTAACTCTTGAGTGAAACTGAAAGCCGCATGAATTGCTTAGGATAAATGCATCTGCCAAGCAGCTTAAATGAATGTGTAACATTCTGGATGTCCTCGGTAAGGCACGCGGCTGAATAAATTTACTTTTACCTGACACCTTCCTCCACTGCACCTAATAATGTTAATTGCTTTACAATTATTCACCTATTTAAATAGCTAGGTAGTTTCACTGGAGTAATTGAGGGTAAGTACCTTGCACAAGAGTGCTAGAGCTACAGGTGAGATTTGAACCTGTGACCCACTGCTCTAAAGGAAACAGCTCGAACCCCTCTACTAGCACCAGCCTGTCCCTATAGGCTCAGACTGACGCCAACTAGTGAACCTCAGAGAAGAAATGCTGATTTTGGCTCCCTGTGTGCAAGCAGTAACGCAGATGTGATAAACCGGAGAGCCCGAAATGCACACTTCGAGTTAGTCCCGACTGGGGGGTGCGGTGGCACAGTGGGTTGGACCGGGTCCTGCTCTCCAGTGGGTCTGGGGTTCGAGTCCCGCTTGGGGTGCCTTGCGATGGACTGGCGTTCCGTCCTGGGTGTGTCCCCTCCCCCTCTGGCCTTACGCCCTGTGTTGCCGGGTTAGGCTCCGGTTCCCCGTGACCCCGTATGGGACTAGCGGTTCTGAAAATGTGTGTGTGTGTGAGTTAGTCCCGCCGGGGAGTGCCGAGAAAGAGCGCCTGGACACCGCAGCGTCTGCCTTTTGAAATACAGCGAGGCCCCGGGAGCGCAGGCCGGCAGGCTGCTTGGGAAAGCGTCGGGGCCGTTTGTTCGTTAATGTGGCCATTAGGAGTCGAGCCTCACGTGTCACCCGGAGACCTCTGTGTGCCAGGCGCACAAACAGCGCGGCACGGCGCCGGCTCTGCTGCGCATTTGATCAATGCGCAAAGACGATGATGAACAACACCAAGAAAACCCATTTGGCCCGGCCTGCTCTCTGGTGCCGCGGTGCCTTGTTTCTCAAGGCGACGCCGGACGCATCGATTCCCGCGCATTCTTTCATTTGTAAATGCCAGGCAGTCCCTCCTAAACGTGGATTTATGAGAGCCATATTGCGGACGAAAGCAGCAGACGTACACGGCTGTCGCTGTGCCGATTTCCATGGATGAATTTGTATTGGCCGGAAACTCAATTTTCATCCTCATCTGTTTGTTGTTTGCAGCAGCGCTGCGCCTGACGGATCTTAATGTTTGCTTTGTAACATGGGTATGACCTTTTGCGCTGACAAAGCTGCTTTGCATGTGCTTGTGGAGAACCCCTCAGACGCTGATTTTTCACATGATTTTGCGATTCGGAATCAATAACCGCCCACGGAGCGAGGACCGGCGGAGCACGAGGAAAAAGGCAAAAGCAGATGCAGATGCAGATCTTTCACACAGATAGCCCCTGGGGGTGACATATTTTCCATGTCTGTGCTGCCTGCGCATGTTAGCAGTTGATGAATGCATCGAGTTCTCCTGCAGGCCTAATTACACCGAGCCAAGTCTCGACATGTGCTCTTTAGCCATGTGTTGAACACGGCGCTGGCCGTACCAAACCGGGCGCCCGCCCGAATCCCTGTCCCAGCAAGCCTGACGTCCACCCCACCCACGTTCGGGCCTCTCCCTTCAGTGTGTCCTCCAGCCCTCCACTCTACTCCACTCTACTCCCTTCCCCCCAGCCTGTGTGCGGACTAGTGCCCCCAAAGAGGTCAATGGCTGTGAGTGTTGTGCAGCGTGATTTAGATTACTTCTGAACGGCAATAGATGATGTAATTTAATGAAACAAACATGGGTGATGCTGATGCATCTTGTCCTCATTATCCATTAAGGAGACATGGGAGGGGGGTTAATAACTGAGCCGTAGCTCCAGCATCTTTTCTGGCCTAATTGCAATCAGCAGGCGCACGACAACCCAAGGAAATGTGCTTCCCACCAAGCATTTGATGCACAGTTGTTCCGCCCCTCTAGAAGCCGAAAATAAACTGATAGACAAACAGACAGATCCGGAAAGCGCGAGCACGAGCACTAACTAACAACGTGGATGTTCTCCACAGGTGGCATGCACGTGGAAAAAAATTAACAAATATGTGCCTTTCTCACCAGGACTGCCAAGGTGGTGCACTGGGTAACACAGAGCCTGGGCTGTGCAGCTGGGTGTAAGTTTGAGCCTCACTTCACTTTTTCCAGTTTCTCTCTCATGTTTGCATGGGTTTCCTCCAAGTGCTCTGGTTTCCTCCTGTAGGCCAAAGAGGTGTTTCAGGTGCACACTGGTGACTCTAAATGGTAGTGTGTGCGTCACCTTGCTGTGCTGTATGAAAAGGTGAATAACTGCAGTGTATCTGCAGAGATTTTAGTGTAGAGTAATACTAATGGTCGTTGTACGTCACTTCGGAGAAAAGCTAGAATCTGTTTAATGAATGCACGTAAATGTAAAAAAGAACGTAGAACGCTGGGCTCTGGGGCAAAGCCAAGAGTCCGTCTTCTGAAGGCAGGCAGGTGGAGATGCCGAATTCGCTTTGCCATACATAAAGTTATATCTTCTATCCAATGTGAAATTTCCATGCTTACATATGTGATAATAAATTAGTGCCTAAACATGCCTACTTAAGCAATATATATTAGCATATGAATATACAAATACTGGATCAAGTTTGCCAAATCAAGATTTCAGTTTCACATTCGTGAACGGCAGGAGAAAGAAATTCATACTGCGGACAAGACACAGGTCTTCCACAGGCTACTAACATATGCACACAATAACACGACAAAGAATTGCTAATAAATTAACCTGAAGCCGGATTCAAACCCGCAGCCCCGGGACAGTAAGCGAGCGGAACTCTCTCGTCCTTCTCAAGTTCTGTAGTTTTCTAAATAAACTCAGGGGGGTCCAAACTCTAGGTTCTCTGCAAGATTTTTCGCTGAGCTGTCCAAAGCTTTTCATTTTTTGTTATTATAATTTTAAGGGGGCGAGTGTAATTCTGTTACTTTTACGCAGAAAATAAAGGGTGACCTTGACGTGTGGTGATTTTCCGACCGACAGGATTATTCATGGTGGTCTTGGGTTTATCGCAGCTTTGCGTACTGCCTCAATAAACATGGACGAGGGGCCTTGTCCCAGTGAGAGGCTTTTCTAATGAGCTGTGAAAGGTATCTTCTGCCCTAAACGGACATCTGAGGCGCTGGAAGCGCAGGTCAAGAGCCAACCTGCTCCCCCCGCAGCATCACACACGTGTGGCCGAGAGAAGAGGCGCTGCTTCACTTCATAGCAGCTGAGCTCACCTGAGCAGAGTAAAGCTGCGGTAATGCCGCACTCGACACACAGCTCAAAGGACACCGGTCACTGTTCCCCCCCACCCACTAGTGACTCTTCACCGTTCTTTTGTGGTTATGCACAGGTACCTCGTGTAGTAATTGTAACCTTAATGTTGTAAGCCACTTTGTAAAAGAGTGTTCACTACATTTACATTGATTCATTTAGCTGACACTTTTCTCCAAAGTGACTTACGGTGTTAAGGTTACAATTTTTTACCCATTTATACAGCTGGGTAATTTTACTGGCACAGTTTAAGGTAAGTACCTTGCTCAGAGCTACTACAACCAGATTTGGGGAATTAAACCTACAACCTTTGGGTCTAAAGGCAGTAGGCTTAACCACTATGCAACCAACTGAACCCCACTAAATGAATAAATGTTAGATATAGACATTGGAAACTTGAAATTAAGAGGCAAACTCCTCATTTTAATGGAATAATGTAGAGACATTGTCTCCCGATGTGTATCGCTGTCACAGAGCTGACAGGTAGCTAACACCCCCAGTGTGTGTTGGTGCGGTGTCTCGTCCTGCTAAAGGATGCGCTTCTCCAGCACGGTGGCACAGCGAGGAGCACTGCTGGTGTGAGAGGACGTGGCTTTAATCCCCGCTCAGTCTGGGTAGAGTTTACATGTTTTCCTTGTGTCTGTGTGGGTTTCCTCCCACAGTCCAAAGACATGCTGTTCTGGGTCCCCCATAGTGTGTGAGTGACAGAGTGTGTGTGTGTGTGTTCCACTGATGTATGGATGAGTGACCCATTGTAAGTAGTGTATCAATAAGGTGTGTGGGCTGATAACACTACATAGAGTTCATTGGAAGTTGTTTTGGAGAAAAGGGTCTGCTAAATAAAATAATGTAAATGTTCAAGCGCTTGCAAAAAAATTTCACATTTTACATTTTCCACATTGTGATAAATGAGCCCAGTCCTGGTTGCTGGTTATCCTGACGCGATCCTCCGTTACACTTTTATTATCCATTTATTAGCATGTTACGTTTTTTTTTTTTTAAATTCATTACTGCTTTATCTTATGTTTTTTAGAGAAGCTGTCTCGTCAATAAACTGAGGGATGACTGTAATGAATTTGCATTGCGCTTTACTGTGTGGGAAGTAGTTGTGAAAAACGAACAGCTTGTTATGAACAAGGTTCCAGCTCCAAATGGGTTCGTAAATTCGGAAATTAAGTGTATTGGCTCATGAAGGGTCCGGCCCTTTTGTCTCGCGTCTGTTCCACTGAGGAAAAATGAGGAAAAATACAAAACAAGAAAGTTTCCACCTGCTGAGTGGTTAAGTGCTGGAAACCTCTAATAACACTCCACTCCTGAGGGGAAACTGCCGGCCGCGCGGGGCTGTCGCGCTCTTGTGTGAAGGGCCCGCGCGCACGGAGCTCGTCCTCCCGCGAGGGCGGCGTTCTCGAGACCGCGTTTCCGGCGAACAGGCTCGAGACGATTTACCGTGCGCTGTGAGACTGAGTTTCCGAAGCGCTGTGCGTAACGGAGCCCTTCCCGCAATTCACTTTAACAGCGCAATAAAAATATCATAACGAGCGTCCAGATTAATACGGTTGCAAAAATAGTGTTGAAAACGAATGGGAGGAATATGCAACGCAATACACAACACATGAATAAACCATGATGCTTTTTAAACACGAGTAACAATTTAATGTTTAATGCTAGAGTGTCTGAAGGCCACTTTCGCACACAGGCGTTCCGCCCCCGTCAGCACAGTTTTTCCTTAAGCGATTTAATTAATATCTCTCTGCAAACTCTTTGTTCGCGTCTCCATTAAAATTCGACCTTTATCGGCTGCTTCTCTGTAAACAAGTCTATTTTAACCCACTCTTTGGCGAGACTCGCTGATTTATGACGATGTTTAATATATTAAATTGAAATGTTTCCAAACTGACACTGAGCTCGTTCTGCATTTCGCACCGAAACAAGCAGAAACCCACCACAGGACTTCCATCCCGTTTCAGAGGACTCTTTCGTACGGTACTGTACAGCATATTACGAATTTGCGCCGCACGCGCCCTCATCGTTGGCTCATAGCGCCCCCTGTTGGCCGTGCCGCACTGTTACAACAGGACTCGCGGACACTACTACTGGTGACCCTCAGTGATTATTGGCCCCATTAACATTGAACTGTTGCCAGAATGTCATTAGGAGGTGCTGCTTCTAAAAGTTTCCCTCCTGCCTTAATCATACTTGTGGCTTTTCCCTTGTCGTTCCAACTATGAGTGTCCGGGGGGGCGACTAGCGGCATCGTGAGACGGCGCAGGAACAGGACGCATAGGGGCCCGTATTTTACAGTCTTTGAGGACGTGCTCCTTTTCAAAGAAGACGGCTGTGGTTTTATTTCAGGCCAGATCTGTGGTTTGCTCACTCACTCGGTGACCTGTCTGATGACAGGGCTCGAATCAGACGAAGGGAGCGTTAAGAAACTGGCGTGGTGAGCGGACGCAGCAAGCCGGAGGCGCGGTAACGCGTGGGGCAGAAATGCCTGTGTCCCCCACTGTTTCGCCGGACTCGGACTTGAAGATCTGAACACGTGTGATCAGAGAGCTCGGGACTGAAACTTGGAGGCACGTTTGAAAACGCGCCCCGCTTCACTTTGGCCATAGGTCATTTTTCTATGAGGATGCTACAAAATGAGCAGGCAGTTAATTTAGTTGTTTTCTCTCTTTTCCTGCTTTTGTTAGGGTCACTTGTGGACTTGCACTTGTTGCTGTGAGTGGCAAATGTTCTAATAGAAGGGATTTACACACACAGCCTGAAACTGCTTGTCCTGAGCAGGGTCACAGCAAACCAGACCCTAACCCAGCAACATAGGGCATAAAGCTGGAGGGGGAGGGGACACACCCAGGACGGGACGCCAGTCCATCACAAGACATCCCAAGTAGGACTTGAACCCCAGATCCACCAGAGAGCAGGACCTGGCTAAGCCCGCTGCGCCACCGTGCCCCCCTTAGAAAGCATTTATTGGCATACAATAAGAGCAGTGAATAATGCAGCAGTCAAGTGACGCCTCTCCAGGTGCTCCTTGGCCTGCGTCCTACATTGGGAACCTGTGTTCAAATCTTTGGCAAGTTGCAATGCCTTAACCATCCGTGGCAAGGAACCTCAGGTAAAACTGGTCTTTGGAAGGTGAGATTGCCTGGCTTTTCTCAGTCGACCAGGTGCAATCTGGGCAGCAGCGCTCTTCTTCCAACATGTTACATCTCCCAGCAGGGCCTGCAGGAGTGTAAGTGGGCGACTCACAGCACGAATGCTGGAGGAGGTGTGAGCCAATGTTTACGCTGCCCGTGTTGGTGTGGGTGTCCTGTGTAGTGAGGGAGCCATTGGGTTATTGAGCTAAAATTATGGAAAAAAGATGTGATTTTTTTTTTTTTTTAAAAGAAGCTTTGTCATGCATGATTTTTTTTTTTGCATTTGATAACATTTTGTTTTGAATCCTATTACGCGTATGATATGTATAGTACTCAGAGTTTTTAAAAATATTACTTTTCAGGATCTCCGCCAGCACTTAGAGTCCTTGGGCAGAACAGAGGCAGGACAGTATCATTTCCGGGTGAGTTCTGCTACAGGTTCAGCTCCTCACCCTACCTGTGTCCCTGCGTTACCTGGAGGATCCCTGAGGTGCAGTAGCTGCCGTCTGCCTTTTTATTGTAGGAGAAACATCGTCAGTGGCTCCAGGGTCCTGCTGAATGTACCTGGGCTGAATTCTGTGTATCAGAAATGTTTCCTGGAATACGGACTTTGTGACTTTAACCAAATCTGAATTGCATTGTTTGTCTTCTTGGATGTATACAGCAACCCCTCTGCCAGCTGAGCCAAGCCCGGACTGCCTCTTGTCCCATAAGAGTGTAAATTTCATTTATTTAGTCTTTTGGTAGGAAGCACAGAGCAGAGCTTAACAGATCGTTCCAGGTCTTTAAGTAAGCACTGATGTGAGTGTAGGAAGGGTCAGGGACGGTTCCTTGGGGGCTGCAAATGGCAAAGCGGCTCAGCTTCTCCCTCTCCCAGCCCTCGCACCTCCTCGTAGCTCCCTTTGACAGGTCACTCACCACTTGGCCAGCATTGCCTCACTGAGGACGAACGGGTCAAGGATGAGGATGGAGCGGGATGCTCGAGTGGGTCTGACTGCTGGGTTCCTGCGTGAAACAATAGCGCTTAACTGCAACATGACATGATTACAGCATAGATGATCAGAGTGACCCTTTAAATTCCGGTGCAGAGCAAGTCGTCGAAATAAGTGTCCTGGGTTGGAAGTAGGTCGTTCGAGGACTCTGTTTCATATGCTCCGACAACGGTTCATTGATCCAGAGTGTTTGTGGATCGAAGGCCACTCGACAAGAAGATTGATATTCCTGTTCCTCATATTCCATGTGAATTAGAGAAATGCAGAGACAGATTTATTCATCATATTTGAGTTTGGGTGTCCCACGTATGAGGCAGAGTGTGTCTCTACGTTCATGTGCCGTCCACCTGTCTGTCTGCCTCGTCTTTGCTTCATCCACTTTGCCCAGCCCTGGTTTCTGAGACAGCATGGATGGCATGGACACATGGCAGGAGGGGTCAAGAGCGCCAACGCCTTGGTGCCATACGCTATGAGAAGATGCTGTCCATGGGGTTACCTGTGTCCTGTCTCCGTTTTGCAACGGTACTTAGAACCATTAGAACATCTGTCCAAACAGACACCTGTCTGGAACGTTTGTGTAGAAACCAGAAAGGGAGATCTAGCCACGAAACGGCTCGGCTCGCTGCTTACGGCCCAGACGTGGACCGTCCAGGACTGTATTGCAGCCACAGTCTAAACGGTAAAGATAACCCGCCCGGCGCGTTACGTAAACGACCCTTTTAGATTCCCTTGAGCAGAATGTTCAACAGCGTGTAGAGTCACAACAGCAGAGATACGGTGAGGGAGAAGAAGCCCCAGGCTTCAGGTGCCGGTCCTGTGACCCTTCAGAACCGTGCAGGTTGCAGGAGGACAGAAGCAGGGGGACCTTGTCACGTCCGTCGTGTTTTTTGGGACCGCTGTTGGAGTTGTGGTAAATGGCACTGAGCTGTAAGATGATGATTGGAGGGGCTCTGGTTTTGTACCCTTGAGCAAAGCGCTTCCCTGGAATTATTCCAGGAAAATGAATACATCCAGCTGCATAATACAGTTGAACTGTATGCCACTTTGGACATTATTATTATTATTATTATTATTGGCACAATCTCAGCATTGTTTTCCAAGATTATACAGAATTAATGCACTATTTGCCCTGTTTATGGGAAGTATTTCCCACTAATGTTCCACCAGCAAGGGGGGCGCAGTGGCGCAGTGGGTTGGACCCGGTCCTGCTCTTCAGTGGGTCTGGGGTTCGAGTCCCGCTTGGGGTGCCTTGCGATGGACTGGCGTCCCGTCCTGGGTGTGTCCCTTCCCCCTCCAGCCTTATGCCCTGTGTTATCGGGTAGGCTCTGGTTCCCCGTGACCCCATATGGGACAAGCGGTTCTGAAAATGTGTGTGTGTGTGTGTTCCACCAGCACCGTTCCAAACCCTCCTGATACCACAGGTACGATTGTCTCACTCTTCTTTCACTTGGATTTACATTTTTATTCCTCTTAGAAACCTTGATATCTAGTGGAGCTTCTTTACCTGCTCTGTTTTTAAAGCACCTGTGTTCTCTGCCTGATGCACAGCTCTTCTTCAGCAACAATGCTTCTTTGCCTTTTTGCTTTTAGTGTTTTTATCTGGTTATGTAAAATATAAAGTGAACTACTTTTTGACATTTTAATGAGATGCATAAAATATTAATGGGTCTTATTTAATACCTGGTCATTTTCTTGGTCCTGTTATATTATAGCATTTCATCTTTTATTATTGTATGTGCAACATTCTGCACAAAAACTCGAGTCAGATTTTTTAAGCTTTATTAAGCAATATTTTCGTTGACATTTTGATATACAGATGTTATTGTATTGCATTTTTAAAAGGCCTATGCTGCTTTTTAGACCTCGTGCTTTTTTTGTTTTGCCTTTATGTTTTCATAACACAAGTTAATAAATGTTCATTGGCAGTTTTTTGCAAAGTGATTCAATAGTGTTGAAAGAAATTGCAAGTAGGACTAAAGCCTTAATATAAGAAAATATAAGAAAATTTTCCAAATGGTAGTATTAGAAATAACCTTAAAACTGCATATTCATCGTACCTGAAACCTTTGCAGGTCTGCCACTGTAAATCTAATCTATCTTGAGCCTATCTCTTAACATAAAGTTAAAAGTGCAGCTCTTTAGCTTAAGAAATGTATATATGTTATTAAGGGTGTCATGGTGGCCTTGCAGTGTGTGGGCTGTTTGGATGTAGGTTTGAACCCAGCTCAGTCTGTATGGAGTTTACACGTTATCCCCATGTCTGCATGGGTTTCCTCCAGATGCTCTGGTTTCCTCCCACTGATTCTGGGATGGGCTCTGGGCTGCCGTGACCGTGAACTGGGCAAGATGTTAACCTGAGTGAGTGAGCAAATTATGTTGAATGTGCTTTGTGCTCCAGTTTATTAAATGGCGCTATGGGTTTTAAAAATAGTAGTATTTTTGTGGTGGCATACCTGGGTTCCAGCTGGTAGTGTAGTGGTTACAG
The DNA here is from genome assembly GCF_900964775.1 of Scleropages formosus. NCBI lineage: Eukaryota > Metazoa > Chordata > Actinopteri > Osteoglossiformes > Osteoglossidae > Scleropages > Scleropages formosus. The sequence goes on along the minus strand of NC_041812.1, from coordinate 31,086,894 downwards.
CTGTTGCCTTTGGACTCAAAGGGCACAGCTTCAATCCCCACCTCTGAGAAAAGTACTTATCCTAAAATTGTTCCAGTAACATTACCCAGCTGTGTAAATAATTGCAGGTACACTAATATTGTAAATCACTTTGGAGAAAAGTTTCAAATAAGTAAGTGTACATGTTCCAGATTCCAGGCTCCATACAGCCAGGTGGTGCAGTGTCAATTGTGACCAGCAGATGGAGACAGACTCTCTTCTGGTTAATGACTTGACCATTCATTTGAGATTTTTTTCCACAGTTATTAAAATTATGCTGCACCTAATTATTTTTGAATGTTGTCTTAAAATGTGCATCCCAGTGCTTTTTGAACCCTTCCATATGTGTATATTCTAATTGATTAATATGGGCAATATTTGGTCCCAAGTTGTTCTGCCCCTGCAATAAAACAGTGTAAGGGGCAGTTCTGTACAATTGCTACTGTGTTGAGAAAATTAAATTCATTTTTTTTCTTTTATCGTAATAATACAAACAAAGTATTCTGGACAAAACACACTTGAGTCTATTTTCATTATGATTACCAAGGTCTTTCTTTTTATATGAAAGCAAAAGATAATTGAAGCTACGGAAGGTTTTTCCCAAGGTGCAGCACTACGTCACCCAGGGATCCTGTCTTCACTGATGTGTCTTAAAGAATAAGATAAGCGTTCATATGAGAACCAGCCAAAAGCTAAAGAAATGTGATGTTCAGAAGCTGTCAGGACACCTTCCAAACTCTGTTCTTAATATCTATATTATCATGATACCTAACAAAGAAAGGTGATAGGTGATTCCTTCCCGAGATAATGCAACGTTTTTTCGTTTCTAAGAAATGTTTGGAAGCATGACCAATACAATGAAAGTCTAAACTAATAAGACAGTACCTACAAAAAACAATGACATTTTTAAAGTTTTCATTTTGAATTTTTTAAATCTATAATGAAGTTGTCTTTAAGCGTAGGAAATATATTACCTACCTTGTCACAAATTCAGAATGCACCCTTCGCTGTTAAATTAACATCCATCCATCCATCGAAAACAACTGTCTGTCCAAGCTGTGTCTCGGCAAGCCGGCCTACCCGGCGGCACAGGGCGCAGGGACACACACCCTGGATAGTACACCAATCCGTCGCAAGGCACCCCAAGCAGCGCTCCAGACCTGCTGCGCAGCAGGCACCTGGTGAACCCGCCGCTCCACCCCCTCTCCCCATTATATGAATGTTTATTTGTCTAAACCCCAAGAATATTAATCACAGAAGCCTGATATAAAGATACCATATTGAAAAAAAATGTGAACATATATATATGCCCCCCTATACACACATACATTCCTCGAACAGGCAAAAAAATAAGATATTCATAATTTGCCTTCTTATACTTTTACCCTGTAACTGAAAATTGTCATGAAACTTTCACTCAGCTGCTGGAGTATCTATATCCATATGGAGTATCTACATCTCCATTGCGTATCTACATTTTGTCCTTTCCATCGTGTCAGTCTATTCTGCCTTGTAAATGTTTATAATATAACCAACTAGTCTGCTAAGGAGGCATTAGAACTGTTATTAATAGATTAATAAATGTCTGTTATTAATGTTGCCAATGGATGTAAAAACAGCTTTAAAATCTTCCCATACAAAATGCTGCAAAGTCTCTGCAGGATCGGGACTCTTTTCTACTTTTTATTTCAGTGGGCCACTTGTTTTTCTGTTTGCGCTGTTTTTATTGACACGACAGAGTGTACTCCAAAACAAAGGCTTTTAATCTCCATAACTTTAATTTTTATGTTCGTAACATGAGAATCCAGCGCACTTCATTTTAAGATGCACAGCATGTTACTTCTGGCTCAGGTAACCCAGTAGATGTCTCCGTTGCCATAGTTGTTCAGTTGTCATGACATCTTTCTGTCTTAATCTTGTTAAAATGCAGTTATTCTGTACAAAATTTAATACAACCTCCTAATCCCCCACAACCAGCATGTGATTTTCTACTTCACTCCTAAAATTACATGCTCTAAAAAATAAGACATCGGTTCTGTCCTCATTAAATTCTTAGTTACTGCATAAGCTGGTCGTTTTATGTTTATTCTGACTTTTAAATGTAACCATATAAGTTCCATGTTTGTAAGACTGTAAAGGAGGTTCAAATATTGGAGACTCTGAATGCTTTGCCAAAACACTTTAAAACGGCACAGCTCACTTAACGGCGGGTCGTGACCCCTCTTCCTCCATCCATCACTGCTCATGAGTTTGGAAAAGGGAACATGGACCCGCTGATGCGGCCTTTGTACCCTCTGACATCTGATCCCCTCCAGGTCCGTGACAGTAAGTGACCACTCTGACACAATTCACTGTGATTCACTATGATTCTGAATGTGTCAGTCATTGACGGTGCTGTTAACCACATCTCTTAATGATTTTTTTCATAAGACGGACATTTGTCACGGCACATTGGAAAACAATTATACGTGTTAAAAGTACTTTTGAAACGATACATTTATTTTTATTGGCAAATAGGTTGGTGAATAGTTTTTGCACATTTTGGGTTTCTGTTGTGCCAACCACATTAGTAGAAAATGGAAAACAATTGACAAAGCTGTAAATTTAACTGTTTTACCCCACATTTAAATGAAATATTTCCACATACCCACTTTTCACAGATTTATAAATCCAATATTAGACAATACATCTGAAAGTTTTTAGATGTAATGTATGACCAAAATTTGAGTACTTATAGTAACACAGAAAAGAATAGATTTCTATTCATAGATTCTCTTCGTAGAATTACAACTGCACAGAAATTTTATTTAAACAGTCCATTACAAAAATGTATAAATATGAATAATATAAATATGGATTACCAAATGTAATATTTGCCTGAACCTCATACTTGTATAGTGAATAAATAAGAGACAAGACATGATAATGAAGCTCATCCACTGGCTGTTGTGAACTCAAACGCATTGCTTTTATGCTCAGCAAATATTATTCAAGACAGTGCTGGTTAAATACAGGCTGGTTTCCAATTTTACAGTTTTGGTCACAGTATTTTATTGAACAGGATTTTTAATTGTTTTCATCAACTTAATGTGTAATATGCATATTTTGCACTTAAATAGTTCATAAATTCAGTGTCTTATTAATACTTCATTAAGAATGCTACATGTACCATGTATATCTAAGTCTTAGTCAGATTCTTTTAAATCTGGCAAAAACAATTAATCTGGATCTGGATGTACACATTTATTAATCTGCAGAGATTTATATTAAGTGCAGAGGGAAATCATTTTTAAAATGTCCCCTTATATCTGAACTTTGTTTTGTCACCTGTTTGGAACAGTATTTAATAAATTGCCCTTTTACTCATTCTCAACACTTGCATTGTAACTTTCAACACATCTTTGTAGCGTGAAGCATGTTTGTACCATGTTAAGGACTTGAGCCTGAACCCTATAAAAATGGCAAAATATGAAAGAAATTAAATATAGAGGGAAAAATGCCTCCGTTTCACAATTTAGCAGCGTTTCAATACAACGCTGTTATAAGTGAACCACAGGCCTGTAATCATGCAAACCTGCATCTTTTCATGACGCTGGCCTCTCTGGTCGTGTTCATGCATCTGTCAAGAAACGTACCTCGTATTCCTTCACATAGCTGTTGTCCCACAGGTAGAGATGTCGATTCTTTGGGTTGTAGGACAGCATTGCCAGGACACCACTGGGTGCCCTGAATTCAAAGCTCACATTTACAGGTTTCTCCTTAAGCAGGTCAAAGGCGAAAGTGACTTCGGTGTCCTTTGTGTCAGTGACATACAGCACTCCGCAGGCTACAAATGCGTTCCCCGCTTTACTCCTGGGGTAAGTAGTGTTGACGTACGTACTGACTGAAAAGGTCTTTTCATCCAAGAGGGCCACTACCATACTCTCGTCGAAGCTTGAGGCAAACATGAGCCACAGTCCGTTTTCATCTGCTGCTAGTTTGAAATAGGTCTTGGAGTTGGGAAGGAGGTACCTGAGGTTGTGGTAGAGGGCATTCTCAATGGCCAGGGTGTTTAGCATATTTGACTGAAGGTCAAATCTGTAAAACAAATACATCATACAAGTCTACCATTCACTCATTTAGCTCATTTAACTGGCCCACTATTACCAAGGACAATTTGCAGTTTCATGAAAGTGGGTGGGAAAATGTAGAACAACACAGTGTTAACAGTTTTGATTGAAAAATAGTCTTGCAAAATATCATTAATATTTTCGGAGATGCTGAAAAAAGCAACCATGCTTCGACTGGACCAATTCAGGATTAGGAGAGTACATACAATGTGTGTATTTTTTTAAATAACTTTCGTAATTGTCAGTTTTCATTTTTGACTCTGACGGGGTGGAATGAATTCCCTCTCTCCCTCAGAACTGCTGAATCCCTTGCAACATTCAAGAAGGGTGACAAAACACATCTTCTTCAAACTTCTGTACTGAATCCAAAAACTTGGATTACCTCATGTGGTGCAAACATCTTTGTATTTCCCCTCAATTCTCTAGGCAGCTAACTACTCATGTAATGTGGGCCCACAAAAACACTGAGAAATAAAGGTAAATAAACGCAAATGTGGTAGCACTTATTGTAGCCACACATTAATAACATTTATACGATTGGAGAGACACATATTTTAATGTGCAGTAAGTGCACTTGTCCCTGCTGTTCCAGCACTTACTTGGCAATTTTCGAAGTCCCAGCAACATGATAATACATGGAGCCATTGTGTACAACATGGCCACAGCCCTGGAAGAACTTCTTCGTATCGATGGAGGTGCCGCTGTCATTCTGGAAGGCCGCTATGTCGCTATATTCCCTCACCACCCGGCCTGCGGTGGGGCAACAGGGGAAGAAGTCTCAGAGCGTCTGACTGGAGGAGCACACTTCCTACGACACGCAGGTAGGATGATTAGCAATGACAAATTACTGCAACCCCTCCCCACCTGAAAAATGCTCTGCCGCCCAGATTTTCTCGTCATCCTGAAGTGCTGCGTCCTGCATCCACGTTCCAAAAATGCTTTCCATTCTGGTGATGTTTCTGGGGTTGGTTATTGATTTGATGATGCATTCTGTCAGGATTTTTAGAAACAATATACACTATAAATAGAAGTTGGGTTTTTTTTTTTCCATGGTATGAACTGTTACTCAAATACCTGCTTTATTTTCAGGAGCTTCAGTAGTTCCTCCAGTCAATTTTTCAGATAACGAGTCATCGTTTGGGGCAGCATGTGACAGTCCTGGGAGGGAAAGCACTGTGTCATGTTGGGATGAAACTTCTGAGTCAACAGAAACTGAGTGAGAGCACTCTTGTCTCCAAGAACAACGGGACTTTGCAAAGAATTACAACTGGCTCATTCACACAGCACAGCAGACAGCTAGAGCACTACAGCATTTCCACACGTCTGCTACCTACCAGTTAACCAGTGATTGTTGCCCTGTGCAGTTTGTGGTATCCATCTAACACAATGTTGCATTAAATACTACATTGTATTAAATTTTATGCTGAGGCATGGAGCAAGACAGTAAAGGACACTCACTCAAAGTATGCACCTGTTGCAAGCTGCTGTGTCGGCTCTTGCTCCGGTTCTGGGGGGGTCCAGGTGATCCGGGGGGGCCCTGTGGGCCAGGGGGGCCAGTGGGTCCTGGAGGGCCAATCGGACCAGGGGGACCTTTCAAACACAGGCAATAACAGGGTGTGATACTGCATAGTGTTACCGTCTGCTGTGTCAACAACTCTGGACCACAGCACAACTCCAGAGGTTTGCCTTTAATTTAGTCTCTGTCACATTTAAAAAAAAAAAAAAAAAAAATCCATGATCCATGACTTTTCTTTACTGATATTAAAATGTGACACAGAGATTTGGTGAGGGAATCATTTTTTTATGATAAGAAAATTACTGTTATAACTTTATGTCCTCACCTTCTACGAAGACGTCACTGGAGATCTCACCCTTCTCTCCGGGAGGCCCACGATCGCCCCGCTCTCCCTTTTCTCCTGGATCGCCTTTCTCACCTGGGGGTCCTAGAGAACAAAGCATCCTCATGACAAAGGGATTAATGACACTGACATCATCCTCAATCAGAGAGTTTTTCTTGAAGAGGTTTAAACATTTTCCTTCGACACCAGTAACAACTACAGCTGTGTGAATTAGACTCATGTTCTTGACCAACTGTGTCTTTCACCCTACATCACACTTTGATGCTGCTCTCTTCCATAGTGTCTTTGTTCAGTGACAATCCTAACTCCAGCACGCATTAGACGTATGTCACGTACAACGACAACCTGAGTAAAACAAGCTGGGTGAAGCTTTTCCACGTTCATTCTCAGAAGAACAAAGCACCTCCTGTTTTCTTCAAAACATTTGTTTTCCTTTATCTTGTACAAAGCATTCCATTTCGTTCACTTTTCAAGTCTGGATTGTTCTCTTGCAGCAAGTTCTTGAAGAATGCATAAGGGCTGTGAGTGTCGCGGCTGTCCACGGAGGAATGTCTGCTTATTCATGTGTGTGAAGTTTTGAGACGCACTGTCGACGCGCACTGCAGTGTGACTCGGGTGACAGGGCAGCGGTGCCCACGTCTGACAGAACGCAGTGCGACAGGAGAGACGAGGGCCTGGGAACGCTGCACGCATTCTCGTATTGTTTGGGCTGGGAATGGTGGCAAAGAGCACCCTGGCAGCTTTAAACATGTTCGCTCCTAATGTGTACCAATCATGTGCATTAATACTTCAGCGCTGATCTACCGTTACGTTTCTTGTTCATCCCCCAGCTTACATTTACGTTTATTCATTTGTTAGATGCATTTCCCCAAAGTGACGTAAAACCCAGAGTAAATTTACTGACGTACACATGTAACAAGCCTGTACTTTCTTCCACTTATACATTAATACAACTGAAGTTGTGCTTTCTTAAGGGTACAGCAGCAGTTTCTTCATTTGGGAATTGTACCTGCAATGGCTGTTCCTTAACCGCTACAGTGACATGTATGTAAGCTGTTAGGGTACTGTGGTTTACCTACTTTTTCTTTTTAAAAACCATTTCAAATGTTAAAAACATTTAACAGTGATGGGACTGGGATCTGTTGTCTTCGGCGAGGAGCCACGTACCTCTCTTCCCTCGTCTGCCCTCTGGCCCTGTGTCACCCTTTGGGCCAGGCAGGCCGTCACTTCCGTTGAACCCAGGCATTCCATCGAGACCGGGAAGGCCTGCGACATGCGAACACGCACTCGCACGTTCAGACACAAGCACACAAACGCAGCCGTGGGTCTGTCACATTACATGCTCAGCATACTCAACAACCTCACACATACCACAGACCCCCAACTAAACACTGCACACTGACACCTTTCCAATTCCAATATTTTGTGGATAATAACATTTTCTAGTCTTTTTAAAAATGTGTGTTATTGCGCTTCCTCACCGCTCTATTTTCTAAGATTTCTACCACAGGGAAAGCAGACACTGAGACAGAACAGAAACAGAATTTGAGCATGGAACCACTTTCATTTAACTCACATCCAGTGTTTACCGTATGTGTCTGGTAGAATGTCTGCGGTCAATAAAAAGACAAGGAAAGCTGCATGTTTATGAGTGCTTTCATTAATATAGAGTGAGACGGTGGGGCAGTCCAATACAGGGCAGGAGCTGAAAGATGGACAGCTCTCGAGAACCCGTCCTAACCCTAAGACAATAATTATATCCAGCTTCACGCCCTTAAGACTAAGGAAGGAATAAAGTTAGCCACCCTGAGGACCTGGGGGTGGTGTTTGTGTGAACGACTCACTGGAGGGGTGGCCCTGGAGAAGAAGAGGTTTTTCGTTCTGTTCTCTTTCAGTTTTGTTTGGCTATTTTTGGTTTATAATAAAGCCTCTTTTTGGCTGAACAGTTCTGCTGTCCTATGCCTCACTCCTGCTCTGTCTCCACCTCCGCCCCACAACCAGCCACGGTATATATGTATATCCAAGATTTTTACATAACCTTAGCTGTAAATTTCAAGGGACATCTATTAAGCTTTTACTGATTGCGTAGATAAAGCTGAAAGTGGAGCGAAGCTGACAAACATTAGAAATGCTTATGTGATGATTCAGTAAACGGCACCGAATCGGAGGTCGTAGAGATGACGCATTTTTTTATATCTATACTTTTAAATAAGTTTTAATATTAATGTAATTAGAAAAGGGGGGGTGCGGTGGTGCAGCAAGTTTGGCTGGATCCCATTCTCTGGTGGATCTGGGGTTCAAGTCCTGCTTGGGGTGCCTTGGTGGTGGACTGGCGTCCCGTCCTGGGTGCGTCCCCTCCCCCTCCAGCCCTGTGCCCTGTGTTGCCGGGTTAGGCTCCGGCTCGCCGCGACCCCGCTCAGGACAAGCGGTTTCAGGCAATGTGTGTGCGTGTGTGTGTAATTTGAAAATTACTTTTAAAAAATTATAAAAATTATACAAAAAATTATTAACAAAAGCTTTACACTGCAACAGGCTTCACGGCTTCACGGCCAGGGTGTATCGTGCCTTATGCCTTGAGATGTGGACTAGGTTCCAGAAACCATGGCGCTGCACTGGACAAGTGGTTACAGATAACACGTCGATGATGGAAGCGTTACAGGGTAAATATACAGCTTTCCCTGAGGTCTTGTTACAGAAGCTCACCTGTTAATAAATGGAGGGACATCTGAATTATTTGGATTTTCATCGATCGCGACTTGCTGGTTAAATTGACATTGTAATTACGAACAGTTTGAGCTACAAACTCTTGACAACAGTCAGAGTTGTGTTTCTCAGCTGAGGACCCCGTGTACTCCACACCGATGACAGTGCCTGCAATATGGTTTTTAATTCCGCTGCTTAGTGTGACTGTCCTGCTCCTGAGACTACATCACATCACTTGATTCCTTACCTGGTAATCCTGGAGGGCCTGGAACAGAGGAGAACGGAGTCAAAAGCAAACCCAGTGCACTACACAAACTTCTTAGATGTGGCATTCGCTCTGCATCTTTACTAATGAATGTTGACACAACTCGTAATTTTGCAAAGACGGAGAACATACTGTACCTGTTAAACAAATTTCATGGCTACTGTTACAGAGATCCACCAGTACTTTCACCTGTGGTAGAAACAATGTGCAATATGTCAATTACAATACAAAAAAAAATTTATTTTGACATATTGATTTATTATATCAATACCATTCTAGTTCCTTAACTACTACACTGTTTCTCTATAAGCTGTTGACATATTTACATTATTTAATAACTTATTTCAATTCGGGGGCAGCTGAAAGCGTAGTGGTTTTGAATCTCACCTACTGCTGTAGTACTGTTGAGCAAGGTATTTACCCTAAACTACTGCAGTAAAAAATACCCAGCTGTATAAATGGGTAAATATTTGTCAGTAGCTTAAACCTGTGACCTGCTTTGGAGAAAAGGACCAAATGAATGAGTAAATGTAATTAAACTTACCAAAAGGAATTCCACCAAGGCCCAAAGCAGAATGCCTCTTGGTACATGCTACTTTGTTCCAACATACTGTATTCATAATATAGTTAAGGTCTCACTGTCCAAAGGCGCTTGTCCTGAACGGGGTTGCGGTGCCCGAAGCCTAACCCGGCAACACAGGGCACAAGGTTGGAGGGCGAGGGGACACACCCAGGACGGGACGCCAGTCCATCGCAAGGCACCCCAAGTGGGACTCGAACCCCAGACCCGGCCGCCAGAGAGCAGGACCCGGCCACACCCGCTGCGCCACCGGACCCCCCACAGTGATGAAATAAGGATTTTTAAAAAAGCCAGAAGGACCATGTAAATTTAAAGATGACTTTTTCTGTTTTGTTTTTCCTTTTAGAGCCTCTTTGGGAACTCACGTGAGTAGCAGTGGACTAGCACTTGGCCTACAGGCGAAACACTGGGCTCTGTCCCTACAGTCCTACACCCCTATAGTCAAACACCCCTCGCCTCTCTCCTCAACCGGAGACTCCCCACGGCACCCCCCCCCCACCTCCCCACCTCCCCACCTCCCCACCTCCCCACCTGAGCGCTTCAGCAGACACTTGGAACCAGAGCAGTTTTTTCCTGCCAATGAATTAACTAGTATGAAGCCCGAACTCAGTCCGCTGGGCTTTAGGGAACATTTTGTACAACCCGAACCATGAACAGGAACATGATGATGTAACGAGTTTCCTCGGTTATTCATCTAACGCGTTACTTACAATTAGTGCACGTTTCTTTTCCACTTTCTTACTGGAGGATTATGGGTAAACAAGTCAGTTAAAACTTTGACTTGCTTCAATTTACACACACACCGCCTCTTCGGCGCCGTTCATCCACTTTTTTACCCAAATTAGAACCAACGCGGTTAAAGTACCGCGTTATCATCATCATCATTTCTTCTGAGAAGAACACCCGATACTATGGTAAAAGCCTCACCGGTACCACGGAGTAAATCGTCATCATGTCCTGATGTTCGGCGTCCTGCGGTGCGCGCGGGCGACGTGCCTCGTGGCTACGCTTGTCGCGCGCGCTGCGCGGGTGGCCGTCGCGTGCCGCCTCGCTGAGGAACTCAACGACGGCGCGTTCGGAGAAGTCATGCACGCGGGCGTCCAGCTGCGCCAGGCGGGAGGACAGCTGCGCGTGCCGGAGCAGCTGCACGAGCAGCGCGGCAGAATTGAGCGCTGTGACGAGGCACAGCGCGAAGAGCAGAGCGCGTAACCGCCAGGACATGCCTGGGGCGCGTTTGTCTTCTCTGGTGTCTGGGGACATTTAACGTGAATAAGCGGCGGAAAATGTAAAAGTGGGGAAAAAAAACATCTATGTAAAGCAGGCTTATGAACGCTCCTTGTCCACGTCAGAGTCACAGCGAGCCGCACGCGCAACTCCGACCAGGCGCTCACTCCTCTCATTTATATATATATGCGCCGGTGCCCATCTGTGCTGCGCGTGCCGTGGGCTGTTTTTCGCAGAATTCACATTCATACAGCGAGCAATGAGGCAGAAGGAGCTGAAAGGGATGATCCCGGGGCAAAACTTGGCGATTCTTCTGGAACAATGAGCCGGACGGACAAAAGCACGAGCACAGACACCTCCTGGAGAGTGGAAGCGACAACCGCCACCAGCGCGTTTCCAACACACACCTCCAGCTCTGTCCTATTAAACGTGACATTTTATCCTCAAACACGTTCAGAACAGAAAATTCGATGGCAGCTTTTAATTAGCCATAACATATTACATTTACACTGAAAAATATGAGGCGTATATAACTGAGTGACTGGAATAATTACTGGAATACAAATGCATAGTCAAAACCTAGAACGCCATTAGAAATATGAAATAGGGACATCTAGTTATTCACCGACTTCCTCCCGTACCAGTGAAATGGATGATCAGATGAAAGATCATAACCATACGAAAGGTGATTTGCTTCAGTCAGTCCTCTAGATCTAAAATGCGGTACATAATGAAGTGGGCCATTTCGTGGCTGGTGGAGTAAAAGCCAGAGGCGATAAGTGACCCTTTTCACCAGACAGGAGCTGTTTGATATTCTATTCGCAGTTCTTTTATCACTAAGGATGGAAAATATGTCACCTTGGACCACCTAATACTGTATTAACACCTGCCATCTGTAAGGGCTACTGAACGTGTAAGCGCCATAACCCTACCGATTCTGATGAATTCTGCATGACCATAATTATAAGTTTCTGTGTTGCGGCCCAAAACAAAATAAATAAAATGTTAGCCAATGTATTTGCTATTTGTTGCACCCAAGTCAAGCGCAAGTTCATTTTCGGATGGCTGCGTAGCGATCTTCAAGCCATAGTTCGGAAAACGATGAGTTTTCAGGCAAACCATGACATGCTTCTGGAAGATTCTGTGGCGAGCTGCATTACAGTTCCTCTGCCTGTACGCATTTTCTTTTCATCGCTTCATTAAGCAATAAGTCCATCATGTGGCCCCTTGGATGGGGATGTGCAGGAAGACTCCCATCCAAGCGGGATGCTGAAGCATTCATCTGCCCAAAGGCTGTAGGTCAGTGGAATACAAAGTGTGGAGTCAGTGTTCAACACAGCAGACAGGGGCGAACACTACTTGGACTGACACCAACATGCACACGCGAGCACACACTCAAGCAACGCAGGGAAATTCTTAATGTGACACACACTCCGCTCCTTAAACAAGGGTAATGTGCCTTCGGGCCTCTGCACAGCTCTTCTGGTATTTTCGTATCACTGTATGGGGGTGCGCTGTTTTAAACTGACGAACCGTAAATCTCCGCTTCCCTACAATATTGTCCATATTATTCATTTATTAAACAAATGACTGATTTACTTTTTCCCATTGAATATTGCGAATATTCCTGACAGTCATCACAGCGACATTGTCCCGTGCACGTTAATGTACATTATGGAGGATAACAGCTAAAAAGACAAAAAAAAAAAAAAAAAAAAAAAAAAAAAAAGAAATTGAAGGAAAAAATCAAAAATCAATCAATTTTTTTGTCCCCCCCAACAGAAAGTAATGCATATCATATAAATTTTCACTTAATCATTATATTTTGGCATGTTACAGTCCTTTGAAAACGTGTCCCATAACACAAGATTTTTGGGAAAGATACTTAATAAGTGGGGGGCTGCGGTGGCGCAGTGGGTTGGACCACAGTCCTGCTCTCCGGTGGGTCTGGGGTTCGAGTCCCACTTGGGGTGCCTTGCGACGGACTGGCGTCCTGTCCTGGGTGTGTCCACTCCCCCTCCGGCCTTACGCCCTGTGTTACCGGGTTGGCTCCGGTTCCCTGTGACCCCGTATGGGACAAGCGGTTCTGAAAATGTGTGTGCGTACGTACTTAAGTTCCTTTTGATGTGAATACCTTTTAAAATAACCCCTAGTTGTACCGGCTGGAACTTCTCCACCACACTTACAGCACACCTGTCGTAAAATCGACGTGGACAACGGGCTCGGAACATCCGCCCTCCCGCCGTTCTGTCGGATCTGCCGCTGGCTCTGCAAAGCAACGCTGTGGCTACGGATCTAAGGAGACCTTAGGAGCAAGGTGCCACGGGGGCTACAGAACATTATTCTATCAAGACTGCAGAGGTGAAGTACAACCAGCACGCTGGCCAAGGCACCATCTTCTCCCCAAGCAGAGTGTGTCCTTGTGTTGATACATGACATAATCATGAATTGAAAGGCATTCACTGTGCACTATTCATTTTGGAATAGTTATCCTTTAATAGTCATTTAGTTATAACTTAATAATAGTTACTGTATTAATACTGTAATAATATTATTGTAGGGGGTGCTGTGGCGCAGTGGGTTGGACTACAGTCCTGCTTTCTGGTGGATCTGGGGTTCGAGTCCCGCTTGGGGTGCCTTGTGACGGACTGGCGTCCTGTCCTGGGTGTGTCCCCTCCCCCTCCGGCCTTACGCCCTGTGTTACCGGGTTAGGCTCCGGTTCCCTGCAACCCTGTATGGGACAAGCGGTTTTGAAAATGTGTGTGTGTGTGTGTGTGTAATATTATTGTATTCAAGAATATTATTTTATCCTAATATTTATAAATTTTTACTATGTATTCATTTTACCCCTTTAAAATAACACAAGTGGGTGCTGCGGTATGGCAATCAAAGGCTCATCATTTCTTTTTGAGGGTAAAATTTCAAAACTTTTTTCAAGGACCAAGAGTAAATTTGTATATGTGTGTATTTATTTATTTAGCGGACGCTTTTCTCCAAAGCAACTTCCAACGAACTCTATGTAGTGTTATCAGCCCACACACCTTATTCACCGAGGTGACTTACACTGCTAGATACACAACTTACACTGGGTCACATTTATTATTAATTTTGCTCAACCTGTGCGACTGACACCTTCGGTAAGCTCTTCACGATGCCTGAATTTGTCATAAAATAGTGTTCAGCTCAGCAGAAACAACAGTCAACTGCACCTGATGGCTGCCGAGCTGGAAAATGAGGAAAAAAGGCCTAATTGTCAGAGTGTTTCGGTTTCATTTTTTGCCATTATTTCAAGCAGACTGGTAACAATTGAGAAACAGAAGGACAATGATTTGGTTCCGGTGCTACAAAGACTCTCTATAGTGAGTCTTAATTAAAGATCAGATGTTTTGTTCTTGTCTTTCTGAGCTCAGCGATTTTTCCTGATGTTGCGAGGGTTAAAGGTTACGAAGAATACGTACACGGACTGTATGTTATTCCATTATGTGAATTGCCCAGTCGGTGGACCATTTTCCACAATTTGTTCAAAGACGTCTCCCAAAATACGTGTAACTATGGTTGTGTATTAAGGCCATTAAGTGTTTTGACCAAATAAGCTAGGCAACGCATGAGAGGGTACATTACCACAAAGTGTTTGCACAGTACAAACAAGGCAAGGTTCTTGCTGTTTTTACTTGGCATAGGAATAAACAGAGAGAGCTGCAACCTACTATATAGCGGAAACCCTGCAGAGACTGACTGTTAAGGCAAAAAAAAATAAAAAATCCCCACCCTCCGAGCTTTGCAGCAGACATCGGCTTGGCACAGTTTGGCACAGCTTGGCACAGCGGCCGACTGAACCCTGCAAATTCCTTAGCCAAAGACATGGGCGTTGGGAAATTCGGTTACAAGAAGTTCCTTTGGACACACAAAATTGCTTTTAGTGACAATTACAGTTGTAACAAATGAAAAAATATCCAGAAGAATAACTGTATCTATCTATGAAATGTATATTCAGATGGGGAGAGATATAACAGAATAACTGAGCTGCGAAGGGTGGGAGACACACATGGCGCTTGCGTGCACTTTATGTTTCAAGGAGTAAGGCCGCTGCGTAAGATGTGCTAGAATTTAAAGCGGGACAGGAAACGCATGGGTTCCTTCGAACTGGACTGCGTTGAAGAGACCTTTAAGGACATCACAGATGGGCAGGAAACCAACAGATGGATTTGGGATCAAAACTCAGATTGTTGTACTTTGGATATGTCATGCGAAAAAATGTCTTAATAATGCTGTGAAAAAGTCCGGGGGGAGGAGGATGACTGGCAACTAGATGGATGGACTCAGTCACAGCGACAATGGACACGCTCCTTTCAAACTCAAGGACACGAGTGGAGCACAGAACATTCTGGAAGCAATCCATTTGCATGGCCGCCAAAAGTCGACGTCGACTCGATGGCACTTAACATCCTCAACATACGTGTGCCTTCCGAATAAATTCTAAATATGATTAATTCCACATTAGTTCCTTTCTGTTTTCTAATGCCACGTGGCGCACTTACCCAAACACAGTATCTCCATCCACTGCCCAGAAATAAAAGTAAGAAAGGAGACATTTTGTTGAGCTCTGCCACCTACTGTCAAGTGGGAGAATGCACCAGCAACAAGGAGTGCAAATGAGATGAACTGGGAAAAATAACACATAAATCACCTGCTGATCAGTTAGCCAGTGATCAATGGTCAAGAAACACAAAAAAGGGCATTTATTAAAATCTCACCCTTACTTAGCCTGCAATGTTAAAACAGAAAGCCGGCTGTGTGAACGCGAGTAGCTTTGGATAAAAAAAAATATGTTTATTAAACAGGGTGCGGGCGCAGGGGCGCGGTGGGTTCGGCCTGTGTCTGCTCTCTGGTGGGTCAGGGGTTCAAGTCCCACTTGGAGTGCCTGGCATCCTGTCCTGGGTATGTCCCCTCCCCCTCCAGCCTTGTGCCATATGTTGCTGGGTTAGGCTCTGGTTTGCTGTGACCCCCGCCTGGGACAAGTGGTTTGAGACTGTGTGTGTTTATTAAACACCTTTACAAAATTTACATTTGTTTATTTAGCAGACACTTTTCTCCAAAGTGGCTTCCAACGAACTCTATGTAGTATTATCAGCCCACACACTTTACTCACCAAGGTGACTTACACTGCTAGATAGACTACTTACAATGGGTCACTCATCCATACATCAGTGGAACACACACACTCTCTGTCACTCACACACTGTGGGTGAACCTGAACAGCATGTCTTTGGAGTGTGGGAGGAAACCAGAGCACCCAGAGGAAACCCAGAGAACGTGCAAACTCCACACAGACCGAGTGGGGATTGAACCCACATCCTCTCACACCACGCGAGCGCTGCAAGACAGCAGCACCACCGTGGCGCCCAAAATTACACTGTCCGAATCAGCGTTTTCTGAAATAGCTCAGTGAAGTCCATATTCAGTGCTCCGCATTCACTGTAAACGGAACTGAATATACAGCACGGCATATTTTCACAACGCATAAAAGTTTTAACGTGACAAAAAAAAAAGACTGAAAAAATGCATTATCTGTGCACACACAAACTCGACCAGAACATAAAGCAGCACAGAACTAATCTCACTGTGTTTCCTGCCACATGCGTCCAGTCCAAACCAGGTGTGTCCCATTGTTCCCCGTAGCCGAGAGGACAGGGCATTAGTGCCTCATGAATGGCTAACGGCTCCGGGTCGCCGTTTCCTTGGCGACAGCGAGACTGTGCAGGTTTAGCTGCAATGTTTCCGTCTTCATCTTGGTCCCTTTTTTGTTGTCACAAAAACCAGAGCATCCATTAGTTCCTTGCCAGCTGCTTAGGGAGCCGTGACCTGAAGCGACCCCCAATGCTCGGCAGGGCCCATGCTGGTGGACCGGAGCTGCGCCTGCGTTCTGCCCGAAAAGCACGCAGGGGCTACGGCGCACATCTCCCCTCGGCGACGACACGGGATCGGAACGACACACCCGACATTTCCGAAGTGTCCGAAGCAGCAGGGCGAACACAAGCGCGCCGTGACGCTGCAGCCACCGCTTTAACGCGTTACACATCACGCTGGTTTACACGTATGCGGCACACCGTGGAAAACCATCCACATCTTTGCAGACATCCCCTTGTCATTAGTGCCTTCGAGCCACTCCAGGCCTCATGCTGTCGCCATTCACAGCCAGTGCCCATTCAAAACGATTCAGGTCACGCCGACCCGAGCCACTTGTTTGTTCCCGAGCAGGTTGATGGACAAGGCTACGTTTTGTACGAAGCCCAAAGAGGTAAGCTCACACGAAAAACTGGAATTGTCGTATTCAGGCCGTTGAAACGCTGGCATTCTAGAGGCTCCCTCTGAGAGCGAGGCTTTATTTTGAGGGGTGGGGTGAGGCTGGTGCACCCCCCACCCAGCACCACCACCCCCAGTGAGAAAGTTCTGCATCACTGCTTCACTGTCTTCACTGCGGTGGCTTTGCTCAAAAAAGATTAGGACATTTGATGGCACTCGAAACGTAAACTGAAGATGTATCCCGGCAACCGGTAAATTCAAAGCCGCTTTTACCGAAGCTGAAAGAATGGAGATTCAGAAAAGGAAAAGAGTCCCGACGCCCTTGAATATGAGCACAGGACTTAAATACCGAGGGTTCCGACCCGAAACGGGCTGAGACCTTTTCCGAGCGGAAGGCTGCAAAACGGCGAGCGTTTCCAGCTTGATCGTTAGGAAACCGCAGAACAACCTGTAAGTGGCATCACAGTAAACACGTGTAACTGTCTGGGACACACAGGCACGTGCTTCGCGTTCATTATGGTCCGATGGAGCTGTGCGGCTGTCAGGGAAGTTTCCTTTTTTTAACACACTGATTAATTTCTCAAAGGGATGTCCACTCAGCAGAGGAGCATATGCAAGCAAGCCTCTCCTCAGATTTATCTCGAGCAAATAAAAGCGTCTTGGAAAAGAAGTGGCTCGTAGCAGCAGGTGTTGGAACTTGGGAAGGGAAGAAAGGATCGCGCGCTGGCTCCACAGCTGCGGGTCAGGGGTCACGGCGGGGCGCTTTCATGCGCCTCTGTTTTGGTTTCGCGCGTCACGATTTGTACCGAGTTCATTTAAGACACCCAAGGACGCAGCGAGTTGAAGGGAGCTTCAAAAAACCAAGGCTACGTCGGGTTTGTTTAAAAGTCCGCTTTCTTGTTTTGACTTTTGCTTCACCCTGACCTGTCTATTCGCCAAACCTGAGTGAATATAAGCGCGCGAGCCGCTCGATCCGGTTACGACTCCGTTCAAAGACGTAGTGATTGAAGGAGGGAAATTGGCGGCTGCAGCGATCCGAGCGCGGGAATCATCATGTCAGCGGATCTCTTCTCCCGGGGTGCGGGTTCTCTGCAGCAGCAGGTGCGCGGTCCCGAGGCCTCCATGGAGCTCCTGATGGCGGCTTCGCGCAACGCTACCGGCGGCGGCGGCGACCACGACGCCAGCGCCGCCGACGGGAGCCCCGCGGCCACCGCCACGCTGCTGCTCGCGCTCTGCGTTCTCGCGGCCGCCCGGAGCCTCGCGCGCAACAAGTGCCTCGTGCCAGGTGAGTGACGTGAGCGGCAGCAGCGCGGGCGCAGCGTTCTGCCGACGTCTACGCCCCTCACTTCACACCATGCTGCCACAGTCCTAACAACATGCGATGTGTCCACGATGGATTTCGAAATAATTCTAAGAGTACAAAGAAGCAACAGAAAAAAAAATGAAGGTGTGGTGGCGAACTGCGATTCTTACGCGGTATTTTTAGTGAAGAGTTTTGGGCTACTCTGCACGTTCGGCTAAGTTTGTCGTGTCCCATCCTTCCCGCGCTTAATTCATACACCTGATGATGGAAGGAGACATTTAAAAAGCAATTCAAGCGTACATGCATTGACGTTGACCTCTTCACCTCACGTTTTTCTCCAAAACGACAAAAGCCACTTACGGGGATGTAGCCATTGGTACAGCTGCGCAGCCTTGCGCTACGCACTACGCCTCCTGCTGCCCGTTCAACAGATCACGTGACGTGCACGGGTGACCCGCGCGCTGCCTCCCCCCGCAGGTCCGTCCTTCTGCCTGGGCATCGGGCCGCTGCTCTCCTATGGCCGCTTCATGTGGACGGGCATCGGCACGGCGAGCAACTACTACAACGAGCGGTACGGCGACATCGTGAGGGTGTGGATCGACGGAGAGGAGACGGTCATCCTGAGCAGGCGAGTACACCGCTGACATCACTACCGCGCACGCTGTCGCGGGTGCTCCTCACTTACTTTGAAGTGGCGCGTCGCTGGCGCGATGATGAGTGTGCTCTCTCTAACTGTGCGCGCGCGCGTCTCGCGCAGGCCCTCCGCCGTGCACCACGTGCTGAAGAACGCGCAGTACACCTCGCGCTTCGGCAGCGAGGAGGGGCTGCGGTGCATCGGCATGCATGAGAAGGGCATCATCTTCAACTGCAACGTGGCTCTCTGGAAAAGGTTCCGCGCCTACTTTGCCAAAGGTACTGATACTCACAGGCGAGGCGTCTTTACCTTAATGAAGCGCAGATGACCCGGATACAAGAATAAAATTAAAGACTAAGCGGTGATGAGCAGCAGATCTGTGATCTATCGATGGGGAGCTGTTACTCGTATTATTGCCGCGACTCAAACGTGTGATGTGCATGTTGTTGCGGAAGCTCTGACAGGTCCAGGCCTGCAGCAAACCTTGGGCGTCTGTGCTGCGTCTACCTGCAGCCACCTGGAGCTCGTGCAGGACATGAGGGACGCCGACGGCCACGTGGACGTGCTCAACCTGCTGCGCTGCATCGTGGTGGACATCTCCAACAAGCTCTTTCTGAGGGTCCCGCTGGACGGTAAGGCGGTCGAGCAGAACAACTCCAGACCAGTGTACATCACTGCGTTTTACCCTTTCGTGCGTTGTAACGTAGTACCAGATGTCAGCGTCTCATTGGCTGTGTTCATTTTTAGGGAATGCTATTATTGAAAGGGTTTGTATCAGGATTGGGCTAGGTGGGTGGGCGGTGTAGTGGTTAATGCTGCTGCCCTTGGACCCAAAGGTTGTAGGTTCAAATCCTAGCTCTAGTTCCCTTGAGTAAGGTACTTACCTTAGATTGCTCTGGGGAAATTGCCTTGCTGTGTAACTTGGCAAATAATTGCAAGTATCTAACTATAAGTCACTTTGGAGAAAAGCATGAGATGTAAAATAATTGCACAGTTGTTCTGGCTGAAAATAAGACAGTAAACCCAATACTAATTACAGTAGACTTGAATGGGGAAGGAAGATCATTGCAACTGGTGCACCGGATTCTGTGTTTTTTCTCGGTTTTAAGTATCAAGGGAAGGTCCAACTGAATTTAGAGTTGCAGTTTCAGTGACAACCCACAGCAGTTTGTCTTAAATCAAAACTCCTGACTTTATTTTTTCCCCCCATTGTTTCCACAGAAATTTAATGACTAAATCATATACTGAAGCTGTCCCAATTAATGTCATATTTTTTATATATCACCTTTATTTGGATCTTTTTCTTTATTGGCTTCAGGAAAGGAGCTGCTACTGAAGATTCAGAAGTACTTTGACACCTGGCAGACAGTACTGATTAAACCTGCCATTTTCTTCAAGTTCGGCTGGATCTGTAAAAAACACAAAGATGCTGCGTGAGTCTCTACACGGCAAAAATGAGCAAGTTCTGTAGATATTCTATGTCAAAGTGTAAAACAGAAATGGTGAACAAAAACGTTGCCTAGAATATCGGTACATTTTATGGTCAGCTGTGCAGACAGTTTAATTTGAATGATACTTAACATGTAGAAGGCCTCAACGCCAGTAGCACTTTTTAAATTATGACCAGAAGTTGTTCCTTCAGCCAGGAGCTTCAGGATGCCATGGAAGCCCTGATTGAGAAGAAGCGGAAAGCACTCCATCAGGCAGAAAAGTTGGACGACCTTGACTTCACAGCTGATTTGATATTCGCCCAGGTGAACAAACACTGACCATCACCTTCTGCCACTCAAGCGTCATACAAAGTCACCGAGTGACTTGACCCCCTGACCAGTAGTGTGTCCTCACTGCAGAGCCATGGCGAGATGTCAGCGGATGATGTCAGGCAGTGTGTGTTGGAGATGGTGATCGCAGCGCCGGACACCTTGTCTATCAGTCTGTTCTTCATGCTCATGCTGCTGAAGCAGAAGCCCGAAGTAGAGGAGAAGATCCTCGAGGAGATAGACACCTTCATAGGTAACAACAGACCATACTGTGAATCGTCAACACGTTTTTGAGCAGAACGAAGTGTTCAGAGGTGCTTCACCTTCATTGACAGGTGACAAGGAGATACAGAATGCTGACTTGCACAACCTGAAGATCCTTGAGAGCTTCATCAACGAGTCTCTGAGGTTTCATCCCGTGGTGGATTTCACCATGCGGAAGGCGCTGGCCGACGATGTCATCGACGGCTACAAGGTGGCGAAGGGCACCAACATCATTCTCAATGTGGGACGCATGCACAGGGCACAAGAGTTCTTCCCCAAACCACACGAATTCAGCTTGGAAAACTTTGAGAAAACTGTAAGTAATTTTTCTTTTTTTTTTCTCTGTCATTTCATACACAAGAAGGCTGAAGTAAATCTTTTTCAGTTGATTTTTCTTGCACCATGTCAGTAACGAGTAAAACTGCCCCCTCTCTTATACTGCGGTGTATTGTACGTACCATGTTGTTTGTGCACGAGGTGGCTCGCTGTCCAGCGGTGTTGGATCCTCTCAAAGAGCGTCGCCCTACGTGACTCTGCGCTAACTCTTGACTGCCGATCCTGTCAGGTCCCCAGTCGATACTTCCAGCCGTTCGGCTCGGGGCCGCGCTCCTGTGTGGGGAAGCACATCGCCATGGTGATGATGAAGGCCATCCTGGCAACGCTGCTGGGCCGGTACACGGTGTGCCCACGTGATGGCTGTACGCTGGGCACCATCCGCCAGACAAACAACCTCTCCCAACAGCCAGTGGAGGGGGACGACCACAGCCTGACTATGACGTTCACACCGCGCCGCAAGTAGCCGGACCACCACCGAGAAGCGCCCACTTAGGTCCTCCTCGCATTTGTATCTGCCTTTGTGTATTGTACAGTGCCTTTCATAATCTGTGACTCATTACAGACTGGTCTTGTATATTATTTCTTTTTCAACTTTGAGGTTTTGTATTTTTAAGAAGATGATATAACTAGCTGTAATATCTTAAGTGCATTCTAACTAATCTGTCTGGGGGGGCTTTTATATTAAATGGGAAACTTTCTAAATTTGTGCTTCCACATAGAGTAGTTTCAGGGAGTCTCTATTGACATTATGCTTTCAGTAATGTAGTGCACTAAAGGTAATTTTCCTCCGCAGAATTACAACAGCAGCATAGTGGTGAAATAAAAGGATATCTTAAGGTTGCTGCTTCAGCTTCCAAAAAACACTTCTGCTGTAGTACCTGTCAGTAAGAAACTTACCCTGAATTTCTCCAGTAAAACTCTGTAGTTGAAAATTAATCGACACTAAGTCGCTTTGCAATAACAGCACCAGCTAAGAGACTAAATAAACCCATTAATGACTCTGTGTTTGTTTCCCATTTCCTTCTTTCCTACACACATGGCAGCAGGTGCCTTAGGGGTTCAAGCCCCTGCCTCCACTCAAAGTACTTTGAGTCACATTTGAATCCCACTTCCTGCAGTAGAACTCTCGAGCAAGGCATCCACCTTGAATTATTGCATTAAAATTTAAGGTGTATAAAGGGGCAAGTCAATGTAAGTCACGGTGGTGCAGCCAGTAGAGCTGCTGTCTCATAGTGCCCGGGTGGTGTGAGAGGACATGGGTTTGATCCCTGCTCAGTCTGTGTGGAGTTTGCATGTTCTCCCTGTGTCTGTGTGGGTTTCCTCTGGATGCTCTGGTTTCCTCCCACAGTCCAAAGACATGCTGTTCAGGTTTACCCACAGTGTGTAACAGAGTGTGTTTCACAGATGCAAAAATACATACAGTAACTCGTCCCAAACAAGGTAAATGGTTGCAGTTCCCTGAGTATTGAGCAGATGGCGCAGTAACACAAATGGCCAAGCCCCTGGTCCAGGACAAAACAGGTGATGGACAATAACTAACTGCATAATAGCAATGGTAATAATTTATATAAGGTGACATTTGATGATATTTTAAACATGCTTTTCTGATAATTTCTGACAGAGTTTCTATGTGTTACACACCCACAATGGCACTTTTTGTGATGCTGGCACAGTCACTTTTCTGGAAGAGGGCAATCTGAAATCAGTAGGCACCATGATGGCCTGCGCTGATGGACATTTTTAAACAACATTACTGGAGAGACATCACTGTCTCACAACCAAGTAGTGCCATGGCTGTGTCTGCAGCTAGGAACTCTTATGGTCTTGGGCTAAAATCTCATTTGCTGTAGTACCCTCTATCAAGGTACTTAACCTGGATTGATACGGTAAGAATTCTCTGCTGTATAAATAAGGAAATAATTGAAAGCTGCCTTGGACAAAGGTGTTCTATAAATAGGAGTTAATAATAACCAGCACATGTGGTTTTTTAAATTGAATTTTCACAGTTTACGATTTGATAATTTTCTACATCAATGAGCTAATGACAAAATAAGTCCACAAATTGTGACTGCTGAGGGTATGGGCTGAATTAATGTGGACGAATGCTCCGATTTCCTGGAGCGATAAAACAACCACTTATGTTCATGGTGGAAGAGGGAGGACAAGGAGAAGGAAGGAAAAGTTGAAGAAGACAACGTGGTTAGAAATCAGTGTACTTGTACTGCAATGCATTCGTTAACTGAAATGGCATTTTCAAAAAAGCTGGGTTCATGTAAATTAGAGTTAATTTGATATTCTGGTCTTGGAAGAATTTTTGGCCACCTCGAAAATGCACGTTTGGCTCCCGTGGAGCACTTTGTGTTCAGTCGCACTTTCCAAAGGATAGTGGAGCACGAACTGAAATGTCCCACACCCCCTACCCACACAAAAAGTTAACGGCAAATTATATAACCTCAAACTGTGACACAATTGTGGAATCTCAGGCTAAACAAAATTCTTGCTCGAACAGCAGAATAACTGCACTGAGAAAACACAACAAGACACATTTACAAAAGTGTGCAATGAAGTTAATGCTAATAGGAGGCAGCTGGTGGTGTACTGGTTAGAGCTGCTGCCTTTAGGTCCAGAGGTTATAGGTTTGAATCTCACTCCCAGCTATAGTACCCTTGAGAAAGGTACTTACCCTAAATCATTTTAGTGAAAAAAATTGTAAATACTTTAACTCTGGAGAAAAGTGTCAGCTAAATAACGAAATATAATTGTACAGAGCGTATTGTTATAATCCCACTGACATTAATGAGAGCATGTTCCAGAGCTCAATGACCACCAGAAAAGCTGCAGTATTTATGTAGTTGACACTGCTCACCAAAATGACCTGGAGTATCGGGCTATTTATTGTGATTTACTCATTCATACAGCTTGATAATTTTTCACTGGAGCAATTTTAGGGCAAGCACCTTCACAAGGGGTTCAGCAGTAGAAGGGGGGTTTGAAATTGGGTCAGTCAGGTGGAACCACTAACCAGCTAAGCACAGTGCACCTGTGTATTGCTTAGAACTCCCTTTACCATGTAATCCTCTGAGTTCCTCCAGTCCTTCTCCTTCCTCTTAGTGACAGGGCACAAGTTAGATGAACACTTCTTAGAAACACACCTCTCTGCAAACAAGAAAACAACCTTTCTTTTTTTTTCCTCAGCTTTCATAGACTTATAACACATAGGTACAAATGTACACCAATCAGCCGCAATATTAAAACCACTGACAGGTGAAGAGAATAACATTGATTATCTTGGTACAATGGTACATGTCAAGGGGTGGGATAGATTAGGCAGCAAGTGAACAGTCAGTTCTTGAACTTCGTGTGTTGGACACAGGAAAAACGGGCAAGTGTAAGGATCTGAGTAACTGTGATAAGGGCCAAATTGTGATGACTGGGTCAGAGCATCTCCAAAACGACAAGTCTTGTACGGTGTTCCCGGTATGCAGTGGTTAGTATCTACCAAAAGTGGGTCAAGGAAGAACAACCAGTGAACTGGCGACAGGGTCATGGACGCCCAAGGCTTATTGATGTGCGTGGAGAGTGAAGACTAGTCCGTCTGGTTCAATCACACAGAAGAGCTACTGTAGCACAAATTGCTGAAAACCTTAATACTGGCCATGATAGAAAGGTGTCGGAACACATGTTTGCTGCATATGGGGCTGAGTAGCTGCAGACTGGTCAGAGTGTCCATGCTGACCCCTGTCCACCGCTGAAAGTGCCTACAATGGGCATGTGAGCGTCAGAACTGGACAGTGGAGCAATGAAAGAAGGTGGCCTGGTCTGATTAATCAAATTTTCTATTAGATTATGTGGAAGGCCGGCTGCATGCGCGTCATTTACCTGGGGGAGAGATGACAGCAGGATGCACTATGAGAAGAAGGCAAGCTGGCAGAGGCAGTGTGATGCTCTGGGCAATGTTCTGCTGGGAAACATTGGGTCCTGGCATTCATGTAAATTTTACTTTGACACGTACCACCTACCTAAAGATTGCTACAAACCCTGTACACCCCTTCATGGCAACGGTGTTCCTTGATGGCAGTGGCCTCTTTCAGCAGGATAATATGCCCTACTACACTGCAAAAATTGTGAAAAAGTTTAAGGTGTTGGCTTGGCCTCCAAATTCTCCAGATCTCAGTCCAATGGAGCATCGGTGGGATGTGCTGGAAAAACAAGTCCGATCCATGGAGGCTCCACCTCGTAACTTACAGGACTTAAAGGATCTGCTGCTAACGTCTTGGTGCCAGATACCACAGGAGATCTTCAGATATCTTGTGGAGTTCATGCCTCGATGGGTCTGAGCTGTTTTGGAGGCATGAGGGGTACCTACATAATATTAGGCAGGTGGTTTTAATTTTCTGGCTGATTGGTGTATTTTGAATGGTCTTGTGTTTGAAGAACGTTCAGTCCCGAAAAGGGCTGAAAGAAAATGGTCAAGCACCAAAAGTGGTCTAGAGAGTCAACGCTAGTGGACACGTGGGATTTCCAAGCTCTGTGTTTTAGATGTGAGCCCGAGCACTTGGCCCTGTGCGCTGGTGAGCTCGTGGATGGGCTTCACCTTAGTGGAAGATCTCAGAGTAGGAGTCCAGCACCTGGGTGCAGGCCCGAAAGGTTCTTGGTTCAAGTGCCAGAAGGCCTGCGCTCTTGTACATGGCTGGGCAACACATCAGATCTGAACTTCTTTGCTAGTTTTTACCTTTGGCATGGCCACCACTGAGTCCTGTGCAGAACTCCATTCTGAAAAGTGCAGGAAATTGACCTGAATTTACCTGTATACCCATAACTGTCTGTAAGATGCAAAGTACTTATGTAAAGAGTCACCTGTAAGTCACATGACCAACTGGTGTATTTGTGTTGCATTTATATTTGCATACAGAGATTTCCATATAAATACCAGCCAAAGGAGAAGGGACAGTATCTATAACAGGCCACCAAGAAACACCCTGAACTGCATGACTTGGGAGGGTAAAAAGTATTTTGTTTCTGCACAAACCCGGGTGCGATGCTTTTCAGGCAGCAGGAGTGGGCAGGGTGGCGCGTGGCATCACGGCCCCTCGCAACAGAAAGTGGCTCTTGGCACATGGAATGTAACCTCACTGGGGGAGAAAGAGCCGGAACTGGTGCGGGAGGTTGAGAAATACCAACTAGATATAGTTGGGCTCACCTCCACTCACAGTGTTGGCTCTGGAACCAAACTTCTCGATAGGGGGTGGTTGCTCTCCTACTCAGGAGTTGCACAGGGTGAAAGGCGTCGGGCGGGTGTGGAGCTCACAAGCCCCTAGCTGGTTGCCATACAGTTGGAATTTACTCCGATGGATGAGATGATTGCCTCAATGCAACTTAAGGTTGCACAGAGGAAAACTTTGACTGTTGTGTGCGCTTATGCACCAAACAGCAGTTGAGAATATTCGATCTTCTTGGAGAGAGTGGGTGGGGTTCTGGACAGAGCCCCATCTACAGACTCCATAGTCCTGCTGGGGGACTTCAATGCTCACGTTGGCAATGACTGGGAAATCTGGTGGGGGGTTATTTGGAAGAAGGGCTTGCCCGATCTGAAACCGAATGGTGAAATGTTATTGGACTCCTGTGCAAGTCATGGTTTGTCCATAACAAACACCTTGTTCGAACACAAGGATGCTCATAAGTGTACTTGATACCAGAGCTCCTGGGGCCAAAGGTCAATGATTGATTTTGTAGTCATTTCATCTGACTTGAGGACACTCGGGTGAAGAGAGGTGCTGAGCTGTCAACCGATCACCATCTGGTGGTGAGTTGGATCAGATGGCGGGGAAAACTGATGGATAGACGCGGTAGACTCAAGTGTTGAGGGTGTGCTAGGAATGACTGTCAGAGGACCCTGTCCGGAATGATTTTAACTCACACCTCCGGGAGAGCTTCTCCCATGTCCCGGAGGAGGTAGGGGACATGGAGTTTGAATGGACCCTGTTCAAAACCTCCCTTGTGGAAGCAGCCATGCACAGCTGTAGCCAAAAGCTTGTTGGTGCCAGCCAGGGCGGCAACCCGAGAACCCGCTGGTTGACACTGGTGGTGAGGGAAGCTGTTAAGCTGAAGAAGGAGGCCTTTAGGGCCTGGTTGGCTCTGGGGACTTCGGACTCAGCAGACAGGTACCGGCAGGCAAAAAAGGCAGCAGCGGCTGCAGCAGTGGTGGATTTAGACATGGGCAACTTGGGCAGCTGCCCAGGGCGGCATCTTACCGGGGGCGGCACAGGGTGCCCGCGCAAAAAAAAAAAAAAAAAAGTGCGATCAGGTTTTTACTGCTTATTTGCACGTCACGTCTGTGCAGACCGTTCAGAGTATGACATCAAAGTACTGTGGGAGCATCTTTCGAGTAGACTGCACCTCCATGTGCTTTTGAATCGCTCTTGCAGTACTTTGATGTCATACGCGGCTCTGACTGCGCAGCACAGGCAGTCTATGAAGTCGAACACACACCTGTACTCTTACTAAGAAATACGAGAAGGAGGGGCAGGGTTAGTTGACATCACCTCAGGGCATCCAATGGCGACACCTGAGGTAACATCTGCAAGGAGAGCAGGAGGGGAGGGGGAGCGAGCAAGAAAGGTTTTTTTGGGGGGAGTCGGGGGGCGCTGAGCGGGGGGTTTGCCCAGGGCACCATACAAGGTAGAACCGCCACTGGGCTGCGGTTGCAGAAGCAAAATCCAGAGCATTGGAGGAGTTTAGAGAGGCTATGGAAAATGACTTTTGGTCGGCCTCATATTGTTGGGAGGTGCAAGGAGCACTTTGAGGAACTCTTAAACCCGAGAGATATGCCTCCCTTATAGGAGTCAGGGCCAGAGGCTTCCAGGCTGTCAGAGTCCATTTCCCTGGTGGAAGTCACTGAGGTAGTTGCTAAGCTCCACAGTGGCAAAGCACCGGGGGTGGATGAGATTTGCCCGGAACTGCTCAAGGCCCTGAATGTTGTAGGGCTGTCATGGCTGACACGCCTCTGCAATGTTGCATGGACCTCGGGGACAGTGCCTTAGGATTGAGAAACTTGGGTGGTGGTCCGTATCTTTAAGAAAGGAGACCGGGGAGTGTGTGCCAACTGTCGGGGTATCGCACTTCTCAGCCTCCCTGGGAAAGTCTTTGCCAGGGTGCTGGAAAGGAGGCTCTGGCAGATAGTTGAACCTCGGATTGAAGAGGAACAATGCGGATTCTGTCCTGGGTGTTGAACAGTGGACCAGCTTTTTACCCTCTCATAGATAACTGAGGGGGCGTGGAAGTTCGCTAATCCAGTCTACATGTGTTTTTTGCGGACTTGGAGAAGGCCTATGACCATGTTCCCTGGGAAATTCTGTGGGAGGTGCTTAGGGAGTATGGGGTGCTGGGGCCACTACTGTGGGCCATTCGGTCTCTGTACACACGGAGTGAGAGCTGTGTCCGCATACTCGGCATTCAGTGTGGGTGTTGGACTCCGCCAAGGTTGTACCTTGTCTCCACTCCTGTTTGTGGTCTTCATGGACAGGATATCAAGGCACAGCCAAGGTCAGGAGGGCATTCTATGTGGAAGTCGGAAGGTAATGTCTTTGCTTTTTGTGGATGATCTTGTCCTTTTGGCACCGTCACATGGTTCCCTCCAACATGCACTTGAACGGTTTGCAGCCGAGTGTAAAGCGGTTGGGATGAGGATCAGCACCTCCAAGTCTGAGTCCATGGTTCTCTCACGGAAAAGGATAGCATGCCCCCTCCAGGTAAGGGGAGAGAATTTGTCCCCAGTGGAGGAGTTTAAGTATCTTGGGGTCTTGCTCACGAGTGAGGGGAGAAGGGAGCCTGAGATCGGCTGTAGACTGGGAGCAGCAGCAGCAGTAATCTGGTTGCTGTACTGGACTGTAGTGGTGAAGGGGGAGCTGAGCCATAAGGCAAAGCTCTCTATTTACCGGTCTATCTACGTCCCTACCCTTACCTATGGTCATGAACTCTGGGTAATGATCGAAAGAATAAGATTGCGGATACAAACGGCTGAAATGAGTTTTCTCCGCAGGGTGTTGGGACTCACTCTTCGTGATAGGATGAGGAGTTCGGACATCTGGGAGGAACTCAGAATAGAGCCGCTACTCCTCCACATTGAGAGGAGCGAGTTGAGGTGGTTCGGGCATCTGATAAGGATGCCCCCTGGGCACCTGCCTTTGGAGGTATACCAGGCCCGGCCAACTGAGACGAGGCCCCAAGGTCAGCCCAGGACCTGTTGGAGGGATTATATCTCACAGTGGGCCTGGGAACGGCTGGGGATCCCCCAGGCTGAGCTGGAGGAAGTTGCGGGGGACAGGGGCAGCTGGGCCTCTCTGCTCTCCCTGCTGCCACCGCGACCCTTTTAGGACAAGCAGGCAAGAAAATGGATGGATGGATGGACAAACCCAAAAAGATATTGTTGCAAGACAAAAAAAACAGCTTCAGACCGATAATAATGCTGGTGACTGTGGAACAGGCAGGACTGTTAGCTGCTTTAACCAGTTCTTTACCTACCGAAATGAGCCATACCTCCATGCGGCATAGTGAAAAAGTGTCCCTTGTTTCAATAACCAAATGAGCCTGGGTTTTTATCTGCATGGTGCCACAACAAGACCCAAAACACCCTCTGTTTATGTTCCAGTCCTCCTGCTCTTTTCCAAGAAGTCCCTGGTATTGTTCCCTGTAAACAGTAATAAAACCAGTACGGATGAAAAAGGTTCATCACTCTGAAACACCAAACAGATACTAATATTCAAAGTAGCCTAAAAATGTCCACTGATTTTTATCAATTTACACTTAGTTAGGTATCAGCCTTCATTGTTCAGCAGAACTACCTCTTGGGGTGTAAAACATACTGGACAAGCCAGACGAGTGAACAAGGAAAGTAGTGTGCAATTTGCATAAAATTACATGTGGTTTTGCAAAGTTCTGTCTCATGTGACAGCACGGTGACGCTACAATGCAAAGTCATGAAAATGTCATGTGAAATGTATTTGTCTTTTATTTTGGGAAAAGTATTCTAAGCTGAAAATAGTGTAAACTGGACAACAGAAGTGTAGGCAACAGAGTAAACCTGTCAGTATGTTTCAGGAGTTACGCTTTGTCAATCCATTGAAGCCTGCATCAACATCATCATCATAACTGCACAATCTACACGATGCAGAACTTAATTGTAGGTTGGGAAGCTCCACGTAACCACCTTTATGAGTTTATAAAGCTGTTCCTCACCTAGTTTACCTCCTCGCTGCAGTGACAAGGCTCCTTTGTAGGGTACTTGAACTGGCCTAGAAACAGAACGCATTTTCTTTCATTTAAAACACAAGAATAATTACCTCTGATTTTGGCTGTTTCCAGGAGAACCATTAGACCCGGTTAACTGAATAACAGCCCTCATAAATGACAACATATTCAACACAAGGACGCAGAAAGTTCAGAAATGGAGCCTTTTACAGCTGGGGACGCAATTGGCCATTACAGTAATGAAAACCCAGGCATCTGGGCAACTGATCAAAAATAACCACAATGGACTGTGGAGGAGATTATGTGATACTTCATATGAAGATGTAATAACTTCCTACAGTGCAATGAATGTTTTTTATGTCCTGCATTATAATTAGAAACCCCATTATAATGCAACATAACTCCATTATATTTGTTATTTTTGTTATTGTTGTTATTCATTTCCTCTCCTTCCCTTGTTTTAATTTCTGTCATAACGATTTGGTCACTTATGAAATTTGGCAGAACGGATGCAAAGTAAAAATATTGATGATTAGACTCAAGGGGGCAATATACCAATGTTCTAATTTTTTATTTTTTGTAATCAGCGATGGAATAGAACAGAACAGAACTGAACTGGGACATAACAGCGTAGAGACAGAAACAGTACATGAATAAAATGCAACTACAAGCAAATATGTAATACAACACAAGGGCAAGAGGTGACAGTATTTAACAGGGGTGGTAATGTTGTGTTCTATGAATTTCCAAAATGGTGACGAGATATTTTAAATACCATACAGTTCAAATGTTAATTGTTATTGTGGTAGAAATATAAACACTTGAGTGAACCACATTTGTGGATAGAGCATCTGGTATGAACTGCAGGAAAAAATAAATTTCCTTGCTAAGTAAGACTAATCAACTCACTTTCCATAGCTTCATCAAAAAGGAATCTGTGTTGTCGTGTAAAAAGAATATAGAGGTAGAGAAGTAAAAATTTTTACTGTAACAACTTGTGAAGAGTTGAATGAGCACCGTCCCAGTAAACTTCCTATTTTATAGTTACAGTAGAATATGAAAGAGGGTGCAGAGGTGCGAGGCGGAATAGGAGTGTTGGCGGAAGGCTGGGAGATGAAGAAATAATGAGATGTATGAAAGATGAAGTAGCAGAGAGGATTGGAAATTCTAATAAATTGCAGTAAAAGACATCATTCCATCGTTTCTGGCCTGGTGAGCAGCAGAGGATTGTGAAACAGGAACGGTCAAAGGACAGTACATGGCAAAAAGGCCAGTTGCTTAAATGTCCTGAAGATGTAAAGCCACTCAGAGGAATCAGTCAAGTGCTTTCCATTGAGAGGGATTTCAACAGAATGTGAGGGTCATCCAAGATGCAGCCAAGGGGTCCAGGAGTGCGGTAAAAATCAACCACAGAGAGTTCAGCTGAGGCAGTAATAGAGACAGTGTGGAAGTCAAACACGGACGAAGAAGGTGGAAAGGGGCAACTGGATGTTCCCATCGATGAGAGACAAGCAAGCCTGTACCTCCACCTGTATCAGAAGGGCCAGGGGTGCGGAAGAAGGAATAGCTTGTGGAGAAGGCCTCAGGTCTGGCCATTGTGAAGGTGAGGGTGAGGAGCTTGAGTGAGAAGTGGGAGGCATACAACATGTTAAAAGATGGAAAATTGTACGGGTCTCTGCATCCCAAGTCTTGGAACCATGAGCCTGCTGCTAATGCTGTGCCTCCACTCGTGGCACAACATGGAACTGATTGATGCACCTCAGCCGAGAACCAAAACGAAGGGTCTATGTGCTTGTGCTAAAACCCAGCTGAAATGTCACACCACCCCAAAAAAAAATTTTTTTTTTTAAAGTTGTAATAAGTCAGTATGGGGAACTCAAAAACCAATAATCTAGTTCTACATGCAGTTTGCATGGAAGCAAGACCTGCGGGACGATGCAAATAGTAAAAAAAAATCTCCAGGTAAACTGATTATTACCCAGTCTTATGTATGATAGGTGGCATGGTGGCACAGCCAGTAGCGCTGCTGTCTCACAGCAGCTGGGTGGTGCAAGGGGACATGGGTTTGATCCCCATCCACTCTGTGTGGGTTTCCTCCCACAATCCAAAGACATGCTGTTCTGGTTCACTCATAGTGTTGTATGGATGAGTGACCCATTGTAAGTAGTATATCTAGCAG
Source organism: Scleropages formosus (assembly GCF_900964775.1). Taxonomy (NCBI): domain Eukaryota; kingdom Metazoa; phylum Chordata; class Actinopteri; order Osteoglossiformes; family Osteoglossidae; genus Scleropages; species Scleropages formosus. The sequence continues at coordinate 31,054,111 of NC_041812.1, read as the reverse complement.
TGTAAGTCACCACAGTGAATAAGAAGTGTGGGCTGGTAACACTACATAGAGTTCATTGGAAGTGGCTTTGGAGAAAAGTCTTTGCTAAATACATAAATGTAATTGCTGTGACCCCCTCCAGTGTGAAGTGATGTGAAAAATAAGAGGTTGATGTCATCCTGCCACGTCTCCCTGAGTGCATCATAAGAACAGGTGGCAGCACCCTGGTAAAATAGTGAGTTATTTAGAGACTGTTGCCCTGAACTATCTCACTATCATGAGCTGTTTGTCCCCTACAGATGACCTTGAGTACAGGCTCAGTTCTCTTTTTATAGGGATAAAATTGAATGCTGCAACTCTAACTTTTCATGGAAATCTTATTAAATAGACCAAAGTAATTTCTCAGACAGGTGAAACTTACCACAACTACTAAATATACAGTATTTACACCATAAGCTTAGACATTCAGTCGTGGTCGGTCAAGGGAAACTCTTGCTTCAAATGGTAATGTTTAAACCCAAAAAAGTTACCCTCTCTGGTTGTGTTCTAGAAGAGTCTGTGATTCCTAATAGTTTTCTTCCAAGCCATTAGTGCGATCGGCACGTTGTTTGGTTCAAACTGATCTTTGGACAAAGCTCTAATGTGCCTGACTTTTTCGTGCATTAAATATTCTCATTAGACGGTCAGTTTAGAGGTAGCTGGGGGAGTGTCATGGAGTCAAAGTTGACTCTTATTGATCAGTTTTGTGGTTTTCAAGGGAAGGGAGGATATGGACTTCCATTGCCGCTTTCTGTACACATTGCAGACAGAAGGAGAACATGCAAACTCCATGCAGACTGGGCCTCTGGGAACTGAAGGTCAGATCTAAAACCACCATCCCAGGTATTGCCATATTATTATATGGCCAGAATTTAGAAAGTTTAAATAGTCAAGACAATCCAGTTATTAGATACGTTATGGGGCAAATTATATTCAAAACAACGGATCATGCAGATTTAATAATAATTAAAAAATGTGTACTTTGCAAGTTTGGGTAGCAAACTTTACGTCTAAAATTATAAACAAATAAAGAAAAAAAAAAACAGCTCCGCATAGAGAAACCCTACACTGGCAGTTTTGAAAAGCACACATAATGTTCTCACAAACCAAAAGTCATCCTCACCCAGAACTTGAATAGAAAAACTTTGCAACAGATCCTGCCTAAAATGCACATGACACTTTTTAATTAGGACCATCTTCGCTATGCACCGGAAGATATAGCAAGAAGCAACTCAAATTGCATCATTTTTTGTAAAATGCCTCTGTTCTTAATGACCATATTTCTTTCCCCTTGTTTATCTGCTGTTCCAAGATTTGAAATAATACCTGCAACAGCAAAAGAGACAATGGCACTCATCACTGTCATGGTTCATATTTAATCATGAATATGGAACGTAACTGTAGTCATCTAGGAAATGTTCAATCGACATCTGTTTGTAGACCCTCAGGTATGTCAGCGTGCATCTTTAATGAAACCGTTCTTTGTTGGTCATCTCAGCCAAAGTTCTCAAACCTAAATCGATACATGATGTAACAGCTGCCTTGGATTTTTTGAAAAGACAATGTTTCTTTTACCATTACCGCAATCAATAACACATTCTTCGCAATAGGGTATGGAAACCCCACACCTACCTGAACAAATATTGCCACTACATAAAAATCAGATTAGAATTTAATGAAAGTGCTCAATGAAGCCTTGCAGAAAGAGGGATCTGTGTCAATAGGGACACAAAAGTTCTTACTTTTCACTTACATTTACTATTTATTATTATTTGTGAGCTATTCTACTCTCAGATTATTGCATTTAAATGATTTTATTTGGCAGAAACTTTTTCCCCAAAGCAACGTACAACTCTCATTATTGACTTATCTGCAATTGTTTTATACTTCCGCAGCGGCCTACCAAGTCAATATATTTTCGAGTGCGTGTGGCCTATATGTAATATGTTGTTAAACCAGCAGCAGCATTTCATAGTAATGTTAAAGAAACCAATTTGAGACAAGACATTTTGGCCCTACACAGTCCAACAGGACGGTACTGAAAGAGACTGGTATAAAGCTGGAGCTGATCAGTGTGGGAGCTGAACAAACTTGACAATAAAAAAAAAAAGTCGCCACTCAGTCTGGGCTTTGTTCGGTATGTTGAAACCACAAGGCCGGTGTCGATGTCTAACATCATGCGAGACAATGCGATGAGTAATTAACTCCCATTAAAATGTGGTTTGGACATCCTCTCCATGCAAGCTAAACGCAAATAACAGGAGCAGATGTTACATCTATAGGCTATTCATATCCTCCAGCAAAAAAAAAAAAAAAGGTGCTTTAGAACGAAAGGCCTTGAGCGGCACTTTGGTGAAAACGCAAGCCTTCTATTTAATCACTGGCAACGGTTGTTTCCGCACTTTCATTGAATTTATACAATTCCCAGGCTCCCCTTGACGGACGTCCTCAACGATCCTGCCTGCGGGTGCTGGGGGGCAACATGAGGGATATTAGAGGCGGTGCCTACAGCAAACAGCTGCCACCGGCGAAGGGCAGCTGTTGGGAACACCTGTATGGTCACAGTTGAAATGAAGGACCGAGTGGCGCTTCACAGCGAAGTATACAATTGAGAAAATATTCTAGCAGGGGGAAGTCAGCTGCTGTTGACACATAGCATGTAAATATCCATAAGGCTACTGATGTTCATCCTCAAAGAGCGAGTGCTTTGTTCTCTCCAAGCAGAACACACACACACACACACACCTCATATTTTGCTTATCGATCAATGCAATGCGCCTACTAACTGGGCACCTATGCAAAATCTACACAAAGAAATCCTTTATGCTACAATTTTGAGCATGTGAATCATCACCGTACCTGAATGGAGCATTGATACCCAGAATGCTCTGGTCTGGTGGTGCTACCAGCACCCACTGAGACACCACACATTTGGATCCATGCCTAGAATTGAAACCACCTTAATATTCCTCCCCTGTTAAGCAGCACCCACAAACGCAAACTCCGTGCGACGCTGAGCCCCAGCTGTTTGTTGGGCTCCCGAGTACCCAGGAGTCCCAGTTGCTGTTGCCAGTTCATCGGTGCCTATTCCAAAACTGGTTAGATGAGGGAAGACAGAGGGATTGAAAACGGAAAGAAAGAGATGGGATGAGGAAGAGAGAAAATCATAACAGAAAGAGACAGAAGGAGATGAAACGAGAAAGCAAGGGAGAGCGAGGCGGGGTAAAAATGGGATATACAGTGGAGAGCGGAGTGTGAGCAAAGAGGGAGGGAGGCAGTGAAAAAGGAGGGATCGAGACAGAGAGGGAGGAGGGAGAGAGAGAGAGAGGGAGAGGGAGAGGGAGAGAGGGAGGAAAGCAGTCTGAGAGAGAGGGGGGGAATGAAAGCCTACTCAGCGGCACACAGCCACTCTGCCAGGCTGATTGTGAACCCAGCTCCCACTTCAGAGCCAAAAAAGAGAAAGAAAAGAAGGAGAAAATAGACTTTGGTCATCCTGGCCAAAGAGTGTGTCTCCGGAAAGAAGAAGGCGCTGTTGGGACCATGGATTCGGACTCTGGAGAGCTTAGCGAAGGCGAGTTTTCTCCAGGTAAGAGGGCTTTCAATAAGGGGAACCGAACAGGAGCCGGGTCTTTACCGTACTGCTCTGTTTATGCCGCTCGAAGGCGAATGCTCGCGTGCGGATCTGTCCAACACACTCGTGTTCTCTGCGGTTCTTCATCGATGCGATCTGTTCCCGAGGACGTCACGTTCCTGCCTTCACGCCACACTTTGCATGCTGGCAGGTATCCACAGCGCTTTACGGTGCCTTCAGAACATCCGTGGTACTTGTGTAAATAATAACCATGGCGAGAGAAGCATGAGGCTTGCAGGTTGTGGATCCACCGAGATTGATCACAAGGCCCTTTTAATCACTATCCTCAAGCCTAAAGAAAGCTCTGGGATGGTAAAGAAAGGTGTGAGAACTTTCAGAGGCGACGGATGTGCTCGTGATACGAAAAGGAGAACGGGTCAGAAAAATAGCGGACAGGAACAAACGTCTCGCCAGGAATTCAACTCCAGAGCTGTCAGTGCAGGGATAGGGACAGATAAGCTGAGATTGTGGGACGAGCTGGGCTCAACAGCATGGTTTGCCGCATTTCCTGAAACTGGTGAGGATTCTCTGAGCGCTTGGAAACAGACAGAGGGGTGACGGAGGTCAGGCAGGCAGGAACTGGTCACACAGCTTGCTCTTGCCGTCTTTGTGTTATTCTAGATGGAATGAAGTCATGTGTTCTAGGAATTCGAGTTATGGTCTGGCACTGACTTCTGGCTCTGAAGAGTTTGCCGAGCCAGCAGGGAAGTATGGGGATGAGCGCTCGGGATAGTAGCTCACTGCTCAAAATGTGATCTGTCGGCATATAGAGGGAATTGTCGCCAGCCCAGGGCAAGATCACTTGGAAGCGCGGAATGCTTAAACATCCTCTATGTCTGGCATTTTACAGCAGCTAACGTAGCCGGCACTGTTGCGCTGAGAATCAAGTTGAGGGTTGAAGACAGAGGGCATCTTGGCTGACGCCGCGCGGGAACCTCCTCGGGGCGCACGGGGCACCTGCTTGCGGCCGAGTGCTCGCAGTAACGGACACGCCGCTCCTCCAGCCAGCTTCCTTCCTTGCGCTGAAGATGTTCTCTAAATCGCTGCGTCGGAAGTGACAAATGGCCACTGGCTCTCAGGGCTGTCCGCCAGAGGTGCGCGACTTCTCCGCTGCAACGCTTTCAGTTACAGGGAGCCGCTGCCAGCGACAAAAGACAGCGAACCTGAAAAGAGAAAATCGGGGGGAAAGATTCCCACAGACTAAACCACGAAGACATGGCTGGGTGCTTTGGGGAGCAGCTAAACTTTGCGTAAACATTGCCAGCTGGTTGATCTTTGTGGCTTGATGACTGTAAACAATAAGTTTTTCCAGCAAAAGTGAACCATCTATTTATAACCACTTCTACACTAGGCTCAACCAAAGCCCTCTGCCACGTGCTTTGCTCTCGTACACGTTTCTTTTAGCTATCTAAGAAGAGGCAGTTCTTTGAAGGATGTTGTGCTTTTGGCAACACACAGGCCCCTCCTGGAGGGTTAGTGGTGTGGGAAGGAGGTTGGGGTGGGGTTCGGGAGCCCCCATCACAGTCATTGGGGATATCAAATAGACGCGTTAGCTCCTCCAGCTCAGCCACTTCCGCAGAAGCGTGTCATTGGGCCTCTCTCCCTAGTCGGGAATGCTCCGTTAGGCGGAAACCGGTTGCCAAAATTTGATCTGATGGGCACTTCAAAGAAATTATCGTCAAAGACATCACAGTAGTTGCGGATGATGCCTTTAAGAAAAACGGAGTGCTGCTGATCTGGTGGTAAAACATGTTCCACAAGCCCAGCTAAGAACAAATCCTTAGATTTTCCCCCCACATACTACAAAACGAAATGTTTTCTGATGTGTGCAGTCGAGAGCATCTTAAAACGTTGCCCAAGTTGCCAAGGCACCCTCCCTCCCTAGCAAGCTTCTGGTTTCCCTGCATCCATCTGGATCAGAGCGGCTCGGCAAGCGGACCGCCCACTTTAAAAGTTTCAATGGATGACTAATGGTGACGAGCTACAGGAGAGCTGCTCCGCCAAGTCCTCAAAGGAGGAGGCTTTGATATGAGCCGCCCCCTTGCTTTAATCTGGTCCGCAGATGTAGCCCTTGCACCCTGGTGACGGAACACAGGGACCGCCAAAGCTCAAAACTGGAAAATCTGTCAGACTCTAAAAATAAATAGATGAAAAAGAAATCCTTACTGGAAAAGACAGCATACAAGAAAAAGAGCGGTGAATTGACCAGGGTGTAATTCAGAGAGTGAAGCTCACTGTGAGGTCAAGCGTGTTCTTAATTCCTGCCGGAGAACCGGCCCACTACCCTCCTATGGCTCGCACCTTTTGCCTCAATCTGGTCAGGGTGACCGCACATCGCCCCTGGTTCTCCCAGGCTCCGCCTAGGATCCCGTCACGGCGACGCCACCATATTTGCTTTCAAAGACAGTCACGAGACAAGAGTTCACAGTTGGGGGTTGTTTTGTGCATGGCTCATGCAGAAATTTTTCCAGAAGGGTGTGGTGGGCTAGGTTTCACTGGCCCCCCACTGCAAGCCTTACTACATGCTGTCACTAAGCTTCTGTTTTATTGGACTTATTTTGGAGAATGAGCCACAGTCATTACCTTGTGACCTTAAAATACAAGGAGGGCGCAAACTGTGTTGCCACTACCCTGTAAAAACTGTGGAACCAGCAGTTTCCTATTCCTCATATTCCACTTGCACCAAAAACTGACCATGTCTTCTGTAGAGTGATCGAAGGGCCACTCAAATCCTAAATCTTAGTAAGACTCTTAGTAACACAGGGCAAAGGGCCCAGGGGGTCATTTTAAAAATGTCTTCCTGACTTTACTGGTGAATTTGTCTTCATGAGTGACGTGAGGTTTCAGCAGTTTGTACACATATGATCACGCTGGTCAGAAGCTAAGAAGTTATGAAGCTCAGAGACTCGGTTATGATGCTGATCTCTGGAGATACAGGCCTATGGGAAATAAGGGTCAACGTCCTGGAAACCATTACTCCAGTGGGGTTACAAGAAGTCCGTTTTGAGATTCTGTGGAAGAGGAGATAGAGATGTCAACCTTGGGACTTGTGACTAAAGACGACGCTCTCCCAAGCTCAAGCCGGTTCCACGCGTGTTGGTCGCCCAGCCGTGTCATAAGGAAACGCCCAAGTCTCCATCGGAAAAAGTGAGGCTGGTGCAGAAAGAGGAGTGGATCCAGAGCTCCATTATACCCACACTGCTGTTTCCATCTGGATTCACAAACCAGTCATCAGGACCAAATTGATCATTAGCATGGTCTTTAGAGACATAATAAACCGCTTTTTTTTTTCTTTCTTTTTAAACAAAAAGCTAAACTGCGGAAGTTAAGGTGGCCAAAGTCTGTAGGAGGCAGGATAAACACAACCACAGTACAGGGGAGGGAAAAAAAAAAAAAAAAAACTCTAGCAAAGCAAGTTATGGAGTCTACAAAAAAAAATTGCTGTTTGTAATGTGAGAAAGTTGCTGCTGAAATTAGCAAAGCTCATTTACTTGCAGTCTGGAGTACAAAAGAAGAGCGAAATCCACACCGGGGGTCCTTACAAAAGTGCTTCACTTCTGTTTTTTAAAAATGCCAGTTCTATCAAACGCAAACTCTCCAACGGTTCGCTGGATTTTTCCACTCAAATTCCCAGAGGACGGCGATGGTGCTGGGGGTGCTGGGGGGGGTGGCGCCGTGCCAGACAGACCCTCCAGGACGTGTTCCCATGCCTTGTCACTGTCCACGTGACTCCCCCTGCGCTTTCACCAGAGGGGCAGCCTGCTCTCTCCACATAAAATGCAGTGAGCTCTTCAAGGGCAGCGTGACGAGCGGGACATCATCTCTCGGCCCCGGATAGAAAAGACGAAAAGAGGGTTTTTGTTTTTGTGTCGCTTACCTCCTCAAGAGGGAGCAGCAAGGAGACAAGACCCCGAAGCAGCTGTGGGCCTCAGATGGCTCGATGGCTCCCTCCCCCTGGCTCATAAAAAGACCTTCGAATTCTGTGTGTCAGCTGATGAGACCCGAGATCTAAGTTTAACACCCTAGGGCAAGGACAAGGCCCCTCCTGCAGACTCAGAGTGTCTCGGAGTGACACGCTACGGAAGGCGAAAGCAATTCATTTTTCACCTCAATTTCTCCACAGAACAACATCAAGAAAACACTTAAAAGACAAGTTCAGCATCAGATGAGTGCAGAGGATCTGCAGAACAGCTATATAGTTCAACGACGGAATTATTATCGAACGTCAAAGCCTTAAAATCACAAACGCTGCATTAAAATAAACCTCTAATACTATTCATTGTGAGGAGAAAAAAGCAAGCACCAAAAAGTACCAAACATGAACCGTGATACACACTTCAGTACGACATACTCTATATGGGCAATAGGCGGTGGTGCGTTACACAAACATCCTCCCCCCTACCTTTACCCTGAAACCGAGAGCGGTCCGGCGACTCTTGCCGGACCGTGGTGTGGTTTTCAACCCCTGACACGCCATGTGTCTTTCGACAGATAAAATTGATTTCCTTCACGGCATGCCTGCACTGTGCGCACCCCCTCTTTTCCTGTGGCGTCCATCTGCCAAGCACCATTTCCACAAAAAGCACAAATGTGTTTCTGTGACTAGAGGAGGCGGGAGGCAGCGGTGCGGCACAGCACCGTGCATCACAATGCTGCGTTTTAACGACCACCACTCCGAACAAGCTTTCAGATCAATGTAGCTGTTTGGGAACCAGATGAATCAACAGAGATTTCGATAACAGCACCGGGTAATTATGTAAGGGCTCGTCGTTACGGATGGACACCTACGGTATTTCTGCGATGAAGAGGGTGTCGCATTACACGTTGAAAACGAGGGCTTTCGTACAGTTACACGTTAGACAGCTCACAGGGGACAACAGTTATTGCCACTGCACAAGGGTGGGTGCTGGGCTCGGGAAAACTGCACGCGGAAGGGCATCAGAAGACGGGCAGGCTGGTGGGGAAGACATAAAGGCTGGCCATCAGAATAGGAGGTGGCAGGCGGAGGCACTGAAATTTTGGGCTCTCTGGGGTGGAAAAAAGACGGGGAATAGAGTGCATGTTGCAAAGGTGGGCCACAGAACAGGTGATGAGTGGGAGAAGGAGTGGAAGAGCAGGGATTTGTGCAGATGAGTCCGGAGGACAGAGAGACATGAAAGCGCAGAGGGAAACTTTCCCTTTATCCCTCTTGGAGAAATGGTGCATGGGAGCACAAAAAACTGAAAACATCCACTATCAATCTAGTATCTGCATTCTTCCTGTTTTCTATACACTAATATGTCTTTCTATGCTCATGTCCAGGGACACCAAGAGCTTCTGTATCCCATTCAGATTAATATAATTTATCATGATTGGTAACGGCATGCGGTATAGTACGTTGGCAAAGATGCACAGAGGACGCAAAAGCGCAACGGTAGACACCGAAGTGAACGTATTTTCCCTCCAAGTGAACGGTTATATAACATGCCTGTTTTATCCCAGCGCAGCTGTCACCTTTAAAAGCACAAATAAGCCAATAATTTATTGCATGTCCTGTAATGTAAACATTATCTGTCACATTAATTGCATAGTTTCATAAATGTTTGTCACCTCTGAGTGCATTCTGCATTTTGTCAACTACAATGGTACGCTTAATTCTAACCAGCCTGCAAAAACCAGAAAAGGAGCTTTTAAAATGAATCAGCTTTTTCGAAGTATACTTCATTGGTATGGAGTACAACAAAGTATCGGTGGCAAAAGCAGACCTAATGTCTTAAAACCCCTGCACTCTCCTCCAAAAACCAACTGTAGTCAAACACCAGCACACCAAGCTTGCCACAGTTATTAAGCAGGAAGAAAAAAAAAAAACACGGGAGTGGGCGAGTACTTCACTTGTTGAGCTGCAGCCAAGAAAGCAGCAGCTCCTTAGTTATGTTCATTAGTCCTCAGCAGCTCCTTGTTCTGACCTCCGGACTGAACAGAAGCACACACCATTTCCCTAGAATAAAAGGACGTCACCCGCCTTTTACATCAATATTTCCACTGTCTCGCCATCCCTAGTGATACGGAACGCTTTTACCATAAACCACTGCTGAATGTTTTTATTTTTTTACAACGGTTCAGGTACATGACTGTCCTGGCTGATTCCAGGAAATAAACCAGCAGTGATTTTAATTCACCAGCTTTTTAATGAGCTTACCACTGTGCCATACAGACACAGGCAGCTCAATGACTCTGCACTTACAGTGTGTACAGAGGCTCTATTGGGGATGGATCAGTGCAGGAGAGGGTTGAAAGTGATTGAGATATGATACAACAGTCTATAGATTTCAACTAAATCTCATCCAGACAACCTACTGGGGAACAGAGTTGCTCATGATGCAGCCAAAGGGAAGACAGACTGTTTTGCTAGTCCAAACAAGGCCGAACATGACAACATGAGTCTGCAGGTCATCACTTTATTAAAAGTTCCTGGATTTACCTAAAATTTTGGGTGCTTTCATCTTCTGTCCTGTTCAGTCCAGTCCAGGGTGTAACCCCCCCCCCCGCTTTACACCAAGTGATTCTGGGACAGGCTCCGGACTACCGCAACCCTGTGCAAGACAAGTGGTTTATGAAAATGGATGGTTGGATAATGGGAGCTTTCATATTTGAGGAGCTAATTTATTCAATATGTCTTTCTGATGTGGGGGGGTGTGGTGGTGCAGCAGATTTGGCCGGTGCCCGCTGTGTGGCGGGTCCGAGGTTTGAGTTCTGCTTGGGGTGCCCTGCAATGGCCTGGCGTCCTGTCCAGAGTGTTTCCCCTCCCCCTTCAGCCTTGCACCCTGTGTTTCCGGGTAATATCCGGCTCGTCGCGACCCCGCTCAGGACAAGCGGTTGTTGACGTTGGTTGGTTGGTTGGTTGGTCTTTCTGTACTGTTTGCCCTGAGAACAGGAATTTTGGAGGTGGGAACAACTGTCGTAGTACATATCATTGTGGAAGAGTGTTCATTTATGGCAACAGAACACCGAACAGACCTAAAGACATCAATTTCCCAGAAACAGCCCTTTTCAATTACCGACGAGAGGTACTTTAATGAGTCTCGATAAAAGGCAAAATTGTCCAGGTTCAGTTGTTGCCTAAGCAGTGAAATCCTAAATGTATGACACTGTCAGAGCAAGAGAGAAAAACACTACTTCTAGAATGCGGGCTTGATATTTTTAGGGTTTCGACATGCTGCAGTAGGAGTTACAACCAAAATGAAAATTGTCTCTCTGTTCTTAAATTTAAAGTCACCTGATGTTGACATTTGAAAGGCTATAAAGGACTGTCTTTGCAAAAGTGAACATTTTTAAATTTCATGCTGGTTAATATTTAACCAACAGCACAAAGGCAATGCCCATACACTGGCTGATTGATTCTGAAACACAAAACCCAAAACAGTGAACTGTGAGTCAAGCATCTTGTATTTTATGTAAACAGCATGAGACAGAGGTGAGCCATGACAAGCAACGGTCCAAGTTCTATGGTGGGTGCGTTACCGAGACACGGTGACCTCGCTTCCAGGGCAACGGAGAGTTTCAAAACCCACAAGGTGCTTTGATATTGCACTGAATCCGACTCCCCGCTAATTCCGCACAAACAATGCACACCCCCTCTCCCCACACACAATTAATATCGTGCGCACACGCAGAGATCAAGCTGTTTGTGAGGGAAACAGGATGTTTCAGTCTCCCAGTAATTCCAGGTTTGACAGCAGGAAAAGCATATGTGTTACTCACCCAAGTGGATTAATGTTGATTCTAAATGAGAATGTATGTTGAACCCCACCCCACATGACCTGTCACCTGGAACAGATAATAAACACATCAGTGACTGACAGACTGAACCAACCTGCTGGTTTACATTTATTTATTTGGCAGACGCTTTGCTCCAAAGCAACTTCCAATGAACTCCACATAGTGTTATCAGCCCACACACCTTATTCACTGCGGTGACTTACACTGCTAGATATACTACTTACACTGGGTCACTCATCCAGACATCAGTGGAACACACATTGTCTCTCTCTGTCACTCACACACTATGGGTGAACCTGAACAGCATGTATTTGGAGTGTGGGAGGAAACCCACGCAGACACAGGGAGAACGTGCAAACGCCACACAGACTGGCTCAGGGATCAAACCCATATCCTCTCTCACCACCCATGCGCTGTGAGACAGCAGCGCTATTCACTGTGCCACCGTGCCGCCTTTTGGTCTAAAAATCACCTGCAATATACAAATCACAAATACAGACAATAGTATTATCTTTGCGACAAACCACTCCAAAAGTATTCTGTAATGTTCTCCAAGACTATAACTCTCAAAAATGCTTACGAGGAAGTCAAGGCTTGGTGATCTCTTTACTACCCTGTTCATCCTATGGGTGGGAAAGGTTTGTCCGATATGTCTAAGAAATATTCATAGGAACAGTATTTTGTAGTGGGCATACATCAAGGTGGGCACTCTAATAACATTATTAGGTTACTATGAGTCACAAAGTAGACAAGATGAAAGTAGCAGGTAGAGGGGAAAGCTCATTCTTCATATTTTATAAATTCTAAATTTCAAATTTCTGTTGAGATCTGAGGAGAGTGACCCTCACCATTCATTTCGCCCCTTTGGTTTTCTCTAATAAACCAAGGATACGTATTGACACTGGTTGCATTTTGTTCACAAGGAAACCCCAAATTGAAATCAATCAACAAGTGTGACAGGAGACACGAGAGCTGTATTCAGTTGCCAAAGTCATTCCCTGAGTAGCTAATAGATTAAAAGAGGAGCGGAGGTAATGAAAGGAGTTTTCACCAGCGGGGAAAAAGGCGCTGTTTACCATTTATCCCCTTTGTAACAGACATGGAAATAAGTTGAGCGACTTTGAAAGTACCTTTCAATAAAGCAATAACTAAAGGGCTTGTGAGGAGAAAAACACCGCGTGTGACGTAAACAGGTGGTGTGCTGTCCTTCATGGTGTTGACAGTAATAATATTTTGAAGAAGGAGAGCTGACAAGTAGCTAACAGCTAAAGGCTAGTTGCTAATGGCGTGAACGTGAGCACACAGGCGACCTCGCCTTTAATTCTCCATCACCTCATCTGGATAAACAAGTGTCTCGTAACCTTAACCACCTCCTGTTTCACACACCACTGAGATCCCGCAAAGCTATTGAGCTAATGCTCATTTGACTCATTCTAGAAATTTCTGACAAGCCAACTGTGCTTCTACAGCTCCCTGTGGCTGGGCAAACTACATGGGTTAGGATGATGGATGACACAGAATATTAACCAGGTTGCTTGAAGGAAATATTTGTTTAACAATACGTACTAAACAACTTACCATCGCTAACGTCGTGCTAACTGATACGCTCACTGTATGCGCGGAGTCTTTCTGAGGCAACTCTTTTTTTCCTGGCAGGTGAAGCTCAGCGTGCAGTGTAGACATAGACATGTTCCAAAAATTCTATACAGATATTACATATTTCTTTACAAATTTCTAAAAAATTACATTGAACCCAAGGAGAAAACAGAGTCTGCAATGCGAAATGCAATAAGAAATATGTACCATATACCATTCTGTTGTGTGGAAATTTCCCTCTTCTTGACAGAAATGTACAGAGAAGGGAGCATTTTAAAATGTGTAAATTCCAAACATTTTAAATCCACGTCTATAAAACCCTTAAAATAGGGGAAAGACTGTTTTCACACGTTTGTACTGTTGCAAGCTATAAGTTTGGCAAAGCCCGGCTACGCGAGGATGTCATTCTAAGACATCTGTAAGTCCATCTCCTCTCCCTTCCACCCACCTACACTCAATTAACAGCAAACAATAGGATTCACAAACATCTCCCCATCATGCTGACATGGCAGTTTACAGCCCTCACACCCCCACACCGGAAATCTACGTGGACTAATATTGGGGATGGAGTCCAATGGAGCCGTTCCAGCTGGACACGCCTTGTTTCCAAGGTGGATCTGTTCAGGTCCTCACACCAGCATACATGAGGTACACAGGAAGACAGAACTCAGGCTGGGAAACAGAGACAAACTTTTACATCTCCCCTGTGTCAGAACTTCCTCGCGGTCCATGATTGTTCTCCTGCAATAGTTGTGCAACTAACGGTAAAGGATGAGGGAATAAAGGGCCACCAGGCAAATAAATTAAAAAGCATTTAATTAAATCGGCCCACCTTTCAGGGATACATGCTGTCTCTCGCTTTCGATTGTTACTTAACAGACCACAGAGGTATATGTGAAAGGCAGATGTATGACGCAAAACATGCGCGGGCTGTGCGTTTCGGAGACTGAGGCCAGAGGGACATGAGCACCCTGGGGATCCAAATCACTGCTGGAATGACAGAGCAGAGTGGGTGTATAAAAATAGTCGATCTGTCCAATTAAGCAGGGTTGTCTACAGGCCATGACAGGAGAGAGAGACAGAGGGAGACAAAACTGTCCCAAAGTGACCCTTAGACCCCGCTAATGAAGCTATCTCTACGCTGTGGTCCAGCTAGGGTGTAAAGACCAGGAAGATCAGTCTGCGTGGCTAAGCTGCTCTTGGCTGCTGACATGCAGAGAGAGTTAGTGAGATGCAGCACCGGTGGAACATGGGGGGGTTGGCAGTCTTATGACCATAGAGACCAGCAATAAATCCCGTAATCTGAGCAGCTTTGCACAATAACTCTGAATTATTCCTTAGAGTTTAGTGGTCATGGCAAATCAGTAAGAGAACTAATGGCACAAATATCTTGAAACTAATTCTGCGTCGCTTCATATTCTTCATACCATGGAAAACATGCACAATGTATGAATGAATATATTTTTTAAAAAGCCAATGAACTTACTATGGTACTTTTGGGAAACAGACTCCAGGTTTTTGAGTTTGCAGTCAAGTATAGTTAATTCACTTTTACCAGCACAACATCTCTACTAATAACGCACTAAAACACATTTTTAAAGCATTTGGTTTGCTCGTTTTTTGTGTACGACATCCATGAAAAATAAAGCCGGGATATTTCTAATAGCACAAGGTCTTATGAAGCCATCACCGAGTCCATGTTTGGTTATCAGTGCGTCCTCCTCTCACAATCCGGCCAAGGCTCTGTCCACAAGCCGTTCATCTTGTGGACAGCGGTATATCGGACTCACGCAAACAAACCACCGCTGCTCTGCACGTCAGCGCGACGGATCCAGGACCACCGAGGAATCGGCCAGTAGGGAGGCAGCGCCTGTACATCTCAGACTCCGCCCCTTCTGCCCTCTGATTGGCTGAGAGGCCGGTCAGCAGCTATCATTTCATATGTCCAAAAATCCAGTCACTCCCATAAAAGCACCCAAGGCTATTACCTCCCACACAGCTGGAGCAGCCTACACTTAATACCTTCCTGAGACGTATTAAACCAATTAGTTTTGTGTCCTTTAATGAAATGGAAAGAAGGGTGGTGCTCTTTACAGTTATTTGGAGTTATTTTCAAACCCGGGTCCTTGGACTGCAAAGCGACAGCCCTTCGACTGCACTAGCTGCTAATCAGCAACGCATAACATCACGTAGCAACACATTAACGGTATCAATATGTTAACTGTTTACTAGTGATATTCCTCAGGGGGGGATAACTTAAAAGAGATGGACCTGGCAGTATGTGGTTAGCAACAACTTAGCGGTTTATGCTGTCATACAGAATGCCACAGTACTTACCACTACTATGGGAAAGTAGTTTTGAACATGACCTTGGCACAATGTGCCTTTTCGTGTTAACAGTTTGCGTGCTTGTCCTGTTCATGTGTAAAGAGGATTGGCAGCAGGTGAGAAACAGTGAGAGAGAGAGAACCCATCTGCTTGTCTGGCTGCTCATCAGAGAGACTAGGAGACACAGAGCTCAAGGTTAGACATGACCAAGATCAGGGTTCACAGCAGCTGGTGACTAAACACGAGCATTTGATTCAGATCCTGGTGTGGAACAGAGGGCAACGGCGTGCGCTGGGGCAGAAGGATGTTTCTGTCAAGATAAAATGGAAGTGTCAGACTGGCACGGCTGGTACTGCGTGCATCACAAGCTTCCTCGAGTACCACCCCTCAGAGCGTAGTTGGTACTCCCAGGCCTGACACTGTTTGTTCTCCTCTGCTGGAGGCACAGAGAGGAAATCTATACACATTGTCTGAACTGCTTGTCCCATATGGGGTCACGGGGAGACAGAGCCTAACCTGGCAACACAGGGCAAAAGGCTGGAGTAGGAGGGGACACACCCAGGACGGGACGCCAGTCCGTCGCAAGGCACCCCAAGCGGGACTTGAACCCCAGACCCACCGGAGAACAGGACCCGGTCCAACCCACTGCGCCACCTCACCCCCCTCTAGGAAATTTATGTTTGTATATAATGCTCCACACAATATACTATAGCTGTCCCAAAGCGAGCAGCAGGAAAGGAACCAACATAACAAATCAGCGTGAAACATTATGATCAGTAACCACACAGTAAAAAGAGAACAGAAGGCTTCCCACTGCTATAAAACAAATAGCATTCCCAGGGGTTTTTACTACAGTACCAGAACCCTGGGCAGGCAGACGTCCATTGTGGTGACAAAGTGCCTTCAAGAGAGTGGTAAAATCAGCAAGCATCATGTCCCATTAAACCATCCTTTTTAACACGAGACTTTGACGCGCCACAGCGGGAAAATACAAAAGCAATAAAGCGGCGGTGGCGCATGTGGTGACATAATGGTGACAAGAAGCTCTGCTTTTCTTCAGTTTGCGATTCCATTCGGATTCAAATCTCAGCACAGGACCGATTCTAGCTAGTTTTCCCGCTCGATCTGTCCCTGCGGTGAGATTCAGCAGCTCTAATCACAATTAGCGTTACATTTTACACTGTATAATTTTCAGCTGGCATGGTGTGTGTGTGCGTGTGTGTGCGCGGTGGTGGGGGAGTGTGAGCACAAACACATAAACACAGACAGGCGAGCTGTTTGTCATCACATTTCTCTGCCGTCGAGCAGTCGCCCTTACCCAGGGCAACATCCAAAACATGGGAAAACAAGGTGCGCATCAAAGTCAGTAATTCAAAGGCAAATCTGAAGACAAGTCCGCTCGCAGGAACGTTGAGAATGGACTCTGAATTGCCATGCAGTGAATTTAAAAGAGGACAGAATATGAAACAGTGGTGTATTAGAGAGATGAAAGTGTCAGGTAAATTGGGCGTATTAAAATAGGCTTGGACCTGAGAATTACTAAGCAGGAGGAAAGTAATACTTTTGGGTGTGTCTCTGGTTTACTGTACACCTGGGGTAGGGCTGAGCTTATTTGGACAGTGAGACAATAGAGGAGAAAACGGAGCATTGCAGCACAATAAGAGGGCAATATTCTCTATTGACGCGTCATATCGCATTTCGACATATATGCAAACTGACATTTTATTATTCCAGCAAATCAGCAGAGTGTCGGAGCTCAGGAGAAGCACGATCTCCTACGGTGTGAGTGACAACAAGATGAATGTAGGAAATGAGCGCGGCGCTGTGTGTCAATGCGGACTAGGGCCTACTTAGTCACAGTCGGCCAGGTTTCCCTGCACCGCTCACACCACCAAGAGCTCGGAGAGGGAGTTCAATAAATGTAATAAAGAAAGCTGGCGGAATCGGGTCCCTCTCTGCCCAGCTGCATGAAAAACCTCTGGAACGGAAGCCAACTCATTCTAGTGTGAAGGCTAACTGTTCTCTCTCTCCGTTTAACCCTTCCCTGTTTCAATCTTAGGCCATGAGACCTTCAACTCCAAGAGCCTAGCGCTGCAGGCTCAGAAGAAGATCCTAAGTAAGATGGCCACCATGGCAGTGGCCAACCTGCTGACGGACGACACCAGCAGCGAGATCCTGGACGAGCTGTACAAGGTGAGCCGTGAGTACACCAGGAACAAGAAGGAGGCACACAAGATCATCAACGACATCATCAAGATCGCCCTCAAGATCGGCATCCTCTACCGCAACCAGCAGTTCAGCCCAGAGGAACTGGAGACTGTGGAGCGCTTCAAGAAGAAGATGAACCAGGCAGCCATGACGGTAGTGAGCTTCCATGAGGTGGACTACACCTTTGACAGGGTCATCCTCTCCGAGGTGCTGCAGGAGTGCAGGGACCTTCTGCACGAGCTGGTGGAGAACCACCTGACGGCCCGCTCCCACAGTCGCATTGACCACGTGTTCGACCACTTCGCCGACGTGAAGTTCCTGAGTGTGCTCTACAGCGCTTCCGAGGAGTACAGACCTTGCTTGAAGAAGATCTGCCAGGGGATTAACAAACTCCTGGACGAAGGTGTTCTTTAACTCCCACTCTTCTCTTTCGTTGGCCTTTGTTTGCTTTCCCAAGCCTTGTGTGCGATGAACTGTACGTTTTTATCGGGTGAAGACGTTTCCGTGAATCCATATGTATATTACATATATCTCTTGTGCTCCGTGTGCGTGACCTGGTTTTATACTTCACAGATGTTGGGAAAGAGGTGTCCTTGGGAAAAGCCTCCCTGTTTTTGATTGCTTTTTATACACCATTTGCCGTTCCGGCTCCACTATATACTGTTGTTCATTTGTATAATCAATGCACACAGAAAGACACACACGTCAGTCCTAGATTTATTTGTGTTGTACAAATCACACCTACACCCACTTTCGACACACATTCGCTACCCAGCTTTTGTAAGAAGGTGACTGTTATTTAGAGACTGAATGTGAAAGCATAACTTTCCCTGCATAGAAACCAAGTTTTTTAAAAAAAGAAGAGAAAAAGAAAAAAACTGGATCATTACATTTAAATGTAAACACACTATTTCTGTTCCACTTTCAAATTATCGTGCAAAGCAACCATCCATAATTCCAAAATCAGTTTCTACTTTACAAGTCACACCAGAGCAGTGTCTAACCTCCCTGTTCCTGATGGCTGTGCCAATGGGTAAATATGCCATATTCTTCAAAACCACATAAGAGTGTGAACATGGTAAGTCCTGCCTCTTCTGGGGATGTAATGAAATGTTCTTATTAAAGATTGCTTATGAAATTAGTTTGTGGTGTCTTTTTTAATCAATACGCTTCTTCGGTTTGGTTACATCTGCAATTAGGCACTTTAAGCAAAGCAATAGAAGAGCTGAACAGTGGTACTCTTGCTCACTTTGCTTAACTGCTTGTCAGAGTCACGGGGGGTCCGGAGCCTATCCCGAAAAAAGGGGTTGCAAAGCTAAATAGAGTGCACCA
The DNA here is from genome assembly GCF_900964775.1 of Scleropages formosus. Classification (NCBI taxonomy): domain Eukaryota; kingdom Metazoa; phylum Chordata; class Actinopteri; order Osteoglossiformes; family Osteoglossidae; genus Scleropages; species Scleropages formosus. The sequence goes on along the minus strand of NC_041812.1, from coordinate 31,035,240 downwards.
TGGATGGGACACCAGTCCACTGCCAGTCAATCACAGAAGAGTGGTACCAAGAAGATGAACTGTTTAATCTCCGCCTCTTCATGACAGAGATTTATAGAACAATCCCAGCCCAAAGTCTTTAATCTCACTACCTTGGAGGTTTATCTGCAGCAACTGAGATGCCACTGACCTTCTTCCACAGGGGGCAGGTGGGGTGCTCTTGAAAAAGTTCATTTTTAGACCTCTTAAAACCCTAGCTATTCCCATAGGGCAAGGCGGGTTGAAGATCCAGTCCAGTCCAGGATTCAGTCAATGCTGTAAGGTTAACTGGATGATTTCCTGCCTAGCTGGAAGAGAAAGACCTCCCTCCATCCATCTTCCTCTAGGACTTCAAACTCCAGGACTGTGGTTAAATAATCCAGGCTTACATTTACATTACCTTTACATGTATTTATTTAGCAGACGCTTTTCTCCAAAGCAACTTCCAATGAACTCTATGTAGTGTTACCAGCCCACACACCTTATTCACCATGGTGACTTACACTGCTAGATACACTTCTTACACTGGGTCACTCATCCATACATCAGTGGAACACACACTCTACTCTCTGTCTCTCACACACAATGGGGAAACCTAAACAGTCTTTTGAGTGTGGGAAGAAACCCACGCAGACACAGGGAGAATATGCAAACTCCAGATAGACTGAGCAGGGATCGAACCCACATCCACCAAGCCCAGGTGCTGTGAGACAGCAGACAACTCCACGCAGGCTGACTTGGGGAACACGCAGTCAGAGAGGCAAAATATATGACACATGAGCAATGATTATACATGGATTAAAAATATGTCTTGCATCCATCTGCCTTCCACAAATCACTAACATTGCCATTAAATCCATCGCTAGGATGATTCTAGTGGCACGATGGTGTCTCATAGCGATGTTCCAATCTGGGCTTTGACCTCTGAGTGGAGTTTGCATGTTCTGCCCATGTTCATGTGGGTTTCCTCTTGCCGCCCAAAGACATGCGGAAGTATTCCATGGTAAACCACTTTCATACCCACCCTCGCCTTGGAATCCATGGCAGGTCACTAAGAGTCAGTTTGGACTCGATGGTGCTTGCCCAAGATAGGATGAGTCTAAGGCAAACACGAGTCTTTGCAAGCTCAGGGTAAAAGAACCTTCCTCTAAACGGGCTGTGCCTATGCAAGGTGGGTCTAAGAAGAATTACTCCATACAGGTGGAATACAGTTAAAAGACTCAATGGTATTTGCAGGAAGAAGTAAGAAAATGTCACTCCATGGAAGAACATGGCCACAAGGCTGAGAAACCACTTTAGAACATCTCATCTCTGTTCCCCTCCAGCAATCGGTAAAACATTCTGAGACAAACACAAAAATACACAGCAGATGCCTGAAAAAGCAATCGCAACACATTTGGTTGGCGCGGTAGTTGGCTAATGCTCTGCTCGCAGCTTGCTGTGGGAGGCTAATTGTTTTGATCTTTCTTTTGCTGATGTTCGATGCACCACAGAGTTAAGTCAAAATTAAGTTTTTTCTTGATTAAATGTTATTCAGTTTGCGTATACTTGCTTGATGCTACAAGTATTTAGGCTGAGCACTGAATCAGTAGACGTGTCTTCCCAGCTTTTCTGCAGAGGTTATCTGGGGTGTGGGACACTTGTGGGATGTTCTGCTTTCACATTCCTGTCCACTTCAGCCTCCATACAGTGCTGCTTGGAAGTATATGAAGCTCGTCTCCCCTTAGTTTTACCACGAAACGGTTATTTAATAAGAAGCAGTCTTTCTCATGCGACATAATAGGTGTGTAATGACAAGTTCCATATGTTGCTTTAGAAGAAATGGTGTGCAGAAGAAAAACTGAAGCGCAGGTGCAAAAATAAGTGAACACCAAGCTGCACTGGTTAAATCAAGTAGGTATGTAGAATCAGGTGTGCAAATCAAAATCACGTACTTATAAATTTATTTGAATATTTTATGCAAAGCTATTGACCATTGCTGTAGGGTTCAAGGAGCATTATATGTATTTCCCAGGTTGTCAGGGTGGACTCAAACTTTTGAGCAGCACTGTACAGTGTGTGCTACAAAGTGTGAGGGACACGCTGCTGTACTCTTGTCCACCCAACATACCCAGTGCACCTTATCTCTCACAGCACAGCAAAATATGACACGTATGGCAGCTATAGGGCTGCACTGTAGATGCAGTGATGTGATGCAGGTGCATACTTCCACTCTAAGGTACAACAGATGGGCCTCACCTGGCGGCCGAATCTGCTATTCGTGTCACAGGTTCCACTCCATCACCATGCTACCTGCTGCTCCTTGAGATCTCACCCCAGATGGGAGTCAGAGTCACTCAGAGTCACTCAGGGTCACACTTTATTTTTAGATTTTTCTGCAGCTGCACAAGATCCCCAGAGAGCCGGGGAGAGAATGCATGAGCTGCACGCCACGTGTCTGCCCCATGCCTCTGCTCTCCTGATACGATGTGTTATCGCAAACCAGGGCCATCTGTCTGCACGCGATGCCGATGGCCCTCCCGAAAGTTACAGCTGCTCATCAAATGGGTCCAGGCGGAATCAAGGTGTTCCTGAAGACTGCAGCCAGGACCGTGGTGTCGTCTCACATGAGCTGAGTGCAAAGGCGCAGAGGTGGCAGCCCCCCATCTGGCTGAGTTAGACAGCACAGGTACGCGAGAGTAATCCGGCGCCACGCTGAGTGAAAACACATCCACTTAGCAAGTTTGCAGCTCTTCCAATTCATTGTGCAACATCCTCCCTAGGATGCCAGACACTGAAGCCAGCTGTGTTCTCCAGTCTGCTCCTCACACACACCACCTTGTTTGTGTGGCTCACAAAATCACGCACTCACGAAGCCAGATGCTGAAACCAGCCTGTCACAACACACCCATAAAATAATATCTTACTCATTCATTACATAACACACACTCTCTAACATGCACACGGACACACAAAGACACATAAACACCTTTTTATCCCTTACACACAAACACAGAAGGCAGACACTAAAACCAGTCACTACGGTGTAGTTATATTCATTAGATTCCTTTTTGATATGTCCAGGTATGACCCTATCCTCTCCCTCACACACACGATATACGATTTCTCAGAAGAAAAAGTAAAAACACAAAGAGACAGAAGAAAATATTTAAACTTTTGTTCTTGAATCTTTTTGACATCTTCAGACAACTCACACTCGCTCTCCTTTCACCAGTGGTACCATATTATCTAACACGAGCCCCGAACTCCGCCGTTGACCCACAATTGTGATCATGGTAGAATGGCCCAGCGGAGCACGCTGGGCTTCACTGCTTCTCTGCAGAGCCCACGGTGCATCGAATTAAATTAGATCAATGAAAACCAAGGAGCTATTTTCTACAAGATGCAAGGCTCTGACTGCAGCAAGCCACAACTGTGGAAGAGACGCGAAGGGGTTACCTGAGAGCGGCGCATCATTGGACAGGTGGAAACAAGGGAAACACCACCCGCCAGCACCATAACGCTTTCCTGCAAAACATCCACTGTCAAACCGGGCATTCTTCTGGTGTTCCAGGATGCCACTGGGCAGGATGGACACATACCATGTTCTGACCAGTGCAAAAAAAAAGTCACAGATTCCCTCTAGTGGTCAGAAGTGATAACAAATCACATAGCACTAATAACTGAATATTGAACTGTGGGTGAAAAAATGCACGGTAAAGAAAATTCGGAAAATGTCTTTGCATATGTGCGTGATTATAATGAACGGCTAAAGAAAGAGTATCATACAAGAAAGTGACACAAAAGAGAAGTGAACAAGTTAGAGCCATGTAAACGGCATTTTTAATCTTAACATTTCAACGACCACATGACAGGCATTCTTAACAAAACAACCTTTCTGTACCACAGGCACAAACAAACATGCCATGTGAACACAGTAAAATAAGGCATTTGGCTACCTCTATTAGTGTGTACAGTTTAATGGCAACAGTGCTTGTATGAGTGACTTTTTCCAGGAAGATGAGCGATTGTCCCCGGGCCCCTGATCCCAAGAGACCTGGGATTGAGATATTCGTGGGATGGCTGTGTCTGCGAGAACATGCAATACTGTCATTTCAGCCACAGATCAGAAAGTTCTGCACACAATGTTTGACAGGCCAACGTCATGAGTTATTTTACTAAGCACAGAAAATGATCTTTAAAGCAAGTGTCATAGTACAGGCTGTGGTGATTTATTGCAGGTTATTTAGACAGCAACCCATGCGCTTATGTAAGACTTAAGAGCATTAGAAAGGAAACGCAAATCAGCTTTAAAGGAAAACAGTTAGTAAGGCTTTACAGCATGAGTCCCCAGACCCAGTCATGAAGAGCCCCAATCCTGGCAATGGGGGGGGGGGGAACACCCCAACACTGGTAAAACGGTTACTTCTGCAAAATCTGCTCTGAGCAACACAAGGAATATCTAGGATTAAGGTTCTGAGATGGGCTTAGGTACTGCTGCCCTACCGGATCAGTGACAGAGACCAGGACTGCAGCAGAGCACTTGCGATGGTTGAAGGACAGGGACCGAGCGAAGAGTCGAGGTGTAATTCCATTCGGCTCTGAGCTCACTGTGTAACCATTTGGCCAGGAGCTGCACAGACGGCAGAGCAGTGGGTCCCACAATAATGGGAAAGTCAGGTGGGACCAAGACCAGTGATGAGTGTTAGGTGGTTAAATAACACATACTCATCAAACTGAGTTTTTAGACTAGTTCCTCAGGGCTTTGGCCCCTTGTCCTTTCTAGCTTTGCCACACATAAATCCCAGGTCATTCATATCATATAGTTTGTAGAAGGGTTATGGTTCCAGAGGTCATCGACAGTGACCTATGAATAGTGCAAGTAAAAAGTGAAGCAGACTGGTGACAGGCAAAGATGTGGAGGGCCTGGGGTTAGAGGTTAACAACAGCTGTTGTGAACAGTTGAGAGCTGCGAATCGGTGCCTTTCTGGTCTTCGGCTTGGGGATGGGTGGTTACCAAGGGAGCACTCAGCAGAGCACGGCAGCAGTGCACTGAGCTTTTTTCTGCACAGGGGCCCACTATGTCTGCACATGACTGTGCAGTGACCCAGTGAATTGAGAGCATGTTCTAGATGAACCGGACTGGAAAGAATGCCACCAACACCACCCTTGGGCAGAAAACGCAGAAAAGTGTGATCCCAAGCACACCTGCAGAGAACAGCTCATGAGAGAGGAGGAGAAAAAAAAAAATGTTCTCGCAGACCGACAGGTAGGGAACTTTGCTTACCAAGGCAATGAAGAGCAGGCGAGGTGCGTTGACACTACCTTTCCGCCTGAGACAGTGTTTTTTGGAAACCAGTGCCGTTTTTGAACTTTAAATTTGTTGAAAAACAAAAACAGAAAATAGAATTAAAGACAATAAATACTAGAATAAAAATCTGCAGTGAGATCACACAGCTGCACCGGAAGCCCATGATATGACATCAGAAAGGTAACCAACTGAAGAGTAAGCAGTGCACTTAAAAAAGGAACCACGTGCAACAAGCCTCCAGCCTTTTCTGCAGGACTGACTTGAGCTTTCAGCTGCTCTGCCCCCGCACCTGACAGTTCCAGCAGCACTGTCCACTGGCAGGTTTCCGCCATGGTCCTGCCTCTTTGACACGTACGTCCCACACCCTGCTTACAGACCATGCCCATGGTACCTGCGAGTGTTCCTCTCAGCGTTCTTGGATAGCCTTCTGGCAGTGGTACAGCAGGCAGTCGGGCAGGTCAGCTATGGGTGAGCGCAGCCAGATGGCCAGCATCCCACCGTGGGTATGGCAGTGCAGTAGACAGGGTCGTCCTGAGACCAGCTGGCAGGCCATGATGCCCTCAGCGCCTGTAGGTTGGGGGCAAGGAAATAGGGTTAGCCAAGGGCCTGCCATTGGTTCTTCAACTAGCCGATTACCTAAAATCAGTATTTGTATTACTCCTCCACACTGGGTTCTGAACTTACAAACACACAAGGCACCTGAAATCTGTTAGTAACTTGATTTGTTCATAAATCGTGAAACGTATGCAAATATTCATCAGCATATAGCCAGCTTCAGTGTGCTTAACCTACACAACCAAAAAAGCATACTAATAGAGACGTACCTCAATACAGGTGGTCCCCGACTTACGATGGGTTATGGTCTGTGAAACCCATCGTAAGTCGAAAGTATCGTAAGTCGAAAATGTATTTAGTAGACCTAACCTACCAAACTCATAGCCTAGCATGAGTGGGATGGCTATTATGGGCTTGCTGTATTCATGCTGGGCCATTATCTTGAGTTTCTCCTCAAGAGTAATTGCCCTCGTCGTTTTCTTCCCACCAGTATAAGGAGACATAGATGGGTGTTTCGTAGAAATGATGGATGCACAAAACACAACCGCGTGGCAGACTGGAAGATGCGGATCGCTGCCGCTGCCTAGCATCGCGGGAGAGTATCGCACCGCATATTTCTTGCTCAGGAAAAAGAAAAAAAATCTAAATTCAAAATTTGAAGTACAGTTTCTACTGAATGTCTATCGCCAGCTCACCATCGTAAAGCTGAAAAATCGTAAGTTGAACCGTCAGTACTCGAGCAGCATCTGTATATTCGTTGGATGGGTTTTTGTCTCACTATAGTATCGATATAACAAAAACAAAGGGTGAGACGTAACATTTACATCACAAACTACATTAAAACTAAAACCAATTTAAAACGACTGCAAACAAAAATTTATCGCCTGAATAAATTTTTTTAACGCGGACTATTGACTAATTCGTCCCATCTACACGAGCAGCAGTCATCTTTTTGTCATTGATCATCAATATCGAGAAACACAACATGAAAGCTGTGAACACCATGGAAGGGAGTGTAATTTATCCAGTCCCACTGTTTGACGACCAACTACAGGACTGGTAAAGAAATGCAGACCATGCTCACGCCGCAACAAACTATTTTTTGAAAACAGACAAAAGAAAGAAAATACAATTAAAAATAAACAGAAAAATGTTTGTATCTATATTGTTTTGTCCCCCACTCATCAGTTATCTATAAATAAATTATAAATCCCCAATGGCAGTACGGGGTGACGGTAGCAGAAGTGCCTCCAGTTTAGTTTAGTGCCTTTAGTGACTGAACCTACCACACTAACCTATGACATCCACAATGTGAAGACAAAGCTTCTCCTTCAGGGCGGTCAGGGCAGCTTCCAGCTGGTCCTCCTCTTCATGCTTAAGGAGCATCAGGTTCTGCTTCACATCGTGGGAGAAAGACAACCACATCTTTCCATACTCCTCTGTGGTCAGGGGCAGGGGCCTGCAGGAACAGGAAGCAGGGGGTGACACACTGTGATACAATGAGGCCTCTCCCAGGTTAAGGTGCTCTTCCCATCCCTGACACTGAGCCACACCCTCACTGTACAGGTGATTCAGACACAGAGAGAAACACACAAATAGGCTGAAAAGTACAAACTCTGCACCTTTTCTCCTTGATTCACTTCAGCACTGGGATGTAGAAGCTTTTGGGATAATGCTGAATTAAGGCTACAACTGGATGCGGCTTCAGGTAAAAAGGTGGACATGGCCAAAGGCCTGAAGAAAGTCTGATGCCAATTCTACACAATTCTCAGGTAGTGTGCACATCAACCTGGGTTCATACCTAATGAAGTCAACCAGGGAGAGGGTCAAGGAGAAGCTCTGTGTGGCCTGCGAAGCACAGGACACACTTCCCCTCACAATGGCCTGGGTGCCGGGTGCCTCCATTACCAGTCGGTAAAGACTGACCACCACTCCATGGGCTTCCAGCTCTGTGAACGAGCAACAGGACTCGTCCAGCACCTGGAAAGGGGCAAAATGACAACAGGGCAACAACGTCACTATTTACAGAGCTCCAGCTGTGGATTCAAACCATTCAAATAAAATGATAAAACACTAAAGGTGCTACACATCTCCGGTACCTTCAGTTGTTCAGAAGATATGAGGCAGGACACTTCTTGGATGGATGAATCACTGATATTAGACAGGAAGATGGCGAGGACCAGGGCATCAGCATCAAACACTTTACAGGCAGAGAGAGAGAGGCTTTCGCCAGAGCAAAGCTCCTCTACATCTGATCGCAGCAGCCCTACGAGTGTTGCTGGCAAACGTGAGGGAAGATCAGACTCCAGCCCTCGCTCCACCTGGCTTGAGGGCTGAGCAAGTGGTCCACTGCCTCCACTCAGTGAGGAGACCTCAGAAGCCTCCACAACCTCAGTATTGCCCACTGCTGGCACAGCCTCACTCGTGCTATCTGAGAGATTCTGGGCACTGGCAGGCTCCACCAGCAGACATACAGCGGTGGGATCAGGAATGGCATTGTCCAAAAGGACATCCAAAGCACTGCTGGAATGGGAGAAGGACGAGGAAACAGCCAGACTCCTGTTGACATCTGATGGATCCTCAGGCCTGACTTTCCTCCTGAAGCGCTGTGATGATGAGGCCTCTGGTTTCCCCAACTGTTGAGTGTGAAATAGTGGAATAATGAGAAGATCCCATGAATGACAGCAGCTCAACTTTTAAAGATAAAGCACCGGCCCTCAGTTAACTTTTCCAAATACCCCAAATTCTGACAAATGTGTTTCTAATTCACAAATAAATTTATCTATGTAAGCACAATAATACAGACGTCCCTCAGGTTCACTTCTGTAACAATGCTTGATGTGGCTATAGTGAATAAAAACTACTTTGTAAGAATGTGTAGTTTGCTTTTATTAAATCTGAATGACATTAAAATTAAACTCAATTTAAAATGATGGAAAATAAAAATGTGTTGTCTCCACAAACTCTCATTCAGTGCAGACTGTTCACTGAGCCACCCGAAAAAAAAAAAAAAAGTGGAATTTTTATCATCTTGTAACATGACCGACACTCACAAGCAGCAGGTATGAATTGTAAACAATGCAGAAGTGAGGTGAATTGAGGTGGTCTTACTCCTTTTCTGAGTGGGTTTTACTGACATTTGCGAGCTGGCCACATAAACACAAGTTACATTTGATCAGCAATAAACTTTAAAAATTTAGAGAACAGATCTGTGAAGAACACACTGCTAAAAATGAAAAATTCACATTTTAGAATTAGAAATGATTAAGTGAAATATGTGTTCAGTCTGGTAAATGGGTTCGGACATTCTGTCTTAACCAGCACGGGTCACACAGTCCTCACCAGACACGGGGCATTCTGGGATCCCAGGCCCACAAAGAGAGAGGAAGCCAGCTGCCGCTTTTCCTGGTCCTGCTCTACAATGGTGGAAAAAGTTGTCTGCTGGCTTTCAGAACACGCCTGCTGGTGGGAGGGAGCGAAGATGGAAGATGGTTCCTGAGCCAACGCCTCCTCTGTGGCCTGCTTCTCCGGAAGGTATCCCTGTTTCCCCCATACTCTCTTCACCCCCTCCAATTTCAGCAAGTTGGAGCTGAAAAGAGGGAGGAGCTGTCATGTGCATTTGAGTAATCTAATCATACCTATACGTGAAAAAATTAATTAATTAAAACCCCAGCTAAGACAACTCTACAGCCTGAGTGATGCTGGCCGCAGCGAGGAGGAGGCTTCTTGAACGTACCCAGCCTTAAGGGGGGGGTCTGCACTGTTACCAGACAGGCTGGAGCTCAGGGACAGGGCTGTGGGGGACTGCCGGTCAGTGAGACTGCAGGCGGACAGGCTGACGGGCAACGACAGGCCATAGGGCTCGAAGTTCAATACTGTGGGGAACAAGGAGCGGAACAGGAGCACTAATCAGCTACAGACAAATCTAACTTACTGAGCGAAGCATGCGAGAAGCTGGCACAAACATATGTTCTTCAAGTGAGCAGCATTAACTCATTAAGATGAAGCTTAGAACTGAAAACTAGCATTCTTTGCTCATTCTATCCTCCATGAAGAGTTGGATGTCTAATGATAAATGTAACAACAATGACAAAATCTAAAAAAGCAAATAAGGGAGAAGGACGAAGGAAAGGATTTGAGTTCTATCCACATTTCGGTAGGAGGCAGCGCGGTAAATCTCACTTTTCTCCTGTGAGAGCTCTTCCTGTCTCTGATGAGGAGGTTTGTAGGGAGCTGCCCCACGAGCCAGGGCGTCGGACACAAAGCCATCCAGGAAGGAGAGGGAGGAGTCCACCTGCAACCACACACAAAATCCTATAACTGCCAAGCACCAAGAGTCATCACACACCAGGACCCAGCGCCGACTGGTAACTTCTTTATCAACACTAAACTGTTTCCAAAATGTCTATTTTTTCCCAAGTACAGAATCAATAACACAGTGTGTCCTCTGTAGCAATTTGGAGATGTGAAACAATTTTTGAGATTTCCAGTGGCACTACTGTCAAACTGTGAACTCAGCTGAGAACTCAGACTGGAATCCCAGAATGCTATTACACAGCAGCATACCCATAAAATACAATTACCATGAGAAAAGTGAAACAACTCCCTGTTCGTGGCATTTGGCACCTTTTCCACATCGAACCATGTGAAATGCCAGTGATGAAACATCTGCCAAGTACCTCCAGCTGGTTCCTTGCACCATGCTGCGGCAAGACACGGGTCCTCAGGTCCACGTCTCGACCCAGTAGCTCCAGCTCCACAGCCTGCTGCCGTAGGGCGGTGTCCAGGCAGCTGGTATACTTGTGTGCCACCTTTTCAGCCTTGCACAGGGCATCACTGCTCCCACACAGCTTGCTCATAGCTGCCAGCACCCAGCAGCGTGTCTCTGTGGTGATGGCATCATCATCCAGAAGTTTTCCCAGCCGCTCCACCACATCAGCAGGCTCCAAACCCTCTTTCAGGAAGGAGAACTCCCCTAGAACCTACAAGCATGGCCTCGTCTTACCCCTTTGTCATGGAAACCAAACAAAAACATTTGCAGTGGAAAAGGAATTTTCATACAAACAGGCTCTTTCTAATAATTCTATAGTACAGTGTGAAAGGAATAAATTATAATATAAGGTTTGTTATCAAACACCAGAAAAGGAGAATATTCAAGATCATATCATGTGCATTTATTTACAATGACACATGTCCTGCTGTTCTTACAATGAGAATTTTCTATAAGTTACATTCAGCAGTCAGGAGGTTCCTCACCCAGCTGATGACCTGCAGGAAGCGTTGGGGCAGACCGGAGGTGTCGCACTCCAGCAGGGAGAGGTACGAGTCCACGGCCAACAGCCTCAGCTGGCGGTCTTCTTCATCGCTGTCAAAGCCTGTGGAGAGATGTGATTCATCCCAAACAAGGCTATTCAGTAATGACGTGAAAATAAACACAGCCCAAATCCACATGAGCAGCAAGGAAAGAAGACAAATAAATAAAGACTTTTCCTCCAGGAATTGTGGACACAGTCACCAAGTACTATGCTCTAAAATAACTTTTAAATATACAGCGTCTCAGACTGTCTCAGTGAGAGTACACATGACAACATGAACACACAACCATGATTTGCATTTTATCCATTAGCAAAATATTTATCCTTCGTGGTACCTTCTGCCAAAAGTCGAAGGAAGTTGTTGGGGATATCAGGTTGCATCACGTCACCTCCGATGGAAAAGATGGCATTCATGGTCTGGATGAACCAGCTGTTGTCTGGGGAATATGTATGTCAGCTTATAGGAAACAACTTGTGCGTGTATTAAAACATACCAAAAGCACTGACTACAGAGGCTTCATCTAATTTCAACACACTTTCATGCTAACTGTGCACCACTTTCCGCGCACACACACAGTCTGAAACTGCTTGTCTTGAGCGGGGTCGTGGCGAACTGGAGCCTAACCCAGCAACACAGGGCACAAGGCTGGAGGGGGAGGGGACACACCCAGGATGGGAGTGTGCCACAGTGAGTCTGCCACAAGGCACCCCAAGCAGGACTCGAACCCCAGACCCGCCAGAGAGCAGGCACAGGCCAAACCCGCCACGCCACCACTCCCCGCTTTCCATGCACATTTTCATAAATACTTTCAGCAACACACAGAGCAAGGGAAAGGATATTTCTCAGCCAGCTCAGCCACCTTTCCCACCAGGTCAATCGTGGTGTACTCATCTTTACTCAGGCGGAGGAAATCCAGCATCTTCTCCACAATGACAGAGACATTCTGACCGTTGGTGATGCGATACAGGAGCTCCAGGGTCTGTAGAACACGGCACCGCAGCACTTAACTACAAGCTGAAGTAAAAGGATCAGCTGGAACCAAAGGCAGCAAATGGAATTAACCTAACTGGTCCACAGAGTATTTAAAGCCAAAAGGTCAAAACACTGTTCAGGGCTTCAATGGAAAAAGAAATACAAAAGAGAAAACATTAATTACATATTAATGTATTATTGTAAGAAAGAGCTGAAGGGACAGACATACAGACAATTTATAATAAGAAAATTTCACCTCTCTCTTGATAATGGGGTCAGAGTGATCCAGGCACTCGATAATGGTCATCTGGTGCTGAAGGGCTAAGTTTGGATCTTGCTGGACAACGTAAGTTAGAGCCTTTAACCCTGAAAGGGCGCACAGCGAGAACGGTAAACACAGCACGACATTTTTTTGTCAGCTAAATGACTGTAAAGTTCACATCTCTTCAAACATTCACATCTCTTACCAAGGTACTTCAGGTTGATCTTAGGAGACAAAACAAATTTCCCAATGCATTTTGCCGCTTTCTCCAGCAGCTCTGACTTTGGATGAATAGTGTAGATGGTTTTCAGACACTCATATAGAATGGCTGAGGAATAAAAAGGTAAACAAATTAACACAATTGCTTGTACTAACGCCGTCTCAATTCACTGTTTTTAGGAAAACGTTAATGCTGCTTTTACATACCGTATGTGATGTTGTGATTTATTTCTGCTCTCCGTAAAGACTCATCTAAAACTTCATACATCATTTCACTGGTCCTGAAAAGTACAAGAAAATGAATCCAGTGCAGCTTTATCCAAAATTACGCTGGATTTTACATAAACATACCGTCACAGACAGTAGACCGAAGTGTGAGAAGCAGAAATTTAGCCTACTGATGAAAGTGATTCTGCATTATTACGGTCAGGAAGTTTCTGTTCCAGCAAAATAGTCCATGTGAGTCTCCAGGAGAACTCCAGCTGCATTGTGGGATACCTCTGGTCTTCCTTCCCCAGGAGAGCCAGTATGCGAAGAAGCTGCATCTGTAGCCAAGGTGCAGGGACGCTGTGGTAATTAAAGTCCACGGGGAGCTTTCCCCCCACCACCTGCTTGAGGATGGTCACAAAGCTGTCTGTCAGGTCTTTGTAGCTCTCTGGGCTCTCCTGGAAAAAGCATCAGAACGGCCGTCTGTCAGCGTGATCACAAACTTCACATAAATAAAGCTGTCAGCCACATCTCTAGGAAAATGACAGCAAAATTCACTACAACTTTTTCACGAAATGACCATTTGATGTAATAACCACATAAAGTGAATACTTAATCCGAAGCAAAATGATGTCACCTTTTTTACATTTATACCTTTTCTATACCTTGCATACGAAGAGCTGTAATATCTGTACTACTTATCATTCTGTATCAGGGTCTATGACAGTTGCAATGCAGCTTGCTAGCCAAACAAACCTTTATCAATTTTAAGTAGATGTGCAGAGAAGCTGTCATGACTCCGGGGTCCTTGTCGCAGAGTGCTTTCCGGAACTTGTCGTGGATGTGCTGAACCTGGTTGGGCGCTATTAGGTAGAACTTGTAGAGCGCCAGGACTGCCTTCCTTCGAATGATTTCCCTGACAACGAGGAAACAGCGCTGGTGACAGAGCCGTGGCCCGGAAACCTCCAGACTGTCCTCTAGAAGCCCTGTAAAGGCTTGGATTTTGTTTGTATAAGGAGCTTACCTTCTTTAACAGAAGCAATTATTTGGACAGTGAGCCACAGAACATGGTGTTTCAGGTCTAAACTGGATATTAATGAACACCTCTAGGGAATATAGCCAGTGGCGTCACTAGGGTTGGTGTCACCCCCCATCGACCTCCTCCATACCAGACCACACAGAATCCTTAGTAATGTTTTTTTCTACTAATGTTACTCGTATATCGTAATTCCTCTCTATCATTGAATGTAATGGCATAGTAGTGATATAAACCACTAGCAAAATTAAAATGACACCTTTAAATTACAACATGATACATAGAGCCTAAATGTACTTACATTTATTCATTTATCTGACGCTTTTCTCCAAAGCAACTTACAATGTTAAGGTTACAGTTATTATAAGCTTATAATTATTTACCCATTTATAAAGCTGGGTAATTTTTTACTGGCGCAATTTAGGGTAAGTACCTTGCTCAAGGGTACTACAGCCAGAGGTGGGGATCAAACCTGCAACCTTTGGATCCAAAGGCAGCAGCTCTAACGACTACTCTACCGGCTGTCCACATTTACATAGTTTCATGTGGTTAAAGTGAAAATTTGGTTAGAAAACAATGGAATTTGAAGTAAAAACATTTAAGAATTACAGAAAAGTTATGTTTATTTTAACGTTACTGATACAGGTGCACAAATACTAATTTCTACAATACTGTAGCTAAAACACCAGAAAACTGGACAAAATCAGCGACTATAAAAACAGCAGCAGCGACGAAAACAAGAGCGCATGCTTGTAGCGGATGAAACCACGCGATTCGGAACATCATTGTAATTGGGTCATAATAAGAGGTCTGAGCAGAGCGTATTGGAAGGTTCAAAAAGTCAATTAGCATAGAGTGTTATCCTTGTGGGTGTATTGAGACATGTAAACTGGATTTCCAAAAAATGTTTTTATTCTAATAACTAACTACAGGGATATTTTTATAAAAAAAAAAATACATTTCTGCTGAAACACTGCACAAAAATTTTATACAGAGTCATTTAGGTGTCGTTCCCTCTGATGGTGTCACCCGGTGCAGTCCGCAACCCCTCTAGTGACGCCGCTGAATGTAGCTCCTAGGACAAGGACTGAACACTCCTGCTATAAACTGCTGTCAGCTGCACTGCACTGAATCAGAATATTTCTAGCACAGAAAGCAGGAAACGATTAAAACCCACTTGGAATGTGTGAGCTTGTCCTCAACCAGAGGCAAGACAGCTGGGATCATGTCTTTGGGAAAGATCTGGCTGACCACAGTTAGTGCCATGCACACCTCGATGAGGTTTGTACTCTGCAGATCCTGCAATCAAAGGGGGGGGAATCAGTTTTGTCTTCAGCATCAGCAAGCAGTGCAGTGAAAAGACATGGAGAATTTCTAAAATACACACATACACACCTTCAGGACAGTATTTACAAGAAGGAGCAGCAGATCATGACTTTCATGCAGGAAGAGTGACACAGCAAGGTAACCTAGAAACAAAGACAGTTCTATGATCCATCATTTCAGGTTAAAAAAAAAAAAAAAAAGAATCACATGTAAACATGACCACAAAGTGGGTGAAACAAATCGGAGACGTTCTTGGGTGTGTAAAAAAGGTGACCGGGTTCATACCGACTCTCTTCTCCAACACACTGCCCTGCTGGGCCAGTTTGATGGCGTGTATGTAGCTGAAGGAGGCTTCGTAGCCGAGCATCTCGCAGTAAATTGCCCTCACCATGATTTCCTTCATTTGTTTCTAGGAGTAAACATCCAGAAAAAAAGTGGGGGGGGGGGTGTGTATGTGATCATGAAACAGCTCTTTTACAGATAAATGTTAGCATTCAGGCAGTTAGTTAAGAAACCCTTTGTACTGGAGGAAGTGGTTCTTACTGCACTGAAAGGCTCAGCATGCTTACAGAAGTGTTCTTCAGTTGTAGCTTGTATTGAATTTCAAGTGTAAACAAATGGAGCCAAGGGCTGAACTTCCCCCTTCTTCTTCACCATAACATACCAGTGTAGTGTTTGGAGATGACACCTGCTCTTTTATGGCAGCTAGTTCTTTCTTAATGAGCTTCTCTTCTTCCTTGAAAGAGAATGAAAGACAATGAAGAGAGGAAACCATCAATTTGTCACACACTGACACACACACCACCCTCCTCCTGCTTATTCTATCGTGTCTCTCACAAGCTCGCGGCCTCACGTGACAAGGCTTTTCCGTGTGAAACACTATTTTTATGTGCGAAAAGTCCATTGTGTGTGAGAGAGCCGGAGAACGAGGCCCGGCCGGCGGCTCTGCCATTTCTTCACCCACATTCTTGGACGTCAGCTCTGTGATGCTCCTGACCAGGCTTCCCAGGCGCGAAGTCGCACAGAGTTTGGCAGCTCCGGGCTGCGAGTCGAGTGACAGCAGGAGCCCCGGGAGAGCAGTGAGAGTCTTCTCAACCACATCACTCATCGCAGCTCCCTCGCATCAAGACATCGAGCCCAAAGAAAACGGCACAGCAGCTCTCCGTGACATACACAACCGCAGCACTAGCCGGCACTGGGTCTGTCTGTAAACACCGGGTACCACCCGACATTGACGTCACTTCCTGTTGTTTTGAACGCAAAACTTTATTCGTTGCGTTTCATAGACAAATATCTTTTGTTGTAATACTCGTGTGGACACACCAGGGGGCAACAGAGAGTCGGTACAGTATTGATGTTCCATAAATTGCATTGCAGGTTACATTATATTTACATTTATGCATTTAGCAGACGCTTCTCTCCAAAGCGACGTACATCCTAGAGAAAAGACAATTTGTGCATTACGTTCGGAGAACATGCAGACAGGTGGTTCTTAAGTAAACCTGGTTAGTTTCTTTCCACTTGATGTTCATCGTTTGAGTAGGTGTGCAAAACTCAGGATAGACTAACCCTGATCACACACACGCACCATTTGATCCGCTTGTCCCATACGGGGTCGCGGGGAACCAGAGCCTAACCCAGCAACACAGGGCATAAGGCTAGAGGGGACACACCCAGGACAGGACACCAGTCCATCGAAAGGCACCCCAAGCGGGGCTCGAACCCCAGACGCACCAGAGAGCAGGATCCAGTCCAACCCACTGCACCACCACGCTCCCTAACCCTGATTGCCTTCCTACAATTTTTTTATAAGATCCACAAACATTTATATCTTGGGCGAAGTGAGTCCAGAACAAGTGAGTTTTCAGACCCTCCTTAAATGTGGATAGAGTTCCAGCAGTTCTGAGGGAGAGGGGGAGGTCGTTCTGCCACAACGGAGCCAGAACCGAGAACCTCCACACTTTACTTTTCGTGTGCGGGACCACCAAGCAGGCAGAAGTAGATGAGCGAAGGGGTCTGGCTGGGGTGTAGTGGTTGATCAAGTCTTGTAAATAGCTGGGAGCAGTTCTATTGATGCATTTGTAGACAATAACCAAGGTCTTGAATTTGATCCAGGCATCTATGGGAACCCTCTCTGGTGAGTCTGGGGTTCGAGTGCCACTTGGGGTGCCTTGCGATGGACTGGCATCCCCTCCTGAGTGTGTCCCCTCCCCCTCCTGCCTTGTGCTGCCGGGTTAGGCTCCTCATGACCCCATATTGGACAAGCAATTTCAGACAGTGTGTGTGTGTGTGTGTGTGTGTGTGTGTGTTCCCCCCCACTTCTGGGGAAAATGATGGGGTGACAGTGCTTAGGAGTAAAAGTAAAAGAGAACCTGGGGGCACTAAGCAAGCTGGGAAGGCTTCCTTGAGGCGCAGGTCCTTGAGGAAACGGGGTCCTCGGACCGAGAGCATTATTTCCCTGTGTGCCCGTGTTCTAATAAAACGTTGCAAACGCTGCTTGCGCGTCTCTATTCGCCCCATCCAAACCCAGAGCACCGGGCCCCACAGTATTTATGCTGTGAGTGGCTTGTTGGATGCTGGGGAGCTCCAGAATAGGGTTGGCAATAGCATTCAAATATGGGGGACACTGTAGGCTTGTCTAAGCAGTGGTGGGTGCGCTTCCCCCCCGTCACACATTGGCAAGCCAGTGCCTAGCCTGGTGGCGAGGGGTGCGGGGATCGGGGGATACACCCAGGGCGGGATGCTGGTCCATCACAGGGCACCCCAAGCAGGACTCGACCCACAGACCCACCAGAGAACAGTCACAGGCCAAACCTGCTGCACCACCGTGCCCACCACCACCAATGTACTGCATGTCACGGTTTTAAAAAGCGTTCATTTACAGCAGGAAACTACGCAAACGTTTGGTCATCGACATCTTTTCTATTCCATGGAATAAACCACCCCCTAGTTGAAGAAATATAGTGCTGTTTACCGCTCTGCGCAGTCTAATTGAAATAATTAGATAAGTGAACAATCCACGGTAAGAAGCAGTTCCCGATGGACGGCAAGTGAGCGCACGAGCCAGTGAGGGATGATCTCTGTCAAAGGGGTTTCCGAGAACCAGAAACGTGCAGGAGAGCGGCGAGATCACAGCAGCACGTGTCGGGGTGGACGTCCAAAGGCCCCCGTCCCTCCCTTTTAACATGAAAGACGAAAGGCGGCAATTTAATATAAGGGGCGATGGCAAGGCGTCCACATAATTAGATTTTAATTTCCATCACGACTCAAGTAACGTGATTTCGCTCTATTAGCGTGACAAGTCTGATGGGGGACTGAGAGAGAGAGAGAGAGAGAGAGAGAGAGAGATCAGCGCTGTAAAAACAAAGACAATGGAAATGATTGTAGGAGGAAGTGTGGTGGTGTGGTGGCACAGTGGGTTGGACCAGGTCCTGCTCTCTGGGAAGTCTCAGGTTCGAATCCTGCTTGGGGATGCCTTGCGATGGACTGGTGTCCCATCCTGGGTGTGTCCCTTCAGCCCTGTGCTGCCGGGTAGGCTCCGGTTCCCCCCGCCCCCGTATGGGCCAAGCGGTTCCGAAAATTTGTGTGTGGAAATGATCGTCCGGAAAATCAATGTAGAGAAGCTTTCGGCCCTTCGAATGGGCCTTTTTGTCGTGCTCCTGTCCGTATGAGAGGGATCGGCTTTATATTCGTGTTATAGGGACGAGTCCCCGCTGCAGAAACGTGCGCGACGAGCGCTGGGGCTGCAGACTGAGTGTGGAAGCCCCGATCCGCACAACACACTGCACTCAGATCCCTGTGTGACATGTCGGGGTATCCCCTCCCACCGGGTTTCCCTTCCCCCCGACCCCCGTCGGCGCGTGTTTCCGTGCACAGTTGCGTTGCGCTCCACGTTCAGTTGGTGTGCTGCCGCTCGAGATCTTCTGTCATTGCGCCCCGTTGCTGTGTCGCGCTCCTGTGCGCCGCCCGTTGCGGACGCGGTGACGCACGTCGTGTAAGACGTGACGCACATGGGCGGGTTCCTCCGTCCTCCGCCCCCTCTCTCGCGGACCCTGTTGTGTCGAGTCGCGCGGCAGCGGGGCAGCACAGGAGCGCGCGCGCGCGAGCCGACCCGTTCGTCCGGCACGCGGCGACGCGATTTCAGCACCGCGAGGAGCGAACAGCGCCCGGCCGGCCCGCGAGCCCTGAGGCTGAGTCAGAGTCACCCGGTGATCCTCAGCCGCTCATCACTGACATCATCAGCCTCCTCGACCGGAGCGGGAGGACACCGGCGGCAGCGAGTCAGTCAGTGTGCGCGGAGAGCCCGAGACGAGAGGGGTTCGTGGGAATCGATGGCGCCGCGGAGCCTCACACCCGTCCGATCGCTGCTGCTGCTGGTCCACATGGTGGCCCTGAGCGTCACCCGGAGCGGCTCCATGCCCACACTTCCAGTGCCTGGCGGCGGTAAGCGCACAGACGGAGCGCCCGGGGTTTGCTACCCACCACTGCCTCTTGTCCCGGGACGAGTCTCTAAGGCTTGAAAAGAAATCACTGCTACAGCTGGTAGCGTAGCCGTAGTGGCTAGAGCGATTGCTTTTAGATCCAAAGGTTATAGGTTCGAGCCTTACCTCTGGTTGTAGTACCCTTGAGCAAGGTACTTACCCTCAATTGCTCCAGCAAAATTACCCAGCTGTATAAATGGGTAATCAATTGTAACATTCCCATTGTGATTTGAAGAAAAGTATCAGATAAATGTAAGTGACATGAGTGCTGTGTAAAGAATGAGAAAGAAGAGTAACCTGACCAAGTGGGCCCGTGTGATGAATGTGACAATACGACTAAGTAGCATGATGCTGCGAGTGGCACTAAGGGGAGCAGAGGACTGACTCCAATCAGCATGGCCGTGATGACTAACCAGACTAACATGTTCTGACTCCAAGCGCGCGCGCTAAGTCGATTGCGTTCTATTTCGGCCGCATCTAATCCCTGGACGCTCAATCCGATTATCGTTATGTCTCCGCTACCTGTCAGCGCGCATGGGCGACGCCGCCGAACCGTCGGAGAAGTGACTCGGTTACTCGGAAGTGATCCTTGTACTTGGACTGCTGCTCAAAGGTGACGCTTCTCTTTCTGTTCCCATCCCCCCCGTCTCTTTGCTTCCTCTCCAGTGGCAGACAGAACGCTGTACGACAGAGGACTGAGCGAGGAGCGGCCCCTGCAAGAACAGGTACATTCACGACAGCGTCAAAGAGCCCACATCACCGACACTGCTCTCAGACACTTCAGAGAAATGTGATTTTTTTTCAGAAAAAAGTTCTAATTTTTATTATAAGGTATCTCTTACATGCCCACCAATACACAGCAGGAGTGGGTTAAGTGGAATCTAAATGCAGCCTTTACATGTGAAGGAGCGTGTGATTATTTCTATGAACCAAATAAATGGAATTGAATAGAATTGAAGACTTTTTGGGGGGTGTGGTGGCGCAGCAGGCTTGGTGGGGTTCTGCTGTCTGGCGGGTTTGGGGTTCGAGGCCCACTTGGGGTGCCTTGTGATGGACTGGCGTCCCTCCCTGAGTGTGTCCCCTCCTCCTCTAGCCTCATGTCCTGTGTTGCCGGGTTAGGCTCCAGCTCACCGTGACCCTGCTTGGGATGAGCAGTGTGTGTGTGTTTGTGTGTGGAAGAGAAGACTTTATTGTCGTTGTACTGCTGTGCAATACAACAAAATTATAGCGGTTCTCCCTGAGCTCTTTAGACAACAATATAAAACACAAACACTTAAGTATAAAAACCGAAAACGAAACACTTTAAACAGATCATAGAGTACATAAATAGATAATACAGTTTAATACAATAAGTATTATAAAAATATTAAATAAATCACTGCGTGATGCCAAAGTGGTGTGTGAAAGCGGTAGAGACAAATATAAACTTGTCTGCTTACAAATTTCTAAAAGGAGCACAACTAAAAAATGATAAAAGGCGCGTCTTTTTATAATCTTATATGTAGACGAGTCGAGTGAACAAGGTTCTGCTTCACGGAGTCTTTAGTCTGAAAGAATGAGGACAAAAGCACTTGACAATGGAAGCACTCAGCTGCATGGAAAAAAAAGTTTTTTTTAAATAACAGACAAATAAATCATGTTTTTCTGACTTCTTCTGTCACAGATTGCACAAGCAGACAGTGTGAGCCAGGCTGACCCTGCAGGTAGGTGCCTTGCTTTCCTCACCTCACCTTCGTAGCCTCTCAGCGGTGCCTGTACTGAGACTCGGGCCTCGTTCTTCCTTCCGTCCCTATCAGACAGCGAACGGCTGTCAAACCCGAAGGCATCGCAGATGGATCCGGACAACGATGATTTCAGTCTGCTCAAGTCTTTGGCCGAGAGGTCGAGGGACCCAGACAACGAGACTCCCGACGCAGAGGACCCGGAAGACCGCTACTTCACTGACGATTCAGACTCGACCAAGAACAGAAGGCTGGCAGAAGACTATGACTCCACCAAAAACAGCATGGACTACAAGGACCAAGGTACTAGGTTTCTATCTTCACACTGGTTCTCATCTCAGCGCAATAAACATGAACGGTTCTGCCTATTCAAAAATCCTCTGGGTGCTCTGGTTTCCTCCCACTCTCCAAAGACATGCTGTTCAGGTTCACCCATAGTATGTGAGTGACAGAGAGAGAGTGTGTGTGTGTTCCACTGATGTATGGAGGAGTGAGCCAGTGGAAGTATTGTATCTAGCAGTGTAAGTCACCACGGTGAGTGAGCTTTGTGGGCTGATAACGCCACATAGAGTTCATCGGAAGTCGCTTTGGACAAAAGTGTCTGCTAAAGAAATAAATAAACGTAAAACGGAAATGTGAACAGAAAACGGGTTCTTTACACTCTGAACAAAGTCACCATGTCATCTTCAACATCCATTTTTGCTAAGATTGGTATTTGAAGTTTATTCAAAGTACAGTTTAGCCCTAGTTCCTCATCTAGGTATAAATACCTACCAGGTATATCTATAGTTGTCTGGTTATCTGTGGATGTCTTAGAACTTTGACCTCTTGGTTTCACCGCAAGCTCACTTGCGTGGCCCGAAGCCGAGAGCTTTCGATCGCTCGGCCCGGTCATTGGCGGTTGGACCACACTCTGGCTCCGCGGAAGGTCTTCCAGTAGATTCAGTGTTTCCCATTCAGAGCTTCAGCGCTGCCCCCCACCCCCGGTGAAAAGCGGCGAGACCCAGCTGTTGAGAAAAAGCCAAGCTGTCTGTTTGATCTTTCATGCTGGAGCGGGTTTGCCCCCCTGGCTCTGGCTTCGCAAGAACACATTTTGTTTAAAGGGGGAAAAAAAACGAGGAGGAGATTATCTGTCCACCGTCTGTCACTGGGAATTGCTTAGTCTGATGCAGCCTGCTGTAAAGCTGCTTTTTCCTGGAGCAGTGTGAGATGCACAAAACACCTGATCATCCAGAGGGAACCCCATTCTTCCTCAGGAGATGCTCACCTGTGTCTGCAACGTGTCTGCAGTGTAATCAGGTCTCCTTGTGGTTAAGGCATAGTACTGATGATGATGATTTGGCCTTGCCGAGAGTGGAAAGGAAGAAATGAGGCTGGAGAAATAATATGACCTTTTTTTTTTTTTGTCAGAAAGACTTTGAAACACACATAGTCCGAAACCACTCATCCCAAGCGGGGTCACGGTGAACTGGAGCCTAACCCGGCAGCACAGGGCGCTAGGCTGGAGGGGACACACCCAGGGTAGGATGCCAGTTCATCGCAAGCCACCCCAAGCGGGACTCGAACCCCAGCCCCACCGGAGAGCAGGCAGAGGCCAAACCTGCTGCGCCACCATGCCCCCGACATTGGAACATCTATGATCTAATTTTTTTTTTATTCACACTTAATGCAACCATTCCGAATCTACTGCTCCTTAGTCTGTCAGGTGTACACTGTGAGGGTAAAACCCAAGGCTCTGCGAGAAGATCATTCAGTGTTTCCGTCTTCCCGCACATTCCGGGGATATGCCGTGGGCTCCACACTAGGATCACAGAACCAGATGGGGGAATGCTTACATCCTACCGAATCCCGAAGAGTTTCCATGTCCATAACCCACAAAGAGATAAAGTACGAAATTAAACAAGGGCTTATTTCTGGTGTAAAACTATACAGAAAAGGCAGCGGTTAATACCCTGTGACTTGGCGTGACCCCTGGAAATTAAAGATATTTATACAAATAGTTATATCTGAGGAGGTGTGGTGGCGCAGTGGATTGGACTGGGTCCTGCTCTCCAGTAGGTCTGGGGTTCGAGTCCCATTTGGGGTGCCTTGTGATGGAGTGGCGTCCTGTCCTGGGTGTGTCCCCTCCAGCCTTATGCCCTGTGTTGCTGAGTTAGGCTCTGGCTCCCCACACCCCTATATGGGACAAGTGGTTTCAGAGGGTGTGTGTGATATCTGATTCTTCAGCACAACTGCTTTGGGGAGGGGAAACAGAGTCTTACTCTAGGATTTGATTCAGAGAATATGACACCGCAGGGTCGTTCACAACGCCGACCAGAAACGCGTGTTCTCGTCAGTGAGATTTTCTCATAATACGACGCTTCTTTCCAGATGACACAGAAAGTTTTCACACAGTTGACGGCACCCCATTGACAGCGGAGGACATCGTCCGGAAGATCGCAACCAAAATATACGAGGAGGACGACCGAGGAGTGTTCGACAGGATCGTGTCCAAACTCTTAAAACTTGGACTAGTAAGAGAAAGTCTCTGGTCACTGATCTCATGGCGGGTTTTTTTTTTTTCCCAGTGTCAGTCAGAAATTAAGAAAAGTCCAGAACGTCACTGGCTATTACTGATATTGCTTTGTACAGGGGGAATATTTTATAGCAAGCAAGGGATGGAAGTCAAATGCAGATGAAGTAAAGTCATTTTAAAGTGTGGGACTGAAAGGACATAATTTAAAGAGCTAAAGCAGCTAGTGGGACAGGCTGTGGAATGGCTTTTTCAGCCCACTCACCCCAGCAGTCCTTCAGCACAGTCCTCCGCTGTCTCCCACAACCCTCGACCCAGATCTCGGAGAGCCAAGCGGAGACGCTGGAGTACGAGGTGGCCGAGGTCCTGCAGGAGCTCATTGCCAAGAACGCCAAGGACAACGAGGTGGAGGCCCGCAACTCGGACTACCCCGCGTCCAGGGTGGACGAGGACGAAGACGTAGGGGAAGACCCTGAGCTGGACTCGGTAGGAACATGGGACGAGGGACAGGTGTGCTTTCTGAGATCCTTGCGTCTTCATTGAGCTATAAAACCAAATCCAGATAATAGCAACCGAAAGAGTCCCTTGGACACAAGTTAATCAATGCTTATTAGATGCAATATATACTAAAGCCACGATCAATTTCCTGCGTTTTTTTTTCATTTTCTCATTGCAAAATAATTGTTGTTTGTGGTTATTCAATAGAGCTTTTTGAAGTAGGTGAATTAGGACCAGGCTATCATGGTGATAACTCAACTCGGGGTACTTGGGGGTGTCGTTTCAGGACGTGTTAGAGATTCCTGACAGGAAGTACGATGATGAGGTGGAGACGGAGGACAGCGAGGATGGCGAAGACGTGGTGGATGACAACTGGAACCCTGCCAATGAAGTGGACCACAGGGAAGACGGGGGGTCCGAGGATGGTCTGCAGGACCTGCAGTACTTCCCGAACTTCTACAACCTCCTGAAAAGCCTTGACTCTGGTAAGGATGGAGAAGCACTTGTCCACAGAAGCTGGGCACAAAGCCCTGGGGCTATGTGGGATAGCCGAGGGGTCAAGGACCAGTGCAGAACCCGTGTTTCCATCCTTTCTCAAGAACCACTGATACGGTCAGGGTGCCAGTGATCTGGAACCTATCTGAAAGATCAGAGCATTTCACCGTGTTCTTGTTCCGTGACATTTTTTTTAACAGTGTCTCCGTCTCTTTCTCACAGAAGAAGACGCAGAAGAGAGAGAAACTCTCATCACCATCATGAAGACGCTGATCGATTTTGTGAAGATGATGGTGAAATATGGCACGATCACACCCGAGGAGGGAGTGTCATATCTGGGTAAGACGCCACATGTGGTCTCCTTCCTGTGTAACGAGGTAGTTAAGAGCACTCAGAGCAGAATGAATGGGCTTCATCCATGGCTGTAGTGTGACTCAATGACATGATCTGCCCCTCCGATCCTGTTTTGGTAAAATATCTACAATAAGGATGCTAGATGTCATGAGTGACTGAGCTGTAAATCGCAGTAGAGCGTAAAAGCAGCTCCTCCGATGCCCCCAGTGAGGGAGACGGAGGCGGATGGAATCGTGCAGACGCATGCGGTCGACCCTGTATTTCCAGCATTTGGAATCCCGTCTTGACTTCTGACTCTAGAAGTTCTCGTGCACTAGATCGGTGCCCTTCATCAATTTCGCCTCGATGAGCTCGGTGGCTCTTCAGCTTCATCCGGTGCAGAAGTCTTTTTCAGAAAACGCCGTCTTGAGCAGGGGTTGCCGGCCCACATGATACTGTCAAGAAGCTAACCTTTGGCGGTGATCTAACCCTTGGAGAGCATCGCTGTGGTGTTAACTCCTGGGTGCATGTTCCTTCTGAGCACAATAAGTTGGGTTTAAATGGCTTGGGCGAAAAGTGTCTGCAAAACGAGTAAATGTAAATTATTAATAATGACATGTCCTGTCGCCATGAGCGCAAAGCTGGCCCAGGTGAACATGAATAGACAAAAATGAAGAGTTCAACCCACAAGGTCAAACGCAAAGACTCAATAAAGATAATTCGGAAATATCATTCTGCAGAAGTCAGATGTGATTAAGCAGCAATACCGGCATCGGCGGAGTAGGGTTCTACGGTGACGACCGGAGCACGAAATAATTGGTTGCCAGGAAACAGTTCATCGCTTGCTGCCTTTGTTTTATGAGGCTGTGTGTTCTATGGATGACTCACCTGTTGCTTGTCCTTAATCTGTTTAATGGGGATGATTGTCCAGCTACAGGAGACAGGACAACAATGCGGGCGGAACATAATTAGATGGGAGAGATATGGGCAAATGGCATTCAAACAAAGCATTTGGAGTTGTGCGTCAGCAAGCTCTTGTGCAAGGAGGGGGATGTTTGCACCAGACGGACGATGGTCCTCAGCCTCAGTGTGATTGTGAGGGGGGGGGGGGCCTGAATAGGGCTGCGGCTCATTTCCACCACAATACGCAAACATTTCAGACAATGGTGTGTTTGCCTGGGAGATCAGATTGTGTTCTTGGAGCCCCGGCGTTGCTTCCTCCTGGACGTGTGCTTTGTGTCACGGTCAATGCAGAGAACCTGGACACCATGATTGCCGTGCAGACGAAGAACAAACTGGGAAAATCGCTGATGACACCTGACGTCCAGCCACCCACAGGTAAATCAGAGCGGGCGGGAGGTGGCACTGGGAGAGGGGCGTAATTTGGATGAGGCTTGGGGAGCACATGAGTCCAGGAAAGTCCCCCTAGTCTTTGTTTGTTCTGGCCTGCCTTCGTGACGCCGCTTCGTTGTCTTTCTTTCAAGAGAAGCCCAGCGATGAGTCCGACAACACGAAGGCAGAGGCGGCCAAGATGCAGAAGGAATATGAGTCGCTCAAAGACTCGACCAAGGACAATCAGGCTGTGGCGGAAACAGGTCAGTCCAGGGACGGCGTGACCTTCTCCTCAACGACCCTGTGAAGTTCCTTCTGAATTGAAACACCTTTGAAGCGAAGGTCTGCGACGATGGAGTAGATGAGCAGTTTCCACATGGCCAAGGAAGCACTGGCTGCACTTTATCCGGCGGCTGGAGCTTGAGAAAGTAATGATCGAGAAATCGAACTCATGAGAGCCTATCTTAAGGTGTTTCAATCTCGCATAAGTAATAATATGCAGATGAATATCTGATGAATATGGCTCCTGTTGCAGGGCCATGATTTTACCTTCAATTAGAAAGCAAGACACATGAAGCACTCTGGGAGAAGACGGTGAATCAAAATAACGGTTCCCTCCAGCCTCCCGGTTGGAAATTAAAGTTGCTGAAAGCACAGGAGAGGCACTAGAGTAGCCATGCTTGCATAATGACCATCATCATCATCATCATCATCATCTTCATCATTAGGGGGCTTTAAAAAGAGGAGACAAGTAACAATTTCCATACAACTGAATACTAACTGAGCCAAAAGTGAGCCAACTGAGCCTTCGTTTACATTTGACGTGCTGTGACCACTTCTCCGAAGTGGGATACATCTTCTGTGATTTATTTCAGAGCTGAGCTTAATCTAAGACTAGCGGTTTAATCCTCTGGACTAGGCAAAGCCACGAGATGACTGAGAGATGACTGCATGTTTTCCCTGCTCTCAGATAATGCCGGGAAGTCCGAAACCTACCTGGAGGCCATCAGGAGGAACATCGCTTGGCTTAAGAAGCATAACAAAGACGCAAATAAGGGAGGTAAGAAATAAAGAGCCTTCGGGGATCTTGACAAACCAGTAGAAATCAAACTGTGGGAGGAAACCAGGGCACCCAGAGGAAACCCACAGTGAAATCAGGTATACGGCTCATTTTGGACCAGAACTCTGTTACTGTATGGGTTCGACATGCGTTTGCTAGTAACAAGAATAATCCATCCGATTTCAATAACCGCTTGTAGGGTCGCGGTGACCCGGAGCCTATTCTGGAATCACTGGGCACAAGGCTGAGGAGAGTACACCCTGGGTTAGGGTGCCAGTCCATCACAGGGTAGTCGCGCACACACTTACGGAAATTTAGCATCACCAATTCACCCAAACTGTGGGAGGAAACCAGGGCACCCGGAGGAAGCAAACCCACACAAACACAGCGAGAACATGCAAACACCACTTAGACGGAGAGGGGATTGACCCCACATCCTCTCGCACTAACCAGGCAGTGGGAGGTGACAGTGCTACTCGCTAATAATAATAATAATAATAATAATAATAGCAGTAGTACAGCACAATTTCAGGTTTCAGACCGTTTCCAGACCAAACTGGCACATTTTTCTCACCCCGTACCTCCTTTCTGAGAATCTATCCTTCAGTTAAATGAGCACTTGGAGCCCGAAACACTCGAGCGACAGCGCTAGTCCGAAGGAATAATTATCGTGCGCCTCAGCCCCAAGTACGTTTTTCAGAGTTTCGTGTCAAGCGGTCTCGTGTCACCCCCGAATCGCGCTGAAAATCTGATTCCCGGGGAGCGCAGCTCTCGCCTGCCAAGTCTACACAGATCTCGTACAAGGCCCACATATAGGACTCCATGGTGATCGGCTGAATAATGGCACAATTAAAGCCTCTTTGTCTGCCCACAATTTGCAATGGTAATAAGCGTGGGGGGGACGAGTGGGAACAAGCAGGCTGCCCAGAAGCCTCATGCATATTTATTAGCGCCTTGATGAGTTTGGCCTAATTGCACTGATGCAATCCTGCAGTTCAGCTGCACTCTTTATTCAGCTAAAGTTTACGGATCTTGCGCGTCTCACCTGCGATTGGCTCCGGGCTCTCGTCCCCAAACACCTGTCTGCCGCCGCTTTTGTCCCCGCTGTAACGCGGAGACGACGGAGGGTGTGAGGACGGTCCGCCTTTAAGCCTGCTTTCCGCGCACCCTCATTACTTACTTCCGTCCACAACAAGAGCAGAGAACTAAGGAGACGGCAGCAAGCGCTCCAAAAAAACAAGGATGCCGCCATGTCTATCACAGCGCCAAAGCAGCGCTTCGGCTCAGCCGAACACCAGTTCTCTTTCATTAGCGTTTTGCTTTCATCGAAAGCCTGTGGTTTACACTCTTTTATTAACCCGGATGTCCACCTGAGACCGAGCCATTTATTTTTGTCCACCCCAGAGGTCACGTATCTTTAAGATGGGGCACAGCAAGCTGGGTGGTGCGAATTTGCATGTTCTCCCGGTGTCTATGTGGGCTTCCTCCGGGTGCTCTGGTTTCCTCCCACAGTCCAAAGACACGCTGTTCAGGTTCACCCATCGTGTGTGAGTGACAGTGTGTGTTCTGCTGATGTGTGGATGAGTGACCCAGTGTAAGTAGTGTATCTAGCAGCGTAAGTCAGCGCGGTGAATAAGGTATGTGGGCTGGTAACACTACGTAGAGTTCGTTGGAAGTCGCTTTGGAGAAAAGCGTCTGCCAAATAAATAAATGTTAGATCAGCTTCCAAATCCGTAAGGTTGTATATGTATAAGATTTATCGCAAAATGTACAGGCGACAATGCTGAGTAGTGCTGCACCTTATAGAGGACATTCTATGTTTTTACATGAAACCACATATTTGGAAGCAGGCTTGGGTTTCCTACAAATATATCCAACCTGCTGTATATCCAGCCTCGGGAGATATAAGTTGCGGCCGAGACCTTTCCGAAACTTGAGTCGGGATGCAGGCCGTGTCCTTCGCTGCTGTGCGGTTATAATTCCCTCTCCCACGTATGTCCAAACCGGTGCCAAAGGATTACCGTCCCTGCAGGACGGCGGATGCTGCCTCTCTGCTCCAAGAGTGTAACGAAACACTTTGCTTTTCTTTTGACGGGCTCAGATTACGACCTGTCCAAGCTGAGGGATTTCATGGACCAGCAGGTGGACTCCTACATCAACAAGGGCATCCTGCAGAAGGACGAAGGCGAAGTCATCAAGCGCATTTACAGCAGCCTCTAGACTCCGTGAGGACGCGGTCGCCGGTCACGGAGCGGAGAAAGTAATCACATGCGTGTCGGAAATAAACCTAGGCAAAAAGAAAAAAAAAAAACAAAAAAAAAAAAAAAAACACCAATCTGATCGTACGCTCGCTGGCGATTCGCTGTTATGCTTCTTAAAGCGTCATCCGAAATTGAACCGGTTTCACAATAAGTTGTGATCAAGGACATGGGCTCAGACACACACACACACACACAAGGAATGGCAAAACGCAGCGACTCCACTCCCTTGTTAACAAAAGAACTGGTCTGTCCGCAATCAAAAGACCCGACAGTGAAAACCAGAGGTGTAACGGTTTGCAAATCGCTCGACTAGAGAATAGATCCCAGACCTTCGCTTTAACTCGTTGTCGTACTTTTGCCGCGAAGCGCAGGTACGACGAGAAGTATTTGTCACCTGTAGCCTTTCTTCTTTTAGATCGTACCATGTCGTCCTTATTTTACTTTTAATTGTACTGCAGTTGATCCTGGGGGGGGGGGGACGAAAAAAAGTTGTTTTCATTCAACATGACTTTTGTTTTGTTTTCCACCTTTAAATGATTTCAGTTCAACGGGCCCAAACAGACGAAGTGCTTTGAATGTGAATATCTGTGATTCTTTTCATGATATAAAAATAACTGTAAAAAGTCACCTTTGCCTTTTTTCGACAAGTGTGTTTGATGACCATCTATGGCCAACGAAGACATGTAAAGAATTAAACTGTCAGCGTGAGAGGCCACATCTCCACAGTATTACCGCAGTAATACGACGAGACCCCTGTGATGGTGAAATTAAGATTTTGAAGCAAAATACGCATGACAACAGACGACGCTTTAAAGCACTGCTTACATTTTATATTTAAATGTACTCATTCAGCAGACGCTTTTCTCCAAAGCGACGTACATTTCGTAGAAAATGCAATGTGTGCATCACCTTGGGAGAAAAAGATGCTTAGATGAAGATGTGCGACTTAAGCACAGTAGTTTGTTTCTTCACCATATGCGCCAATGTTCATCACGCAAGTAGCTGCATAAAACTGTACCAGAATATTGCCGATTCCTAATCACCTTCTTTTTTGAGATACATATAAACATTTACGTTACGTTGCAGGAGTGGCTCTGTAAAGGATTGATCCGAGCATTTATACCTTACATGAACTTAAGAGATTGTGGGCGAAGCGAGTCCGGAAGAGGTGAGTTTTGAGACCCGTTTTAAATGCGGACAGGGATTCAGCAGTTCCGAGTGAGAGGGGGGAGGTCGTTCCACCACAACGGAGCCAGAACCGAGAACCTCCATGCTTTACCTTTTGTAGGTGGGACCACCAAGCAGGCAGATGTGGAGGAGTGTACCAGATGATCAGTCTTGTACATAGAAGCTTCATTACATTTACTTTTATTCATTATATGATACTTTTCTCCAAAGCAACATGCAGTATTAATCTATTTATAATGACTTATCAATTTATACCACCGGGTAATTTTACTGGAGCGATGTAGGGTAAGTACCTTGCTCAGGGCTACCACAGCTTGAGGTGAGACTCGGACCTGCAACCCTTTGGGTCTATAGACAGCAGCTCTAACCACTATGCTACCAGTTGTCATTATCATTATCATAAAACGCACAGGCGGTTTTAAATATACTTTTCTTTGATAGAACCCAGTAAGTAAAATAGCACAATAAAAAAAGATATTTTTAAATTGCATTTAAGTATTAATTCATGCAGCAAAATTATACACAAATTAACAAACCTCCGTACGCTCAAGGGGTCTTGGCGAATCATGCCTGACACTGACAGCATGCAAAACCACATTTATTTCTCGAATCGCTGCGTTTGCTGACATTTTACGGCCGCGCTGACCTTTCCGACGCCGAACTCGGCGTCCCGCTCGAGTGACGTCAGAGGAACGTGACCGGGAGCCTCACCTCTCCCCGGAGCTGTGAAGGACAGGAGCCTCGCTCACTTCCCCAACCAAACACACTGTCCAAAATGCTTTAAATCAAGCTTTTCATTAAAAAGAAGCTACAAAACTTGAAAAGGGGTTAGTATAAATGGACAAAACTGCACGACTGCTTGTACTAGTGAGTGATTTCACACTCTGATGATAATCCTCATAAATAGTTATTTCTAATGCATATGGAGGAAATTGAAAACGTTCTGAAACCGCCACATCCCGTCTTGCAGGTTAGCCGTCCTGGACCCGGTACCCTCGTGTCCCTGATTTGACCCTTCCCTAGACCACAACAACCAGCTTTACTCCTTTTCAGGGCTGCGGGGGGCCTCGGACTCCGAGAACCACAGTTACATCTCCCGCCGGTGACAAACAAACACGGGAACCAGCAGTTCCTCCACTTGTCTTGCGGTCGCTGCCTCGCACCACGATCCCCACCTTGAACAATCCATTTCTGGTTTTAGGAGCTGTGCATTTCGAACCTTCAGCATGGCTGGAAATGTTTCAAATGTAAATCTGGGATTTTATCGTGTTTTCGGAGGAGCTGTCGCTCTTTGCGTTTCCGACGAGCTTAAAGGCTGTGAGTAAGCCATGGTAATCGTTGGGGACAGGTGCCCGGCAACAGCTGCGGCCACACAGACGTGCGGTTAAGGCAGATCAGCATGAGCTGGGTTGCGTCGTGTGCTTCTTGCTCCAGTGCGGACGTTTACATTCGGAGGGACTAGGAGAAGTCGGGACACACAGATAGAAATGAATGACTTATTCACGTTTACCTGCGATCTCTGTACAGAAGAACGTTTTTACGCTCTTGCTGAGCTACAGTGTGCACTGCTCCCACGGACCATGTTACGGGAGAGTCGGGGGGGTTTTTTTTATAGACGTTGCACAGTTCAGGTACTCACACACACAAACACATACTGGCTGAAGACACTTGTCCCAAGAAGGGTCACGGCAAACCAGAGCCTAACCTGGCAACATAGGGCGTAAGGCTGGAGGGGGAGGGGACGCACCCAGGATGGGACACCAGTCCATCGCAAGGCACCCCAAGTAAGACTCGAACCCCAGACCCGCCAGAGCAGGATCCAGGCAAACCCGCTGCACCCCCGTTGTCACGTCCACGCCCGCAACACAAACGACAACACCTGACTCCGCACTAGCTCATGAGTAATCGCTCACCCTATAAAGACTCTGTTCAGCTCCCGTACCGTTGCGGAATCTCGCTTGAGACAACCGCCCTTCCTCGTGTTACTACATTCTTGCTCTGTTCACGATCTCCGGTTTTTTGACTCCTCGCTTCGTTCTCCGACCACGTCCATGGATCCTCGTTCCTGTCCCGTTCGCCGATCGACCGACCCTTCGCCCGTCCCTGGTTTTGAGAACTTGCCTCTTCCCTCAACTTCAGACGAACAACGCGGCTCTTGGGTTCAGCCATCCCGGCTCCCTGTGTTCCGCGTGACACCCGTTCGGGTACTCATTTGGGGTAAAAATTAAATTATGAGGCTTACAGCTGGAGGGAATCTGTGTGCTGGTGCTCAAACAAACCACGACCAAATTTCCGTGTAACTGCTGCTCTGGCGGACGGGCGACGTCGAAGGACGGCTCTCCTCTGAAACGGGACTGGGGAAGGATTCGTTCGACGAGTGACGTTAGACAAGCTCGTGTCCTTGCGCCTCTATCCGTCGCCCTTCCTGCTGCCCCAAGCTGTTATATTACTTGTCATTTCGGTGACATCTTTAACCAAAGTGAATTACAAGTGTTCATTTTAAACCGAAGGTTATTTATACCACAGAAGGTCGGAGTAAAGCGATACAGCAGTGAGTGGACTGGGGTTCAAACAGACAACCTTTAGGTTACAAGTCATCATTTGTAGCTGCTACACTGTCCCATAATAAGAAAATCTGAACACAAAGTAACAATGATCTAATAAATAGATGGGCTGCTAACACTACATAGAGTTCGTTGGAAGTCGCTTTGGAGAAAAGCGTCTTCTAAATGAATAAATGTCAATGTAAGTGAGGAGGCATCTGATCTGCACTCCTCTTCAGCCAGACTTATGTCTGTATGGTTCCCACCACAGTGGGATGAAATGTAATTCATGACCGAAATAGGAAACTTCACTAGACCGACGATGCCAGTCTGAGACCGTCCTTCATTACCGGTTGTTGACGTAAGTAATTCTTCATTTAGAAACAGTGTCGCCTTCACGTCGAAGGAGTTGGAGTGGGGGCAGTTCAAAGAGCCCAACCCGCATCTAGGGTATGACCATCCAGCTCTGCCACCGAGGTCAGAGAGTGGGGTCCGACCCCAAATCTGGCGACCGCCCCATGGAGGGACAGTCTCAGTGAAACGATACCGTGTACAAGTGGTGGACAAATCGCCACGTCCCCGTCATAGTAATCCACGCTTCGAAGGAGTCACGAGATCATGAAGGTGGCTCTTCACCGCCACACCACAGTGCGTTACCGTAGTAAAATGCATACTCAGCTTCTGAGCACCATTGCAACAACAGAAGCAAGCAATTAAGGCCTGTTTTTTGCTTTTGTTCCATTATAGCAATTAGTCTCAGACCCCAGGCAGGGTTTCTGTGAACATGCAATTGATTACGAGGGAAAAACGAGCTTTAATAAATGGGCACAGAGCCAAGGAAACGGAGACAAAAGACCGATGAATTATAGAGGAACATGTGATATCTGAAGCACAGAGCAATCAGGGAGAATGATATTCATTGGAGGTGCCGTGGCCTCCGGAAGAGCGGCGGTTGACCTTCTGCCGATCACTCAGATTGCTTCCATAAATGCAGCTCCGCTTCGAAACGGCCTCAGGGCGAGGTCACCTGCGGGGGTGTGCGTGTCGAGCAGCTGCCCTGGGTGGAACATCGAGCGAGTGCGTCCCTGTTCAAAAGCCACACGCTTCCGCCGGCTCCTGGCGGCTGGTCCTGCTAGGAGCCCCCGAAGGCTGCGGTCGCTACCTGCTGAACGCACAGAGGTGGGGTCAAAAACCTCCTATCCGGCTTGATTAAAGGTTGACATTTATTGTTTGGTTTAAAGAAGTGGGCCTTCCTCAGGAAACCCCCCCCCCCCACCACCACCACCATCTACTCACCCTAGATTGGTGAGGAAAGAGCTGAAGGCAATGTGGCAGGGGAAAAGCTCAAGAATGGAAAGACAAAGAAGGAGATGGCAAGCTTCAGGAGGTCCAAGGATCCTTTGAGTCCAGTAACCATTGATGGGGAGGAGGGAAAGGTAGTGGGGACAGACAAGTACCCCGAGGTGCATTTGGATGACAGACATGAGTGGACTTGCAACAGTGGGCCTCTGTTCACAAAAGAGCAGAGCTGACGTCACTGTCGGGTCCTTTGGAACATCCAGATCACTTGCTGATGTTCTACCAGTCTGTTTTCTATGTAGCCGTATGTTAGACAATGGCATTTCAAAAAAGGATGCGATCGGACCGAATGAACCGACCGGGACGGTGGATTGGTTCTGGGACTTGGGCCGGACTCTCTGGCACCGGAAGGGACTCTAAACAAGGTCCCGTCCAACATGGATGGTAAATGTCACAGTCTGCACACCAGAGGGACGCATTCAGTAGCAGAGTGTCACCTGAGGTCAATTCTGCCTCCAGCCTTTGAGCCAGGGGTCTGAAACTGAAAATGTCAGAGGGCCGACCACAACCCTCATGCTCAACGTGGGGCTGACCACAGTCCTGCTCACAGGTAATGTAACGGAAAAACACACACACACACACACACAGTCTGAAACTGCTTGTCCCATATGGGGTCGCGGGGGAGCCGGAGCCTAACCCAGCAACACAGGGCATAAGACTGGGGGGGGGGGGGGCACACCCAGGATGGGACGCCAGTGTATCACAGGGCACCGCAAATGGGACTCAAACTCCATGCCCGCTGGAGAGCAGGACGCGGTCCAACCCGGTCCGACCCACTGCGCCACCACACCCCCCTAACAGGGAAACTGAATTTTATAATTAAAAAACATTTTGAAACCCTTCTGTAACATAGTGATATTTGTGCATTATATAATAGTGTTCTGAGGGATATTTCCATAGACAATTAGCACAAATGCATCTAGCAGAGGACAATAAAAGCTGGATTATAGCTTTTTGGAGAAACTGAACAGGTGCGCTGCTCTTTCTCATCCCTAAGCTGTTCAGTGCATGACGGTGAGCTTCTGTGCTCATGAAGGAGAAGAGCAGGCTGCCGTGGAGAAGGTACCCATCCACCGATGGTCGATGAGGTCATAACCTGTGAGCTTGGTGCCACTGATGCTGACCAGATCCAGTCCGTCAGCGTCACTGTGTTTTACGCTGCATGGGCAGTGTAAGAGGGCGGTACACGCACATTCTCACAGGTCTGAATCTTGTATTAACATGGGTTATCAAAAGGAATATATGTAACACTCGCGATGATGTAGTCGTCCTTCGGGTGGCACGGTGGCACAGCACCTGGGTGGTGCGAGAGAATGTGGGTTTGATCCCTGCTCAGTCTGTGTGGAGTTTGCATGTTCTTCCTGTGTCTGCATCGGTTTTCTCCAGGTGCTCTGGTTTCCTCCCACACTCCAAATATGTTGTACCTGCTGTTCAGGTTCCCCCATAGTGTGTGAGTGACACAGA
Organism: Scleropages formosus; assembly: GCF_900964775.1. Lineage (NCBI taxonomy): Eukaryota > Metazoa > Chordata > Actinopteri > Osteoglossiformes > Osteoglossidae > Scleropages > Scleropages formosus. Next base: position 30,998,792 of record NC_041812.1, on the reverse strand, counting down.
GAGGCTGTGTTCTGCTGATGAATGGATGTGTGACCCATTGTAAGTAGTGTATCTAGCAGTGTAAGTCACCACGGTGAATAAGGTGTGTGGGCTGATAAACACGAGTGACATAGAGTTCATGGGAAGTTGCTTTGGAGAAAAGTGTCCGCTAAATAAAAAAATAAATGTAAATGGTACTTTCCCTGGGAAGACCACAGCTTGGGGTGTCTGGTGTTTGGTTGCAGTGACCCACCAAGGAAACATGGTAACCGATGTAACGTTGTACTGAGTTATTTTCACAATCTCACTCCAGGTCCGTTCGCTCTGGCTGGACCATTAAATGAGGTCTGAAGGAGACTAACACATTGACTGCACCGTCATGGCGATTGGGGCTTTGTGTCGTCCTCCGTTACCTCCGTTCATCCCCCATATCTGGGAGGCGAAGCCGCTCAGCTGCCCCAGTTGTCGGAAACAAAATCCCGCCGATCCCACTCACCTTGTCAAGCAGTAGGCAATACCCTACAGCGGATGACCCAAACTGCCGCTTCGCACCATTGACCTCAGAGGCTGTTTTCTGCACGTCTTGGTGCGTAGACCAGGAAATCCCCGCTGCGGTGGAGAGATCAGAAGGTATGAGGGCCCTGTGGACCCTGGCCGTGATGGAAAGGTGGCAGGACATGAAAGCATCCTCTTCCCAGCGCCCCGCGGTGCCTGTCTGCGCAACGCGCCACAGGATCACTGCTCGTGTGACGCACACTAACGGCACCAGACTGAAGTTGCGCACAACCCTCTTATACACTCACTCATTTATCTGTTGCTTTTCTCCAAAGCAAATGACAGCGTTAAACTACTTCCAATTATTTACCCATTTATACAGCTGGGTAATTTTACCGGAGTAATTTTAGGGTAAGTACTTTGCTCAAGGCTACTAGGGTGGGATTCGAACCTGCGACCGTGTTCTAAACACCAGCAAGCACTGAAAAACGATAGAACATGTAAGGTGCGCTCTGCGTCCTAAATATATAATGTCCTTTTCTTTATTTCTTTCAGTCGCACTATTTGTTAAGAGCACCAGGTGGCGTAGTGGTGAGAGACGTCACCTTACAATATGAAAAGCCCAGCAGTGTACCTTTGACCCATGTACATTTCCCAAATTACTCCAGGAAAAAAAATGTATGACTGTATAAACGGGTACATACTAGTAAGTACTTTGTCGCTGTACAAAAATGACATTGTGTGTCATAAAGACCACATAAAAATAAATAAGCTCATAATAAGTGTTGTTAGCGCTGCTATCTTTGGATCCATAGCTTGCAGGTTCAAAACCTCTCTGCAGCTGCAGTACCCTTGAGCAAGATACCCTAAAATTGGGTCTGCATGGCTTTTCTCCAGGTGCTCTGGTTTCCTCCCACACTCCAAATATGTTGTATCTATACGGGGTCACAGGGAACCAGAGCCTAACCCGGCAACACAGGGCATAAGGCCGGAGGGGGAGGGGACACACCTAGGACGGGATGCCAGTCCATCGCAAGGCACCCCAAGCGGAATTCGAACCCCAGACCCACCGGAAAGCAGGACCTGGTCCAACCCACTGCGCCACCAAGTCCTCCAATGGGTAAATAATTGAAGAGAACTTTTCGTTGTAAGTAGCTTTAGAGTAACGCCTCGACTGAAAGAAATATAAAATATTAACTTCAGCAAAAATGGTAAAAGTAAAATAATGATTAAATTTTTTTTGTTTTATTACCATTTCAGGAAATTTTTTCTAATCTTTCTGCAGCCGTCCATAGGTGCAGGCGCTCTTAAATACGGGATTGTTCCTGTATTGCAAGCCTTCATCCGCAGGTTCGAACGTCTACATTTAAACAGAGACGTGAATAGGAAAGGCGCTGCTGGAGGTAAACGCTGCACTGTTGCGCCATCTAGTGGTGAATTTCAGCACAACCACCTTTTAATGTATTTCTCTCTTGCGACACTAGATGGCGCTTTTGAGCCGAAAGAGTGACACCACTGCAGGACACAATGCTACAGCACATACTAATATAGTATAATATAGTTAATATAACATATATATAATTTAATTACTGATATACTGTATTATATATACTGCATGTGCACTGCATGGAAATGTACCAGCAGGACAGAAGACAGCACAGCCCTCAAGGGAAATGAGACACTGAAAGTGAGACCCGAACAACAAGGTCCTTCTGGGTGTCCTGCATACAGAAGACAAACCCTTAACTGTGTTTGGGGGGCGTCATTGATTCATCTTTGGCAGGTCCAGCCATGGCTTCGGCAGCAGATACATCATGTCATGATCATGTCAACATGAGCAGTGACGACTCACCCCTACCCCACAAACTAGTCTGGAATGCGCACTGGTGTACGGCCATAAAGCCCGTGTGACTGATGATCACACACTCCTGTGACCCTCACGTGACACTGGCAGGAAACCCCCTCCCTTGCAGAGGAGAGTGTGCGCACAGAGCTCCGTGGGCGGTGAGCGCCCTGTCGGCAGGTTCCGGATCAGACAGATCGCTCAGACCGGGCCGCACATGGGTGACGCGACTCTCTTTCCCATCGCCATCAGTGACAGCGCCTGGATGGGAACAAAACACACAGTGTGTGACATCATGTGGTTTTCCACTTCTGTCCTCCGCTGACATCTTCATACAAGACAACTTATAAGGAGAGGCAACTGGTAGTGTAGTGGTTTGAGCTGCTGCTTCTAGATCTGAAGGTTGCCAGTTTGAACCTCACCTGCTGTTATCATAGTACTTAGTACCTTAAGGTGCTCCAGTAAAAAAAAAAAAAAAAAAAAAAAATCATGCAGCAAGTAAATCAGTATATTAAGCAACAACTTAGCCCTCCTTCACCCATTTATACAGTATGGTTTCCTTCCTGCTCCATCCAACCAGCTTCAAGGAGTGGACCTGATGAGGGTCATGGTGATCCAGAGCCTATCCTGGAAGCATAGGATTGGGGGGGGGGTTACAGCCTGGAAGGGGCACCAGGCCATTACAGTCGAGCCTTGCAAACAGTGAGGGCAATTTGGAGCTGCCAATTCACCTGAACACCATGTCTTTGGAGTGTGGGAGGAAACCAGAGCACCCAGAGGAAACCCTTGCAAATAAGGGGGAACCTGCAGTCTCCACAGCCTGAGCAGGGAGTTGAAGTCACATTTTCTCACACTACCCAGATGCTGTGAGGCGGTGGCGCTGCTCACTACACCCAACACGCCACCTTCCTACTACACCAAATCATGGTAAATTAATTGATCAAGGTTACAGCCACAGGAGTGGGATTCAAACCTTGGGCTGCATGGGTGTCTGCTGGTTCTGTGAGGCTCCACTCTTGGTGGTCGGTTCAAGTCACGGAGACACCGCCTCAAAAAGCCAAAGCAGCGGTTGCTCAAGAACTGCCTCCTGAATCCAGCGTTTGAATTCTGGAGACTAAAGGCCCTTTAACTCGGTGCGTTCATACGACGCAGAGCCTCCGGCTGCTTTTGCCAACGTGACCCGATAAAAGCCGCCAGCTGGGAAGAACCGCGAGTGTGACCGCAAACCTGAGCGTCAACCTCCCCGGCAGCACCAAACCTTTTTCACTAAAAAAGTAAACGACAGAAGAACCCAACCATTATTTTTAAAGCCATAATACTATGATCTGATCATTTTGCCCTTAGTTTTGTGTGTGTGTGTGTGTGCACCATGCACCAATTACCCTGGAATGGACTGGCCTCTCATCCTTGGTGTACCCACCCTGCCTTACCCCATTTCCAGAATAGGCACCAGCCCACCGCAACCCTGCATTTGACAAGTGCTCATTGACAACAGGTAGATGGATGGATGGATGGGTGGATGTCACCACCTAATGGACCAATGGTGTTTCAAGCACAAGAGCTTCAAACCTCAAGAGTGACATTTGTGTTCAGCTCCCCCTCTCTAAACCGCTGGGGGTTGAACGCACATCGTGTGCTGTGTGGATTACTGGCGGAGCACAGCAGCTCACACCTACCAAAGAGTGAAAAGGCAGTGATTTCTCTTTGGAAGGTAAAACAAAGCAGTGTGTTCCCCGCCGCTGTTCAACGAGAGCTGCGGCGATGGAGACGTCCCAAAGCCTTCGGCAACAAAACACAACACCGCGCTCCAGCTCTGGGCACCGGATCCTCAGAAACACCATCCCCATCTCGTCACCCAGTAGGCACGTGCATGCTGCCGAGGGCGGCCCTTCTGCAGAGCCGTACAGCTCCGTTCCACCGCTGAGACCTTACTCCCGCGTCTTCAGCCCACGACGGACTCATCTTTACAAGAGGTGCAGCAGGGAATCTAAACGCCCCCCAGTCTCCCTCAAGTTGGCTCTGCCGTTGCCATTAGTATGCCATGCTGTAATACTGCATCAATACCGTAGTATTCATCTGCTGCAAACCAACATAAAAGCTGCTGTTCAGGGAGAAAAAAAAGGATGCACTTGAATTATTTCTGAGCAACGGTCACATTGTTCAATGTCTCCAAGCTTGTCTGTTGTATATAAAGTCGCACAATCTGAGATGATCGGCTATTTGTGCTATTCAGACAGGCTGACAATCCAGAGAATCTGTAAATTGATGCGCAGGAGCACAACTAATGGCGGTACAGTGGCACAATGAGTAGTGCTGCTGTCTCACATGCCTGGGCGGTGTGAGAGAATATGGGTTCGATCCCCACTCAGTCTGTGTGGAGTTTGCATGTTCTCCCCTCGTACGTGTGGTTTTCTCTGGGTGCTCTGGTTTCCTCCCACACTCCAAAGACATGCTGTGCAGGTCCACCCATAGTGTGTGAGTGACAGAGTGTGTGTGTTTTCCACTGATATATGGATGAGTGACCCAGTGTACGGAGTGTATCTAGCAGTGTAAGTCACCACGGTGAATAAGGTGTGTGGGTTCATAACATTACATAGAGCTCATTGGAAGCCACTTTGGAGAAAACTGTCTGCTAAATAAATACATGTATAGATAAAGGAATAAGTCAGACATGAAAGAACAATTATCTTTATTACAAAAAACTTAAAAGCCATTAAAAAAAAAAAAAAAAAAAAAAAAAAAAAACACAACAACAAACACTGGAGGCACGCAGCCACCCACATGTGTATTCCAGCTGATCCTGCTGCTCCAAAGCAGAGCTCCAGTAAAGTAGAACACATCAGCGTTTACTGCGTTTTGCTGCCAGTTAAAGGTGTTGCTCTAAACAAGTGACAGGATCTTGGAGAGGAAATTGTCCGACCGGACCGGGGGCTCCGGGCCTGTGCCTCCAAGGACTTTAAAACAAACGAGAGCTTATAATAAAAGGTCACAAGGCTTCTGCTTCACATGAGAGGTACAGTACTATGAAGAGGGGAAGAGTTGCCCTTGGAATGATGGCGTGCGGCGTAGAGGCGGACGAGACAAACAAGGGCAGGCTGAGCTCGGTTTACATTCCATTAAAGGGTTAAGACGACCACTGACTGTGGGAAACCACGTGCACCTGAACGTCACCACAATGCACCATTCCAACTATAGTGGGACCCTTGGAAAGGAACCCCTTGCAATCAAGGTTATTCACTCTCACACACACACAAATCAGTGAGGGCTCCCACCTGGACTGGGGGGAAGCAGGGTAACTGGAACAGAGGACAGTTCCTTCTTGTGGATCAAACCTTCAGACCTACATCCCACCCCTCAGAACTGGAGAAAAAAATACTGCAATACCGGGATACACTCTCAAACACAGGAAGAAATAATTAGCAAGTAGTTTTATAAAACTAAAAAAAAAAAAGAATGCATCCTTTTCAAGCAAACAAGCACCTTCACAAATGGAGTGAACAATAAGACATGGAATGATATCGGTTTCCTCACACATACCGGAAACGCACACAGGGCCTGTGCGGAATTCCAAGTTCTTGGCTCGTCTTTTGCAGTTTTTAAATAAAATTTTTTAAAAAAAAAAAAAAAGCACTTTCAGAAGAGTTTTTAAAATAAAAAATAATAATAATAATAATAATAATAATAATAACAACAACCACCCTACTGCGGGTGAGCATGAGAATGATGTTGGAATATGTGTTTCCCACCTCATCCAAAGCCCAACACAAAGGACTGATGCAACATTTACATGTTAGAAAGGGGGGGGGGGGGCAAATTAGTGGTGTAAAATGTGGACAATGACACATATGACACATTCAGCAATTCAGTGGAATGGTGGGGGGGAGGGGGGGGGGCAGTTCCAGTGAGTCCCCTTCTCCCCTCGAGGTGCTTTGTGAGAAGATCTGACCCCGGAGTCTGGCACGAGACAGCGGTGGAGCGAAGCGGGGAGGCATCTGCGCACGGAGGAGCTCGACACGTCTCTAAGCATCGCCCTCCACTCGCCTCCTGCGGACTGCATAGAAAGCCGAGTCAGTACGACACACACACACACACACACACCCCACCATCGTCCTCCGCTCTTAGCAGTGGAACGAAGTGAGGTGCGTGAGCTCATCACTCATGTCTTACTCATAAGTGACATCTGGACATCACAACAGATGCATTTTTAGACTGCATTCCTGCAGAGTGGAGACCAGGAGGACACCAAACATTAGTGTGTATGTGTGTGGACTATTAAGTCCTTTGACAAGAGCGCTTGTCACATCACCACTAGGTTTGGATACATAATTACAAGGGAGCAGATCACAGATCTCCTCAACAGGGACTCGTGATGATGAGTTGGGTCCTTCGACTTTACACCGCAGTTGGAGTAATACAGTGGTGACCCTCATAATACCGGCAGGAACTCCGGACGTGGTCGTGACACCGACAGCATCACCAGGGAGCTCCTGCTCACAACAGCGACGGGGTCATGTCGCGAACCCCTTACGGTAAACGCTGCACCGCGGAGCTCATAGCAGGTTGTTCGTGCAGGAGAAGATGGAAAAAGCAGCAGAGAAGAAGAACAACCACAAGCTCCACAACAAGGGGCACTTTACCCAGGTCGTTGTTCTTGGTGATGGCAGCAGCTGCCCTGGTTCTTGGTCCCTGCTGAGTGAAGTGGTATCCAAACTTGATGATGCTGTGGTTCTGCTCCAGCATCTTGGCGATCTCCATCTCCACCTTGGTTCCAAGCTGCTGCCTCTGTCACGCACCCCCGAGCGAACAGCGAGAGTCCGGAAGTACAGGAAAATCAACGGCGGTCCACGATGACAAGCTTGGTTGGCAACGAGGATCGCAGCGGAGCAAACTGCACGACGTTCACGGGCTCCGATGGAGGTCAGGTTGAAGAAAACCTACCTGATTGTCTATCTTGAGCTCCGACAACGTGTCGTTGTCCATCAGGGCCTCCAGCAGGGCTTGGATCCCTGCACTGGTGATGAAGTTGGACTCTAGGTTCAGACTCTTCAAGCTTTTGTTCACCTTCAGCATGTCTGCAAAAGCCTGCAGAGAAAGTCCAGAGCTCCATCACAGCATATGCGCAGCGGACCACAGCTGTCCAAACGAGATGAAGTATAACAACGCTGACACCATCTCCTGAAACGTGCTCTGGTTGCTCACCACAGCGATGGGGTCGTTGCTGCGAGTCGCAGCCAAGCTGAACTTCTTCACGCGCGTGTTCTTCTCCATGGCCTTTGCAAACTCCTTCAGCGTGGGGATGGGAATGTTCTGAAGGACGAGCAACAGGAAAGCATGAGCCCGCGCCCCGTGACGCGAAACGAAGCCGCGTCGCCCGCAAACGGAAGCGGGAAAGAGCACCTTGATATTGTTCAAGTTGACCTCGGTCAGAGTCGGCTCGTTGGACTTCACCCTCCGGAGGGTCTCTTCCGCGTTGGTGGGGTTGGGCGGCTCGTTGAAAACGGGCTTCACCCTCTCGCCCTTCACAACATCTGCAAAGTCACAGCAAAGTGCTGCACCGCTGCTTTCGGAACCAAACCGGAGGAGAAGAAACGTAGAGAGTTGCGCCAAATGACCCGTACTTACTGCTATAGCCGTCTTTACCAGCGGTTCCATGGCAGCTCAGCGGGTTTGACACCAGCGTGTGAACACCCAGAATAGCTGGACACACAAATAAAGACGTTCCGTCCCTCTCGGTACACAAGCTGGTCATTGTCACAGCTAAAGTCATCGGGGGAGGGGAGACAGGAGGAAACAACCGGAACAACGACTCCAGCAATTTACAGCTCGGCATTTTAGCAGCACGCCACCTACTGTCCAGTTAGAGAAACAGCCAAACATAATTCGATTTATTTTTGGAGCGCCGAACAAAGCATAACACAAAGAAAGAGGACGGTTGGTTAATTTCGCTCTCCGGCACATCGTCAAGACTTAAGTCAATTTACAGCTAATAACATTGTAGACGAGTGCATAAGAATATATTGTAAGAGGAGGCTGTGTTCCGAGAAGCATCGCAGCATTGCTGTAACTCCAGAGAAAGACGATCATCATATTACACTGACATTTATTTATATAGCAGACGGCCCCCCAAAGAGACCTACATCTCAGAGGAAACAAAAGTATTTCGCAACAGATGGACACATTTAGAATTGCTACCCGTATTATTACTGCAATATAGCGGAGAGCAGCTGGTAGTGTAGTTTTCTTCACTTCACACCATTTTAAGTGAGTGGGTTTACATGGAACAGCAGGGTATTCTTACTGCATCAACTCAAGGTAGATGCCGTGAGCGAGGGAACGAGAGCAGGAACAGGGATTCGAACCCAGGACCTTCAGAGGGCAAGGTGACGACTTTCGCCACTACGCCACCTGCTGGTATTATTCAGCTGCGATGATTCTGGGAAAGGGACGCATGGGGCCGGTGGGGCAACGTTACGGGACATCGCCGAGATCCACCGCTCCACGTTAACTAGGGGCAGCTGCATCTCCGCACGTGAGCGCCAGCACCAGCAACCTCTGGACTGCCTGGGTGCAGTGTCCCCTACCCCCCCCCAGCACCGGATTCCCGTTACCTGCCAGGTCACTGAGCTCCGTGTCCGTGGCACTGGAGAGAGCTTCCTCCAGCTCAGGGTCAAGGGTGGTCACTTGTTCCTGCCGTGTTTCCGCCGGCTTTTGCTTCGGCACCCACACCTTTCCTATGAGGGAGAAGGAACATTGAACACAGAGCCGAAGGAGCGGATCGGGCGCCTAACCCACATCGCATCTGGAACAGAAGAACCCGCTTTAATAAAACATTATGTCGTATGAATGATGTCACATTCGGGCAAGACTGGGCACGAAGGACTGCCGGAAAAACGCCTCTAGTTTGGAACCCTACGCACCCGTAGTGCGTTGGCGCGGTCGGGATCAACGGATTTTAAAAGGCAATTGCTCAAATCACATTAAGATGCAATTTACTAGGGTATTACGTTAAACACAAACACAAGTGTGCCTTGTGTCTCTGCCAGAATGTGCGTGTGTGTGTGGGTCTGGGGACCACAGCAGGGCTCCCTGCCAACAAAACGGCTCGATCCCCAGAGACGGCCAGCGCTGCGGACCGTGTCCCGCCAACCCCTCCCTGTCACAGCTGGGACCCCTCAGGCTCCGAACGCAAACTTGACACTGAGCTCCTTCCCGCACGAAGCACTTTACTCTGAATTTACTGCAGTTGGAGCGTGGCGCAGGTCTATAGGACCAGGTGAGCAGCAGTAGAGAGAGGGCCGAGCTCTGGACAAACCATGGTGGGAAGAAGATGGAAAGTGCAACAAATAATAATATAACCAGCTGTACTACAGCACGCACGCACGCGCACACACACACACACACACACACACACACACACACACACACACTGACTGAAACCGCTTGCCCCAGCGAGCCGGAGCCTAACTTGGCAACGCAGGGCATAAGGCTGGAGGGGGAGGGGAAACACCCAGGACGGGACGCCAGTCCATTGCAAGGCACCTCAAGCAGGACTTGAACCCTAGACCCACCAGAGAGCAGGAACTGGGCAAACTCACTGCACCACTGCACCCCCTGTACTACAGTGCTTCACTGTAAAAAAAAAAAAAATGTTTACCCCAAACTAAAATGAGAGCTTCCTGTTAGTGTAATTATAATACCATGTGGGCAGACCCAAGTTATGACATTAACCGTGGTATAATAACTATGGCTTTACAGCACGCTGAAAACAAGCGCACGGAAAAGATCCCACCCACCCACCCACATCCTGTTATTCAATTAGTGTTGCGCAAACACCCACCCTCCCCCGCTGCATTTTCCACAAGGCGGTTATCCAGGGCACGTCCCTCCGATCGCACCCCTGCCCCAGGGTTCCAGCATTGTCGAGTCTGACGGCAACGCTCGCTTCCCCGCCGGCGTCCCGCACACGACCCATAAGCTGCAGCCGGCGTGGGAACGACGAGCGTTTCCGCCGAACGTTCTGGGAGCAGAAAGCACGCGCGTACGGCGGCGAGTCGAGCCAGACCCCACAACAAGGATCCTCTGGAGCCGACACGTCGCCGGCGGGTTCGGGGGATCGCGCACCCGGAATCGCAACTCCGGGACGCCCGTCTCCTCCGCGAGCTTAAACCTTGCCATTCTGAGACGCCAGCTGGGTAACGGTTCCAAAGCGGTATCGCTCCACCCCCCCCCCCGGTGAAGCGATGAACAACGAGCAGGAACGTGGGCCGTCAGACTGACTCTGGTTCAAATCCAAATCGCGCCGTGAAAACGGAAGAATAAAAGTACCTGGCTTCTCCATGCCGTCATTCCATTAATTATATATAATCGAGTTCCTCATGGGAGATCCCGTGATGAGCCGAGCCGTTCCGAACAACGGGGATTTACCGTCACGGCACTGGAGCCAAAGACGCGGTAAAGAGTCGCTTTGCCTTTCAACCGTCAGCGTCGGCAGCGTGTGGACAGCTGGTGCCTTTGGACCCAAAGGTCGCAGGTCCAATCCCACCTTCGGCTGTAGTACCCTCGAGGAAGGTACTTACCCAGAATTGCTCCAGTAACATTGCCAGCTGTATAAATGGGTACGCAATTGCAACAGCGTGACTTGTTCTGGAGAATGAGTTAAATGAGCTAAATGAGTAAGTGTTATTCCAGTGTCAAAATGTGACTTGAGACTCACAAATAAATTATGGCCAAGCGCCACACTTCCCGGCTGGACGGCAATCGCGGCGAGGCCGCGTTCATCTCAGAGGAGTGTTTTCCCAGGAGCGGAAACACACCCGAATCTCAGCTTCCAGTAAACTCAGCCGATCGGCCTTAATCGACCGACCTGGAGGAGCGGTTTGAAAAATAAAACGTTTACGATTCCACGGTGGCGCTTGGCATACTTAATCAGTTGCACGGAATTACGCATTGATGACCTTGAACAAACCTCTTAGACTCCATCGCCGAATGGCCTCCTAAAGGTTGCATGCTTGGTTCAGTCAATAAAGCAATACGAAAACTACGACAGGTGGGCACGGTGGCGCAGCGGGTAGCGATGCCACCGCTGTGCGGAGTGGGCACATCCTCCTCTCCTCCTAAGCATTTACAGGCAAGAATTTTACAGAACGCGACGGGTAAATAAACCGAGGGACTTACACATCGGGCGACATCTCGGTGGTAAAGGAGAGTTTGGAGTTACAAACAAAACGAGTTACGAACACATTCCTGGTCCCAACTGAATTTAAGTTGAGGATATCAGAGCTCGAAGCAGAGCAGGGCATCTGCTGACCGCGTGATGAGAACTATAGTTAAGATCCGCAGAGAGCGGATAAGAAGCCGCTCGGTCCAGCAGACCGGGGGAACCGGCCAAAGAGGAGAGGACCACGGAGAGGGCAGTGCGATGAGCTGCCAAGGGACATGGCTGGGTTCCATCACATCGAGCCAGCATCTCGTGACCTGCTGACCCGTACGCCTCCCCCGCTTCCACCCGGAGCGCTCGGCCAACACAAAGACTTGCTCAGCAGGGGCTCCGCGGCGCTCGCTGCACTCCCAGGAGGCAAAGCGGAGAGCCCCGCCATGCTACACAACCAGCGATGGCAGCAGTCTCACTAAATGTTAAAATGCTGTAATCACACATTCCGGTAACTTTCCTCACACTCACATTTGTTGCTTTAGCACTTTCTCCAAGGCACTGGTTTACACACCAAGGTACTTACAATTATTTACTCATGTACACAACTGGGTAACTTTTACCAGAGTAATTCAGGCTAAGTACCATGCTCAGAGGTAATACTACTCAGGATTCGATGTGAACCCAACCCCTTGGAAGTTCTAAGACAGCAGCTCTAACCACTAGACCCCCTGCCACCCTCATCCTCCACTTCCACGTTCACCTAAAAGAGCACTGAGGACCTGAACAGTGGGGTAGAAACCAGAGCGCCCCATCTGGACACAGCACTGAGAGCTCAGTTTCCTCAAGGACTTTGTTTCAGCATTTTCACACCATTCCTCAGCCCTCGCTCACCACCATTCTTTCTTCTGCACCTCACTGATGCTCTTTTTCCTAATGCAGCCCCTAAAAACCAGAGTGAAACCAACATAACAAATATGAATTATTCAGCTAATAATAAGAACAGGAAATTTCCCACCTCCCACAAACCTACACAAACCATCTGAAACCGCTTGTCCCAAGTGGGGTCACGGGAGCCGGAGCCTAACCCGGCAACACAGGGCATAAGGCTGGAGGGGGAGGGGACACACCCAGGACGGGACACCAGTCCGTCGCAAGGCGCCCCAAGCGGGACTCGAACCCCAGACCCACTGGAGAGCAGGACCTGGTCTAACCCACTGCGCCCCCCACCTCCCACAAACCCCTAAATTAAAATAACCAAAGCGTACAGTTAATGGATGATCAGAAGGAGCACTTCATGAATGTAAAGAGGCCCAGCGGTGTGAATAAACAATAATATTCAAAGAAAACACGTACTAATTATTATTATTATTATAAGATGTACTGTGCTTCTGGGCGCCTAGTAAAACACTGAGCTTATCGACCGTATAAACCAGGTCCAGAAGACGTACTGTAACCGTCATCCACCTGAAAGTGCATCTGAAGGAGGACACACACACACACACACACACGAGACTGAAGGGCAGCTCTGACACTACCACTGCAACCTGTGTGACCTGGGATGAAGTCCCCAACACATCGTGAAGGTGCCGGTGAACAAAGAGCATCTCGTACCCGGAGCCTGTCACCGGTGGGCACGGCAGGGAGGCTCATCGTCGCACTTTGCATAGCCGACCACAAACAGCGATGTCACACTTCTGCGCTCCCTAAACATGAGATAACGCCCCAGACACCTCCGCATGGGGGGATGAACACAACATCCATCTCCCAACTGCACGCCAAACACCATGCTTACAGTGGACACACAGAGAGAGAGAGAGAGAGAGAGAGAGAGAGAGAGAGAGAGAGAGAGAGAGAGAGAGAGAGAGAGAGAGAGAGAACATATAGACACACACACACACAAACCTTTCTTTTCCCCAGTGAAGGGCACAACGTCTTCCCGGTCCTGATACTCCATCGCCTCCTTCTCCAGGAAGTTCAACAAGCGCTCTCTGTCGAAGAGGCCAGTGGGAGCTTTGGCTGTCTGGTCCTTCTGGCGCATTCCTGCAGGCAGCAGTGCATTCTGGGAAATAAGAGAAAAGAACACCCATTGTGCGCAGGCCGAGTAACTCGTTTGTCGCCGCCTGACTATATATGCGGTTACATTTATCTATTTATTTACCTGCCACTTCCTCCAAAGTGACTCACAATGTTATTTGCAATAAATTTAGCCACTGATACAGCTTCATTTATCCATCTTTTTTTATTCCGTTTTACAGAAAGTTCCTTGCTCGAGGGAAACAACACCTCTACCCTCCTGCCCTCTCTGGTGGACCCAACCCCTCGACCCCGTCCCACCTCTGGATCCAGTTCCTCCAGGACACACTCTAGGTCCTTGAGCTCCTTCTCAGACAGGTTGCCGAGGATCTCGAGGTCAACGACGTCCTCACGCTTGTCCTTGAGCGGCAGCGCCATGGCAACGGACTCCAGGGGTCTCGAACGTGTTCCTCGGTAGGGACCGGCGCTGCAGACCACGGCGGAGTCGCCGTGAGCCGAGGAGAGTCGTACGTTAGCGGAGGAGCTGCTAAGGAACACCAAACACCCCCAACAGCCCTCCCCCTACCTGCCTGAAATACACCCATAAACCACCTGGGGCAAAAAACTCTGCCGTCTGTACTTCGGAGGTCAAAATACAAAACGGTACAAAAACAAAAGCGTTCGCTCCGAGCTTTCCGGCGGGGTGGGAACGAACACAAACACGAGCTGGAGTTTCCAACAGAAACAAGAGGCGCATCCACCGCGAACGTAGTGGCACTCTCTAGTTAAAGAGCATTCGCCATCAAAGGCGCCGTGCCGTCGTCCTTCGGAGCCTCCGTGGCGTCCGGGGAAGCCAGAGGCACGAGGCCGACCGACTCGGGGCCGAGTCTGGAGTCAAGCCCTGGACGGGGTGCTTATCCTTCCAAGGGACGAGCCCAAGGCCAAAAGAAACGGAAAACCGAGAGATCCCCAAGCCGGCAATTTCCGTACCGCACGGCTGCGATAGGCCTTCGGGAGTTACCTTTCAAAAGGCCTCCTTGGGGAGAAAAGAAAAACTCTTTGCGACTTCTGATCCGCACCCAGTTCGGCCGGTTGTCAAGAGTTTCTGCTTCGAGGCCAGTTTTCCGCTGTGAAGAGTGCTTCCTGACAGCTGAAGCGCACAAAGCTGGACTGCAGAGGACACTCGAGCGTTCCAAGCTTTTCCGGCATCTGTCGCGCTCCTCTCAGCTTTGCGGTCGACGTCGCCAAGAGGCACCGACCCAAACTGCAACCCACGATCTAACGCGCAGCGTGAAAACTAACCATGAACCACATGCAAGCTGGAGGAAAAACGCACGGAGATGGAACTGGAAGGATGTCGAATAACATTCATAAACTTCAAGAGATGTTTTTTTTCAGGGGAGAAAAAAAAAAAAAAAAAAAAAAAAAAAAAAAAATTAGCTGCAAATGAAGAAATTCAATGGACGAAACACACAAGTCGCTACCAAAGGTGTCACCCGTCTAAACCGTGATCGCGTGGCTCACCATCCCCAGAGTTCAAGGCTCTCATTTAGGAGACGTCAATGCAGTCGGGTAAACAGGGCATCATGGAGTAAAAGTGCAGTTTTACGCGATTACAGAGGGGAAAGCGCGACACTAGAAGACGCGTGATCTCTTCTCTCTGGTCTCAACGCGACCGCAGAGCGACGACCGGATCACGAATCGACGGACTTGCCGGTAGACGGACCAACAGTCACGCTAAAATCCAACGTTTCCAGTTACGTTCAACTCTATAGAGGAGCAGCAAAATAAGAAACCCAAAACTGAAAGGGGGCAGGTATTTTATTTATAACATCAATGATTTGCTTTAGCACCACTTTAACAAGCGGTCCACTTCACGCTTATATACATTTAAGCAGGAGTTGCTTTTCTGCCCCAGCGAAAGCCAGGAGACAGCCCGGATGGGGCCGACAGACCCAAAAATAGCCTCCGACTTCACGGCTCAACCTGATGCATTTTCCACTTCCACTGGGTTTTTTGCCCCCATTCTAAAACCCCTGGCCAAGGGGCCTCTTTGCGGCGAGCCGACGCTCCCAGAGCGTCCGTCCAGCGGCGGGATCTGGGCCGACGCGCTGCAGGACTACTTGGGCCAAGCCAGATCGCTGCAAATTAATCAGCCTAATCTCTTTAAACCCACATAATACTCTTGTGCCTTGTCTGTGCCAACGTTTACGCGGCGTAGTTTCAACAACAATAACAAAAATATAACCAAAACGCTTTCAAAACACCATATATGCACCACTTACATGTGGTTCCTCACGCATATCTGACGGGATGTGGGGAAAATCAGTAGTGCGCCACACCCCCTGTGAGGGAGACACGGGTTCGAGTAGGCAAAAACAGAACTGTGACGACAGGTGGGTGAGCGCAGGTCACTAACCTGTTGCCGTCAAGCCCCGCGCAGCCTTCCTCATTCGGATTTCCACGTAAAGTTATATATTCTTCTCAGCCATTGGATTACACGCACACACTTCCTGAACCGCTTGTTCCATACGGGGTCGCGGGAGCCGGAGCCTAACCCGGCAACTCAGGGCGTAAGGCTGGAGGGGGAGGGGAAACACCCAGGGGGGGACGCCAGTCCATCGCAAGGCACCCCAAGCGGGACTCGAACGTCAGACCGACCAGAGAGCAGGACCTGGTCCAACCCACTGCGCCACCGCACCCCCCCATTGGATTATAACGTTAGATTTCTACACTAAGCTACTTACACCGGTGTATAAACGGGTAAATCGCCATTTCACTTTAGAGTAAATCCCCTGATCGAGAGTACTACACAGCAGGAGCTGGGATTTGAACCCAGGACAATCAGGCTGCAAGGCAACCGCTTTAACCACTACGCCCCCTGCCGCTCTTATTGAGCGATTCTGGGAAATACATGGAGCAGGTAGGGCAGCATTAGAAGAAAGGGCACAGTATCCGGGCATCACTGGAGGTGGGATCTGAACCCAGATCACTCAAGTGGCAGGTGACATCTGCACCCACCACACCACCTGCACACCCTTACGCACTTCAGAACACCAACACACCATCTCGCAGGGGTTCACACATCAGCCTTAAACGCACAACTGGAACACCGTGGACTGATGGCAAAAGGATGGAAAACGGCCCGGTTCATTTCACCAAGTCGGTCAGTTGAGAACCACTCAGCAAGGCCCCCCCCCCTTTTTACCATACCTTCCAGCACACACACGGTGTAGTAAATAGGAAATGGGTGGGGGACTTTGGAATCGGAGGACAGAGGAAGGCAAGTGGAGGCAGATCCACAACATGTGTGACAGTGTGAGGTTCGAGAGCCTCTGCCTGCGAAAGATGACATCAAGTGCAGAGTGTACTGTTATACGGTACCCAGCATTTCACCCAGAATGCAAAGCAGGGTTCCCGAGAACATTACGAAGCCCATCTTCCGCCGCTGAAGCATTTCGACGTCCGAACCCCCACCAGCAGATGACGCAGGGATCCATCTCAAATCACACGAGCGCATTCCACCCTCTGTTCAATTGCGCAATCTGATGATTTAAATCGAGTGTCTCTGAATCTGTGCGTTTTTTTACCTTTCATTTCGCCAGTCCAGAAACCCGAGAAGACCAGAGCGCTGCAATAAAAGCGTCCGGTCGCACTGCGGAGCACCGGCTTCCCTCGCTTCGTGTCATCACCGTGGAATTCGAGGAGTGCCCGTGTGAACGTGTTCGCTCTAACGGCATGTGCTCGGAAAACGGTGATTTCCCCCTTTTTTTGAGACTTAGCATTTAATGGCAGATCCGAGAACTCGCAGCCACAAGGAGACGATGATAAAGGAAGGACTGCCTCACGCAGAGCCCGCCATCTCCTCCTCTGAGGTACCTTCACCCCGATGGACCGTGTCTCTCGTCGTCGAGGAATCTCACGGCACACATCCGGAGCCCTTTGGGATCTCATTTGCTGTGGAGGACATGGGATGAGCGCCCATTCCTGCAAGTCCTTTCCTCATCTTACCTTCTCTTGGGGATGAAAGGAGCTCTTTGCCAAATCCTGAAACTGCATGTGCAAGTAGCTCAACGGACAACATCAACCCCCCCACCAATGACAACAGTCATATTTCAGCAGAGGATCCGGTACCATGGTGAACCAGGAATTCCTCCACTACCCTAGGGTTAGGAACAAAAGGGGGTGAGCCCACACCGGGCTTAAGTTAAGGGTTTCATGCATCCATAAGTTACCCCTGGAACACGAATCTATGGCTCACCTTACAAACGAGACAGTAGATTTACACTGATTTACCCCGATTCACCCTGCTCAGGAGAGAACCTGCAGAAAGGCAGGAGAGAAACTGCACTGCGCAATCATAAGTGAAGCAATCTGATTCCTTTTAAAGGATCAAGGTATAAACATTAAAAGATGTTCCCGCACCCACGGACACACTGGACCGGTCCGTCTTCACCGCACGCCCCGCCCACGCACGCGCGCGCGCTCCTGCAACGCAGCTGTACTCAACCTTCTCCACACAACTGCGGCTGCACGCGCAGCGCAAGCCAGGAAAGTCCACATGAGCCTTCGCGCTTACCAATATAATCGTCGTCCCCGCCAATAAGTGACTATCTGCTGCCCTTAATGCACGACTCTTCCCTTCTTCGCCGTGTCTCAGTGCGGCACCATCCCAGTCGCTTAACTCAGCTCCTCTCCCCTCCGTCCGCCAGCGCTGGGTCGTGACACAGGAAGGCACGAAGTGGGCGGGGCTGCGAACACACGTCAAAACTATTTAGCATGTCCGTCAGCAAATAGACCGCAAGGTGTCCGCCTCTTCCGGTCTTAGCACCAATGCGAGCGTAGCACAGCATGCGGGGGGGGGGGGGGGGGGGGGGGGGGGGGGGGGGGGGGGGGGGGGCTGACCGAGGAGAGGTTTCTGGGACTTGTAGTACTGTAGTACCTGTTGAATGTTATTACACAGTGTTCAAGGTACGGCGTAACCGCGATGTATAGTGTAAAATAGATTTTTTTTCAGTGGTAATTACTATGGAAATGTATATTGTACAGGAATAAATTAGCGACAATTTAAAGTCTTCGTGTAACCTTCAATATATTTATGTATAAAACATGATTAGACGTGATCTCTCTCAGTCTTAAGTTTGCAACAGCTTCCCGATCAGCCTGGGTTGCTGCTGTCCGGAGCCTATCCTGGAATTAGTGAGCGCTAGGCAAGGTCTGAGGTGTTAGCCACACACATCATGCACGCAAAAATTCACTCACACATCATAAGCAATTTAGCGTCGTAAACTCACGTCAACTGCATGTGTCCTTGGAATGTGGAAGGAAACCAGAGCACCCTGAGGAAACTCATGCAGACATGAGAGTATATGAAAATTCCACATAGACTTCACCAGAGTAGAATTTACGCCCGAGCGGCCCAAATGCTGCCATCGTACCGCCCTCGTTGAAAACCCGCTCATTTCAATATTTGCACAAAATGCCAATTACACAGATATTTCAGCCCCCATAATTTCATGATACAGCTGTATCAAATTTCATTTTTTCATAAATTGCTTCCCCTTTCAGTTTCTACACCAAGTGAAACTACAGTGTTTAGAAATGGTAGAGAAGATTGATGGTGTTAGCGCTCAGGTTGTTGATCCAGATCTCCAGGTGTTCGCCGAGCTTGGCATTCAGACCGCAAACGTTTCATCACCAGTCACCTCGACTGGTGATGAAACGTTTGCAGTCTGCTCAGCACTGATGATGTCACCTCGACCTTCGATGAAACGTTTGTAGTCTGAGTGCCAAGCTCGGGGAACACCTGGAGATCTGGATCAACAACCTGAGCATCTGGACTACAGTATTTGCACACATTTCCATCAAATTCAAAGTACAGTAATACATTTTCCCAGAATGCCCAGCATCTCTTTAATATTCCTCAGTATTTTTCAGAGTGACACAACAGGTCTGGACAGCTGAACTCTTCTGGGGGTGAACGAGAGGCCCTTGGATGGGCTCTTCATCCAAAGTGAGTGATGCTCTAAATGGGACTGTTGTGTTGGAGCGGTGCCTCTGATCTCTGATGGGTCACGAGTGGCTCACTGTGCTTCTGAGCTGTCGAGCCACAGTCATCATCGTTCAGCAGTGTAAGGAACCTGCTGTGTGTCGCTGTGTCTCAGGATCAAATAGATGTAGGAGTGCAGGGGTGCAAGGCGTTACAATGCAAGCTGATTCTTTAACAGCACATCATGATGACCAGATGTTAAGGGGGACTAGACCTGTAACACTCGAATGATGGGACAATCAAGAAACTGATTCTGGGTGTTCTACCGATGAACGTGCCCAATAATAATCTATATTATACTACCACGTGCACATGCGTAGGAAGCAAAACATCATAACCTGGATTTTTAATAATTTAAATGACACTTTTCAATTCTACCAAATTTTTTTCAGAGGAAAAATGATATGGTCCCTTTTGGCAGCCGAACCAGCACCGTTCAGGTTGTACATTCACGTAAATATTCATTCTGCTGCTCTGTAAATAACCAGATGCTTTTTTGGGAGAAATAATCAAATGAACTTTCCAGCACTGAACACGAAATTCCTCATTACAAGGCGCTGCATGTTCAAGCGGAAGGCGAGCGCTGGTGCCCGACACTGCTGGCCACGGCCATGGTACAGATTGCCGAGAGCCTCATAAAATCCCACGTCTCACCCAGTTTCCCCAGAGATTGTCTTGGTATGTGGTGATCAGCAACAGAGCCTGGGGTGAAGTTATTTAGGGCTCGAAATGACTGAAAAGGTGTAAAAAAACTAACTCGTGAGAAAATAAATCTCAGTCCCCCACAGGGAAAAACAATCATCCCAACAAAATTGTCAAAAAATGGTTTAAAAAAGAAACAATTGCTGCCCCGTATATATTTAAAGCCATTGGTTATAATATTCTTTACATTGTAAGCCGCTTTGGAGAAAAGCGTCAGCTAAATGGATAAATGTAAATGTAAATGGAATCAAAATATTATACAGATGTTATGAAATAAAGCAGTAAACCAATGGCTGAAATGATTGGGTCCAGACCGCTTTTCATCAGGGCAAGTATGAGCTCCCTGGCAGGAGTGTGTGTGTGGGCTGTGTGTGTGGGCTGTGTGTGAAAAAGTGAGTGGAGTGTTTCTCAATTACATGTTACCAGGCCAGTTCGGCATCATTAGTTGAAGGTGCGGTGAGACCACAGAAAAACAAGCGATGCCCCTCGGCAGATCGCAGAGGATGCGTGCGTGTGCGCGTTCCCTCGGCCAGGTGAAATCAGTTGAAAGCGCACAGCTTCACCATCTAGAAACACTGTCCTGGTTTACCATGTTCCTCAGATATATTTTCCTCAGTGCATCTGAGCCGGTTGCTATGGTTATAACACCCACATATACGGCACTCAGAGACACGGTGTCTCTCTGTGTCAGTGTCTTTCAGCATCTACAAGAAATCATGTCTAATGGCTATTTTAACTGGCAGCACAGCTTTGAAGGGACGGCAGGTGGCGTAGTGGTTAGAACTGCTTCGTTGCACTCCAGAAAGATCTGGGTTTCAATCCTGTCACCTGCAGTAATACCTTAGAGCGAGGTACTTGCCCTAAATTGCACCGGTAAAACCTACCCAGCTGTGCCAATGGGTGAGTCACTTTGGAGAAAAGCATCAGCTAAATAAGGGAAGAGGGGTGTGGTGGCACAGTGGTGCAGTGGGTTGGACTGGGTACTGCTCTCTGGTGGGTCTGGGGTTCAAATCCTGCTTGGGGTGCCTTGCGATGGACTGGTGTCCCATTCTGGGTGTGTCCCCTCCCCCTCCAGCCTTGCACCCTGTGTTGCCAGGTTAGGCTCCAGCTCACTGGGGCAAGCAGTTTCAGTCAGTGTGTGTATGCTGTAGTACAGCTGACAACTCTCCAAAGCAACTTACAATGTTAATGCTGCTTACACACCTTGGTGATGTTTTTTTTTTTTTTTAGTAGAGCCATTTAGAGTAAGTTCCTTGCTCAAGAGTAATACAGCAGTAGTTGAACTTTGAACCAGCAGCCTTCTAACCCAAAGGCAGCAGCTTGAACTACTACACTATCAGCTGCCACATAAGTAAACAAATGTTTGCTTACATAAATAAAGTAAAGAAAGACTTCTACATAACATGGGACAGAGGGTGGCACAGTGAGTAGCGCTGGTGGTGTGAGAGGACGTGGGCTCTATCCCCGCTGAGTCTGTGTGGAGTTTGCATGTTCTCTGGGTTTCCTCTGGGTGCTCTGGTTTCCTCCCACAGTCTAAAGACATGCTGTTCAGGTTCCCCTATAGTGTGTGAGTGACAGAGAGAGAGTGTGTGTGTTCCATTGATGCATGGATGAGTGACCCAGTGTAAGTAGTGTATCTAGCAGTGTAAGTCTTTGGGTGCTCTGGTTTCCTCCCACAGTCTAAAGACATGCTGTTCAGGTTCCCCTATAGTGTGTGAGTGACAGAGAGAGAGTGTGTGTGTTCCATTGATGCATGGATGAGTGACCCAGTGTAAGTAGTGTATCTAGCAGTGTAAGTCACCACGGTGAATAAGGTGTGTGGGCTGATAACACTACATAGAGTTCATTGGAAGTTACTTTGGAGAAAAGCGTCTGCTAAGTGAATAAATGTAATATCCCAGATGGCACCTGACTGGAGCACGGAGCAAAGAGCTCTAGTGAGAACGAATGCTGTTAACAGGACATTATAAGTGTGTTACCACTCTGCGCACACCTATACTGTAACTAAGAGTGTAAACAGCATTTTCTGTCCCTCCACAGTGTACATGGCAGTTGCGTACCTCCACCTTGTGGTTGTCTCTGCCTTTGCAATTTTGCATCTTCTAAGAGGTTCAGAAGGATATTTAGATCAAACTTCAGCATAGTTCAAAACTCTTAATCAATACAACCTTGCAAACACTGGACGTTAAATAACGATCAAAAAGATGCTCTTCCTTGTCGCATTGATGCCAAAGCATGTTGAACCGCAGTTTGTCATCCAGTTTAGTCTGGAATGACTCATGTTCCAGACATTGTGAAATCTGAGTTTGGAGACCGATGAACCAACGGAGTGAGATATGTGTCCTGTCCCAGAAGACTGCTTTACGATGCTGACCTCACCAGAGTAACGAGTGTTACCGTCCCACAACACTCATGTATGATGTTCTTCATAAACGTTTCACATGCCGGGTTATTTTCTGTTCCCTCACAGAGCAGAAATGTGGTCTGTTCCAGGGATCTAAAAATTGTGCGCTTGTACCATTTTAAGACTGAAATTAGAGCTGCTGCCTTTGGACCCAAAGTTCCCAGGTTTGAATTTTAACATTTGCATTTACTCCTCCAGCTGTAGTACCCTTGCCCAAGGTTCTGACCCTAAACTGCTCCAGTAAAAATTACTTATACACACACACACACACACACACACACACACACACACACACACACACACACACTGGCTGAAACTGCTTGTCCCAAGCAAGGTTGCAGTGAGCCGAAGCCTAACCTGGGAACCCAGGGCAGAGGGCTGGAGGGGGAGGGGTCACACCCAGGACGGGACACCAGTCCATCAGAAGGCACCCCAAGTGAGACTCAAACCCCAGACCCACCAGAGAGCAGGACCCTGCCAAGCCAGCTGCATCACCGCGCCCCCTAGTAAAAATTGCCCAGCTGTATATATGTAAAATATTTGTAAGTAAGTAGCTCAACATTGTAAGTTGCTTTAGAGGAAGTGTCAGCTAAATGAGTAAATGTAGATGCAGCCTTTTGGATTTATGATGTCTGTTATTCCACTCTGATCCATTTACTGTATCTGTATTATCACAAGTAGGGGGGGTGCGATGGCGCAGTGGGTTGAACCAGGTCCTGCTCTCCGGTGGGTCTGGGGTTCGAGTCCCGCTTGGGGTGCCTTATGATGAACTGGCGTCCCGTCCTGGGTGTGTCCCCTCCCCCTCTGGCCTTATGCCCTGTGTTGCTGGGTAGGCTCCGGTTCCCTGCAACCCCATATGGGACAAGCGGTTCCGACAGTGTGTGTGTGTGTGTGTGTGTGTGTGTGTGTGTGTGTGTGTGTGTGTGTGTGTGTGTGTATTAGCACAACCTGTATATCAAGGTTCTTGGCACGGTGGCACAGGGAGTTGTGGTGCGAGAGGACATGGGTTCGATCCCCTCTCAGGCTATGTGGAGTTTGCATGTTCTCCTTGTGTCTGCTTGGGTTTCCTCCGGGTGCTCTGGTTTCCGCCCACACTCCAAAGACATGCTGGTCAGGTTCCCCCATAGTGTGTGAGTGACACAGAGAGAGTGTGTGTTCCACTGATGCATGGATGAGTGACCCATTGTAAGTGGTGTATCTAGCAGTGTAAGTCACCGCGGTGAATAAGGTGTGTGGGCTGATAACACTACATAGAGCTCATTGGAAGTTGCTTTGGAGAAAAGTATCTGCTAAATAAGTAAATGTAAATATCACTCTGGACAAAATGCATTTGCCCAAAGATTAAATGTGAATGTAAAAGTTTCTAAGCATGATATGTACAGTATACTGCCTCATCAGTCTGCTCTTAATCCCATTTGTTTCAAAAGTCAGTTTCACCATCAAGTAAATCAATCAATCAATAAAAGGTTCATAATACAAACGTCCCTGAACATATTTACAGGTGTTTACGGATTCATGGAGTCGGGTTTAAGTTCTGAAGAAGAAGTTTCAGATGCAGCTGTAAGGAATCCCATTCACACACACACCCCATCTGAAAAAACTTGTCCCATATGGGGTTGCAGGGCACCAGAGCCTAACCTGGCAACACAGGGCAAGGGGACACACCCAGGACAGGACACCAGTCCATCACAAGGCACCCCAAGTGAGACTCGAACCCCAGACCCACCAGAGAGCAGGACCCAGTCCACTCACTGCACCACTGCGACCCCATGCCCCCCATGCAACTCACAGCTGTTTACCCATTTACAGAGGAGGGTAATTTTACTGGAGCAATTGAGGTTAAAGTGGGAGAAGGGCACTGAACCAGTGACCTTGGGAGCCAAAGGAAGGAGCTGTAACCATTACTCTACCAGCTGTCCCACAAACAGCTCATAAGATAAGATAAGATAAGATAAGATAAGATACTTTATTGTTACTGCATGCAATACAATGAAATTCCATGTGGCAATCCTCAGAAGAGCAGCAGCAGAAAGAACACTTGAAACAAACAAATAAATAAGTAAATAAATATTAGATTGAACTTTGGAGTCCTCAGTCCTTAGCATCCATTAGCGGTGGACGTGGATGAGTAATGGAGGCGGCGTTGGGGATGGAGGATGCGATGGAGGCTACGGCTCTGGGAAAGAAGCTGTTCCTCAGTCTGTTGGTGGGGGATTTTATTGTCCTGCACCGTTTGCCAGACGGCAGAGGTTCAAACGGGGAGCGACCAGGGCGTGTGGTGTCCCTGATGATATTGCCAGCCTTCTTCCTCAGTCAGCTAGTATAGGTTGTGTCCGGGTTGGGGAGCTGCATCCCGACGATGCACTGGGCCGCCTTGATCACGCGATGCAGATCCTTTCGCTTGGCGGCTGTACAGCTGGCATACCACCCAACAGCGGAGCTGATCAGGATGCTCTCAATGGCGGTCCTCTAGAAATTTTGCAGGGATTTCTGTGGGGGGGATACAGTGGTGCAGCAGGTTTGGCCTGTGCCTGCTCTCAGGTGGGTCTGGGGTTCGAGTCCCGCTCGGGGTGCCCGGTGACGGACTGGCATCCTGTCCTGGGTGTGTCCCCTCTCCCTCCAGCCTTGCGCCCTGTGTTGCCGGGTAGGCTCCGGTTCCCCGCGACCCCGTATGGGACAAGTGGTGTGTGTGTTTCTGTAGGAGTTGGGCCTGTTTCAGTTTCCCGAGGAAGAAAAGTCCTCATTTTCGTTACACTACATTAAAGCTTAAAAAACTGTAAAGGAACACTAAGGCGGCTTTAAGACATCAGGAAAAAAAAATATGCCGTCTGCACAAACTCCTCTTTTGTTGGCATGAGCGTCATTCGTCATACTGTTATTGATCCGCAGGCCTCACTAACAAGACAGAACCTGAAAAAACTGTGGAAGAGAGGAGGATTACTCTGGTTTCACGCTCCTCTTCATGGGTTTGTGTCCCGCAGTGACAGCACCGCCTGCTGTCAGGGTTGCTGTTTTATTCCAACCTGCAGAGGAACACCTCTTGCTTGCCTTTCGGTTCATAATGAGCAGAAGAGCTCATCTGGGCCGAACGAATTTTCTAACCGAATCAAGGTGGGTCGATCGGGCTGCAAGGTGGTCACCGCACAGAAAGAAGACGCATCTCGGGCCCAAGATCGCAGCTCCCAGGCATCTCCAAGGCGTTTCCATGCCGTCTGATAGCGTTGAGAAGCGTAACTGTGCTGAGAGTGACTTACACCCTGGTAAACCTGCAACAACAGTCATGTACATCCAGGCACTGCTCCTAAATGTGTAGTCACCCCACTTAGTGAAATTAATTTATTCCCAAAAAGCTCTTAGAGAGGTGAATTCTCATAACACGAAGACGCAATTGCCATCACTTCCAAAGTTGACACCAGTTTATGCTAAAATGTAATCAGATCGGGGGACGCGGTGGCGCAGTGGGTTGAACCGGGTCCTGCTCTCTGGTAGGTGTGGGGTTCGAGTCCCACTTGGCGTGCCTTGCGACGGACTGGCATCCCGTCCTGGGTGTGTCCCCTCCCCCTCCAGCCTTACGCCCTGAGTTGCCGGGCTAGGCTCCGGTTCCCTGTGACCCCATATGGGATAAACAGTTTAGAAAATGTGTGTGTCTGTAATCAGATAACCTAGAAACTGACAGTTGCTCCAATAGTTACCATAAATTATAAAAACACAACATAACAAGCCACTTTACTTCATTAATCACCGCATAACACTGTGTATATGTGTGTGTTTATGTATCGATTGAGCCCTTAGTGCAAGAAACAAAACGGAAGAGTAAGCACAAGAAATATACAAAAATGCAAATGAATTCGCGCCCACTGAATGGGTTGACGGGGTGTCTCGCAGCACCCGGGCTGTGTGAACGGCCATGGGTTCGATTCCCGTGGAGATGATATGATCTAATGATGTTGGCTTGGGTTTCCTTCCGAAGAGAATTGTTCCAGTTGGACTGATGTCTCTACATAGCCTCCAGTGTGTGTGTGTGATACTGACCCCTCTTCTATCTATACCACACTACTGTATAGATGGGTAAAGCTTCACTGAGTTCACTGTCCTGTATCTCACACTGTAAGTCACCTTAGAGAAAGGTCTCTGTTTAATACTAGTTTATAAGCACACACACACACTTTCTGAACTGCTTGTCCCATACGGGGTTGCGGGGAACCAGAGCCTAACCCGGCAACACAGGGAGTAAGGCTGGAAGGGGAGGGGACACACCCAGGACGGGACGCCAGTCCGTCGCAAGACACCCCAAGCGGGACTCGAACCCCAGACCCACCGGAGAGCAGGACCCGGTCCAACCCACTGCGCCACCACACCCCCCTATGAAAAGAAAATAAAAATGTCAAAAAAGAATGGCCTTGTAAAGTGAAGCTGGAAATTGTATCGCAGGGAATGAATGAGTTTTAAAGTGTTTTAAAGTCAATAGGAGGGTGGAAATGCCAAGTCTCCCTTTACCTCCCCGCTGCGCAGTGCTCGGGGTAAAAGGGTTTGGAGGGTTGCTGGGAGGATCCTGGTCATGTTTTGCTCTTCATTACCCCGGTGACACGCTGCTGGATCCTACTGGAAAGTGGGCTCTTGGTTAAATGTTTCCGAGCGACGTAGAACTGCAGTGCTGGCCTGCGGTCTCATGCGGAGTGGTCCTTTCACGGTGAACTGCCTACGGTCACAATCAGAGGGATTATTTCGCAGCGTCCGCCTCCACTCCCACACGGAGCCGTCCTTTCGCAGGGGACAGATGGGGCCGCTCAGTGCTGCCCTCGCCTGCCGACCGGGCTCGGGCGAGCGTTTGCTGGAAGGCGGCTCCTGCGGCAGCTCATCAGCCGATCCGCTTCCCTCTGCCCTCCCTCTGTGCCGCGTTATTCTCGTGGGCCTCCGCTCTGGTGTTCAGTAACCCTCCCGCTGCCTCTCGCGTGCACTGATGTCCTCGTAATGGCACTGCGATCATTTGATTCTGTCTAGACTTTGTTGCCCGTGCCTCTGGGTCCCTTTTGTACGGGACTAATAAATAACACACACATAATACTCCCTGCTGAAATTAACTTGTCTGGTGCATAAGGCCTGCGGCAAAAATAGCCCCCAGGGCAGAGAGTCTGGATTGGAGGAGAGGAGGTGTCAGATCAGCCTTGAAACTTGACTATGACGCCTTCCAGGGCCTTTGCTCTCATCTCCACTGCCATCTAAGTGAAACACCCCCCTCCAACGGCAAAGGATGCGCCTTTAACAAAAAGCCTTAAAGGCTGGCATTTAAAGTTTACCGACATATGAGGTAGCTGCTGATGGGAAGGGTATTGTTCTGAGCTTCAGTCTAGAGGAACCACCTGGAGGTTCGAAATGAAGTATAGGTTGCTGCATTCCTGAGAACGCTATTTATTGCCTTAATATTAATTATAAAACTCCTGCACACATACATTGGCTGAAACCACTTGCCCCAAGTGGGGTCGCGGCGAGTGGGAGCCCAGCAACACAGGGTGTGGGGCTGGAGGGGGAGGGGACACACCCAGGACAGGATGCCAGTCCATCATAAGGCACCCCAAGTGGGACTTGAACCCAAGCCCCACCAGAGAGCAGGCCCAGGCCAAACCCGCTGCGCCACCGCACCCCCCGATATCGAACTGCATAATTTAATAAACGTGATCAAAATCGGTACGCTTTACGTGCATTAAGCGGACAAATAATGTAACAAAAGGTGTAACGGCTCTTGGGTAGAGCAGAAAGTTTTAACCCAGTTACAGACCAGCATCCCTGGTCTACGTTTTCAAACCTCTCAGTCGGCTTTGTCTTCCTCGCGGTGTCTCCAGACACGAACCAAAGCTTCTCTTTTTCCCTTCAATGAATCCAATGAGCAGCTTCGCAAACTTTCATTAAAAGTTAATTTGCCATTCATACTGGTGGATATTTCACAAATATTATTAAGGTCCCCGAACAGCATTGAGACAGCGCTTCCGTGACTCGAATAAGCCAATCCGGTTCGTCAACCACTGCGATAAATGATGATGATGAAGGAGATGGGCATTACAAAGGGAAGAAAAATGTGCACGTAAGTATATGTTTCATAGCATTTGTTCCACGTTCGGTAGCAAGGACTTCTTGAAATCTCAGATCCAAGATGAGACACCTGGTTTTCTTAGCCTTTGTATTACCCTTAATGAACAGCAGGGGGCAGAGTCATAGACCAGGCTACTAAAACTAAAGTTAAAGGCCTGTTGAGTGACAAGGGACAGGGCTTGCCTGTCTCCACCGTCTGGACTCGGTTGTTCGAGGAAGAGATTTGGAACCAGCATGCGGGTGCAGTATTTCGGGCCCAGCCATGACCCTGATTGGCTGATCCCCAACAGCAGTTTCTGAGCCCGGTTGCCTGCAGTGGGTTAGGGTTAGGGTTACAGCTCCCCAGAGCGGCAAGACACAGGACAGACAGAGAGCAGGTTAAGCAACTCCCGTTTGGCAGGCGACCCAAGTTTCTCGACCACCTGCGGCGCAGCAGCGCGTCTATCTGAGCGCGTGCTGCAGATTTACATATCGTAGGGTGTGATCTAAAGAGGCCTATGTCCCCAGCAGTGTCTGCACGGGATGGAGCAGCATGGCTCTGGCCCCTGCGTTCTTAGCCGTCCCAGTTAGAAGAGCCCCCAGTGTCTGCCCCACTTTACTGTGTTAAATAGAAACAGCAGCGTTTTTGTTAAAACAGCCAGAGTTTGGGAGACTGAACTGCAACGCGCTGGTATGTGGTCGTGATTGACCCTCCAGACCCAGCAGCCCAAAAAAACCTTCTGCGACTGCGATTCTTCTCTTTTAACCACTACGCCCCCTGCTGACCGCATGCTGCCGGAGCAGATAGATGTGTGTTTGCAGCCGGTGGCACACAGGAATGTGGGGAGCGAGCCCAGACGGTTACGGCAGGCTGCGGGACACAGCCACAGGCTGGAGGCGCACCTGGGTCGGCGGAAATCTCGAAATCACAGACCGGAGGTCAGTGGCATTTCCCAGAACAGGTAACCGCAAAGAATGACAAAAATCTCACTGAGGACCAGGTTCGCTTCTCCCGGAGCGTTTGCGCCGGGATGATTCACATTTTAAACCGCAGCGACAAGTTATCATCTGCTTGCCATCGTACTTCTTTGTACCTGGAGCCAGATCACAGTACAGTTATATAACATCTGCGCATACTTTTAGACTCAGTAGGCAGGCCATTAAATCACGAAGCCGTGCCACGCTGCCGACCTGCCAGATACGTCTGGTGCAGGGAAATTGTATTTTGAAGGCGACTGTAATCTTCAGGCATTTTTCATTTTTCAGAAAAGTGCAAACGGGAGAGGACTAAACCGTCCCACTGGACTTCGTCCTTGGGTATATGTTGCGTAATCGAACCCTGGGTGCAGCCAAAATGTAGGCGGAGTGTCTGTGAAGCTATCCCGCACTATCCCATGGTATTCCACGGCATTCCACGCTAACCCACACCTTGCTTCCCAGGAAAGGATGATGAAGAAGGCTGGCGTTAACAACCCGGTTGAGACCCCCCCATCCCAGTTAATTCACGATGGGCCTCTTGGTCCAGACACTCAAGGGCCCTGCGTGATCAGCGTGTTGGGTGACCAATCCATGGTGCCGGTTTTGTCCCAACAAACAGAGTGTCTCAGTAACACTGGTCAATGCAGTGGCAATGCAAAGGTGTTCAATACAACACAAACACACACCTGTATACACTGCAAAATATGAAAAATTACATTTTTTTTAAATCTTGTGGGCAAGGGGGTGCGGTGGCACAGTGGGTTGGACTGGGTCCTGCTCTCTGGTGGGTCTGGGGTTTGAGTCCTGCTTGGGGTGCCTTGTGATGGACTGGCGTCCCGTCCTGGGTGTGTCCCCTCCCCCTCCAGCCTTATGCCGTGTTGCCGCATTAGGCTCCGGCTCCCCGCGACCCCGAATGGGACGAGCGGTTCAGGCTCTGTGCGTGTGTAAATCTTGTTGGCTTTGTGAATTCATCTGATGGCAGGGAAACAGTTTTTAATTAATGTTTACCATCTCGGAAAAAAAAAAGGTCACCTCACAGCACTGGAAATACCCTTTGAGATTACTTAAGGGAGGAGTACGCACCACGTGTACCAGAAGGGCAGGTTCTCTGGCCTTCCCTGGAGCTCCGCGTCACATGGGCCATTCCACCTTGGCTGCCCCTGATCTCAAACCCCGGCTGCAGATGCCTCGCCAACTTGCTTCCTAGAAATCACGTTCTTGGAACAAACAGCCCCCATCTGCTGTAAATGCCCAACTCCGCTTGCCCCGAATACAACATAGGGTGTTAAAAGAGACCTTAACCGCTTCTCTTCAGCTTGCTCGCTCCACTGACAAAGGACTTATTGTGCTTCGGTCCTGCGGTGCTGAACTCGGTATTCCGTTCTGGGGGAAATGAAAATGAGGTAAAGGGCGGCTTATTTCAGGCAGGATTTGGGTTAAAGGTCTCCTTTGTTTAGTCCCTCCAAGGCCAGCCGAATGCTGCGGTAGAGAGAATTCCCCTGGGGGGCATGGAACGGCCCGTCATCAGGCCATCAGCTTGACGGCCCCCAGGAGTGACACGGTTCCAGCGTAACACCGCACCTATTAATGAACCGCATGTAACCAGTTACCGTAGAAGCCAGGTACCTGCGGGTAGTCAAAGACCAGCTCATTGTGCCTGTAATGCTCTCTCATTATATACGACACTTTTACTGTGACCCAGCAGTCCCAACCGTAGTAAGTGACTTCACGGCCGGCAGCCCAAACCCTGACGGTATAATAAAGACGGTCTCACATTTCACGCGACGCACGAATGTGCAGAAACAGACACGCGTGCTGTTGCACGCATACGAGCACGCGCTCCGGGTTCGCCGCTCCTTCAGGACTGCGAGGGTCCCATGTGACTTGCTCTAAGCCTTTCCACATGCCACCCAAACTACCTCATTAAAATGGGTTCAGCGAGTTTGAGGGAGGGCCTCGGCATTCTGGGAAACGCTTCTGGAGCAACTCCTACGGATGCTCTCGCACCCAGAGCTGCCAACTTCAGTGCCAGCGCTGCTCCTACACTCCGGTGGGAGAGGGGCGTCTCGTAGGAGTTGAGTCATGGGGGAGCAACCAAGATCTCTGAAAAGCTCTTATTGTTCGGCGCTTTTTCCAGAAATTTCCGTGAGCATTACATGCAGTGCTTCCCTGTTCCTCTGGCAGTCGGTCGAGTATGGAGGCCCACCTCGGCGCTGGCACGCTCTGCCGCAGCCTTCCTTTTCCCAGGGCTCCCCGGGGGCTCGTGATCGCCGACAGCCAAGCTCACAACAAGCAGGGTGCCAGCAGCCATGGTGTTTGTGTGTGAAGGCAAATAGAAACCTTCTGTTTCTTTGCATCACAATGGTAAACATGAGTGTGAGGCCACCT
Source organism: Scleropages formosus (assembly GCF_900964775.1). NCBI lineage: Eukaryota > Metazoa > Chordata > Actinopteri > Osteoglossiformes > Osteoglossidae > Scleropages > Scleropages formosus. The sequence goes on along the minus strand of NC_041812.1, from coordinate 30,966,724 downwards.
CCTGGCACCCAGCCACCCCCACTGTGCCGCCTTTCAGGTGAGCACCTGACGTCTCCAAGGAGCACGTGAGGCCACCTCATGAGCGCAGCTCTTCGGGCGCGAGGCCACCGGCTGCTTCACATTCGCAGCTTCTCTCTAAATGGATCTGCTGCTCTTGCTGAGATTCGTTCCAACGATTCTAACCAGCGGAATCAGGATCCCGAAGAAGGCAAAATATCCGCACGCCTTTCACGCACCGTTGCAGCAGCAGTTGCCGGAACTGCAGAACAATTGTGAAAGGGGTGATCATCTGTTCAGCGGCAGGTTCAGTAAAAATCAAAACATCATCCAGGTTCAAGCTCATGTAGTATTATGCAGGACACAGAGGGTTTCGAGTGTATTTTATGTACATTTACATTTATGTCTATAGTGGACGCTTTTTCCTCCAAAGGGGTATACAGAGAAAAATAGAAAGAGTGCATTGCATCAACAGAAATATGCTTAGTTATTAATTAATTATATTAATATTATACTGTATATATATATATAGCATAATAGAAGGGGGTGCGGTAGTGCAGCGGGTTTGGCCGAGTCCCGCTCTCTGGTGGGTCTGGGGTTCGAGTCTCGCTTGCGGTGCCTTGTGGTGGACTGGCGTCCTGTCCGGGGTGTGTCCCCTCCAGTCTTGCGCCCTGTGTTATCGGGTTAGGCTCTGGCTCCCTGCAACCCCCGCTTGGGACAAGCAGTTTCAGACTGTGTGTGTGTGTGTGTGTGTGTGTGTGTGTGTAGTAAAATAGATTGTATTATTATGCATACAGGAGGGCTTTTATATATTGTGTCTGAACAGACATTTACCCAACGAAATGCACAGAGCTAAAACATGAACCTTGGTGACTAAGCAGTAAACACTGAGTGGATGTGGACTCAATCAACTACTATCCTGTCCTTTTTCAGTTGAAAATAACTTGTCGGTCACTGAGGTGACCAATAAATGACAATACACTAGTACTCATTGGGCTTATACACAAAGTCTGGGGGGACATAACCCCCATTATTCCACCCTTGGGTGGGGGAATGTGGGTGCACAGATGTTAAATTACCCAACGCAATGGGATCGATGGTACTTTTGAGGTAACATGGGGGTTTGTACATGATCCTGGAGCCCCTTACAGACCAGGGGGGTACAGCCCCAAGGAACATCTCTCATCTGCCCCCTAGCTCCACATTGACTTTTTACCCCATGTTAGAGACACCAGAGAGGAATCCATCCAAAGCAAATGTCCCCCTTCATGATAAAAGGAACTGTCCTTTTCGTGGCTGAGTATGAGCTCTTGCCCTTCTTTCCAGGAAAGTTGAAAACAAGAAATCATCGCCATGCTACTCCCTACCCTAGCGTGTTTAAACATGTTCACACGTGGACTGGAGATGATTGATTTGCTGTTCCTCTTCATGAGCTTACAAAGTCTTCTCTGGGCCAACTGCACCTTGGACATCCACGTCTCTGGGACAATATCTCGCTGCAGTGTCCCCAAGTGACTCTGCATGTTTGACAGTCTCCTGTGAAGAACATGATAAACACAATGCAGTCACACACTCTCACACACACATACACACACACACATACACTTTCTGAACCACTTGTCCCATATAGGGTTGCAGGGAGCCGGAGCCTAACCCGGCAACTCAGGGCATAAGGTTGGAGGCGGAGGGGACACACCCAGGACGGGACACCAGTCCGCTGCAAGGCAGCCCAGGCAGGACTCGAACCCCAGCCCCACCAGAGAGCAGGACCCTTTTCAACCCACTGCACCACCGCACCCCCCACAATGCACTCAGTATCAGTCATTTCACTCTTGGCTCTGGAAGCTCAGTTTCTGCTTCAAATAGGTGGTCCCCAGAGGTCAGTCCAAACGCTCCACGATGAGATGGATCCACGCTTGCTTTTTCGTAGTAGGAATCACGCAGTGCCCTACAGGAGAGGAAAGAGGACAAGCAGAGCATTCAATATTTTTCTTATAAATTAGAAGAGGGTGGTAAAACACCCAGGGGGCATGGTGGCACAGTGGGTTCGACTGGGCCCTGCTCTCTGGCAGGTCTGGGGTTCAAGTCCCACTGGGGGTGCCTTCTGATGGACTGGCATCCCATCCTGGGTGTGTCCCCTCCCCCTCATGCCCTGTGTTGCTGGGTTAGGCTCCTGCTTGGGACAAGCAGCTTCAGACAATGTGTGTGTGTGGTAAAACACCCATATGGCACACACTTTAGAATTATGTTTATTATCACTGCCTGACCATAATAATACAGAAGAGTACAGGCCACAACAGAATGGTTTAAAATGTCACAATCCCTGCAGCAAATGTTTGTTAGATTGCATGGCGTAGACCTCGTGTAAATCTTTGCTGCCATCGTCATCGTTGTGAACATCCCCATCAGGGGTTTTGCTGCTGCTGCTGCTTTTCACAATATATAAGCGCTCATGTTTTTGTTAGTGTTACTGGTGCTCGTGTTGGAGCTGATGCCGCTGTATGCGCTGTCACAAAACGACAGGTGATACAACCCACGTTCTCGCGCCCACACCGCCCCGGGCCCACGACACTCTCCAGGCCCACGGGGGAGAAAACATGAGGGAGAACAAATGGGCGAGCCTGGTGCCGGCCCACTGCCTCTCTCCATTCATTTAGAGAGGGTCTCAGTCGCCTTGGAGACGAGGCTTTTCTGCTGCCCTCTAAATGAGACTGCGGGAGACACGGTGAAAAACCGAGCGGGGAGGGGCTCTTGTGTGGGAGCACTAACACACATGCAGCAGAGGTACAATGTCCTTTACAGTGCTTCTTCACACACGACATTATTTCGCAACAATTAGTAATCTCTGATCATGAAGAGCAAACACTAATAAGGAGATAAGAGGCATAAATATGCGGCAGTACCAGGAGAAGCACTGTGTGTGTGTGTCTGGCTCCTTGCCGCTTCCAAAGTCAAAGGCTGGTTCGGTAAACAAAAGAGGATCCTTTCTGGCAAGGACTCTCGAGCCCTGGCTGGAGCGAATGAGCCCAGATCTTACAGAACTATTTGAAAAGCGTAGAGTTAGAGGACAAACTAAAAATTGCGCAATTTGTCCCCTTGTCTCAATGAACAGGATGCCAAGAATGACCCTGACTGCCGTGCGCTGGGTTTCAGCATGACCTCCAGAAGAGTCAGAGAATTTCATTTCTTTCTGTTTACAAATGAAATACCAAACTATTTTCCAGCTGGAAGCAAGCGCTATTGCTAAGCGCCACACTTTGGTTTAATAACAGAATGTTTCCCTCATGTACTTGTTTGCGTCAGTAGTCATATAAATGCACGAGTCAATACTTCTGTTGCACCCTGTCAGCCAGACTGCATGACTGAGCAATTTCTGTTACTCATTCGTAGGAACATGTTGATATTCTGGTCTGATCTCTTCTTGGAAAAGACACTCAGATGTTTAGGGCAGTGCCTGAAAGGTCCCGCTAAAACCAGGTACAAGTAGTGAAATCTAGATGGCACTGGTCTGTATTGCTTAAAGAGACAAGCTGAAACAATGTTGTGTGTATGACAACTGATTTAATTTTCCTAGATGTTTCTGGGCTGGTTATTATTACTCTCCTGCTGCACTTTCTTCCACACACACACACACACACACACACACACACACACACACACACACACACACGCACTCAAAAATGTTGTACCACTACTTCATACTTCCACATCTATCTCGTGTGTAATCTGGCATCTCTGCGACTCATGTCACTCAGTCCATTTGGCCGGCAGTCCTCCGAAGGGTTATTAAAGGTCCGTTGACACCAGTTTCAGTTTAAAATAATGTCACAGAAACAGTCACTAGGAGTGCAGGGTGTAAAGTGGACCTTGTTTAAATGGGTCAGCAATCACACAGTAAGACACAGCGGAATGCGAGCGAGAGAATATCGGCCGCCGAGCATCTGACATTTCCCCGACCGAAAACAATCGTTACCGTGCCGAGCTTACCGTGATCCCACAAACTGCAAGATGTTGTCGTATGAAATGTCAAACTCACTCCTGGCAGTTTGCAACAAAACACTGTAAAATCGCAGGACAAGCACATCACTGGCAAGTTTGAGGAAGTAAGCACTAAATCAGAGGTGTAAAACCTATAGCTGTTACTGAACTTTAATCCAGGGAATTTCACTCTATGAATTTTTAATTCAGCATCAGATCTGGTCACCAGCACCAACCTTCTGTTGTGGGAAAAGTCCTTTAACTGGGAGACCAGGAGCATTGCATTTTCTATACATATTCATTTGTCCATAAACTTCTGAATATAATCTTCATTCTAAATGCAGTTATTTATAACAGTGTAACAAATGTCTTTTCTTATTGAGTAGGAGAGTGCTTGACTTTTAAACCTGTGCACTGTGTGTTTGCTGTGTGGGTCTGAAACAGTACAGTATAGTACAGTACTGTGTTCTGTCCCCAGTTGTCCCCAATTCTGTAAACAGTGTTTCTCATCTCAGACACTTTTACCACCTTTACAATTTACTACCGCGGTGAAGTGAAAACACATTTCTTAAGTCCGACACTGGTCTGGAAAACACGAACAAACACGACTTCCGTTCCGAGTAAAAGGACAGAGTAATACATTTCGGAAACTACTTCATTAGGTTCACGTAGTTCTTAAGTTGGTGAACTCGTGAGTTTTTAGAGTTACAGAATATATTATGGTGAAAAAATAATGAATGCGGGATATTTGTTCGACACCTACCAACTCGTCACGTCAGAGTTTACGTAACGTAAGTTCAACAGTCTATTATTATCGTTTCGTCGCTATTAGTCAATTTTTTTTTTACATGCTTTAAATTTAAACAAGAACAACAAAAAAACAGACAAGAGTGCACATGGCTCATCCAATACAGGGAACATATTACAATTCATATTCAAACACACTTTATGTAGAACGATTAAGAAAAGTAAAGACCACCCCGACATCGCGACGCACGCAACCAGTTACGCTGGCGGTAATGCGCATGCGCAGTAGTACGTAACGTGGGCCGGCGTGGCGTGATGGCGCAGCTTCAGGTTTCTGATGGCCGGAGGCTGAGCTGTGCGTCTTATTATTGCCTCCGTGCTATCGGGTAACACCCAGAAACTGGCTCGGGGTGGTACTGTCAGAGGATTATCTCAAATTTATTTAAGTTTATTTTTGTTCGTGAGGTCAGCGCAATGCTCTCTTCTGACCCACTGTCTGCTTCAGATCAGCAAGGCCATTACGTATTGAACATGGCAAAATGGCACCCACCTGAAAATTATTGTGTACATATATCATATGCAACTAAATGCTTTACTGCAGTAATAATACAGATTAACAGCATCTCTCAAGTGTATAACAGTGGACCCCCTGTAGTTTTTGGTACCCCAGCGCACTGCCACTGTCTGTGTTAATTTTCTGGTCATTAGACAGTTTTCATGCCCCAGTAATTCACTGTAAAACTTTTCCATGCATTGAACATCACAACAAGGATACACTCTTCCCACTGCACCATTTGACAGAGAGTCTGAATCCACTTCTCCTTTAGCCTTTATGTCATCCCCAGTCATTCCTTTTTGTCCGATCTAGAGGACCAATGTTTTTAAGTGCATTTCCTACTATATAAATGCTACTCCACCGAGTCCTAATGCACCTAGTGGAGGACAGTCTATGCTTTTAATAATACCACACGTTTGGAGGTGGAACTTGGAAAAATTTGTAGAAATACTATAAATATTGTGTGGGTTGTGCAGTGGGTTGGACCGGGTCCTGCTCTCCGGTGGGTCTGAGGTTCAAGTCCCGCTTGGGGTCCCTTGCGACGGACTGGCGTCCCGTCCTGGGTGTGTCCCCTCCCCCCTCCAGCTTTATGCCCTGTGTTTCCGGGTTAGGCTCCGGTTCCCCGCGACCCCGTATGGGACAAGCGGTCTCAGATGACGTGTGTGTGTGCGTATATAAATATTATTTTTAAAAAAAGCAACCTTTTTGCTGGGTTTCTGGAGGATATGGACAGATAAGTGCAGGGAAGGGCCTCTAAGCCATCTCGTGCTCTGTAACCGAAATGGCACATGCCCTTGTCCGTCTGTTCCCTCTGAAGCCCACAGCTCCGTGCTACATGATACTCTCGGGGAAAGAGAGAGGGAGGTGGGGGAAGCTTACGCAGGCCGGCCACAGCACTTGAACACTGGTCAAGCTATTATACAAAGGGCAGTCCCCCCCAATCTGCTCCCTTCTCAAGTTCACTATTTACTCCCTAAGGAGCCAGTCTCCAGTGAAACACAGTACAGAGTAGCATCACTGGGCTTTGGGCTTTTTTTTTTTTTTTTTTTTTTTTTTAACACCTTACCATGTGGTTGTCTTGATGTCTCTCTACACCAGCTTTTTACCCACAGATACACACCTTACCCTCGGAGGCTCTTGGAGGATCTTCACCACGGTCAGTGAAACTTTGCTGAACTTTCGTGATGCTCATTGGTGGTGAGCTGGATGCTATGTGAGTGCAGCAACTTGTCATCTTTCCTCTCACCATTTTTTCTACGTAGAGAAATGTATACCGACAGAGGCGCTTTGCCAGAGGTTGTTGATGAAACCTGGCTGACCTTCACCGGCTTGTATTCACAAGGCCGTCAGCCTCAGATTTCAAACGGCTGACGTGAACTCATTGAACATCAAAATGACTAAATCTGTAATCCCTCCAGTTTATAAATTACTCTTTTTTTCTTTTACAAATTAGACAGTCCAGTAGTAAGTGATGTGAAAAGTGTAGCATCATACATGGCAAAAATATTCCTACAAACTGCACTGTGCATAAAAATTGAATGCTTTTAAAGGTCCAAATCTCGTAATGCTGTTGGGAAGCATTCGGGAAGTGTCCGATAGCTGTGCACTGAAAACCTGCAAGCGGTCCAGTTGAGAAAAACCACAGCACTGTACTTTGACAAAAATGCATTAACTACAGTTTGAGGAATATTTCAGTGGCTGTTTACAGTGTCCCATCCATTCACATTTACATTTATTCATTTAGCTGACACTTTTCTCCAAAGCAACTTACAGTGTTACCGTGCAGTCTTTGTTACTGGTTATTTATAGCAGTCTATTATTTGTCTTGCTTTAAAAGTGCTCACATACGATATAGTATTACTCTTCATAGTTTTGTACACATTTGACCAATATTTTGTTCAGTCTGTTCTCTGTGAAGTTTATGAAGGGGAACAAAGATTAAATAAGCAGCGTTAGTATTACTGGATTCAGTTAAATAAAGGCTTGTGAAATTCATTTTAATTAATCTGTTCAATTTCACAGTAACCGATTTGCTAGACCTTTATACACACACATTTTCAGAACCGCTTGTCCCACACGGGGTCACAGGGAACCGGAGCCTACCCGGTAACACAGGGCGTAGGGCCGGAGGGGGAGGGGACATACCCAGGACAGGACGCCAGTCTGTCGCAAGGCACCCCAAGCGGGACTCGAACCCCAGACCCACCGGACAGCAGTCCAACCCACTGCGCCACCGCACCCCTCGACCTTTATACAAAGAGCGATAATTTTTCTATGTTATTCCAAAGGTTATTTTGTTATTGTAATTGTTTAAATGACTAATTGGTTTCAAAAATGTACTTTTTCCATTGTATTTAAGAAGGAACTCAGCTAAAATACAAGGCTCCCAAAGATGAATACAGTACTTTACATTAAAAAAGATTTTGTAAAATTACATTTTGAGAGTAACACTCTCATGATTTATCATTGCTTGCCAGACTTTTATGAATAAATACACATTAGCCAATGAGACCAACCCCCTATCTACTAGTAAATAATAATAATACATGCAAAAAGTGTTTTTATTTCCACTTCTTTCTCATTTTCCCAACTTTGATTTTGCACCAATGACTGTGTCTATAACTCCCACTTCATTTCTTCTAATGGCACTGTTTCCAATGTTTATATAATATGAGCAGCCGTGTGCTCATCACATGGTAATTTAAATAGTGTTTTTAACTCTCAGACAAGTGATAATGCTCAAACTCAAAATCTGTTTTAATAAACAAGACAAGTTAATATGCTATTTTCACTATGTGTCTGTTTCTTTGCTGTTATGGTGAAGGTTGTAAATATTTAACTCCCCAAAGCAATTAGATAAAATAACAATATAGTTGTTTGTGTGAAGATGCCGTCTATGTTTGGGGGAAAAAAAAACAAGTTCTTATGTCCTTTTGTTGAGTACAGAAGGTTGGTTGTTTCTCCTGTACTATTGCTTTACAAAGAGCTTCTAACTGAAAGCTTAGATGAGCCATTGGACATTTCAGAGATTCTAGGACATAAGAACACCCGATAGCAAAGAGGCATGCTGGCTACATAAATTCTTAATAAGACTTTAGACCAAGTTACGCAACGAGCTTGATGAAGAACCAGATACAGTTAAACACTTGATAAAGAACACCCTTTGCATCGTCTTTAATAAATCTCTGGGAAGAGCTTCCTTTGTGCAATAAATCATTCCTTCCAAAGTGCATTACATTCATACCTATGGATCTGTTAAGGTTTTGTTTAACTGGTCTGCTCTGCAACTTGATCTCTGCCCACAATAAGGATTTACTAAAGGATAATCATGGCTGTAATATACACTGGGGACACTCAGGACACGGGGAGCCTGTACCTGACACTTTGTAAAGTCCCCCACATTATATTATATTATATTAATAATTACATTATATTAAATTACATTATATTAAACACCTGACACTGTAGCACAGGCACAAAATCCAGGTACTTTACACCCTTTACAAGGGTACTTTACACCCTTGCCAAACTATGTGAAATAATTTTACAGAAAAAAAAAACATTTTGCAGCATAAATGCTTTATTTTTCACAACAGTGAAATTCATTGCTTAGCGACTATGTCATCAATACTACATAACAAACCATCACACATAAACTTAGGTTTCTGAGAAACATTATCTCTAGGAATAGAATGAATGCGGCATAGTAATAAATACACTCAGTAACTACCAATACTTTACTGTAATATGGGAAAATGTAAATGTAAAAACATACTGGTAGTACATTTTGTTTCCCTGTGATCAAAATCTTTAGGCTCAATAAGAGGGACTGTTCATGTAATATGTACACAGATAAACATTTTGATTTATATTTTGAAATTAATTAAATGACATAAACTATGTAAATTGTTTCACATCTGGGAATGCTAAGGAAATTATTCATTTCTGACGAGCGCCCTGCAGCTCCTGCTTGGTGAGCTTGCGCTGGCTTATCTCCTGCAGACAGCCGTGAGCCGCATCCCTAGGCCTTTGGGTTCTTGCATGCTTGGCTTGCACCGTTATTCTGCAGAGGAGCAGTTTTTCATGTTTCACATGCAAAATGTGCTCTCAAATGCCATTTATCATCACCAGTGAATTCCCATGTTACCTCCTTGTGAGAAGCAGATGTAATTTCTTCCTCAAGACTAAAGACTGAAAAAAAAAATACCATGTTTGGAAATTTCTTAAAAATATTAACAGAGGAATAAGAGAAAATGGTAATCTGATAGCCATGATTGCAGATTTCATTTTCAGTTAACATAAAAGTTTATTTACCACTGATCATATTGTTAGAGACCAAGAGGTCAAAAATTCTTAAAGACGCCATTTACTATAAGGTGGGGACACTTTTTTCCATATTACCTACCTGATTTACTATCTGGTACAACACACTATGAAATAAAAAAAGAAATATGGAGCCATGAGGAATTCAGCACCAAACAGGTAATGGAGGCCCTCTAGACCTAATGAGATAATTCCTAGTTACCTTAAAATTACTTGATAAAAAAGGCTCCAAAGAAGAGCCACACAAAAATAAATACTTGGTGTTACGTTTCTGTTGCTTGCCATTGCTTGGAGTTTGATTGTGCCTTGTGTAATACAGAACATTTAAATCCATCACTTATCAGAGGTACATTCTGTCCTTTATTTCCAGAAAGTCTCCACCTTTAAGAATGGATGAAAATATATCATGGCATTTAGATTACTAAAAACTGTTTCCATTATCATTCTTATATGTTATGATGAAAAACTACAGTCCTGTAAGAAATGTCTTGTTTATTCCAATTCTACTCAATTACTGTATTTCTACAGTATTTATTATTATTATATACTGTTTATTTCATAACATTTTAAGCTAACATAAAAATACTTTGTTTTACTGCCATTAAATCATTCACTTTATATGAATTCATTTACACTTTTAATAATGCATCCAGTCAGAGCCGCACACAGTCGAACAAATGAAATCTGTGATTATTATTGATGCTGCACTTAAGCTGTAGGATCGTAATGAATATGTAAATTATGTTTCGTCACGCCTTCGTCACCGCCCCATTCTGAATGACTGACGCAAGCGTCCTTCCCAGAACACGTAGAGTCGCTCGGTTACTCATACTCTGCTCGTCAATGGCGATTGCGGCGGAGTCGCAGGGCCCAGGGAGCCGATCACCGAACGAGGAAATTACCGCTTTGACGAATTCATAAATGAGACGGATGCGAACGGTAAGAAATTCCCCTCTTCTGTGGTTGTTTTTATAAAAATCGCGTGAAAGACAATGTCTTGAGCGTTTCGCGAGTCTTGTTTCGGCAGTTCCTGATGGCGGTCTTTGTGTGTCGGGTCGTTTCCACAAAAGGCTGCGCGTAGCGGTGGCGCTACACACACAGCAGTCCCTTTGTTTCCGTCACAGTCGCGTTAATTTCATTAAAACCCTTTGAGTTTTAAGTCCATTTCTCGGAATGTGTTTAATTTCGCACTCGCTATTTGGCTAGTTTGGGTGAGGTGACGTTAATGAGCCGTTTTCTGTGAGAGTCAGACTGTGTGTGTGTGAGTCCGGACCAACAGCACCGACGTGTCGTTCGCCCACCTTCCGCCCGGTCCAGCTCGGCTGAACGTGAGCCGCCGGACCATGCCAATCCAAATGGGACCAGTGTGTGAGCATTTTCTATAATTTATATCTCTACAGCAGTTTTTTTATGTCGCCACGTCTCTCGAGCGCGTTCATTTTGAATGAAAGCGCTTTCGTCACCCATGCGGTTCCGCCGCCGGTGGAGCGTCTCTCTGCGGTGGGCTGGCTGGCTCACGGTCGCCGCCCGCGCGCTACGCTCTACGCTCCGGGCTCCAGATTTTATGCCGTCGCGCGCCGCTTTGCCGCCTCCTGAGTCGGAGCTGGAGAGCCGACAGGAAGCCGAAACGAACCTTCCCTCACCCGTCACGCACTCGGCTCGCTCGTCGTTCGGCTGTCCCGAGGCGAAGGCACAGTTGAGTTACGAAAAACTAGAACCTTCTCTCCTAGTAAATCCTATGAATACTAATGATACTACACACCGAATTTCTCCAAAGTAAAACGAATGTATATAAGTGTTTAAAAAAAAAAAAAGTTTGTTCAGATTCGCCGGTTTCTCCAAATATGGTATCGTACGGGTCACGGTGGCAGAAGTTAAAAACTCTGTGAAAGATAGCGGTTCTAACCAAAAAATATTAATGGTCTGTTGATTCTCGACTTCTGCGTTTTTAATTTAATTTTTTTTTGACGCTGAGTTAGTCCCAGTTGGTCGCAGCGAAGTAGTTCTTCAGTGTTGCTGAGGGACAGACACACAGAGCGATGGCACGACGGCCCGTTCGCGGAAGTTCTATCAACTTCACCTTCATCTCGAAATGTCACTTTTGTCCGGGTTTTGAGGTGGCGATCCGTAATTGATGACACACACACAAGCACGTGCTCGCGCGCGCAGAGCACAGTAACAGCTTGGGATTCGAACCAATGATGTTCTCCGGTCGGGGTCGCTTCTCCAGCGCTGCGGGCGGGCGGCCAGTGGAAGAACACTTCACTTGTCTAACCCAGGTCTCTTAAATTTTACATGTATATTGCAATTAAATATTATGAATGCATCTTTTGACACTCAAAAATGGCTTGTTCATCTGCTTCAGTCGCTGTAAAACCTGGACTGTGGAAAGTAAAACGTTTTAAGTCTGCACTGAAATAAATAGAATCTGTTGAATCTGACGTTTTTATGTTCATGTCAGTTGCTTTATATGGGACATATGTATAAATCATGTTTTGAATTTTTTCAAGCAAAGAGTACTGGTGCCTCACAGGTCCCGGGCTGTGGGTTTGGATCTGGCTCAGTCTGCTTGGAGTCTGCATGTTTTTCCCCTCATTCGGGTGCTCTGGTTTCCTCCCACAGTCCGAAGATATGTAGCTCATGTGAACTGGTGACCCTGATTTGACCCCATTGTATGCATGTAAGTGGCTGAGTGTGTGATTTCCCTGTGAAGGAGTGACATTCCATCCAGGGTGTACTGTCTCATGCTCTATGCTTCTGGGATAGGCTCCGAACCACTGCGGCCCTGCATTTGACAAGGGATTGCTTATTGTGGGGGGTGATATATAGTGAGTAAAACTGTCTTTTCATGATTTTTTAAAGTTATGAGGAATTTGTGTTCTCTTGCACAGCTGCATGTAGGACTTGTTAGTCACCAATCCAAAAAACTGAGGATACAGCTGTGTGATTGAAAGTCTGACATGACTGATGGTTTTTCTCTTGGTTTTCTGCTGTGTTTCAGGTTACCTCGTTGTAAAATGGAGGATAGCTTTGATTGCGACTGTGGCGAGTTGGAGCCACCTGATCATTGAGGGAAGCAGTACTGTAGCTGGAGCAGCTGTTGGACTGTAGCTTCGTGATCACACCCGTCAAAACAGGAAGCAAAGGAAACAAAAAAAAGATAGGAGCAAAAATTCAAATACTGCTAACGGGCTCAGTAGAATGACACAGCCCACGACCAGTCACACACTGAATGTACCTGCACTGTGAAGATGGTATTCAACATTTTGTCATATGGTTTGTCATATATCTGAATCTCTATAAATTGGCCTCAGATTTCCTCCTGCTGAAGTCTGTCAACCAGGTGTGGGGGGGGGGGGACGGGAAAAATCAAGTTTCGACCATAATCCGTTAGATATTTAAAATTTAAAAAAAAAAAAAAATTAATGTAAGAAATGAAAGAGCACCCAGCCTACATATCGGAGAGCTTTTCCATGTTGCTTTGGGGGAAAATCTGAGGGCCAAAGTAAAGAAGCGGCCTTTCCGTTCAGTTAAAATAAAAAAAAAAAAAAAAAAGGTACCCGTTCAGGCCAAAATATTTCTTTTGTTTTCTGCCTTTGTTGAAAATAAAAAAGTGTATTGGCTGTCCCCAAATTGAGCTTGAGCCAGTAGAGAAAAGCCACTGCTTGGCTTCAAGAAAATGGCAGAGAAGTTTGAAAGTCTCATGAACATTCACGGCTTCGACTTGGGCCCTCGTTACTCGGACCTGAAGCCGCTGGGCTACGGCGGTAGCGGCCTGGTCTTCTCCGCCGTGGACAACGACTGCGACAAGCGGGTGGCAGTGAAGAAGATCGTGCTGACCGACCCTCAGAGCGTGAAGCACGCGCTGCGTGAGATCAAGATCATCCGCCGTCTGGACCACGACAACATCGTGCGGGTGTTCGAAACACTGGGCCCCGGTGGGAGGCGGCTGACGGAGGACGTGGGCTCCCTGACGGAGGTCAACTCGGTCTACATCGTGCAGGAGTACATGGAAACAGACCTGTGTCAGCTGCTGGAGAGTGGATTGCTCTCCGAAGGTCATGCCCGTCTCTTTATGTACCAGCTGCTACGAGGCCTCAAGTACATCCACTCTGCTAACGTCCTGCACCGGGACCTCAAGCCCGCCAACCTCTTTGTCAACACGGAGGATCTGGTGCTGAAGATCGGAGATTTTGGGCTTGCGCGCATCATGGACCCCCACTACTCGCACAAGGTATGACTGATTTTACAGTTACCATTGTTACTGCCCCTCACTTATCGGAGAAAGCTGTTAATAGCGAGGGTGGTTCTGCTGTGCAGCTCTTGGGTTGTGGGTTTGAATCAGCTTCAGTCTGTGCACGTACCCAGGTACCCCTGTTTACTCCCACAGTCCAAAGACACATGTTTCAGATTAATTTGTGACTCTAAACTGCTCTTGGTGTGCATGTGTGTGAATGAGTGACTGACTGTCTATGATTGCACTGTGATCGACTTGTGTACAGTTCAGGGGACGTACGCCGCCTCAAACCCTGTGCTTCCGGAATGGGTGCTGTGAGCCTGCGTTGAACAAGCGGTTAATTCTAATTGGTGGATGCTTTGATTGTCAATAGTGAGTGGCGCATAGATCATCTGCATTCATAGTTGAGAAATCTGTTTTACTTGGACACTGTTATAATCCAGTTCAACATAATAAAGCAAACAATTCAAGGCCCCTAAAAAGTATGAATGCTTTCAGAGTTAGTTTCCTGTCACGATGAAATGGACTTCCCGCCGACAAATGAACAGGGTAATGCTTTTTTTTTTTTTTTCCCTTCTAGTGAATGGCTGCATCCTGCCATCGTTATGTTATAGTTTCATTGTTGCAGTATGTGCTTTTACTAAATGGAACGGCTGTACAGGGAACGCAGCACATTCTCTGTTTCTTTATTCTGCCGCTAATACGGTTCTGTATTAATCACGTGTCTTTGCTAGAAAAGCTCTTTGCAGCTGACAGTGTTCATTTTGACAGGACTTGTATCATTTAAAAATCATTAGATCGTTCAGGTGACTGGTCTCCGTTTATTTAACTGGCAGAAATGTGTCCAGGCCTAAAGAAGGACGTCGTGGTCGTTCCGCGCTGGCGTGCTCATTTGCCGAATCACAGGGTTCTTGTCTCGGGGGTCCTGTGGTGTAGAGTTCAGTTGCTACACGTGTTTCAAATCAACCAGCAATGAATCCTGCCCCGTGGGGAGCTCACGTGGCCTCTCGTGTCTGCTGCCTATTACCACAGTGTCTACGAGCCCCTTCGGTTCTTTCCTTCTCCCTCAGCGGAATGCATGGGAAGGTTTAAGTGATACAGCGCGGCTCTTGTCGTGAAGGGTTGCCGTTCTGAGAATGCCGTTTTGCCGTGCAATGGCTATGGATGCTCGCCAGCAGCTAGTGAGGACCAAAAATAGTGTCGTGGCAAACAGATGCGGTTGAACCTCAGGGCTCTGAAAGGGAATGAAGCCCCCCCTCCCATCTTGGTGAACCACTTCTTGTCAGATGCCAAGTTCACAAGGCATTTGAAAGTTTCCTCAGCTGACTCTGGCTCTCCTGTTTCCTGATGCTTTGCACGGGATAATCTTTGCACGTAGTGCCCGGACATCGCTGTGCTCAGCTGCAGTCTCGCTGCATTGCAGCTCCTTTGGCTGCATTTAAACAGTCCCATTCTGTTCGGAGCTGTCAGTTTAGCGTAGGGGTTGGAGCTTCCACCTTGCGCTACAAAGACCCAGATCTGCATTCTGTCTCCTGGTGTAGTACTCCTGAGCAGGATACTTAGCCTGGGTTGATATAGCCGGTACAGGACAGCTGGTAGCGTAGCGGTTAGAGCTACTGCCTTTAGGCTGCTGGTTGAGCCTCACCTCCGGCTGTAGTACCCTTGAGCAAGGTACTTTCCCTAAATTGCTCCAGTAGAATTACCTGGCTATATAAATGGGTAAATAATTGTAACCTCAACACTGTAAGTTGCCTTGGAGAAAAGCATCAGCTAAATGAATAAATGTAAATATCCATCCATCCATCTTCCTCCGCTTTTATCCGGGGCCGGGTCGCGGGGGCAGCAGTCCGAGCAGAGTCCTCCAGACTTCCCTCTCCCCGCACACCTCCTCCAGTTCCTCTGGGGGAACCCCAAGGCGTTCCCAGGCCAGCCGGGAGACATAGTCTCTCCAACGTGTCCTGGGTCTGCCCCGAGGCCTCCTCCCAGCGGGACAAGCCCGGAACACCTCCCCAGGGAGGCGTCCAGGAGGCATCCGGAACAGATGCCCGAGCCACCTCAACTGGCTCCTCTCGATGCGGAGGAGCAGCGGCTCTACTCCGAGCTCCTCCCGGGTGACTGAGCTCCTCACCCTATCCCTAAGGGTGTGCCCAGCCACTCTGCGGAGGAAACTCATTTCTGCCGCTTGTATCCGCGATCTCATTCTTTCGGTCATGATCCAGAGTTCATGACCATAGGTGAGGGTAGGAACGTAGATCGACCGGTAAATTGAGAGCTTCGCCTTACGACTCAGCTCCCTCTTCACCACAACAGACCGGTACAATGACCGCATTGCTGCGGACGCCGCACCGATCCGTCTGTCAACCTGCCGCTCCATTTTTCCCTCACTCGTGAACAAAACCCCGAGATACTTAAACTCCTCCACTTGAGGGAGCAACTCCCCCCTAACCCGGAGGGGGCAATCCACCTTTTTCCGACTGAGAACCATGGCCTCGGATTTGGAGGTGCTGATTCTCATCCCCGCCGCTTCGCACTCGGCTGCAAACCTCCTCAGTGCACGCTGCAAGTCTTGACTTGATGAAGCCAACAGGACCACATCGTCGGCAAAAAGCAGAGACGAGATCTCGCGGCCACCAAAACAGACACCCTCCGTTCCCTGACTGCGCCTAGAAATTCTGTCCATGAAGATAATGAACAGAATCGGTGACAAAGGGCAGCCCTGGCGGAGTCCAACATGCACCAGGAACAGGTCTGACTTACTGCCGGCAATGCGAACCAAGCTCCTGCTCCGGTCATACAGGGAACGAACAGCCCGTAGCAACGAGCCCCGAACCCCATAATCCCGAAGTACCCCCCACAGGATGCCACGAGGGACACGGTCGAATGCCTTCTCCAGGTCCACAAAACACATATGGACTGGTTGGGCAAACTCCCACGAACCCTCCAGCACCCTAGTGAGGGTATAGAGCTGGTCCAGTGTTCCACGGCCAGGGGGAAAACCGCATTGCTCCTCCTGAATCCGAGGTTCGACTATCGGTCGGATTCTCCTCTCCAGTACCCCGGCATAGACTTTCCCAGGGAGGCTAAGGAGTGTGATCCCCCTATAGTTGGAACACAATCTCCGGTCCCCCTTCTTAAAAAGAGGGACCACCACCCCGGTCTGCCGGTCCAGAGGCACCGTTCCCGAACTCCACGCGATGCTGCAGAGGCGTGTCAGCCAAGACAGCCCCACAACATCCAGAGACTTGAGAAACTCGGGGCGGATCTCATCCACCCCCGGAGCCTTGCCACCGAGGAGTGTTTTGACTACCTCAGCAACTTCAGCCAGGGTAATGGACGAGTCCCCCTCCAAGTCCCCAGCCTCAGCTTCCTCTACGGAAGGCGTGTCGGAGGGATTGAGGAGATCCTCAAAGTACTCCTTCCACCGCCCGAGGACATCCTCAGTTGAGGTTAGCAGCGCACCACTTCCACTGTAAACAGTGTTCGTGGAACACCGCTTCCCCCCCCTCTGAGTCGCCGGACGGTTTGCCAGAATCTCTTTGAGGCCGACCGAAAGTCTTCCTTCATGGCCTCACCGAACTCCTCCCAAGCCCGAGTTTTTGCCGCGGCGACTGCCAGAGCCGCGCTCCGTTTGGCCCGTCGGTACCTGTCAGCTGCTTCAGGAGTCCCATGAGCCAGCCAGGCCCAATAGAACTCCTTCTTCAGCTTGATGGCATCCCTTACTTCCGGTGTCCACCACCGTGTTCGGGGATTGCCGCCGCGACAGGCGCCGGAGACCTTATGGCCGCAGCTCCAAACCGCCGCCCCGACAATGGAGGCGCGGAACATAGTCCATTCAGACTCAATGTCCCCCACCTCCCTCGGGACCTGGTTGAAGCTCTGTCGGAGGTGGGAGTTGAAGACCTCTCTGACAGGTGCCTCCGCCAAACGTTCCCAACAGACCCTCACTATGCGTTTGGGCCTGCCAGGTCTGTCCAGCTTTTTCCCCCGCCATCGAATCCAACTCACCACCAGGTGGTGATCAGTTGACAGCTCAGCCCCTCTCTTCACCCAACTGTCCAAGACATATGGCCGAAGGTCAGAAGAAACGACTACAAAGTCGATGATTGACCTCCGACCTAGGGTGTCCTGGTGCCAAGTGCACTGATGGACACCCTTATGCATGAACATGGTGTTCGTTATGGATAAACCGCGACTAGCACAGAAATCCAATAACTCACCGCTCGGGTTCAGATCAGGGAGGCCGTTCCTCCCAATCACGCCCCTCCAGGTATCACTGTCGCTCCCCACGTGGGCATTAAAGTCCCCCAGTAGAACGACAGAGTCCCCAGTGGGAGCGCTTTCCAGCACACCCCCCAGGGACTCTAAAAAGGCCGGGTACTCTACACTGCCACTAGGCGCATAAGCACAAACGACAGTGAGAGACCGTTCCCTGACCCGAAGGCGTAGGGAGACGACCCTCTCATTCACCGGGGTAGACTCCAACACATGGCGGCTGAACTGGGGGGCTATTAATAAGCCCACACCAGCCCGCCGCCTCTCACCTTGGGCAACGCCAGAATAGTGGAGAGTCCACCCTCGATCGAGGAGAGTGGTTCCAGAACCCAAGCTGTGAGTGGAAGTGAGCCCGACTATATCTAGACGGTATCTCTCAACTTCCCGCGCCAGCTCAGGCTCCTTCCCTGCCAGTGAGGTGACATTCCAAGTCCCAAAAACCAGAGTTGGCGCCCGAGGTTTGGGTCGGCCGGGCACTCGGCCCCGACCACCGCCCAAATCACAATGCACCGGCCCCTTACGGTTTCTCCGGCAGGTGGTGAGCCCACCGAAGAGCGGCTCCACGTCATGGCTTCGGGCTGAGCCCGGCCAGGCCCCGTGGGCATAGACCTGGCCACCAGGCGCTTGCATGCGAGACCCCCCCCAGGCCTGGCTCCAGGGTGGGGCCCCGGTGACCCCATACCGGGCGGGGTAAACGAAAGCCTTGATTTTTCCTTCATAAGGGGTTTTTGAACCGCGCTTTGTCTCGTCTGTCATCCAGGACCTGTCTGCCATGGGAGACCCTACCAGGGGCATATAGCCCCAGACAACATAGCTCCTGGACTCATTCAGGCACTCAAACCCCTCCACCACGGTAAGGTGGTGGTTCACGGAGGAGTAAATGTAAATATAGCACAGCAAAAAAAAAAAAAAAAAAAACCTGTTGTATAAACAGGTAAGCCCTTCTAAATAGTTTATTGCTGTAACCTGATTTGGAGAAAAGCATTAGCTAAACAAATGTAAATTTTGTTTCAGCTGAGACTTGGCATACCATGCATGTCATTTTGGTCTTTTGCATAGTGTAAGTTCACATATGCAACTTGTTTTGAGTTTAAGTGGAAATACTCATGCTGATATAAATGAATGCCTATATTCTTACTAATATTTAATTTGAGCCTAAACGAATGTGTTTTGACTCCTGAAAATAAAATTTATTTGGTTTCAACTTTATCTCTTAACTGATACGTGCATGCGAATCTGTAAAAAGGATACTTTCCGTTTTAATTAAAAACCGGATCCGCATTTGCATCCGTACAGATTTCTAAATTGAAATCTGCTTTTGACAGATGCGAATTTTGATCAGCTCCATCACATGCCTAGTTCACTTCCCAGGAAGAGTCGTGTTAGAGTGACAGGCCCCCAGTCTGCTCTCTGGGTTGACTTCTGCCTGACCATGAATGCTCAGAACTTGCCTGTGCAGTTGGGCTCTTCTCTATCAGCAGTGGTCTTGAGAATTTCTTGCACGTGCCAGAGAGCTATGCAGGCACGGCTCCCTTTCTCTCCCTCTTTATTCCCTTTGAGTTTCGGCTTCTATGGTTCCCATTTCTCTACTGTATGGCTGCCTAGTTCACCATCTCGATCGAAAGTCAGTAACCCAGTGAACTTCCCTTTGAATCGCACCACAAAAGATGCTCTTGTGGCATGTCACACGTTACTGTAATTCCTTCCTACGTAGGGGGTACGTGTGTGATGTGAATGAATCGTTTAATAACTTGGGCTCTGTGGAAAAATGCCTCCGTTTTGAGGAGTCACTCCTCCAGTTATTCTGTTGCGATAAGGGTGGGTCAGTAGTGAATTGTGAATCTCCATTCAGAGCTGCTTAAATACCTATTGAAGTTTATTCACAGTCGTTTCCCTAATCTTTCAGCCTGTCTGGAACTGAAATGCCTGCTGCTGGCCAATTTACCTCATTCGTCTAATCCACTTAACATCAAATCTGTCCTGAGAAAATTCAGTCTGTTCTGTTGTTGTTGTTTGTAACACCAAGCATTGCGTCATGCAAGATTACCAGAAACCTTCGTTGCCGTTCCTGTGAAGCGTACGCTTGTCTCACAGATCGACCCACTTCCTAAAAAGTCATTTTTCCACCCGTGTTTCACGGATGCTTGTTGACATTTGCCTGTCATACTGTGGACTGATGTTTATGGCTGAGGACCATGCTGTCACCTGCAGGGGCATTGCGATGGACTGAGTGTCTCTCTGGAGTCACGTACAGAAGTGAGACAAATGTAGAAGGTTCTTCATGTTTATGGTAACTGCTTCAGTTTAGAATCCCCCTCCCCAACCTGCCGGGGAAAGTACAGGGACACTTTGTCTCGCTAAGCGGTTGTTGGGTTGTCTGTCACCTGCTCTGCCGCTGGGCCGTGTTTGTTCGTTGTCACGGTGTTGCTTCTGTATACATGGATCACGAGGTCACTGCTCCTCACCGAGGTCGGAACTTCCTGTTCAGATGAGCTCAGAGGGTGTCCTCGGGGACGCTGCCATCTGACCTCATAGTTGCCTGTCTCCTCTCTTCAGGGCCACCTCTCTGAGGGACTGGTGACCAAATGGTACAGGTCACCACGCCTCCTCCTCTCCCCCAACAACTACACCAAAGCTATCGACATGTGGGCAGCCGGCTGCATCTTCGCCGAGATGCTAACAGGAAAAACCCTCTTTGCAGGTCAGTGGCACCGTAGCTACCATCATGCCCTTGCTCTGGCTGCCGCTACATTTATTATTCATTTAGCAAGAATGCTGTTCTGGCACAAATAGTTCAGCTGCATTTTTGTACATACACACAATGTAGGGTTTTGTGTAAACCCGCACAGTAGCACTTTCCTGCGTATACATAGGCACACACTCATTGCTGTGATCACTTGACACGTTGAAAACCTCTTTGCAGGTTGCGTTCACAGGCCATGACGCATAGTGTTAACTTCCTATTTGACACCTCCCATGTCTGCTGATAAGCAGATCACTTCCCTGAGCTGAGCAAGGGCTACAGAAAGTCAACATAATGTTTCTAGTTTGTTGCTCAGAACATATTTAGATTTCAGTTCACAAAAGAAAAGTTGGTGTTTCATCCTTTACGAAGGGAAAGGCGGATCAGCTGCCCGTGTTAGAATTTAGGTGTTCTCCGATTTGGTTTCCATTCACACAACTGGGTCAGGAAATTTTGGGGACAGCCCCCTGGGGAAAGCCCCCTTTGCCCTCACATGAGATGTTTTCAATTTACATGTTTTGTCACTGTAAAAAGCAGCTGCTCTGACTCACTGTCATCTTGGTGGGGGGGCAGGCGCCCATGAGCTGGAGCAGATGCAGCTGATCCTGAAGTCCATCCCCGTGATTCACGAGGAAGACCGGCAGGAGCTGCAGAGCATCATCCCCGTTTTTGTCCGGAAGGACATGTCCGAGCCCCAGGCCCCTCTGGCCAAGCTGCTCCCAGGGGTCAGCGCGGAGGGTCAGTCACATACTCGCCACAGAGCCCCCAAATTCCAATTGCATATGCCTGTAATGGGCAGATTGGTCTCTTGTCACTCTCTCATAAACTGTCTGTAATGAGCAGATGGTCATGAATTCTCAACATTGGCAAGGCTCTGAACATAACTCTTCTGAATTATGATGGGGGAAATATTGACATTCACAAATTTAAATTTGCAGGGATTCTGTCATTTGAGTGACGCTGACTGTATCGTGTTTTGGCAGCTCTTGATTTCTTGGAGAAAATTCTAACTTTCAACCCCATGGACCGCCTGACGGCAGAAGAGGCCTTAGCCCACCCTTACATGAGTGACTATTCCTTCCCCACGGACGAGCCCATCTCCAACCATCCTTTCCACATCGAGGACGAAGTGGACGACATCCTACTGATGGACGAGAGCCACAGCCAGGTGTACAACTGGGACAGGTACGAGATCCTTCACATTGTACTAGAAGTTTCTCTCCCGCATGCGAACGCAATGAGATGTGCTCAAACTGTATCGCTGCTGTTTTAGATGTCACGATAGCCAGTTTTCGGACCAAGACTGGCACCTCCACAGTACACATGAAGCGGACGAGGTCCAACGAGACCCACGCGCTCTATCAGATGTGATGGATGAGGAGGAAGTGCAAGTGGATCCCCGCAAGTACCTGGATGGAGACTGCAACAAGTTCCTGGATGAGCAGGCGTTCGACTCGCACTTCCCTTCAGAACGCTCGTGGCCCTATGAAGATCACCATGAGAACAAGTACTGTGAACTGGAGTGTAGCCACACCTGCAACTACAAGGCAGTCTCCTCTCCGTATTTGGACAACCTGGATTGGCGCGACAGTGAAGTGAACCACTACTACGACCCTAAACTCATCATCAATCTGTCCAACTGGAAGGAGCAGACCAAGGAGAAGGTGGACAAGAAGGGCAAGTCCAAGTGTGAGAAGAATGGCCTGGTCAAAGCCCGAATCGCCTTGCAGGAGGCCTCCAACAACCCAGCTGAGAAGGATAACGAACAGGAGAAGCACCAAGGCTTCGACTTTGACTCGTTCATTGCCGGCACCATTCAGCTTAGCCTGCCAGAGTCGAGCCTGGAGGTGGGCTTCCTCAATGAGCTGAACAGCTCTGTGTCCCAGCTGGAGTCCAGGAGCTCCATGTCCAAGTCTGTCAGTCAGGAAAAGGAGGAGAAGTGCCTGGTGAACCTGGCCCAGCTGGGAGGGCGGGTGCCCAACCCCTGGGAGAGCATGGTGGAGGAGAGCAGCCGGATTGACGTGGCACGCTGGGAGGTCGGAAAAGACGAGAAGGAGGCTCCTTACACCAGCTACCTGGATCGACTCTTCAGCAAGAAGGAGGAAGCAGTGGAGGCTCTGGAGCCTGACGCCCTGGAAGTGGACGAGGCCTACCTTGGCAGAAATGGCGACATCGTGTTGAACGTCCAGCTCGAGTCTCTGGCCCTGTCCGGGTTCGAAGGCCCCACCGAGTCACCGCTCAAGTCCATCCAGGCCACGCTGGCACCCTCGGCCGTGAGATGTTCACCTCAGATTGCCCACAAAACATACAGCAGCATTTTCAAACATCTAAACTAAACACATGCCTCACTGCAAGAATCGTCGTTTAATTTTAGTGTTCTTTTTATTTGACTCATCTCATTCTTACGTATCGTTACTTTTTTTTTTTTTTTTTTTTTTTAATTGTTTAAAAGAACAGAATAGGGGAGTTTAAATGCACGTGAAGAGTCTCTCAATTGCTCTGCAACAGTTTTCACTTCCACCAGCTTTCAGGGCTTTTCCTTCGCAACCAACAGCCTTGTTTGAAATCTGTATAATTTGCACACAGTGTACTGTAGACTGAGGCTACTCAACCCTGGCGCCAGTTGGTTGTGGGGTCTGTCAGACCAACTCCGTTCAGAAAATCAGCCTGTCGGGACCAGTTCCGCCGCACTCTGGTTACGAAGGCGTACTGGAGAACTTTTCCTCGGATTACCATCCTACCAGAGTTGAGTAGCCTTACTTAGGAATAGCAAATTTTAGAGTAAGACTGATGGATAAACGGAAGGAAGAGGAAGACAGGAGGCAGGGAGATGTACTACAAGGTAACAGAGTGAAATAGTGAGGGAAATGCACTTAAAAAAAAAAAAAAAAAAAAAAACAAACAAATGGGAGAAACTTTCACTGACACACAGGACTCGGGAGATGTAGTACCAACACTTGCTTTCTTTTCTCCTATTTTTTAAACTCTGAAGTCAACATATTTTCCCCTAAAATGAATAATACTGTAAGAGGACTTTGTGTTGCTGTGGAGGCAGCCAGTGATTTGTAGGATCTATGAAAGGTGTTATCTACCTCAGGGTAACAGTGACTCTCATCGCCACACTAGTGCTTTACACACACATCTTCCCCGATTCCATTCAGCGCCGAGCGACGTTTTGTTCCACATGCCATAGCAAAGTGTTCGTTATTTATTTTTTGTTTTAGCAGTTTTATTTATTTGAAAGAACATTATTTCAGCTGTTTGAGGACTGAGGCATTTTTCCACTCGTGTGTTTCAGAGCTATGGCAACGTATGGCTATTTGTAACGATTGGACGCTAATAACTTGGATTATTTATAGTCAGTTTCCTTAAAGAGTTTTCGTTTATGTTCCGGTGCATTTGATTCAGAGGGAAAATTGCTGTACGGGATTGAAAATGTACCTACAAGTCTTATACTTTTTTCCCCCGTAAAATGTACCGTTAGAACTGTTTTCAGAAGAAGCTAAAGGTAAAATACGATTAGGACTTAAAAATTCGAAGCATTGTTCTTTTAATTGTTGTTTTTATTTTAATTGTTTTTATTACAATTTGTTTTTGTTTTTTTTCCAGGCAAGCATGATTGAATTAGGTTAAAGTGTAGAAAAGTAGAAAACTGGTAGAAGTTCATTTTGCCTATAAATACTGGTTCTTGGTTATCATTTATTCCCCTGTTATATAAAGAAAGATTCAATTAAAGTGGCAAACAAAGTATAACACTTTCGTTGCTTTTGTGTGTTGTCTGTGAAGGAGACCATTGGATCCAGAGTCTTCTGTAAGTAAGTATTTTATTCAAAACAGCTATTTAATTCGTGATCTACATACAAATACATGTTTTGCATTTAAGAGCCTTTTATTTAAAAAAAACTAAACAAAAAAAAAAAAAACGTTGTTGGAAGTGTCCTAGTTCTCAGCTTTGTGGAGTATTGTAGCTCAGGGGAGCCGTGCTTTTCAGGAGATCTGTGGACAGGATTCTGAAGTTCCCTGCTGGGGGTTGACATGTTGTAGACTTTAACATTATCGCGCCAAACACCTGCATCTCAGGAAATGCGTGACGGGAGGCTTTGTGGCCGCAGTACAGATTCCACGTGCGTGAGACCAGAGTCGGTGTTTTGCAGAAGGTGGCGAAGCTGTCAGAACACAGGTGAAAGGGCACGGTGGAACGCTGGGGGATTGCATCCGCAGCTAAGCGGTGGGCCGTAGGTCCGTATCGAGGGCACTTGAGCTCGTACGGTGCTCTGAGCGCTTCTGCTTTCTCATCCTATACTGGTGGTGTAAGTATGAATGGGTAGAATTCCCACACCACAATCATGGTAACTGCCTACTATGAGTCATGCGTTCCCAAGCAGCTAGTTGTGCCATCCAGTTAGTAAGCTCACTTTCGCAAACGTCCCCACAGTCGGAGGAGTTGCGAGAAGAAGCTTGTCTCGTCCTTCTCTATCCTTGTTGCAGCGTCCGGCTCCAGACTGAGTCATTGTGTCAACCCTCCCTCCCTCTGAGGCGCCTTTGGCGAGAGACCCGAGGTGCGACGCGCTCTGAGTCACGGTGACCGAAGCACCCAAAAACCTTCGAGTCACCAGTTGGAGTCTTGTATTTCCAAACACCCCCACCCAGGACACCATGTGGGAGCCTCGGGGTAACAGAGGAGCCTAAAGGGATAATCTACTTTGGGGCCAGTCAGCTGCTAGCAGCTTGTCCTGATAGCGCAAGGTCACTGGGGCTCTTTGGTTGACGCTCACGCACATCTGAAGGAGGCTCCTCCTGTGCACAGATGGGTTTTGAAATGCAGAAGGAAATGGTCTCCGTGGGGTGATGTTTCGATGTTACTCCAACGTAAGGTCAACCAAAACCAGGGCACCCGTAGGGTCAAATCTGTAGTCTGGGAGGAGGCAGGTTTCATGTGGGTGGAGACTAAGATCACAAAGAACGTAAATGAGAATAACACTGTACAACGGAGCTTAATCGTTAAACCGAGAGACACTTCAGAGAGCAGTGGGGCATGTCTGTTTGTGACTCATCAGTGTTTGCGCAGTGTTTTAGGCCAAGAAAGCCAAACTGCGTCTTTCTGACCAGACGTGCCCCTTGGGGACTTTGCTTGAAACTCGTCTGCCAAAATTACTGTTTAATACTTCCTGCTCATGACAGATGCAACACTTTGGGTTTTCATCATCTGAAATTAAAGAGCTGTTTCAGTCAAAAGCCAGTGATGCGTTATAACAGGTTATTGCTATTATTATAGCAACATTTTACACAGAATGATACCGAGATATCTCACCGACTCTCCAGTTCTGCTTTGCGTGTTTTTTTTTTTTTTTTTTCCTGTAATCAGACATCAACTCAAATATACATCATATGCTTTTGAACAAACACCCACCTATTAAAGAACAGCGCAAGAGCCCTTCACTTCTACTGGATTGCTGCAAACACACTGATCGTCTCCTTTGACCTCAACCTCATGTCATTCATGCTACGGACAACAGATGGACGTTAAATTCCAACCTCTGAGAGCAGTACTTTCACATTCATGCTGCTTTTGAAGACATTCAAACGCACTGTAAACATTGGGGCGAAAGAGCCTTTTGTTTTTGTCGACACAGCAGGGAGTTATTCATATCGGTGTACGCTGCAGTAGCGGTCGAAGGTTCGAGTGCACGTGGGCAGTCTGCGCAATGTCCATATGGGCAAACCGGACAGAAGAGTGGAAGCGAAGAGACTGCGAGTGTCCTATGTCCCTGGGAAGTGCTTCAGAAGAGCTGGGAAGACGTGTTGGTTCATTTCGTGCTCGAACCAACTGCCAAACGAGTTTTCCAGCAATCGTCCTCGCCCTCTTGGCAGTTGCTGTTGGTGTGCACCCTGCATCCAGTTCCCCTCGCCTTGATAGCCCATGACCAGTGGGGCGAATGAGAACGGATGCACTTCCAGGCAGCGCTGCACCCCGTGGGGAACATCTCGTGCCCCTGGGCTCCCCATAAGGAACAGCGCGCGCGGGGGTTGCGAAAGGAGTAGGAGGTCACGCAACGGGTTACGACAGCAGAGCCAGGAGGAGAATGCTGCCGTTCACTTCCTTTTTGGGAAATCGTGCAAGTCCGCAGCTACGAGCCTACTACACCGTAACGTGGGTGTCACAGCAGTCGATCTCGGGTGGGACGAAATCGCGTCGTTCGGCAGGCGGTAGTGAATTTCTCAACGTGTCACATGCGCTTGGATGCGTGTTGGGCTCGGGAAGCCACTCTGTCTTGTCGCTCTGCCTCCGAAGGCCGTCCTCTCTTTCTGCCAGCAATGGAAACTTTGCCCTATAAAACAAATGAATTAAAGGTGGGTGGGGTGGTGGGGGGGAGCCTGAGGTGGCACGGTGTACAGGCAGCACTCTGTCCATAAAAAGTCACAGGAACGTCACTGTGAAGACGAGCGGTGGGGCGGCAAGGAACCGCAGCGGTGTGCCGCTCCGCTCCATTTAAAATGCTCGGAAAAAGCAGGCCGCCTGCGTCAGCCGATGCTCTTCCCCAACGCTCGCTCCCAGGGCGATCCGTCTGCGCGCTTATGGGGAGCCGAGCGCCATACGTTTCTCCCACAGCGACAGTGATGGCCGCTTCCCAGACACGCCCGCTCATTTCCCACAGCTCACGGCAATTTCCGGCGCCTTTTTCACAGGATCACGGGAACAGCGGCTATCCGCTCTTCTCTCTGCGTGCCGCGGCGCCTAAATCCAAACGTTGCGCTTTTTTTGGAGCGAGGCGCTCGGTCTGTCATGAGCTGTGCGGCGACACTCACCCGAAACTTGCTCTCAAGACATGTAATATAAACATAGAGTTAGTGCTTTGGCTGCATCGCGGCCAGATTCATTATTTGGGCGAAGGGAAGAGTCTCCCACGGAACCGGACTCTGGATGGCGTCACCTTCCAAAAACTACACTTTGGCACATTGTATCCTTTAATCTGTGGGGGAAAAAAAAAGAAAGCTGACTGGCAACTATGTACAGTATCTAAATCATCAGTACTATTACATGGTAAGATCATGGTAACTGTCTGGATCATGTACCGTTAGAAAAGAAATGATGCAGAACAGCTGGAGTGTGTAAAAACTAATATGTGAAAGAAAAACGCTCTCAAATTGGTATCGCTTGGTGGTGGATTCTTCCAGTACGACGATTTCGTGATCGGCCCATAACATGCAGAACGATGGGAGAAAAGTCGAGAGAGGAACAAGCAATGTTCTTAAGAGCTTGTAGAGACAGATAGGGAGCTCTTCTGGATCATTTTGCATCATCTGCTCAACATGATGACCTTCACGCTTGGACTAAATGTATGAATTTTGACCGGTGTGGCAGGTCTGCTATTGATTAGGTTTGTTTGTCTGCCTCGCTTTGACCTCTGTAATTCTTTCACCCTATGGAGGTTCTCCTACAGTAAGCGTTCCTTAGCCACGGTCACCCCCAATGGCTGCGTGGTCGAAGAACCGCCCTAGCAACCAGATGACTATCAGCTCGACTCTCAGAAGTTCATCAACAGCATTAATTTTGCTTCCTTCAACAAAACGCCTTGCTGGAAGCAAATGAAGTTGCAGAGGGAAGAACGATCAAGGTCCATCAACATTAATTCCAAGAAAAATACATCTGATTTTTTTTATAAGGCTCAATGCATCATGTTCATGTGGAAAAAAATATGACAAAGCACTGGAAAGGGGTGTCAAACAATCACGAAGTAACTCTTTTCATCCGTGATATTGGGGTCTTTGGCTTTGATCGAATTTGGTCATCCATCAGAATAGTCCATCTTTACTAGAATACTCAGATTTAAACTCTTAGGAGTGCGCATGGTGGTAACGCACTTATAATATCCTGTTAACAGCATTCGTTCTCACTATAGCTCTTTGTTCTGTGCTCCAGTCAGGTGACATCTGGGATATTATGTAGAAGTCTTTTTTTACATTTATTTAATTTTTATTATTCGTTTACTTACGGGGCAACTGGTAGCATAGTGGTTAGAACTGGTGGGGGACTCAAAGGCCGCAGGTTCGAATCCTACCTCTGGTTGTAGTTCCCTTCTGCAAGGTACTTGGTAAATTGCTAAGGTACAAGGTAAATTGCTCCAGTAAAATTACCCAGCTGTAGAAGTGGGTAAATAACTGTAAGTAGATTAACACTGGTTGCTGGTTCGATCCCTTGCTTGCCCCACAATTCCTCCAGTACCTTTGCCCGGCTGTGTGCCTGGGTAACTAGCTGTGGCCCTACGATGGACTGGCATCCTGTCCAGGGTGCCCCCCCTTCAACCTTGCGCCCAATGTCTTCAGGATAGGCTCCAGTGTGCCGCAACCCCGCTCGGGACAACCTGTTACTGACATTGGTTGGAAGATTAATATTGTAAGTCGCTTTGGAAAAAGGCATCAGCTAAATGATTAAATTTTTCCAAGCAGAAATTCATCAACTGATCACAACAAAACAGCTTTTCTCACGACCATGCGCCGTATTAAAAATACGGTAAACCGATCACCTCGTTCTTCCCCTGTAGACTCTGCTCGTTCTTTCCCCTTGGCTTATATTTACACTACTTGCTAAATACATGGACATTGATCGCTTTTCCATTTTACTCTAGTATCAACATGCAGTTCACTGTTATTAACTAGGTGGCGCCAATTTCTAAATTTCTTCAAAAAGTGGACACCGATTGTTCTTCCCTCTGCATCTTCAGATGATCCCAGATTTTCCGGCCACTGGATTACCACCCCCCCCCCAACCCCACCGTGGCCCAAACACATTTACCTGCTAATCAGATCCATAAAGTCTATGCTGAGGCCATACTTTGTAGATCTTCAGTCCTTTCATATGGACCAGCATGGAACTGTCGGGGGGGGAAAGGTCACCGACGTCTTTTTCTCGTTGCTGGGGTCGGTCCATACTCACATACAGCGGCACTTTGAAAGCAAGGTAAGCAAAGGCAGCGATGAATCACGAAGGAGGAAATGCCAGCGCGGGCACTCGGCGAATGTGCACAGCAGCACTTTGTTTAATGAGATGGTTCTGCAAAGGGCCCTGGGCTGGAACCTTCTCTTTCCTGTCACCCTCTGCGAGCCTTTGACTCGCAGCCAAAATGTGGTCTGTCTTCCAAAATGCTGCACCAGCCACCTACACAGCACCGCTCTGCTCATTACAGCACGTCTGCCTTGTCCGTGTGGAGGCCCCGGTTCCTGAAAATCACCACGGTATACTCTTCCCAGTACCTACAGTATTTAATCATATTATTCATTCATGTTAGGAACAGCAGAAGGTCAAGCACTGCCAAACTTCAAAACTGTTTCATCTGGACTGCCAGCAGCTGCTTATCTTCCAACCTCATAAGACCCAATAATAATAATAATAATAATAATAATGCCTACATTAATTTTGGAAATAGGATTGAGCTCTTACAAAATTCTTACCATGGTGCAGTAATTGGATTCACCCAATAAAGACGGGGTTTTTCTGTTCTTTGCTGAAGCCTCACCTTTAAACAATATGGGCTGAATAAGAGAAATATGTGTAATCAAAAAAAAATATTTGTATTGATGAGAACTGGAGATGCTGATAGGGTAACTTTCAACATTTTAAAACACAAGGTCACAAAGATGGGGCACTGGAGAGAAACAGCTTAGGACTGTCAAGTTCTTTAAACGGGTACGTAGGGGCTGCGTCTTCATTCTTACTGTAAACAAGGTAAACCCTGCGGTACGGCCGAGGAAAGGCGATATGGAAAAATTGCGGTCAGAACTGAATCCGCGATCTCCTTTATCCATTATCAGACACCATCAGCACCCCGGTCCAGCTGAATGCGTTTTGACAGCTGCGGGATCTTCGAGAAAACGCTGAACTCGGCACAAGTCATTTCTTCCGTTTTCGCTGTGTCAGCAAACGGTGAGCGAGAGTAAAGGGTGACAAGGTCATCAGCATCAACCTCCCTCCTCCAGCTCACGCCAACCTGGAGGGACCACGCAACACCTTCCTAATTATTACTGCTTTGGGTGAACACACACAAACGAAATCTCCTCAGATCAGCTGGTTTTCCTTGTAGTTATTATTCATTAAGGTCATGTCTTTCTCCAAAGTCGCTTACAGTTACTTACCCATTTATACAGCTGGGTGATTTTACTGGAGCAGCTCAAGGTAAGTACCTTGCCCAAGGGTACTGCATCAGGGCTTTACTCCTGCGTCCTTTGATTGCAAGAAAACGGCTCGAACTGCTCTGCCACCTGCTGCTTTGCTTAATTTAAGGAAATATTCAATGATCAAATCTGTCCTTTTAAAATAGAAGTGCATTTATGCAGCTAGAAGCAGCTGTGCAAGTTCGAACTGCAAGGCAGATTGCAAGATTGAATTTGTAACATCTCACTCTTGCTCATGCACTGTCAATAATGTCCTGTGCAGTGTTGTTGCAGTCCAGAGCCTATCCCAGAAGCACAGGGCACTGCATCATAAGAAAAAGTTATAGTGCCCATTTATGAAAATATCAGAATTAAGCAAATAAATTTCTTTAATATTTCATTAACCCATACTAATAAATCCCACTGTAATATGTATTACATTTAGCAAATGCTTTTCTCCAAAGTGACTTATTAGTGAATTTTAAGGAAGGTACTTTGCTTGGGGGGGGGGGGGGGGGGGGGGGGGCGGTGATGCAGCAGGTTTGGACGGGTCTGGGATTCGAGGCCTCCCTGCCTTACAATGGAGTGGTATCCCATCCAGGGTGTACCCCAGCTACCCAATGTTGCCAGGAAGGCTCTGGCTTGCTGTGACCCCACTCGGGACAAGTGGGGTCACGATGGCTTAGCGAGTTTGGCCTCTCCTTGCTTTCTGCTGGGCCTGGGGTTCGAGTCCTGCTTGGGTTGCCCTGCGACAGACTGGCGTCCCTTCCTGGGTGTGTCCCCTCCCCCTCCAGTCCTGTGCCCTGTGTTGCCAGGTTAGGCTCCAGCTCATCATGACCCTGCTCAGAACAAGTGCTTTCAGTCAATGTGTGTGTGTGTGTGTGTGTGTGTACTACAACTAGAAATGGGATTAAAACCTGCAACCTTTGGGTCCAAAGGCAGTATCTTAAATCACTATGCTACTAGCTGTTCACCCTGTAGTAAAGTGTAACAATGAATACTGCTTGTTGCCATCACAGTGCTGGTATCCACCCAAACAGCATCAGACAGGGCACGTGGTTTGCAGGTCTGCAGTCACCGAGCACTTTATTAGGAACACCTGTACAACTGCTTATTCATGCAATTATGTAATCAGCCAATCATGTGGCAGCGGCGCAAGGCATAAAATTATGCAGGTACAGGTCAGGAGTTTCAGTTAATGTTCATATCAAATACCAGAATGGGAAACAGAAATGTGATCTCAGTGATTCTGACTGTGGCATGATTGTTGGTGCCAGACGGGCTGGTTTGAGTATTTCTGTAACTGCTGATCTCCTGGGATTTTCACAGTCTCTGGAGTTTATTCAGAACGGTGCGAGAAACAATAATATCCAGTGGGCAGCAGTTCTGCGGATGGAAACACCTTGTTGATGAGAGAGGTCAGAGGATAAGGACCAGACTGGTTTGAGCTGACAAAGGCTACGGTAACTTCTGAGTATCTTCTAACCACTTTGTACAACTGAGCAGAAAAATATCTCAGAACGCATACATGTTGAACCTTGAGGCGGATGGTCTACATCAGCAGAGGACCACATTGGGTTCCACTCCTGTCAGCCATGACACACAGATGGTACGGTCAGAATTTGGCACCATAATGAATCCATGGACCCCAACCTGTCTTGTGTTAACAGTTCAGGCTGGTGGTGGTGGTGTAATGGTCTGGGGAATGTTTTCTTGGAAAACTTTGAGCCCATTAATACTAAGCAATCATTGTTTGAATGCCACAGCCTATCTGAGTATTGTTGCTAACCATGTGCATCACTTTATGGCCACAATTTACTCATCTTATAATGGCTACTTCCAGCATGATAATGCACCATGTCAGAAAGCAGGTTGACTCACACTGGTTTCGTGAACATGACAATGAGTTGTGGCCTTCCCAGTCACCAGATCTGAATCCAGCAGAACACCTTTGGGATGTGGTCGAACGGGAGATTCACAGCAGGAATGTGCAGCTGAAAAATCGTTGCATGATGCAATCATGTCAACATGGACCAGAATATCAAAAAAATGTTTCCAACATGCTGTGGAATCCATGCCACATAGAACTGAAGATGTTTTGAGAGCAAACAGAGACCCTACGCAGTACTGGTATAGTGTTCCTAATAAAGTTCTATGTGAGCGGTGGCGCAGTGGGTTGGACCGGGTCCTGCTCTCCGGTGGGCCTGGGGCCCAAGTCCCACTTGGGGTGCCTTGCGGCGGACTGGCGTCCTGTCCTGGATGTGTGCCCTCCCCCTCTGGCCATACGCCCTGTGTTACCAGGAAGGCTCCGGTTCCCCGTGACCCTGTATGGGACAAGTGGTTCTGAAAGTGTGTGTGAGAGCATATGTTCCAGAACATTCTTGTGCCGAAACAGACAGACCATTGGCGGCAGTTCTATTGTGCAGGTTTTGATGTGATGGTGAGGAGCATACAGTCACTGGTGTCTGCAACTACAAGGGGAGCACGGAAGGTATGACATCAGTGCACCCTGTTGCTGAATGAGCACATTTTTCATCCCCTAGGCAGACCACCCTGTGATTATGTACAATTACTTCTTTTGCTCTAAGGAAAAATCACAGCATGTCAGACATGGGCCTTGTATGTCACCAGCTCAGATGCCATCCACATTGACTATGCAGACTACAGATAAAATACTTAAGACAGATGCAAACATCACAAATTCTAAATTACCTCTTGTAAACCAACTACTGAATGTGGCTGTAAACTTAGGAAGCAGTGAAGGGGATTCCTGGCAGCCACAGCGCGAAGAGCTGCGAGGGGTCGACGGAAACAACTCGCATGTTCCAAGCGTGTGCCAGGTCAAAGGGACTAAACATGCGCAACTCCTTAATTTAGCACGAGGACAGCTAATCATGGGTTCAAGCGTCAGCTGAACACAAAAATGTTTGGAGAAGCGAATGGCCTCCCCTCCCTTATTAAAGCCCCATCAAACTACACCAAACACCACTTACTGCCTCCAGATGAGCAACAGAACTAATTCATCTGAAGCAAACCTCACACTCTTTCGCACATCATTCCCAGTTACCCCACAGCTTGCCCAACTTAGCGAGGAGCCACGTTCAACAAGCCCAGATTGAGGAGGATTCAGTATCAACACTCCTTTTACGGGGGGAAAAGGAATAAAGGAAAAAAAAAACAGCACAAACAGCAAAAGGAGGACATTTCCAGAAGTCAGAGTTAGGAAAGTCATGTAGGAAACACATATAAAAACAAGTGTTTGGAAACTACACATACATGAGTAAAACTGTTGTGAGGTAGAAAAGCGACGTTACTGCAGAAATGGGGCAGCAGGATTGAAAAAAAATGGGTATGTATGTATGTTGCCATTGGATCACGCAAATAGTAACACAACACCTTTTCTTAAATGTACAATCTTTGACATAAGTATAATGGGGTTTTTTTCCATTGTTTTCACCAGACATCCCAAGGTTCAAAGTAGTAGCCACCGAACTCAGCAGGTCTGTATATACTTCCCACTAAAGAACAAGGTGATATTCCATATAACACAAGACAAGCAAAGGCACAGCAGTACCAGATCCAGATGACATCAACCATGGTTGTCCTCAGAAGATGAGCACACAAGTGT
The DNA here is from genome assembly GCF_900964775.1 of Scleropages formosus. Taxonomy (NCBI): domain Eukaryota; kingdom Metazoa; phylum Chordata; class Actinopteri; order Osteoglossiformes; family Osteoglossidae; genus Scleropages; species Scleropages formosus. The sequence continues at coordinate 30,932,094 of NC_041812.1, read as the reverse complement.
CTTAATGGGCAAATTTTTTAATTAAATCAAAAAGAGGAAAACAAGTGAAGAAATATATACATCTGTAGGCAAAATACAAGGAAACTGATGATAAGATCACTTTGGCCATAGTAGCCAAAGTGCATTAGTAGCATTAGAGCATAAAAAATTCCAAAACAACTGAGAAATAAAGAATGGAAAAAAAAACAATTCTGACAATGAATACATTTAACTTCTGCTAGGATCAGAACATGATCCTTCCGTAAAAGACATTAAACTTGTCCTTTTTCTATGTAGTGTTTTGTTCTTCACACGTTTCTGTTCCAAAATCTCGATGAAAGAAGTTCCAAAAAAGTCTGAACTCATAACCACAGTCACAAGTCTCTAAGCAGATGCCTCTGTGCCATTTCAGTTTCACTAGGTTCTCTGTAACAAGTATTAGACAATGATGTAAGCTTTTAAACATCATCTGTTTTTAATGTGCAAACATTTTTGGAACTTCTATCATCGAGATTTTGTGCCTTCAGGCAAAAAACAGCCGAAGCAAGGATCCCAGAGGAAGTCTTCTAGGGCGAAGAAGGGCGGCTATCCCTGCAATGCTCACAACGGAGACTGCAAAGAAAGCATTCCTCAGGAACAACCCCAAGTCCGCACCTCTCACCATGTGGAAAAAGGATAGGAAGCCGACCTACACAAGAGACAAACAAAATGCCAAGTAAGTATGGTTATTCCTGAACAAAATCAATTGATTCCAAGTCAGAAATACTTGCTGTACACATTGGAAACTACGGTCGGTGTAGGAATGTTTGTGGGTTTAGAACAATAAAGCATCATAATGCATGTCAGACGTGCGCTGAGAGACTCTTGCCACATGGTGAAAATTGTTACACATCCGCACTGCTTTCTTAATTTCGACCTACATACAGCAACCACAAGAAAGGTTTGTTAAAGAAGTTTTGTGATCGTTTACCACAAGCAGAACCACTGCCGATTTCCATTCACTTTTAGCTGCTTTATGGAAGTAAAGACTAGTCTATACACAAGCAGCCTGCGTAGAACAATTACGGACACGTTTACACACAAGTTCTACCTACCCAGCCACCGTTGTGCAGAAGCCATTCTCCGTGCTCCTCGCTGAGGTAGCGAGCGATCGTCTCCGCTAACCTTCTGTTGCTGACGTCCACTCCCCGGGATGAGAGTTCGCTCGCTAGCATTCCTGCGAATGCAAAAAGCGCTACGACTCTTCCCCAGTTCAACTGTCCGTCATGCGCCAGCGCTGCCATGGTCTGCTTCAGACTGGTCAGGAAGTCGGGTTCAGAGTTGTCCAAGAAGTTCTGCACTAAGGTTTGAAATGTTGACCGATGTTGCCTCTCCGTTTGCTTCGCCAGTTGTCTCATGGCTTTGGCTGACTCGCTTGGAGGGTCTTGCCGGATCCCAGTGCAGAAACCCACATAATCCTTTGCCACCAGCAAGGTCTCCCTCTCCAATGGGCTGGACATTTTCTACAAAAACACAAAAAAGCACAACGCACAGTGGCTTTAATGCTGGCTACGCTTCCTCGGCACAATACTTAACGCCAGCTACTGGAAACACTTCAGTTACGCGCTTAAAATTACTACAAGATCACCTTGTGTGCTGTATACCATGTTAACACAGCAACGGCCCCTTGCACTCTGATATAATCATCAGTAGCAAAACCTGCGATTAATACTTTGTTTTTATTCAACGCACTTAAAGGATTCAACTCCTTTACCGCAAATTAACAGGGTAAAATACCCCCCCCCCCTCCCCCCAAGGCACCACACAGTAGGGTGCATTTCTTGGAACTTGAACCTACAAACTTCAGGTTTCTTGAGCCTGTCCTTAACCACTTATACTACCTTCTTGTATTACACTTAATCATTAAAACCAACACATTTTGGTTCTACTATATAATTAAAGGCAACTTACCACTTTTTATATGCATTTCTTTTACCGCGCAGAAATACGGTTTAAACGGCACACTTGTACAAAAGTACCTGTTAATATATATAAACGCTTCGCTAGACAAGTACAGTATGAGTATTAATATTTACTAACCACACAAAACACAGGTGCCAGTAGGACTTGAAGTAAATGAAGCGGGAGTTCGATTTTACTGGACACAGACACAGAACAGAACACATTTCACCACCTGATTATATTTGCTTCTCTTTGCAGCTCCAAATTTCAAACAAACACGAGGACCACGGGTGAACTCAGAAAACTGTTTTCGTTTTTTTGTAAAAATGTAGTTGAACTTGAAGAAGGTTCGAGAAACTTCGAACCAGTTAGTGTTTGAGAAGCCCTGCGCTGACGATGGATAACTACAGTATCTAACGCCGGTGTTTTAATACATCATAGATGTTAAATAAATATGATGGGGAAAAAAAGAACTTAGAGCACTAAATGTGTTCACGAGCAGGCAGGATTTCTGAACCCTCCAATGTTACAGTAAAACACTCGGTAAGAAGGCGAAAGGCGAATGACCGTTAGTTACGTTAAACGGTCCGCCGGCGCGCGCTCCGCTTCAGAGAAGCCTGACGGGACTCAGCGCGCGCCGGAGCCGCGAAAACTGAGAAACTCGCGGAAAATCCGTCATTTATTGGGCGACTTGCAGCAGAACGTTGTTTTTAACTAATTATTATAATACCATTGATTGGTCAGTTTAAAACAATTTAAAAAAGACACCCACCAGAACAGAAATGGCGTCGAACTCACGATGTGCGGCGCCTCAGAGCTCACACCTGTAGCTCAGCCTTTCGCGACAGTGAATATACACTCACCTCCCGGGCTCCTATTAAATACGAGTGCTGAACGTTCCAAGCGAGGACATGACGCAATAATTGTTACCGTGGTTACCACGGCCTTCGTTCTATTCGAACGAACGATTGTTAACGTTCTCTGAAAACTTATTTGCTCCTCCAAGTCAGTTAGTTCTCCTGTGGCCAACGGTGGCTGTGAAAATGATGACCATTCCAGAGAGTCTAGAAATACTGTATCTGAATCATATAATACACGAAAACGGGCTAAATAAAAATGTCACAATTTTATCAGACACAGGTTTTCATAACACAATAACAATTCGAGGTACAACACAGGAACTGTTATTTGTTGGTGATGTAGCATCTTCCTGCAAAAAATGAAAGAAATCACGTTATTTGTTCTACAGCATTAGAACCCCAATGAGTGTTCAATATTGATTTAATTCCTCACTAAAAAGTTCAGGTTCAAGGTTTATTGTCACAGGTACAAGTACCCTGTACAAGTACCATGAAATCCTTGTCCGAGTGCTTCTCCACAAACTATGAACAAAAAATAATAGATAATACTGCACAAAACAACAACAATAAATAACAATAGACAGCCAGAGTACTTAAAACTGAGAATACTTGAAGTAACAATGTAATGAGCTGATGTGCTCGGAGGGAACAGTCCAACTCTAGTGAAGTTTGAACATTGGTGGGTGTTGTATACTCTTACAGCGGTGGGGTAAAAGCTGTTCCTGTACCTAGCTGTGCGGGTTCGAATAGACCCGAGCCGTTTTGCAGATGGTAGGGAAGAGAAGAGCGCCCGTGCTGGGTGACTATGATCTTTCATGATGCGCATCGCCTTTCTGAGGCAGCGCGTGGTGTAGGTGTCCTCGACTGCTGGTAGCTGTGTGCTAATGGTTTCCTGAGCTGTTTTGACCACCCTCTGCAAGGCTTTCTTCTCCTGTACGGAGCAGTTGCCACACCAGGATGTAATACACCCTGTGAAGACGGACTCCACAGCACACCTACAGAAAGTGGTGAGGACTGTAGTGGACATCCGGGCTTTCTTCAGACACATGAGGAAGTGGAGATGTTGATGGGCCTTTTTGATGGTTGATCCTGTGTGCTCAGTCCATGTGAGGTTGGCAGTGAGGGTGACCCCTAGGAATCTGAAGCTGTTGACCCTCTCTACAAAGGCCCCTCCTATGTAGATGGGTGCCTGAACCGTATCCTGTTTCCTGAAGTCAATCACCAGCTCCTTAGTTTTACTGACATTGCGAGACAGGTTGTTGTCCTGGCACCGCTCTGCCAGGAGCCTCACCTCCTCTCCGTAGGCCGTCTCATCGTTGTTGGTGATCAGACCCACAACGGTGGTATCGTCAGCAAACTTTATGACGGTGTTGGAGCTGTGCCTGGCCACACAGTCATGTGTGAACGAGGAATACAGCACCGGGCTCAGGACGCTTCCCTGTGGAGTGCCAGTGTTGAGGATAAGTGGGGAGGAGGTATTACTGCCAATCCGCACACGCTGGGGTCTGTTGGTGAGGAGCGTTATCAATTGACAAATATTGTCATGGTATCTGTCTCAGAACTGTAGCATTTTGAAAAAAAAAAATATCCCTTTACAGAATTTAATCAACTTTCGTTATTTGTCTTCAAATGGGAGACTGTGGGAAATGGAGGGAAAACACAGAAAAAATACATACACATTGGCTCCTTATTACGTTCGCATGAGTTACACATTAGGGGGTGCAGTGGCCCGGCGGTGGCGCGGTCGGTTGGACCAGGTCCTGCTTTCCGGTGGGTCTGGGGTTTGAGTCCCGCTGGGGGTGCCTTGCGGTGAACTGGCGCCCTGTCCTGGGTGTGTCCCCTCCCCCTCCGGCCTTACGCCCTGTGTTGCCAGGTTAGGCTCTGGCTCCCCGTGACCCCGGATGGGACAAGCGGTTCAGAAAGTGTGTGTGTGTAATGGGAATTGTGGGGGGAAAAATATAAAACAGTTGTTCAACTGCTCTGGGGGCTGACAGGGGTAATAAGGGGGTGAGTGCCTGTTGGGGAGTGTGTAAAGTTGGCTTGTTAATCCTTAAGGAAAAGGACCCCCCAGGAAATCCTACTGGAGCATAGGTGGCGTTCACTCCACAGAATGTTCTTTTTGGGCGTATTGTTTTGAGAAAGTCAGTGCATTTTCTATCATGCAAGGTAGGGTGCTTGGAGTGGACACCACATGGATGGACCAACATCTGAGCTATGTGTTAGCTGGTAGTGTAGTGGTGTTAGAGTTGCTCCCTTTAGATCTAAAGATTACAGGTTTAATCCCCACCTCTGGCTGTACTACCTTTGAGTAAGGTACTTACCTTAAATTGGGCCAGTAAAATTACCCAGCTGCCCAAATGGGTAAATAATTGTAAGTACCTTAACATCATAAGTCACTTTGGAGAAAAGCATCAGCCAAACGTATATGTCTATGCTTCAGTGGAGGGTTTGTCCTGCATTGTTCTTTTAGATGAACTGCTCCCATTTTGTATAACTGATAAACATTTGATAATCGGGGGGATTTTAACATACAGGTCGAAGGGAAGGGGAATGTAAGGACTAAACATCTTAAAACTTTTACTGGTAGATTTTGACGTTGATGGGCCTTTTTGGTGGTTGATGCTGTGTGCTCAGTCCATGTGAGTTTGGCAGTGAGGGTGAAGACCCCTAGGGACCTCTATGACGGTTTTAAAGTATGCAACCCCAGTCATCTGAGCATTGTCTGGCACAATAGCTAAGGGGCATGCAGCCACCTTGACAATATTAAGGATTATAGGGACTTGTTTCACATAGCTGGATCTCAGACCATCATATTAATCAGTTCTGGATTGGTGGGAGACTATAAGGTTAAAGTATTACTAAACAATATTGTGTCTGGCGTAAAGCTTAGTCACTTAGGGCAATCTGGAAAACTGACAAAAAACTTCAGAAGCTCTATATCAGGAAGGATAACTTGATAACTAAGCTGAGCCTGCTGGGTCTGACCACCTCCCTCTGCAACTGGATCCTGGACTTTTTTGGCTGGGAGACCCCAGTCCGTCATGATCGGAAACGCCACCTCCAGCACAACCACGCTGAACACCGGTGCTCCCCAGGACTGTGTGCTCAGTCCACTGCTGTTTACCCTACTGACTCATGACTGTGTTGCAAAGTACAGTTCAAATCATATCAAGTTTGCTGATGACACTACAGCTGTGGGTCTCATCAGCAACAATGATGAGTCGGCGTACAGAGAGGAGGTGAACCAGCTCACAGAATGGTGTAAAGACAACAATCTATCTCTTAATGTTGATAAGACTAAAGAGATGATTGTTGACTTCAGGAGGACCCAAGTAGACCACTCGCCACTGCACGTCAACGGAACAACTGTGGAGAGAGTCAAAAACTCCAAGTTTCTTGGTGTGCACATGGCGGAGGACCTCTCCTGGACTCTCAACACCACCTGCCTAGCCAAGAAGGCCCAGCAGCATCTTCACTTCTTACGGAGGCTGAAGAGAGCCAGACTCTTGGGTCTTATGCGTGTCATCGCTGAGCAGAGATGCGGGATGATGCAGCTCCCTTGGCTGACATGTCCAACATGTCATCCTTCCCCCTACTTGCCAGATCCCTTACTCCGAGTTGGGGGGCCAAACCCTGGTGATGCAGGCGTATGACTTTGACCACTTTTCCAAGCATGACGTGATTGGCAAGGTTAAGATCCCTATGAACATGGTGGACCCGGGCAAACCGCTGCACGAGTGGAGAGGAAGGGGAGGTAGGCCTCTTCAACATTGTCCTCTTCTGTTGCTCGGCCTAGGAAGAGAAGCTGGATGACATCTGCATCTCCCTCCGTCACATGCCCATGGCAGGCAAGCTCACCGTCAACGTGATGGAAGCCAAGAACCTTAAAAATACAGATTTCAGCGACCTCTCAGGTGACCTACCCTGCTATGTCTTTGTCCCGCAGGGGTCCAGAGACCGTGCCACTAACATCCCCCTATCGCCAAATGTCCCCGTATCCAGACTGTGGTTCTGGCAGCACAACAGGAGGCGGCTGAAGAAGGAGACGTCGACAGTGAAGAACAGACTCAACCTGTAATTGAAACGAGAGCTTCAGCTTCAAAGTTTCTTTCAAACAGATTGGGCGAGGTGGAGAGTGCACCGCCGGGGCCCCCGTGAGGTGCTACCGCTCATGCTGCTCTAACGCGTCATTTCCGTGCAGGTCCTAATAACCGTGTATAACTGCGACCAGCTGGGCAACGACGACGCCACCGGCAAGACCTTCATCGGCTACGGCACGATGGTCAGACATGCTGGCCAACCCCTGGCAGCTTGCGCCCCGTGGCTCAGTGGCACACACACTGTAGTTCAAGGAGGAGTTGGATGTAGTGCTGAAGGAACCTCGCTGCTAGAAGGATCCCTGAGGGGTCACCCCCCGTTCACGTGCTCGTAACTAACTAGGCTAACCGTTAGGGAGTAGACATGGCGCGCTTGTCCTGCTTCTGCTGGTCTGTGTCTGTGGGGGGGAGGGAACACGTGTGCAGAGGCCTGGGAGAACGGCTTTGGCGTGAACGGCCCAGCAGGTTGCGGTAAACTCTTCGGAGCGGCGCGAGCAGACGGCAGATGAGATGCGTGCAGGAGCAGCACAACGACAACACTCAGTTTCCAAAGTTACGCGTTCGAGACCATGCCTGACGCTCTGATGTTCGGGTTTACCGCATCTTAACTGCAATAAATGGGATTGAACGTGAAGGTGGTGGGAAGGTGACAGTGTGTGTGTTGAGCACCCTGCCAGACACATGGCTCAGGGTTCCACCAGTGCAGTAAACCCCAGTGCACTGGTGGAACCCTGTGGAAAACTGACAGTCTACACATGGCATTTTGTTTATTTTTAACTGCATTTTTTCACCCGCTCTCCAACATGGAGTGAAAATGATGTGTGCTCAGACAGAACTGAGACTGCACAGGAGTGTGGTCATCTAGCATCAGAGAGGATTTTCTGTACAGAACACATTTTTGGTTTTGCTCTTTAAAATGTACGCTCGTTTTCAAATTACTGTGGCTCAAAGATAATAAAAATGTCATGAAAATTTCTTTCAGTGTAAAAAGACAGCAAACTGGACTATGCAAATTGGTAGCGGAGTGCTTAGTACTGTTTTCTTTGGACCAAAGGGTTGCAGGTTTCATTCCCACATCCAGCTGTAGTACCCTTGAGCAAAGTACTTTACATTAAATTGCTGCACTAATAAGTTGCCTGGCTGTATAAACAGGTAAACAATAAAAGTGCCTTAACATTCTAAGTTGCCTGAGACAAAAGCATCAATTAAATGAATAAATGTTTAAAAAAAAAAAACTAAACATCTGACTTATGGTGTCATTAAGGAGCAGTACTTTCTATAGCTGGGTGGCTCAGCAGGTGTGTGTTGGTTCAACTAAACCACACAGTGTACGATATAAAGAACAACCTTTCAGATGTTGTCAAGATGCAGAGATTCCTCCACTGAAATATTTCTGTACCTTGAAAACATTTGAAAGGTTTAGAGTTTGCTGGGTGGTTTCATCAGGTTAGTATTTGTTCTTTTAAACCCTATGGCACAAGTTCAATTCTTCCATTAATGACCAGTTTTTTTAACTGTTGGAACATCCCTGTACCTTAACCACATGTGAAAGTTTTAATCTTTAATTTAATGTGTAGCTCATCATGTTAATACTTTTTCTTTTAAACCCTACAGCGTAAGTTCAGTTCCTCTACTGAAGACTGCTCTTTTTTTTTTTTTTTAAACCGTTGGAGCATCTCTGTACCTTAACCACGTGTGAAAGTTTTAATCTCTAGTGTAGTAGGTCGCTCATTAGGTTAGTACTTGGTTTTTTAAAAAGCCCAACAGCCCAAGTTCAAGTCTTCATTTGAAGACCAGTCTTTTTTTTTAATCCATTGGAATATCTCTGTACCTTAACCACATGTGGAAGGTTTTGTTTCTCCAGGATAGTATGTGGCTCAGTAGGTTAGTACTTAGTCATTGCCTACCAGCTTCAGCTCAATTAAAGACCAGTGCCTTCTTTCTTTTTCTTTTTTTAAAAAAAAAAAAAAAAAAAACTTGGAGTATCTCCATACCTTAACCACCTGTAAAATTCTAGTCCCTGAGATTAGCATATGGCTCATCAGGTTAGTGCTCCTTCCTTTAAACTCTCAAGTTCAATTCCTCTATTGTAGACCACTTTTTTTTTTTTAAAACTATTCGAGTATCTCTGTACCTTAACCACATGTGAAAGGTTGGATGTCCAGTGTAGTATGTGACTTGTCTGATTAGTACTTGTTTAAACCCAACAGCCCAAGTTCAACTCATTGATTAAAGACCAGTCTTTCTTTTTTCTTAACCATTGAAACATCTCTGTATCTTAACCACATGTAAAAACTCTCAATCCTTCCCTTAATATATAGCTCCTGATGTTAGTACTTGTTCTGTTAAACCCTATAACTCAAGTTCAATTCTTTCATTCATGACCCTTTTTTTTAAAACCATTGGAGTATCTCTGTACCTTAACCACACATGAAAGGTCTGACACAAAACTTAACAGGTAGCTCATCAGGTTATTGTTTGCTTTGTTAAATTATACAGTGTAAATTCAATTCCTGTGTCAAAAGGAAGGCTGGTTTTAAAGCTCATCTGAACACTTTGAGAAGTACTTAGAGGAATGGTGGCATAGAGCAGCTTGTTGGGTGGTCAAGCTGCTGATAGTAACATTAGTGGTTTAAACCCACTTGAGAACCCTAAAGAACAAAGGTGCTAGGAAGCACTTTCTGAGTAAGAGATGGGGCCACTAACCTTGGTGCTGAAAGTCCAAGCATTGCAAGAAATACACAGAGCAGTTGGTTGGGGTGGCCAACAGTTGGGCTAAAGGTCCAAATGCAATGGGAGGAAACCCTGAGGAGGTAGGAAGGGGGCTACCCCTGGTATTGAAGGACTAGGGAAAGCAAGAGAGACCCCTTGAAGGGTGGGTGAGGGAGCCACCCCTGGTGCTAAAGAGCTGAAGGAGACAAGAGAGACCTCCTTGAGGGGGTAATGAGGTAGCCATGTGTGGTATCAAACATCTCATGACACAGTCATGAGTCAGTAGGGTAAACAGCAGTGGACTGAGCACACAGTCCTGGGGAGCACCGGTGTTCAGCGTGGTTGTGCTGGAGGTGGCGTTTCCGATCATGACGGACTGGGGTCTCCCAGCCAAAAAAGTCCAGGATCCAGTTGCAGAGGGAGGTGGTCAGACCCAGCAGGCTCAGCTTAGTTATCAAGTTATCCTTCCTGATATAGAGCTTCTGAAGTTTTTTGTCAGTTTTCCAGATTGCCCTAAGTGACTAAGCTTTACGCCAGACACAATATTGTTTAGTAATACTTTAACCTTATAGTCTCCCACCAATCCAGAACTGATTAATATGATGGTCTGAGATCCAGCTATGTAAAACAAGTCCCTATAATCCTTAATATTGTCAAGGTGGCTGCATGCCCCTTAGCTATTGTGCCAGACAATGCTCAGATGACTGGGGTTGCATACTTTAAAACCGTCATAGAGGTCCCTAGGGGTCTTCACCCTCACTGCCAAACTCACATGGACTGAGCACACAGCATCAACCACCAAAAAGGCCCATCAACGTCAAAATCTACCAGTAAAAGTTTTAAGATGTTTAGTCCTTACATTCCCCTTCCCTTCGACCTGTATGTTAAAATCCCCCCGATTATCAAATGTTTATCAGTTATACAAAATGGGAGCAGTTCATCTAAAAGAACAATGCAGGACAAACCCTCCACTGAAGCATAGACATATACGTTTGGCTGATGCTTTTCTCCAAAGTGACTTATGATGTTAAGGTACTTACAATTATTTACCCATTTGGGCAGCTGGGTAATTTTACTGGCCCAATTTAAGGTAAGTACCTTACTCAAAGGTAGTACAGCCAGAGGTGGGGATTAAACCTGTAATCTTTAGATCTAAAGGGAGCAACTCTAACACCACTACACTACCAGCTAACACATAGCTCAAATGTTGGTCCATCCATGTGGTGTCCACTCCAAGCACCCTACCTTGCATGATAGAAAATGCACTGACTTTCTCAAAACAATACGCCCAAAAAGAACATTCTGTGGAGTGAACGCCACCTATGCTCCAGTAGGATTTCCTGGGGGGTCCTTTTCCTTAAGGATTAACAAGCCAACTTTACACACTCCCCAACAGGCACTCACCCCCTTATTACCCCTGTCAGCCCCCAGAGCAGTTGAACAACTGTTTTATATTTTTCCCCCACAATTCCCATTACACACACACACACTTTCTGAACCGCTTGTCCCATCCGGGGTCACGGGGAGCCAGAGCCTAACCTGGCAACACAGGGCGTAAGGCCGGAGGGGGAGGGGACACACCCAGGACGGGACGCCAGTTCACCGCAAGGCACCCCCAGCGGGACTCAAACCCCAGACCCACCGGAAAGCAGGACCTGGTCCAACCGACCGCGCCACCGCCGGGCCACTGCACCCCCTAATGTGTAACTCATGCGAACGTAATAAGGAGCCAATGTGTATGTATTTTTTCTGTGTTTTCCCTCCATTTCCCACAGTCTCCCATTTGAAGACAAATAACGAAAGTTGATTAAATTCTGTAAAGGGATATTTTTTTTTTTCAAAATGCTACAGTTCTGAGACAGATACCATGACAATATTTGTCAATTGATAACGCTCCTCACCAACAGACCCCAGCGTGTGCGGATTGGCAGTAATACCTCCTCCCCACTTATCCTCAACACTGGCACTCCACAGGGAAGCGTCCTGAGCCCGGTGCTGTATTCCTCGTTCACACATGACTGTGTGGCCAGGCACAGCTCCAACACCGTCATAAAGTTTGCTGACGATACCACCGTTGTGGGTCTGATCACCAACAACGATGAGACGGCCTACGGAGAGGAGGTGAGGCTCCTGGCAGAGCGGTGCCAGGACAACAACCTGTCTCGCAATGTCAGTAAAACTAAGGAGCTGGTGATTGACTTCAGGAAACAGGATACGGTTCAGGCACCCATCTACATAGGAGGGGCCTTTGTAGAGAGGGTCAACAGCTTCAGATTCCTAGGGGTCACCCTCACTGCCAACCTCACATGGACTGAGCACACAGGATCAACCATCAAAAAGGCCCATCAACATCTCCACTTCCTCATGTGTCTGAAGAAAGCCCGGATGTCCACTACAGTCCTCACCACTTTCTGTAGGTGTGCTGTGGAGTCCGTCTTCACAGGGTGTATTACATCCTGGTGTGGCAACTGCTCCGTACAGGAGAAGAAAGCCTTGCAGAGGGTGGTCAAAACAGCTCAGGAAACCATTAGCACACAGCTACCAGCAGTCGAGGACACCTACACCACGCGCTGCCTCAGAAAGGCGATGCGCATCATGAAAGATCATAGTCACCCAGCACGGGCGCTCTTCTCTTCCCTACCATCTGCAAAACGGCTCGGGTCTATTCGAACCCGCACAGCTAGGTACAGGAACAGCTTTTACCCCACCGCTGTAAGAGTATACAACACCCACCAATGTTCAAACTTCACTAGAGTTGGACTGTTCCCTCCGAGCACATCAGCTCATTACATTGTTACTTCAAGTATTCTCAGTTTTAAGTACTCTGGCTGTCTATTGTTATTTATTGTTGTTGTTTTGTGCAGTATTATCTATTATTTTTTTGTTCATAGTTTGTGGAGAAGCACTCGGACAAGGATTTCATGGTACTTGTACAGGGTACTTGTACCTGTGACAATAAACCTTGAACCTGAACTTTTTAGTGAGGAATTAAATCAATATTGAACACTCATTGGGGTTCTAATGCTGTAGAACAAATAACGTGATTTCTTTCATTTTTTGCAGGAAGATGCTACATCACCAACAAATAACAGTTCCTGTGTTGTACCTCGAATTGTTATTGTGTTATGAAAACCTGTGTCTGATAAAATTGTGACATTTTTATTTAGCCCGTTTTCGTGTATTATATGATTCAGATACAGTATTTCTAGACTCTCTGGAATGGTCATCATTTTCACAGCCACCGTTGGCCACAGGAGAACTAACTGACTTGGAGGAGCAAATAAGTTTTCAGAGAACGTTAACAATCGTTCGTTCGAATAGAACGAAGGCCGTGGTAACCACGGTAACAATTATTGCGTCATGTCCTCGCTTGGAACGTTCAGCACTCGTATTTAATAGGAGCCCGGGAGGTGAGTGTATATATTCACTGTCGCGAAAGGCTGAGCTACAGGTGTGAGCTCTGAGGCGCCGCGCATCGTGAGTTCGACGCCATTGATTTCTGTTCTGGTGGGTGTCTGTTTTAAACTGACCAATCAATGGTATTATAATAATTAGTTAAAAACAACGTTCTGCTGCAAGTCGCCCAATAAATGACGGATTTTCCGCGAGTTTCTCAGTTTTCGCGGCTCCGGCGCGCGCTGAGTCCCGTCAGGCTTCTCTGAAGCGGAGCGCGCGCCGGCGGACCGTTTAACGTAACTAACGGTCATTCGCCTTTCGCCTTCTTACCGAGTGTTTTACTGTAACATTGGAGGGTTCAGAAATCCTGCCTGCTCGTGAACACATTTAGTGCTCTAAGTTCTTTTTTTCCCCATCATATTTATTTAACATCTATGATGTATTAAAACACCGGCGTTAGATACTGTAGTTATCCATCGTCAGCGCAGGGCTTCTCAAACACTAACTGGTTCGAAGTTTCTCGAACCTTCTTCAAGTTCAACTACATTTTTACAAAAAAACGAAAACAGTTTTCTGAGTTCACCCGTGGTCCTCGTGTTTGTTTGAAATTTGGAGCTGCAAAGAGAAGCAAATATAATCAGGTGGTGAAATGTGTTCTGTTGTTCTGTCTGTGTCCAGTAAAATCGAACTCCCGCTTCATTTACTTCAAGTCCGACTGGCACCTGTGTTTTGTGTGGTTAGTAAATATTAATACTCATACTGTACTTGTCTAGCGAAGCGTTTATATATATATATTAACAGGTACTTTTGTACAAGTGTGCCGTTTAAACCGTATTTCTGCGCGGTAAAAGAAATGCATATAAAAAGTGGTAAGTTGCCTTTAATTATATAGTAGAACCAAAATGTGTTGGTTTTAATGATTAAGTGTAATACAAGAAGGTAGTATAAGTGGTTAAGGACAGGCTCAAGAAACCTGAAGTTTGTAGGTTCAAGTTCCAAGAAATGCACCCTACTGTGTGGTGCCTTGGGGGGGGGGGGGGGGGGGTATTTTACCCTGTTAATTTGCGGTAAAGGAGTTGAATCCTTTAAGTGCGTTGAATAAAAACAAAGTATTAATCGCAGGTTTTGCTACTGATGATTATATCAGAGTGCAAGGGGCCGTTGCTGTGTTAACATGGTATACAGCACACAAGGTGATCTTGTAGTAATTTTAAGCGCGTAACTGAAGTGTTTCCAGTAGCTGGCGTTAAGTATTGTGCCGAGGAAGCGTAGCCAGCATTAAAGCCACTGTGCGTTGTGCTTTTTTGTGTTTTTGTAGAAAATGTCCAGCCCATTGGAGAGGGAGACCTTGCTGGTGGCAAAGGATTATGTGGGTTTCTGCACTGGGATCCGGCAAGACCCTCCAAGCGAGTCAGCCAAAGCCATGAGACAACTGGCGAAGCAAACGGAGAGGCAACATCGGTCAACATTTCAAACCTTAGTGCAGAACTTCTTGGACAACTCTGAACCCGACTTCCTGACCAGTCTGAAGCAGACCATGGCAGCGCTGGCGCATGACGGACAGTTGAACTGGGGAAGAGTCGTAGCGCTTTTTGCATTCGCAGGAATGCTAGCGAGCGAGCTCTCATCCCGGGGAGTGGACGTCAGCAACAGAAGGTTAGCGGAGACGATCGCTCGCTACCTCAGCGAGGAGCACGGAGAATGGCTTCTGCACAACGGTGGCTGGGTAGGTAGAACTTGTGTGTAAACATGTCCGTAATTGTTCTACGCAGACTGCTTGTGTATACACTAGTCTTTACTTCCATGAAGCAGCTAAAAGTGAATGGAAATCGGCAGTGGTTCTGCTTGTGGTAAACGATCACAAAACTTCTTTAACAAACCTTTCTTGTGGTTGCTGTATGTAGGTCGAAATTAAGAAAGCAGTGCGGATGTGTAACAATTTTCACCATGTGGCAAGAGTCTCTCAGCGCACGTCTGACATGCATTATGATGCTTTATTGTTCTAAACCCACAAACATTCCTACACCGACCGTAGTTTCCAATGTGTACAGCAAGTATTTCTGACTTGGAATCAATTGATTTTGTTCAGGAATAACCACACTTACTTGGCATTTTGTTTGTCTCTTGTGTAGGTCGGCTTCCTATCCTTTTTCCACATGGTGAGAGGTGCGGACTTGGGGTTGTTCCTGAGGAACGCTTTCTTTGCAGTCTCCGTTGCGAGCATTGCAGGGATAGCCGCCCTTCTTCGCCCTGGAAGACTTCCTCTGGGGTCCTTGCTTCGGCTGTTTTTTGCCTGAAGGATCATGTTCTGATCCTAGCAAAAGTCAAATGTATTCGTTGTCATAATTGTTTGTTTTTTTTTTTTTTAATTCTTGATTTCTGACCAGTTTTGGAATTTTTTA
Source organism: Scleropages formosus (assembly GCF_900964775.1). Lineage (NCBI taxonomy): Eukaryota > Metazoa > Chordata > Actinopteri > Osteoglossiformes > Osteoglossidae > Scleropages > Scleropages formosus. The sequence continues at coordinate 30,916,707 of NC_041812.1, read as the reverse complement.
TGACGTTCTAGTTCCAGCTTTAACTACTATGGTCAAAATCAGCTGGCATTAGTCAAGCAGCTTTCCTGTATTTTCCCTGCAGATGTATATATTTCTTCACTTGTTATTCTTTTTGATTTAATTAAAAAATTAGCCCATTAAGAGACTTGTGTGCTCATCTTTTGAGGACAACTGTTACTACCGCTGTGCTGTTGTGTTTTAGCATTATATGGAATATCGTCTTGTTCTTTAGTGGGAAAGACATAGTTGAGGACATCAATCATTACATTGTCAAAAAGAGACTTCTAGGGGTGCCGAAAGAACAGTGTAAAAGTGAGTACAGTGCCATCTCTGAAGCCATATGTGATTGGTGTTCATGTGATCACCTTAGAAGTAGTGCTGCTATTCATTGAATTGTTCAAGTTTCTTACATATTTCAAGGACTTGCTGCTGATCTCCAATTGCTGTGGCGTGAAGAGGATGGTTTTCCATGTTCCAATGTGAAGTGGAAAAAGAGCTGCAGATGCTATCAAATGCTGAAATAATGTGTAAATGTGTTCCAACCTGTTCTGTGCCCTGCAGTAAAATCAAAAATGTTGCTGGTTAGTTCACTTCACTGAACTCATGAAGCAGCTATAGCTGTCTAGCACAGCATTCACGAAACAGGTAGTTTTGTAGCACTTCACCGTATTTCTGCAGTAAAATACCTAAGAAGTGGTTAAGGACAGGCTCAGATAACCTAAAGTTTATAGGTTCAAGCTCCAAGAAAAGCACTGTACTGTGTGGTACCCTTGAGCGAGGTATTTACCTTAAATTTGCAGTATAAATGGCTCGCTCGCTCTAGCTGCGGTCCATCGCAGTCTGCTGCAGTGTGATGGAGTAATAATGGTGGTATAATAAAGTGCCTTGTTTGTTTTTTTCAGATCATGGTTCTGCTCAACCGAATTCCTCACGCCCAGAATTGTAAGAACTTCCTTTCTCTGGGGCTTTTGGTCTTATAGCACCTTCTTGAGTTGTGTGTCATTGGGGAGCACCTGCGCACAGGTATTCACTTTTCTCTCTTTTCTTCCTTGAGCAAGAAAGGTCAAAGGCAAAGTGGGAGGTCTCTGGAATAAGCACTGTGGTATGGATGGCTGGGTGGTGGACGCATCCAGTGTCCTTACAGAAGATACCCCCCCTCCCCAACCCTCACTGTCAGTGTACAGCGCTGGGAAATAAAATGATCTGGTGTGTTTAGCTGGGTTCATGTGGTCAACAAGCCAGTGCTGTGTCCCCACTGCTCTACTGCAAGATTTCAGAGTAGCCAGTGTGTCCCAGTGGGGAGGAACCAGAATCGGGCCACAGCACCTGTGTGTCAAAGGACACAGGATGTCCCATGCAGAATGCTCCTCTGATTCCCCCCTGTGAGCTCTGTTGGCTTGTGAAGTTAGACCCATGACCTTGGGGTTGGTGGTCTGGTCCTCAGACAAGCTGTTCCTTTTCAAGCAAACTCCTGACAGCCCCTGTGTCCATCCCAGAGCAGGAGGGGAACCAACCTGTGCAGGTGCCTGGGACAGCATTCTGAGAGCTATGTGTCTCCCCAACAGATTGTGGGTGTGATCCCGTTGGAGGGGAGTTGCTTTTTGGTCTGTGACCAAGTTCCCTTCCCCAAGCTTAGCTATGTGTAGAAGGGGTTTTGGAGGGTAGGTTGTGTGGCACAGCTGGTTGGTGGGGGTAGTTACTATGCTCGAGGTTGTGGATTTACTTTGTGAGAGAGGTGGTATTCTGGTTGGCTAAATGGCCATTTTGCACTTTAACTATATCTCAAACATCCAAGTAGGGGTTTGTGGAGTGGTTGTGTAGCTCGGCAGGCTGAGGATTGGGTGGCTAATGTGATGGTTATCGATTCAAGCCCTGCAAAGGGTATGGTGAGCTGGGTGAGGGTGTACCTCCTGTGGTGGTTAGTATGTAAATCACCAGGTCTGTAGAAAGTGTGTGTGTGAAGGGGTAGGGGGTAGAAAGAACTGCTGCTTTTCTTTTTTTTAAAAGACAAAGGGGGGGGGGGAGTCACTAACTGTAGTCCTACAACAACACCAGCAGCGACCTTCTTTCTCTGGAGGTCAGGGGAGGGATTGCCTCTCCTCTACTTTTCTTCATGGTTCAGGGGGAATGTGTTTATCAGCCTCATTGCCTGCTCTGCATGGCTTTTGACACCTTCAGATGTTTGGTACCACACATGGCTACCTCATTACCCCCTCAAGGAGGTCTCTCTTGTCTCCTTCAGCTCTTTAGCACCAGGGGTGGCTCCCTCACCCACCCTTCAGGGGGTCTCTCTTGCTTTCCCTAGTCCTTCAATACCAGGGGTAGCCCCCTTCCTACCTCCTCAGGGTTTCCTCCCATTGCATTTGGACCTTTAGCCCAACTGTTGGCCACCCCAACCAACTGCTCTGTGTATTTCTTGCAATGCTTGGACTTTCAGCACCAAGGTTAGTGGCCCCATCTCTTACTCAGAAAGTGCTTCCTAGCACCTTTGTTCTTTAGGGTTCTCAAGTGGGTTTAAACCACTAATGTTACTATCAGCAGCTTGACCACCCAACAAGCTGCTCTATGCCACCATTCCTCTAAGTACTTCTCAAAGTGTTCAGATGAGCTTTAAAACCAGCCTTCCTTTTGACACAGGAATTGAATTTACACTGTATAATTTAACAAAGCAAACAATAACCTGATGAGCTACCTGTTAAGTTTTGTGTCAGACCTTTCATGTGTGGTTAAGGTACAGAGATACTCCAATGGTTTTAAAAAAAAGGGTCATGAATGAAAGAATTGAACTTGAGTTATAGGGTTTAACAGAACAAGTACTAACATCAGGAGCTATATATTAAGGGAAGGATTGAGAGTTTTTACATGTGGTTAAGATACAGAGATGTTTCAATGGTTAAGAAAAAAGAAAGACTGGTCTTTAATCAATGAGTTGAACTTGGGCTGTTGGGTTTAAACAAGTACTAATCAGACAAGTCACATACTACACTGGACATCCAACCTTTCACATGTGGTTAAGGTACAGAGATACTCGAATAGTTTTAAAAAAAAAAAAGTGGTCTACAATAGAGGAATTGAACTTGAGAGTTTAAAGGAAGGAGCACTAACCTGATGAGCCATATGCTAATCTCAGGGACTAGAATTTTACAGGTGGTTAAGGTATGGAGATACTCCAAGTTTTTTTTTTTTTTTTTTTTTTTAAAAAAAGAAAAAGAAAGAAGGCACTGGTCTTTAATTGAGCTGAAGCTGGTAGGCAATGACTAAGTACTAACCTACTGAGCCACATACTATCCTGGAGAAACAAAACCTTCCACATGTGGTTAAGGTACAGAGATATTCCAATGGATTAAAAAAAAAAGACTGGTCTTCAAATGAAGACTTGAACTTGGGCTGTTGGGCTTTTTAAAAAACCAAGTACTAACCTAATGAGCGACCTACTACACTAGAGATTAAAACTTTCACACGTGGTTAAGGTACAGAGATGCTCCAACGGTTTAAAAAAAAAAAAAAAGAGCAGTCTTCAGTAGAGGAACTGAACTTACGCTGTAGGGTTTAAAAGAAAAAGTATTAACATGATGAGCTACACATTAAATTAAAGATTAAAACTTTCACATGTGGTTAAGGTACAGGGATGTTCCAACAGTTAAAAAAACTGGTCATTAATGGAAGAATTGAACTTGTGCCATAGGGTTTAAAAGAACAAATACTAACCTGATGAAACCACCCAGCAAACTCTAAACCTTTCAAATGTTTTCAAGGTACAGAAATATTTCAGTGGAGGAATCTCTGCATCTTGACAACATCTGAAAGGTTGTTCTTTATATCGTACACTGTGTGGTTTAGTTGAACCAACACACACCTGCTGAGCCACCCAGCTATAGAAAGTACTGCTCCTTAATGACACCATAAGTCAGATGTTTAGTTTTTTTTTTTTAAACATTTATTCATTTAATTGATGCTTTTGTCTCAGGCAACTTAGAATGTTAAGGCACTTTTATTGTTTACCTGTTTATACAGCCAGGCAACTTATTAGTGCAGCAATTTAATGTAAAGTACTTTGCTCAAGGGTACTACAGCTGGATGTGGGAATGAAACCTGCAACCCTTTGGTCCAAAGAAAACAGTACTAAGCACTCCGCTACCAATTTGCATAGTCCAGTTTGCTGTCTTTTTACACTGAAAGAAATTTTCATGACATTTTTATTATCTTTGAGCCACAGTAATTTGAAAACGAGCGTACATTTTAAAGAGCAAAACCAAAAATGTGTTCTGTACAGAAAATCCTCTCTGATGCTAGATGACCACACTCCTGTGCAGTCTCAGTTCTGTCTGAGCACACATCATTTTCACTCCATGTTGGAGAGCGGGTGAAAAAATGCAGTTAAAAATAAACAAAATGCCATGTGTAGACTGTCAGTTTTCCACAGGGTTCCACCAGTGCACTGGGGTTTACTGCACTGGTGGAACCCTGAGCCATGTGTCTGGCAGGGTGCTCAACACACACACTGTCACCTTCCCACCACCTTCACGTTCAATCCCATTTATTGCAGTTAAGATGCGGTAAACCCGAACATCAGAGCGTCAGGCATGGTCTCGAACGCGTAACTTTGGAAACTGAGTGTTGTCGTTGTGCTGCTCCTGCACGCATCTCATCTGCCGTCTGCTCGCGCCGCTCCGAAGAGTTTACCGCAACCTGCTGGGCCGTTCACGCCAAAGCCGTTCTCCCAGGCCTCTGCACACGTGTTCCCTCCCCCCCACAGACACAGACCAGCAGAAGCAGGACAAGCGCGCCATGTCTACTCCCTAACGGTTAGCCTAGTTAGTTACGAGCACGTGAACGGGGGGTGACCCCTCAGGGATCCTTCTAGCAGCGAGGTTCCTTCAGCACTACATCCAACTCCTCCTTGAACTACAGTGTGTGCGCCACTGAGCCACGGGGCGCAAGCTGCCAGGGGTTGGCCAGCATGTCTGACCATCGTGCCGTAGCCGATGAAGGTCTTGCCGGTGGCGTCGTCGTTGCCCAGCTGGTCGCAGTTATACACGGTTATTAGGACCTGCACGGAAATGACGCGTTAGAGCAGCATGAGCGGTAGCACCTCACGGGGGCCCCGGCGGTGCACTCTCCACCTCGCCCAATCTGTTTGAAAGAAACTTTGAAGCTGAAGCTCTCGTTTCAATTACAGGTTGAGTCTGTTCTTCACTGTCGACGTCTCCTTCTTCAGCCGCCTCCTGTTGTGCTGCCAGAACCACAGTCTGGATACGGGGACATTTGGCGATAGGGGGATGTTAGTGGCACGGTCTCTGGACCCCTGCGGGACAAAGACATAGCAGGGTAGGTCACCTGAGAGGTCGCTGAAATCTGTATTTTTAAGGTTCTTGGCTTCCATCACGTTGACGGTGAGCTTGCCTGCCATGGGCATGTGACGGAGGGAGATGCAGATGTCATCCAGCTTCTCTTCCTAGGCCGAGCAACAGAAGAGGACAATGTTGAAGAGGCCTACCTCCCCTTCCTCTCCACTCGTGCAGCGGTTTGCCCGGGTCCACCATGTTCATAGGGATCTTAACCTTGCCAATCACGTCATGCTTGGAAAAGTGGTCAAAGTCATACGCCTGCATCACCAGGGTTTGGCCCCCCAACTCGGAGTAAGGGATCTGGCAAGTAGGGGGAAGGATGACATGTTGGACATGTCAGCCAAGGGAGCTGCATCATCCCGCATCTCTGCTCAGCGATGACACGCATAAGACCCAAGAGTCTGGCTCTCTTCAGCCTCCGTAAGAAGTGAAGATGCTGCTGGGCCTTCTTGGCTAGGCAGGTGGTGTTGAGAGTCCAGGAGAGGTCCTCCGCCATGTGCACACCAAGAAACTTGGAGTTTTTGACTCTCTCCACAGTTGTTCCGTTGACGTGCAGTGGCGAGTGGTCTACTTGGGTCCTCCTGAAGTCAACAATCATCTCTTTAGTCTTATCAACATTAAGAGATAGATTGTTGTCTTTACACCATTCTGTGAGCTGGTTCACCTCCTCTCTGTACGCCGACTCATCATTGTTGCTGATGAGACCCACAGCTGTAGTGTCATCAGCAAACTTGATATGATTTGAACTGTACTTTGCAACACAGTCATGAGTCAGTAGGGTAAACAGCAGTGGACTGAGCACACAGTCCTGGGGAGCACCGGTGTTCAGCGTGGTTGTGCTGGAGGTGGAGTTTCCGATCATGACGGACTGGGGTCTCCCAGCCAAAAAAGTCCAGGATCCAGTTGCAGAGGGAGGTGGTCAGACCCAGCAGGCTCAGCTTAGTTATCAAGTTATCCTTCCTGATATAGAGCTTCTGAAGTTTTTTGTCAGTTTTCCAGATTGCCCTAAGTGACTAAGCTTTACGCCAGACACAATATTGTTTAGTAATACTTTAACCTTATAGTCTCCCACCAATCCAGAACTGATTAATATGATGGTCTGAGATCCAGCTATGTGAAACAAGTCCCTATAATCCTTAATATTGTCAAGGTGGCTGCATGCCCCTTAGCTATTGTGCCAGACAATGCTCAGATGACTGGGGTTGCATACTTTAAAACCGTCATAGAGGTCCCTAGGGGTCTTCACCCTCACTGCCAAACTCACATGGACTGAGCACACAGCATCAACCACCAAAAAGGCCCATCAACGTCAAAATCTACCAGTAAAAGTTTTAAGATGTTTAGTCCTTACATTCCCCTTCCCTTCGACCTGTATGTTAAAATCCCCCCGATTATCAAATGTTTATCAGTTATACAAAATGGGAGCAGTTCATCTAAAAGAACAATGCAGGACAAACCCTCCACTGAAGCATAGACATATACGTTTGGCTGATGCTTTTCTCCAAAGTGACTTATGATGTTAAGGTACTTACAATTATTTACCCATTTGGGCAGCTGGGTAATTTTACTGGCCCAATTTAAGGTAAGTACCTTACTCAAAGGTAGTACAGCCAGAGGTGGGGATTAAACCTGTAATCTTTAGATCTAAAGGGAGCAACTCTAACACCACTACACTACCAGCTAACACATAGCTCAAATGTTGGTCCATCCATGTGGTGTCCACTCCAAGCACCCTACCTTGCATGATAGAAAATGCACTGACTTTCTCAAAACAATACGCCCAAAAAGAACATTCTGTGGAGTGAACGCCACCTATGCTCCAGTAGGATTTCCTGGGGGGTCCTTTTCCTTAAGGATTAACAAGCCAACTTTACACACTCCCCAACAGGCACTCACCCCCTTATTACCCCTGTCAGCCCCCAGAGCAGTTGAACAACTGTTTTATATTTTTCCCCCACAATTCCCATTACACACACACACACACACTTTCTGAACCGCTTGTCCCATCCGGGGTCACGGGGAGCCAGAGCCTAACCTGGCAACACAGGGCGTAAGGCCGGAGGGGGAGGGGACACACCCAGGACGGGACGCCAGTTCACCGCAAGGCACCCCCAGCGGGACTCAAACCCCAGACCCACCGGAAAGCAGGACCTGGTCCAACCGACCGCGCCACCGCCGGGCCACTGCACCCCCTAATGTGTAACTCATGCGAACGTAATAAGGAGCCAATGTGTATGTATTTTTTCTGTGTTTTCCCTCCATTTCCCACAGTCTCCCATTTGAAGACAAATAACGAAAGTTGATTAAATTCTGTAAAGGGATATTTTTTTTTTTCAAAATGCTACAGTTCTGAGACAGATACCATGACAATATTTGTCAATTGATAACGCTCCTCACCAACAGACCCCAGCGTGTGCGGATTGGCAGTAATACCTCCTCCCCACTTATCCTCAACACTGGCACTCCACAGGGAAGCGTCCTGAGCCCGGTGCTGTATTCCTCGTTCACACATGACTGTGTGGCCAGGCACAGCTCCAACACCGTCATAAAGTTTGCTGACGATACCACCGTTGTGGGTCTGATCACCAACAACGATGAGACGGCCTACGGAGAGGAGGTGAGGCTCCTGGTAGAGCGGTGCCAGGACAACAACCTGTCTCGCAATGTCAGTAAAACTAAGGAGCTGGTGATTGACTTCAGGAAACAGGATACGGTTCAGGCACCCATCTACATAGGAGGGGCCTTTGTAGAGAGGGTCAACAGCTTCAGATTCCTAGGGGTCACCCTCACTGCCAACCTCACATGGACTGAGCACACAGGATCAACCATCAAAAAGGCCCATCAACATCTCCACTTCCTCATGTGTCTGAAGAAAGCCCGGATGTCCACTACAGTCCTCACCACTTTCTGTAGGTGTGCTGTGGAGTCCGTCTTCACAGGGTGTATTACATCCTGGTGTGGCAACTGCTCCGTACAGGAGAAGAAAGCCTTGCAGAGGGTGGTCAAAACAGCTCAGGAAACCATTAGCACACAGCTACCAGCAGTCGAGGACACCTACACCACGCGCTGCCTCAGAAAGGCGATGCGCATCATGAAAGATCATAGTCACCCAGCACGGGCGCTCTTCTCTTCCCTACCATCTGCAAAACGGCTCGGGTCTATTCGAACCCGCACAGCTAGGTACAGGAACAGCTTTTACCCCACCGCTGTAAGAGTATACAACACCCACCAATGTTCAAACTTCACTAGAGTTGGACTGTTCCCTCCGAGCACATCAGCTCATTACATTGTTACTTCAAGTATTCTCAGTTTTAAGTACTCTGGCTGTCTATTGTTATTTATTGTTGTTGTTTTGTGCAGTATTATCTATTATTTTTTTGTTCATAGTTTGTGGAGAAGCACTCGGACAAGGATTTCATGGTACTTGTACAGGGTACTTGTACCTGTGACAATAAACCTTGAACCTGAACTTTTTAGTGAGGAATTAAATCAATATTGAACACTCATTGGGGTTCTAATGCTGTAGAACAAATAACGTGATTTCTTTCATTTTTTGCAGGAAGATGCTACATCACCAACAAATAACAGTTCCTGTGTTGTACCTCGAATTGTTATTGTGTTATGAAAACCTGTGTCTGATAAAATTGTGACATTTTTATTTAGCCCGTTTTCGTGTATTATATGATTCAGATACAGTATTTCTAGACTCTCTGGAATGGTCATCATTTTCACAGCCACCGTTGGCCACAGGAGAACTAACTGACTTGGAGGAGCAAATAAGTTTTCAGAGAACGTTAACAATCGTTCGTTCGAATAGAACGAAGGCCGTGGTAACCACGGTAACAATTATTGCGTCATGTCCTCGCTTGGAACGTTCAGCACTCGTATTTAATAGGAGCCCGGGAGGTGAGTGTATATATTCACTGTCGCGAAAGGCTGAGCTACAGGTGTGAGCTCTGAGGCGCCGCGCATCGTGAGTTCGACGCCATTTGATTTCTGTTCTGGTGGGTGTCTGTTTTAAACTGACCAATCAATGGTATTATAATAATTAGTTAAAAACAACGTTCTGCTGCAAGTCGCCCAATAAATGACGGATTTTCCGCGAGTTTCTCAGTTTTCGCGGCTCCGGCGCGCGCTGAGTCCCGTCAGGCTTCTCTGAAGCGGAGCGCGCGCCGGCGGACCGTTTAACGTAACTAACGGTCATTCGCCTTTCGCCTTCTTACCGAGTGTTTTACTGTAACATTGGAGGGTTCAGAAATCCTGCCTGCTCGTGAACACATTTAGTGCTCTAAGTTCTTTTTTTCCCCATCATATTTATTTAACATCTATGATGTATTAAAACACCGGCGTTAGATACTGTAGTTATCCATCGTCAGCGCAGGGCTTCTCAAACACTAACTGGTTTGAAGTTTCTCGAACCTTCTTCAAGTTCAACTACATTTTTACAAAAAAACGAAAACAGTTTTCTGAGTTCACCCGTGGTCCTCGTGTTTGTTTGAAATTTGGAGCTGCAAAGAGAAGCAAATATAATCAGGTGGTGAAATGTGTTCTGTTGTTCTGTCTGTGTCCAGTAAAATCGAACTCCCGCTTCATTTACTTCAAGTCCTACTGGCACCTGTGTTTTGTGTGGTTAGTAAATATTAATACTCATACTGTACTTGTCTAGCGAAGCGTTTATATATATGTATATATTAACAGGTACTTTTGTACAAGTGTGCCGTTTAAACCGTATTTCTGCGCGGTAAAAGAAATGCATATAAAAAGTGGTAAGTTGCCTTTATTATATAGTAGAACCAAAATGTGTTGGTTTTAATGATTAAGTGTAATACAAGAAGGTAGTATAAGTGGTTAAGGACAGGCTCAAGAAACCTGAAGTTTGTAGGTTCAAGTTCCAAGAAATGCACCCTACTGTGTGGTGCCTTGGGGGGAGGGGGGGGGGGGTATTTTACCCTGTTAATTTGCGGTAAAGGAGTTGAATCCTTTAAGTGCGTTGAATAAAAACAAAGTATTAATCGCAGGTTTTGCTACTGATGATTATATCAGAGTGCAAGGGGCCGTTGCTGTGTTAACATGGTATACAGCACACAAGGTGATCTTGTAGTAATTTTAAGCGCGTAACTGAAGTGTTTCCAGTAGCTGGCGTTAAGTATTGTGCCGAGGAAGCGTAGCCAGCATTAAAGCCACTGTGCGTTGTGCTTTTTTGTGTTTTTGTAGAAAATGTCCAGCCCATTGGAGAGGGAGACCTTGCTGGTGGCAAAGGATTATGTGGGTTTCTGCACTGGGATCCGGCAAGACCCTCCAAGCGAGTCAGCCAAAGCCATGAGACAACTGGCGAAGCAAACGGAGAGGCAACATCGGTCAACATTTCAAACCTTAGTGCAGAACTTCTTGGACAACTCTGAACCCGACTTCCTGACCAGTCTGAAGCAGACCATGGCAGCGCTGGCGCATGACGGACAGTTGAACTGGGGAAGAGTCGTAGCGCTTTTTGCATTCGCAGGAATGCTAGCGAGCGAGCTCTCATCCCGGGGAGTGGACGTCAGCAACAGAAGGTTAGCGGAGACGATCGCTCGCTACCTCAGCGAGGAGCACGGAGAATGGCTTCTGCACAACGGTGGCTGGGTAGGTAGAACTTGTGTGTAAACATGTCCGTAATTGTTCTACGCAGACTGCTTGTGTATACACTAGTCTTTACTTCCATGAAGCAGCTAAAAGTGAATGGAAATCGGCAGTGGTTCTGCTTGTGGTAAACGATCACAAAACTTCTTTAACAAACCTTTCTTGTGGTTGCTGTATGTAGGTCGAAATTAAGAAAGCAGTGCGGATGTGTAACAATTTTCACCATGTGGCAAGAGTCTCTCAGCGCACGTCTGACATGCATTATGATGCTTTATTGTTCTAAACCCACAAACATTCCTACACCGACCGTAGTTTCCAATGTGTACAGCAAGTATTTCTGACTTGGAATCAATTGATTTTGTTCAGGAATAACCACACTTACTTGGCATTTTGTTTGTCTCTTGTGTAGGTCGGCTTCCTATCCTTTTTCCACATGGTGAGAGGTGCGGACTTGGGGTTGTTCCTGAGGAACGCTTTCTTTGCAGTCTCCGTTGCGAGCATTGCAGGGATAGCCGCCCTTCTTCGCCCTGGAAGACTTCCTCTGGGGTCCTTGCTTCGGCTGTTTTTTGCCTGAAGGATCATGTTCTGATCCTAGCAAAAGTCAAATGTATTCGTTGTCATAATTGTTTGTTTTTTTTTTTTTTAATTCTTGATTTCTGACCAGTTTTGGAATTTTTTATGACGTTCTAGTTCCAGCTTTAACTACTATGGTCAAAATCAGCTGGCATTAGTCAAGCAGCTTTCCTGTATTTTCCCTGCAGATGTATATATTTCTTCACTTGTTATTCTTTTTGATTTAATTAAAAAATTAGCCCATTAAGAGACTTGTGTGCTCATCTTTTGAGGACAACTGTTACTACCGCTGTGCTGTTGTGTTTTAGCATTATATGGAATATCGTCTTGTTCTTTAGTGGGAAAGACATAGTTGAGGACATCAATCATTACATTGTCAAAAAGAGACTTCTAGGGGTGCCGAAAGAACAGTGTAAAAGTGAGTACAGTGCCATCTCTGAAGCCATATGTGATTGGTGTTCATGTGATCACCTTAGAAGTAGTGCTGCTATTCATTGAATTGTTCAAGTTTCTTACATATTTCAAGGACTTGCTGCTGATCTCCAATTGCTGTGGCGTGAAGAGGATGGTTTTCCATGTTCCAATGTGAAGTGGAAAAAGAGCTGCAGATGCTATCAAATGCTGAAATAATGTGTAAATGTGTTCCAACCTGTTCTGTGCCCTGCAGTAAAATCAAAAATGTTGCTGGTTAGTTCACTTCACTGAACTCATGAAGCAGCTATAGCTGTCTAGCACAGCATTCACGAAACAGGTAGTTTTGTAGCACTTCACCGTATTTCTGCAGTAAAATACCTAAGAAGTGGTTAAGGACAGGCTCAGATAACCTAAAGTTTATAGGTTCAAGCTCCAAGAAAAGCACTGTACTGTGTGGTACCCTTGAGCGAGGTATTTACCTTAAATTTGCAGTATAAATGGCTCGCTCGCTCTAGCTGCGGTCCATCGCAGTCTGCTGCAGTGTGATGGAGTAATAATGGTGGTATAATAAAGTGCCTTGTTTGTTTTTTTCAGATCATGGTTCTGCTCAACCGAATTCCTCACGCCCAGAATTGTAAGAACTTCCTTTCTCTGGGGCTTTTGGTCTTATAGCACCTTCTTGAGTTGTGTGTCATTGGGGAGCACCTGCGCACAGGTATTCACTTTTCTCTCTTTTCTTCCTTGAGCAAGAAAGGTCAAAGGCAAAGTGGGAGGTCTCTGGAATAAGCACTGTGGTATGGATGGCTGGGTGGTGGACGCATCCAGTGTCCTTACAGAAGATACCCCCCCTCCCCAACCCTCACTGTCAGTGTACAGCGCTGGGAAATAAAATGATCTGGTGTGTTTAGCTGGGTTCATGTGGTCAACAAGCCAGTGCTGTGTCCCCACTGCTCTACTGCAAGATTTCAGAGTAGCCAGTGTGTCCCAGTGGGGAGGAACCAGAATCGGGCCACAGCACCTGTGTGTCAAAGGACACAGGATGTCCCATGCAGAATGCTCCTCTGATTCCCCCCTGTGAGCTCTGTTGGCTTGTGAAGTTAGACCCATGACCTTGGGGTTGGTGGTCTGGTCCTCAGACAAGCTGTTCCTTTTCAAGCAAACTCCTGACAGCCCCTGTGTCCATCCCAGAGCAGGAGGGGAACCAACCTGTGCAGGTGCCTGGGACAGCATTCTGAGAGCTATGTGTCTCCCCAACAGATTGTGGGTGTGATCCCGTTGGAGGGGAGTTGCTTTTTGGTCTGTGACCAAGTTCCCTTCCCCAAGCTTAGCTATGTGTAGAAGGGGTTTTGGAGGGTAGGTTGTGTGGCACAGCTGGTTGGTGGGGGTAGTTACTATGCTCGAGGTTGTGGATTTACTTTGTGAGAGAGGTGGTATTCTGGTTGGCTAAATGGCCATTTTGCACTTTAACTATATCTCAAACATCCAAGTAGGGGTTTGTGGAGTGGTTGTGTAGCTCAGCAGGCTGAGGATTGGGTGGCTAATGTGATGGTTATTGATTCAAGCCCTGCAAAGGGTATGGTGAGCTGGGTGAGGGTGTACCTCCTGTGGTGGTTAGTATGTAAATCACCAGGTCTGTAGAAAGTGTGTGTGTGAAGGGGTAGGGGGTAGAAAGAACTGCTGCTTTTCTTTTTTTTAAAAGACAAAGGGGGGGGGGAGTCACTAACTGTAGTCCTACAACAACACCAGCAGCGACCTTCTTTCTCTGGAGGTCAGGGGAGGGATTGCCTCTCCTCTACTTTTCTTCATGGTTCAGGGGGAATGTGTTTATCAGCCTCATTGCCTGCTCTGCATGGCTTTTGACACCTTCAGATGTTTGGTACCACACATGGCTACCTCATTACCCCCTCAAGGAGGTCTCTCTTGTCTCCTTCAGCTCTTTAGCACCAGGGGTGGCTCCCTCACCCACCCTTCAGGGGGTCTCTCTTGCTTTCCCTAGTCCTTCAATACCAGGGGTAGCCCCCTTCCTACCTCCTCAGGGTTTCCTCCCATTGCATTTGGACCTTTAGCCCAACTGTTGGCCACCCCAACCAACTGCTCTGTGTATTTCTTGCAATGCTTGGACTTTCAGCACCAAGGTTAGTGGCCCCATCTCTTACTCAGAAAGTGCTTCCTAGCACCTTTGTTCTTTAGGGTTCTCAAGTGGGTTTAAACCACTAATGTTACTATCAGCAGCTTGACCACCCAACAAGCTGCTCTATGCCACCATTCCTCTAAGTACTTCTCAAAGTGTTCAGATGAGCTTTAAAACCAGCCTTCCTTTTGACACAGGAATTGAATTTACACTGTATAATTTAACAAAGCAAACAATAACCTGATGAGCTACCTGTTAAGTTTTGTGTCAGACCTTTCATGTGTGGTTAAGGTACAGAGATACTCCAATGGTTTTAAAAAAAAGGGTCATGAATGAAAGAATTGAACTTGAGTTATAGGGTTTAACAGAACAAGTACTAACATCAGGAGCTATATATTAAGGGAAGGATTGAGAGTTTTTACATGTGGTTAAGATACAGAGATGTTTCAATGGTTAAGAAAAAAGAAAGACTGGTCTTTAATCAATGAGTTGAACTTGGGCTGTTGGGTTTAAACAAGTACTAATCAGACAAGTCACATACTACACTGGACATCCAACCTTTCACATGTGGTTAAGGTACAGAGATACTCGAATAGTTTTAAAAAAAAAAAAGTGGTCTACAATAGAGGAATTGAACTTGAGAGTTTAAAGGAAGGAGCACTAACCTGATGAGCCATATGCTAATCTCAGGGACTAGAATTTTACAGGTGGTTAAGGTATGGAGATACTCCAAGTTTTTTTTTTTTTTTTTTTTTTAAAAAAAGAAAAAGAAAGAAGGCACTGGTCTTTAATTGAGCTGAAGCTGGTAGGCAATGACTAAGTACTAACCTACTGAGCCACATACTATCCTGGAGAAACAAAACCTTCCACATGTGGTTAAGGTACAGAGATATTCCAATGGATTAAAAAAAAAAGACTGGTCTTCAAATGAAGACTTGAACTTGGGCTGTTGGGCTTTTTAAAAAACCAAGTACTAACCTAATGAGCGACCTACTACACTAGAGATTAAAACTTTCACACGTGGTTAAGGTACAGAGATGCTCCAACGGTTTAAAAAAAAAAAAAAAGAGCAGTCTTCAGTAGAGGAACTGAACTTACGCTGTAGGGTTTAAAAGAAAAAGTATTAACATGATGAGCTACACATTAAATTAAAGATTAAAACTTTCACATGTGGTTAAGGTACAGGGATGTTCCAACAGTTAAAAAAACTGGTCATTAATGGAAGAATTGAACTTGTGCCATAGGGTTTAAAAGAACAAATACTAACCTGATGAAACCACCCAGCAAACTCTAAACCTTTCAAATGTTTTCAAGGTACAGAAATATTTCAGTGGAGGAATCTCTGCATCTTGACAACATCTGAAAGGTTGTTCTTTATATCGTACACTGTGTGGTTTAGTTGAACCAACACACACCTGCTGAGCCACCCAGCTATAGAAAGTACTGCTCCTTAATGACACCATAAGTCAGATGTTTAGTTTTTTTTTTTTAAACATTTATTCATTTAATTGATGCTTTTGTCTCAGGCAACTTAGAATGTTAAGGCACTTTTATTGTTTACCTGTTTATACAGCCAGGCAACTTATTAGTGCAGCAATTTAATGTAAAGTACTTTGCTCAAGGGTACTACAGCTGGATGTGGGAATGAAACCTGCAACCCTTTGGTCCAAAGAAAACAGTACTAAGCACTCCGCTACCAATTTGCATAGTCCAGTTTGCTGTCTTTTTACACTGAAAGAAATTTTCATGACATTTTTATTATCTTTGAGCCACAGTAATTTGAAAACGAGCGTACATTTTAAAGAGCAAAACCAAAAATGTGTTCTGTACAGAAAATCCTCTCTGATGCTAGATGACCACACTCCTGTGCAGTCTCAGTTCTGTCTGAGCACACATCATTTTCACTCCATGTTGGAGAGCGGGTGAAAAAATGCAGTTAAAAATAAACAAAATGCCATGTGTAGACTGTCAGTTTTCCACAGGGTTCCACCAGTGCACTGGGGTTTACTGCACTGGTGGAACCCTGAGCCATGTGTCTGGCAGGGTGCTCAACACACACACTGTCACCTTCCCACCACCTTCACGTTCAATCCCATTTATTGCAGTTAAGATGCGGTAAACCCGAACATCAGAGCGTCAGGCATGGTCTCGAACGCGTAACTTTGGAAACTGAGTGTTGTCGTTGTGCTGCTCCTGCACGCATCTCATCTGCCGTCTGCTCGCGCCGCTCCGAAGAGTTTACCGCAACCTGCTGGGCCGTTCACGCCAAAGCCGTTCTCCCAGGCCTCTGCACACGTGTTCCCTCCCCCCCACAGACACAGACCAGCAGAAGCAGGACAAGCGCGCCATGTCTACTCCCTAACGGTTAGCCTAGTTAGTTACGAGCACGTGAACGGGGGGTGACCCCTCAGGGATCCTTCTAGCAGCGAGGTTCCTTCAGCACTACATCCAACTCCTCCTTGAACTACAGTGTGTGCGCCACTGAGCCACGGGGCGCAAGCTGCCAGGGGTTGGCCAGCATGTCTGACCATCGTGCCGTAGCCGATGAAGGTCTTGCCGGTGGCGTCGTCGTTGCCCAGCTGGTCGCAGTTATACACGGTTATTAGGACCTGCACGGAAATGACGCGTTAGAGCAGCATGAGCGGTAGCACCTCACGGGGGCCCCGGCGGTGCACTCTCCACCTCGCCCAATCTGTTTGAAAGAAACTTTGAAGCTGAAGCTCTCGTTTCAATTACAGGTTGAGTCTGTTCTTCACTGTCGACGTCTCCTTCTTCAGCCGCCTCCTGTTGTGCTGCCAGAACCACAGTCTGGATACGGGGACATTTGGCGATAGGGGGATGTTAGTGGCACGGTCTCTGGACCCCTGCGGGACAAAGACATAGCAGGGTAGGTCACCTGAGAGGTCGCTGAAATCTGTATTTTTAAGGTTCTTGGCTTCCATCACGTTGACGGTGAGCTTGCCTGCCATGGGCATGTGACGGAGGGAGATGCAGATGTCATCCAGCTTCTCTTCCTAGGCCGAGCAACAGAAGAGGACAATGTTGAAGAGGCCTACCTCCCCTTCCTCTCCACTCGTGCAGCGGTTTGCCCGGGTCCACCATGTTCATAGGGATCTTAACCTTGCCAATCACGTCATGCTTGGAAAAGTGGTCAAAGTCATACGCCTGCATCACCAGGGTTTGGCCCCCCAACTCGGAGTAAGGGATCTGGCAAGTAGGGGGAAGGATGACATGTTGGACATGTCAGCCAAGGGAGCTGCATCATCCCGCATCTCTGCTCAGCGATGACACGCATAAGACCCAAGAGTCTGGCTCTCTTCAGCCTCCGTAAGAAGTGAAGATGCTGCTGGGCCTTCTTGGCTAGGCAGGTGGTGTTGAGAGTCCAGGAGAGGTCCTCCGCCATGTGCACACCAAGAAACTTGGAGTTTTTGACTCTCTCCACAGTTGTTCCGTTGACGTGCAGTGGCGAGTGGTCTACTTGGGTCCTCCTGAAGTCAACAATCATCTCTTTAGTCTTATCAACATTAAGAGATAGATTGTTGTCTTTACACCATTCTGTGAGCTGGTTCACCTCCTCTCTGTACGCCGACTCATCATTGTTGCTGATGAGACCCACAGCTGTAGTGTCATCAGCAAACTTGATATGATTTGAACTGTACTTTGCAACACAGTCATGAGTCAGTAGGGTAAACAGCAGTGGACTGAGCACACAGTCCTGGGGAGCACCGGTGTTCAGCGTGGTTGTGCTGGAGGTGGAGTTTCCGATCATGACGGACTGGGGTCTCCCAGCCAAAAAAGTCCAGGATCCAGTTGCAGAGGGAGGTGGTCAGACCCAGCAGGCTCAGCTTAGTTATCAAGTTATCCTTCCTGATATAGAGCTTCTGAAGTTTTTTGTCAGTTTTCCAGATTGCCCTAAGTGACTAAGCTTTACGCCAGACACAATATTGTTTAGTAATACTTTAACCTTATAGTCTCCCACCAATCCAGAACTGATTAATATGATGGTCTGAGATCCAGCTATGTGAAACAAGTCCCTATAATCCTTAATATTGTCAAGGTGGCTGCATGCCCCTTAGCTATTGTGCCAGACAATGCTCAGATGACTGGGGTTGCATACTTTAAAACCGTCATAGAGGTCCCTAGGGGTCTTCACCCTCACTGCCAAACTCACATGGACTGAGCACACAGCATCAACCACCAAAAAGGCCCATCAACGTCAAAATCTACCAGTAAAAGTTTTAAGATGTTTAGTCCTTACATTCCCCTTCCCTTCGACCTGTATGTTAAAATCCCCCCGATTATCAAATGTTTATCAGTTATACAAAATGGGAGCAGTTCATCTAAAAGAACAATGCAGGACAAACCCTCCACTGAAGCATAGACATATACGTTTGGCTGATGCTTTTCTCCAAAGTGACTTATGATGTTAAGGTACTTACAATTATTTACCCATTTGGGCAGCTGGGTAATTTTACTGGCCCAATTTAAGGTAAGTACCTTACTCAAAGGTAGTACAGCCAGAGGTGGGGATTAAACCTGTAATCTTTAGATCTAAAGGGAGCAACTCTAACACCACTACACTACCAGCTAACACATAGCTCAAATGTTGGTCCATCCATGTGGTGTCCACTCCAAGCACCCTACCTTGCATGATAGAAAATGCACTGACTTTCTCAAAACAATACGCCCAAAAAGAACATTCTGTGGAGTGAACGCCACCTATGCTCCAGTAGGATTTCCTGGGGGGTCCTTTTCCTTAAGGATTAACAAGCCAACTTTACACACTCCCCAACAGGCACTCACCCCCTTATTACCCCTGTCAGCCCCCAGAGCAGTTGAACAACTGTTTTATATTTTTCCCCCACAATTCCCATTACACACACACACACACACACACACACTTTCTGAACCGCTTGTCCCATCCGGGGTCACGGGGAGCCAGAGCCTAACCTGGCAACACAGGGCGTAAGGCCGGAGGGGGAGGGGACACACCCAGGACGGGACGCCAGTTCACCGCAAGGCACCCCCAGCGGGACTCAAACCCCAGACCCACCGGAAAGCAGGACCTGGTCCAACCGACCGCGCCACCGCCGGGCCACTGCACCCCCTAATGTGTAACTCATGCGAACGTAATAAGGAGCCAATGTGTATGTATTTTTTCTGTGTTTTCCCTCCATTTCCCACAGTCTCCCATTTGAAGACAAATAACGAAAGTTGATTAAATTCTGTAAAGGGATATTTTTTTTTTTCAAAATGCTACAGTTCTGAGACAGATACCATGACAATATTTGTCAATTGATAACGCTCCTCACCAACAGACCCCAGCGTGTGCGGATTGGCAGTAATACCTCCTCCCCACTTATCCTCAACACTGGCACTCCACAGGGAAGCGTCCTGAGCCCGGTGCTGTATTCCTCGTTCACACATGACTGTGTGGCCAGGCACAGCTCCAACACCGTCATAAAGTTTGCTGACGATACCACCGTTGTGGGTCTGATCACCAACAACGATGAGACGGCCTACGGAGAGGAGGTGAGGCTCCTGGCAGAGCGGTGCCAGGACAACAACCTGTCTCGCAATGTCAGTAAAACTAAGGAGCTGGTGATTGACTTCAGGAAACAGGATACGGTTCAGGCACCCATCTACATAGGAGGGGCCTTTGTAGAGAGGGTCAACAGCTTCAGATTCCTAGGGGTCACCCTCACTGCCAACCTCACATGGACTGAGCACACAGGATCAACCATCAAAAAGGCCCATCAACATCTCCACTTCCTCATGTGTCTGAAGAAAGCCCGGATGTCCACTACAGTCCTCACCACTTTCTGTAGGTGTGCTGTGGAGTCCGTCTTCACAGGGTGTATTACATCCTGGTGTGGCAACTGCTCCGTACAGGAGAAGAAAGCCTTGCAGAGGGTGGTCAAAACAGCTCAGGAAACCATTAGCACACAGCTACCAGCAGTCGAGGACACCTACACCACGCGCTGCCTCAGAAAGGCGATGCGCATCATGAAAGATCATAGTCACCCAGCACGGGCGCTCTTCTCTTCCCTACCATCTGCAAAACGGCTCGGGTCTATTCGAACCCGCACAGCTAGGTACAGGAACAGCTTTTACCCCACCGCTGTAAGAGTATACAACACCCACCAATGTTCAAACTTCACTAGAGTTGGACTGTTCCCTCCGAGCACATCAGCTCATTACATTGTTACTTCAAGTATTCTCAGTTTTAAGTACTCTGGCTGTCTATTGTTATTTATTGTTGTTGTTTTGTGCAGTATTATCTATTATTTTTTTGTTCATAGTTTGTGGAGAAGCACTCGGACAAGGATTTCATGGTACTTGTACAGGGTACTTGTACCTGTGACAATAAACCTTGAACCTGAACTTTTTAGTGAGGAATTAAATCAATATTGAACACTCATTGGGGTTCTAATGCTGTAGAACAAATAACGTGATTTCTTTCATTTTTTGCAGGAAGATGCTACATCACCAACAAATAACAGTTCCTGTGTTGTACCTCGAATTGTTATTGTGTTATGAAAACCTGTGTCTGATAAAATTGTGACATTTTTATTTAGCCCGTTTTCGTGTATTATATGATTCAGATACAGTATTTCTAGACTCTCTGGAATGGTCATCATTTTCACAGCCACCGTTGGCCACAGGAGAACTAACTGACTTGGAGGAGCAAATAAGTTTTCAGAGAACGTTAACAATCGTTCGTTCGAATAGAACGAAGGCCGTGGTAACCACGGTAACAATTATTGCGTCATGTCCTCGCTTGGAACGTTCAGCACTCGTATTTAATAGGAGCCCGGGAGGTGAGTGTATATATTCACTGTCGCGAAAGGCTGAGCTACAGGTGTGAGCTCTGAGGCGCCGCGCATCGTGAGTTCGACGCCATTTGATTTCTGTTCTGGTGGGTGTCTGTTTTAAACTGACCAATCAATGGTATTATAATAATTAGTTAAAAACAACGTTCTGCTGCAAGTCGCCCAATAAATGACGGATTTTCCGCGAGTTTCTCAGTTTTCGCGGCTCCGGCGCGCGCTGAGTCCCGTCAGGCTTCTCTGAAGCGGAGCGCGCGCCGGCGGACCGTTTAACGTAACTAACGGTCATTCGCCTTTCGCCTTCTTACCGAGTGTTTTACTGTAACATTGGAGGGTTCAGAAATCCTGCCTGCTCGTGAACACATTTAGTGCTCTAAGTTCTTTTTTTCCCCATCATATTTATTTAACATCTATGATGTATTAAAACACCGGCGTTAGATACTGTAGTTATCCATCGTCAGCGCAGGGCTTCTCAAACACTAACTGGTTTGAAGTTTCTCGAACCTTCTTCAAGTTCAACTACATTTTTACAAAAAAACGAAAACAGTTTTCTGAGTTCACCCGTGGTCCTCGTGTTTGTTTGAAATTTGGAGCTGCAAAGAGAAGCAAATATAATCAGGTGGTGAAATGTGTTCTGTTGTTCTGTCTGTGTCCAGTAAAATCGAACTCCCGCTTCATTTACTTCAAGTCCTACTGGCACCTGTGTTTTGTGTGGTTAGTAAATATTAATACTCATACTGTACTTGTCTAGCGAAGCGTTTATATATATGTATATATTAACAGGTACTTTTGTACAAGTGTGCCGTTTAAACCGTATTTCTGCGCGGTAAAAGAAATGCAGTTTATGTGTGTGTACATAGTTGTGTGTGGTCTCTGATTGGTTGTTGTTCTATTTATGTTCAGTGTTCGAGAGTGGGATTCTGGGGAGTCCCGGGGGAACCCCTTAACCATAGGGTGCAGCAGGGGGGCTGGGAGTGACCCAGGGGGATTTTGAGGTGTTCTGTGTCTTGTACTGTCTGAAGCGTCTTTGTTAAGACTGCTGTTGGGGACATGTACAGTTTCAATAAAGAGCACGTTCCTTTTACCCCGTCTGTCGAGCCTGTTTCCAGTAGCTCCATGGAGGGACGCTACATTGGTGTCAGGAGTGGGACGGCGCACGCTCTGAGCGAGCAAACCCCAAGAACCGACCGGGGAAGAGAATGTTCTCGGGAGATCGAAGATATTCAGCAGAAGACTTCGGAACTGCTGGCCGCTTTGGAGCAACTGTGGGGACCGTCACCACCACGCCGGCGAGAGGCTTCCCTCACGACGGTGTGCGGAGAAAGAGGTATTCCCCAACCACCGCCCAGGACGCCAGCCTCGGGGGAAACACCGCAGCGAACAGCGCTCCGCCTGCCGCGGTATTCGGGGACGGAGCCGTGGGAAACATACGAGGCACAGCTTCGCCTAGCAGCGCGGCACAACGGCTGGGATGCGGCAACTACAGCAGCACAGCTGGGGCTAGCCTTGGAGGGGAAAGCGCTGACCGTGCTGCTAGACGTGAGAGCGGACCAACACCACGAGCTGCCCGCGCTCACGGCTGCCCTGAGACGCCGTTTCGGCCAACACGAAACAGCGGACTATTATCGCGGACAGCTCACAGCGAGACGACGCAGCAAAGGCGAAGCCCTGGGAGCGCTGGCCGCGGATATCCAGCTCCTGGCGCGGCGGGCGTACCCGCAATACCCCGCAGATATCCAAGAAGACTTGGCGCTGCAGGCATTCCTCCGAGCGCTCGCCCCAGAACGCCTGCAGCAGCATGTTAGGCTTGCTGCCCCGGCTAACCTGGAGGCGGCGCAGCGAGAGGCGGAACGCGCGGAAGCCGTCCTGCGGGAGGCGAAGGAGCCCGCGCATTCTTGTCGCTCCCTGGAAGACGTCACTGATGACGAGGTGGAGGGAGAAGCTGCGCGCCAAGTCGAGGCACCGCCTGCGCGCCAACGGCCTCCTATTATCTGCTGGCGTTGTCGGAAGCGAGGTCACCAGGCGCGCCACTGCAGAGAGCCCGCCCCCGCGGCACCTCAGGGAAACGGCAGAGGGGCGACGCCGTGAGGGGGGTTTCGCCCTGTGACTCCGCCCCTTCTTGGGGCGTACCCTCGTTCCCGGTGGGACGCCTGGGGAAACTCCGCTGCCTGCAGCTGCCCTGCCTAATAGAGGGCGTGCCCTGCGAAGCCCTCGTGGACACGGGGTCTACAATCTCGATCGTCCGCAACGGAGTGCTGCCTGGAACGGCGCGCCATCCCCCAAAGGGATGGACCGAGGCGTCAGCGAGCCTGCGCACGGTCACAGGAGAGACCGTGGCGATGTGGGGGAAAAGACGTTTGCGCCTGGCTGTGGGCAACCAGCTGCTGGAGCACGAGTTCTGGCTTGCGGAGATCCAGGATCCATGCATCATAGGAATGGATCTCCTGGCCGAGGCAGGGGCGGTGCTGGACCTGGGCAGACGGTCGCTACAGCTGGCAGGTGAGAACATTGCCCTCACTCACATGCGGCGGCGGCGGCGAAAGAATCTCAAAACGCGCGCCCTCTCCGCCAGTTCACGAGTGCAGGGGACCGGGGCTGCGCACCAAATGGCAGTTGAGGGAGAGCCCGAGGCACACAGCGGGGGCTCCTCTGGTGCAGGGTGCGTCACGCAGCCCTCAGCAACGACTCGTGAAGCGGTGCAGATGCTGTGGCAGCGCAGCGGGGCAGAGTTAGAAGAGGGTCAGCGAGAGCAGTTGAAGGAGCTCCTGAACGCCTTCATGGACATCTTTGCAGCCCGGGATGAAGACTGCACCAAAACGGACCTGGTGCGGCACCACATTGAGACAGGTGGCGCGGCCCCCATCCGCCTGCGACCGCATCGCCTAGCGCTGGCGAAGAGGCAGATTGCGGAGGAAAAGGTGAGAAAGAAGGACGGCAGCTGGCGGTTCTGTGTGGATTATCGTCGCCTGAATGCGGTAACCAAACAGGACTCCTATCCCCTGCCACGCATTGACGATGCGTTGGACTGCATCGCGGGGTCACAGTGGTTCAGCTCTCTGGACCTGAGGAGTGGCTACTGGCAAGTCGCTTTGGCGCCGGAGGCCCGGGAGAAGACAGCATTCACCCTGGGGCGGGGCCTCTGGCACTTCACGGTCATGCCTTTTGGCCTGTGTAACGCGGCCGCCACCTTTGAACGGCTGATGGAGCGGGTCCTGTCAGATGTGCCCAGGAGCCGGTGCATCGTCTACCTGGATGACCTGCTGGTACACGCCTCCTCCTTTGAGTCTGCGCTGGCAAATCTGAAAGAGGTGTTTGCTGCCATCCGTGCGGCCGGGCTGAAACTGCACCCCGCGAAGTGCAACCTCCTCCAGCGGCAGGTGAAGTTCCTGGGCCACGTCGTGGACGCGAATGGAGTGTCCACGGACCCCGACAAAGTGCGGCAGGTGCGGGACTGGCCAGCCCCAGAGAACGTGTCGGAGTTGCAGAGTTTCCTGGGGCTGGCGTCGTATTATCGCCGCTTTGTGCGTGGTTTTGCAGACATCGCAGCACCACTGCACCGCCTCACTGCTAAGGGCACCCCGTTCGAGTGGACCCCTGAGTGCGCAGCCGCCTTTCACCGCCTGAGGGAGGCTCTGGCATCTTCCCCCGTCCTGGCTCTCCCGATCCCTGGGAGGACTTTCATCGTGGACACGGACGCCAGCGATCAAGGCATCGGAGCTGTGTTGTCGCAGGCGGGAGATGGAGGTGAGAGGGTGGTCGCATTCTACAGCCGCCGGCTGAGTCGCCCGGAGAAGAACTACTGTGTCACGCGGCGAGAGCTCCTGGCCGTGGTGGCAGGGATTAAACATTTTCGCCCCTACCTCTACGGGACCAGGTTCCTGTTGCGGACCGACCACGCCTCACTCACATGGCTCCTAAACTTCAAGGAGCCAGAGGGGCAGATAGCACGGTGGCTGGAGCTGCTGCAGGGGTATGACTTTGAGGTCCAACACCGGCCGGGACGCCTGCACACCAACGCCGACGCACTCTCTCGGCGCCCTTGCAGCGCAGGCTCGTGCAGGCACTGCGTTCGGCTGGAGGAGCGGCGGGCGACTGCAGAAGAGACCTGCGCTGTGCTGGCGGCAGATGCGGCGAGTGATGGGGGATCCACCGACGACACAGAGCTGTTCCGCCGGGCCCAGGAAGCCGATCCAGAGCTGGCGGTGGTGCGGGGCTTCCTGCAGTCGGGGCAGCGCCCACCCTGGACTGCTGTGGCCCCACACGGACCCACCGTCAAGTCATACTGCTCACAGTGGGACAGCCTTGAGGTGAGGGGGGGGCTGCTGTATCGGCGTTGGGAGGGGCCAGTGCCCGGCCAAGTCCTGTGGCAGCTCCTCGTCCCTCGTAGCCTCAAGGAAGACGTGTTGCAGCGAGTACATGGTCCCGCTGGCATTGGGCACTTTGGCGTGGCGAAGACGCTGCACCGGCTGCGCCAGCGGTTTCACTGGGCGGGGTGTCGCCAAGACGTGGAGCTGTTCGTGCACTGCTGCGATGCCTGCACGGCGCGTAAGGGCCCCAGTGACCGGTCGCATGCCCCCCTGCAACGACTTCAGTCAGGCGCCCCAATGGAGCGCGTGGGCGTGGATGTGCTGGGACCCTTTCCCCGCACTGATCGGGGAAACCGCTACGTGCTCGTGGCCATGGACTACTTCACCAAGTGGCCCGAGGCATACGCGGTACCGGACCAGAGTGCCGCGACCACAGCGGAGCGGTTGGTGGAGGAGATGTTCTGCCGTTTTGGGGCGCCAGAGAACCTGCACAGTGACCAGGGCAGGAACTTTGAGTCGCAAGTTATGAAAGAGGTATGCGACCGGCTGGGGGTGCGGAAGACGCGCACCACGCCCCTTCATCCACAGAGCAACGGGCTGGTGGAGCGTTTCAACCGGACACTCACCACGCAGCTCTCTGTGCTTACCTCCCGACATCAGCGCGACTGGGACAGACACCTGCCCCTGGTCCTGTGGGCGTGCCGCTCTGCTGTCCAGGAGTCCACCGGCTGCACCCCTGCCCTGCTCATGTTCGGACGTGAGCTGAGGACTCCGGTGGACTTGGCTTTCGGCAGCCCGCCGGAGCCCGAGGTGGGGGGTGAAGTGGGGCCGGAGTACCTTCGGCAACTGCGGCGACGTTTGGAGTCCGCGCATGCTTTTTCCAGGCGCCATCTGACGGAGGCTGGCGGGCGGCAGAAGCGCGCATACGACACGCAGTGTCGCGGGTGCCCTCTGGCCCCAGGAGACCGAGTGTGGGTATACAATCCCCGGAGGAAACGCGGGCTCTGCCCTAAGCTCACAGACAGCTGGGTGGGTCCCTGCGTGATTTTGGGTCGACTGTCGGATGTCGTCTACAGGGTGCGGATGGGGCCAGGGCGTCGGCCGGTGGTTCTACACCGTGACAGACTCGCCCCCTACCATCCCAAGGAACCTGCACCGGGGCCTCCCGGGGAGAGTCCACCAGGTCCAGCGGGGTCACCGTCCCCGCACAGACCCAGGAGGGTGCGCCGGTTGCCTCTGCACCTCAGGGACTTTGTGCTTTCGGGGTCGACAGTCGCCGGGACGGCCGACTGCTAAAGGGGGGGCAATGTAACATCTCTGAGGGGAGTAAATGTAAATAGTTGGTATTAGTGTTTATGTGTGTGTACATAGTTGTGTGTGGTCTCTGATTGGTTGTTGTTCTATTT
The DNA here is from genome assembly GCF_900964775.1 of Scleropages formosus. Taxonomy (NCBI): domain Eukaryota; kingdom Metazoa; phylum Chordata; class Actinopteri; order Osteoglossiformes; family Osteoglossidae; genus Scleropages; species Scleropages formosus. The sequence goes on along the minus strand of NC_041812.1, from coordinate 30,890,079 downwards.
ATGTTCAGTGTTCGAGAGTGGGATTCTGGGGAGTCCCGGGGGGAACCCCTTAACCATAGGGTGCAGCAGGGGGGCTGGGAGTGACCCAGGGGGATTTTGAGGTGTTCTGTGTCTTGTACTGTCTGAAGAAAGTGGTAAGTTGCCTTTATTATATAGTAGAACCAAAATGTGTTGGTTTTAATGATTAAGTGTAATACAAGAAGGTAGTATAAGTGGTTAAGGACAGGCTCAAGAAACCTGAAGTTTGTAGGTTCAAGTTCCAAGAAATGCACCCTACTGTGTGGTGCCTTGGGGGGAGGGGGGGGGGGGTATTTTACCCTGTTAATTTGCGGTAAAGGAGTTGAATCCTTTAAGTGCGTTGAATAAAAACAAAGTATTAATCGCAGGTTTTGCTACTGATGATTATATCAGAGTGCAAGGGGCCGTTGCTGTGTTAACATGGTATACAGCACACAAGGTGATCTTGTAGTAATTTTAAGCGCGTAACTGAAGTGTTTCCAGTAGCTGGCGTTAAGTATTGTGCCGAGGAAGCGTAGCCAGCATTAAAGCCACTGTGCGTTGTGCTTTTTTGTGTTTTTGTAGAAAATGTCCAGCCCATTGGAGAGGGAGACCTTGCTGGTGGCAAAGGATTATGTGGGTTTCTGCACTGGGATCCGGCAAGACCCTCCAAGCGAGTCAGCCAAAGCCATGAGACAACTGGCGAAGCAAACGGAGAGGCAACATCGGTCAACATTTCAAACCTTAGTGCAGAACTTCTTGGACAACTCTGAACCCGACTTCCTGACCAGTCTGAAGCAGACCATGGCAGCGCTGGCGCATGACGGACAGTTGAACTGGGGAAGAGTCGTAGCGCTTTTTGCATTCGCAGGAATGCTAGCGAGCGAGCTCTCATCCCGGGGAGTGGACGTCAGCAACAGAAGGTTAGCGGAGACGATCGCTCGCTACCTCAGCGAGGAGCACGGAGAATGGCTTCTGCACAACGGTGGCTGGGTAGGTAGAACTTGTGTGTAAACATGTCCGTAATTGTTCTACGCAGACTGCTTGTGTATACACTAGTCTTTACTTCCATGAAGCAGCTAAAAGTGAATGGAAATCGGCAGTGGTTCTGCTTGTGGTAAACGATCACAAAACTTCTTTAACAAACCTTTCTTGTGGTTGCTGTATGTAGGTCGAAATTAAGAAAGCAGTGCGGATGTGTAACAATTTTCACCATGTGGCAAGAGTCTCTCAGCGCACGTCTGACATGCATTATGATGCTTTATTGTTCTAAACCCACAAACATTCCTACACCGACCGTAGTTTCCAATGTGTACAGCAAGTATTTCTGACTTGGAATCAATTGATTTTGTTCAGGAATAACCACACTTACTTGGCATTTTGTTTGTCTCTTGTGTAGGTCGGCTTCCTATCCTTTTTCCACATGGTGAGAGGTGCGGACTTGGGGTTGTTCCTGAGGAACGCTTTCTTTGCAGTCTCCGTTGCGAGCATTGCAGGGATAGCCGCCCTTCTTCGCCCTGGAAGACTTCCTCTGGGGTCCTTGCTTCGGCTGTTTTTTGCCTGAAGGATCATGTTCTGATCCTAGCAAAAGTCAAATGTATTCGTTGTCATAATTGTTTGTTTTTTTTTTTTTTAATTCTTGATTTCTGACCAGTTTTGGAATTTTTTATGACGTTCTAGTTCCAGCTTTAACTACTATGGTCAAAATCAGCTGGCATTAGTCAAGCAGCTTTCCTGTATTTTCCCTGCAGATGTATATATTTCTTCACTTGTTATTCTTTTTGATTTAATTAAAAAATTAGCCCATTAAGAGACTTGTGTGCTCATCTTTTGAGGACAACTGTTACTACCGCTGTGCTGTTGTGTTTTAGCATTATATGGAATATCGTCTTGTTCTTTAGTGGGAAAGACATAGTTGAGGACATCAATCATTACATTGTCAAAAAGAGACTTCTAGGGGTGCCGAAAGAACAGTGTAAAAGTGAGTACAGTGCCATCTCTGAAGCCATATGTGATTGGTGTTCATGTGATCACCTTAGAAGTAGTGCTGCTATTCATTGAATTGTTCAAGTTTCTTACATATTTCAAGGACTTGCTGCTGATCTCCAATTGCTGTGGCGTGAAGAGGATGGTTTTCCATGTTCCAATGTGAAGTGGAAAAAGAGCTGCAGATGCTATCAAATGCTGAAATAATGTGTAAATGTGTTCCAACCTGTTCTGTGCCCTGCAGTAAAATCAAAAATGTTGCTGGTTAGTTCACTTCACTGAACTCATGAAGCAGCTATAGCTGTCTAGCACAGCATTCACGAAACAGGTAGTTTTGTAGCACTTCACCGTATTTCTGCAGTAAAATACCTAAGAAGTGGTTAAGGACAGGCTCAGATAACCTAAAGTTTATAGGTTCAAGCTCCAAGAAAAGCACTGTACTGTGTGGTACCCTTGAGCGAGGTATTTACCTTAAATTTGCAGTATAAATGGCTCGCTCGCTCTAGCTGCGGTCCATCGCAGTCTGCTGCAGTGTGATGGAGTAATAATGGTGGTATAATAAAGTGCCTTGTTTGTTTTTTTCAGATCATGGTTCTGCTCAACCGAATTCCTCACGCCCAGAATTGTAAGAACTTCCTTTCTCTGGGGCTTTTGGTCTTATAGCACCTTCTTGAGTTGTGTGTCATTGGGGAGCACCTGCGCACAGGTATTCACTTTTCTCTCTTTTCTTCCTTGAGCAAGAAAGGTCAAAGGCAAAGTGGGAGGTCTCTGGAATAAGCACTGTGGTATGGATGGCTGGGTGGTGGACGCATCCAGTGTCCTTACAGAAGATACCCCCCCTCCCCAACCCTCACTGTCAGTGTACAGCGCTGGGAAATAAAATGATCTGGTGTGTTTAGCTGGGTTCATGTGGTCAACAAGCCAGTGCTGTGTCCCCACTGCTCTACTGCAAGATTTCAGAGTAGCCAGTGTGTCCCAGTGGGGAGGAACCAGAATCGGGCCACAGCACCTGTGTGTCAAAGGACACAGGATGTCCCATGCAGAATGCTCCTCTGATTCCCCCCTGTGAGCTCTGTTGGCTTGTGAAGTTAGACCCATGACCTTGGGGTTGGTGGTCTGGTCCTCAGACAAGCTGTTCCTTTTCAAGCAAACTCCTGACAGCCCCTGTGTCCATCCCAGAGCAGGAGGGGAACCAACCTGTGCAGGTGCCTGGGACAGCATTCTGAGAGCTATGTGTCTCCCCAACAGATTGTGGGTGTGATCCCGTTGGAGGGGAGTTGCTTTTTGGTCTGTGACCAAGTTCCCTTCCCCAAGCTTAGCTATGTGTAGAAGGGGTTTTGGAGGGTAGGTTGTGTGGCACAGCTGGTTGGTGGGGGTAGTTACTATGCTCGAGGTTGTGGATTTACTTTGTGAGAGAGGTGGTATTCTGGTTGGCTAAATGGCCATTTTGCACTTTAACTATATCTCAAACATCCAAGTAGGGGTTTGTGGAGTGGTTGTGTAGCTCAGCAGGCTGAGGATTGGGTGGCTAATGTGATGGTTATTGATTCAAGCCCTGCAAAGGGTATGGTGAGCTGGGTGAGGGTGTACCTCCTGTGGTGGTTAGTATGTAAATCACCAGGTCTGTAGAAAGTGTGTGTGTGAAGGGGTAGGGGGTAGAAAGAACTGCTGCTTTTCTTTTTTTTAAAAGACAAAGGGGGGGGGGGAGTCACTAACTGTAGTCCTACAACAACACCAGCAGCGACCTTCTTTCTCTGGAGGTCAGGGGAGGGATTGCCTCTCCTCTACTTTTCTTCATGGTTCAGGGGGAATGTGTTTATCAGCCTCATTGCCTGCTCTGCATGGCTTTTGACACCTTCAGATGTTTGGTACCACACATGGCTACCTCATTACCCCCTCAAGGAGGTCTCTCTTGTCTCCTTCAGCTCTTTAGCACCAGGGGTGGCTCCCTCACCCACCCTTCAGGGGGTCTCTCTTGCTTTCCCTAGTCCTTCAATACCAGGGGTAGCCCCCTTCCTACCTCCTCAGGGTTTCCTCCCATTGCATTTGGACCTTTAGCCCAACTGTTGGCCACCCCAACCAACTGCTCTGTGTATTTCTTGCAATGCTTGGACTTTCAGCACCAAGGTTAGTGGCCCCATCTCTTACTCAGAAAGTGCTTCCTAGCACCTTTGTTCTTTAGGGTTCTCAAGTGGGTTTAAACCACTAATGTTACTATCAGCAGCTTGACCACCCAACAAGCTGCTCTATGCCACCATTCCTCTAAGTACTTCTCAAAGTGTTCAGATGAGCTTTAAAACCAGCCTTCCTTTTGACACAGGAATTGAATTTACACTGTATAATTTAACAAAGCAAACAATAACCTGATGAGCTACCTGTTAAGTTTTGTGTCAGACCTTTCATGTGTGGTTAAGGTACAGAGATACTCCAATGGTTTTAAAAAAAAGGGTCATGAATGAAAGAATTGAACTTGAGTTATAGGGTTTAACAGAACAAGTACTAACATCAGGAGCTATATATTAAGGGAAGGATTGAGAGTTTTTACATGTGGTTAAGATACAGAGATGTTTCAATGGTTAAGAAAAAAGAAAGACTGGTCTTTAATCAATGAGTTGAACTTGGGCTGTTGGGTTTAAACAAGTACTAATCAGACAAGTCACATACTACACTGGACATCCAACCTTTCACATGTGGTTAAGGTACAGAGATACTCGAATAGTTTTAAAAAAAAAAAAGTGGTCTACAATAGAGGAATTGAACTTGAGAGTTTAAAGGAAGGAGCACTAACCTGATGAGCCATATGCTAATCTCAGGGACTAGAATTTTACAGGTGGTTAAGGTATGGAGATACTCCAAGTTTTTTTTTTTTTTTTTTTTTTTAAAAAAAGAAAAAGAAAGAAGGCACTGGTCTTTAATTGAGCTGAAGCTGGTAGGCAATGACTAAGTACTAACCTACTGAGCCACATACTATCCTGGAGAAACAAAACCTTCCACATGTGGTTAAGGTACAGAGATATTCCAATGGATTAAAAAAAAAAGACTGGTCTTCAAATGAAGACTTGAACTTGGGCTGTTGGGCTTTTTAAAAAACCAAGTACTAACCTAATGAGCGACCTACTACACTAGAGATTAAAACTTTCACACGTGGTTAAGGTACAGAGATGCTCCAACGGTTTAAAAAAAAAAAAAAGAGCAGTCTTCAGTAGAGGAACTGAACTTACGCTGTAGGGTTTAAAAGAAAAAGTATTAACATGATGAGCTACACATTAAATTAAAGATTAAAACTTTCACATGTGGTTAAGGTACAGGGATGTTCCAACAGTTAAAAAAACTGGTCATTAATGGAAGAATTGAACTTGTGCCATAGGGTTTAAAAGAACAAATACTAACCTGATGAAACCACCCAGCAAACTCTAAACCTTTCAAATGTTTTCAAGGTACAGAAATATTTCAGTGGAGGAATCTCTGCATCTTGACAACATCTGAAAGGTTGTTCTTTATATCGTACACTGTGTGGTTTAGTTGAACCAACACACACCTGCTGAGCCACCCAGCTATAGAAAGTACTGCTCCTTAATGACACCATAAGTCAGATGTTTAGTTTTTTTTTTTTAAACATTTATTCATTTAATTGATGCTTTTGTCTCAGGCAACTTAGAATGTTAAGGCACTTTTATTGTTTACCTGTTTATACAGCCAGGCAACTTATTAGTGCAGCAATTTAATGTAAAGTACTTTGCTCAAGGGTACTACAGCTGGATGTGGGAATGAAACCTGCAACCCTTTGGTCCAAAGAAAACAGTACTAAGCACTCCGCTACCAATTTGCATAGTCCAGTTTGCTGTCTTTTTACACTGAAAGAAATTTTCATGACATTTTTATTATCTTTGAGCCACAGTAATTTGAAAACGAGCGTACATTTTAAAGAGCAAAACCAAAAATGTGTTCTGTACAGAAAATCCTCTCTGATGCTAGATGACCACACTCCTGTGCAGTCTCAGTTCTGTCTGAGCACACATCATTTTCACTCCATGTTGGAGAGCGGGTGAAAAAATGCAGTTAAAAATAAACAAAATGCCATGTGTAGACTGTCAGTTTTCCACAGGGTTCCACCAGTGCACTGGGGTTTACTGCACTGGTGGAACCCTGAGCCATGTGTCTGGCAGGGTGCTCAACACACACACTGTCACCTTCCCACCACCTTCACGTTCAATCCCATTTATTGCAGTTAAGATGCGGTAAACCCGAACATCAGAGCGTCAGGCATGGTCTCGAACGCGTAACTTTGGAAACTGAGTGTTGTCGTTGTGCTGCTCCTGCACGCATCTCATCTGCCGTCTGCTCGCGCCGCTCCGAAGAGTTTACCGCAACCTGCTGGGCCGTTCACGCCAAAGCCGTTCTCCCAGGCCTCTGCACACGTGTTCCCTCCCCCCCACAGACACAGACCAGCAGAAGCAGGACAAGCGCGCCATGTCTACTCCCTAACGGTTAGCCTAGTTAGTTACGAGCACGTGAACGGGGGGTGACCCCTCAGGGATCCTTCTAGCAGCGAGGTTCCTTCAGCACTACATCCAACTCCTCCTTGAACTACAGTGTGTGCGCCACTGAGCCACGGGGCGCAAGCTGCCAGGGGTTGGCCAGCATGTCTGACCATCGTGCCGTAGCCGATGAAGGTCTTGCCGGTGGCGTCGTCGTTGCCCAGCTGGTCGCAGTTATACACGGTTATTAGGACCTGCACGGAAATGACGCGTTAGAGCAGCATGAGCGGTAGCACCTCACGGGGGCCCCGGCGGTGCACTCTCCACCTCGCCCAATCTGTTTGAAAGAAACTTTGAAGCTGAAGCTCTCGTTTCAATTACAGGTTGAGTCTGTTCTTCACTGTCGACGTCTCCTTCTTCAGCCGCCTCCTGTTGTGCTGCCAGAACCACAGTCTGGATACGGGGACATTTGGCGATAGGGGGATGTTAGTGGCACGGTCTCTGGACCCCTGCGGGACAAAGACATAGCAGGGTAGGTCACCTGAGAGGTCGCTGAAATCTGTATTTTTAAGGTTCTTGGCTTCCATCACGTTGACGGTGAGCTTGCCTGCCATGGGCATGTGACGGAGGGAGATGCAGATGTCATCCAGCTTCTCTTCCTAGGCCGAGCAACAGAAGAGGACAATGTTGAAGAGGCCTACCTCCCCTTCCTCTCCACTCGTGCAGCGGTTTGCCCGGGTCCACCATGTTCATAGGGATCTTAACCTTGCCAATCACGTCATGCTTGGAAAAGTGGTCAAAGTCATACGCCTGCATCACCAGGGTTTGGCCCCCCAACTCGGAGTAAGGGATCTGGCAAGTAGGGGGAAGGATGACATGTTGGACATGTCAGCCAAGGGAGCTGCATCATCCCGCATCTCTGCTCAGCGATGACACGCATAAGACCCAAGAGTCTGGCTCTCTTCAGCCTCCGTAAGAAGTGAAGATGCTGCTGGGCCTTCTTGGCTAGGCAGGTGGTGTTGAGAGTCCAGGAGAGGTCCTCCGCCATGTGCACACCAAGAAACTTGGAGTTTTTGACTCTCTCCACAGTTGTTCCGTTGACGTGCAGTGGCGAGTGGTCTACTTGGGTCCTCCTGAAGTCAACAATCATCTCTTTAGTCTTATCAACATTAAGAGATAGATTGTTGTCTTTACACCATTCTGTGAGCTGGTTCACCTCCTCTCTGTACGCCGACTCATCATTGTTGCTGATGAGACCCACAGCTGTAGTGTCATCAGCAAACTTGATATGATTTGAACTGTACTTTGCAACACAGTCATGAGTCAGTAGGGTAAACAGCAGTGGACTGAGCACACAGTCCTGGGGAGCACCGGTGTTCAGCGTGGTTGTGCTGGAGGTGGAGTTTCCGATCATGACGGACTGGGGTCTCCCAGCCAAAAAAGTCCAGGATCCAGTTGCAGAGGGAGGTGGTCAGACCCAGCAGGCTCAGCTTAGTTATCAAGTTATCCTTCCTGATATAGAGCTTCTGAAGTTTTTTGTCAGTTTTCCAGATTGCCCTAAGTGACTAAGCTTTACGCCAGACACAATATTGTTTAGTAATACTTTAACCTTATAGTCTCCCACCAATCCAGAACTGATTAATATGATGGTCTGAGATCCAGCTATGTAAAACAAGTCCCTATAATCCTTAATATTGTCAAGGTGGCTGCATGCCCCTTAGCTATTGTGCCAGACAATGCTCAGATGACTGGGGTTGCATACTTTAAAACCGTCATAGAGGTCCCTAGGGGTCTTCACCCTCACTGCCAAACTCACATGGACTGAGCACACAGCATCAACCACCAAAAAGGCCCATCAACGTCAAAATCTACCAGTAAAAGTTTTAAGATGTTTAGTCCTTACATTCCCCTTCCCTTCGACCTGTATGTTAAAATCCCCCCGATTATCAAATGTTTATCAGTTATACAAAATGGGAGCAGTTCATCTAAAAGAACAATGCAGGACAAACCCTCCACTGAAGCATAGACATATACGTTTGGCTGATGCTTTTCTCCAAAGTGACTTATGATGTTAAGGTACTTACAATTATTTACCCATTTGGGCAGCTGGGTAATTTTACTGGCCCAATTTAAGGTAAGTACCTTACTCAAAGGTAGTACAGCCAGAGGTGGGGATTAAACCTGTAATCTTTAGATCTAAAGGGAGCAACTCTAACACCACTACACTACCAGCTAACACATAGCTCAAATGTTGGTCCATCCATGTGGTGTCCACTCCAAGCACCCTACCTTGCATGATAGAAAATGCACTGACTTTCTCAAAACAATACGCCCAAAAAGAACATTCTGTGGAGTGAACGCCACCTATGCTCCAGTAGGATTTCCTGGGGGGTCCTTTTCCTTAAGGATTAACAAGCCAACTTTACACACTCCCCAACAGGCACTCACCCCCTTATTACCCCTGTCAGCCCCCAGAGCAGTTGAACAACTGTTTTATATTTTTCCCCCACAATTCCCATTACACACACACACACACACACACACACACTTTCTGAACCGCTTGTCCCATCCGGGGTCACGGGGAGCCAGAGCCTAACCTGGCAACACAGGGCGTAAGGCCGGAGGGGGAGGGGACACACCCAGGACGGGACGCCAGTTCACCGCAAGGCACCCCCAGCGGGACTCAAACCCCAGACCCACCGGAAAGCAGGACCTGGTCCAACCGACCGCGCCACCGCCGGGCCACTGCACCCCCTAATGTGTAACTCATGCGAACGTAATAAGGAGCCAATGTGTATGTATTTTTTCTGTGTTTTCCCTCCATTTCCCACAGTCTCCCATTTGAAGACAAATAACGAAAGTTGATTAAATTCTGTAAAGGGATATTTTTTTTTTTCAAAATGCTACAGTTCTGAGACAGATACCATGACAATATTTGTCAATTGATAACGCTCCTCACCAACAGACCCCAGCGTGTGCGGATTGGCAGTAATACCTCCTCCCCACTTATCCTCAACACTGGCACTCCACAGGGAAGCGTCCTGAGCCCGGTGCTGTATTCCTCGTTCACACATGACTGTGTGGCCAGGCACAGCTCCAACACCGTCATAAAGTTTGCTGACGATACCACCGTTGTGGGTCTGATCACCAACAACGATGAGACGGCCTACGGAGAGGAGGTGAGGCTCCTGGCAGAGCGGTGCCAGGACAACAACCTGTCTCGCAATGTCAGTAAAACTAAGGAGCTGGTGATTGACTTCAGGAAACAGGATACGGTTCAGGCACCCATCTACATAGGAGGGGCCTTTGTAGAGAGGGTCAACAGCTTCAGATTCCTAGGGGTCACCCTCACTGCCAACCTCACATGGACTGAGCACACAGGATCAACCATCAAAAAGGCCCATCAACATCTCCACTTCCTCATGTGTCTGAAGAAAGCCCGGATGTCCACTACAGTCCTCACCACTTTCTGTAGGTGTGCTGTGGAGTCCGTCTTCACAGGGTGTATTACATCCTGGTGTGGCAACTGCTCCGTACAGGAGAAGAAAGCCTTGCAGAGGGTGGTCAAAACAGCTCAGGAAACCATTAGCACACAGCTACCAGCAGTCGAGGACACCTACACCACGCGCTGCCTCAGAAAGGCGATGCGCATCATGAAAGATCATAGTCACCCAGCACGGGCGCTCTTCTCTTCCCTACCATCTGCAAAACGGCTCGGGTCTATTCGAACCCGCACAGCTAGGTACAGGAACAGCTTTTACCCCACCGCTGTAAGAGTATACAACACCCACCAATGTTCAAACTTCACTAGAGTTGGACTGTTCCCTCCGAGCACATCAGCTCATTACATTGTTACTTCAAGTATTCTCAGTTTTAAGTACTCTGGCTGTCTATTGTTATTTATTGTTGTTGTTTTGTGCAGTATTATCTATTATTTTTTTGTTCATAGTTTGTGGAGAAGCACTCGGACAAGGATTTCATGGTACTTGTACAGGGTACTTGTACCTGTGACAATAAACCTTGAACCTGAACTTTTTAGTGAGGAATTAAATCAATATTGAACACTCATTGGGGTTCTAATGCTGTAGAACAAATAACGTGATTTCTTTCATTTTTTGCAGGAAGATGCTACATCACCAACAAATAACAGTTCCTGTGTTGTACCTCGAATTGTTATTGTGTTATGAAAACCTGTGTCTGATAAAATTGTGACATTTTTATTTAGCCCGTTTTCGTGTATTATATGATTCAGATACAGTATTTCTAGACTCTCTGGAATGGTCATCATTTTCACAGCCACCGTTGGCCACAGGAGAACTAACTGACTTGGAGGAGCAAATAAGTTTTCAGAGAACGTTAACAATCGTTCGTTCGAATAGAACGAAGGCCGTGGTAACCACGGTAACAATTATTGCGTCATGTCCTCGCTTGGAACGTTCAGCACTCGTATTTAATAGGAGCCCGGGAGGTGAGTGTATATATTCACTGTCGCGAAAGGCTGAGCTACAGGTGTGAGCTCTGAGGCGCCGCGCATCGTGAGTTCGACGCCATTTGATTTCTGTTCTGGTGGGTGTCTGTTTTAAACTGACCAATCAATGGTATTATAATAATTAGTTAAAAACAACGTTCTGCTGCAAGTCGCCCAATAAATGACGGATTTTCCGCGAGTTTCTCAGTTTTCGCGGCTCCGGCGCGCGCTGAGTCCCGTCAGGCTTCTCTGAAGCGGAGCGCGCGCCGGCGGACCGTTTAACGTAACTAACGGTCATTCGCCTTTCGCCTTCTTACCGAGTGTTTTACTGTAACATTGGAGGGTTCAGAAATCCTGCCTGCTCGTGAACACATTTAGTGCTCTAAGTTCTTTTTTTCCCCATCATATTTATTTAACATCTATGATGTATTAAAACACCGGCGTTAGATACTGTAGTTATCCATCGTCAGCGCAGGGCTTCTCAAACACTAACTGGTTTGAAGTTTCTCGAACCTTCTTCAAGTTCAACTACATTTTTACAAAAAAACGAAAACAGTTTTCTGAGTTCACCCGTGGTCCTCGTGTTTGTTTGAAATTTGGAGCTGCAAAGAGAAGCAAATATAATCAGGTGGTGAAATGTGTTCTGTTGTTCTGTCTGTGTCCAGTAAAATCGAACTCCCGCTTCATTTACTTCAAGTCCTACTGGCACCTGTGTTTTGTGTGGTTAGTAAATATTAATACTCATACTGTACTTGTCTAGCGAAGCGTTTATATATATGTATATATTAACAGGTACTTTTGTACAAGTGTGCCGTTTAAACCGTATTTCTGCGCGGTAAAAGAAATGCATATAAAAAGTGGTAAGTTGCCTTTATTATATAGTAGAACCAAAATGTGTTGGTTTTAATGATTAAGTGTAATACAAGAAGGTAGTATAAGTGGTTAAGGACAGGCTCAAGAAACCTGAAGTTTGTAGGTTCAAGTTCCAAGAAATGCACCCTACTGTGTGGTGCCTTGGGGGGAGGGGGGGGGGGGTATTTTACCCTGTTAATTTGCGGTAAAGGAGTTGAATCCTTTAAGTGCGTTGAATAAAAACAAAGTATTAATCGCAGGTTTTGCTACTGATGATTATATCAGAGTGCAAGGGGCCGTTGCTGTGTTAACATGGTATACAGCACACAAGGTGATCTTGTAGTAATTTTAAGCGCGTAACTGAAGTGTTTCCAGTAGCTGGCGTTAAGTATTGTGCCGAGGAAGCGTAGCCAGCATTAAAGCCACTGTGCGTTGTGCTTTTTTGTGTTTTTGTAGAAAATGTCCAGCCCATTGGAGAGGGAGACCTTGCTGGTGGCAAAGGATTATGTGGGTTTCTGCACTGGGATCCGGCAAGACCCTCCAAGCGAGTCAGCCAAAGCCATGAGACAACTGGCGAAGCAAACGGAGAGGCAACATCGGTCAACATTTCAAACCTTAGTGCAGAACTTCTTGGACAACTCTGAACCCGACTTCCTGACCAGTCTGAAGCAGACCATGGCAGCGCTGGCGCATGACGGACAGTTGAACTGGGGAAGAGTCGTAGCGCTTTTTGCATTCGCAGGAATGCTAGCGAGCGAGCTCTCATCCCGGGGAGTGGACGTCAGCAACAGAAGGTTAGCGGAGACGATCGCTCGCTACCTCAGCGAGGAGCACGGAGAATGGCTTCTGCACAACGGTGGCTGGGTAGGTAGAACTTGTGTGTAAACGTGTCCGTAATTGTTCTACGCAGACTGCCTGTGTATACACTAGTCTTTACTTCCATGAAGCAGCTAAAAGTGAATGGAAATCGGCAGTGGTTCTGCTTGTGGTAAACGATCACAAAACTTCTTTAACAAACCTTTCTTGTGGTTGCTGTATGTAGGTCGAAATTAAGAAAGCAGTGCGGATGTGTAACAATTTTCACAATGTGGCAAGAGTCTCTCAGCGCACGTCTGACATGCATTATGATGCTTTATTGTTCTAAACCCACAAACATTCCTACACCGACCGTAGTTTCCAATGTGTACAGCAAGTATTTCTGACTTGGAATCAATTGATTTTGTTCAGGAATAACCATACTTACTTGGCATTTTGTTTGTCTCTTGTGTAGGTCGGCTTCCTATCCTTTTTCCACATGGGGAGAGGTGCGGACTTGGGGTTGTTCCTGAGGAACGCTTTCTTTGCAGTCTCCGTTGCGAGCATTGCAGGGATAGCCGCCCTTCTTCGCCCTGGAAGACTTCCTCTGGGGTCCTTGCTTCGGCTGTTTTTTGCCTGAAGGATCATGTTCTGATCCTAGCAAAAGTCAAATGTATTCGTTGTCATAATTGTTTGTTTTTTTTTTTTTTAATTCTTGATTTCTGACCAGTTTTGGAATTTTTTATGACGTTCTAGTTCCAGCTTTAACTACTATGGTCAAAATCAGCTGGCATTAGTCAAGCAGCTTTCCTGTATTTTCCCTGCAGATGTATATATTTCTTCACTTGTTATTCTTTTTGATTTAATTAAAAAATTAGCCCATTAAGAGACTTGTGTGCTCATCTTTTGAGGACAACTGTTACTACCGCTGTGCTGTTGTGTTTTAGCATTATATGGAATATCGTCTTGTTCTTTAGTGGGAAAGACATAGTTGAGGACATCAATCATTACATTGTCAAAAAGAGACTTCTAGGGGTGCCGAAAGAACAGTGTAAAAGTGAGTACAGTGCCATCTCTGAAGCCATATGTGATTGGTGTTCATGTGATCACCTTAGAAGTAGTGCTGCTATTCATTGAATTGTTCAAGTTTCTTACATATTTCAAGGACTTGCTGCTGATCTCCAATTGCTGTGGCGTGAAGAGGATGGTTTTCCATGTTCCAATGTGAAGTGGAAAAAGAGCTGCAGATGCTATCAAATGCTGAAATAATGTGTAAATGTGTTCCAACCTGTTCTGTGCCCTGCAGTAAAATCAAAAATGTTGCTGGTTAGTTCACTTCACTGAACTCATGAAGCAGCTATAGCTGTCTAGCACAGCATTCACGAAACAGGTAGTTTTGTAGCACTTCACCGTATTTCTGCAGTAAAATACCTAAGAAGTGGTTAAGGACAGGCTCAGATAACCTAAAGTTTATAGGTTCAAGCTCCAAGAAAAGCACTGTACTGTGTGGTACCCTTGAGCGAGGTATTTACCTTAAATTTGCAGTATAAATGGCTCGCTCGCTCTAGCTGCGGTCCATCGCAGTCTGCTGCAGTGTGATGGAGTAATAATGGTGGTATAATAAAGTGCCTTGTTTGTTTTTTTCAGATCATGGTTCTGCTCAACCGAATTCCTCACGCCCAGAATTGTAAGAACTTCCTTTCTCTGGGGCTTTTGGTCTTATAGCACCTTCTTGAGTTGTGTGTCATTGGGGAGCACCTGCGCACAGGTATTCACTTTTCTCTCTTTTCTTCCTTGAGCAAGAAAGGTCAAAGGCAAAGTGGGAGGTCTCTGGAATAAGCACTGTGGTATGGATGGCTGGGTGGTGGACGCATCCAGTGTCCTTACAGAAGATACCCCCCCTCCCCAACCCTCACTGTCAGTGTACAGCGCTGGGAAATAAAATGATCTGGTGTGTTTAGCTGGGTTCATGTGGTCAACAAGCCAGTGCTGTGTCCCCACTGCTCTACTGCAAGATTTCAGAGTAGCCAGTGTGTCCCAGTGGGGAGGAACCAGAATCGGGCCACAGCACCTGTGTGTCAAAGGACACAGGATGTCCCATGCAGAATGCTCCTCTGATTCCCCCCTGTGAGCTCTGTTGGCTTGTGAAGTTAGACCCATGACCTTGGGGTTGGTGGTCTGGTCCTCAGACAAGCTGTTCCTTTTCAAGCAAACTCCTGACAGCCCCTGTGTCCATCCCAGAGCAGGAGGGGAACCAACCTGTGCAGGTGCCTGGGACAGCATTCTGAGAGCTATGTGTCTCCCCAACAGATTGTGGGTGTGATCCCGTTGGAGGGGAGTTGCTTTTTGGTCTGTGACCAAGTTCCCTTCCCCAAGCTTAGCTATGTGTAGAAGGGGTTTTGGAGGGTAGGTTGTGTGGCACAGCTGGTTGGTGGGGGTAGTTACTATGCTCGAGGTTGTGGATTTACTTTGTGAGAGAGGTGGTATTCTGGTTGGCTAAATGGCCATTTTGCACTTTAACTATATCTCAAACATCCAAGTAGGGGTTTGTGGAGTGGTTGTGTAGCTCAGCAGGCTGAGGATTGGGTGGCTAATGTGATGGTTATTGATTCAAGCCCTGCAAAGGGTATGGTGAGCTGGGTGAGGGTGTACCTCCTGTGGTGGTTAGTATGTAAATCACCAGGTCTGTAGAAAGTGTGTGTGTGAAGGGGTAGGGGGTAGAAAGAACTGCTGCTTTTCTTTTTTTTAAAAGACAAAGGGGGGGGGGGAGTCACTAACTGTAGTCCTACAACAACACCAGCAGCGACCTTCTTTCTCTGGAGGTCAGGGGAGGGATTGCCTCTCCTCTACTTTTCTTCATGGTTCAGGGGGAATGTGTTTATCAGCCTCATTGCCTGCTCTGCATGGCTTTTGACACCTTCAGATGTTTGGTACCACACATGGCTACCTCATTACCCCCTCAAGGAGGTCTCTCTTGTCTCCTTCAGCTCTTTAGCACCAGGGGTGGCTCCCTCACCCACCCTTCAGGGGGTCTCTCTTGCTTTCCCTAGTCCTTCAATACCAGGGGTAGCCCCCTTCCTACCTCCTCAGGGTTTCCTCCCATTGCATTTGGACCTTTAGCCCAACTGTTGGCCACCCCAACCAACTGCTCTGTGTATTTCTTGCAATGCTTGGACTTTCAGCACCAAGGTTAGTGGCCCCATCTCTTACTCAGAAAGTGCTTCCTAGCACCTTTGTTCTTTAGGGTTCTCAAGTGGGTTTAAACCACTAATGTTACTATCAGCAGCTTGACCACCCAACAAGCTGCTCTATGCCACCATTCCTCTAAGTACTTCTCAAAGTGTTCAGATGAGCTTTAAAACCAGCCTTCCTTTTGACACAGGAATTGAATTTACACTGTATAATTTAACAAAGCAAACAATAACCTGATGAGCTACCTGTTAAGTTTTGTGTCAGACCTTTCATGTGTGGTTAAGGTACAGAGATACTCCAATGGTTTTAAAAAAAAGGGTCATGAATGAAAGAATTGAACTTGAGTTATAGGGTTTAACAGAACAAGTACTAACATCAGGAGCTATATATTAAGGGAAGGATTGAGAGTTTTTACATGTGGTTAAGATACAGAGATGTTTCAATGGTTAAGAAAAAAGAAAGACTGGTCTTTAATCAATGAGTTGAACTTGGGCTGTTGGGTTTAAACAAGTACTAATCAGACAAGTCACATACTACACTGGACATCCAACCTTTCACATGTGGTTAAGGTACAGAGATACTCGAATAGTTTTAAAAAAAAAAAAGTGGTCTACAATAGAGGAATTGAACTTGAGAGTTTAAAGGAAGGAGCACTAACCTGATGAGCCATATGCTAATCTCAGGGACTAGAATTTTACAGGTGGTTAAGGTATGGAGATACTCCAAGTTTTTTTTTTTTTTTTTTTTTTTAAAAAAAGAAAAAGAAAGAAGGCACTGGTCTTTAATTGAGCTGAAGCTGGTAGGCAATGACTAAGTACTAACCTACTGAGCCACATACTATCCTGGAGAAACAAAACCTTCCACATGTGGTTAAGGTACAGAGATATTCCAATGGATTAAAAAAAAAAGACTGGTCTTCAAATGAAGACTTGAACTTGAGCTGTTGGGCTTTTTAAAAAACCAAGTACTAACCTAATGAGCGACCTACTACACTAGAGATTAAAACTTTCACACGTGGTTAAGGTACAGAGATGCTCCAACGGTTTAAAAAAAAAAAAAAGAGCAGTCTTCAGTAGAGGAACTGAACTTACGCTGTAGGGTTTAAAAGAAAAAGTATTAACATGATGAGCTACACATTAAATTAAAGATTAAAACTTTCACATGTGGTTAAGGTACAGGGATGTTCCAACAGTTAAAAAAACTGGTCATTAATGGAAGAATTGAACTTGTGCCATAGGGTTTAAAAGAACAAATACTAACCTGATGAAACCACCCAGCAAACTCTAAACCTTTCAAATGTTTTCAAGGTACAGAAATATTTCAGTGGAGGAATCTCTGCATCTTGACAACATCTGAAAGGTTGTTCTTTATATCGTACACTGTGTGGTTTAGTTGAACCAACACACACCTGCTGAGCCACCCAGCTATAGAAAGTACTGCTCCTTAATGACACCATAAGTCAGATGTTTAGTTTTTTTTTTTTAAACATTTATTCATTTAATTGATGCTTTTGTCTCAGGCAACTTAGAATGTTAAGGCACTTTTATTGTTTACCTGTTTATACAGCCAGGCAACTTATTAGTGCAGCAATTTAATGTAAAGTACTTTGCTCAAGGGTACTACAGCTGGATGTGGGAATGAAACCTGCAACCCTTTGGTCCAAAGAAAACAGTACTAAGCACTCCGCTACCAATTTGCATAGTCCAGTTTGCTGTCTTTTTACACTGAAAGAAATTTTCATGACATTTTTATTATCTTTGAGCCACAGTAATTTGAAAACGAGCGTACATTTTAAAGAGCAAAACCAAAAATGTGTTCTGTACAGAAAATCCTCTCTGATGCTAGATGACCACACTCCTGTGCAGTCTCAGTTCTGTCTGAGCACACATCATTTTCACTCCATGTTGGAGAGCGGGTGAAAAAATGCAGTTAAAAATAAACAAAATGCCATGTGTAGACTGTCAGTTTTCCACAGGGTTCCACCAGTGCACTGGGGTTTACTGCACTGGTGGAACCCTGAGCCATGTGTCTGGCAGGGTGCTCAACACACACACTGTCACCTTCCCACCACCTTCACGTTCAATCCCATTTATTGCAGTTAAGATGCGGTAAACCCGAACATCAGAGCGTCAGGCATGGTCTCGAACGCGTAACTTTGGAAACTGAGTGTTGTCGTTGTGCTGCTCCTGCACGCATCTCATCTGCCGTCTGCTCGCGCCGCTCCGAAGAGTTTACCGCAACCTGCTGGGCCGTTCACGCCAAAGCCGTTCTCCCAGGCCTCTGCACACGTGTTCCCTCCCCCCCACAGACACAGACCAGCAGAAGCAGGACAAGCGCGCCATGTCTACTCCCTAACGGTTAGCCTAGTTAGTTACGAGCACGTGAACGGGGGGTGACCCCTCAGGGATCCTTCTAGCAGCGAGGTTCCTTCAGCACTACATCCAACTCCTCCTTGAACTACAGTGTGTGCGCCACTGAGCCACGGGGCGCAAGCTGCCAGGGGTTGGCCAGCATGTCTGACCATCGTGCCGTAGCCGATGAAGGTCTTGCCGGTGGCGTCGTCGTTGCCCAGCTGGTCGCAGTTATACACGGTTATTAGGACCTGCACGGAAATGACGCGTTAGAGCAGCATGAGCGGTAGCACCTCACGGGGGCCCCGGCGGTGCACTCTCCACCTCGCCCAATCTGTTTGAAAGAAACTTTGAAGCTGAAGCTCTCGTTTCAATTACAGGTTGAGTCTGTTCTTCACTGTCGACGTCTCCTTCTTCAGCCGCCTCCTGTTGTGCTGCCAGAACCACAGTCTGGATACGGGGACATTTGGCGATAGGGGGATGTTAGTGGCACGGTCTCTGGACCCCTGCGGGACAAAGACATAGCAGGGTAGGTCACCTGAGAGGTCGCTGAAATCTGTATTTTTAAGGTTCTTGGCTTCCATCACGTTGACGGTGAGCTTGCCTGCCATGGGCATGTGACGGAGGGAGATGCAGATGTCATCCAGCTTCTCTTCCTAGGCCGAGCAACAGAAGAGGACAATGTTGAAGAGGCCTACCTCCCCTTCCTCTCCACTCGTGCAGCGGTTTGCCCGGGTCCACCATGTTCATAGGGATCTTAACCTTGCCAATCACGTCATGCTTGGAAAAGTGGTCAAAGTCATACGCCTGCATCACCAGGGTTTGGCCCCCCAACTCGGAGTAAGGGATCTGGCAAGTAGGGGGAAGGATGACATGTTGGACATGTCAGCCAAGGGAGCTGCATCATCCCGCATCTCTGCTCAGCGATGACACGCATAAGACCCAAGAGTCTGGCTCTCTTCAGCCTCCGTAAGAAGTGAAGATGCTGCTGGGCCTTCTTGGCTAGGCAGGTGGTGTTGAGAGTCCAGGAGAGGTCCTCCGCCATGTGCACACCAAGAAACTTGGAGTTTTTGACTCTCTCCACAGTTGTTCCGTTGACGTGCAGTGGCGAGTGGTCTACTTGGGTCCTCCTGAAGTCAACAATCATCTCTTTAGTCTTATCAACATTAAGAGATAGATTGTTGTCTTTACACCATTCTGTGAGCTGGTTCACCTCCTCTCTGTACGCCGACTCATCATTGTTGCTGATGAGACCCACAGCTGTAGTGTCATCAGCAAACTTGATATGATTTGAACTGTACTTTGCAACACAGTCATGAGTCAGTAGGGTAAACAGCAGTGGACTGAGCACACAGTCCTGGGGAGCACCGGTGTTCAGCGTGGTTGTGCTGGAGGTGGAGTTTCCGATCATGACGGACTGGGGTCTCCCAGCCAAAAAAGTCCAGGATCCAGTTGCAGAGGGAGGTGGTCAGACCCAGCAGGCTCAGCTTAGTTATCAAGTTATCCTTCCTGATATAGAGCTTCTGAAGTTTTTTGTCAGTTTTCCAGATTGCCCTAAGTGACTAAGCTTTACGCCAGACACAATATTGTTTAGTAATACTTTAACCTTATAGTCTCCCACCAATCCAGAACTGATTAATATGATGGTCTGAGATCCAGCTATGTAAAACAAGTCCCTATAATCCTTAATATTGTCAAGGTGGCTGCATGCCCCTTAGCTATTGTGCCAGACAATGCTCAGATGACTGGGGTTGCATACTTTAAAACCGTCATAGAGGTCCCTAGGGGTCTTCACCCTCACTGCCAAACTCACATGGACTGAGCACACAGCATCAACCACCAAAAAGGCCCATCAACGTCAAAATCTACCAGTAAAAGTTTTAAGATGTTTAGTCCTTACATTCCCCTTCCCTTCGACCTGTATGTTAAAATCCCCCCGATTATCAAATGTTTATCAGTTATACAAAATGGGAGCAGTTCATCTAAAAGAACAATGCAGGACAAACCCTCCACTGAAGCATAGACATATACGTTTGGCTGATGCTTTTCTCCAAAGTGACTTATGATGTTAAGGTACTTACAATTATTTACCCATTTGGGCAGCTGGGTAATTTTACTGGCCCAATTTAAGGTAAGTACCTTACTCAAAGGTAGTACAGCCAGAGGTGGGGATTAAACCTGTAATCTTTAGATCTAAAGGGAGCAACTCTAACACCACTACACTACCAGCTAACACATAGCTCAAATGTTGGTCCATCCATGTGGTGTCCACTCCAAGCACCCTACCTTGCATGATAGAAAATGCACTGACTTTCTCAAAACAATACGCCCAAAAAGAACATTCTGTGGAGTGAACGCCACCTATGCTCCAGTAGGATTTCCTGGGGGGTCCTTTTCCTTAAGGATTAACAAGCCAACTTTACACACTCCCCAACAGGCACTCACCCCCTTATTACCCCTGTCAGCCCCCAGAGCAGTTGAACAACTGTTTTATATTTTTCCCCCACAATTCCCATTACACACACACACACACACACACACACACTTTCTGAACCGCTTGTCCCATCCGGGGTCACGGGGAGCCAGAGCCTAACCTGGCAACACAGGGCGTAAGGCCGGAGGGGGAGGGGACACACCCAGGACGGGACGCCAGTTCACCGCAAGGCACCCCCAGCGGGACTCAAACCCCAGACCCACCGGAAAGCAGGACCTGGTCCAACCGACCGCGCCACCGCCGGGCCACTGCACCCCCTAATGTGTAACTCATGCGAACGTAATAAGGAGCCAATGTGTATGTATTTTTTCTGTGTTTTCCCTCCATTTCCCACAGTCTCCCATTTGAAGACAAATAACGAAAGTTGATTAAATTCTGTAAAGGGATATTTTTTTTTTTCAAAATGCTACAGTTCTGAGACAGATACCATGACAATATTTGTCAATTGATAACGCTCCTCACCAACAGACCCCAGCGTGTGCGGATTGGCAGTAATACCTCCTCCCCACTTATCCTCAACACTGGCACTCCACAGGGAAGCGTCCTGAGCCCGGTGCTGTATTCCTCGTTCACACATGACTGTGTGGCCAGGCACAGCTCCAACACCGTCATAAAGTTTGCTGACGATACCACCGTTGTGGGTCTGATCACCAACAACGATGAGACGGCCTACGGAGAGGAGGTGAGGCTCCTGGCAGAGCGGTGCCAGGACAACAACCTGTCTCGCAATGTCAGTAAAACTAAGGAGCTGGTGATTGACTTCAGGAAACAGGATACGGTTCAGGCACCCATCTACATAGGAGGGGCCTTTGTAGAGAGGGTCAACAGCTTCAGATTCCTAGGGGTCACCCTCACTGCCAACCTCACATGGACTGAGCACACAGGATCAACCATCAAAAAGGCCCATCAACATCTCCACTTCCTCATGTGTCTGAAGAAAGCCCGGATGTCCACTACAGTCCTCACCACTTTCTGTAGGTGTGCTGTGGAGTCCGTCTTCACAGGGTGTATTACATCCTGGTGTGGCAACTGCTCCGTACAGGAGAAGAAAGCCTTGCAGAGGGTGGTCAAAACAGCTCAGGAAACCATTAGCACACAGCTACCAGCAGTCGAGGACACCTACACCACGCGCTGCCTCAGAAAGGCGATGCGCATCATGAAAGATCATAGTCACCCAGCACGGGCGCTCTTCTCTTCCCTACCATCTGCAAAACGGCTCGGGTCTATTCGAACCCGCACAGCTAGGTACAGGAACAGCTTTTACCCCACCGCTGTAAGAGTATACAACACCCACCAATGTTCAAACTTCACTAGAGTTGGACTGTTCCCTCCGAGCACATCAGCTCATTACATTGTTACTTCAAGTATTCTCAGTTTTAAGTACTCTGGCTGTCTATTGTTATTTATTGTTGTTGTTTTGTGCAGTATTATCTATTATTTTTTTGTTCATAGTTTGTGGAGAAGCACTCGGACAAGGATTTCATGGTACTTGTACAGGGTACTTGTACCTGTGACAATAAACCTTGAACCTGAACTTTTTAGTGAGGAATTAAATCAATATTGAACACTCATTGGGGTTCTAATGCTGTAGAACAAATAACGTGATTTCTTTCATTTTTTGCAGGAAGATGCTACATCACCAACAAATAACAGTTCCTGTGTTGTACCTCGAATTGTTATTGTGTTATGAAAACCTGTGTCTGATAAAATTGTGACATTTTTATTTAGCCCGTTTTCGTGTATTATATGATTCAGATACAGTATTTCTAGACTCTCTGGAATGGTCATCATTTTCACAGCCACCGTTGGCCACAGGAGAACTAACTGACTTGGAGGAGCAAATAAGTTTTCAGAGAACGTTAACAATCGTTCGTTCGAATAGAACGAAGGCCGTGGTAACCACGGTAACAATTATTGCGTCATGTCCTCGCTTGGAACGTTCAGCACTCGTATTTAATAGGAGCCCGGGAGGTGAGTGTATATATTCACTGTCGCGAAAGGCTGAGCTACAGGTGTGAGCTCTGAGGCGCCGCGCATCGTGAGTTCGACGCCATTTGATTTCTGTTCTGGTGGGTGTCTGTTTTAAACTGACCAATCAATGGTATTATAATAATTAGTTAAAAACAACGTTCTGCTGCAAGTCGCCCAATAAATGACGGATTTTCCGCGAGTTTCTCAGTTTTCGCGGCTCCGGCGCGCGCTGAGTCCCGTCAGGCTTCTCTGAAGCG
Source organism: Scleropages formosus (assembly GCF_900964775.1). Lineage (NCBI taxonomy): Eukaryota > Metazoa > Chordata > Actinopteri > Osteoglossiformes > Osteoglossidae > Scleropages > Scleropages formosus. The sequence continues at coordinate 30,867,238 of NC_041812.1, read as the reverse complement.
GAGCGCGCGCCGGCGGACCGTTTAACGTAACTAACGGTCATTCGCCTTTCGCCTTCTTACCGAGTGTTTTACTGTAACATTGGAGGGTTCAGAAATCCTGCCTGCTCGTGAACACATTTAGTGCTCTAAGTTCTTTTTTTCCCCATCATATTTATTTAACATCTATGATGTATTAAAACACCGGCGTTAGATACTGTAGTTATCCATCGTCAGCGCAGGGCTTCTCAAACACTAACTGGTTTGAAGTTTCTCGAACCTTCTTCAAGTTCAACTACATTTTTACAAAAAAACGAAAACAGTTTTCTGAGTTCACCCGTGGTCCTCGTGTTTGTTTGAAATTTGGAGCTGCAAAGAGAAGCAAATATAATCAGGTGGTGAAATGTGTTCTGTTGTTCTGTCTGTGTCCAGTAAAATCGAACTCCCGCTTCATTTACTTCAAGTCCGACTGGCACCTGTGTTTTGTGTGGTTAGTAAATATTAATACTCATACTGTACTTGTCTAGCGAAGCGTTTATATATATATATTAACAGGTACTTTTGTACAAGTGTGCCGTTTAAACCGTATTTCTGCGCGGTAAAAGAAATGCATATTGTAACATCTCTGAGGGGAGTAAATGTAAATAGTTGGTATTAGTGTTTATGTGTGTACATAGTTGTGTGTGGTCTCTGATTGGTTGTTGTTCTATTTATGTTCAGTGTTCGAGAGTGGGATTCTGGGGAGCCCGGGGGAACCCCTTAACCATAGGGTGCAGCAGGGGGGCTGGGAGTGACCCAGGGGATTTTGAGGTGTTCTGTGTCTTGTACTGTCTGAAGCGTCTTTGTTAAGACTGCTGTTGGGGACATGTACAGTTTCAATAAAGAGCACGTTCCTTTTACCCGTCTGTCGAGCCTGTTTCCAGTAGCTCCATGGAGGGACGCTACATTGGTGTCAGGAGTGGGACGGCGCACGCTGAGCGAGCAACCCCAAGAACCGACCGGGGAAGAGAATGTTCTCGGGAGATCGAAGATATTCAGCAGAAGACTTCGGAACTGCTGGCCGCTTGGAGCAACTGTGGGGACCGGTCACCACCACGCGGCGAGAGGCTTCCCTCACGACGGTGTGCGGAGGAAAGAGGTATTCCCCAACCACCGCCCAGGACGCCAGCCTCGGGGGAAACACCGCAGCGAACAGCGCTCCCCTGCCGCGGTATTCGGGGACGGAGCCGTGGAAACATACGAGGCACAGCTTCGCCTAGCAGCGCGGCACAACGGCTGGGATGCGCAACTACAGCAGCACAGCTGGGGCTAGCCTTGGAGGGAAAGCGCTGACCGTGCTGCTAGACGTGAGAGCGGACCAACACCACGAGCTGCCCGCGCTCACGGCTGCCCTGAGACGCCGTTTCGGCCAACACGAAACGCGGACTATTATCGCGGACAGCTCACAGCGAGACGACGCAGCAAAGGCGAAGCCCTGGGAGCGTGGCCGCGGATATCCAGCTCCTGGCGCGGCGGGCGTACCCGCAATACCCCGCAGATATCCAAGAAGACTTGGCGCTGCAGGCATTCCTCCGAGCGCTCGCCCCAGAACGCCTGCAGCAGCATGTTAGGCTTCTGCCCCGGCTAACCTGGAGGCGGCGCAGCGAGAGGCGGAACGCGCGGAAGCCGTCCTGCGGGAGGCGAAGGAGCCCGCGCATTCTTGTCGCTCCCTGGAAGACGTCACTGATGACGAGGTGGAGGGAGAAGCTGCGCGCCAAGTCGAGGCACCGCCTGCGCGCCAACGGCCTC